>NC_079377.1:22992500-24257500 GCF_021018895.1 Seriola aureovittata
GTGTGCGTGTGTGTGTGTGTGTGTGTGTGTGTGCGTGCGCGCAGAGGCAGCCCGCTGTTACCACATGTCGTCTTTTGTGGAGACCAAAGCTTTGGAGCACCTCACAAAGTCACCAGTGGAGTTTGTAGAGTATCCTTGGCAACGGTTACCACAGCTACTCCATACCATAGCAACTGCTTCTACTTCTTCTTTCTCTTTTGATGCTTTTTTTTTTCTTCTTTTTTTTATGTATAAACCTTCAAAAAAACTCAGTCACTAAGCAACTTTTAATATTAATTTTAATTCACATAGCAACAGCATTATCTGTGAAAGTCTCTGTAGCGGTGTAATAATACACTCTACTTGAATATATGATGATGATGATGATGAATAAGTGCAGAAACAAGCATTTCTAAAGTTATACTCATACAGACAATGTTCTGATTGACGTCTTTCTGAGGAAGATGTGTTTGTTTCTGATCTTTGAACTACAGCTGTGTCCTTAACCTTACATTAACCAGATATAATAAATCCCAGCTGAGTCGTATCTACCCCAAAGGAACCAGAGTCGACTCGTCAAACTTTATGCCTCAGCTCTTCTGGAACGCCGGGTGTCAGCTGGTGGCTCTCAACTATCAAACCATCGGTAAAAAACAACTCCTGCCTGCTGGGCTGTCAATTTACAGACCTTCAAAACAAAGGAATTTAATTTACCTGGATATTGTAATGATGCTAACAGTTTATGTTGAGATCACACAAATACACAAATGTAATACGTACATATATTGAATTTCCATATATGAAATATACATTTTTATTTTATATGTACATGTATGTAAGAATTATAAATTAAACCTCTTAGAAATTGGAACAATTTCATATATTGACATATATATCTAGCCTATACAAATACATACATTTATGTATGTGTGCTTATATTGTAGACAGATGTTTCACAGCCAGTAAAGTCAGTGTTTGTTAATATTATAAACAGTAGGGTCTGAGACCACTTTGAAATTGATAAGAAAAACATATATAAACATATATATTTTTCTAACGTGTGTTGTTTTAATAAAATTGCATAAATAAATTGAATATATAATGTTTTTACATAAAAAACATATGTATTGTATGTTAATCATCACATAGATATTTTTGATATATACATATATATATATATATACACATTTTACATATTTCATATATGTTATAAACGTATATCTTCTTATATCCAGAGGAAGTATATATGTGATAATAATATATCCCCTTATAGGTGACATATGTGGCTCTTAAAATAGGGATATATACTGTATGTCATATATTACATTTTAGTTTGGGACTTAACATCGTCTGGACCAAAATGAATAGAATCAACTTCATTAATCCGTTTCCTGTTTGCAACAACTGGAGTGCAACAGCTGAAGCTCTGAGCTCTTATATTCGTAACATCAGCTCTCTGTTCCAGATCTGTCCATGCAGCTGAACCTCTTCATGTTTGAGTACAACGGTCGCAGCGGCTACAGACTGAAGCCGGAGTTCATGAGGCGGCCGGACAAACACTTTGACCCTTTCACAGAAAACACAGTGGACGGCATCGTAGCTAACATGATCTCTGTGAAGGTAAACCTGCACGTTGGAGCATCTTATAATGTACGATTGTGTGAAAATCCTGGTGTTGTTATCACAGGAAGTCGGAAATGTTCAAAATCTGACATAAAAAGGCTTTAAGACGTTGACTACACCGCTGCATATTCCTGCAGCCCTCGAGGGAATACAGGCTGACACGTTCGGTCTGTGTCTCTGCGTGTCCCAGGTGATTTCAGGCCAGTTCCTGACTGAGCGGCGGGTGGGCGTGTACGTGGAGGTGGAGATGTTTGGACTTCCTGTGGACACCAGGAGGAAGGCGCTGAAGACCAAAACCTCCCAAAACAACAACGCCATCAACCCGGTGTGGGACGAAGAGCCCATCGTCTTCAAAAAGGTGAGATTTGTAACGGAGACGCAGGAGGGAACAGCTGAGTGGAAACACGTCTCAATGCTGATACTGTCTGATCCATCTGTTGACAGGTGATTCTTCCCACTCTGGCCTCTCTGAGAATCGCTGCTTTTGAGGAAGGAGGAAAGTTTATCGGTCATCGGATTATTCCAGTGTCTGCCATCCGACCAGGTGATGAGTCATATTTATTTTATCCCTTTTATCCTGAACTTTCTCTTTGACACAAATGGGACAATCATATGTGACTCTGGATAAACAGGGATGTAACCTGAAACTAATCTCTGTGTTTCAGTTTATCTCTTGCTTGTGTAAATTCAGCACAACGGCAGAAAACTCTGTAAAAACTTTCCTGACGTGGGATGAGAATTTATTACCACTGCGCTGTGTCAGACAGTAAAACAGCACATTTCTTTACATGCAAATGTTACACATTATTACTTTAATCTCTAACTTGAAAGAAAATATGTTATAAATATTTCTCTTCCTGTTGCAGACTGCATCCAGTCTCCCACTGTTTTCAAAAACACATTACAAACAGCTGCTGTTTTCAAATGTCACTCACCACTTTCAATAAAATAACAGTTTTGTCCTGACATAATGTGCATGAGTGATGTTTGGAGTGAACTCAGCTGCACCTCTCTCTCTCTGTCTCTCTCTCTCTGTCTCTCTCTGTCTCTGTCTCTCTCTCTCTCTCGCTGTCTCTGTCTCTCTCTCTGTCTCTGTCTCTCTCTGTCTCTCTCTCTGTCTCTCTCTCTCTCTGTCTCTCTGTCTCTCTCTCTCTCTCTCTCTCTCTGTCTCTCTCTCTCTCTGTCTCTCTCTCTCTCTCTCTCTCTCGCTGTCTCTGTCTCTCTGTCTCTCTCTGTCTCTCTGTCTCTGTCTCTCTCTGTCTCTGTCTCTCTCTCTGTCTCTCTGTCTCTGTCTCTCTCTCTCTCGCTGTCTCTGTCTCTCTCTCTCTCTGTCTCTCTCTGTCTCTGTCTCTCTCTCTCTCTGTGTCTCTCTCTCTCTCTGTCCCTCTCTCTCTCTCTGTCTCTCTCTCCCTCTCCCTCTCCCTCTCTCTCTCTCCCTCCTCTTATTCCCTGAATAATCCAAACACACATCACATCAGCCTGTGTGTTGTTTCCTTCAGGTTATCGTTACATCGGCCTGAGGAATGAGAAGAATCAGTCTCTGATTCTACCGGCTGTGTTCGTCTACATCGAGGTCAAAGACTACGTCCCAGACACCTTTGCAGGTACAAACGGCGGTAACTTTTTCCCCTGAGATCTGATCTCGACAGAGAATACATTTTTTGATTTTAATGACCCTGCAGCCTTTTCTCATGTCAGGTTGTTTAAACTTGTTCCAGTTACAGTTTGCAAACATTATTAAAATGTGCCGGAGCAGCGGCTTAAACACAGCTGGAGTTTCATTCGTTTCATTAATATACTGAAGACAAATCTTAAAAAGAGTTTAGTTTCCCCATAAAAGGCCTCAAATTATGTTAAAGTATGAAGCTTAAGGTTTCAAATTCACCTGTCCAGTGTAATGCTGCCTATGCAGGTCCAGGTCACATTAATTTAATTCATATTATTAGAAATGATTGCTGTATAATTATGGGAAGTACTGACAAATATGTGATATAATGATAAATACTTCTAAGCCATGTTGGTCCATGCTTTCAGCTCTGGAGCACAACTCCTCCCTCTGTATTCATGTGGTTCTTTATATTTTCTTCTCCAGATGTGATCGAGGCTCTGTCCAACCCCATTCGATATGTCAACCTGCTGGAGCAGAGGTCCAAACAGCTGGCGGCTCTGACTCTGGAGGACGGGGAGGAGGAGACTCAGACTGAGGTCGGTCCTGTTTCTGCTGTTTCTAGCCTGCGTCCCGGAGGCTGAACACGCGGCTGTAATTCATGTGGGTGTTGTTCTTCAGGATGAAGCCGACAGCTGTGCAGAGCGGAAGAACGACCTGAAATCAGCTCCACTGGAAAACGGACTCAGCCCCGCCCCTGGTCCTGCAGGACACACCCCCATCGCCACGACGCCCAAAGCTTCCGCAGCCAATCAGCAAACAGCGACGACAGGTAGCGTCCACCTACAAGCAAGGAAACCCACCCCTGCGTTCAAAGATGTTGATGTGTTACTATCAACGCAGTCGTCATAATGATACTAGCAATAATTTAGGTTTTTATTAATGTTAAGAAAAACTGACGTTGATTCTCTCCTCTCTGTTTTAGAGGCACCGAAACCTGCAGCAAAGACTGAGGACCTGGTGTTAAGTGTTTTGATAGGTCAGTAATGGTCATTATGCTGTTAAACAATTTCCTGATATGAAGTCAATCAATCAATTAATCCTGGAAAAACTGACATTATCATGGATGTTTTTAGAGGGACGAAAACTTTAACTAAAGAGCAGCTAATTTCAATTAAGACAAAACTCAATCTTGATTTTTATTTTACTTCGGTAAAGTTTAAATGACTCAAGTGTGGAAAAAACATCTTATTAAAAGCCTTTAAGGACTACAAGTACAAAATAAATCACTATATTACCCTATGTTGAAGAGGACATACAAACAGACAACAACAACAATAAAAACTCACATGATTATAAATAAAAGTAGGTCTACATAGTGTCTGGTTTGTGTAAAGTGTTTAATTGATGCTGCTTTTTTTAATCCATTTATATAATAAAAGATCCAATTTCTGTTTTGTTTTTTTGTTGCTTGAGACTTTATAAAAGTTAAACATCTGAATTTTCAGTGGCGATTGATTAAAATTGATATCAATAATGTGAAATAACTTACAATTCATTCTTATCAAGGTCTGTTAATACTCTGTGCTGTGTGGCGACAGATGTCCCAGTGTGCACCATAGAGAGTCTGCAGCAGAGCAAGGTTTACCAGAAGGAGCAGAGACGTCAGTTCAAAGAGCTGAAGGAGTTGGTAAGAAGACACCAGAAGAAAACGTCGGAGCTGCTGCGAGAGTTCAACAACAAGTACAAGAAAACGGCCAGACAGTGCAGCAAGAGCCGGTACACACACACACACACACACACACACACACACACACACACACACACACAACGTGTTATTGCCTATTAGCTTCTGTCTCTTCTCGTCATTTTATTTTGAAATTGAGTTCACAGGAAAAATGTCATGTCATTGTGGCGTATACTAAAATAAAAAGTCCGGAGGAAATCTATAATTTTCCCTGTGTTTATGTATTGTGTGTGTGTGTGTGTGTGTGTGTGTGTGTGTGTGTGTGTGTGTGTGTGTGTGTGTGTGTGTTCATCAGGGGTTCGTGTTCGGACAGTGAGAAAGACGAACGCCTCCAGCAGCTGAGAGACGAGCAGCAGCAGCAGCTTCTGGCTCTGAGGCAGGAGCAGTACTACAGTCAGAAGTATCTGCAGAGAGAACATATAAAAACGGTAAAGCTGACCGTGACCTTTGACACGGGAAGTTCAAAACTAAACTCTGTGTTAAAGTGTGATTTTCTGTTTCCTCCAGCTGACGGAGCGACTCAGCAGTCTGGCGGAGGAGAGTCACAACAGCCAGATGAAGAAGCTCAAAGACATCTGTGACAAGTAAGATAAAGATCTGTCTCCTGAGTGCGCACATTTTGCTTCAGCTTGTTTGATTTCTGTGAGGAATCACACAAGGAGTTGAGCTCCTTTCATAACTGCCAGAAGAAGAGCAGCTGTTCCAGCTGTTCCCGGCTGCAGCAGGTTGGTTTCTTGACATCAAACGTGAGAAGTAACATTTACTCAACTTCTGAACTGAAGTATAACTTTGAGGTATTTGTACTTTACTTGAGTATTTCCAGTTTAAGCTACTTTATACTTCTAATACAATGCAGATGGAAATACCACACTCCCATTAAAAAACATCATCTCAAGACCCCTCGGATTTATCTGCCCCCCGGACGAAGAACCACTAGACTGAACTTGTTGTAATACTTCTGTACTTTTACTTTTCATGTAGGACTTATATTAGGACTTAGTACTATATACTTTTACTTAAGTATCTCTTCCATCACTGCTCGCCATGCTTATAGTATGTCCAAGATGAAATTCATGCCATGAAACTTACACTTCAGATTTATAGAGCAGTTACCAAAAAAAATAAAGTTAAAAAGCTGCTTTTTAGTGGCTTAAGATTAAAAGAAGAGACAATAAAACATGTCGTCTTCCCTCAGATGATGTCAGGGAGATAAATCGGATAAATCCTGGAGTTGGATGATTTATCTGTTCACATCAAATTGTTGCAGAGGCTCCTTTATGGAGCTTGATGACGGTTTCTTCTAAAAAACCACCTGCTGTGACAGCAGCTATCTTCAGGTTTTAGCAATGTCACTTGAGGATTTCTAGTTGATGGTTGAATGTAAAGACTCCCTGGACCTGAACTCTTTGGGGGATATTTCTATTTCAGTGTGAGCCGAGACTTTTACCTGGTGCACTTCCAACGACTTTGTAATTTAGGAGAACTTAATACCAGGTTGTTCCTTCCTCCCCCCACTGTTAGCTCTAATGTTTTTCCTGCTGCTGCTGCAGGGAGAAAAAAGAGCTGAAGAGACAGATGGATCGAAGGAGGACAGAGAAGATCAACCAAGCGAAGACCAAAGAGAAGCATCTGGCTGAGGAGTACGATCCATAAACACACACACACACACACATACACACACGCCGATATTTATCCACTACCCCTCACCCTAGATACCCGCTGCAGCTCCTTCATCTCCTTCATGCACAGATTCCTCCAGCAAGTTTTGTCAGATTTAGTCAAACTCAACCGAGCTCAACCCATCTGTCTGTGTGTTCCCAGGGAGAAGATTGAGATCAATAAGTCCTACGTCAATGAAGTCGTCCAGAACATAAAACGGGTGAGCGGAGGATGATGAATCTGGGTTAGAGGAATTTTTCACGGGCTTTTCTATAGACTGAATCCTGCAGAGACGGTGATGAAAATTTTATGGCTTGAGCGCTGTCTCTCTGTGTAGCTGTTAGCTGTGTCTGTCTGCAGTCATGAAACGCTTCAAAAGTCTCTTTGACTGTCTGTCTGTCTTTTCTGTCTCCAGCTCGAGGAGACTCAGACAAAGCGCCACGATCAGCTGGTGGAGCAGCACAACGGGCTCCTGCAGGAGATTCAAGACCAGAAACCAAAGGTACAACACGAGTGGAAATCCTCTCTCCAGCTTCCCACCGTGGCCTGATTTATGAAGTTAATTTATTCGTTGTCCTGCCCTCGTGAAATGCACCACCTACCACTTTGAATATTTCACACTTGAATGTGCTACACAGCAAGAAATGTCTTATACACGAGGCTCCAACCTGCTGCTGCTGCTGCTCCACACCCACACAGTTTAGGATCAGTACTGACGTCAACACGGGCCGTTTGAGTGATGCAGTGCGCCCTCTGGCAGCCATATTGGAGCCGTTCAAACGTTTGGCAGTAATGGCTGACAACAGCTGGTTGAATTTCTCAACACAAGGCAAATAAACAAGCAAATTTCTGTGTTGTTTCTGACCGGGGAACTGAGTCATCACAGATATGTCTCACTGATTCACCGTTCTCTTGTCTCACTGCAGCTGCAGGGCACCATCGAGGCAGAGTTTCAGGAGAAGTTCCAGTGTTTGCCCGGAGAGATTCAAGACTTCCTGCAGGACAGGAAGACAGAGGTCAGAGGTCACAGCAAGTCCCGGCCATCAACCCCTCACGAAACTCTGTCAGAGGAGGACTGAAGAAGCATGAAGAGGAAGGATCGATGAAAATCAAGAAAGTGCAGGAAGAAAGAGGAAGGAAGAAAAAGGCAGTGAGGGAGTAAAGAAAAGAAGAGATATTAAGATTATAAAGACTGTTACTTTTCTTTTTAATGGACGAATGCTTTAACAGTTTTTTAAATTCCATTCTAGCATGCACTTTGCTGTTCTTCAGCATTTAATCAGAACACATTTAGTCTTAATTTCTGCTATTTTGACAGACAACTGAAACCCAACGGTTTGTACTGCATGACAACCCTATCTATCTATCTATCTATCTATCTATCTATCTATCTATCTATCTATCTATCTATCTATCTGACAGTTTGTGCAATGTATTTCTCTTGAACATACATCAGACTCGAGGCCCATCTCTATTTCATATACACACACGGAGACGTCAAACAGTCGCTACAAATCCAAACCACACGTTTATTTATCTTCTTATTAGCCCACTAGCTCAACGTGGTTGCCACAGCAACCTGGTCGACAGTGGTCAGAATCAAACACACGGCGATGCTAATACGCTTAGAAAGGAAACAGTATTACAATCTTATTGTTTTAAACTTTCGTATTGTTCTTTTTTTCTTTCACGCTCACACAGTTGCGCACATTCCCACTTGGAAGCTGCCCAGTACGACCACAGCCTGACGTGATCTGGCCTCTGAGCAGTTTAACTGGAGCAGATGGAGGTTAATGGTTTTAGCTCACAGGCTCCTCAGCTGTGGTGATGACGGGGGGGGGGGGCACATGCTGCTCTCCACCCACATTTATCCACCACATCTTCCTGCTGGTCTAAAACTGAGAAAATACGGTACAATGACATATATTATTGCACACTATCATAATATAACACATATACTATGTCATATGAATACTTATACTTTATTATGAATATTGTATACTTTTAATGATACTGGAAAACACACACACACACACACACACAATTCATTTTCAATAGGAGCTGAATTTTGTGATATTTATTTATCTATTTATTTTATTTTATTTTAGGCTCATGGTTTCATGCAATAAATCAATGCATCTAATGTCATGTAATATTTCAAGAGTATGTTACCGGCCCTTTCTTTTTTTTGTGTGTGTGTGTGTGTATTGTACCTTAGGGTGGTTGTTCATGTAGAAGCTTAACAATCATCCATATAACCGGTAAGACCTTCACGGGGGTGAAGGCCTCATTCAGAATATTTATGAGTGTGTTAACACACTTGTTGTAGAGCGATCATCGGCATGAGTTTAATGTGATGAGGGAGGATAAAGGGAGCAGACTCAGAAACGACCTGTCTGCACTTTGTGTTTTACAAGATTTATGCCAGAATACCCCTGGATCATTTATTTATTTATTTATTTATTTATTTATTTATTTATTCATTCATGAGGTTTGTGGGAAAATGTGTCAAGGGCAGATTCAGCTAAGAAACAGAAATTAATACAATAATATTATAGCATGACAGTTAACTTAAGACTTTTGTGGATTTATGGATCATCAGACTTTTACTCACATAATGTTTAAGGAAAGGGAGAGGATTGGCACAGAAAGATTAAAGGACTAAGAACATGTTTTATTTTGGGGGGGTGTTGGCGAATGAACCCATTTTTGATTTGTTTTCTGAAGTTTTCTGACCAGTAGCAGCAACATCCCCAGAGTTTTCTCGGACTGCTGCACAAACGGTCGGACAGCTGTCAGATGTGGAGCCAAAGACTCTGCTGCCGCTGCATGATTTATTTGTTTCGATGTGAAAGTTGTTTTAACATAGTTATCACCCTGATGAATGTTTCTTTATTTACAGTATTTATTGTTGATAATTCAGTAACAAGAGCGTCATTTATAAAACTGTTTCAGACTTCTTTTTGTAAAAAAAATGTAAAATGAATGGAGCTTGTGACTCTTTGTACAGTGATCCTCCAGAAGATTATTGGTTGGAACATTTTCCATGTTTTGTTTTTCCTCTAGACTTAAACAACTAAGGCTTAAGCTGCGTTCAACAACCTTTTCTCAGAGAATCTTGGCTTTAAATTGAAGCCACTGTTGAACGATCTTGTACCTGACCTACACTGCAATTGATTCAGATTCAGCTGCAAAATTAAAGTTCATAACTAAATTATCTGTTAAAACATGTTCATGTCCAGGTTCTCCAGCAAAACGCCTTGTTGAACGCACCCCAGCTTTAGTGATTAAACTGAGCATGCTTTACTGTCTTAGATTTCTCCACCTGTTTAATCGTTTCCTGGTTTTACTGAATGCTATTTTAAGACCGATTGAAAGACCATTAAAACATTTGATCTAAAATGATTTGTAATCAATTAATATTCCCGTGTCACAGTCCTAGAACGATGCTGTATTTGCTTTTCAGCGCTCAGTGTGTTGTGGGAAGATGCTTCATATGAAGTGTATGAAAGGAGGAAGTTTGGTTCCATCAGACCCAGAGTATAATAGGTTTAATTACTGTTGTCACCCACATCATGACGAATCCACCATGTCCGTGTTTCTTCACAAAACGTTGCTGTTGTAGTGACTTTGTGTACGAGCAGGATAATGTGGGTTTTCACAGAGAGGCGGTGAACTGTAGTTGTCATGGAGGAGGAAGATGGAGGAGGCTTTTCAAGCTGGGAGGCGGTCTGTCGTGTTTTCTTATTACAATGAAACACACTGGATTTATTGGAAGAACTTTCTGCCTGTAGATATAACAGTGTAGTATTTAGTAAACTAAGCAACATGACATAAGAATGTTTATGTTGAGGTCTTAATTTACCTGTCCGTACAATTTCATCTCTCTTCCACAATGTGTTTCTTGTGTGTTGTTTTGTTGTGTTATTACCTCACTGGCTAATACATTTGTTCTTTGTCAAGATTCGACAGTTTCCAAACCAAATATCTGAATTTCATTTCCAGAAAAATTTTCTTTTCTTTCTTTTTTTTATCTAATGCAACAGTGATCTTTGAGATTACAGCTGCATGAATCCATATTTATCCAACATTAATGGATCAACTGTTAGATTATTCACTCGTTAATAATTTGAGTCCCATCAGATAAAGGTTAAAACCCAAATAGAATAAACTGAAGATACTGAACTGTTAAAGTCATGAAAAACAAAATGCTAATTCTCAAACAGATGGCTCGGTCCTGCGCAGTCACAGCTCAATAATATCATTAAACGTTCTGCCTGACAACTCACAAATTTATTTTTTATAATAATATAATTTTATAAATGTATTAAATTTATTATTTGGAAGGAGACGCTGCTGAAAATTGTCAACGCCACAAATAAAATCCAACTCATCACATCTCTATTGTTGGTGTCAGAAATATGAGAGATGGATATCAAGGCACATAAAGTGAAAATGATCTGTAATTAGAAAATATGTTGAACCTACCCTTTATTTATTTATTTATTTATTTATTTATTTGTTTATTTGTTTATTTGTTGATTGATCGCACCGGTCAGTAGTCATTCCTATTCTTTCCAGCAGATGGCGGTAAGGAGCCGCGAATGATCTTTCTCTCTCGCCGTAGAAGAAGAGCCGCAGCCTCTCAGCATCAGCACCAGCAGAGACATCCCCCTCCTCTCCTCTCCTCTCTCCTCTCTGCTCTCCTCTGCTCCTCTCCGTCCACTGCGGAACATCGGCCTGTTTTCTTCCCATCCCTCCGCCAGCGGCAGACCCAGCTCGCCATGGACAACTCCGGCAAAGAGAAGGAGGCCATGCAGCTGATGGCTGAAGCCGACAAAAAGGTCAAAGCGTCCGGATCCTTCCTGGGAGGGATGTTCGGGTAAAAGGATGCTTTCATTCTCTTCCTTGTCTCTGTTTACCTCTCTCTCTCTCTCTCTCTCTCCCTCTCTCTCTCTCCCTCTCTCTCTCTTTGGTATGGGGGAGGGATTCGTGCACGCAGGGCCCATTAAACCTGTCATGTGTTTCTGCTTTTCTTCGCCACAATAATATTCCTAAAAAAATGTCCCCATAGCGTGTCTGTAATGCCCAGTACTGAGCTTCAGAGGCCTGATCAGATGCATTGATCAATTTTGTGATTTATCGTCTTAATATTCGTGTGATCTGTTCTTTACATTCCTGTAACTTTCACTGTGACATTGCGTCCTTCTGAAAGATTTATCCAAGGGTTCATATGGCGCCTTCAGCTCTGGGGTAAAAATCTGAGCAGTCATCGCAGATAATGTGGCCTGCGTGTCGTGGCCTGACACGCAAGAGAAATGTAAATGTGGTTCTACATCTGCTGCTGCTGCTGCTGCTGCTGCTGCTGCGGCTGCGGCGGCGGCGGCGGGAAGGATGTGAGCGTGAGGCCGTGCCAGGGATGCAGGGAGGCGGGGAGAGCAGCGCAGTCAGGACGGTGTGCGAAGAAAACAGTCGGTGGTGGTGGTGGTGGTGGTGATGCGGGGGCTGTGTGTGTGTGTGTGTGTGTGTGTGTGTGTGTGTGTGTGTGTGTGTGCGTGCGTGTGTGTGCGTGCGTGCGTGTGCGTGTGTGTCTGCGCAACCGGATGGATGGGAGTGGGCTGGTGGCCTTCATGTGTTTGGGAGGGGTTGATGTTTACAAGTAAAATGCAAACACATAGACAGATAGATACAAGAAACATAACATTTAATAAAATTAAACTCATGCAACATAAAAATGTATTTCACAAACATAAAAGAACAATGCAGTGACAATAAAGTAAAAACCACTCTTCCCAAGTCTTTCTCAACAATTTATATCTTTATCATATACAGTTCAGTTCTATAGATAAATAACATGATTGTATTTCCCTTAATCAGACAAAATCTATCCCAAAATCTGAGAAGTGAAATGGGTCACATCTGTTTCCCCCACATGGGCAACAGCATGATTCTTGTTTTTTGTTTTTAATGAGCCTCAGCCCCAAGATAAGAGATGAGCCAAATTCAGTTGGGGGTCATTTAGTGATGTCACCATTGTATTTCAGTAATAATAATAATTGTGTATGAATTCATTTGTAGAAACTATAGACTTTTCATACTGTCACTGTGAAGCCTGGTGCAGATACAGGCGTTCTTCCTGGACATTAGGCTGTTTGGAAATGCCCGCAGTCTCTGCAGTTTATTTCTGCACACTCATGCTGTAGAATGGGGCATTTTTTTTGTAGCTGGAAAAAGCCACTTAATGTCAATTAATGAAGAAAATATCGAGTCATCATTCTATTATATTGTATTTACGTATGGAAAGAATCTTTTCTTCTTCATTTTTGTGCAAACAGGTTGTTAATATCTTTGTTTCCACTCTAAGACGCTGACTGTCACATTTTCACCTGAAGTGAAAACAACTAAATGGAGGAAATCATCTTCAGTGTCTATGAATGCACAGACACATTCATCTATAACTAATGGCTAGTAATTGTTAGACTAGATATAATAGAGAAAGGCCTATTATGGTGGATAAAATGCACACACACACTTATTTATTTGTAAAGATCAGATCATGAGACGTTGCTTCAGTGTCCAGACACACAGCTGCAAAGTGGATGTTCTGTTCAATGGAGAATGATGCAAACACTGTGTGAACTAGTTCATGTTGCAGTCACATGGTCTCAGATCTAACATGTACAGTAGCAGGCTGGATGAGAATCGAATGCTCAAATTAACAATTTCAATTAGGAAAGAAAAGATTGCATTTGAGTTTTACAGGATCTTTGTTCATGCTGCAGAAAAATAGAAATAAAAAAACACATCAAATTATCCTCATGTGAGCAGATTATGAGAGAGCTTCAGCTGCAGGGCGTCTGTATCCTCACAATGATGTCCTTCAGCTGGACACGGCTGCATGCTAATTTAAAACACGCTTTCATTTCAAAGTCCGACTCGTTTCAACATTAAAGTGAATGCTTCGAAAAATGAAGCATTTTTTTTTATATTTGGAATGCGTCACAAATTCAAGAGGTCAAGAAGCTGGAAATGATTCATTTTTTCTCTCTCTCTCTGTCTGTCTGTGTGTGTGTGTGTGTGTGTGTGTGTGTGTGTGTGTGTGTGTGTGTGTGTGTGTGTCATAGGGGGAACCATAAGGTGGAAGATGCCTGTGAAATGTACGCCAGAGCAGCCAACATGTTTAAGATGGCAAAGAACTGGAGTGGTAGGTGTCACACACACACACACACACACACACACACACACACACTCACACACACAGACACATTTACAGTACACGTCACAGTCATACTGCATACTCAACAGAAAAAAAACACAAATCTGTGCACAAATAAACAAAGTCCCACACGAACACGAACACACACACACACACACACACACACACACACACACGTATATTAAATGCTTTCTTCCATCCACATTTTAACAGGATATAAATGATTGAACAGCCTGCAGGGAATATTATATTACCAGCTTTGAACGTACACATACAGTGGATTTATTTATGAACATTAATGACAAACATTCAGAGCTGCAGAGAAGCAGCGTGCGCTGTAGTGATGGCAGGTGTGCCAATAATAGCTCACGCTGAGCAGAATTTAGCTGTTTAGATGTGTGTTCTGATGATTCTGCTGTGTGTGTGTGTGTGTGTGTGTGTGTGTGTGTGTGTGTGTGAAGCTGCGGGGAATGCTTTCTGTCAGGCCGCCCGGCTCCACATGCAGCTTCAGAACAAACTGGACTCTGCCACCAGTTTCGTCGATGCCGGCAACGCCTACAAGAAGGCCGACCCACAGGGTGAGTGAGCACTTCTGTCCTCCACACACACACACACACACACACACACACACACACACACTTCCAGATCCATCATCTGATCGACTGCAGCTCGATTCCCCCCGACAAACATCATTACATGTGACTCTGACGTCACGGCTTACCTGACCACGATGGACTGAGAAAGATCCCGTCTGCAGGAGATACTGGGAGATAAACAACATAGTGTGTGTGTGTGTGTGTGTGTGTGTGTGTGTGTGTGTGTGTGTGTGTGGAAGGAATAATGATCAGCGAGAGAAACAGTAATATAAATCAAAGTGACCACAAGTTCACCGACCTCCAGCTCCTTCAGCATCGTCTCCAGCATTTCCCTTCAATTGCTTATTGATTAACGTCCATATCTGTTTATTGGTTCGGGCACAGCTGTGATCGTGCTCCACTCGTCTTTCATTGTTTTTGGTGGAAATCAGTCTCTGCGTGTTTGAATTTATCTAATGTACTTCATCATTGTCTGTTCCAGCCTCCCAATGTATCCTGTTTTCATAGTTATCATTCTGAGGGAATGTGAGAGGTTTGAAGTTTCTGCAGAAAAATGTGGAGTGAGTTTGGGGCCTGTACGCCAGAATCTATTAGAGATGCTGGAGGTGGTCGCCACTGCTGCTTCTTTATTTTTCACTTTATCTAACACTGCAGCAAATGTACTGAGACAGGGAGAGAGAGAGAGACAGACAGAGAGAGAGAGAGGCTGACGGTATGATGTAGAACTGCAGAGGTGGAAGGTGAGCTGCGGTTTATTGACAGTACTCAGCAGAAACAGTTGTGTTTGAGCGTCATTAAAAGCCACGTTATATGTCGCTCTGTGTGTCTTAAAGCAGAGTTCGCAGGCAGATCCAGGTGTGTTGCATGGAAACACGAGGTCGGATTAAGTCGCTTAGATCACTGCACAAGTCATTTATAAGAGGCCACTACAGATCAATGAAGCTGCTGCCGTTTCCTTTTTATTGTTTTATCCTGAAGAGCAGAACCTGAGTAAATGTACTTTGCTATTTTTCACCTCTGAACACAGAATAAACGGTGGAAGAAAATCTCTGACATTTGGTAAATTTAGTCGATATTGTCTCATCGACCCACTGATATATGGAAAGTATTGTTTTGCTAATCAACTTAAGTGCCTGCCTGTCGCCGTGGTGATTGCTGCTTCGTCATCCCTCCTCATCTGTGGGAGGTTTATCCATCAGGTTATTGATTTTTTGATCTGTTTTTATTTTGAGCCTCTGAGACGTCAACAAATCAATGCAGCCAATAAACATACAGTCAGTGAAACCACAAATGCTACGTCCGTGTCGTCCTTCACGATACGAGACTCTGGCGTGAGTCACGTGGTGAAAGGGGGGAAGCCTCGACAGAGCCAGGACCCAGAGGTGGCTTTGTTGGAAGATTAAAATGGGTCGTTCGGTTGCTCTAGGAAAATTGATATCTAGGTTATGTTGCAACAGCCCTCCTGCTTCGCTGTGGGGAGCTTAATAAAACACTGTGGGTTAGCGGGTTAGTACTCGCAGGGGGACGAAAAGTGGAAGTGAAGATTTTTAATTTGACTCGGAGGCTTTTTTATCTTCAGTTCCTTGTAATTGTAACATCCCTCCTTTACCTTCTTATCTGTCTGTTTCCAGAGGCCATCAACTGTCTAAATCAGGCCATTGACATCTACACTGACATGGTAAGCTCCGCCTCGGCCACCGACCTGACGGCCTCTGACTGTCACTCTTATCTTTGAGTAAAACCCTGTGTGTGTGTGTGTGTGTGTTTGTGTGTCGATCCCAGGGTCGTTTCACCATCGCAGCCAAACATCACATCACTATAGCAGAGATTTATGAAGCTGAGCTGGTCGATATTGAGAAGGTAAAGTGAGAGATTTATGTCATTTTATTTTTTTTTGCACTTAAAATTTGATTTTTGAAACGTTTATAGTTGGCATATACTTCATTACACTCTTCTGTGTGTGTGTGTGTGTGTGTGTGTGTGTGTGTGTGTGTGTGTGTGTTTTCAGGCCATTGCCCACTACGAGCAGGCAGCAGATTACTACAAGGGAGAAGAATCTAACAGGTAAATAAACTGAATATTTAACTGAGGCTAAACTAACACAATGTAAAACACACACATTCATAAATAGAGCTGGAACAATTAGTAGATAAATTAATCAGTTTATCGACATTAATCAGAAACTGTTTTGATTCGAAAAATGTCAAATACTTGATGGTTTCAGCTTCTCAAGTGTGTGAATTTTTCACGGCGGCGGTGAAGACAGAGATGGAAACAGTAGCTCTGCAAACATCAGCCTTTCTTTGTTTGTGTGTGTTTCAGCTCTGCCAACAAATGTCTCCTGAAGGTCGGACACTACAGCGCTCAGCTGGAGCAGTACCAGAAAGCTATCGAGATCTATGAACAGGTAACAGCTGAGCACATGCGACCAGCACAGTGCCCCCCCCCCCAGTAAACGTTTCTTTTGTCAATATAATATTCAGTTATTGTCGCAGCTGCTGATGTTGATGCAACTGTCTGGTCATTTTGGAGATTGTAGTTTGTGATGTGGATGCATTTGGTTCCAGTGTGTGAAGTTTATATTTATATATATATATATATAACAGCTAAAGGCACATGTGAAACAAACAGCTAAAACATGTACACGCACAATACTGTAATAAACCTCACGTGTAATTCATCACATATCACGTTTAAACCACTCATAGTGATCACATGAGGTTTACAGGTGTAATCAAGTGTGTGTGTGTGTTTCAGGTTGCTATGAACACCATGGACAACCCTTTGTTGAAGTACAATGCTAAAGAGTATTTCTTCAAGGCCTCACTGTGTCACTTCATAGTGGACGAACTGAACGCCAAGGTAACATACATGCATACTGACGCACACACATACATCCGTATACATCAGCGAGTGTGTGGAGTTTAGCTGTGACTGAATACTAACACTTGTACGCTCGTGTGTTTCAGTTGGCCATTGAGAAGTATGAGGAGATGTTTCCAGCCTTCTCAGACTCAAGAGAGCTCAAACTGTTAAAGGTAAATGTATTTTTAACCAGGCTCCAGGGATTTAGCTTTTAGCTCACAGCACTGCTACAGCCTCACAGAGCTGTTAGCGTGGCTGTGGACTTCATTTTTTCCCTAATATTTTGTAAAGATAAACACATTCAGATTTGCACCTCAGTGAATTCAGACAGGATTTAGATTTGCAAAAATATTTACAAAGCATTTTATCATGTCACAAAAAGATGATTCCATCTTTCTTTCTTTTTTTTTGCATAACTTCAGAGTGTGCATGAATATTGTGTGAAATATTGATTGCTGCAGTTTTAGAAATGTTTGTGTATATAAAACTAGAGGTTACAAAGTGATTTACAAGTGAAAAAGTATTCATAGTAAATGAAATTAAATGGGTCCTTAATGGGTTCTGAATAAGGTTATAGAAGCAGCTTAGAATAAATATTTTCTAGGTCATTTGCCTCTTCTAAGAATTTTGTCTCACATATTCACTCTTCTTCTCTTGGTAGTAAAGTCGTCTTTACGCTTTGTTTGCAACAGAAACTCCTAGAAGCCCACGAGGAGCAGAACAGTGAGGCGTTCACGGAGGCGGTGAAGGAGTTCGACTCAGTGTCCCGTCTGGACCAGTGGTTGACCACGATGCTGCTCCGCATCAAAAAGACCATCCAGGGAGACGCTGGGGACCTGAAATAGACACATTTGGATAGAGGGGAGAAAAGGGAGGGAGACAGGGGGATAGTGGGAAAAGAGGGTGGTAAAGAGAGATGAAAGATCAGGGTACAGGGGGGGTTTAATTAAATCGAAAGGAAAGAAGAATGATGGGGAGGGAAACGTGTTTTAGTGGGAAAGGAGAGTTTAAGACAAAGAGGCAGAAAAATAAAAGGGGGGGGTTTAAGGGAGGGAGGGTTGGACAGAGGCAGTTTACAGTTGTAGATATCAGTCTGCATGTGACCCCCAACAAGCTAAGCATCACCTTCAAACCACCTTTAGATGACCCCCGTGTCCCCCGTCCTACAGTATTGCTCTCGTAACACTGGACAGAAACGTACTGAAGAGTGGGAAGGAACAAAGAGTGTGTGTGTGTGTGTGTGTGTGTGTGTGTGTGTGTGTGTTGTGTGTGTGTGTGTGCGTGTGCGTGTGTGCGCGCACTGCAGTAAGGTGAATTATACAATTTGATGGGAGAGTGTGCAACTTATATGAGATTTAAGGATATATGTTATTGTAAAGGGATAATAATGTTATTTATGAGATTCTTGGTATTTATTGTCAATACTGAAAATATTATTTATTGTTTATTATGGTGCTCAGTGTTACGATTTGTCTTAATATCTTAGGTATTAGCCCCTCTGCTCTCCTCTTTTTTTCCCCCTTTACTTCTTCTCTTCATCTGTTCTTCCTCCTTCTCCTCTTCCTCTGTCTCCCCTCGTCCTCTCCCCACCCCCACGCCCCGTCAAGTCAGTGAAATCACCCATCGTGACTGGTTGGTTCTTTGTGTTCGGGGCCAGCGGCTGGTCGGTGCAGTTTGCCACCAGCGCTAACTTCCCCGTCACTGCCTTGTTTGTGCATGTCTGTTGTCATGTTGATGTAAGTGTTCTCCGTGTCGTGCTAATGTGTGAAGAACATACATGTAGCCTGGTATCATTTGTGTGGAATCAGTAAATATGTACCTCAGATACCGAGTTGAAATAAAAACACCATCGCTCCAGATATCTGACTGATCACTGGTGTTTTTGGGCGCAGAACGTGGATATACTCACGTTAAAAGGATGAAATCAGATAATAGGAGGCCATATTGTCATGCTTGCAGCAGTAAATGTGCATAAAATCAGTGTTTAGAAAAAAAATCAATCTAATTTAGCAGTACTGCCTTTCAGTGTATAATGTATATTTCATCATTTGCTAATTTAAAGAAGGCTCAGACGTCTGTTTAAAATATATATTTAAATATCCCCTAATGTAGCCCTACACATCAATATAAATTTAGAGTGTCTTAATTTCATACTTTAATTTTATTCACTTTAAAAGCTGAGGGTACAAGCTACTTAAATACAACTTAAATAAATTGATTAAACTCTCTTGATTAATCTTTTTTTTTGCAATGAAAGGCTAACGAGTGTAAACAACATTTAAAGCTATAGTCTTTTTTCTCAGAGGATCCCGCTCAGTTGTTTTATCCCTTTAAATGAATTAATCATGCACATTTAATATGCTGTCTGATGGTCTTTGGGTAATGTAAGTGGGGGCTGAGGGAGTCCTCTACTCTAGGGCCTGGTGGTGAACTTTTAACCTTGCTGCAGAGCAGAGCACAGCAACAACTACAGTGTAAAATCGTGGTTAAATAAAAACTGTGATTGCTCAGGTATGTTGTGCTCCTGAGCTCGTGACAGCACGTGAAGAGCTAACGTCCTGATGTGTTAGCTCTTCAAGTCATATAGCAGATTTATTAGCAAGTGCAAGTATATTCCACAACCACAAGAGGGTGCACTTTCATTAACAATGAGGTTGAACAATAGGTCCTGATGAGTGAATATTACATAATGCTGTAATTAAACAAACAGCACGAATAATGACCTTAGGCTATATATATATATATATATATATGTATATATATATATATATATATATAAATGATATGTATTCTGTATATTATTCCCAGTATACTAACATACGCATCAGACTATCAGTGGCAAGTGGCAATTAAATAACTTTATAATAAATTAAGTGATATGGCACCTGGTTGTAAAGGCTTGTCTTACAATCCCTAGCATATTACATTACTACACTATTACTTACTAATGTTGCATTATTTGTTTTGATTTTTATCTTCATTTGTGAATTGAATTTATTTGATTTTATTGATCTAGTCACTTCAAAATTGGGTGAATACCAAGCGACAGAGAATGTTGGAATATGTATCTTGTTTGGTAAATTTACAGTTGTAGCTTTCTGTATTTGTATTTTTTTTTTTTTAAACTGGAAAACAAAGCACTTATTAGGATTTTAATATGTGCTGGTGTTACGCAGAAGTTTGTTTACCCTTCAGATAATGTCTCTAGTACCGCTTCCTCCTGCGGTTGTGGTTACGACTTACATCAGGTTATGGTTAGACGTCGGAGCTAAATGGTTGTGTCAAGTTTAAAAACGACTGGTTGGAGACAGGGATGGGCTAAACTTAGTAATGAAAAACACTAATCGCACTGGGCGCATATTTCGTTGTAACACCTGTAACATAATACCCACAATACATTTCGGCAGCTCCGTCGTATTCTGCGACACAAGTTTCCGGCGTAGTGCACGTTCGTTACTCCGTCGCAGTGTCTGGCTGTCGTTGTCTCTTAGTTTTTGTTTGTATTGGGGAAACTATTTAACGCCACTTGTCTTCACAGGAGGTTGAGAATCAGTTATAACATTTCTACTGCAGGAAGAGAGCGCAACCAGCCGCCAAAATGCCGCGTATTATGATAAAAGGAGGCGTCTGGCGCAACACTGAGGTACGTGTTTACATGGCTAGCTGCGTTAGTTCGATGCTAACCAGCTATAGTAAACCTATGGGTCGTAGTTAGCATCAAGCTAGCTGCTAACTTAGCTCGCTTAGCAAGTTTGGTTCATTGGCTGTGCTGCAAACTGTGTCAAAACAGTTTGCTTACTGTTTCTGTGAAGTTGTGTACACCGTACCGGATACAGACACGGGGCTGATCCAGAAGTATCTGTAGTTAATCAGCTGTGTTTACAATGTTTGAGCCGAAGCTTGATTGCCAACCTGGCGAAGCGGGTAAATGCCCAGGGCCCCCAGATACCACAGGGTTACTGCACTGGGTCAATAGAATTTGATTGACTGCAAATGTATCGGAAATCGGAGCCTCTGAAATTCAATTTCAACTGTCGCATCCTTAAATGGACTCTGTCTCTGAATCTAATTTTAATATGGCAGCCGTTTTATATTTATATTGATTTAGATCATTTGTTGTAATTTCAAAATCGAAGCCTTTGATGTCATATGTAGAAATAAACAAGTTGTCAGTGCAATGCAATTCTTAGTTTACTGTCTCCACATCCTGATGCCATCACATCCACAAAAACACACACTCACACACAGGCATACATTCTGAGAAAAAGTTTGTGCAATATGTCAAAAAGAATATCTGTTGTGGGCATTGAGCAAGGAAAGTTGAGGTGTTGTTAACACAGAAAAAGTAAGGCGAGTTTGTATTGTTTCATCATATGAGAACTGTAAGGCTACAACCAATACTTATTTTCATTGTCAAAAGTGGATAAAATGTCAGAAAATAGTGAAAAATTTCCATCATTATTCCCTGAAGCCCCAGTTAACATATTCTAACTGCTTTTATTGGCTGGCCTGCTGTCAACAATATATAGATGTTGAGTTTGCTATCATAGAAAACTGGAAAACTAGCAAATATTAACATTTTAGAAGCTTGCAACAGTACATTTTTGGCACTTTTTCCTATAAACACCAATTAATTTTCTGTCACTCAACTAATCGGTGAACTAATAATTTGAGCTCTGGTGGATTTCTGGGTCCTGCAGAAATAATAAAAGTGACATGTATAGTGGGGGTAAGTCTGGACTTGGAAACAAATTTTGCTTGTAAAGATTATACTCATGGATTTTTTTTGTCTCTCTCTTTTCTAATCTGTCCATTTATCCAGGATGAGATCCTCAAGGCAGCGGTGATGAAATATGGGAAAAACCAGTGGTCTCGTATCGCCTCCCTGCTGCACCGCAAGTCTGCCAAACAGTGTAAAGCCAGATGGTGAGTCTGATACAGAAACATGAGATGGCAGTCACAGTAATTGTACCACAGACGTTTTCTAAACCCTACTTGTATTCAGTTTTCATGGTAGTAGAAGTCGTCTTTAGTAACAGTCCTACACTTGTGAACAGCAATTTTAATTCTGATGTCTGTGATTGTTCCTGATGTTGTTCATCTTCTCTCCGTATATAGTTCTGCTGCTGTGCGAAAGAGATCAATCAGATTATCTGGTTAATAAGGGGGGGATATACTTTGGATTTGTGTCTGCCCGCAGGTACGAGTGGTTGGACCCCAGCATCAAGAAGACAGAATGGTCCAGAGAAGAGGAGGAGAAGCTGCTTCACTTGGCCAAGCTGATGCCCACTCAGTGGAGGACCATCGCTCCTATCATAGGACGCACTGCTGCCCAGTGTCTGGAGCACTACGAATACCTGCTGTATGGCACTATATGACCTGACGCACATTTATACAGCAGCACTTTATAGTGTTCTGTTAAAACTGTTTGGAATTGTTATTGATTCACAATTAATATATGTTTGTGTGTGTGTGTTCAGAGACAAGGCAGCACAAAGAGACAATGAGGAGGAAGTGGGTGACGACCCCAGGAAGTTAAAACCAGGAGAGATCGACCCTAATCCTGAAACTAAACCTGCCAGACCCGACCCTGTGGATATGGACGAAGGTGCAGTAACATACCCAATACTGACAATGATGTAATGATGAGGTTGTCCAGAAACTTTTATTTGAATGTTCTGATTCAAGTGACAGAATTTTCTCCCCGATCCTTAGAATATTTACTTGTTAGTACTTATATTTACATTTATTCACTTATCGCCTTTTCTCCACTTCTGTCCATCACACTCTCTGTAGATGAGTTGGAGATGCTGTCAGAGGCCAGGGCTCGACTGGCCAACACCCAGGGCAAGAAAGCCAAGAGGAAGGCCAGAGAGAAACAGCTGGAGGAAGCCAGGTTAGACTGAGTTCATACGCACACAAACACACACTTTGACAGGATTTCTTTTTGTTTGTTTGTTCTAAGATACTTTCTGAGGTTTTTTTCTTGCTTATACAGCCGCTAACATTCTGTAAAAGTAGTTATAATTGACTGTCTGTAATTCACATCCCGCTGCAGACGGTTGGCTGCTCTGCAGAAGCGCAGGGAGCTGAGAGCAGCAGGAATCGATGTTCAGAAGAAGAGGAAGAAGAAGAGAGGAGTGGATTACAACGCTGAAATCCCCTTTGAGAAGAAACCTGCACAGGTAACTAGAGCTGGGAAATGGTTCAATATTATCGAATATTACTCATTGTGTTTGTTGTTTAATTGAACAGAATCCACAACATCAGCATCGACGTGACTGTTTTCAGCTACAGTATTAATTGTTGCCTTTTAATTGTAAGGGTTTCTATGACACCAGCATGGAGCAGTACAACGCTCTGGAGCCAAACTTCAAACGACTCAGACAGCAGCACCTGGACGGAGAGCTGCG
This sequence comes from Seriola aureovittata, assembly GCF_021018895.1. Taxonomy (NCBI): domain Eukaryota; kingdom Metazoa; phylum Chordata; class Actinopteri; order Carangiformes; family Carangidae; genus Seriola; species Seriola aureovittata. The sequence goes on from NC_079377.1 coordinate 23,016,205, forward strand.
CAAGTCAGTAACATTACTCACTGCGTCTTATACACACACACACACACACACATACACACACACACACACACACACACACACACACACACACACAGTTTGTTTGACATGGGAACACACACAGAAAGGCTTCATACAAAAGAACAGTAAATACACAGATACAACAGCCTCTACTCTGCAACTTCATATACACAAATATAATATTAAACATGAAACACAAACACTTATGGAACATGATTGACGCACAGTGTACGCTGTATAAATGTATGTTCCTCTTTCATAAACCGTGTTGTTCGTGTGTAGTGAGCGTGAGGAGAGGGACAGAAAGAAAGATAAACAGAAGATAAAGAAGAAGAAAGAGAGCGATCTGCCGTCTGCCATCCTCCAAACCAGCGGAGTGGCCGAGTTCACCAAGAAACGCTCCAAACTGGTTTTGCCTGCGCCACAGGTAACTGTGTATACTTTAATTTTAATGTTTGATAAATCTCTCAGACCGACGTAGATGGTTCAAACCTGTCCTGTTTTAATGCACTCAGTATTCTCTCTTACCAGATGCTGTATTTTTATTTCCGTTTTTTCACAGATCAGTGACGCTGAGTTGGAGGAAGTCGTCAAGTTGGGTGTCGCCAGTGAGGTCGCCCGTCAAGCCGCTGAGGAGAGCGAAAGCGGCAACTCGGCCTCGTCCACCCTCCTGTCAGAGTACAGCGTCACCAACACCATGACAACAGGACTACGTACCCCCCGCACCCCTGCTGCCCAGGACAGGATACTACAGGTAACAACACCTGGACACCATAAACACACACACACTCTGAATAAGGGATGCCCCGATCAGCAGATCTACATTAAAAATATGTGATCAGTAGAACAGAATTAATTCTAGTCACCAATCACCTTAAAACTGATCACCTGTGGTTAATACTCTGAGCACTTTCTGTTCATCATGCACCGTCGTCATCCACATCTCTGGATGGTATTCGCCTTTCTCTGTCACACGTTCACAATTCGTGTGTGTCTGTATTTTCAGGAAGCCCAGAACCTGATGGCTCTGACCAACATCGACACTCCCCTGAAGGGAGGCCTCAACACTCCGCTGCACGAGAGCGACTTCAGTGGAGTGACGCCTCAGCGCCAGCAGATACAGACACCCAACACTGTTCTCAGCACACCATTCAGGTCAACGACGCTTTCACCTGCTCTCATATAACACCATGCGTTTAAATGACAAACCCGGCCGTACTGAAAATGCTAACATTCATGGTCACGTCGTCTGTCAACAGAACTCCCGGACCAGGTCAGGGGTCAGAGAGCATGACCCCTCAAGCCGGAGGAGTGATGACACCGCGTGGGGCCGCGACCCCAGGTTTGACCCCTGGCCGTACACCCCTGAGAGACAAACTGAATATTAACAGTGAGGAGCAACTGACTGACCCTGCGTACGCCAAACACATGGTAAACACACACTCATCATACACATGTGAGACTGTCAATACAAAACATCAATATAAGTTTTCTGATGCCAGATAGTCAGAAGTAAATGTAACCAGCCAAAACCATGAAATCATATATTTAAACAAAAAATTAAATATTACAAAAGAAGGCACTGTCTAATACGGGTTTTGTGGTTTGTAATTATAGTTTATTCACTTTGAAATGTGCAAAATTAAGAGTAATTAATAAGGTAAGTAATGAACAGGTCTGTGAATTAACTGCAAACTTACTGTTGTCTTTTCTTCTCCACGCACAGCAAAGGGAAAGCCTGCAGCAGCTGAGGCAGGGACTGATGTCACTTCCTGTTCCTAAGAACGATTTTGAGATTGTTCTCCCAGAAAACGCAGAGAAAGAACTCGAGGAAACAGAAACGGACACCGGGTTCGTGGAGGACTCGGCCGACATAGAGGCGCGCAAGCAGGTGTGTACACAGATACGCAGATATATATATATACACAGAACACGTCGTATCACTTCAGAGTTTTGAAGACAAATTTACGCTCTTGTTTCGCTCTTGTTTTGTTGTCTTGTCTTGTGTCAGGCTGTACGGGAGGCAGAAAGAGAGAAGGAGCTGAAGCTGCGACACACTGCTGTTCAGAGGAGTCTCCCCAGACCTACTGAGGTAACACATTTTGTGACATTGTGAAGTTTATATTTCCCAGTGGAGCACATCCACTTGGTCTAATTAACTTTTGTTGTATAATTGTTTTTGTGTTGGAACAACGTGACTCTTTTCCTCCAGGTGGATGATGTATATATTCATGTTATTGCACATTAGAGCTTTCATTTGTTTCAGCAAATCAGTTTGTCGACATCCGTCCTCTGCAGGTAAACGAGTCCGTCCTCCGTCCCGCCTCCATAGAGCCGCTCCCTGACCTCCAGCTGGCCGAGGAGCTGATCAAACAGGAGATGATCACCATGCTGCACCACGACTGCCTGCACCACCCGTCGGCCAACGCCGCCAACCAGCTGCAGCGCGGCAAAAGCAGAGGCCCCACCTCCACATCTAACAACGCGTCGCACATATCTTACCTGGAAACACACCCCTACAAGCCGATCAGCACAGAGGAGATGGAGCAGGTAACGCACATACGAATCGACTGATGTTTTGCATGTGTGGCACTGTGACAGTGGAAGGTTTTTGATATCAGTATAACCAGTCGTGTACCTCTGCGGCTCGTTAATAAACAGGCTAAAGCAATGCTGGCAGCGGAAATGGAGGTGGTGAAGACAGGAATGGGCCACGGTGACCTCAGCATGGAGGCCTACAGCCAGGTGTGGGAGGAATGCTACGGACAGGTAAGCATCCCTCTGTCCCTCAGTAAAATGTCAAAGGCTGAATCCAAACGGTCAGATTTTATGGGCTCGTTCCAGGGAAGTGTGTGACTGCTCAGGTCTGTTCAAATCCGCAGTTTGAAGACATTTGTTTTTTGTTTTTCATTTATTGATGTCGTAAAGTTTCTTCTTGCACTTACAGAAAATGAACATGCTGAATGAGCTGGCTTTGTAATAATCTGTAGGTTGACATTATATTGTGTTTGGCAGCTCACGTAAAAGGATAATTTTACTGCACATTCCAGATCTGCTGTGAGAAGCAGCTGACCTGCACATGTTGCCAATATCAGTGCCATTAAGAACCATTCAGAAAAATACTTTTCCCTAGAGGGTCAGTGGTCCCTCGCAGACTTGACGGGATGATGTCACTGTACACACGACAGTCTGCACGTCCTGAAGGTGGACACTTGGATTCCGCCAGGGAGAATCTTTAACTCTTTAAAGATGGACTGCCTTTAACCACTTTCCTCTTCACATGAAACCAACCGTTGGTCCATAGCTGTTTATTCATCAGTCTCTCTCTCTCTCTCTCTCTCTCTTTCTGCAGGTGTTATATCTACCTGGTCAGAACAGATACACCCGAGCTAACCTGGCATCAAAGAAAGATCGTATCGAAAGCCTGGAGAAAAAACTAGACGTGAGAACCCACAGAGATGCGAAAACAGCTGTTCAAACTCATCCTGAAATCAATCACTGAACAGCTCTGAGGTCTGTGTACGTGTCTCCCTGCAGGTGAACCGTGGTCACATGACAGCGGAGGCCAGGAGAGCGGCCAAGCTGGAGAAGAAGCTCAAAATCCTGCTGGGAGGGTTTCAGTCCAGAGCGCTGGGGCTCCTGAAGCAGCACAATGAACTCTGGGAACAGGTGCTGAACACTGCAGGGACTCGCTTCCTTATTCATTCTTCAGTCTCAGTTTAAATTTAGTTCATATCCATATTTTTCTGTCAGAAGATGGTGAAGTTTGTCTCAGTTTCTTATTCCTGAAGAATTTGCTGAAAGATGCAGCAGTTTAATGTGGAAAAACCGATGATGGATGATCAGTGTTTGACTAGTTTGTAGCCAGTTCCCCTGCAGGCTGTGAATTATTGTGGCGACTGTTGCACTGTAACAACAACACTGATGTTATGTTTTGTGTTGTCCACCAGGTGGAGCAGGCAGCCACAGAGCTCCAGACCTTCACTCAGCTGAAGAAACAGGAAGATACGGCCATTCCCAGGAGACAAGAGGTAACACATTCAAGATACTCACACGTTACTGAACGAGCGAATCGTCACTTGGTGTCATTCCCAGCATCCTTCACTCTGATCACATTAATGTATTGACCAGGAAAGGTTTACAGTATTCTAGTGCTGAAGTCAGTTAATGATTAATCATTACACCTGTTGGTTCTAACTTTTCAAATGTGATATCTGCAGGTCTTAAAGTCTTAAATGTAATTTACAAAGGTGTTAAGTGTTTTCTCCAGCCTCTTATTGGTACTAATGTTTTTTTTTAATTATTATTATTAATAAACTGGCTGGAAAATCTCCAGTTACATTTCACATGTACTTTTTAAAGTTTCATTTTTAACAGGTTAATCCAGTCATCTATTTTCTGCTGCTATTGATCTGTAGCTTGGTAGAGTTACATGTGTGGAAGATCAAATATCGTTCAAACCGTCAGAAGATTAACACGTGTCTGATCTCATACACAATCTAATTATCGCCATCTCTGCTCAGGGTCTGCGGGAGGACGTGGAGAGGCAGATGGAGAGAGAGCGAGAGCTCCAGCAGAGATACGGAGAGTTGCTGATGGAGAGGGAGTCGCTGATCAACAGCGCTCAGAAATACTGAGCAACACACACGCTAATCACACACACACACACGCTACACACACTCAAATCCTCCTCATGGAGACACGGATATCAAGCGAACAGCAGCTCTGAGGAACACAAAGGTTTCCGAGTCGACGTACTAAACCCTTCTATCATTTTTCAATTATTCAATTATTGCGGCATTTCCAGAGATAAGCCCCGCCTCCATGTGCTCATGTTGCTATGATGTCACACGCTGAGTTTTGAGCATGCTCAGTAGTCCCTTGTGTTTCTGTATTAGTGACCAATAAAGTTTCTTTTCAACAATGACCTTGCAGTAAGTATTTCCGTGGAGTAAATGTTACACAAGTGCAATCTGGTATCCTTTAGCAAAGCTATGTATAAACTCTTTATTGCAGCAACAAAAAAAAATACATTTACAGATGTGTGAAAGAATGTGTTTGATAATGTCATAACGCTCAGCAGGCGAGGAAGGCCATCCCACTCCTCCGGTACGCACTCTGAGAGAAAGAGAGAAGGAATTCACACCGTCACATACGTCGTTTCATAAGAGTTTAGGTTCTTTTCTTCAGGTCTACAGTGTGTTATTGGAACATTTACTGTCCCTATACTGTACTGACAAAATCCACAGTCCAAGGTCTGTAAATACTTTGGAAGATACCATGTTCATATTCAGCTAAACTTTGGACAGAGTGAGGACTGTTATGTGACTCCCTCAGGATCACGTCACAGTCAGCATGGAGAGGAGGAATAATTACAGTAACACTTAGCAAACATATGGCATCTGAGTGTTGTATTTAGAGACTATACGTTAAGAAAAAGATATAATATGCTATATAGGTGCTATCCTGATCAGTGTACTGTTAAAGGCTGTGTGTACGTACCGTGTGTCTGTAGTTGTATCTTCTAATAGCCTCTCTGATGTGACAGGGCTGGATGGCTCCGCTGGGAGGTTCCACTGCAGCCGGACAGCTCTGAAACACACGACACTGTATTCATTCACATGAGACGGGACGTCGCCGTCGCCGCCTTTGCATCTGTGCACAAGTGGAGAAGTCGTCCGCTTTTTTTAAAGAAGTTTAATGCAAACGACACATGGTGGGGATTTACTATCTCTCAAGCAGAAATATATTCCTGGTTGTGTGAAGGAGGCGTTTCGATCATCATGCAGGGGCAGAACATTGGGTGTCCCATCGTCTTCACATTAGAATGAAAATATTGTAAATGACCGAATGTAAAACGTGTCATAATCTGGGGCTATAACGACGGCGGAGCTTTTTACAGGAGTCATTTCAAAGTAATCTTAATCTCTTATGTTTTCATCTGGGAAGATTGGTCACTATTATAATTGTCTAAAAACAAGAAGTATTGCACAGAGCGCACACACCTTTTTGCGCTTCCTCTGTCTCGCTCGGCCGTCTAGACTGCCGTTACCCTGTGGGAGGGGCTTTGATGAGTGGGAAGAGCCCGGTGTGGAGGGGGGCGTGGCCTCAGGTGAGTCTGGATCTTTCTTTACCTGACGGAGAGAGAAAGACGGAGGACGGATGTTACTGGAGACGTAACCACAGGCTCCAGAACCCTGGTATAAGTGATTGAAAATTACATGGTACAGGTGTGTGTGTGTGTGTGTGTGTGTGTGTGTGTGTGTGTGTACCTCAGTGTGTGTACCTCAGTGTGTGTGTGTGTGTGTGTGTGTGTGTGTGTGTGTACCTCAGTGTGTGTGTTGTAGTGGATGTAACTGGCAGAGATCACATGACTGATGGGATTGGTCTTGGCCATCATTTCCTGCTTTACCAACAGAGACAAATCCACAATCTGGAGAAGGAAAAGGAGACATCAAAGAGTTTGACACGAGAGAGAATTGACGCGATAACGTAAGACGCCATGAGTGAACATGTTACCTGGGCAACAGTCTCATAGGCCAGGTATGACAGGATCTCCATGGCGATGCTGTTGGGTTTCAGCTCCAAACTGCTGCAGTCCAGCCAGTCCCGAAACTTTGAGGCTTTCTTAGCTGGAACCGCGTTTACACACAGACACAACATTCTGCATTTATGTAGAACTTTTCTAGTCGAAGCGCTTTACACACATTACACATTCATAGCTCCGTGTAGTTTTGGTAGTATTTATAAAATGCTACCCTAAGGACTGGGTCATGGGACTTCAGAGGGTCTTAGATGTTTCAAGTGAAATAAAGAATCATAAATGTCCAGCAGAGCCATAAAGTACAATATTATTCTGTGTACTTTCATCTTTTAATGTGACATTTTACGCCACATAAAGTTCACTGGGTTTAGTGCTGAAGCAAATAGTGGATTAATCAATTAGTCTTGCTCCTATTTATTTATTACTGGAAACTGACTGTTTCAGACTGATTTGGGAAACTGTGACGGGTATTTCCCACGATTTTCTGACATTTTATAAACTAAACAATCAATTAATTAATAATCAACAGATTAAATCAATGATAAAATTCTGCTCGAAAGAGGTTCAACATTTAGTATAAAGTATATAGGAATTACAGGGTTTGGAACGACACACATCAGTCCTTCAGGAACCATACAAACTTAATGTCTTTGGTTTTACCAGCTTCATTAAAACGGTTTATTAGACTAAATAATTTGATTCAAATCTTACCGAAGCTGAGCTGTCGACTCTCACAGAACTCGGAGTACTGAGCCTGGTCCATATTTCGAGTCTGACGCTCTAAACGCTGAAGATACAAAGACAAAAGGACACACACACTAAATAATCAACACTTTCTGTAAAAATAAATAAATAAATTCTACAGTCAAATCAGCGTCTGACCTCCAACCTCTCCTGTTTGACGGGATCTACTTCTTGTCGCTCGGCTAATGACAGGAGTTCTCCAGTCTGATCCATCCACGCCAGGAAGTCGTGAGCCAATCGCTGCCTTCGATGGTTACCGCCGGCGACGCCACCCGCGGTACCCGGAGCACCTTGAGCACCCCACCTGTCTGCAAACGCACAGGATGAATAAAACCGACCCAACTGTTTCTCCAAGTAACAGTGATCACGGGTCGTACAGAACGTGTGAGAGCGGTTGTACCCGTTTCTTGTGGCGTCTCTTCGTCCTCTAGAGTTTTGAGTAGCTTCGATTTATAATCTCTAAACTGGAGATACTTCAATAACCTCGCCACCTTCCTCTGAAATGGACATGGAGGGAGACAGAAAGAGAGAGGGGGATTTCATTCATTTTTAAAGCTACAACTTTAATAACTCAATTTAATACATTTTTCAACACATTTTTTTGCGCACCTTGTCCCTCCTCATCAGGAACAGGATGTCCTCGGCAGAAATGACCCTTGAACCACGAAGAGCGGCGCCCTCGCAGGCCTGATGCAGCTGATAAATGAACCAATCACATGAGACGAATTAGCATCACGGAGCGTTAGTTACATTAATGTGTGTGTCATTCCAAGGTTCAGGAATAAGAGGATAATGTGGCTGCTCGGAGACACACAGATGTTTAACTGCTTTCATGCTTCTGACTCAAGATTTTGAAATCAACTTTATCTGACAACTTTAACTTTTAATGACAAGAAACAAGAAAATCCTGTTAAAGGTCTGGACTTTCTTTTTTCAGTCGATACGACATTGAAGCGATGAGACGAGGCAGACGAAGTTATCCATCTACTGTGTCATGTAAATACAATATATATCTTACATATCTAGTTCTAATTTTGCCATAAAAATAATCACAAAAATCTTTCAAAGTGTGTCGGTAATTCACAAACAGAACTATGGAGGACCAGAGACTTCAGAGGAGAAGTATTAAAGCATTTCCTTAATTTCATATTTTAATAGAAATTGAAAATAGGAATTGTAAAAAGAATTTATACATTCCCGGACCGCTCATCATCACCATTACGTCTGTGTACAAGAGTATGTTACCATAGTAATGAGCTGTGTGTGTACGATGTCCTCCACCAGAGCCGCCGTCTCGTGCAGAGGCCTGCGAGCGTCTCCCAGAGCGAACCTGGAAAAAACACAGAGACACGAAACAATAATGTACTGAGAGTAAAGTAGAAACAAGCTGATTTTCAAGTGAATCATCTGAAACCGTGAACCACAGCCAAACTGCTGCGAGAGATAATGAGCTGCTTACTGTTGTAAGTCGTAGCTCAACGAGTGTTATTCGCGGTTTTTGTCAGCATCAGTGGCGCTAACTGCTCACAACTTTATATTCTATTATATGGCTGCTCGTCTAGGTATCATATAAGATTTGGTTTATTTTACATCTGTAGCGCTCAGGTTGAATTCATGAACATAAAGTCTGTCTCACCAATAATCTGCATCTCTAACACTTTATCACGTCGCATCTCAAGTAAGAAAACTCATGAGGCAAAACATTAAACGAATAAAAAACAGAGCTCCCAAATGTGTGTCTCTGTCCGTCTCATACACACACACTGAGGTCGACAGTCCACACACACTTTGACCACAATTTGGTCAAACCTCAATTTGCATCCAGACAAGCCACTTCCACGACGGCAGCAGAACCTAAAGCCACATCCTGAAGCTCTTTCCTTTTCTCATTTCTTCTCCTCCCCTCTGTCTCTCCATCTATTCTCTCTATCCGACACATACAAACACCTGACAGTCCCCCCCCCCCCGCTTTGTCGTTTTGTCATGCCCCCCCCCTTATTGGGAGCAGCTGATTGGCTGTCTGCAGCTGTCAGTCACACAGGTGAGCCTGGCTTTGGTTTGGGATTGTGGGCAGGTTGGTCTCAGGCTGAGCATTGGTTTTAGGTTTTGGGGTTTAGTTGGGTTTCAGCCTCTCTGACCAACATCATCTCTCTGCAGCCCACACACAGCACGAGGTGAGTACCACAAAACACACACACACACACACACACACACACACACACACACTGATGGGAAGTCGCGTCTTTAGAAATTTACTTTTACATTTCACTCACAATACAATACTTACAATGTCTTTGTCCTTTTTCTACTGTTCTCATTGTCTCTTCAAAGTCGCAGGAGATTCATTTTTAATCAGTTTTTCTTTTGATAAAAATGTTTCAAGAAGAACAGATTTCAGGAAATGTATTTTATTCTTGTATTAAACTATATGATATTATTCATTTTTGTTCTGCTACAAAGTAGGGCTGCGTTATTATTTAGATTATCAAATAATCTGCCAATTATGTCCCGACTGAACTGACTTATCATTCGGTTTAGAAAACATGAGACAGTGGTGAAAACTGTTACCGAAAACCCAAAGATATTCAGTTACTGGAACAAGGTCTTATTAGCTCAACTTTTCCTAAAAAGGTCATAAATGATGCAGATTAATTTTCTGTCTAATGACTCATTGATTAATCGATAAATTGTTTTAGCTCTATAAAAAATGTGCCCCTTAATTTCAACTTGACTTTGTGATAAAAGACCTTCTGCCGGCTGATGAAGTATTTTTAGGAACATGAATGAGGTTTTTTTTTTTTTTTTTGTCCAGCTCTATTTATTAATCACTTATCAATTGGTCCCCAATTTCTGGAGCCAAACATGTTGCATTATTACTTAGTGATGATGCTACTGTAATATTTCTTTCACACACTTCAGATTCTGCTATTTCTATTTCATCCCAGCAGTGCAATGTTTTCACTTTTATTATGTTTCACATTAAAACGAAAACATCATCCGTACTTAAGCTTATATTTTGCCAAATAAACAAACCTTTTTACATTTATTTTTAATATGATTTTAGTGTATTACAGAATGTATTAAGATGTTTTATGTCCTGGTGGCAGTTTGGTGTTTGCAAAGTATAATTAGCCAAAATACTTCCCAGTCTGGTTATTGTGTCATTTGTTAAACAGGTTTCTATGGCTTCAAACAGTCTGTTCAGCAGCAGCAGCAGCAGCAGCGGCCCCACGCTGTACTGGGGTGAGTTTCGTGTATGTGTGTGTGTGTGTGTGTGTGTGTGTGTGTGTGTGTGTGTGTGTGTGTGTGTGTCTTACATCATGCTCTGTAGTTCTGGGATGAAGCTGGTCCTGGAAGCCGGACGGTCTTTAGAGCTGGAGGCGGTGGAGCCGGCCATGGGACTGCTCATAACCACTCCCAACCTGATGGCATGAACAAAACAAAGACACAGAGCTGCATTAAACCAGGAATAAAAAAAAAAAACCTAAAGTTATTTTCCCTCACCATCACACCACATGTGTATAATCTGCATTACCACACAGCATGTGTTGTATGTCGGTTAGATCAATATTTGATCTCTATAGACACTTTTCTTGCAGCAACACACCTGATAATAAAAAGGCTGCACTACAAACTAACCTGTCAACAAAGGTGCGGTATCATTAAGAAAAAATATTGGGCTGCATTATTATCATCATTATTGATCAATCTGTTAAGTATTTCCTGTAAAGTGATTCATCATTTGATTTAGAAAATGTCAGAAAAAATTTTTCCAACCGTCAGAGCAAAACCGAAAGATATTCAGTTCTAATGCTCATAACTGAGAAGCAAAGTAAAATAAAATAAAATAAAATGAAGAATGAAACTTTCAAAGTATTAATATGTGAAATCAAAACAAAAACAATTTCATGTGCGCACTGATGGTGGTCAGTGTCAACAAAAGATATTTAGAGAAACTAAGATAATGAGCTGAGCGTGAAATAACAAGATAGCAGAACAGATTTGAGAGGCGTGCGCGCGCGCGCACGCACACACACACACACACACACACACACACACACACACACACACACACACACACACACACACACACACACACACACACACACACACAGGTGTAGTGACCGCAGTAACTTCCGCTCCGGTAGTAAAATGTGAATGATAATACAGAGCAGTTCCCTCCTATTCAAAGACTGCGGTGAATAAAACACAATGCAGAAAACAGAAGAGAGAAAGGAGGAGCAGGAGGAGGTGCAGGAGGAGCAGGTGGCGGAGGAGGAGGTGAATTTGAAGGTGGAGGAGGAAGAGGAGTAGAGTCAAAGACACGGATAAAGCGTTAAAATTAGTCAAAACTCTCACCAAAGTCGTTCAGAAAGACGCTGCCACTGATACTGATACTTTTTCGTTTTGTTCGATTTTCGGCGCGATTTGATGACGTATGTGTATCTCGGACGCACGGCCGTCTGTGGTACTTGTAGTTTTCTATCGTTTGTGGTCCAAAAAAAGCGCGTCACCCGTTGTAGTTAAAATATTTCACGTTTAATTCTGCGGAAAAATGTCGAGTAAAAGAGGAATAAAGGCAGAATAACGGTAGACAGCATCTTCCGTATAAGTAATCACTTTAATACATCTGTTTTACTCGTTTAGAATTGTTTAGCTGCCAGATCAGTGCTAGATTAATTAGCTAACTAGCTTGATTTCATATTTTAGATTTTTGTTTTGTTAGCTTAATAAAGGTCTACATAAATGCATGTATATATGTATATTTATGTATATTTACGATCTTTACCCATGTTTTTTCCCTGTCAGATCCTGTAGTGAAGCGTCGGCCAACACCATCGCCCACGAACCTCCAACTGGAAGACCAGGAGGTGCGGGGCCTCCACCAGTGCAGCACAGCGCCCCCCAGAGGCCTGGTACAGACTGACAGCCCAAACTTCCTCTGCAGCAGCCTGCCCCAGCACTGGAGGTGTAACAAGACCCTGCCGAGAACCTTCACTGTAATCAATCAATCACTATATCTATCTACTATCTATCAAAAATAAAAAATTTGGGACATTTCACCCTGACTTTATCCTTCCATGCTCTGCACAATACATGCTAGGGACTTACACTAAAGTTTCTCCATCCTTCAGGTGGTTGCCCTGGGTGACGACGTGCCAGATGGTGTGGTTGTCACAGTGATGGCTGGCAACGACGACAACAGCAGCGCTGAGCTGCGCAACGCCACAGCAACCATGAAGCAAGGTTGCGCCCAATTCAACGACCTCCGCTTCATAGGCCGCAGCGGGAGAGGTGAGATACTAAACTGATATGATGTAAAGAAAGGACAGTAACACCTTCTCCTCCTCTATTTTTTTTTATTATTACAGTTTGGTTGATACATGGTTTTGCCTTGTACCTCAGACAACCATCTTAAAGTTAGAAGGATAAATTAAAAGAAGACAGGAATACTTGTCAGTCTATCAATCATCTAAATTGCCTTTAAAGCCTCTATAATTTTACTGTACATGTACTTGTGTTTTTTATTTCAGGCAAGAGTTTCACCATCTCTATCAATGTGCTGACCTCGCCCCCTCAGATCGCCACCTTACACAGAGCCATCAAGATCACTGTGGATGGGCCGCGACTGCCTCGACGTTAGTGCACAGCAGTGGTGATGATGTAATGGTTTATTCCAGGCTTTCAGTCAGACTCATTTTCTTCTTCTTCTTCACTCTCTCTCTCTCTCTCTCTCAGGACAAAGGCAGAAGGAGGTGAAGTCAGGAGTGTTCAGGCCGTCCAGCAGAAGCGCCACATCATTAGGTGTGTTAGTTAAAATATTTATCTTTCAAATCAGAAAGAGAAAACATGTGAGAAAGTCTCTTCCTCCTGAGGAAGAACATGATGACATACGGTCGAAAGCTCCTGACGCAGAAATCATTTCTTCCCCTCCAGACTCTAGATCCTTCGCCTCCTCTCTGTGGAGCAATGAGCCATCGTACTTGGGCCACGTGACCTCTCTGACCTCCTCCTTCACTCCAACTCCCAGAATGCACCACCTGCCCGCCCTCCCTTACACCACCCAGGCTTCTCCTTACAGCTCCTACCTGTCTTCTCCTCCTCCTCTTCCTCCTCCTCCCCCTCCGCTGAGCCACAGTGGTCCGTTCCAGCCTGCCAGCTTCTATTATGGACCCAACCAACCGCTCCAAACCGCAGGGGAGGACAGAAACGTTGTCACGGCACTGACCAATTATACTGAAGGGGCGTGTCTTTCTATAAGAGGTGAGGAGCCTGTCTGGAGACCTTACTGATGATTAGATGTGTCGTGTTAAACATCATCCTCAAATTATTTAATAATTTAGCAAGTTTTATGCTCCCATCCACCTGTTCAAATACATCTTTAAACTTCTGACTTCTGCTTGTCAACATCTGTAACTTCTGTGTACTGCAGTGATTATTCTTTTCTTATTAATTGAATGGTTATGAAAACATTTATTTATTGTTTTTGATTATTATTTTATAATTCTGTATATAAATAAATAAGCTCATGAAATGGAAGTAAATTCGTTGACAGGTAAAAATAAAAGACCAAAAGTCTTGGTCAAACGTCATGATTAACTTCACAAGCAACAAAATGCAATTGAGTTAAACTTTTATATTCTCACTCTGCGGGTCTGGTTTTATGTGAGACTGATTCCCTGAAGCTGAGACTGTCTTTTAGTTACTTGTGAACTGTGACATTTTAATAATCTATAAACTGAGATAACATCCTATAAACTTGTTTTAAAAAATTACATTTATCTCCGATAACTTGAGGCTTTTTTTTTTATCTGTGTTGAGGAGCAGCTTCTGTGAAAATGAATCACTGCAGCTGAAATTTAACTAAAAACCAACATTATTATTTTATACTATACCATGAAGTTTAGATTCATTAGGAAGATAAATACATTTTTACCTTCTAATGAATTGTTTTATTAATTTTACCAGCATAATCTCTTTGTTTTATGTGTTTTCTTACCTTCAATTCAATATTATTTGTATAGTGCCAAGTCACAACATACATTATCTCAAGGCCCTTCGCAGGATAAGCTTAAAAACTCACAATATTATAAAGAGGAACCCAACAGTTCAGTTCCCACAATCAGCAAGTGCTGAGAAAACAGTGGAGAGGAAATTCTCTCCTTTTTTTTTTCCTGGTTTCTCTTCCCGTACGTCAAGAAGAATTCGGCTCAATGATACGTCACGAATCAGAATCAAATCAGAAAACAGAATTAATTTTCTAAACAATACGGAAGACTCGCTCAAGCTCTTGTTTTAGCTTCTCAAGTATCTCAGGTTTGAGTTTTAAGTGTGACAAATGTTCAGCTGGCTCAGTGTGTGACAAGTAACGAGTAAATCAAAGTCAACCAAACACACACACACACACACACACACACACACACACACACACACACACATACAAAGTTCACTGTGATGGTCGTGAGTTTGGCTCTAATCACCTGAAGCGGTTCGGAACAAGACAAAGCCTTGTTTATCAATCCTGTAGTGTCACGCAGAGTGAGAAGCCTAAATTGCAGTTTGAAGGCTCAGCTTTGATTAAAAAGAGTCATGTGTTTGAAATGGAAAGGCTTTTATCAAATCAACAAAAAGAAGTTATTTGTCCCCTCTTTAACCCAGAGGAGGCTCATTATATTCAGATCAATTAAATGTGTGAAATTACGTGGTACGAGGCACGGGTCCTGAATTTTACTACATGGCATCACCGTGTTAATTCAGAGTTAGAGACACTTGTTTCAATCAGGTCGCAAACTGAAGATTGTCTTATATTTGGCAGAAACTAAAGAGCTTCTGTTTCGGTCGTGCTGTTCGCCACCATGCTTTTAAGCATCACATGGCGCGACCACTGTCCCAGATGAATGGAGGGGAACTCCTGCACACTGGTAATGGCCTGCAGGAAACCAGTGTGCACTTGACACCATCACAAGGTCTCTGGAAGAAAAGACACAGCCTCTATAAATTTTCCAGCCTGAATAAAGACGTCTCGATTATAATTCTGTCAAAAAATACTTAACCCCTCTGTCATCCTGCAGTCATGAACTTTTGATACTAAAGGGCTTTGAATCGTGTTACACCCTGTTACTCTGGCGATTCTGTGTCATTACTTTTAGGCAAAAACATGCCACTTAATTGATCTTAAATTTAAAATTAATTGAGTTCAACTGATTCTGATTAAAGTTGGAATGACTTGCACTGAACTTAAAGTCTGAAAAAACAAAAGGAAAATGGAAAGAGAGACATATAAAAACAGTAGGAGAAACAGAAGTTGCTATAAATACAATATATATCCACATTTGAGTCGTAGGTTTAGCAGCTACGCAGGGACAGCCTCATCCGGCTAACGTGAACACTTCAATGTCCACTTCCGCAGTAGGACAACTGAACTCCCACAACCGTCGTCGCACACAGCCTCACTGCCTTACATCACATCACTCCGCCAACCTTAACCATCACACAGAGAGGATGATGCAGTCTCAAATCTAAATTAAGGAAGAGAATACAATACCCATACACAAATGTAATACATGTACATATATTGAATTTCCATATATGAAATATACATTTTTATTTTATATGTACATATATCTAGAACAACATATATGAAACCTATTAGAAATTGGAAAAATTTCATATATTGACATAAATATCCAGCTTGTACAAATATATACATTTATGTATGTATGCTTATGTTGTAGACATATATTACATAAATATATTTCCATCCCAACACTTGTCAGTATATGTTGATACTATAAACAGTAGGGTCCAAAAGTCTGAGACCACTTTCCCAGAATGTGAAGTTAAACATGTTTAAAATTAATGAGAAATTAATAAGTAAAACATATATAAACATATAGATCATTTAACATGTAAGTTGTCTTAATAAACTTTCATAAATAGATCAAATATATAATGTTAACACATAGTTTTTACATAGAAAACATTTGTGTTCACCAGATATTTTTAATATATCTACATATACAAATTTTACTATGGGTATTTCATATATGTTATAAACTTATATCTTCATATATTCAGAGGAATATAGATGACATATATGGAAACATCACCGTTGATATAGGGACATATATGTCATATATTACATTTCCTTTATGGTTATATAAACCTAAAAACCAAAAATTAGGTCATCTACAAAAATAAATCTTTACAAAATTAAATCTCACCTTACACTATCGCAGCAACAAGGACATGATCCCTCACTGGCTTCCCACCCACCAACACTTACAACTGTGTTTGTTGGAACAGTTGGAAACACTTTAACATGTGATGATGCTGGACCTGCTCCTTCTTCTTGGTTTTATATCGGGTAGTTAACACTGCAGCATCACACACACACACACACTGACACTTACTGTGTGTGAACATAAGACTAATTTAAATGAGCAAATATGTTGCCAGATCAGACTTTTTTCATCTTCAACAAGCAAGAATGAAAGCTTCAATTTACTAAGAGTTAATGTGCCTTTTTGAGTTTTTGTGCTTTTGAGAATTTTCCCATCAAACACTAGTTAAAGAAAAGAGTATTTTATAATTTTGTCCTCAGAATTGTTTGGAAATTTGCTTGAATTTAGGTTGAATTTGATGGAGGCGAGCGGCTGTTTTCTGTCACATGGTGGGTTCAAGCTGCTCAGTGAATATGGAAGGTGTAAACAGATGTTTATTGGTTTATATTCTAAGTTTGTTCTCAGTCTCAGGAGTTAAGCCACTGAATACAGAAGCAAGTGACACAAAGAGAGTCATGTCGAGAAGAATGGACATGAAGGAATGTGGGATTGGGACCTGCAGCCATTGTGTCCTAATACAATATCTGACTTCCTTCAGATGCCAGACACCACAAACACACACACACACACATGCACATACATAAGAGTTGAATAGCAGGCAGCAAGGCACCAGGCCCATTTCCTCTGGAGATGTAGATGATGGAGAGAGAGAGAGAGAGGGAGAGAGAGAGAGAGAGAGAAGGAGGTTCATACAAACCACAGTTTCTCAGACGTTTCTCTTCAGACTGTCTCTCTGTCAGTTCTGCCTGAATGAACCCACCTTCTCATCTGTCTGACTCTCTGCTGAGAACCTGAAGCTGTCTCAACCTCAGATCAGTTGGACATCAACACACAAACCGGCGACTCTAGAAGAAAACATTAACACAGCCTCAACAGCTGGAAGACATCTGGACCTTTGCAACACACTTCCAACATCTGCCGCTGCTAACTGCTGAGGAGGGGAGAGGAGGAAGCGCCTTGCTCAGCGGCACTTCAACAAAAACAGCTGCCCAGGAATACGACAGCAGCCACTTTAAACGACTTTGTCGAGATTTTCTCAGGGCCTCACTCCAGCTGTGCAAACATCTGCATCTCTGTATCCTAAAACAGGTAAAGTGTGTGCACGCATCCATCAGGTGTCTCTGGAGTCTACTGACGTCTTCAGACTTCTATGCTTTAACGTTGAGATATTTACCTGCGTGCATCACAAATTTCAAGCATTTCCCCCATTCTGTGTTTCCTCATTAATTTTATCCTTGTCATGGCAGAAAAGGATGTTTTTGTTTATGGCTCTGAATGATAAACAGCGTTAGGTCTAGAAAATTCCAATTTTTTTTATCCCCAAAAATGAAAAAATAATAATACGAAGAAAAGCATTGCAGGTTTAACAGCCCAAGTGCGCCTCCAATATCTGATATTTCACTAAAAACCAGATTCATTTCTTTCAGGATGGTGATGGACAAGTAGACAGATGGATTTACACAAGATCTAAAAAGTTTCCTAAAGGCTCATCTCCAACAAATGAAAAGGTCTTCAAACTTATGTCGAGGTTTTTTCCCAAAATGCATCATGACCTTGAGTTTCCACAGTCACCCCGTGGTGAATGTTTCAGGATTTAGTGTAAGAAAAACAAGCGAATGTTTGTGTTTATGAAAGTGTTTTAAGAGCAGAAAGTAAATCACTAGTAAATCATGAAATTAAACAAAACATTTTAATTGGAATTTGGTATTGACCTGTTTTAGTCTTGATTTATCTGTTGGTTTTGTTTCTAAAGTAACTCCCATGTCTCAAAGTTTTATCATGTCGACCCATTAATACTCTGAATTGCAAAATATTAATAGTGCAAGTTATAAATAAAGTTTATTATCGGATTTAAAACATCCTCATGTCCGAGTGATGTCAGCGATTCATCATTTATTATTTTAAACCAACAGAGGGAAGAGAGAGGGGTTCTTTTGTGTGTGTGTGTGTGTGTGTGTGTGTGTGTGTGTGTGTGTGTGTGTGTGTGTGTGTGTGTGTGTGTGTGTGGGTGTGCGTGTGTGCGTGCGTGCATGTGTGTGCCCATTCACCAGCACCCAGTATTGTTCTGCATCCTGTCTTGATAAGACACACACACACAAATACACACACGCGCACACACACACACACACACAAATGCACACAGAGGTCAAGAGAAAGTCTATACAAGGAAGTAATATTGTTATTAATGATGCTGGGAGCACTTGTGAAAGACATAAATACACATAGACATATTCGCTCACACAAACTCACACACGGTTTGTTCAAAGCCTTTGTGTTTCACAAAAACAGGATGGGAGGGGCATTTAAGGGGCATTTAAAAAAAAAAAAATCTGGGATCTGACTTTAAACTCTTAATCTCTCTGAAACTTTGGTTTTATGGCTTTTTTTCCTGCAGGCAGATTTTAAATTCATCTTTGTGCTTCATCTGACCGTAGGACGGTTTGTACAACATCTGAAACGGACTCTAAAATCTGAAGCCAGTTAAAATGTCAAAAATACAAGTTGAGCTTCTCTATAAATAGAATACATATGGAAAAGACATCGAATTAATATGTTGAATCAAATGACTGGAGTGTGAATAATTCTGCTGAAAAGTGCTCACCCTCCACTGAAATTATAGTGTTTTTGTCTGTCCAACGAGGATCTTTAGGTTTAGTTCAAAGTCGTTCAATCAATTTGGAAGCAAAATGAAGGATGTAAAGTAAAAAAGTCCAAAGTTACAAACAATAACTAACTAAGTTTGAGATTTGTCCTTAGCGATCGTACCTGCTTTCTTATCTTTAGCTTCCAGTCACATAGCATGAATTCCAAGCTCTCTGATTGGATGTTTCTTGTCAAAATGCACAATGGGAGTGGTGGTTAACATCATAAGTGCACAGGCTTTTAGATTTATCTAAGAACCAGATCTCTTTTTCTTTCTTTTTTTTTTTTTTTTTGCACTAATGGTTGAACCAGGAAAGACTCCAGCTGATCAAAGCCGTAGGAGTTCTCCCACTGTGAGTCACCTAACACAGTTTATGGGAACAACTGAGTGCTACTCCTAAAATATCCCTTCTAACTTCATAACTCCACGGTTTAAACGAATCCCTTTACCTTATAAACACTTGATGACACAGGCCAATATTACATTTTGCATGATGAAGTTTCCCTGAAGCAACAAATAAGCAAAACTGTTCAAAACGCTCCCTGCAAGTGCAACCTGGACCAAAAGAATAAAAACTGGAACTATTTGATCTAAGAAGAGAAAAATAGTAACTTTATTGTTTTTTCTAAGTAGGAATGCTAGCCCAGTGTGTGTGTGTGTGTGTGTGTGTGTGTGTGTGTGTGTGTGTGTGTGTGTGTGAGTGTAGTAGGTGGTAGCAGTGTTTACAGTAAACGTCTAGTTTTTCCTTCCCCAGAGACGGACAGAGGAGGAGTGTGGGAACTGAGACTGAAACTAAACTAAGACATGGGCACAGACATTTTTATTAATGGGGTCAAAGCCGGGGAGGAGAGAGGGTCACTGATAATAGACGAACACACACACACACACACATAGACACACAGACACACACTAACCCACATCACACACAAAGCAGTCAGGTTACAGCAACAACCAAAATTAATTTCCAGAAAAATGTTTCCATCCACTACAGTTCTGCAGATATGAGGAGTTGGGGGCAGATATGAGGAGTTGGGGGCAGATATGACTCCTGTCTGGCGGCAAATTACATAAACCGCCGCAGAGAAAGATGGCACAACAGGAAGACAGTTATGAAGCTTTCAGGAAACACCCTTATAAATCATGCTGCATATACTTCATGATTTATTCAAGTCTGTTTCCATTGCACTTCACTTTTCCAGTCAAGTGTAAAAAGTTTAGATATTGCGCCTTTTCTTTTTCTACTTTTCCAGCATTTATGCACAGGTTTTTTTCATACACAAATAGAAAATCCAGTGGATATATTAAGACATTTTAAAGGGCGCTGTCTGTGTCTTTTGAGGAATCTGAAACCTGTGTGCTCTCTCTGCTCCTCAGGTGAATCTTGTACCTGCAGAGTGACTGCTGACAGTTCATCGGCTGGCGAGCTGAAAAGTCTGTGCTGAGTCATGGCAGACTGGAGCCTGTTGGGAAACTTCCTGGAGGAAGTGCAGGAGCATTCTACCTCTGTTGGCAAGGTAACACACACACACACACACACACACACACACACCACACACACACACACACGATGAGGTAAACAGACATATAAACAGTCACTATAAATTAAACATTCATATATTTCCAAATCATCCTGTTTATTTTGGGTAAACCAGCTGCTGCTGTCTGGGTCCTGTTATAATAATATGATATAAACTTTACATTAGCGCTGAGAATTTTTATTATTTGTCTTCAGACTAAACTAAAATAATGACCAAAATCAACTGTATATGTCTTCCAAGAAACATGGATCTGAATATAAAACAAAGGAGAGACATACGGTTTTACACCGGCACACACAAACTGAAGTCCTATTCAAAACTTCCTGCATTAAGTTGATAATTTGACTTCTTTCCATCCCACAGTCTTTGATCTGAGGGGTAGATTTAGGTTCCTGTGGTTTCTGCTCCACAGGTGTGGCTGACCATCCTGTTTATCTTCCGGATCCTGGTACTCGGGACGGCGGCCGAGTCGTCCTGGGGAGACGAACAGGAAGATTTTAACTGTGACACTGAACAGCCCGGCTGCGAGAACGTCTGTTATGACCGAGCATTCCCTATAGCGCATATACGATACTGGGTAATACACCATACAGCCGAATGACTGAAGACACTGTGCTGAAATGATCTGACTTAAAACTTTAATGGCAGTTTATCAAAATTAAAAGAGTAGCTCTACCATTCTTCATTCACCAGTGTTGTCATGGATGTCATCAGAGTAGAAAGAGTTGTTGTAGAAGAGTTGTGCAACATGTTTAATTTTGATGGACATCAATAACAACTTTAAAGATTAATTTACTACCCTCCTTGCAGCCATTGATTTCCATTCATTTCAGGACAGTGTGAACCTGCAGAGACTTTAATTTGCAGCTAAGAAGTCCTCGGTATTAACCCTTCTATTGTGTTAGGGTTTAAACATGTGAAATATACCTTTAATTTTTTCTGATCAAAACAAGACTTTATGATATCCTCAACAATGACCCACTAACAGCGATGTTGGCATGTCCTTGAATGCACCATTCGAAACACAATTTTCCTAATTCTTGCAAGCACCTTCACCGTGATGGATTAGGAATATTTTTAACTATAAACCTGATGGATACCGGGGGGAAAATGGATAATGTGAACTATATGAGGATTGTTGTTAATATCCTACATCATGCAAGACCGTTGGGTTGTTCCCTCGTCTCCTCCCAGGTGCTCCAGATCGTGTTTGTGTCCACTCCCAGCCTGATCTACATGGGCCATGCCATGCACACCGTTCGCAGGGAGGAGAAGAGGAGGGGCAGAGAGGAAGAGGGGGGAGATGGAGGTGGGAGAGAGGAGGATCCAGGAGGAGGCGAAGGAGGAGGAGGAGGAGGAGGTGGAGGAGGAGAGAAACAAGGAGAGAAGGAGGAAGAAAAGGACAAAAGCGAGGGGGCATCAGCAGGTCGAGTTCGTCTGAAGGGAGCGCTGCTGCAGACATACGTGCTGAGTATACTGTTACGAACCATCATGGAGGTAAATACTACTTTTACACCTCTGACGAAATACAGAGATAAAAATGGAGTGAATATTGGACTTCAATTCATTAGGTGACAAAAAACACACGTCCAAATGAATAATAATGTCAGCTTGTTATGAAAGTCTTCTGCCCCCACATAGTCCAAAAAGATCATCAATGCAGCTTTAAATGTGCGTTCAGGGTTATTCATTGTCTTCCTCTTTGCTCCACTGTGTAGTATAATTAGAAATGACAATAGAGCATACTGCATGAAAGCAGCTGACTGTGATTGTCCCTCTATACAGGTGGTGTTTCTGTGTCTCCAGTACTTCCTGTATGGAATCTTCCTCCATCCGCTGTATGTCTGCAAGGTAAAAAAACACAAATCTGAATGATTCTGAGTTAATCTTATAAAACATATTCAAGCCTACAGTCATTCTCTCTCTCTCTCTCTCTCTCTCTCTCTCTCTCTCTCTCTCAGGCCTGGCCATGTCCACATCCGGTGAACTGCTACGTCTCCAGACCGACGGAGAAGAATGTGTTCATAGTGTTCATGTTGGCTGTGTCGGCCGTCTCTCTGGTCCTCAGTGTGATTGAGCTGTATCACCTGGCCTGGAAACACTGCTGCAGGTAGGAGCTCTGTGTATTCTTACACACATTTTGTGGGACAGGTTTGGGTTTAAAAGACTATAATCTTGTGGTGTTGTGGGTTTGAGTTATTAAGGTATTCATATGGATTGAAAAATGGGGATTTGTGTGATTGGATGTCAACAAAGATCTTACATCATCTAAAGTACATTTCCCACAATCCTCTGCAGAAAATTCCTCCTCAGAAAGAAGGCCGTCACTCCTGCTAAAGCCTCTTTGGGCCGACAGCTGTCTCTGTCTCCTCCACCGCCATCAACCCCACCTCCAGACTTCACCCAGTGTATGATCGGCTCCTCGCACTTCCTGCCCCTGCCCTACCCGACCCATCAACTGGCTAACCAACAAAACTCAGAGAACATGTTCACTGAGAAGAACAAAATAGCCGCCGCAGTAGAGGAGGAGACCCTCCTCCAGATGAGCTGCTACTCACATGGGTGGCAGAGGGCGAGTAAAAATCAGATCCAAGAAGGTGGATATATGAGGACCGATACTAACTGCTACAGCCCTGGGAGCAGGGACATCAGCTGCCCCCCTCGGACTGAAAATGATGGACCAGACAGGCTGCTGCTTTGCCAGAACGGTGGGCTCTGTCAGAAGGACAAACGAAGATTCAGCAAAACCAGCGGAACGAGCAGCCGAACGAGAGCAGACGACCTCTCCATTTAGACGGAAAACAGACAGATTCAACTACTCACACACCAGCACCTGCACACATCCACATACATACACTATACTGTACATACAATACACATAAACCTTGAGACTGATTAGAATCTACAAAGACTTGACGAACCACACATGAAGATTGTTTCCACCAACTTGCACAGAGTTTTTAGTCTTTGAACTTACAATAAAGATATGCACAATGCATTTATGACGATAGTCAAAAAAGCTCATTCAAGATACTCTATCTCTTACGTTTTGATTTGTATGAATTAAGCACTGAGTTGTACGGAGAATCTAATTAGAGATATCTACAATTAGAAATTTGTCTATCTAAAATTTGAAGTCAAAAGTCTTCAATGCAGTGTTGACTTGTCATAGTTTCGATTAGAGAAGATAGAGAGAATGATATCTATCTATATGACTTGTCAAAACAACATTAGAGATATCTTGAATTTGAGTAAATTCAAGTGAAACCTATTGAATGTTAAAAGTATTTACTGTTCACAGGCTGACGATGTTAAGCAAACTGTTATCTGACTGATCTGAATGATTTAGAGCCCCCTTGGATCTAGGAAAATAGTGATGAAGCTTTACATCTGTGGAAGTCACGACACTGGGTGTGTTGGGAACTTTTTGACCCCTCAAACAACCAAAGTTTTACCTGTGGAGTGAGCCAAACACATTAGTTTACTGGCTATTGTTGAAGGTGGACTGTCGCTGGACAGCAGTGACTTTCGTTAACATATTCCAGTGAAGTAACAGAAACCAAAGTGATGTCATTTTGTTAAGCTGTGATTGTTATTGCGTTATTTTTACTGTGTATCCAAGAGTCTAATCTGTTTTAGGCTTGTTTGAGTTTAAACTACACAAGTACCTTTGGATCAGTGGACATGAATATGAAGCAAATGCCGATTGCATCTTCACTCCAATATGTTTTTGTTTTTTTGTGTTTTTTTTCTTTTTCACTCTTTATAAGATATGTTCAAATTTCTTTCTACTTTCTACTGCATTGTATTATGGTAATGTCTTTACTAAGAATAGATCTGGACTGAAGCACAGTGGACTCTCATCTCTACAGTCCGAAATATATGTGTTTTGTTTTGTTTAAATGTAATGGTTAGACAACAGCACAACAAATTACACATTTCCAAATAAGGTGATTACTGCTATCAATGACAATTTTAAATTGTTGGCTATTTCCTATATTGTAGTCTAATATTTATTATTCCACGTGAATAATGTGAACGCTGTGTATGGTTATAATGCTTTGCAAATAAAACCATACAAAACTTTTTATTGTGTCTCTACAATGCTGTAACATAAGAGCAGCTTATTAAAGAGGAAATGTTAATATGATAGACATAACGTGTCCATCCTTCCGATACTTCCGAGGCATAAAAAGTCATAGTATGGTAAGGCATAAAAATATCATAGTATAAAAGGCATAAAAATCTCATAGTATAGTAAGGCATAAAAAGTCATGTTATAGTAAGGCATAAAAAAGTCATAGTATAGTCAATCATAAAAAAATTCATAGTATAGTAAGTTGCAAAAACATCATAGTGTAGTAAGGCCTAAAAACTCATAGTATAGTAAGGCATAAAAAGTCATTGTATAGTAAGGCATAAAAAACTCATAATATAGTAAGGCATAAAAAAGTCACAGTATAGTAAGGCATAAAAAGTCATAGTATAGTAAGACATAAAAAAGTCACAGTATAGTAAGGCATAAAAAGTCATAGTATAGTAAGGCATAAAAAAGTCATAGTATAGTAAGGCATAAAAATGTCATAGTATAGTCAGTCATAAAAAAAGTCATAGTATAGTTAGGCATAAAAAAGTCATAGTATAGTTAGGCATAAAAAGTCATAGTATAGTAAGGCATAAAAACTCATAGTATAGCAAGGCATAAAAAAGTCATAGTATAGTAAGGCATAAAAAAGTCATAGTATAGTAAGGCATAAAAATATCATAGTATAGTAAGGCATAAAAAGTCATAGTATGGTAAGGCATAAAAATATCATAGTATAGTAAGGCATTAAAATGTCATAGTATAGTAAGGCATAAAAAGTCATGTTATAGTAAGGCATAAAAAAGTCATAGTATAGTAAGGCATAAAAATTAATAGTATAGTCAATCATAAAAAAATTCATAGTATAGTAAGTTGCAAAAACATCATAGTATAGTAAAGCCTAAAAAGTCATAGTATAGTAAGGCATAAAAATGTCATAGTATAGTAAGGCATAAAAAAGTCACAGTATAGTAAGGCATAAAAAGTCATAGTATAGTAAGGCATAAAAAAGTCATAGTATAGTAAGTCATAAAAAAGTCATAGTATAGTCAGTCATAAAAAAAGTCATAGTATAGTAAGTTGCAAAAACGTCATAGTATAGTAAGGCATAAAAAAAGTCATAGTATAGTAAGGCATAAAAAATCATAGTATAGTAAGGCATAAAAACTCATAGTATAGCAAGGCATAAAAATTAATAGTATAGTCAGTCAGAAAAAAAGTCATAATATAGTAAGTTGCAAAAACGTCATAGTATAGTAAGGCATAAAAAGTCATAGTATAGTAAGGCATAAAAATGTCATAGTATAGTAAGGCATAAAAAAGTCACAGTATAGTAAGGCATAAAAAGTCATAGTATAGTAAGACATAAAAAAGTCACAGTATAGTAAGGCATAAAAAGTCATAGTATAGTAAGGCATAAAAAAGTCATAGTATAGTAAGTCATAAAAAAGTCATAGTATAGTCAGTCATAAAAAAAGTCATAGTATAGTAAGTTGCAAAAACGTCATAGTATAGTAAGGCATAAAAAAAGTCATAGTATAGTAAGGCATAAAAAGTCATAGTATAGTAAGGCATAAAAACTCATAGTATAGCAAGGCATAAAAAAGTCATAGTATAGTAAGGCATAAAAAGTCATAGTATAGTAAGTTGCAAAAACATCATAGTATAGTAAGGCATAAAAAAGTCACAGTATAGTAAGGCATAAAAATGTCATAGTATAGTAAGGCATAAAAATGTCATAGTATAGTAAAGCATAAAAAAGTCATAATATATTAAGGCATAAAAAAGTCATAGTATAGTAAGGCATAAAAAGTCATGTTATAGTAAGGCATAAAAACCTCATAGTATAGTAAGGCATAAAAAGTTGTGGTATAGTAAAGCATAAAAAGTCATAGAATAGTAAGGCATAAAAAGTCAGTATAGTAAGGCATAAAAATATCATAGTACAGTAAGGCATAACAATGTCATAGTATAATAAGTCATTAAAAACTTCATAGTATAGTAAGGCATAGAAAAGTCATAGTATAGTAAGGCATAAAAAAGTCATAGGATAGTAAGGCATAAAAAAGTCATAGTATAGTAAGGCATAAAAAGTCATAGGATAGTAAGGCATAAAAAAGTCATAGTATAGTAAGGCATAAAAGTCATAGTATAGTAAGGCATAAAAAGTCATAGTATAGTAAGGCATAAAAAAGTCATAGTATAGTAAGGCATAAAAAGTCATAGTATAGTAAGGCATAAAAATGTCATAGTATAGTAAGTCATTAAAACTTCATAGTATAGTAAGGCATAAAAAGTCATAGTATAGTAAGGCATAAAAAAGTCATAGTATAGTAAGGCATAAAAAGTCATAGTATAGTAAGGAATAAAAAGTAATAGTATAGTAAGGCATAAAAATGTCATAGTATAGTAATTCATTAAAACTTCATAGTATAGTAAGGCATAAAAAAAGTCATAGTATAGTAAGGCATAAAAAGTCATAGTATAGTGAGGCATAAAAATGTCATAGTATAGTAAGGCATAAAAAATTGTGGTATAGTAAGGCATAAAAATATCATAGTATAGTAAGGCATAAAAAAGTCATAGTATAGTAAGGCATAAAAAAGCCATAGTATAGTAAGGCATAAAAAGTTGTGGTATAGTAAGGCATAACAATGTCATAGTATAGTAAGGCATAAAAAAGTCACAGTATAGTAAGGCATAAAAAGTCATAGTATAGTAAGGCATAAAAAAGTCATAGTATAGTAAGTCATAAAAAAGTCATAGTATAGTCAGTCATAAAAAAAGTCATAGTATAGTAAGTTGCAAAAACGTCATAGTATAGTAAGGCATAAAAAAAGTCATAGTATAGTAAGGCATAAAAAATCATAGTATAGTAAGGCATAAAAACTCATAGTATAGCAAGGCATAAAAATTAATAGTATAGTCAGTCAGAAAAAAAGTCATAATATAGTAAGTTGCAAAAACGTCATAGTATAGTAAGGCATAAAAAGTCATAGTATAGTAAGGCATAAAAATGTCATAGTATAGTAAGGCATAAAAAAGTCACAGTATAGTAAGTTGCAAAAACGTCATAGTATAGTAAGGCATAAAAAAGTCATAGTATAGTAAGGCATAAAAAGTCATAGTATAGTAAGGCATAAAAAAGTCATAGTATAGTAAGTCATAAAAAAGTCATAGTATAGTCAGTCATAAAAAAAGTCATAGTATAGTAAGTTGCAAAAACATCATAGTATAGTAAGGCATAAAAAAGTCACAGTATAGTAAGGCATAAAAAGTAATAGTATAGTAAGGCATAAAAATGTCATAGTATAGTAAAGCATAAAAAAGTCATAATATATTAAGGCATAAAAAAGTCATAGTATAGTAAGGCATAAAAAGTCATGTTATAGTAAGGCATAAAAACCTCATAGTATAGTAAGGCATAAAAAGTTGTGGTATAGTAAAGCATAAAAAGTCATAGAATAGTAAGGCATAAAAAGTCAGTATAGTAAGGCATAAAAATATCATAGTATAGTAAGGCATAACAATGTCATAGTATAGTAAGTCATTAAAACTTCATAGTATAGTAAGGCACAAAAAAGGCATAGTATAGTAAGGCATAAAAAAGTCATAGTATAGTAAGGCATAAAAAGTCATGTTATAGTAAGGCATAAAAAAGTCATAGTATAGTAAGGCATAAAAAGTCATGTTATAGTAAGGCATAGAAAAGTCATAGTATAGTAAGGCATAAAAAAGTCATAGGATAGTAAGGCATAAAAAAGTCATAGTATAGTAAGGCATAAAAAGTCATAGGATAGTAAGGCATAAAAAAGTCATAGTATAGTAAGGCATAAAAAGTAATAGTATAGTAAGGCATAAAAATGTCATAGTATAGTAAGTCATTAAAACTTCATAGTATAGTAAGGCATAAAATGTGATAGTATAGTAAGGCATAAAAAGTCATAGTATAGTGAGGCATAAAAATGTCATAGTATAGTAAGGCATAAAAAATTGTTGTATAGTAAGGCATAAAAATATCATAGTATAGTAAGGCATAACAATGTCATAGTATAGTAAGTCATTAAAACTTCATAGTATAGTAAGGCACAAAAAAGGCATAGTATAGTAAGGCATAAAAAAGTCATAGTATAGTAAGGCATAAAAAGTCATGTTATAGTAAGGCATAAAAAAGTCATAGTATAGTAAGGCATAAAAATTAATAGTATAGTCAGTCAGAAAAAAAGTCATAATATAGTAAGTTGCAAAAACGTCATAGTATAGTCAGTCATAAAAAAACTCATAGTATAGAAAGGCATAAAAAAGTCATAGTATAGTAAGTGGCAAAAACGTCATAGTATAGTGAGGCCTAAATCGGTTGTCTTGGAGACATAGCCTCTTGGAAGGCACATTGGAATGACTAATAATATGACTTCTTTGCAAACATAGTGTGAACAAGTTCTCTCTATTTCTAGTAGGGACAATTTTGTACCCCCAAAATATTGGTAGGGACATGTCCCTACTGTCCATATGCAAACCTATGC
Source organism: Seriola aureovittata (assembly GCF_021018895.1). Lineage (NCBI taxonomy): Eukaryota > Metazoa > Chordata > Actinopteri > Carangiformes > Carangidae > Seriola > Seriola aureovittata. Next base: position 23,045,644 of record NC_079377.1, read on the forward strand.
CGTTGGTATCACCTCATATTTTCACTTCTGACAAATTGTTTCTTTCAAGCGAGGACTTCAGAGAGGGACAGACAGACATCAGCACAGTTAAACAGATGGCTGCTGACAAATGCTAAACAGTTTAACAGAGGGGCATTCTGGGATTAAAAAAAAAAACTTGCTGGGTTCCCATGGCAAATGGCCAGCTTGGAAGAGAGGCTGATGGAAGAATTCCCAGTAAGGTCATCTGAATATATCAGGAATGTTTGGGAACTGCAACACTGGAGGTTTTCTGTTTTCTTTCCCTCTTTTCCATCTACTGCTCAGCCATGTTTAGACCATCTTCCTGTTGCATGGCTGAAAAGATTCCATATTTAAATGTGAAACAGAAAAAAAAGAAACAAAAAATTTTAATTGGATATTGAACAACAAATGGATATTAGAATAAAATGTTAAATGTGGCATGGAATGTGGTGAATTTTAAATTTAAAATGGCAGTAGAAATAGACATGGAAAAGGAAAACACAACTGAAATGTAAAATTTCGGGGAGAGCCGACTTGGAAAAGCCTGAAACAGCCGGTCCCTCTTGTGGCCAAATATATAACTGCACTAAAGTGACCACACGACAAAACACCATAAGGCATGATGTGTTTAATAATAACACATAATGCAGAACTTAATGCTGCTTTCTTTGATGTGAGGAGGAACTTCATTCATTATAGAATTATGGATGAAAAGTGGATTAAAGTGCTGTTCTGCTGCTGGGTGAATGTTCACCAATGCTGAAGTGTTAGAGAACTATACTAATTAAATACATGTGAAATATAAGTTTTTCAAGTGTAGCCCATGTTGCCATTTAAGTTCACACATTCATGTTTAAAATCTGGAGTAATATTTATGATGTATGGAATGAAGTTACTTTTGCCTTGCCAGAAGTAATGTAGTCAAGAGTAAACCTGTGTATTGACAACATGGGGGTGTGTTGTATTGCTGTGTTTTTGAGGACCAATTTCAGTTGTAAACCATCATAGTGAAAACATTTCTGCATTGTGAGGACATTTTGCCTGGTTCTCACTAGTTCAAAGGACATGTGAAGGCAAGGTAAGTTTATTTGTATATCAATTCAACAACAAAGTAATTCAAAGTGCTGTAAATATATCAGAAAAGGCATTAAGACTAGATAAAAATGAACTAAAATAGAATCAGAACATATTGAAAATCCCTTTTCGCATATTAAAACATCTTTTTACTAATATTATAATTTGTTTTACTTCGGTTTCATATGTGTTATCTTTACTAAATCATTATTTCACTACTTTTTATCTCAATTTTATTATTCATTTATTGACTTATAGTGGCCTGATTTCTGGATTTTCTTATGTTAGACACCTTGTAACTGTTTTTGAAAGGTGCTTTTTAAATAAAGTTTATTATTATTATGATAACCATTGTTATTATTATTATTATTATTATTATTATTATTAAGCCCTGATTTAAGGTTTACAGGCCAGGACTTGGTTCTAAGGACTGGTTCTTGGTGTTAGGGGAAGCGTTGGTTTTAAGCACTTAGTTGTGATGGTGGTTATGGTTAAAGGCAAGGCAATGGATTGTCATTTAGCGTCCTCACAAGTATAGAAAGACAAGTGTGTATACCCCCCACCACCACCCTGAACACACACACCTGTTTGTCATTCATAATCCTGTTTTTGGGTCACATGTCTACTATATTTATATCTCAAAAGGGAGACCCTCATTTACAGCTGACTCTGTGTGTGCGTGTGTGTGTGCGTGTGTGTGTGTGCGTGTGTGTGTGTGTATGTGTGTATCTTGTTATGCTCTATAAATGTCACCACAAATTCCATATGACGTCAGTGTTTGCCATTTCAAATCTGGGCCACACAAACTTCCATACAAGTTTTTATTAGATTAGATTAGATTAGATTAACTTTATTTATCCCACAACTGGGAAATTCATTTATATTCATTATATCGGTTGATTTTCCAGTTAATACACATGTGAGCATGTGATATAAAAAGTTGTAGTGAAACTCAAATGAGTCACTCTCTCAACATGAACAAGTCTTATTGCATATGCAATTTTACTTTTATTGTTTTAGTTTTGTAATCAGTGCACTTACAGCATCATATAATCTGTGCTTTTGTCCTTCCCCACAAGAGTGACAAGTACCTGCAGAGGTATTTGGTCTACTAACTTTATAACTTCTCTACTCTCCTTCATCTTAATCATCCACATAAAAGTCGGTGTCCTTGGATAACCCTCCTGTTCTCCAGGTTGTGTACATCCTCAGAAGAGCATTGCTGCCATTACTTCCTTTACTACCTGCTGCCTGTTTCCGCCTGTTAACCATTGCCTTTGTGTTTCTACCTGTGCACTTGCCTCTGGATCTTATTTCCTGTTATGAGAACTGTGGTTTGTTGACTTTCATTACAAAAATGTTAGTGTTACAAAACTCATCTTCTGTGTAACATTGGCCACTAGGTGTCACTAAACCCCCATATTTCTGTCCATTCTTTCATGCACTAATTCATACACCAGGTTGTGGTCAGACCTGCCCAGTAGAGAGAGGGTTGTGAGTTGTATGCCCCCTTGACATTAGCATACAGCAAGGTCATTCTGGTTTGACATTTGACATATTGATATGTGATAATGATATGTGTAGAGTGAAATTTGACACTGTAAGGAACAGCTTCTCCCCACCCTGTGTGATGTCACTCCCTCTGTGTGATGTCACTCACTCTAGCTGTGAACATTCCAACCACATACACACTAATGTAAAGGAAAGGTCCAGAAACGCTCATGCAACTTCTGCTGACACTGTGTAAAAACTATGACTGGGATTTCAAAGTTCAACATGAATGGAGTTTCTACCTGAAAGTGTGAATGAGTATAAGAGGTTGAAAAATGCATGAAAAGTTGTGGAAAACTAGAGATTTTTAGCATTCCATCCATTTATCATAATGGGAGAAAATCTCAGAAAATATTTTGAAAAGAATGAAATATATCAAAAAACTAAACAAATCCAGCAATGTCCTACAATAAAGAATTTTTGAGAAGAACATATAATCAGATTATATTTGCTGCAATCCCACCTAATAAACTACATTTATATTTGTCTCCTAATGAGAAAACCATGTACAGTAACTCTAGGCATATGAAAGTAGAATTAGGCAGAACTGAATAACCCTCAACAGCTGTTTATCTTAATTATTGTTTTCCGCAAACTAAATCCTAATATAATTTCATGCGTTTACAGCCTAACAAAACAAATAATTAAATTAACTCTGCCTTGCGTAGCCAGGGAGGTTGTTTGAAGACAGATCCAGACATGTCTCTGCTGTCAGCTGAGCTTTGACCGAGGGGAAACGTGACAACATGAAGGGCCTGAGTTGCCCGCAGCTGCCTCAGTTCCTAGAAAGACAGAACATGGAGCAGTGGAGGATTATATAACATAGTGAATGTATGACCAGGTGTGGCTCTCAAGAGTTTGACCTAAGTCCAACTCACTCAGGAGTGATGAAATCAACTCTGTATTTACACAGGACCAATGGGCAGAAAATCTCACTTTTATGGGCGTTAGTTCAGATCTAATCAACTGAAGGCTTTTTAAACAAGAAAACAATGAAGACTTCAAAGTGTTTTGTCCTGTTTAAACAGTCATTAGAGGTTCAAATGCCAAAATCAGGAGAAGCCAGTCTGAAGTTGGTTTGATCAAGAGAAGACAATGAGGGACAAATGGTCCGCTTGTCACTTTACAATGGACTTAAATTAGTGGTTTTGCTAAAGATTTGTTAAGATTATTCAACGTTTTTTCCTCCCTCAACGAATCTGTTGTAAATCTGCACAGCTGCAGAGATTTTTGTAGAATTGGCTTTTTTAACATTTTATTGAAATAAAATGTTAATTATTCTTCATATTTTTACTTATTCTTCACCAACACAATGAACATCCAAACATTAAAATGAAACTAAATGTGTTATTGATATTCTTTTCAGCTTATGCTTCATGAGGTTAAAGCTCAAAATAAATAAATAAACACAAGTACTTATGTCAGATTATGAATTTTACTGAAAAAAAATAAATGAGACAACTAGTCATGTTTACATTTCTGGACGTTTTCTTTTAATTGATCCTCCAACCATCCTGTCCACAGCCACACAAAATAGCTACCACATTGTAATATTGTTTAAGTGCATACAGGATATTGCTGTGTATACACTGACAGCAAGCAACCCCATCAAAATACTTTACAGATTCAGTCAGATTACAGTAAAATAAGTTAAAACGTTAAAATATTCCTTCAGGCCTGTGAAACCAGGTAAATAACAAAATCTTCCTTCAATCCAGATGTTACCCTTCATAGTAATTTCTAAATCATACAGTAGCTCCACAACATTGTTCGGCACGGTGATTGTATGCCAGCTGATTTCACACTGTAGGGATCTCAGCATGTTGGTAGTGGTTTTGAAGGCATTAATATATAATTACACCCCACAATTCTTAGCTGTAACGAGGCAAATTCAGTGTGTTCACCCTTTGCACTGTTTTTGTTCTTTTTTTAAAAACATGCCAAGGCTGATGGCAGGCAGGGAGTAAAAACAGGAGCTCAGAGGGGTTGCTTCAGTAACCTAGAGAATCAGGCTCTGTCAGGAGTCCTAGAACACAACAAGAGGTATTAAAATGTTCAGTCTGTATAATCTAGAGAGCATTCATGGCAAGTAGTAGTTTCTAATGGGCAATATTTAAGGATAGACAAGAGAGAATGCAGAAAATGCTCAGTGTCACTCCTTATAAAAAGGTCAGAAACTCCACTTAGCATGAAAACTGGGAGTAGATTGAGTGTCAGCACCAAATAACCACCATAACATCCTAAGATTTTCCACCCCGTACCACTCTAACTGATAATAGATGACTTTTGAGTTATAGTTTTAACAATGAGGTCGATGGCCGATGGCTCTGCTAGCAGGAAGTACCAAACACGTGTTGTCATGGAGAACAGAATGAGTTACAGGTCAGACAACCTATCATGGCCAGCAATTTTAAATTATGTGATTAGTTTTTTTTTTTTCCTCATTAGAGTTAAAATACAGATTCACAAAAAAAAAAAAGAACAAAAAACAGACTAGTTTTACGTTTGGCCACTTGAACAATTGATCGCACCCTGTCCTTTAAGTGGAAGTAACACTTGCTGTGAACTCACTGGCTCACAGGAAGTGCCACTTTACTAACCCTAGACAACATAGATTAACCTTCTGTACAAATGACTAAACATAAAGCCATATGTAGCATGTGCAAGCCTAAAATTTAACAAAAAAAAAAAACATGATAAAATTACATTAAATATTCTGATTTTAAATCACTAGCTCATGATGTTGCAGATTTGAGGTATGCAATGAGGTCCTGGCGCTCTCCCTTCTTCTTGATGCCAGCAAAGATCATTTTGGTTCCAGGAATGTACTTCTTGGGGTTCTCCAGGTACTCCATCAAGGTGTCGTCACCCCACACGATGCCTGAGGAAAGACAGATGATCAGTGATGAAAGCTCGATAGATGGATTATTAAAAGACAACTAAGAGGGGTCTGACCTCCACACTAGAAGGATAAGTGACCAGATATCAGTGGCCAAAGTTCAACCAACAGACAATCTTGTTAGGTATGTATGTAACTTAACTGTTAATTTAAATAGTGCTGAAACAATTAGTCAATCAATCTAAGAACAAAAAGTTAAACAACAATGTTGAGAATTAATTAATTATTAAGGTCATAAATCAATGGTAAACATCTGCTGGGTTCAGCTTCTCAAATGTGAGGATTTGCTGCTTTTCTATCTTTTTATAATCAATATAAATGGATAATCTTTGAGTTTTTGAACTGCTGATTCAGGGAAAAAAACTATTTGAAGATCTCACCTTGACTTTTTTTTTTTTTTTTTTTTTTTTTAAAATTGAGAAATATTAGAATTTCATAAAAAAGGCAAACAGATTAATTGATAGTCTCAGTAATCAGCTATAATAAGTGAGTAAGTAAGTAATACTCATCATTTCATTTACTGGCAACATCAATGAATGACTGCACAAAAGTTCTGTAGCACATTTGACATTTTGCCTTGAAGCCTAAAACGATCATTCAATTATCGAAATATTTACCGATCGATTGCTTCAGTCTAGCAGCAATGTTCCACAGTTTGTAGTTAAGCATCATTACTACACTGAAAAATCTTGACGTCAGTTTCAAGCAATGATGCCCTCCTCTTGACTTGATCTATATTCAGGGCAGAGGTTATTATAAGTTCTGTTTAACCACCAGTGAACTAACCTTTACTCTTGTTGGCATCTGTGTAAGAGTAGCCCGCTGCCTGCCCAGTCTTGCGTCCAAACAGACCCCAGAGGTTGGGGCCCACCTTGTGCTTGCCCCCCTCCTCTACTGTGTGGCACTGAGCACACTTCTGGACGAAAACCTTCTTTCCTTTGCCAACGTCTCCCATAGTCAACTGGAAAAAACACAGGGAGGGCAAACAGGACAAATGGAAAGAAAAAGGAAAAAGACAGAAATTCAGTTATTAAATGGGAAATGCCTTCAAAAAGGTCAAAAGGATAAACATACATCTGTTAATTTACATCTATAAATACACATCTTCATTTCATAGAACTTCTTCTATTCATAGACCTTGGATGTGGCAAGAAGCTCATTCATCTACTGTGACAGGCGCCATATTGTGAAGGTCGTTAAAGGTGACAACTTTATCTGTACCTGTAGCACCGCTTTCTTTGCTTAGCCTTTAAACAGGTCATGACATTCCCCCGTGCGCTGGCAGCCTGCCGAGGTCGTTTCAAGGAAATTAGCCAAGGAAAAAAAGAAACGGATGACCCTTAAAGCACGTTAGCCTAGCCTCCATTTAGCCCCCGTTGTATTACTCTTATTAGCATCTCCTTCTTTCGATCACGGTCACCCTTAGCTCGGGTTAATGCACTAGAAAAGCTGCCAGGTTTGTCGAATAAATGATAGTTTCAATAGACGGATAAGCTCTAAAGTGTCGATCCTGCCAATAAGAGTTAAAACGAGCCAGCTAAAGGTATGTTAGTGATACGTGATACAACACCGGTGTTACGGCATAATGCATCTCCTTGCTTCTTATATCCTCAAATAACTAACTATAACTGAATAGATAGCTAATTAACTTCTGCTAAATTAGCTTGTCTTCCGTCTATCTATTATAAACGCTGTTAAGCAGTTACTTCGTATGTTTTGTGTCTTAAAATAGGGTTTAAATGTCGCTAGGGAAACAATTTAAAGGGGTACAAATTTTGACGCAACACCACTGGTTTGGACGTCCAGATATGACTTCAGTGTGCACCGACCGCAGCAACACCAAGAGTTTCAGGTGTGACACTTATTGCTCGGTCCTGCATCTTGCATCCAAAATCCACTTACAACAGTCATTTATAAAATACAGAAAGTACCTACAAAACGATGTTTAATTTATTTAAAATTTAAGTAGCTAGCAGCCATCTAACATGATGAAAAAGACTGCAGAAGATAGCTAACGTCCTAGACACCACAGCCCAGGCAGCCTCTGTCTAACATGGCCACCTTCTAGTGGAGCATCAAGGACACTCAGCACTCTCCACCACAAACTGAAAGCTGCTTTCATGTACATACAGCTACTAAACGTGGTATTCACAAACGGAGTTTCTATTTGTCTGGGATCACTGACTAAGAACTAGTTAGGCCTGACAAGCCTGCTGTGTGTGTGATGTGTCACCCACTGAGGCTGTCAAGGATGCTTCAATGTCGGGATCTGAATATCGCACTCAACGCTGCTGTATTAACTTCACCGCACCCGTGAGGACTCTGGGGACGTCTGGCAAGCTTAAATAAGAGTCTTAACGGAAATGATTCAACATAGAAGCACTGCATTGCTCTTGACTAACAGATCAGGTTCATTAAACCTTTCTCAACGCAGAGAGAGAAACCGAGCTATTCACAAACATGGGCGCTAACGTTAGCGACCGTTATCGGTCATCCTTTTTAGCACTGTTGTATTTCAGCATCATTTAGGATACTAACATCGCGAAACCAGTCTCTCTTTGCAACAACACCTCATTAGGAAGATTTAAATTTTACCTTTTGATTAAAATGTGTCGGGTTAAAATCCCTCCGGTGAAGGTATAAGCTGCTCCTCTTGGCCGGTGAGCGGTTTATGGCGGTCGTAAAGAAGGTCACTTAGCTTTAGCGGCACCGGCTTTTGACGTCATCATCCAATCACGTGCCTGGCGATTTCTTCCGAATCCTGACGTAGTCCCTTCAATCCGCCCGAGTCCCTTTTCGACAAAGAGACGTTTCCTCACCCGATTTTATCTTTTCAATTCTATGAGGATATCGATTAGCTTTTGGGAATATAAGCCTGAGGTACACACTGATAGTTTGGCAACAAACAATCATATTCAAAATACTAAACATAATGTTCGTTACTAGTCCCGTAGGAGAGGAGTCAAGGGTCCAGAGAAGGAAGCGAAAAGTGTCTTGGTACTGGTTCTACATCTTGTCGCATTCCATAGCTTCCATTGTGGAAGCCAAAGGCAAATGCACCTGCTGATGTGGCCTTATAAGGAAATACGTAAATACATAAATTTATTAGTGTATATTTGGTGTATTTTTGATGTATATTTCTATAGATGTTTATTCTATAGATGTTTATTTTTCTGCTGTGGTAAATGAATTTCCCAGTTGTGGGATTAATAAAGTTAATCTAATCTAATCTAATCTAAAAATGTACATTTCGTAACTGTTATTATGGACCAACTGAAATATTTATAATTTCTATACACAACATTTAGTTTGTCAATTATATTTCAGGTCATAGAACTGGGGAATATGGAGAAACTCAAAATATCCCCATATTTTGGGCTCTTTGTAGTTGTAGGTACAAATAAATGTTGGTGTTTTCAAGCCGTGGTCATTATAGTTTTGAGGTACTTGAGGTATTATTTTCATTTTAGGTTACTTCACACTTTACACAGAGGGAAGTAATGCACTTTTCATTCCACTACATTTATCACACTGATTACAGTTGAACTTTTCAGACTGAAAATTGTTCAAGATTAAACCAGTTTGAGGTCCAAAGATATAAAAATTGTTGTTTTTTTTTTTTGTTTTGTTTTTTTATTTTTTTAAGAAAAAAAAAGCAAGAATTAGAGACAAGCTTGCAAAATTAGTATTGTTGCCAAACAATGTGTTTCTTCTTTTTTACTCCATTAATACCATCTCAGTCACCTCAGTTTTTTTTATGACCGATTGAAGGGAACCAATCATAAGGTTGGAAGCCACTCTACTAAACCACCTAGCTCTATATAGAGTAGTTAAAACCAGCTGCTGTATTTACAATCTAATGATGTCATCAGTTATAGGGAAAATCTTATTGCGGAATGAGTATTAACTTTGATATATATGTACATTTTGCTGATAATAGTTGGATTTTGATTCCAAAACTCTTACTTGTGGGGTTTTTTTTTTACATTGTTATATGATTTTACTTAATTAAAGGATATGAAACAAACAAGCAGGAGTTGAGCTGTTTTTTTTTAAAGGTGACTATGGTGTCCTAAAGGAAGACAGTTCATGTTTAAGAGTCACAACCACAAAGGTGACCTGGTAGGACTTGTCTTCAGGACTCCATATCTGTGTCTAATAAAATTTACATGGATGAAAATAAGTTTATTTAAAGTTCTCAAAGAAGTAATAACTATGCCACAAAGGCGATATAGACTTTTTTATTATAATCTGAACGTTTGTCCTCAAGAGGGTCATTCAATGCCTGTTTGACACACAAGCACACACACACACACACACACACACACACACACACACACACACACACACACACACACAGACATAGACACCCACACACACACAGTTGTACTTCTATCTTCGTGAGTACACTCGTTGACATTATAAATTTCCTAGCCCCTCACACCTAACTGTAACCTGAACTCTCAAATAAAGTCTTAACTTTAAACAGCCCTTTGACAGTGTGTCCAAAAGTGAGGCTTTAAATCAAACTGGTCCTCAGAAAGATAGTAGTACACACTAACACACACACACATACAGATCATTCCCGACACCCTCACAACAAACAAGTCACGAGCCTCTGACACCATATCATCAGCTGATAGTTTCATGTATGTGTTACGTGGGTCAGTGACTGAATAAACTTCATCCAATTAATACAATTATTTTATTGATTCATGATATATATTATTGTTGACACAGACAGATATGATTGTTATTTTCTCGTAACCTACTGTAAAATAGCATTCAATAGGCCTGGGAAACCCACTATTCAGACACTGACTTGAAATATTTTAATTTCATAACATGAGTTACAAAAGCTCTCTGCAGCATCCTTTTGTAACCTACAACAGAGGAGTGCCGAGAGTTCTCCCATACAGTAGATGGCAGTAAACGTTCACTGTCAGCTCTACTGATACCTTCATAACTGTGGGAAATGATTTACACCGTTCACTTAATACTATTTACTATAAGATAACAGGGTTTCCTTTTTTTCATTCTAGGGAATAGGCTACAAAAGTTAAAACAGGTATGTGAAGAACATGACATTAATTCGTTACAATGCAAATGAGAACATGACTGCCACTAACACTGATAAAATCAAATAAATGCAAGTTTAGGGGGTATTGCCTAATCTCATTGTCCTATTTGTGCTAAGTGTAAATGTATGTTGACGTCTGTGTAAACGCTGCTGAATTGTGTTCATTTTTTAGACAGTTTGTTTATTTTGAAGAAAAACTGTCTTCAAAATAAAGAAGTAAAATAAACAGTAAATTCCCCCTCAAAAGTTTGTGAAATTTTTTGCATCGAAGCGAACCTCTTCCACATCATGTAAATTATGTGTGTAAATATCAAAACTTAGGTATGACTGTTTTTGATTTGCTGATTGCCAACGCACCAAGTTGAATCAGGAAGTTCCCGAGGAGAACGTGAAGGCAGCACCAACGGCTAATGGTAGCATTCTATCCAGCGGGAAGCAAAAATGGAGGAGTATCCCAATAAACAAGCGACCGAAAACCTCGACGACCCTCCCAATAGCCGGCTTTTCGTGGTCACAAGTCGGTCCATAACTGAAGATGAGCTTCGGGAAGGTTTCTCCGCGTTTGGGGATATTCAGGGGGTTTGGGTTGTTAAAGACAAACAGACAAAAGAGTCCAAAGGGATCTGCTACGTGAAGTTCGCTAAGTCTTCGCAGGCCTGCCTAGCTATGGAGGAGATGCACGGCAAAGTGCTGATGGAAGGGACAAAACCTTGCAAGGTAACGGTTACTTACACCGGGCAGTTGGGGTGGTTGATAGTATCGGTTCAGTATGTTGTTAATTTAATAATGCTGTGAACTTTCAGTCGAAACAGTTGAATCATAACATACGTGCGGCCTGCTAGCATGCTACACAGCAGGTTCTCACGTTAGCAACGCAGGAAAGAGGGACCTGTATTAAAGGGGTCAGTTCACCCGTATTACAAAATCCATATTTTCTGACTACTTCCTTCTAATAGCGTCTAGACATGCAGATAGTTCAAGTGCGATTTGCTGAGGTTTTTAAATATAAGTGTATGACACCTCCGCTATCACTTCAGTGCATTTAAGGCGAGGGGATTTGTGATTGTGGAGCCCACATCAGAGAAAACTGCCACGAAACACCTCATCTTTCTAGAAACAGTGTCCCAGTTATTCAGGATAATTCACTGACCTAAAAAAAAAAAAAAAAGTCCCTGAGAAAACAATAGCAAGGAATGTGGAATATCTTGACGAACCATTAACCTCCATTGTATTGTGATTGCAGCACACACGTCAAAACCATAACACATGAACTCAAAACAAGTTCCCCTTCTCCTAGATAATTTAAATGCAAAAGTACTTGAAAATCTATCATTTATGGATGTCTCTAAAATTTTAAATGTCTTGTTAGGCTTAGTAATGACCAATTATTTGTAACTATTTTACCTTCTGCTTGGTTGGCAGGTGTTTATTGCCCAGTCACGGTCTTCAACGAGGCACAGAGATGTTGAAGATGAAGAGCTGACCAGGATCTTCGTCATGATCCCCAAAACCTTCTCAGAGGAGGATCTCAAAGACACATTCAAAGTAACTACACCTACTTCTCAGCTTGTGCACATACTTTTTCTGTGATATGTAAATAGATCTGTAAATTTGGTTATAACCTCTGTTTCTTGTTATCTTTTTATGAGACGTCAAATTACCCGTTTTTTTAAAATCCCTGTCTATTGCCTCTGTCTGTCTTTCAGGAATATGGTGACATTGAGTATTGTGTGATCATCAAGAATAAATTCACTGGGGAAAGTAAAGGTTTGGGCTACGTGAGATACTACAAACCCTCGCAAGCTGCCATCGCTATAGAAAACTGTGACAAAAGTAAGACTGTCATATTCTCTAATGGGTTTATTATTTGCTATAGAAGTAGCAGCTGGAAAACATACTGGGAGATGCATATTTTTAGTGTTTCGACGTGACTGTTCCTCACATTTGTTAACACTTTGTGAAGGACTGTGGACACTTTGTTACTTGGCACTGTAACATTGATGATGATGATGATGATGATGATGTTTGTGTTGCTAGCCTACAGGGCAATCCTGGCTGAACCTCGCACCAAGGCTACAGTGACAGAAGATTACAGCGCAGGAGCCCCAAGAGGTGATTACATGGGTGGTGGTGACTCCATGAACCAGTACGCCTTCCCAATGGGTAAGCAGTTTTTAAACATCCTAATTGAGTATTTTTCTTCTGCTATATTTGCATTTAAATTTCCTCTTTTTGAAATTATTGACCAGCATTTAAGTCCGTCGCACCTGAGACACACCACTGATTCCTGTGTTATGGGATGCAGTCAGATGGCAATTGGGAAGAAATTTTTTTTGTTACATTACTACTTGTTGGACTTCTGATGTGCTTGCAGTTGTTCCTTTTGTATTTGAAATTCCTCTTTCAAATCAGTGTTACAGTTATGGCTGCAGTTGTAGGTATTTGTGTTGTGTGTTAATAAAGTAAACATTAATCTGTAAATGGTGAACAGAAAATAGTTCAATTGGAGATGTGAATGAAGGGAATCAAAGTCTTACCAGGGGAATTAGTATTTTTCAGTTTCATTCATTCTCTCCTAGCAGGCCACTGATACGAATACATCTGAGAAGCCCTTACTTTCAGTGGTCTCTGTCCTATTATTGACCCTGGTGTAGGGTTGTCACCAGTACCGATACTTACCACGTGGCAAAAAACGGGACAGTACCCGTTTTTTCATGATATCGAAGGTACCGAAAAGTACCAACACGTGACGAGATTGATAGTCACCCTCTTAGGAAGTAACATAAGGTTGACATCCTATTGAGGGAAGTAGTTGCATGAGTGCTCGTCACGCCTCCAGGATAGTATTGTTTACTTTAATACTTGAAGGCTACCTGCCACTGTTCTTTTTTGCTATGTCAGTAGTTGTTTCATTTTAATATATCTATTATTTCCACATTTTTTTGTCTCAGGGCATTATAGCTGAAAAGCTTTGCAATAAAAAGTAGATGGTTTATATTTTAGCACAGTATTGTTTATTTTAAATTCTTGAAGTCTACATGCCACTTTTCTTTGTTTTTTGTTTTTTTTTAATTCGTATTCGAGTGAAAGAGAAAGTACATGGAATTTATTGTTTTTTGTTTTTTTTTTACCGTGGAATCGAAATAAGTATCGAGAATCGTGGAATTTCACTGATATTGGTCATCCCTACCCTGGTGTCCCTCTTCCCTCTACAGCTGACCCTGGGAACTACCAGGTCATGGACTACCGCTCCAATGACTTCACGCGGTGCCTCATGATGTCAACACGGGCTGCTCTTACCCAGGAGCAGATTTTTGCTCTGTTTGACATCATTCCTGGTATGGAGTACTGCGAGCTTCAGAGAGATGCTTATGGAATGAGCAAAGGTTAGTGAATAAACTCCAAGTATGGGCTTCATTCATCTGGACACTATATTACAGTTTAAGAAATGAGAAGTATGTGTCCAAAGTTTTGAGCTAAGTTGTTCAGTTCCCTAAATAATACTGTGGGAAACAGGCAATATTCTATCACAGATAGTTGTTCCCAGGGTGAAATAACCCCTACTATATATTTTTCTGACTGGTCAAACACTTTTTGAACAAAAAACAGTATTTAAAAAGTTATTTTCTTGGTTTTATATAAGCTCAAGTCATAAATCTAAAATTGGGTTTACTATAGTTTGTAATTCATGTAACCTGTGAATGTTGATGTGCTCCCTCTGTTCATTCTGATGACTCTAAACCAAAAGTGTTGGCTGTTTTTTATTTCCTGTGTGTCATGTGCCCTCAGGTCATGCGCTGATTCGTTACAGTAACCTGGGATCAGCAGTTTATGCCAAGGAGAAGCTTAATGGCTTCGAATATCCACCTGGCAACAGACTGGTAGTAAATTTTGTTGACGATGGAGATGACCGCAGCAGGTACACACACATGCATTTATACTGAATATAAGTGACAGCATACACTTACAGCATTTCTGCATAAGGGACAGACATTAATAGAGGCGTGAAGCAGAATTGCTCTTTAATTAATTAAATCCATCAATTGAAAAATTAGGACCAAAATGCCACTGATAATTAACAGTGACATTAGTTGCACTTCTTCATGGTCACGTTCTGTTTGTTGTCAAATATTCATGGGTGAATGTGACTTGTCCCCTGTGGGCTGCAGTGACTGGGGAGTCATTTCTGAGAAACTGGTGAAGAGGAAAAGGAGCAAGAGCTCTTTATGTACTAAACAGAAGCAGTAAAAGTTGTTGGCACCACACAGTTAAAATGCAGAGGAAAACCCTATGTTAACAAACAATCAAACAACCCGTGTTGTTTAAAAAGCAGTCCGGGGAACAAGCAGGTCTGGATGGAGGTTAGAGTCAAATATCAGTGACCAGTCGTATGTGCAGCCTTAGTGGCACAAATTGTTCTTGTTTGTTAGTATACAATATAAACGTTCAGTAAAAGCATCACAAAAGGTTGAAAATGACCATTAAAGAATTTTATGGAGACAAAGTGAGGACACGCAGTATCTATCCAGTACTGTATTTTCTTTCTAACATGTCTGGTCAACGTTCTTACAGTACTATACACGGCTAACCTGTATTTGATAGTAGAAATAATATCTGTCTCTCCATCTGGTCACTGTGATTGGTATGAACCAATGAAAACCAGCTTGAAACAGCCTGTGTGTGTGTGTTTATGTGTGTAGTCCTGTAGGTCGCATGGCTATGCAGTTTGTTGCAACCCAGATGATGTCTGCAGTGTGGAACGGACCCTCCACCAGCCAAGTGATGAAACCTCCGGTGAGTGCATTAAATCACCGCCTGATTTAAAAACTGCTGTCAGATCAACCTGCTTGTCATCTTGAGTTATCTTCCCATGTTTTTCAATGGTCACATGGTCTGTTTGCATGACATGAACACTCACAATGTCCTTTAAAGACCTTTTATTGAAGAACAGGACATTTTGGCACACTGCTCTCGTATTTTAGACCTTTATTGAACCTGTACCGTAGGAATCAAAAATATGGTTTTAGATTCCTACAACACAGGTTGTACAGATATGAATAGTTTTTTCCTTTTTAAAAATACTTATTTACACACATGCTGTATATTAATAACTGGAAGTGAAGTTATTCTATATTTTCATTGTTTTTCTTGTCGTCACTTTAGAGACAAAATCTAAGTTTTAGAAAACAACTCACCCGGTAAATAACATCTCAAAGTTAATAACTGTTCTGGGTAATTATTCCTCCAGGCCTCCTCTGCCACTTCTGGCATTTTACAGATTAAATAATTAATGAAATAAAAGTTGGTAATTATACAAGTCTTAACATGCGTAACCTTGGAGCTGATATGTTTTACACAGTTATGTGTAAAAAAAAAAAAATGAAAATACTGTATTAAAGTTCTATCATGAAGCCTGACTATTTTGTTTGTATCCTCCAGGGTTTCTCTCCCATCTCTCCAATGTCCCGGGTTCAGACAGACGTCAACCTGCCCCCGCTGAAGAAGCTCGCTCCACCTGACAGCAAAACCAAGGAGCGCTTGTTCGTCGTGTTCAGCCCCTCCCCGCTGCCTCCGGATGTGCTGGAGGACGTTTTCTGGTAAGTGAATGATGGACTGGCTCATAATTTTTACTTTATTATAGCATTTTTAAAATGTGCTGATGGGTTTTGTATATTTATGTCACAAAATGGCCAGATGGTAAAAATAATGGTCCATTAACCAGAAGGTGAAAGGTTCAATCGATCACAACTTAAGCTCAGTCACTTAAAATTGCCCCGGATGAGGGCATCAAGCTAAGTGCTCTTAAATAACAGTGTAATGTGCTATTAAAATGATGCTCCAGACAATAAGCATTAACCAACGTCCCTGCTTTACAATTAAATGTTTTTTCCTCCCACTGTGTCTCCCTCTGTCTCTCTCTGTAGTCGCTTTGGTTCACTTATCGAGGTGCATTTGGTTCCAGGGAGGAAAGTTGGATACATGAAGTATGCAGACAAACAGGTGAGACTCTGAAGTGATGGAGGTGAAGCTGAAAACAAACCAGAGAGAAGAATATGTAGCATTTAATGTATGATCAGCAGCTGGAGGTTAAATAGAACGGTTGGATGACTACAGTCTATAGGGAGGAGTAAATGGGCTGTGAAAGATGGAGGGATGAGTAGAGGTAGACAGAGGCAAAGCTGAGTGATATCCTGACAAACAGAAACAAAAAAAAAAAAACAAACCAAATCAAGAATTTCTCCCTAAATAAATCTTCTCTCCGCATGTTCACCTCTCAGTGCGCAGATGAGGCCATGGCAGCGCTCCATGGTCGGGTCGTCAATGGAGTGAAGATGAAGGTGATGCTGGCCGATCCTCCCAGAGAGGAATCTCACAAACGTCCTCGTACCTATTGAAACGAGCGGTAAGTGCCAGATTTTGTGCTGCTGGGACCACCAGTATGAATAACTGGACATTTGGTACCAAAGAGTTTTGTATTTTGGTAACAATGTATTTTATACATAGACTTCAAATGGATTCTGAGTAAGGTCTGTTACATGGTTTGTGCAAGCAGACACACACACACACACACACACACACACACATACACACAGAGCAGTTCATGTCAGCTGTGTGGTGATCGAAATGAAGAGTAAAGTACAAAATGGAGGGTCGGTCTAAGCCAGTTAAAGTTAAGGAAAAACTAACCTAATATTGAATTCCTTGTGCAACTAATTGAAGGATGCAGTTAATACATCTGTAACATACAACATACTACTGTGTATTTTCTGGTGATTTCATTGTATATTTAAAATATATAATGAAAGAAACGGTGAAAAACAGGTAGCTGTGAGCTGCGGAGGACCGGGTGTCTGCAGGTTTACCTTCCAATGAGAGACTTCACCTTCCCACATTACTTTAAAACCTCTTTCTCTTTGGTTGAACATGCAGACTCCTGGCTCCCTTTGGTTTTAAATTCTCCATTTCAGGGTCTGTTCAGGAACAAAGAAAGGTTGTTAGCATGTTAGCAGAGCTTTCCCCCAACAGTGAAACAGTGGTGCGAAATTATTATACTCATGTATAAAACCCGTATTCTGCTTCCTTTAAAGGGTGTTGGGATGTATTTCATGAAATATTTCTTTCCTTAGACATATTCTAAAATATATTGATCTCCCGGTGAAGATGCTTTATTTGCAAACTGTGTGTGAGCCCCTTCAGTCATGCCTTCCACACACATGTGGAAGTCACACCTGTCAACAAGTTACTGATGACAGTTGAGTTGTTTCTCTTCCTGTGAATAACACTGCAGCTTCTTGTTCCCTAGGCGACTGTTGTCATGACACAATGACACCTGACCTGACAGACCGACCGACATCAAGACCTTCTCCCGACCTCTGACACGACCTTTGACACCTGTCTGACCTTACTGCCGGTCAGTGACCTTGCTGTGACTCAGTGATACAACAAGTGCACAGTAGCATCCACTGCTAAAATGGGAGTCTTAATCAAACACAGTGTGTGAACAGCAGCAGCAGCAGCAGCATCATATACAGTGTGTGTAGTTTGTGTTCAGTGTGATGCTTTTATGTTTTTCTTTTTTTTAAGTACATAGTTTCAACCTTGACGCCGTTTTTGGCTTCTATCAGCTGGACTAACAATGTACAACCGCAGCAGTAGCACACCATAATTTATCAACAGACTGCTGAAGAAACACTTTATTTCAAGTTTAAACATCTCAGAGTTACATTGTAGTTCAGGCAACATTTTCTTGAAAAAAACTGAGGGCAGGAGGCTTCAATCTGTTAGTAAGATAAACATCAACAGGATTTGTAAAGCTGGATCTAGATAGTTTTGTAGTTCAGATCTAGTCCTTCCTTTTTTCTCTAATGGTGTGCCATGTGATTTCCTGTTAAGCAGTTCAACTGTGTTTATTAGACTAAATGTAATTTTTTTTTTGTCTCAGTCAAAATAAAAATCAGTTCACAACACCATTTGATCTCTCATCTCTTCTTTTGGAGCTGCCTGTCAAATGTGAAATGTCAAAACTACAGATATAATCTTCCATGTTGCACGTACGAGGTGCACTGTCCGGCCTGGACGTTCACTGATGATTAAAATCTTTTGATTTCATTTTCCTGTGGTATCTGAAAATCATTTTCCTGTTTTGATCTCTTGTCAAAGTTTTTGCCACGTACCTGTGCTAAATATAATTTATTTTTCAGAATAGTAGTAAAATATGTACAAAAAAAAAATCCAGTTTTATGTTGTAACACTGGAGTAAATCATGACAGTATTAAGATAAGGCTTCAATTACATGCACATCTGGGTGAGTTTAAGGATGTCAGTGTAGATTGATAAACAATTTAAACAATTCCAGCAATAGGCTGCATCATAACAAAATATAAAAAAAGTGAAGGGGTCTGAATACTTTCTGAACGCACTGTGTATGTATATGTGAATCACTGAGTATTAAAGGACATTTTCTTCAGATTTGTCTTACAATATAAATATCATTGTGTAAACATAATTGTGCCACCTGTTCGTATTGGCCATTAGGAAAATCGTTCCACTCTTTGCAGCCCGAAGTTCAGCTTAGGATATGATGACACGGCTTCAACAGTCTGACTTAGACAAATCGAGTACAGACTTTTTAGTATAAAATACCCTCTTTGTGTTCCCATCTTTACACCGCAGCTCAGCACAGAAACACAAGAGGGAATTTCATACAAAAAGACAGTAATTATAGATACATAATAGACATATAGATCTCCACTCGATTTGATTATTTCAAACTGTTTTAGAATATATTTTTGCACAGAAAGAGGATTGAACATTTCCCCATCTCAGATGGAAAAAAAAAAAAAAGAAGTAGTAGTGGCCAGTAAGAAATGAGGAATGATTACAGCAAGCAAACATGAGTATTTTTATTTTCTTTTTAAGACTGACCCGGGTAAATGTGAACTTGTCCTTTAAGCCCAATGTCATAATTAACAGCCTTAAAGAATTTTGATCTTGAGATTTAGAAATACCTGAATTTCAACATCACTGGCACCAAAGATGAACCAAGAAAAGTTCAGTGTGTCAGTTTCTTGTTAGTAATTTGATTACATAAAGATTTGTATTTATTGTACAATATCAACTGATATGAAATGATGTGGGGACTTGGCGTCATCCAAGAAGAGACACACACTGGATGTACAGTAATCTTTTATTTCTTCAGGAGGCAACTCATGAGAACATTATTTACAATACTGGGCTGGCAATGGGATCATTTGGTTTCCCTGCTGGGGCTGAATTACAGCACTAATCAGGTCTCAAACACCCCTGACATTTCAGAAGCTAGGTCTGGACTTTTCCTCCGACAGTTACACAAATTTTTTCAACAGTTTTAAGTTCACCTAAATGAAATAATGGATCTGTTGAGGGGAAAACAAATTACTGGAATAATGAAAGTGCTGACAACCTCAAATTACAGCTTTTATTTTGGTACGAGAGCAGGCGAAGCTCTGAACAGATTTCTTACCACAGAATCACTCCTGTTCATTTCCCACTTTGTATAAATTCAGTTTACAAAAGCTTTTTTTAAACATCCATCGATAATGTTATTAAGTTTACTGAAGCCGTTTCCAGCAGTGCTTTGATTTTTACGCCCTTGTAATGTCTCACTCAGCAAATCACCCTGTTCGATATTTAATAGTGATCAGGTAGAGAAGCACTCGAAGCCTAATTTTTTATCTAAAGTAATTTCAGTTTCAACGTAAGCCAGCGTTGAGCAACAAAAAGTGCACAACAGCAGCAGCCGAATTCTCTCGTATTAGAAATTGTGACAAGCGACATTCATGTGGAGTTGGCCCTGGTTGACCCTTATTGGCCCTGCTGTGGAAATTTGGACACCCGATGGACAGAACGTCTGGGATGCGGTGGGATGTGAGAGGGGCGATACAGAAAACAGAGGGGGCAGAGACAGGCAGTGATGTCATGATATAATCAGGCTTTATTACTGGAGTCTCTGAAATTTAAAATCATTCAAACATCCGGTCTCTTTGTTGTTAAGCTCCATGCATCCATCGGTCCATCCCTTTGTCACTTAGTCCGTCCTAACCTCCACCTCGCGCGCTCCCTCTCATTCTTCCAGCGTCAGTGTGTTGAGCTCCTCGTCCAGTTCCTCCAGATCTTCACCCGTGAACAGGTTCTCGTCCACCGGAACCTCTTCTTCCTCCACCTCCTCCTCCTCCTCTTCATCCTCCCCTCCTCCGTCCTCCCCTCCCCCCTCTGCTCCTGAAAGCCCATTGGCCTCAGCGCCGCCGCAAGCTCCGTTCAGCTGTTCATCTGTAGAGAGCAGGAGGGGGAGGGGGAGGAGGAGGAGGAGGAAGCAGGAAAGAAAAGATAGACAGATTTTTTACATTAGTTATGATTTGAACAAAATGTATTCAAGGGTTGTGTATAGTTGTAACCAGCATTGTCATGGCAACTAGACAGAAGTGACATTTTTATGCCTCCGCTCAGTCTGTCCGTCCCATTCTCGTGGACACGTTGTCTCAGTGACACCTTTACAGAACTTCTTCAAATTTGGCACAAATGTCCACTTGGACTCGAGGTTGAACTGATTAAATTTTGGTGGCTAAAGGTCAAGGCCATGGTGACCTCACAAAATACTTTCTAACCATTACTCAAGACTTCACACATCAATTATGAGAAAAGATTTCACTCAAATGTTTAATATTTTATATGATTCTGGATAAACAGGGATGTAACCTGAATCTAGTCTGAGTGGCGGAGGGATACAACCGCGAGGCGTTAATTCTAGTCCAATTAGTGGCTTTTTCTTACCGTTGTCTTCTTCTGTCGGTTCACTGTTCTCACGGTTCTTATTCCTCGAGGTAAAACGGTCCACGGATGCTACGGTAATGCCTGTGTTGTCGACCTCTTGTGGAACAAAACGAGATAAGTCTATGTCCTGGACCTCTGTGGTATCAATCTGAAATGAAAACCATGAACAGCAGGTTTAGGCAGGAGTGCGACACAAGAAATCCAACACATAAAAATGCCTAGAAGAAGAACTTTATCACTTTCTGGAACTTAATGCCAGTAAAGTTGCCAAAAGCCAGACTGTTTTTGATTGGACAAAGTTTTTTACACAATATTTTAGTACCAGAAATAAAAGGAACCAGGAAATTAATCAAGGGACAAAAAAACCAAACTGTGTTTAATTAGGAAAATATTTTCTTGTTCATTAAACTTGTTATGGATTCATTTATGGCCCAAATCTACTGAGGAGCTAACAAGTGTGCAACAGGTGCAAGTAATTAACAGGCAAATCATTTGATGTGTGAAAAGACGACAGCTGCAGTTCAGCAGGAATTAGACAATTTAACTACAGGAACACTGAGTCTGGGGACAGCACCAAACCACCTTCCCATCACCTGTAAGACGCTGAATTATACCTGCTCGGTCTCACCTTTGAGATGTGGAAACTGTGTTTGGGTTACATAAACCTCACCTACACCTGCAGCGACTTTTGTTACCTTTAAATTCATATACTGAACCTGGAAATAGAGTTACATCATACATCATCTGTTTTAGAAGCTGTCATTTTCACTTTGCCCAAAATTAACAGGATGCACTTTTTATGGTCCACTCTAGCAGCAGCCATGATCTCAAGCACATAGACATTTCTCTGACTGGTAGGTTTTGTATAGAGCTGAGGTCACTAATAGCTCGATCCAGACCAAGACGCTACTGCCTAAAAATTACATTTTAAAGAGTCTATATTTTAACCAGCACAGCTTTTCTGGCTTTTACGGCAGTGGTCATGTGACACTACTCAGCCAATCACAGTGACTCGAGTCAGTGAGTGAGATAGAGACGCGGGGGAGAGACAAAACCAGAGAAATAAGTGGGGAAAAATGGGGGAGTTGGATATAAGAGGGGAAGGCGGAGATTGTTAAAAAACTGTTGAGACAGTTCAGATGTGAAATGGAGTTAAAAAAACAAAAGAAAAAGGGAACTCGAACTACACTTTTAATTTAATTTTTCTAAAATGAAAAAAAAAAGTTTTTAATCAAATATCACTGATTCAGAAAAGAAGGGATTAATCCCATCCATTTTATTCTAATTACTATGTTCTAAATTTAAATGTTGTAATTTAATGCCTGTTCACACCCAGCTGACCGAGCGCTGACAACACTGATATATTATTGATATTTCACACCAACGACGCACACTGTGTTAGACTTCACACAATATGAAGTCAAACAAAGACAAACTTAATAAGCATCGACTGCAGGAGGAGGAGCGGCCTCTGCGGCTGCTGGCCACATACATATTAGAGAATTGTGGATTATTTAATAATTACCACTTCGTCGTCTTCCTCTTCTTCGCTCTCATATCGAGTGTCGTCGGCTTCAGCGTCGTCGTCGTCGACCAGCTCTGGACGGAACTCGAACACCTCGCGGCCGCTCACCTACGCATACAGATATTTAATTAAATCCTGTATTACTGTAGAGATGTTTGCTTCAGCAGTAACAGGACACAACATGTAGACTCATAAAGTGACCACAGCTATAAACAGAAACACAAACAGTTATCCAGAATACTGTGTGACCAACACCACCCACACCAGCTGGAGCCAGACTTACTACTAGCGACTTTCCAGCCTTGAAGTCGGCCTTCTTCTTCTCCAACTCCTCCCTCGCTTTGTCCACCTGTCAATCAACAGCAGCCAGTTACTTTTTTTTTGGGGGGGGATACTTGTGTCCTTGTAAGATTCTTACGTTTTCTGATTTAGCCCTGAATCATCAGAGGACATAACTTCCACAGGGAAATGTAAGGGACTTAAAATGAAACATCCATGATGCTGCAGTAACAAACGTGTCAAACTATGTTAATAAGATGTTTGAACATGTTCCAACCTTCTCCTGCCTTTTCCTCTTCTTCCAAGCCAGGAAAGTCTCCAGGGTGATCCGAGTCACGTTGACACCCAGAGCTGCACGCTGCGGGGGGAGAGACGGACATCAGGATGTGGACAGTAAAGACATCTTCCAGGGTAAAACCAGGCACACTTAGTATTTAGAGAGCGTTTAACGACCCCGGGTGGTAGCCATGTTGGACGTCCTCAATTTTTTGCTGACATTATCTGAAGGCAACTGGTTACGTTTCTTCACTTTCTTGATTTGGTTTGTACAGACGGGTATTTTACAACTTTTACAACTTATGTAATTCTGTTTTATGAAGCCCAGCTGTCCTTCAAATGATCTCTAACTGTATTTTACTATAGCACGTTTTAATGTGTATATGTAAAGCCCTTTATAACAGTTTTTAAAGGTGCAAAGGAATTAAAGTTTACTCACTCACTGCTACTAATTTCAGCTCGTTACGCAGCATCCAACAGAATGCTACGCTGATCTCCACTGTCTTGTTAATACATCTGATTTCAAACATTTCTGTGGTTAGTAGTTGTGTATTTATATGAAAACGTCCTTACAGCCCTAATACCTGCTTAGCTAGCTGACAAACTGAAGGACAGTTTGTTCACATTAACCGAGCTCACTATTTACCTATAGTTGTTGCTTTGGAGTAGAGGCTGTCATTTGTGCACACCTAATTCTCCGCATGGACCTCCATGATGGCAGCAACCAAGCTTATTGAGATGCAGGACACAAGTGCAAAGCTTTATCTATAACAAGCCCTCTGTGTTGCTCTTATTCACCTAGAGCCTCCAAATACATCTCAGAGTTGGATTATAGTTTTCTTTGCCAGGATCAGACTTTACATCCCTCCATCCGTCCTTACCTCGTTTTCTATCAGTTCCTCCAACGAAATTTCCTCTTCTTTCTCCTCCTTCTTCTTGTCTTTCTTGAGTACGAAGCCGGGCGGCAGAGCGTGCCGGTACATGCAAGTATCGCCCCCCCCTGGACACACCCAGAACCAGCCGTACTTATTATTTTCTATGGCCTCCAAGAAGTACTTGCACACCTGAAAATGACACAAAGTAG
Organism: Seriola aureovittata; assembly: GCF_021018895.1. Lineage (NCBI taxonomy): Eukaryota > Metazoa > Chordata > Actinopteri > Carangiformes > Carangidae > Seriola > Seriola aureovittata. Next base: position 23,070,224 of record NC_079377.1, read on the forward strand.
ATAACGTTACAGGGAGGGGAAAACAGAAAGCATCTTGTGTTGTTACTGCATTTAGATAGATTCATTTCAAGTGAAGGTGAAGTGGGTCGATATGGTTGAGGACAAACAGCCATGAGATCACTGATTCATTGAATCCACCACTAACAGGACTTCCTTGCAGTTCCTGCAATTTGAAATGGCTTTGAACAGTGTTTTTGGCTTGGCCTGATATAATTATGATCAAATCGCAGTACATACACTATTGCTCAAGGTAGTCCTTCTTTTTCCCCTTTAGATTCGGTTTTCTCTTCCTCATCTCCATCCCTTTCATCACCTCCGAACTGTCTGAACTCCCTATATTCGTCTCTCTAATCATTCCCCTCTACATGTCAGTAACAGGGCTCTTTTAATTTCTCTGCATCCAGGACTTTTGATCACCTTCAAACATGCTAAAAAAAATACAGACTTACAATTTGTGTTTTGGCTTTTTTCTTCTCAGCTTCTCCGTGTTTTTTATTGACCACCTCCTCCAGCTTCTTCTCATCCCAGTTCTCCATTGTGTCTAAACAGAACACAACAGGTCTCATGTTAAACATAAGCAATAGAGGTAAGTTGTTCAGTGTTAAACAATGTATTTCAACGTGTTATCAAGCCATGTTGTTACTGAGAAAAGCATAACAGTGACATTTTTTATCTTATTTTGTGTAACAAGGATGTCAGCATTTTTGTCACTTGCAATGCAGTCATGTTTACGGTTTCCTCCTGTGACATTTATATATTTTACACTTAAGTTGTGCTGCTTGGTGCAGATGCAGCCCTCAAAAAAAAAAATCTTATTGCTCACTGCTTATTGTAATATTAAATGCCAAGCAATTTCCAAAACCAGAGGGCCTACTTATTAATTTATTTCAGCCATTTAGGGACTACTATAGTAAACATTACAAAAAGTGAAGATCAAAATGCAGCATTGCTCGACGCTATGACATTATATACAATATTACTATATATACAAGTCACCCACACTGTACACTAACCTTTCTCTAGGTCTTCGTCTCTTTCATCCACGTAGACGCTTCTCTTCTCACATTTCCTCTCCATTGACAAATCATGGCTGAACTTGCACTTGTCACCTTTGGTGCACTGGCCCTGCTTAAAGAATGCACACAGCACGGACTTTGGGTCGACACCTGCAGAAAAGAGAGAAGAATTTATTGTTCAACTGTACTGAACACACACAAGAACAATCAGCAAATATTTGGCAGTTTTAAAAGATGAGCAACAATTAAAATATAAGATAAGCTAAGTTAATGCTCATTCATGTTTGTTACCTTTGCTGACTTTCTGGGCAGCAACTACAGGTTTGAACAGCTCGTTGAGTTCGTCCAACTCTTTCTTCTTGTCAGATTTCTTAGCAGTCTTGTCTGCCTCAGCCTGGGCAACACACACACACACACACACACACACACACACACACACACACACACACACACACACACACACACACACACACACACACCAAATTAGCTTATAAAGATTTAAATTAGTGGTCAGTTGTTTGATGATTCATTGTACAAAATGAATGCACTCTCTAACAAATGTTTTTAACAGCAGACATTTAAAATGATTTGGTAAAATGAGAGGAGAGGATGAGTACAGTGTGACACAGTAAGTGTGTGTGAGATCTGGAGATAGTTCACGCAAGAGACAGTATGAAGGGATGGAGAAAAAGAAATATAGTAAGAAGAAGGAATTGTCTAATCTAACCTGTCTTGCACTTTGTTGTCCATATTTCACTTGCTGAGTAACATTCTTGATGAACTTCTGCTGTTTGGCCCCTTTCTTGTTCTTAAGGCCAAATGTCTTGTCCTAGAAAAAAACAACAGGTCAATTCATCATCAGTTTCATAATTAACCTCCAATAATATCACCCAAGCAAACAGCTCCAACATCATAAAAACAAGCTCCAGCATGTGTTTTCCTTTATTCATACACTATAATTCTGGCGTGCCGCAGAAGAAAGTTCACAAGCAGCGTAGTGAAATCTTTGGCTGGTAATCCAAAACAGTGAGTATCAAAACCCACAATGCAAGTGCTGCTGGTTGGTTTCTAATCAACCTGGTCTATAAACCAACCATGGAGTGATGCAGCACTGTAAACGCCATTTTTTAAAACAAAACAAAAAACTGCTTGTTTTTTTCTGCATGTTTTTCTTAAATCGCCGCACTGTGACTCACATTTATCGCACAATCTCACATGCCTCAAAATTGAGATCAGGCAGACTCATGTCGCACAGTGTGACTTGCAATGAACATGCAATGTTGCTGTTCTCACACAGTGTCCGAGGGTCTTAAATTTAGATTGATGCAGCTGTTTTCCTTGGTCATATTATCACCTATATGTAGTTTTTAAGTGATTTCAGACAAACCAGAATTTGATTAAAGCCACACAAAGCTCTCTATTATCTATTTCTCTGGGCACAATGAAAGGAAAGAAGCAGAGGGCAACATTCATTGTCACACTGCTATAATATGACAACTCTAAGGTGGTAGCAACCACCGGCAAATCAGTAAGAATCATTTCTAAATCTGTTTTTAATTCAGCAAAATTAACATACACTTAATTAAATTTGCTTGTGCGCAATGTAATAAAATGTACTTAATTTAAATTTTCAGATTAACGTGGTTGTTAAAAGTTGGAGGATATGTTTGATATTTAATCTAACAACATGTTAGTCCATCTTTCAGTCCCCTCTGACTTGCCTATCTTATCTGTGCCACTCAGCTCCAAGCCCATTGGTTTCTACTGAAGGTGTAAATAGCTTAATTGTTAAAACAGGCTGAGTCATTGCACAAAACTGCTGGACATTGTTGTAGTTTACTAGCAAACATTACTCAAAGCAAAAGTAACTAGTGTGTGTTTAGGAACTGTATTCAGCCACAGATTACAATCACATGTGTTTTTAGTACTTTTTGGCCAACAGTGGAGGTCACAGGGGAATGAGATATGTCAGGCTTTGGAAACACATACAACACAATTCTTTTAATGGGATTTACAGCCTCATGTTTTAAGCATCAGACCACATATGGCATATGAAGTGTTATCACACTAGTGGACTTGATTAGTATCTCTGCCTGTTGTGAAATTAGACACGTGATAGATCATTTTCCTCAAAGATTTGTAGTAACAAACGATCTGACATACTGAGAAAATGCAGTAAAATCATCTATTCCTGTGCATGAACGACGCTGACAAGCAGGTAGGGTTACACTGACAGGAAGATGTGGCAGTGACAGTGATTAGTGTAGTCAGGTACTTGCAGTACTCTCACATTTAAAAACAAAGGAAATTAAGTATAAAAACTAATAACTTTTACACCTGTTTCAACTCGGCGCCGAAACTGGCTGAAATCTGTTCCCTCATCTGTCCTACAGGCCGGTGAGAAACAGGCCCACAGCACCGCCCTTTAATTCCCGTTCTTATACAAAACCAACCAAGCTGCTCTTATAAAACACAATAAAGATGTCACGTTAAGGCTTCTAATTTCTGCCGCAGACTTTATGGACATAAATAAACCTTAACAGACAAAATAAGAACACTTTTTCCGGCGGCACGGCCCTGGTTAGCAGCTTGGCCTTCTGACAGCTGGCTAGCTCGCTTAACTTTGGGTTATATAGATTAGCGATTTTGTTAGGAGGCAAATAAATTAATCAGAACGAGTATCGAACAATTAGGAAACACTGACAACTTCCCAGAGATCAGTGTAACTTTAAGGTTCACTTGTCAGCACTTGTGTTAGCTTCGGTTAACACTGGGCGAGTGTGGTACGCTAGCTGGTCAGCTAACGCTAAACACCGCTATGCTAACTCGTGTAATTTTTTTTACCTCAATTATCTTTTCCTTTTTCTTCTCTTGAGTTTTTTTATTTCCCGCAGGCTGGGCGGGTTTCTTCGGAGGCATGTTGGCTCAGGTTAAGCTGTGTACAAAACGCGTGTAGGTAGCTGTGTGATATTTATTTTAACGTGGTATTTCAGCTGGGACGTCAGCTCCACATTACCCAGTTGTTGCTAGCACGGCACAGCAACGGCTCACGTACGCCACATGTGAGTTGTTGATGTTCTGTGGCGTCATCACGCACCCGAGAGGCATGATGGGTACCGTAGTTTTTTTTTTGTTTTTTTCAGAAACGACGTTATCCAGCCAAATAAAACCTGCTAAAAAATAAACTAAACAAACAAAAATCAAATGAAGCTATTAAACTTGAAGTAGGCCGTACTTTGTTTTGTAATGAAATTAAAGTAATTACAATGTGCTTTACATGGTTTTCAACAGGATTGCAACATTAAGAAATAGAAATTAGGCAGTAAAATTAGACATTTGAAATTATATAACACAGAATAGGCCTATAATTGCGTAAAATATTCAAAATAGAAAACTAAAACAATAATACATACAATAAAACCAACAGTAGGAATAAAAACTACAGATATACTGAAAGGTCTTTTTTTTAAAGAAGTGATTAAAAAATATGGTATTGATTCTACAAATCTCAAATCTTAAGGCAGGAAGTTCCAGAGCTGAGGAGCCTTGACTCCAAAAGCCCAGACACATTCAGTTTTGAGGTGGGACTTAGAAGCAGCCAGAAGAGCCTTTAAGTAAACAGTAAAATCTCTTCATTGGGAACCAGTTAAGAGATTTTACTGTTTACTTGAACAGGGATCTTGTTACAGATGAAGCCGTCGGGAATTCATATTTGAATTTTATTTATTCATTTATTTATTTTACAATTTTGTTATTACAAAAAAGAAAAACTATTCAACTGGGTGCAATTCAAGAGAGAGCTGATGTAAAACAGTGCTAATTTAGACAACACAGACAATATAAGTAAGCAAATACTGTCACAGAACACAAGAGATCATAAAGATTATGTCAATAAAGCAATATACTAGTTTTAAAATCTAGTATGTTCATTATATAGGAATACCTGCAGGATGGTGAAAGAAGAATTGTGCATATTGATTGATATACCAGGTAAGGATCTTAAATATTAGAGAATGAGCCACTGTATTTTTATTTATAACAATTTTGGCAACTTCACAGCAAAGGGGAGTAATGGGGGGGTTTACTCGGGGTTCAGTGTAATTTTATAGCAGTTTCAGTATTGAACCACCAGGTGTCAGTGTTGCAGTATCAGTCAGTGAAGGTGAGAGTAACAGATTCTTGAGAAATGCTCTGACGAGTTTAATGGTCAAGTACAACCGAAATTCCAGCATATATCCTTAGAGAGCATGGGGCTGATGTCAGAATGAGAGCAAGAATAAGAAATGTAGTCTGTTGAAGCGAGTGGCTCGCCTCGAGCAGCTGAATGGAAATGAATACCCTGGTATATACTGGAAAAGTCTTGATGATGGAATAATTTTCTCACTATGTTATAGAGTCGATGATGATTACAGAACCACCCACATGCAAAATTCCTTGAAATGATGTCTGCAGAGGTAAGGTGATGAAATTAGGCTATAACTATGTCAAGTTTCATTAAGATTGCACTGTGTGCTAACTAGTTACAGTTTGTGTTGTCAGATTCATGCCATACCCTCCAACTGATTGACCTGCAGCAACCAAATGAACAAGATAAGCATGTCAAAAAATCGTGACTTGAATCATGGGAGTCCAGAGATGCTAAATGCCAACGTTGGAGATGATTGGATCAATGCCTTAGGAGGGGTTTACACAAACACACAGTTCAGAAAATTCAATATGCTGCAAAATGCTGTGCGGCATGTTACAGGAAATTATGAGAACAAAGAACTGTGTTTCTGCAATACATGGTTTACAAATAATTGTCCTATAAGCTTAACAAAGGTTATTACAGAGCCAGCATCTGGCCAATGGACATAAGACCGTTTTATTGCCTCTGTTTAATAGTTTGATTGTATAAGCTGGTGGTCAATTAAGACACCCCTGGCATGACTTTTATTGCCTGAGTACCGGATGAAATTTCAGACCTATCTGGAAACCTTGGCTGTGTAGGTTGTACGGTCTGTGAGCTCCAAGTGCTTTGGGGGGGAATTAAGGGAAAGCAGAGAAAGAAGAAGAGCAACAACAGCAACAACAGGGCTGCTGCAGTCCTTTGTGTTTGAACTCCTACTAAGAAGAAAACTCCCTTTTGTAACCAGAAGCGTGAGATCGTGTCATGGCTGCGGGGCAGAGAGCCAACCAGCAGGGGTTTCACCGCTTCAGCTGCTGATTCAACTTGATTTAATTAGATTTCACTTAAGTTACTAATGTGATTTCATTTGGCACATTTGACATGTGTGGCCTTCATCCACACCCTGTCTCAGAGTGGCAGCCAGTTCACTATTAAAGCTGTGTGTGTGTGTGTGTGTGTGTGTGTGTGTGCGTGCGTGCGTGCGTGTGTGTGGGTGCGTGTGTGTGTGTGTGTGTGTGTGTCGCACAGCAAACTACTGTACGCCATAGTCATGAGTCAAAATGGGTCACACACGCCTGCTCCTTTGGAGCTCTCATTTGCTCTCGTGTGTTTTAATGAGCCTTGGTTTTCGAGGGTAGGGGACAACACTTACTCAGTTTGGGTGCCCACATAATGACCATACCAGTAGTGTTCTTTAATGAGTCCCAGAGTGAGACAATGAATCTACTCTAGTGACAGCATCCTTGGCTGCAAACGTGTTATCAGACCGTGTGTTAGCATCCTCTCAGCTGTCTGTACGCCTGCTCACATCCTCTGACTTTATTTCATTTCATGTGATGTGGTGATATTTATACAGAAGACGTTTGTCATGCATGGCGCCCTTCCATGGTGTTTGTGTGTGTGTATATAATAACCTATATTGACACAGCTCCTGACTACATGGCTGAGGGCTAGATTTTAAGACAACAGAGGTGGGTAATATTGCCTCGAGCAAACTTTCTCACTGTGTCTCTCTCCTTCGCTTGCTCCCACTCTGTCTTTCTCTCCTTCTGTGAGAGTCTTTGTGTGCGTGAGAGCGGTCTAATAAATCACTATATCTGCTGCAAGACCATTTTTCCCTATAACCGCCTTCTTCATATTCATACAAACATCGATCTCTTCTGCAGAGGGCATGCATGTCATGTAGCCTACACACACACATACACACACACACACACACACACACACATATGAATGCACTTGAATCCACTGATGCCTGCAGATGGAAAGAAAACATCTGCCTAATTAGCAGAGCACAACAGTTGTTCTTCTTCCTGTGACATCTGAGAAAACTTGACACCACACAACCTATCCCAGTCCAATTTTTTTTTCCGAGGCAATAATTGAAAGTGTCCTTTTGTCAGTCCGGCTCGGCCTCCTCCTGCTTCCAAGGACAAACTGTGGCACCTTGTCTGCGCCGCTGACTGCTGAGCAGGTCATCGGCTGTCAGCTGCTACCCATCAAGGAGCTGCACGACACCAGGGGAAAAGAAAAGGGCAGAAAAGATTGCCTCCAACCAGGCCCACCCAGGTAACTACCTGCTCCTAAAGAAAGAAAATAAAACTTCACTGTAGATGGAAAAACTGCTGCATAAACACCCAGACCTCCCGTCACCTTACCCGCTTTTCCCCCTGCACACCACTGAGATCTCATCAGCCTGTGATAGTCCTTGCAATCCAGGAGTTATTTTGTGCTGAAGTTGTTGTAATTTCTTCTCTTTTTGGTGAATCCCACACATTCCCCTCAACCTGCCTTCGTGTCTACACGTACTTTAGAAGATTTCCTGCATTTCCCACGACCCCAAGAGAAGGTGTTAACTTGTATTTAGCTTTAAGTTTTGTGTTCAGGTAATGAGCAATAACGAGACACGTAGTGATACTGACAGCAAGAGAACACTTCTCTTTTTTTTTTTCAGCAGAGAAAAGGGGAGAATCGTATCCTTTTACTGATAACACAGCTCGTCTGCTGGATGCATTGTACTGTGGTCCCTTGAGGCCACTGTCGGTGGAGAGATTGTTGTGTATTCCTCCCTCTCTGGGTGGATTTCTTTCTCCCTGTGTGACAGTTGAAAGTCTGTGCAAAATGAAGAGTCTAAGAGTGCTTTGCTCGATAATCCTGAGGGACTGACACTAAAACAGGATGTTTAGCCTACTGTTGATGTTTTAGATAACTGAAAGAAATTGGTGCTGCATTTGTAGCCCTTCTATTTAAATGTTATTTTTTTTTAATATTATATAGCCTACCTCTATAGCTGCGCTGGAAATATCCCATAATATCCACAGTCATCCACAGAAAAACAAACAAAATGGGCCGAGAAATTTGTCTATTCTCAGCCAATGTTAAACGGTTTTCAGGAGGTTTTTTTCCTTAACTAGCTGTCCCATTATTCACTCACTGCAGAAAAAAAAAAGATGTCTAGACTCCTTCTCACAATTGAATAGAGCTGTTTGTAAACCTTATTACTGTCAGTCATAAGTGCTACCACCATTCATTTTGGTGGAATCACTGACAGCACTGATGACTGAGTTCTTTTATTGAGGTATATTCAGCTATTGACTCCCTGCAGGGTTTTATCCACTCATGTTCGTCTCTGTGGTATAAAACTGTTGGTTGGTTTTTGTGATTTTACCTGCGCCTATGTATTTTATTGCATTCCTACTGCACGTTTTTACTTTTTATTTTTTTGTATTTCTATTTCATCATTTTATTGTTAACTCCATCTGCAAACCATATTCTTCTCAGGGGACAATAAAGATGGAATTGAACTGCACTGAGTCATTCAGGGAGGAATGGAGGGTGGTGGTTTTACCGTCTGATAACTGGAAACAATGGGAACATTAATGGGGAAGGTCATAATAGAACAGAAAACAATCTTGCCGCAAGATCCATTTAGTTGCTGCTCTGGGCTTTTGATCATACCACATGGTCTTCATTAGCATGTGGAGTCAACATGGATGAGAAGTTCGGCAGAAAATGGAAATTTGTACACCTACATCTCCAACTGGGAAAAATAAGATCATGTGATATGAACAGCAACTAAATGGACCTTGTGCTGGGATTGTTCTCTCAACTTCTAAGAATGATCTTTGAAACCTCAACTTCAACAGCCACTTCTAGGTTGAATAGGCTATTCTACCGAGACCTTAGATAAAAAGCTTCAAAAAGCTGAATTTGACATTAATAATGTTGAAATCAAAGCTTGGCTCCAGACATCTGAGTCATATTTACATTTATTCATTTGGCTTTTATGCAAAGTGACAAATAAGGGTGCAATCAAGTGACAATTGATCAAGGATAAGCCTTAAAGGATTAGCACCTCAACACTCCTGACACAAGTGCCACAGGCCCACAGATGCATTGAATAGCATACAAGTGCTTTGCAAATGACATATATTTTTGGGAGAAAGAGCAATGGAGCATGGTATATTCTCAGGGGAGGCAGGTCTTCAAATGATTTTTGAAGCTGAACTACAGGTTCAGATTGAGATTTCCTGTGACACTGAGGCTAGTTTTGCGTCCTCTTGCAGATCGTAGCGAAGGCGAAGGCCCATAAACCTGGTGCTGTACTTGTAGTGCCTCTGTAGGTGGTTTTTAATGACCTGAACTTACTGTAATGCGAGCAGCGACAGGGAGCTACGGTGGAGAGTAGTGAAAAGTGGGGTGACATGAGCTGTGTTTGGCTGGTTGAGGACCAGATGTGCTGCTGCATTTTGGACCATTTGCAGAGGCTGTCCACGCTGGCAGCCATGCCAGAAGGGAGTTACAGCTGTCAAGGTGGGAGATGAACAGCGCCTGTACAAGGAGGTGAGTGGCAACTGGAGTCAGTGTTTATATCTTAAATTTCAATTCAAATAATAGTCTACAAATCTATTGCTTCTGCGTAGCATAGAAAGCTGAATCTCAATCAGCTGATGATTAAACAACAACAGGTAGTGAAGAAGATATTGTGGTAAACTTGAATTTCATCTTTTGACAATAAAATACGTTTTACATTTGGTTTCAGCCATGTCAAACACTGTGATGAAACATGTATTTATTCGTTTTCTTTATAATGCCCTTGGTACATGCAACATTTTGTTCCCTGTCAGAAGCTGTTGATTGAAGCTGGCATAAGTGATGTGTAGGTTTGTGTGCTGAATTGAAATGGAGAGGAAACCGCACCCTCTTGGCTCAAACCTACGCCAGTCGCCAGTCATGTTTTGGACAGAAGCCGTTTCACCGGTTCAAAAAAAAAGAAGAAGAAAAAAGAGCCAAGCCAATCAGAGCTTAGTAGGATTAAAAACGGTGACATTACCTGCCTGTGCTGGAGCCAGAAAAACAATGACAGAAAAAATACCATGAAAATGGAGACGAGTGTGCCATGCAGCTGTCCAGGTTTTTTGTAAGTTGGCCTGCAGGAAAGACAACTTTTGAAGATCATCTGATATGACTGAAAGCTCCAGAGCTACTAAACTGAGCATGTGGTGAGACTGTTTTCTCAGCTGCTGTTTACAAGGTCAAGATTGAATTTAGGAGTTCATGAGGTGCTCAGGAAAAAAATTGAAATTTGAACATCTACGATTAGATGACAGCTCGGCAAACTCCATCTGCTGAGGAAGACCATGTGGTATAATCGAGATCTCCAGAACAGCTACTGAATGGATCGTCTTGGGAGATTAGTTAGGGCAAAAAAAAAAAAAAAAAAAGTCAGGTCAGACTCAGAAATGAAAAATTATGCAAAATGTTGCATATGTGAGTAATTAACACAAGATTCACTTTTATCAACGGGGGATTGCCTCATTTCAGCCTCTCGTCAGGACTATACGAACCTCTTCTAGATTAGATTATGTTTGACAGATAACTAAATGTCTTCACATTAAAAATGTATATGTTGTCTCACTGTTGAATGCAGCCCTCCTTCATTATTGATACCAAAAGACACGGTTAGGAATCATGCAGCAAAAACTACTCAGCAACTCCTTCGCAGACGCATTTGGGCAAAGGAAGTTTCCAGAAAGGGCTCCAGTAATGAGATGAACATAGAGTAAATACTGCACCAGTTTCCAATTGTTTGATTCAATTCTTAGTCCAGATTATAAAGGAAGAGTGTTCACAGATTGTAAACTGCCAAAGATAGTTAGACTCCTTCTCTTAAATAAAAAATGAAGACTTTCGTTCCAAAATTAGACATCCAACACTTGTAAAAAAAAAAAAAAAAAAAAAAAAGAAGAAGATATATAAATATATATTTTACGCCTACCAGCAGATGATTGCTGGCAGTAAAGCTCAGTACTATTAGAGTTAAGAGTCGTGTCACGTTTGCTCGACAAATTGTTAGAATTTAAGGACTTAATAAACTGTGTTTCTGAAATATTAACAGACGAATTTCAGACAATAAAGACAAATTTATTGCGGCTTGAAATGAAACCTGTAAATCAGTTTCAGATCCATGAGTGAGGCTCGTGTTATTGCCAATAAAAGAATACAGATGAACATTTCACCTGCTGTCATTCACAGCTTGTCGGAGCCCCGCAGGCATGCCTGTGTTTTAATGTTCTTTTGTTTTTATTAAAGCAACATGGAAGATAATTTACACACATAAACTGTTGCTTGGAACTTTGAATAAATAAAGGGAATCATCCCTTTGTGAAGTCCAGTCACGTCCTGTGTGAACGGCATGCAGCTCCATTCAAACTATTCTGATTAGAGTTGAAATGAACTCTGCTTTAATGAACTGAGCGTTTCAGTTAAGATCTGCAATCAGCTAAATGGCTCAGTTTAGAACAACTGAAATAAACCAAATAATTAATTTGGAAGCGTTCGTAAAGCGCTAAAAGATTAATTTTGAGAGTGGCGAAGAAGTAAATGATTCATCTGAGCAGAAGTGGAAGAAGCTTAATGTTGAATGGAAGCAAGTGATTCATTCAGAGGAGTCAGTTCTAAATGACTCTGAGCCAGTTTCATCCTGAAGTTAAAAATAGACTTTCTGTGGTTGAAGAAGATCACACACACACACACACACACACACACACACACACACACACACACACACACACACACACACACACTAACACACACACACAATAACACACACACACACGAGCACAGATGCTTGCATGCATGTTGGTACACATACTGTCGCCATGCACGTGCACACGCACATGCAGATATACACACACAAATGAGCATACAGAGGCCTCAAAACACCACAATTACATTTTCTGGATTTTCAAAAAAAACACACACACACACAAACACAGACGGTGTCACACTTTCTGTCACTAGCTCTCTTTTTGTTCTCTCACTTGCTGACACACAAATACACACACACATGTTCTCTGACACAATCCGGCTCCCTCACATACACATACACTGACACACACACACACACACACACACACACACACATACACACACTCTCGCACTCTGGCTCATGAATTAAAGAGCAGAGCTGGTCCAGGGGGAAGAAATTATTCAGGCAGATCTGCTCTCTGACAGAGGAGTGGGAGGGAGGGAGGAGAGGAGAGGAAAAGAGAGGAGAGAGAGGGAGAGAGAGTGGAGGTGAAGAAGGGAGGAAAAAAGAGAGGAAAAAAGAGGAGAGAGAAAACAGGACTGAAGAGAAGAAAAAGGCTGTTAATAACGAATGCACTGATTTGACATCGAGAGGCGATCAAACCCCCAATAAAATGCAGCGTGTGTGTGTGTGTGTGTGTGTGTGTGTGTGTCTGTCTGCTGTGTGTGTGAGAATGTGTATTTCTTATTTCTTCATTGATTGTGTGTGTATAATGGATGTGGGGCGCATGTATCAATTTCTTTCTGTGTGTTCATGTTCACTGTTTGCATCCGTATGAGCATTCATGTGTGTGTGTGTGTGTGTGTGTGTGTGTGTGTGTGTGTGTGTGTGTGTGTGTGTGTGTGTGTGTGTGTGTGTGGGTGTGTGTGTGTCCAGGCCACTTTTATTCTATTGGATGACAAGCTTGCTTTTTAGTGTAAGGTCACATGTTGCATTAAAACAGGTGATAAAAGATGTTTTCTGTCCAGGTTCCCTGCTGGGATGAAAATTAAAGGCTGACTGATAAACCTGCTGAACATCCATCTACTGTAATTGCAGCACACCGATATGCGTGTAATCAGATATAACAAAATGGACCTGCGGAAAACCGATCCAAACCAAACATGCATTAAAAAAAATTCAAAACTGGAATTATTGCCTTGTGATTATATCCCTCCGCCACTCACATTCCTGTTTATCCAGAATCATATAAAATATTAACCATTTGTGTGAAGCCTTGAGTGATGGTTAAAAAGTGTTTTCGGAGGTCACCATGACCTTGACCTTTGACCTTTGACCACCAAAATCTAATCAGTTTGCCCTTGAGTCCAAGTGAACGTTTGTACTAAATTTAAAGAAATTCCCTCAAGGCATTAAGGCGATATCGCGTTCACAAGGCCTAAACTGTGTTTTGTGAGGTCACCATGTCTGCGACCTTTGATCTTTGTTCTCCAAAATCTAAACATTTCATCCGTGAGTCCAAATGGACATTTGTGCCTAATTTGAAGAAGTTCCGTCAAGGTGTTACTGAGATATCATGTTCACAAGGCCAAAACAATGTTGGCTTGGTAGCTGGCGTTCAAACTGAACACAGTCATGTTTTTAAAAACAACACGTAGAGGCATGTCGCTCAGCTGATGCACAGTCTAGAAAGTTCAGTGTGAGCAACAGATCCGTGGATTTCAAGGCTTATCAGAGGCCACAACACTTCACAGCAATTTATAATACTATGAGACAATGCTTACAGCCACTATTTAAGTTGCTACCACTGTCCTCTCAGAGAGGACTCCTGCATCCTCATACATCATCTCACTGACTTCCACATCTCATCTCTTGCAAATTAATTTATGTTTTGCTAAATAAATCAGTTAAGTTCAATATTTTATTTGGCACGGCCTATGAGCAGAACATGACATGACAACACAAAAAAAACTTGTCAAAACTTTGACTTTAATGTTTAATGACCTATTATGTAAATTTACATAAGTATTCTATTATAAAGTACTAAAAATTTAGTGGACCGCTGCCATAGAGGCTTGTATTAATTTTCATGTTTTGTTTTCTTGTGATTACAAAATAGAATAATTTCAGCGTTACCAAATTTTCAAATTCCAAATTTCTACTCGGCATCTGATGAAGACTGTCCTCCTGTGAAAAACGAGCCCATAGGTCGTTTGTGCACCAGGTTATTATGACCCACAGTTACGTTTTGTCGTTAGGCTTAGTAATTATGATAGGAGCAAAGGGAAAGGTGCAGTTTATGTTGTTTTTATTACCCATGAGCATTCAACAAAGTAAACCCTCTTTGTTATTATTGTAACCATGACGACAAATATCGTCTAATGTTGAGGAAGTACTTATTTTAACCCAAATCATTATCTATTCCTTAAACCTAAGCAAGTAGTGTTAATGCCCAAACCTAGCCAAGCCTTGACCGTTATTATAGTAACCATGGCGACGAAGTTAGATACGCCGCTGTCGGTACAGTCGCGTGTTCATAATGTTATGACAACCGACGGTTAGAAGACGTTGTTTGTTGTGAAACAGATGCCCCTCTGGATTGTGACGTCAGGTACGTGTTAATCAGTGTGTGTGGTGAAAAAGTGCCAAAAAACAAACAGACAATCAGGTGAAGGTGATAGAATTGGATTACAAACTGTATCAAACAGTCGGAACCGGAAGACAGGAGGAAGAAGAAAACGGGACGGTTAGCTAGTTTCCCAGTGTTGCTAGTATCTGTTAGCGTGCGTAGTTAGCTAGCATCAATGGAAGTTGGAGATGAAGAATTTTGTCAACAAGTTTGTCAACAAGTCGGACATGATTTGACAACATGGATATTAACCGGAAAACAAGACAAGCTTCAGCTTCAGATAACGTGAGTCTATCTCTGTTTGTTTCTCGCGTGTCGTTACTGATAATTAAACGTCCCGCCGTGGATGTGTGTTGTGTATTTAACTGCTTTTTGTGTAGCTGTTGATGTTGCAGAGCTTATGAGTCTACTGTGACATGTTACTGCTGACTAATTGAACAGGGACACAGGCTGCATGGCTTTGGATGAACTTTGGATTTTGCATTTACTGGTTCTTCAGACACCTGTTGACTCTGTGAGTGGTTTGTGAATATTGGAGAGTGGTGTGCTGAAGGTCAAGGTCCATATTTATCAAACTGTTGAATTAAAAAAATGTTTGAACTTAGGTGAAAGTTAAAAAGAAAAGCCCTTCACTTTTACTCCTATTCTTAAAAACTATCTCTCAAACCTCTTTTGGTAAAGAGGTGAAGACTTGATCAAGATGACTGGAGTGGGCTTCAGAAACAGAATCAAGCATATTTCTATGTATTTGTATAATGATAATAATTACAAAACAATAATAATAGAGATATAGAGTACTTTTTGCATATGAGCATTTGTTAGGATGTTATACCAATTTTTGGCATTTATAATCACAGCCAAAGCTTTTTCACTGTCCACACTTGTGTGTATGAGGTACTAAGTTGTCTTAATTATATACTTTCTTTGACATATCTTGTCTCCCATCAGCAGAATTTTGTTTCCATTTCAGCCAATTTCCCATTATTTCATCCTCAGATATTAATATATCAGAAATATATTAGGTTGTCATTCATGTCCTGTGTTAATATCTCAGAGATTTCACATAAATTCAAGACAGTGATCATTCTGTATGTTCTTGCAGAATAACATACCACTGAATAAACTGTAAGGATTTTTTAGCATATACAATATGACAGATGCAAGCATCAATCCTTATGTCTGATTGGCTATTCCTTCATATGACCATGTGATCAATCACTTGATAAATGTGTTTTCAAACACTTCTGTAGTGTCATTCTCAGAAGTCTGATAAACGTGAGCCCTTGTAGTTGGTTGTGAGAATTGTTTTCATTCTCTTTTGTGTTTGATATTGTTGGTCTGTTTGGCTGTTGTTTGTATGCAGTGGACAAGAGGAGTGTGTAAGTCATATATTTCAAACCGTTATTAAAAGTTACTATTAGTACTGATGTGTACCTATAAGCTGGGCGATTTAACCTGAAATCAATAGCACAATTAGTTACTGCTTTTACCTCATTAATAAACATTAATCTTATTAAATACATCTGTGCACAAAATTCTCTGTTCTGACACTGGACCTCTTAATAACCTATTATTTTCTGAACAATGCAGAAAAATTGTATAACTCTTTTATAACTATGTGACATATTCAGTAGTTAAGAACACTTCACAGTACGTATGATGGCTAAAAGAAGAAAATCAAGGTGAAAGGCTGTAATTTATATTTTACATTTATTGTGACTAAGAATTATTAAGCCTGCAGTAACTTTTTTTGTTTTGTTTTTTTGGCCACTTGGGGGCAGAGGCAAAATAAGTTGTGAACAAAGCATTTACATAATATCACCTCTTAAGTTGATATGGTAAACTTAAGCACAAACAGCTGCTTCTTTACACATCCTGCTGTTGTAGCATCATTGGTCAACATCATTGTAAATTTCAGAGTAGGTTTCTGGGCACCTGATGAATGTAAGATCGATATTCAACCTCTTTTAGCTCCTTAGGGAAATCTCTGGCTGTTTAGCTGCTAAATGCTTCACTATGTTCATCTGCTAGTCTTCGACTGTGTCTGTGTGCTGGTTGGTGCTGAGCAGGTAGTACTTTCAATGACAACAGTTGCCTGCTGCAACCGAAAACATCGGTATGAGAGCAGTGAGGGTGAACCAAAACAGTTGCATTTAAACAATGAGCTAAAAGTCAGTTCAGCTCTGTAAAGCCAAGTGGAGTTGCAGACCCAGGTGATAATTCTCTGCAGGTTCCTCACCTTTTCCATTGCCATCTTGCCATTCGATAAATTGTTATTGTGAAATATTGCTTTGAATTAAAAGCCCTCTCTAAAAGCATAGCTCTTACACTTATTGCATTAGTAAAGGTACGTATGTAAATTGCTAAGACGTGACATAATGTATGTGTTTCTACAGGAATAAGAATATACAGACCAACTTAAATACAGAAGCATTTTTGAAAGGTCGTAATGCATGTTTCAGGTGTGAGCAAAATGCAAATGCTGCTAATTGAACAGCCACAAGGAGAGAAACAGTCACTTCCATGAGTGCCCAACATGTAACTGCTGCAGCTGCTAATGACTGCTGAGTGATCACAGTCACTGAGTACCTCAGTGTGACAGCTGTGCTTGTCAGGGGTAATCAGAGGTGCAATACAAGAGAAAGAGATTGTCAAAATTTGATGCTGATAGCTGAAGACACTGGAAATGCTTTTCTTCAGTGAAACTCCACAAGGACAAAACAAAAGAGCAGTATTCCCCATTTTGTATTGTTGACACAGGACATCTACTTATAGATGTTTTTTTCATAATTTCTTGTACTGATTGAAATGTCTAAAAACTCCACTGGATCCACTTTTAAACAAACCTCAGTCAGTGCAGGCACTGATGTTTATGTTCACAAAGAGCCACGAGGGGACTCACGCGTCACATGTGCCTCAGAACCTTGTGAATATCATGTTATGATGATAGTTTATCAATAACTAATAAAGGCATTACTGTCAGAAGTTTGGTTAATCCGGCACAACATGGAGCCAGGAGATGAACACATTTTCAATAAGAGATTCTACATAACAATGTTTTTTCTACTGTCTATTTCAGGACGTCAGGAAAAGGTTATGTTGAAATCATAATGGATTTTTTCCTTTTAACTTATGATGAGATTTGTCTTGCTATGCGATTTTATTGGACACCTGTCAGCCAATCATAATATCATTATATATATATATATATAATATCAATCATAAATGATTGTTGGCATGTTTTTATTTTTATTTTTTATAAGTACCTTACATAGCCTACTTTACGAACTTACTTTAGCTTTAGTTATAGCTACTTTGCATATTTAGATTATTAATACAATATACAGTATGATGAACAAATAAATTATGTATGATCATAGATTACACCACCTAGCAGTTTATAAAATAAAACTGGCTCATCCTCAGACATTAATGTATAATGATGTGTGTAAAAAGAGTGATGAGTTCTTTTACTAAAGGTAATACTAAAATTCTGAACTGGACTGTGGTATTATTACTTTTTACTATATAAGTAAAATTTGCAACTAATGATAATTTTAATGAAAAAAATGTTATGTAATATAAAAAATGTAAAAAAAAAAAAAGAAATTAAAAAAAATATTTATTTAATTAATCAAATTTAAATTTGAATCTATAGTGATATAAAATAAAGAAAAGTGGTTAATCCTCACAATTTGAAATGTAGGAAATATATCAGTGAATATTAAGTATTTTTTCTCTGATTAATTAAAGTTAATGGATAACTAATAAACGAAGCAACTAATCAATTAATTGACTAATTGTTTCAACACTAATTTAAAGAAACATTTAAAGAAACTAGATAATCGTTTAAATAATAAACCTTCGTATGACATGTCTGCAGTTGCATTGTAGTGTTCATAGGCCCAGTGGTTGATAAATAGGATCTTTATGTTATTTCTCATTTGTTTTAAGAGCAAAATTAAAGCTATGACAAATCACTTGATATAAAATGCCTTTTATTGTCTTTATTGATTGTAATTAATCACCTATAGAGTCCTTGAATATATTAGTCAAGGCACCCAGCTACTAGCTGCTACACCGCACTTAACTAATTGACCATTGACTTTTGCTTTGTAGTTTCAGAGCGTCATTCACATTCACCAGATGAGTTTCTGACAGTGACATACATTTCTCAGTGAGGGGGCAATTGTACATAAAATCAATTTTCTCAATCTGTTTCATCCTGTTCTCAGCGTTTTGTTTTTTTCTACAGAATCTCAAGGTTGGCGTTCAGTGGCTTTTTCTGTAGCTTTCAGTATCAATATGTGCAGACAGGGGAACATTCCTCTTAGAAAGAATGACCCTGGACACAGAGTGAAATAATATTACATGTGTCTAATGTGTTTGTATACACTATATCCTAGAAGTGTTCTTTTTTTCAATGTTTTTAAAGTAAATGTAAGTGACTGTGGGTCCCTGGAGCAGCTGATTATTCCTCCACTCCTGCAGAGAAACGTTAAAATGTCCTGCCAAAGCCAGACAGAACATTAAATCCATTATGTTGTTTTTTTATCTCCTCCTGCTTATGTTTTTTTCATAAAACCAGTTGTTTTGGATTGCGCTTTTGAAACCTCCTTCAACAGCTATAATCACACTGCCCTTGACTGAGGTACTTCACCCCTAGCTTCTCCGTCAGAGCTGCGGAGCTCCGTCAGCTACAGGGGTTGCACTGGGCAGGCTCTCAGTGCTTTATATCCACAGCTGATCTGCAGGATCGATAACTGGACCAATCACTGCATTTTTTTTAATGATTGCTATTGGCTAAGTAAAGCCTGCCAAATCCATTTTCAGTTGCTGTAACCCATTGCGCTCCAGGTACCACAGCTGTCAAAAAAACGCTTAATTGTACTCTGTAAAGTAAACTGCAGAATTACACAAAACACACAGTAGCTTGTAGTTTCTGTGTTCGCTGGGCAGGACAAACAGAGCACTCTGGGTTAAGAACAGCTGCTTTGCATCTACATTATACCAGTGAACAATTTATTTCTCTGAGCTGCTGCTGCTTGAAACCTGCGTTTAATCTTCCTAGTGAGGGTTTTCTGCAGTGTAATTATTGTATTGGAGGTTTCAGTTTTGGGAAAAACAAAGCTTCAGCAGAGGTGCTATACATTTATCTAACGAGAGACACGATTCTTAAGGTTGTCATGAGATGTTTGAGTTTCTGTCTCGCTCCAATTCACATTTATTTCAGTGCTTAAAACCTAACTAACCTCCCCTAACTTTAATTAAGTATGTAGTGTATTTTAACCTAAACTATGCTCTTTCTTTAAACCCAACCAAGTTGTTCTTGTGTCTAAACCTTGTCACATCTGAAGTGGTTCTGGATGTCGTTCTGCTGATACAGTACAGGACTTGTTTGGCTGTTTGTACAGGTTGTGAAGGCTGCTGAGACAGATTTCTGAAATAAAATTTTACAGATGATGAGTATCAACATTAATTGGTTTATGAACAGAAACTACACAATGATCAGCAAAGTTTGATAAAGACCAAAAACTGACAATAACAGAGGCTTTCAGACACTAACATCTTTTACAGTCTGCCAGTGTTGCACTGACCCTGATTGATTTATCTGCCAAAGACAAACTTTACTGCCATTCTCTCGACGGGCTGTAATTTTGGACCTCGTCTGTAACCACGAGTGTAATTAACATGTCTGGTTTATATCGAGGATAATAAAAGTAATGTCATTTGCTCTCGTGGTGTAAAGGGGCTTTCAGAGAGGACGCCGAGTCCATCCAGACTGATATGTAGTTAAATGAAGTAAGGTACAAAGGAGGGGGCAGGAGAACATAACCTCTCACATTATATAAGATAATGTTTGACATTTTAGTAAGGCAGTGAGACATATACACAATTATAATTATACACATTTTAAATCCTTCAGTCCACAGCTGGTGGTCTGTGTTCTTTCTTCTCAATGTGTCCAGGACAGTTAAACATGTACTGAATGTGTGTGACACATCAGCCAGAAACTGCTTCCACTTTGGTTGTGTGATGTTGTTTTCTTGTGATTTTTTAAAACGAGCACTCTGCAGGGTATATATCACTTCTTTTCAGCCTGGGTTGTATTAGCGGTGGGGAATCTGGGTAGAATCACAATCCAAGATCGGAATCACGATCTGCATCCTGTTTCCGCTCTGGTTTTATTCTGAAAGTCCTGACGAGAAGTTGTGATTCGTATCTTGGCGCCGCTCTGACACTTCTTTCTGATGTTTTGTCCGAAACTGTGTCACAACCAATCTGACTTTTTGCTTAGTTCAACACGAGTATTCATTTGGACAGTGCTGTTATTTATTTAGTCGCTGTATGTAAGTGTTTTGATTTGAAAGTTCATCCTGCCTCAGGTCTCGGACTGTAACTCCATTGTCTTGGACTGCACCTGGTGATGGTGGTTCTTGTTCTGCTCCGGTGGAAAACTTGTACATGTGCCGCTACTTTGGGTTTGGGCTATAAAAATGTAGAAATGGTGAAAAAAAATATCCATAGTTTTTTGCTTGTTTTATTCAACCAACACTGCAAGACTGAGAGTTTCAGTTTATTCTCACATAACACAAAGGAAAATCAGAAAATCCTCACAACTGAGAATCTGGAACGGAAGAATATTTGGTTGTTTAAGAAATCACCTAAGCAATTAATGAGACTGTTTGACATTTTGCTTTTTAGTTTACAATTCATTTTCTAATCGATGAATCAGCTAATTGCTTCAGCTCTACAACAGGGATGTTGTTGTTGCTTTGTGGCTCTAATCTAATGATAATTCACCTGTTGAATGGCCGACTGCTCTCTGATCTGAGGCACTGAGGCTCGTGTGTGTGATCAGCATGTTTTTGAACTGCGAGCACATTTCTTCTTAAACTTAAACTTCTTTTGTCACACAGTTGAACTGAAATGTCGGATGATATTCTAGCAACAAAAGCAAATAGAAATCAAAAACTGCATATCTATGACACAGTACAGTATTAAGGACAGTCAATCATCATAAATACTGGGATCAAAAATTTTGCATTCCCCTTGCATGCCATGTATGGAAGGTCTTGTCACTGTGGGTCATTGGGATGCAATGCCCGCCCATGGTGCCCCCCCCAACCACACACACACACACACACACACACACACACACACACACACACACACACACACACACACACTACGCACTCCTCCTCCTCCTGCAATTAATTTTCAAGTTAAAGAAAAAAACCTTAGATTGATTAAGAGTTGCTGTGTCAAGTGCAACGTGTGAGAAGCTATTGGGAATAATGAGGAAAGTTTTCACTGACGCCTGTTTGTTGATGCATGTCAGACACAGCTGGTCCGGAGGAGATTAAACACTGAGATGTCACTCAGGCAGGGGTGGTGAGGGCGCTGCAGCAACCCCACCTTTCAGGTGGCTGAGGTGTATTTATATTTTCATGTCTCCGCGCCGGCGCCTGAGGCATATTGTTTTCAGGTTGTCCATCCGTCCGTCCCGTTCTCATCTCAATAATGCCTTGACAGAACTTATTAGAATTTGGCACAAACATTCACTAGGACTTGAGGATGAATGATTTTGGTGGTCAAAGGTCAAAGGTCAAGGTCACAGTGACCTCACAAAACATGGTTTTGGCGTTGTGAATGCGATATCGCCGAAACGCCTTGAGGGAATTTCTACAAATTTGGTACAAACGTTCACCTGGACTTAAGGAAAAACTAATTAGATTTTCACGACTAAAGGTCAAAGTTCAACGGTCAAGGTCCTGGTGACCCAAGAAAACACTTTTTAGCCATTACTTAAGACTTCACGCTGCAGTTATGACAAAATTTCACACAATGTTGAATATTGAAAATATTCAACATGTTGAATATTTTGTATGACTCTGGATAAACATGGATGTAACCTGAAACTAGTCTGAGTGGCGGAGTGATACAATCACGAGTAGGTAATTCTAGTTATTATTATTTTACTGTTGCATTACACACTCTTCACCCACTCTCCTGGTCCCTGTCTGCCACAATAGGCCTATTAGTTTTTGAGTCTGCAGCAGCATCCTGTAGTAATCTGCTTGTAGTCCTGTTGATCTGTTGTGTCAGACGCTCTGGAGGGGATCCTTAAGGTGCATTGTGCCCCGAGGCTGCTGCACCTTAAGGATCATAACTACAGGGCCGTGTGGATACTTGTCGTGGCTCTTGAGAGCGCGAGGTTTCTCTCTCCACCAATTTCACGAAATATTCAGGAAGTTATAAGACAGCAAAGTACATATAAACAAGTTCCTGGCTGCTCACGTTTCTGTCCCCATCATCACCCATCTCATTACCTGCAGCATTATTCATCAATACTCCCACCTCGATCCCCCTCTCTCACCAGCAGCACACATATACCCCCACTGGGAAGGATGGCAGCCTCTGACAAGCCCCAAGTAAATGGGCATATCATCTTAGTGTGTGTGTGTGTGTGTGTGTGTGTGTGTGTGTGTGTGTGTGTGTGTGTGTGTGTGTGTGTGTGTGTGTGTGTGTGTGACAAGTGCTGACAGTCCAGGAGCCTGGCCTTTTACAAGGTCAGCATCTGTGAGCTTCATCAGTGTGTGTGTGTGTGAGTGTGTGTGTGTGTGTGTGTGTCTGTGTGTGGGGGTACAAACAATATACCACCTGTGCCCCCCTGCCATGTCTGCACCCAGCAGATGCTCTGAAAGTCAAACCCAGAATCTCTCTCACACACCCACCCACACACACACACACACACACACACACACCTAGTCATGAGTACCATGCAGAGTTATCAAAGTCAGTCGAGGTTAGTTTTAGTGTTATGAGTGTGATAAATATGATAAAATATGGACCATAAATTCAGCTCATATGGAGGGGGGACAGGACCTAAAGGCTCTCTGACACAGTCAACACACACACACACACACACACACACACACACACACACACCATGGACAGATTATGAGAATATGGGCCCCTGGGCACAGAGAGGTAAAATACCCCTTATACAGGATCCCAGTCTGAAAGAGTTCCTTGTAGTAATCTTGTGTCTCTTTTTGAAGTATTGTGTCTATGTGGTTGTTTTCGTTTTATGTCTCTCTTCCAAAGGTTTGCGTCTGTTTTTCATTGTCTTGTGTCTCTTTGTGGTCATTTTGTGTCTCTTTCTCATCCCTGCCAAGGAGCTTATGATTTCACCTGTGTCTGTTGGTTTGTTTGTTTGTCAGCAGAATTACACAAAAAGTACAGAACCGATTTGCACTGAAGTTGGTGCAGGAATGGGGCGTGGGCCAGGGAAGAACCCATAAAATTTTGGGGCAGATCTGGATAATTTACTATGAATTAGATTTTTTTTCTCTGAAGTCTGGTGTATGTTGTTTAACACTGGCCTTGGCGACGGTCTGCGTTCTGTCTTTGTGTCTCTTAAGGTAGAAAATACATCGTTTTCATAACTGAGAGAAATCAAAACAACAAAAACTAAGTTTAAACTGGATTTAATAGGAAACATATCATTATCTCCATCAGACCCCAGACCAGCACTTAATGACTTAGTCATGAAATGAATGATGTCATTCTGGTAAATGTTAACTAGATGTTTAAATACTCTCTCCCTTTCTGTTTTTTTAAACAACAATGTACTTCGTTTTCCTGGCAGGTCGGGTCAGAGCCTCCACTAATAACAAAAACGAGACAAAATTGATTAGAATTTTATTAACACTTCAACAAAAGCGTTCGGTATGTCAAGACAGAATGTTTGAATTTTAAACAGGGCAAAAACAGCAGAACTCGACAGGAGGCAATACTGTGACAGCAAGAGCCAGAGGGAGGCATTATTGTTATTGTCTCCCTTGGTGGTGACTCGCTTGCAATGTTGCATTGCTATTAGAGAGCAACATAAAAATAAAATCAGATTAAATGCACATGACAGGAGGCAAACTCTCCAACTGGAGTCAAGTTTATGACAAGCTTGTGTCATTTACCGTGACTGCATGATTTATTTGGCCTCCCTAGGAGCGGCGGAGGCAAGCTGGGAGTTTTCAAATTCCTTTCTCCATCATTTCTACAGCCGTCAGTCAAAGCTGCAGAGAGCAGGGGCTAAATGTGAACGCTCGATAAGTGGGTTGTTACTGCTGCCAAGTTACATCTGGAGTCTTTGTTATTTCGAGGCTTGTTTGAGATTCACGTTTTGAACTCCTGCATTCTTCTTTTAGCCCTTTTTAAATAGACAGTCCTGGTTATCTCCCACTCTGTGGTATCACAGGCTGGGTTGTGCCAGGTTAGTCAGCAGTTCAGACTGTGATGAGAATTAAGGCAAACAAGAACCACATCTGTCCAGCTATCACGGCTTATCTAGTGCAGGATACAGCATGCGTTTGGCAGGGTACATCCTGAAAACATGGTTAACTCAGGCACACAACTGTTAACGCTCAGATTGACACCTTGAGGTGATTTGGACTCAAGAATCGTGTTTTCTTGAAATGATATTTATGTACAGCTAATTTGAAAAAGCAAAAACCGCATTACACTTTCTGTTAACACGATAAGGAAATGTTAATTAACATATGTGACAAACAGCTCCTACAGCATTACTAAAACTCTTTTATGGTTATATTTATGCATTGGCAGCCCATGTTTTAGGTTAGAGAGAGATCCTGGTCTGGTTTAATACAGAAAAAGTTCACAGCGACTTCTTAAGCTTTGACCAAAACCACGACCTTTGCCTAACCTCAACCAAAGGGCTTTTGTTGCGTTGCTTTGTGGTCTTTTATGATTGTTTTGTGTCACTGTACGGTTATTTTTTTGTCAAACTGTCAGTTTAAAGGTAAAGAACGTACTTTCATGCTTAAAAACTGTTGATTTTTATTTTATGGGTTTTGGGGCGTAGAGAACGTCACTTCAGGCTTTCTGAAACTGGTCTATCAAATGTCAAAAAACTTCCAATCACAAACGATTATTCGATTTATCTGGGTTCAAATACCAACTCCAGTTAATCTGAACTTCCATCCTCCAAGTGCAGCTATTTCTTTTTGAACACATTGAACCATTGAAATGAACTTTTAGTTATTCCTGATCTTCTTCTGAAAAACACAGGTGTATTTCCTACAGTCCATTTTCAGATGTGGACTGAAAGCCCTGCCCTTGACTTTTATTCAAAGCTTCAAACTGTGGTTATTGGACATTTAATGGGGAAAAAAAAAAAACTATTGAAAGATTTGTTTTATTTATCAAAATCAAAAGAATCTATTAAGGACTCATTCAGATGTAATCTTGGTTCAGCTGGTCCTAATAAAGAGCTGGATGCCTTTAAGTGCTCACTTAGAGGTCATGAAATTCAATGTTCCTCACAAAAAGCAAAACCGATTAGACTGAAAGTAAAAATAAAATTAATTTTCTAACCCTGCAGACAGAGATTCTCCTGAATACATTGACTGAAGTGCCAGCAAATATGAATGAAAGGAAAGAAATGATTTATGCTGGATAAATTTGTTTACCACAAATGTAAGGGATGCTTAACTTTCTTAACCTTGTAAATCACTCCACACCTCTCTGAGGATTTAGTGTGCTGCAGAGCTGTCCTCACCTGTTAGGAGATCCCAGCAGGTGAACCAACACGTGAGAGGTGTGAACGTTAGAAGCTGTAAAAGAACAACAAGTTTCTTCAAAGACACTGGATTCAAACTCCAAAACCACAGAAAACAAGTCCTTCCATTTCAGCAGAGGTAATGGGACGTTACCATTTTGTTGCACCTCAAAGATCCAACACTACTCACCCGCTTACCCGTTCACTTCTATATATCTCTTTATTGTGGTTTAGTTTTTTGTTTCATGTGACATTTTGGGGTCATACTGGTTCAGTGAAGTCCGTGATAGATTTTTTTCTTTGGCTGTTTTTGTTTTCAGGTTGAATTTGGAGGTTGAAAACTGCTGCTCGGCCGATCGTGGATGCCTTTTGAGCATCTGTATTTTTACAGTAGAAACATTGACGGGATCAAACACAAACACAACGCAAAGTGCTTTATATAAGAGAAGGAAATGCATCACAGCTGGAAAGACGAGTCATTTAATCAATTGTTGATTGACAGAAAAACAGTTGGTGATGTTTTTGATTGATTAATCATCAGTCAGCTTCCAAACAAAAACACCAAACATTTCCTCCGTCTGTGTACTAAACTAAACTACAAAGATTTGCTGCTTTTTCTTTTTTAATGGGATCATAAATATGAAGATTAACTGAGAAAATAATCAGCAGATTACTAGATAATCAAAAACATTTTAGTTGGAGCATAAAATCCATTAGAGCAGCATTTAAAAACACAGTGGCGAGGATGAATCCTGCTGACTTTGTATTTCTAAGTGAAATGGCTCAACAACTCTTGGGTGGATTCTCGTGAAGTTCGGTCCCGACATTTATGTTCTCCTCAGGAGATATTGTAATTACTTTGGCGATCCCTTTAACCTCAACATCTAAAGCCACCATCAGGTCAAAATGTATCCACTTCATGCGGTATTTGCAATATCTTCAAAATTAAACAACAAAATTTGTCGTTTGTGTGGCGCCTCGGTGGCTCACCTGGTAGAGCGCGTATATGGGCTCAGTCCTAACCGCATGGAGCAGTTCACCAATCCATCCCCCCGACCTCTTACCTCTCTTTACTACCGCCGCTAGACGGCTTTGTCACTAGGCCAATATTAGCAGACGACCAAACATTACACCTGCTAACATTTGGTAGCGTGTAGCCGCTAGTTTGGCTGTGCAGCTAAAATTTTTGTCTCATGTAAGATGATCAGGATGTTTGCTCCATCTGTGTAATGTAACGGCTAAATGCAGCTTCACTCTGTTTGGTTTTACCACCATAGGCACAAACAGAAGACTGCTTCCTACATCCTGCTGCACACACACACACACACACACACACACACACACACACACACACACACAGTTTAATGCCCTCGATGATCAGATTTATCTTGTTAAAACACAAGTACAAAAAGTGTTTAAATGTTATTAGTGTTTAATTTGTGAATTGAAGGGGGGGGGGAAGAGGTGGACCTCCCCACCAGCATGAACATGCATCTGATGCACACTCTGTAGCTTTGGTATTCTGTTTTAAGCTCACAGATTCCCCACCATCTCTTAGTGTGATCTCATTTTGACTTGACCTCATATCAATAATTCATTCAGCCCAGAAAAATTCTCATGAGCTTAAAACTTTTAGTTCCAGCGTTAGCACTTCTGCTGAGGCCAAACTTTAACTGTGGATGAGCGATATTTCTTCCTGATGTCAGACACATAAATTCAGCTTCTCTTCCTCTTTTCTTTTTTTTTTTTTTTTCTGTCTCTTTGTTTTCTTACTCTTTTTTCTTTGATTTCTCCCGTCTTTTTATCCCTCACTTATGTGTCTGTGTGTGGCTGTATGGACCTGTTTATCGAGCACGTCCAGAGCGGTTTATTCAAAATCTGAAACTTTATACTTTTTCAAAAACCAGGAATTCTGCTGCTATTCAAAAAGAAGAGTTGAGTTTTTTTTTTTTTTTGCGGAAAATGATGCTTGCTGTCTTCAAGCTTTCATTTCTACTTTAAAACCATTATCGTGAGGAGGTAGATCAAAGCTTTGTAAGGAAGCGTTTGCCATTAGTAGATACTGTACAAACCCTCTTTGAACAGTGGTTTGAAAGCTTCTAAAGGAATGAAGTTACTTGAGGTAGTCCAGACTTCTCAGAGTGACAATGAGAGGAAAAATGAGTGCACAATCTGAGAGCCGCTGACATGTGAAGAACGTTTTGAAGATAACAACAAGCTTCCTCAAACACCACGACTGGATTTGAGCTTCTCGTCTCCAATACTGTTTCCTCACCGCAGAAAAGAAGTTCTGTTTAATTCAGGCGTAATTTAGAACAAAGAAATACAGATACAGCTAATTATTGTATTGAGTGTCGAAGCTTGTTTATAGTAATATAATAAAACCTAATTTGCTGTGCTAGAAGTATAACACAATAACTAACAGTGAGCGGTACGCAGTCGCTTGGTTGTTTAAAAATGGAACACCCTGTCTCATATAAACATCATTTCTTGGAGACAGGGTTGTTGTCAGTATATTTGTTACAAAGAGTGTAACTAAGCTACTGTGTGATTGTAGAGAAGGTAAGAGGTGACAGAAATTTATGTTTTTAACTTTACTACCTCATGTCTCACGCAGTAGTTTTACCCCTGGTGTTCGCTTTCCACACTAAAACACGAGGCCGGTGTTGTTAGGTTTCTGTAATTAAATGTTTTTGTAGAGCTTTGTCTGGGGGGCTGAATTGTAGTCTGGATTTAGGGGCAATAAGAAGAGAAAAATGAATTGTCTGTTTTGTGGGCCCAGTGTAGACATGGTCTGAATCTGAGGCGTTTCTCTCCCGGTCAGGTTTAATTCAAGGGCAGGGGAAAACGATGACATTCGATCTGAGATATTAGGAGTGACAACGTAATGTCAACCTACAACAGAAAACAGCCTGAAACACAGAGTTTATGACTGTAGGTAAATTGATGTTGGCGTCTGACAGACAGCAGCTTCAAGAGCCTAAACATTCGAGTCTGAACTGATGCTTATATTCAGCTCTTTCCTCAGCACTGAATTATGGCAAGAAGTGCAGACAACCTTCCTCCTCCCCACTGCCAAAATCTCGAAATGAGCTGACAGGTTACCAGATATTTTTTCCTCCTGTACAGGAGGTGCATCTGAGTCATTTTCACAGTTGTTTACAAGCTCTGGTTTGCTGGTAATTGGGCAGAGTGAATGTGTAAGAACCAAAGTCAAAAATGCAACAAAAAAGGCATTTCTGCAGAGCCAAACAAAACAAACTGTAGGTGTTAGAGGAGTGTGTGTGTGTGTGTGTGTGTGTGTGTGTCAGTGGTCCTGCGTCTCTGCCAAGTGTCCTCACAAAGAAGGGGGGAAAAAAAAATGCAGTTCTCGTTATAAATGGGAACATTTTAGGATTTCAGTAGATGTTTGATTTTAGGATAATTGTGCAGGTTTTGGTTTAAAAAATAAGTTTTCAATGACATATGGATACAGCAATGTATCTGTTTGTGCAAGTATTCATATTTGTGTGTGTGTGTGTGTGTGTGTGTGTGTGTGTGTGTGTGTGTGTGTTTGTGTGTGTGTGTGTGTGTGTGTAGGTGTATGACAGGGCAGCATATGGCTAGCCCTGCATGTAGTGAAATATTAAAAAGCAGTGTCAGCAAGAAGGGCACAGTGTGTGTGTGAGAGAGAGAGACAGAGAGAGAGAGAGAGAGAGAGAGTGTGTGTGTGTGTGTGTTCAAGTGTGTGTATGAGTGTTTGTGTGTCCCATGGGGAGTCGAAATCTGCCGGACATAGACAACTGGGCATGACAAGCTCCTACTGTGACACACACACACACACACACACACACAGACAAACACACACACACACACACACACACACATACAAATATACTTTCTCTCCTCTGTCTCTGCCAACTTGTCCAGTTGGCCTTATTTGCTGGTGAGACTAAATGCCATCTCTCTCTCACACACACACAAACCTGCAGTGGTTTTTTTCCACAAGTCGAGTGTTTCATAAACACACCATGCGCTGTATCATAAAGTCTTCATCACAGTGAAACTATTCAGCATGCAATAAGAGGAGTAAACTGTGTGTGTGTGTGTGTGTGTGTCTGTGTCTGTCTGTCTGTCTGTCTGTCTGTCTGTCTGTGTGTGAGAAAGAGAAACGCAGCCAATCCAGTTTTTTTTTTCTTCTTCACCTCCCCCTCTCCCCTCTGAATCACACACTCCTGCCTTGAAGTGATATTTAAAAATCTGTTCTTACAGGATGGTTTTGGGGTCGAAGGAGTAGTTTGTCACCGTTTGCTCGTCTATTTTTGGGAGATGTCTCGCTCTGACCAAATTACACCCCTCACTTCTGTTTGCTCATGGCGCTTGATTCACGTTGAAAGGCGAAGCAGCGCCCAAATGGTTTGTGTAGATGTTTTTATTTTAACTTGTCCCCCTCACGCCCGTCTCATGAAACAGATGTGCCTTCATTTTAGCCGTGTATCCTTTTGACCTGCACATCACTTCACTTATGAATCCCACAGATCAACCGAACCTACAATTCAACAGACTACAAAGCTCCAGTTTTATTATTGGCAAAGCAGAACTTCTACTGTATTCACTTCACTTTTTCAAGACATCCGTCTACAAGGAAACATACACATATATACACAACAGACATTATGTCTTTTAGAGCTGATTAGTTGTTTTGTCAATTGACAGAATTTGCAGCAGTTTTGATAGTTCTAGTTCCAGTTTTTCACTTGTGTTGTTGTTGTTTTTCTTGGTCTCCTGTGATAATAAACTGAATATCAATTGGCCGTAAACAAACAGTGTTTGAACACGTTTTCTGGTGTAGCCAGACTTTGTCCTTTAACAAATGACAGTTAAATGTTTCATAATCTTCAAAAGGGATGAAAGGTTTAATTAATTAATTAATTAATTCATTAATATTTCTATACTTAATGAAATTGTACTTTGACCTGCTATAATTCCTGTACTATTATTTATTTTGTTTGAGAGCATCAGGTTTGTGTCTTTGCAATAATTTGTTATTTTAGCTATTTGAGGTTGAGATGAATTCGTCAACGAGCTGATGGACTCACAGCCCTGAAATATTATCATTCTTAAGGCCAATATGTTAGCGAACAGTTGCCTGTTTACATATCCAAAAGACACAGACACACCTGAAGAGTGTAAGTCTATTCGCTCTCCTTTTAGCTCTGTTTTGGTCTTGAAAAAACATTTTCTCACTTTCTCACTCAGTCACTAACTTTGTGCAGCTTATGATTATTTTCATTATGGATTAATCTGCTGATTACGTTCTCGATTAATCCGTTAAATAGTTAAGTCTAGAAAATTGTGAAAAATACCCATCACAGTTTTTTCAGTGCAACAATCCAAAAGATATTCAGTTTGTTAACACCCAAAAAAAAACGGGCAAATATTCACATTGCAGAGGCTATAAGTTACAATTCATTGGCAGTTTTGCTTGAAAAATTACATTAATTATCCATCAATTATCACATTGCCAACTAATTCTCTGTTGAATCGCCTAATCGTTGCAGCTCTAGTCTGTTGTTCAGCTGAGCAGTTGGGTTCAGTGGATTTATTAAAGCGAGAGGAAGTGGCTGCCTGTTGCAACTAATGTCACTCTTTATTTGCCATTCACCAAAATTTGCGAATAATATACAGTACAGTGATGAGAGGTGACATTACAGGAAAGTTCGTCGTGCATAATCATTCTCTCGCGAGCACGAACACGCTGAGTAAATTTCACGCCAGTCTGCTGATTACATTCAAATTTTTTCTTGTGTACAAGTGGGAATTTACGCCTGATGTTCCAGAGGGTCACGGGGTCACCACAACCATTAGGAGTCATCCTCAGGGGACTGTGAATATTCAGAGCAAATGTAATGGCAATCTGCTTTTTTTTTGCGTGCATCTTGCAGTGGACAAAAACCTGACAGATGGACCCAAACAACTGACAGTGACATCTGTAGGTCCGTCTGCTAGCAGCAGCTAAAACATGCTGCACTGGCAAAAATAGAAAACGTGGAAAGGAGAAGTGGTGACGGGGAAAGAAGAGTAGCGTGAGGAAGGGCATTTTTCTCCGCCTGTACATCAGTGTATAGAACCGTGAACCTGTAGCGCTCTCCTTCAGTGTTCATTATATTGAATTCTCAGTTATTTGATCATCCTGTGGTTTGATGTCCACTGATCAGCAGCGGCAGGCAGAGTTTGACAAGGGTTTAGCAGGCCAATTAGCTCTGCACACTCAAAGTATAGTGAAAATGTCAGAGTGTTGTATCGATTATGTCAATAGGCTTCCTGTTTTGCGAGGTCTGAAGGCACTGACAAAAACTGTAGGTTAAACCACAAGCCACGCGTGAGTGACAGTAAAATTAATCAATCACATGCATTCACAATGTGATAATCGATGTGTTATCGGCGTGTGGACCTCATTATTTCTGTCTCCCTCTGCGTGTACAGTATGCTTGATATGTTCGGGTCAGTTCTTACTTTTGGCTCTTTCTTTTTTTTCTTTGTACTTCGGTAAAACTCAACACAGTGGTCATGAGGGTGAAAAGCGAGCTGTCCTTGCAGAGGATATATTTTCAAATATACAGTAGTTCATCAACAGCTTAAGATTTGTAGAAATGATGTGTCACCTGAAAGCTTTGATAGAACAGAAGTGGAACATTTTTGGCTCGTGACGCCTAAAACAAAGCCATGTCTATGTGTGGCCTCCCTCCAGTTACCTGTAGTATGTTTTTCACAGATGTAGATGTACTGTATTCCTGGCTCTGGCACCGGAGACGACATCCCAGTACTTTACTCCTCCTTCAGGAGCTCTGAGGTGATTGTTTCTCCAGCTGGAAGAAACACCTGTCAGTCAGACCCCACAGCAGCAATGCTGAACTGTGAGGTGATTGGTGTAGAGGCCACAGCTGGGTTGCAGGTCACGTGATGTGACTGGCCCAAAGATTTAATGTTAAATGATGAATTATTTTTTCAGACCATCTCAAGTGCCAATAACAAGACTCTTTGTATGATCAGAAGTCGATCCTGTCCATTGAATAAAATTTTAAAAGTCTCAAAGAGCCACATTAGTTAATTATTTATGTGCCATTCATGCATGCAGCGATTCACCAGGAAGGAGTCGGCTCAACATATTACACAATACACAACCCGCCTAAGAAAACAGAGTCGCGGCCTTTAATTTCACATGCGACCAGTAGAACATGTGACTGGTGCGTGTTCGGCAGGAAGTGGCTGCTGCTGAACTCAGTGTTGTGATTCTGTAAGCATAGTTTACAGACAGCAGGAGCCTATTTCTTCTCTAATGGTAGCAATAACTCACACACATACACACACACAGGGCTTAATGGCTTTTATAATGAATAGCCCAAGATAGTGGGCTAAATGGTGGTTGCCATGGTGATAGGGCCAATCGATCAGAAAGTATTGATCAGCCATCGATAAGTTCCAGACGGCAAGCTACTGGAATAGAGAATGAGCTGTGCATATGTGTGTGTGTGTGTGTAAGTGTGTACACGAGGGATAGGGAGGGGGTTAGCTGTGTGCACGGTAGTGTGTGTCCACATGTGTTGATACTGTATCTGTGTATGTGTATGTGTGTGTGTGTGTGTGTGTGTGTGTGTGTGTGTGTGTGTGTGTTAAACAGAGATTTCTCCACAGTTATTAGGATATTGCTGTAACAGATTCATGTGTCGTGGTGTCACCTCCTGCACCCGGATTCAGAGTGCAGGAGGTGCCATGGGGTCTCCTCCCGCACTCTGAATCTGGGTGACGTAAACAACTGAACCAGAATCGTCTCTGGCGCCCCGTTCAGTCAGGATTAACATTACAGGAGGAAGAGGGGAATGAATATTCACTTTGCTCCTTGGTAATTTAACACACTGCTCTGCTCGGCATTTTAACCATCAGAAAATTACAGGATGTGGTCTGTAATCGACGCGGACGTTCATCAGGATAAAGACAAAAGCCTCCCCTGTGGGGCGCCGGCGAGTTGAAGGGCAGATGTTTACGAGTCAGAAATCTGCTCCGAATTGTACAACCCTCCCTGAGAATCATCAGGTCTTTAAGTCTCTTCAATATCAGAGTAATCCAGTGATAGTTGTCTGTGCATCCGTGGGTTCACTGCAAACAGGAACTGCTAATAGCTAATTCGGCGTACTTTTTTTTTAATTGTGCCAATTTGCCAAAGAGTAAATAAATGCTGACATTGCGACAGCCCATTTAATGAGCTCTCGCTCTCCTGATAGCTTTCATTTTTTTCTGTTGTCATGAGTTGCAACCCAGCGGTGTGATACTGGTTTGCACATGGGTCCCCAAATAGGACTTTGTATCGGTGTTGGCGCGTTTCCATGTGTCCGATTAGCAAAATCATTTTCTTTTTACCTCCGTTCTTAAACAAAAGTCAAATTTCACACTGAGCTCATTAGACAAAAAAGAAAAAAGTAAAAGGACAAGCAGCTATTCTTGCAGGAAAACCTCAAGAGATCCACTTCAAAACACAAGGACGTCGCTAAGGAAGGGGTTTGACTCATAGGAGGACCAGCGAGGCCACTGAACAACAGTAGATAATTGTAATTATTGCTCGGGTGAAAAATTACACATGCGCTCTCCAGATTAAAATCACTGACCAGCACAAGGGATGTTGAAATCATCCCACCTCCCATGGAGTCTGAAAGTCTAAAAGCCGTGGTTTCAAGAGGTGAAATGGTGAGATTATACACCTGGCAAAGGAATTATTATAAATGACGTTGATCGTTGTACGCATATCAAGAATAGTGTTTATGAAAGTGTATGTGAAAGTCTCTTTTTTTTTGTAATCTACAAAAGTGAAAGTGAGGCT
Source organism: Seriola aureovittata (assembly GCF_021018895.1). Taxonomy (NCBI): domain Eukaryota; kingdom Metazoa; phylum Chordata; class Actinopteri; order Carangiformes; family Carangidae; genus Seriola; species Seriola aureovittata. The sequence continues at coordinate 23,105,223 of NC_079377.1, forward strand.
GGGATTTAAAAGTTATTTTTCAAGCGAGACGTGGGCGAGAGAGCAGCATGAAAACATCCTTACATGGACTAAGACAACTTTTACACGCTTCAAAAGATCACACATCACATCCACTCACAATGCACATACAGATATTGATCAGAATAGAGAATAATCAGAAGCAAAAACACTGATCAGGAAGGCTTTGTAGATTCTTGGCGAGAAACAACATCTGGCTCTTTATTGGCAATGATCAGTTAAACTGCCTCTGCTGAACAATAAGCCAAATGATGTTCATGAGCACAGTTATTCATTGAAATGATGATATTATCTACATGATGACTTTCTGCGGTATACCACTGCAGATGAATCCTGTGGGAGAGCTTGTTTTATCTGTTTAATTTTTGATTATAACACGGAAGGTCGAAGACAAAATAACGTTACCACCTTATAAAAATTACACTGCTCATAGTGTAGGTTAATTTACTACTTTAAATCTTCAGTTTTCTCACAGCACCCCATGTCTCTGTGGGAACATCTCCCTCCTACATCCAGCTGTGGTCCAGTCGCTGCTCGCTTCTGTTTTTATTCCTCCGCGACGGCAACAGTGGAAGCCGGAGGCCATATTGTTTTCGGGTTGTCCGTCCATCCGTCTGTCCCATTCTCGTGGACACGATATCTCAATAACACTTTGATGGGAACTTCTTCAAATTTGGCACAACCATTCACTAGGACTCAAGGATGAACTGATTCGATTTTGGTGGTCAAAGGTCAAAGGTCAAGGTCAGTGTGACCTCACAAAACACTTTTTAGCCATTACTCAATCACTCGTCAATTATGACAAAATTTCACAGAAATGGTTGATATTATGGTTAATTATAATGGTTAATATATGATTCTTCATAAACAGGGATGTACCCTATAACTCTTCTGAGGCAACCACGAGGCGGTAATTCTAGTTTAGTTTATGAGTTTGGGTCTCACTGTTTAATCGGGACATCCAAAGCCAATCCTAAAGTTTTGGCATCAGGGCCAATCCGGGTGTATTTTAATGGATCAGTTGAAGTAAAGCTGACCTTTCTTTACTGAACTTACATCAGCTATTACTAATAAACATTAAGTCTTGAAATCAACCCAAAATTAAACTTGCCTGTTGTCAGGTTTGTGTGCTTCCTGTAAGCCACCCAAAGATTGTTTAAATGGTGAGAGCCTCCGCTCTGGCGTTTCTGTTGTTCCAGCAACTCCCAACAGTGTGATACGTCTTCTCTCTAGATGTTCACGTCACGTCCATGTCAGGATTCAGAACATCTCAATTAAACTTTCATTTAATATCAATAATTTAAACCTATAAACTTATTTTTTATGAACCAGGGCCTCCTATTCAGATGAGGTAGCTTGGGAAAAATCATGTCTGTCAGATGAAGCAGGCTACAACTGTTATTTTAACGTGTCTGATACATATTTAATCCACCTTTAAGTAAATATACAGTATGTATAAGCAGATACCCAGAGCGTATAAGGACTCAGATCAGGACAATGAAGCTTCACTGGGAGATTCATTTGTTTCATGCTCAAGAGCAGCACGGTTCCAACTCGTGTTTTCAGCCTCCGTCTGACGGTTTCCTGCAGTTTATACATTTTAATGAAATAAAAAATGAACCTTCAAGGACAGAGAGCAGAAATGTGTGTGTCACACAGCACATGCCACATATTTAATGAGAGTGGCTGTTCTTTAAACTGGAAACAGTTAGTTGAATAAAACTTGATTGAAAATGAATATGTCTTAGGTGGTAATAAAGCCTGTTAATGGAAAAACCAAGCTATTTAAAGACACCAGTGTGCGTTTTATGAAACTGTGACAGACATTTTCTTCCATTTGAACATTTATAGACGCAATGATTAACCAGTAACTTGAGAAAATAATTTGCAGATGAATCGATAGTGAAAATAATTGTTAGCTGCCCTAGTTTAGTCAGTCATCTAATAACTAAATTGACCTTGAAGTGAGTTATGTCAAAATAATATATGATATAAATATCCATATAGAAGTATAAACTAAAAACCATGAAAACATAATGAAAACAGACAAATGTGCGTCATGTCTTTCTTGTTTTAGTTCCACATGTGGGTGAATGTACAGTAAAACTATTTCCAGCAGCATCTCGGTGGCAAATTAAATGAAAAAGTCAGCCTCTGCACCTCTTAGACGGTTAAATGTCAATCTGTAATGTTTACTGGGTTCCAGGAGTTATTCTGTGACGCCGTAATTAACTTCTTCTGCACTTACCCTGAGAAAAAGAAAACATTAGAAACCATCATATAAACCTTTGTTGTTTCCATGGTTATAGAAATATAGTGAACCGTTAAAAACCTTCATAACCCTCTCGATCTGTTGCACACTGGTTTCCAGTGGGTTCAGACTGAACTAATGGTTTCCACTACATCTTTTAGCAGTGGTTTTTAATGGTTTCCATTACAGGCTGCATTGGTTAATAATGGCAGTGATAATTTCCAGTAGATTTCAACACACAAACCAACAAACCATTATGCTGTAGTTTGTCAAAGCCCATCGCAATTATGGGTTAACCACTAAAACTGTTAGAAAATGTTGTAAAGTTGTTGATTTTTAATTTATTTATTTTAACGGCTTATTTTCCACTCACCTGGCTAATCTACTCCAACTTCAATTAGACATTTCCTACTGTTTCTACACGACTGCCAGCAGCTAGAGAGCGTTTTAATGACTTGGATTTTAAAATCTTTGTCCAAAAATATTTAAACCTTTTTTTATCATTCCATAAATAAGACTGTAAGACTATATCTTGGCCATAATACAGCTATGTGCTAAAAGTTTGAAGCATAAGAGCTTGTCAGGGGTGGGGGTTAGGTGTCTTCAGTATCTTGTTGTCAGTTTTAGATTGCTTTAGGATTGAGCAGCGAAGGTACATTTACAAAAAGCTGCTAAAAGTGTACAAAACAATTACCACATTACTTGGAGATTCACTGGCTGATAAACTGATAGACTCATGTGAGTCATTAGTCACTTAAGATGTTTAAGGTACAAAATGTTTGCATGGGGGCACTAAGTACTTTAGTTATTCTTTGAGCTGCTTGTGACTCCAGAAATAAAATAATATTTTCAGAGTGATGCACAATTTTCTGTTTGTAACCAGAGTACACTTTATATATGTTTCTCGTGTTTGCTTTTTCTAAGACAACGTTTGGAGACTGCCTCATTAATGTCGTCAGGTTTCCTTTTGGTATTGGATTTAAATCTGAAATATTGCCAAACAGGCGCTTTTGTTTTTCATCCTCCACCACTGTCTTGTCTCTCGTCACATGGTGAGGCTCTGCTACTCTGTGATGTGACTGTGCTGCACGGAGCAGACACGTTCATTTTATAAAAATATTGATAACTGGTATTTTATTCCCAAATCAGAGTTTTTTCTATTTGATGAACCATGGGTGCTACCGCTGATATGCAAATGGATTTTATGTCTACAAAAAGCACGTGGTGTGACACCATTAACACTGACTACATGAGTTGTTTGTCCAGCCCATGTGACTTCATGTTGACAACTTGCTGTTCAACTGTAATAATACAGTGAACCCCTTAAAAGACGAGAGCCCGTTATAGTAAAACTTTTTCATTCAGCCAATTTCCTATTATTTCATCCCTGTTTAATTGTTAATTTTCCATCTTAATTATAAGATTTCACACAAATTTAAAAAAAGATATAATTCTGTATGTTGCTGAGAAGACTGGAAGAATGTTTTTAAAGAGTCTACAGCAGGGTCAATCTATATTTCTGATTGGCTGTTCCCTCTCTGAGCGTACACTTGATCGATCATGTGATCACTCGAGGGGCTGCTCTTAAAAGTTATTTTTACACTTTGCTGTAAGTCGGAGTCAGTCACTTGATAATTGCTCACACCTGACGTACCAGATGGTTTGTTACACGGAACCATCTGGGAAGCTTCGTTGGAAACTGTTGGAAAAGGACAGACGCTTTTTAAACAAAATTACCAGGCACCCGCCAAGTATTTTTGTATTGGATGAACCATCCGTCTGTCATATGACATAGGAGCACCGAAGAGGGAAATACAACATGACTTTTTTGTTGTGTTGTGCTTGGGAAGCTATAGTTAGCATGTCGGTAGACGATTCTTCGTTCATTGCTAGAAACATTAAAACAGCTGCCAGTCGTTCCTCCCTCGTGCTGATTGGTCCGAACCAGATGCGGAATTTAACTAAACAACAAGGTCAGTAACGCTTGTATTTCGTTATCAGTGTTGTATTCACCACTGGTAGTCGTAGCTGATTAGACCCAATCAGGGAGTGAACGTGGGTCTTTACGTGATCGTTTCCAAAGGTAGTCGTTCGGAAACCGTGACAAAGGAGACGCGTTTTAAAACGAGTAGTGTGGGCGAAGCCTCAGAGCTTGTCGCTTGAGCTGCAGAGAGAAGGCGGAGAGTGGAGATGTTAAACTATATTCAGATGGTTTTTGTGTCTTCTTATAGACTTCAAAACTTCAAGTGTAGAATGTGGGACATTTCATTTCTCTGTCACTACGATGTAACACAGCAGACTTCTTCAAACAATAGGTTTTGAAGAAGCCGACGCTGCAGTAATGTCATCACAGCTGGACGTGACCATGGTGTTGTGATCACAGGTTTAACACACTAATACTGTTCAACCTATAGAGGTCAGTGCAGCAAAGCTTTTCTACGTTTCAAGATCTAGTGGAGTTACTCTTTAATCTGAGAGAGCAGTGGGTATATTTGGTCTTGCCCTTGACTCTCTCTGTCTTGTCATTGCAGGGCTGTCAAACTGATCGGTCGTGTAACTGGAATTAAGTCAGTCACGGCTTAGTCCGGAGTCTCGGTCCTGCTCCGCCCTCACTACAGAGAGGCCTGAGCATTGATCCATGATCAGGTTCTGCTCATCAGCTGTTTTGTTGCTGGCAAGGCAGGCAGCAGCAGAGCAGCAGCTCATTTAATTAATGCGGATTTGACTGGTCACGCTGCTGCTGCAGACTCACAGCTACCTGCTGCCCCTGCTGCCGCCGAAAAAAAAGAAAACCTTCAGCCGTGTCACAACGCCACATCAAAGAGATTTTAGAATTCCTTATGTAATTAACTCAGACCTCTCTCAGTGAGGCCATCACGCGGCTCATCATGCAGCTGGCAGGAGGGTGCTGTCATGTCCCCCGCCGTCTATAAATTACCTTTGTCCTGTCGTTTTTGACAGCTGCCTCAGTTTTAGCCACTTGTATGATAATTGTCATCTGCCATGTTTTAATACGGGCGCAGACGAGCTGATGTTCAATACGGCTGACTTGTTGCCCATCAAACTGTCTGCTTTCATTTGGTACTGGCCTGTATAATCATTTGCTTAGGCACCAGTGACTCCAGAATCACATTAGTACAGCTTGATAGAAAATGTAATAGAAAAATTGAAAAGGAGAAAATGAGAGAATAAAGGAGACATGAAAGGGAAAAGAAGGGAGAATAGCTGAGACAAAGTAATTTCTAACAGTCTGGTCAGGTGAGATAAGTTATTAAATTCTCATAAATCTGCTTTACAATCCTTCCTAAATGTGCGTTTCGTTTATTTGTCAACATAAGTTTTCAACAGCTGCTTGGACAACTCAGTGCAGGGTGTTCCTACTTTCTATAGGTCACCGCGTTTTTCTAACAGTCATAAATATTCATTAAAGTCTGCTGATGAAAACATTCTGTAATTTGTTCTTGTTTATAAAGTATATATGGATGAATCTATATATCTGTGTGTGTGTGTGTGTGTGTGTTTGTGTGTGTGTGTGTTAGCCCACACCATATTGCATGTTTGATTTCACTATCTGCTGGCACCAGCTGTGAAACTATTGGGGATTTAAATATTTAACATCTTGAGATATCATTTTCACCAGCTTCTCTCCACCATCTCTGCTCCACACGTGACCGCTGTGGGTGAATCTGTGCTAAATGTGTAGGCCTGTGTCTGCATTTCGACATATGTGCTCGCGCCAGTCTGCAGGTTTTTCTGTTTACTTGTCCATACGTACGACGTGTAGGAGTGTTTGCCGTATGTGTCTGCGAGTTCATTTGCATGTATACCTCCAGTCCAGACTCTAAGTATCTTTACAGCTGCACTTCATAAATCTTCTCGCTCTTTGCTTCACCACATTCAATTTGAAATACAATAGTGGATACTATATTAAAGTGCCAATTCTTAGCTGTAATTTGAGTTGCTTCGCATCAGTGTTGAAAATACAGTGCACAAAGTTCAGCGGGTTTCAACAGTAATTGGACACTTGGCTACTAAACGTTCGTTGTGTGTCGCTTCAGCATCTGTTTTATGTACAAAAGAGCTCAGACGTGGCTCAGGGAGGATTGGGAGTCTGTCAATACGAGGAGAGAAATATATCAAACTGTGTTGGTTTGCCAAAATCAACAGTTGGGTACATTTAAAAAAAAAAAAAAAAAAAAAAAAAAAGGCAGGTGCGCAAAGAGAAAATGGAAAATGGCAAATGAGATTACAGAGGGAGAAAAGACCCTTCATGAAGGCACAGAAAGTCAAGACTGCTCTGCTGCAAATATACTGTATATACAGTGGTACCGAGCTATTTTCCCAATTACAGTATGTCAGGTGATGACAAACTGCACCGTGTTCAGAGGCAGCGTGACGTTTGAGTGATGTGTTACATTGGCAGGAGGTAGTTGGAGTGGATTGCAGTCGTCTGTCACATGATCACCTCCAGAGTCCCCTCTGCGGTTAGGGTTAGCCAATGAAAGCTCTTTGGCTAACGTTGGGGTGGCTTTGGATCAGATTTTTAAACACGTGTCAAGTTAATGTGAACTAAAACCAGACCACCATTTTCATCTTCACATTAACGACAATAACCTTTCTTAATAAGTTAATAAAAAGTTGACATTTCGCCTCCTGATGAAGGTCTCATGGACGACCGTAAAACAAGGTCAATGATGTTCTTACTTAAAGGGAAGGAGGAGGAAATAAACTGGTAGTAAATGACTAACTAACAGTAAAATCAGTGAAACTAAGCTATGAAAGGAAGAAGTAAAGACAGGCAGAGAGGTGAAGATTGCCAAGAATATATCAGTGTGCCGCCTGCACATGCATGAGCATCTACATATTTATTGTCAACTTAGATATTTCTCGTTATTGCAGCAGGGATGTCTCTGTCCGTCTTTATTTCTCTCTCACAGAATATTTCTTTTTCCCTTTTTCTATCTCTCTCTCTCTCTCTTCTCAACCATGAGATTACCTGAAGGGACAGTGAGCTATCAGTGTAACACACACACACACACACACACACACACACACACACACACACACACACACACACACACACACACACACACACAAGCAAGAATACCCGTGCATCCACTTGAACAAGTACATGTACATGGTTGAAGACTGAAGCCACACACACATTTACACACTCACTCACTCACGCACACGCTCCCACACACACACACACACGCATGCACAAACGAACGCATGCTCACACACACACACGCTCACATGCGCGCACGCTCACACACACACGCTCACACACACAGGCAGAGGCAGGCAGTTGTAGCAGTCAGCAGGGACAGTTAGTTGAATAGCACTCATTTAGATGGAATGGCCATTCCAGCCTGAGTGTGTGTGTGTGTGTGTGTGTGTGTGTGTGTGTGTGTGTGTGTGTGTGTGTGTGTGTGTGTTTTGTGTGTGCATGTTTGCACCGTGCAGAGCTTTGGGAATAAGACACTATTACCTGAGAGAGTCTATGAGAAACTCTGTAAATATTGACAGAGAGAGAGAGAGGGGGAGAGAGAGAGAGAGAGAGAGAGAGATGAGGTGGAGATATGAACCTTAAGGGGGTTGTGGATTGATAATTTAATGGTTTCACTGGGAGAGAAGATTGGATCGTGAGGAGAGAAGGAGGGGAGGAGGAGGAGAGGAAGAGGTGGGATTTGAACCCTCACTGTTGCCATGGCAGCATTTGGCTGTAAGACGAGCCAATTGGCCGCAGCTCTAAATAATCTGTGCAGGAAAACACTGCAGAGGGCCTCGACGCATCGCTGTCGGCGTCGCCGCAACTCCACAAAAAAGAGAATCTCGTGGAAGGGAAAAGACCTTTTTAGCTGAGAAAATAATTAACTTTTCCTAATTTTAAATTAGCCTTTGTTATGAGTCGCTTGCTAGGTGGAGTGCCACAGCGGGACTTCAGGGCATTCGTGCGCTGCCGTCTTTATATGTCAGGTTGAAGAGATGAATTAAGACGGAAAACTGAGAGTTTCAATCCCACAAGGTATTTTCATCAAGCGAGTACAAACGGGGAGGCCACAGGTGTTAAAGAGAAACGCTAATTATTCCCATGCTTTAAAAATGTGGAAGTATCAATACAATTGATATATATCGCATGTAAGTCACCATTTTAAAAAAAAAACTAAAGTTTGTCAATTTACAGGAGAAACTGACAAAAATGAAAATTGACAATTCTTAAATTCAGTGGTTGCAAATCGAGTTACGACTCACGTAGCCCAGATTACAGGGATAGATTGAAAGCTGATATAAACTTTGGTATAAACTCTGATATATTAGCATTCAGGAGAGGTGTTGAGGTGCTTTTCATTGGACCTTTTGTGGAGTCTGTTGATTCGTAAAGACTGCACAGATGTTAGCTGTGAGCTACAAACAGACGCACCGGCCGAACAATTTCATTTGTCGGCATATATTCCTAGCCCATATTGAAGTGTATGTATATGTGCATATCTTATGTGCATCCTAAAGCCTGTTATTAGGCTTTATGTTGATATGGTAACATCACTTGAAATAGGGACATATATGTCTTGTATACTTGGATATAACGAAAAGTTATTTTTACAATAATCCAGGTATTTATACTTTTATTTAAAACATCACTGTTAAAAAGAGACTCTCCAGTGGCTTTTGTGCTTAAATGTACATCATGAAGTTAATTCCTTTGCACAGAAACAAGCTGAGCGCCAGTGTGGCTTAATTTAGAGACATTATGTGCATTTTTAAAACATGTGTCCACTACTTTTTTTAAATTTCCACTTCTTGCAGCTCTTCTCTGTTCCACAGTTTGACTTGAAAAGACACATTTATTATTTATTACACAGCATATATACCGCACTGACAAAATTAATGATGTGATATGATCATTTTCTGACGGTAAAATGTGGTTGGTTGGTCGGTAAATGAGGTGCATCAAGTCGTAAAATAGGGCGGCGCTCACTGTCAGTTGTGAGTGCAGGGGGGGTGGAGATAATTATTGATTTTATTGAACGAGTGTGACTTCCCTGTTTCTATCTGCCTGCCAACGATCCCTCGAGGGATCAACATGTAGAACTGATGCAGAACTGATTTCAGATATTTGTGTAATTTGTCTTAAGCAATTAATCGCAACATCCGCAAACACATGTGACTGAGTGACTGAGTGATGAGGGTACACCATTGGTCGGCCGAGTGTTGCACTTTTCCTATATTAGGTTTATACCTAGTCTTGTTTTTATGATGTATGTTGTACTGTTTGGTCATACAGAATCAAAACTGTTTGTGTACTGTATAGAAGAGAATTAAGTAAAATACACATAAATTTAGGAAACGTATTCTTCTTATATCCTCTTCTGATTGGAGCGACTGGTTTAGGTTGAACCTGCATGTTGCTTTCGCAGCTCTGTGATGCTTTTGCCACCAAATACTGTCGCTTGTAGCACTTCAGTATCATTTACGTGACTTTTACTTGAGTTTTACAAGCCCATTTAACATTATATAAGCATCTTTCCCCATGTGTGGGACACCGTGGCTCATGTGTATGATAGTGTTTTACTGTTTCATTAAAGAAGCAGTATCCCTCACTCTCCTGCAGTTTTATAAGGTGTAATTACCAGGTGAACAATGAGTGAAACACATCTGTGAAGTTTCTTTTTTTTTCTTCTTCTCAGTTTAAAGTCAATTCGCTGTCGTTTTAGCAATTCACTTCTCAGTGCTTGTCTCCCACCTACCAGTCCACAGACCAGCCTGGGTGTTGTTTCACATCAGCAGCTTCTCTGCTAATGAGCTGCTGCTGTGATTGTCAGCCATAGCAGAGGCTGAAGAGTTACAGTAAGTTGGAGCTGAGTGGTCGATTTCAGGCGAGTCAACACTGACATTGCACCAAAATCGCAACTGTTTAGACAAAAGGGTCGAGGACACGGCGGCAGTGTGACGATTCAGCTTCACAGAGCTGAAATCACCAAAAATACCAGGAATCTGCTACATCACAGGATCACAGAGCTCAAGGTGATCTTTTCTCCATTTGTCCAACCATTCAGTCCCAAAGATATTTCATTTACAAAGATGAAAAGCTGTATTAAATGTGTCAACTGGGCCTGCAATTAACGATTAATATGTAGTGAATGTAAAATGCGAGTACATTTACTCAAGGACTGTACAGCTTTCAGGCACTTTACTTGTATTTTTCCATCTTGTTTCTTTATACTTCACTGCAGTTCAGAGACAAATATTGTACTTCTTACTCTACCACTTTATTTGACAGCTTGCCACACACAAAACCAATGATGATATACGACAATATAATACAATACATTTTTATAGCTTAAATTATCCAGCAGTATATTAAGAAGTTAAATTTACAGTAGCTCCAGCTTGACCCACTACAACATTAAGCTGCTGTTTACATGTTCTGTAAATGTAATAATAAATAATTAATTCAGTTAAATATTATTCTGTGTGATTAGTAATAATCTCACAGGGGAATATTTTTTCTGCATTAGCACTTATTTTGCTGATAGAGGATTCTCACTAGGGCTGGAGCTAACGATCATTTTCAATATCGATTCATCTGCAAATGATTTAGTTGATTGATCGTTTAGTCTATGAAACATCCAAAAATGGAGGAAAACACCCACAACAATTTTCCAAGTGAAGTAGGCTTGGGCCGCCATATGCAATATATATATTTTTATAAAAATACAATACAATAATATAATGATGTATTATGAAAAAAACAAAACAACTGAAGCATAAAATACTACAAGGTAGACCGACTGATGTTCAGATAATATTGTATATCACGATATTTGTGCTGGACTGTATTGAGATATTTAATTTTTGCCGACTTTACATTTCTGCCTGAAGCTGATCAACAGTCCAAAACCAAAAAGAAAAAATTACAATAACTGTCATATATGATACAAACAAGCTCCAAATCCTCACGTCTGGAAGCCTGGAAAGAGAAAATATTTCACATTTTTGCTTGAAAAATTGTCAATTGTACCTTTCAATTGACAATCAGTGATTCACTGAAGCTTATACTTAAACAAAGGATGTGAATTCATCTTCCAAATGTGTGTCTTTTGTTTCTACCCTGATGGAGGAACAAATGCATTTAGTCTGTGTAATCCAGACTGTCTTCTCCCTGTCAGAGCTGAAATTAAACCTACATTCTTATTTTCTTTTCTGTGTCTACATCCCACAGGCCCTCTTTGCATTCTGGTTTTATTTGTGCCTCTCTATCTTGATCCGTGGTGGACATATCTTGGTGGACAGACACGCAGGAAAAAAAAAGAGATACACACACAAAGACAGGAATGAAAGTCATCTCAGTGGAAGTGTGATGGAATCAACATTGTTGATTTGTCATTTGGTTGGTACACCGCGGGCGGCTGCCAAACCGCCACTGATACGGTTGCCATGGAAAGAGCACTGGTTTGGTGCATGCGAGGCAGAAATCTGATGTGCTGCCATTCTGGGTCTGGTTCATTTTGTCTGTTAGAGATTCACTCAGCAAAGAACAGAGCTTCTTCCTCATTCCCATATCATTTTCTGTCTCTGTACAGTGCAGTTGACAGCAGGAAATGGTAAAATGTGATCTGTACAGCTGGAATCCTGATAAGCAAATAATCAGATCTCACTCGCTGTGTCGTTCTGTATTTACCTGTGAAACGTTAGGTTTCATATTTTAGAACATGCTGATGTTCATATCACTATAGAAACCTGTTTTTGAGAGGGTATTAATAAATATATATATATATAAAAAAGTGTAATACTTTCTCAACTCGCCTCTTCTACTTCTTCAACTTTTGGTTTTCGAGAATACTTTGACAAACTTCCAGAGTGAACTTGTTGCTTTTAGCTTTAGGTTTGCAGCAGGATAACAGCAGGACATGGGAGCTTTTCTGATCTTTGTTTTTCTTGTCAAGAAAAGTGAGACTCGTGCGCTTTACACAGAACACACAACTTGTCATGTGGCGGCATTGTACTCGGTTGAGGCGACTGTCAGTGGAGGAGTTTACTCTGCTGCCTGCTCTTTGATAGACTTCTCCCAGAATGACTGTTGTGTGTTTGTTTAAAATAGGGAGTTAAAACAGAAGCTCTTTGGTGGCTTTATGTTCGGATTGGGAACAAGAATTATAGCTGATCTGGATTTTCAAAACACACACACACACACACACACCACACACACACACACGCACACGCACACACACAGCATGAACCACGATGCCACAGACACATTGAGAATACAGTAACAATCTGACCTTTATGTTTCTACTGTATGTTTGTTGTCCATAGACACTTGCCTGTACAAATACAGATGTGGAAAGCTGAAACGATCATTCACAGTAAATTAATTGGCAACTATTTCGACAATCAGTTAATCCTATAATTACTTAAAGGATAAACTTCTTTTGGCTTTGGACTGTTGGACAAAACAATCTGTAGACTTCACATTGGTTCTTATTAAGCGCATTTTGCATGTTTTTTGACATCTTATTGACTGAATAATAAATTCATTTAGCAAGTAAATAATAAGTAGATTAACTAATATTTATTTGCAGCCCTTTGTTTAGCTTTGTCGTCTTTTAGTTGTGTGTTTATATTATTATTAGACCATATTCCTTGAATGTGTCATATGGATGCAACTAATGATTATTTTATTATTAGTTCATTTGATTATTAATCTAATTATAATGGCAATGAATCAAGTAATCGCGCATCATTTAGCAGTCCAAAAACCCAAAGATTTTTATTTTGCTTTCACATAGAATTAAAAGAAAGCAGCAAATCCTCACAGTTGAGAAGGTGGAAACAGGTGATGTTGGTAGTTTTTACTTTACTGCTGATAAACTAATTAATTAGCTGTTTTCGAACTAGCAGGTGAAGTCGGTCTGTGCAGCAGAGGAGGTATTGTTAGCCTCAAGCTGGTTACTTCGGCCCTCATCACCCACACAGGTGATTTTAAAACACAAAGACGGAAATCGGACTTTAGCATTTTACTTTGTTAGCTTGCAGGTCGCACTGACATCAGCCGTAATAGAAAAAGAAAATCTTAGCAGTTGCATTACTGTTAAAGCTGTCACTTACAATTTTCGGGTGATTTGCAAAACTTTCTTTCTTCTTTCTTTTCTGTCACTCGGCTTTTTGGTGGTCACCTTTGCAAATTTTGAAGTTCTGCCTGACGCTCGACTTTTTCAACGTCTTGTTAGTGTTGTTGTAGCTTGTCAGCCTGTCACACGGTCACGTGACACCGTCCCAGTGACGCACAAAACTATCAGTAGGATTAAATGTCCTTGTCTCAGAATAACTAATAATAAGTAAATGTTGATGCATAATGAATAATGTTGGATTAGCTGCTATTTCTTATTTCATGGGCTACTTGGGATTTTTGTGGAAATGCATTGATAATAATAATTATAATAATACTGCATTCAAATAACTGAATTAGACATCAGTTACCATGACAACAGAAGAAGCTTTCCGGCATCCGGGTCAGCCCTAATTAGCAGATTGATTAGTTATGAAAATAATCATTAGTTACAGCCCTAAAAATATCACACGCTGAATTTCCTCTTTGGTTGACAAACATCACAGTAAAAATGAATCTTCACATAAATAATTTCCCATATTAGAGATGGGCATTAGATTGATCTCTGAACAATGCAGACATCACTAAGGTCTCTGCTAAACCGCAGTTTAGCGACGCCTGTAAACAGCTTTCATAACGACAAACAAACGGAAAAAAAAACAGCAGAGACAAGTGGCAAAGGAAAATTATAAAACAGCAAAAGGGAATAAAAGAATATCACGGCTCATTAGCCAGTGATTTCTATCAGCACCGACACGAGTCCTGACTTGCTGCAACATCAGTGAGCGAGAGAGAAAGTAGTCTGGTTTAGAGACGTGGAGGGGCTGCGGCAGAGAGGCTCTGCACTTTGGGTGAGACACATAACGGCACGAAAAATACATCTGTGCAACAATTACCAACACTTAAACTTCTCCATATTGTCGTCATGACAACACTAGGACAATGTCGGTCAGGGTTCGAGCAGTCGCAAAAAAAAAACCAGAAGGCGACGACGGAGAGAACAGAGTAGGAGAGGAGGAGTTGTAGAGAGGAGACAGATGGAGCTGAGAGAGACGAGTCATCTGATTTTCTTCTACAGGAATGTGTGTTGAGGACATTTTATCACAGTGTTGATCTAATCAGAAACATGGAGGGTGTAGGATGTAATCAGTTGTCAACTGTAAATAGCGTTGTACTTAAATAATTTAAAGAGATGATGTATTCGCTCAGTAATTATTGTAGCGGGGTGTGCAGCATACCATAGCAGGGATCTATATGAGCCTTCAAACTTACCGAACGGACTGAGTGAGGCTCCGTCCGGTCTCGAATCCCGCTGATGAAAGCATAAAGTTGCATAAACTTCTGGAGTAAGTTATAAAAGTTACAGAGCAGTATGCATAATTCCTGAGGCTGTAAAATGGCACCGTGAGCAAATACTGGGGTGATATAAGGTTGTGCACACAGTGTAAAGCAAACTGAGATTGTGCAATTATTTCCTCAATAGCACAGAGCAGCAGGGGAGCACTGCTACAGGGGGTGGACACAATAACACAAATGCCCGTTCAGTCTAATGTATAATACAACAAAACAACAGCTGTGCAGCAAAGGCTGAAACTACCAGCCTGAAATGTCAGGTTTGGCTGAGACTGTGTCACAGAGGTGATGATGACTCATATCTCACGAGGCCGTGTGACCGTTCGACTCAACATAAACTTGCAACATATCGAGAACTCGTTTGGAAACCTTTTAGAGATGTTTGAGGAGGATTATATTCTGTGTGTCCTGGTCTCCGGATGAATGGAGTAAACAGCCCTTTGCATTAAACGAGGTGCCCAACGCATTGCCTTTAAGGCATCAGTTAAAAAGAGGCTGCTGGTATTTTTTAAGTCTCTTTCACCTCTGTCTCATCTCTTTGTGATGATACATGTTCATTTGTTAAAATGATGCTAAATGTTACTTAAAGTGTAAATCTATCAGAGTGTATATCTGATCTATGTATCATCAGTCGCCCTCCGATGAACACACTGTAAGTATTTGACTTCAGTATTAATGAAACGATTCAGTTCTTTTTTTATATGCATCAAATCAGATTAAACAGAGGTAATCGTTTTTTGTTTTTTTTTATGTCTCCTGTATTGGATTGCAGTAAACTGTATCTGTGCTGAGAGAGGAATCTGTTTTTCTTTATCTGACTCAGGTCTCTATAAGCTTGGCGGTGCTGCTGTACAGACTTGGTATCGTATTGTGTCCATTCCCCCGTGTAGAAATTATGCACCAGGTCAATAATGTAATCAGAACAATGTCTAAGACATTAAAAGTCAGTGTTTGAGGCCCGACATACATGATGTGTGTAGCTCACAGTCGTCTTCTCTCCTGGAACATTAGATCAAGTTCAGAGACAGGTGTTAGGACCAGAGACCCGTCTGTGTTTAGGCTCAGGAGCTCAGGAGGGTGAGGTAGGTTCAGGTTCAGGAAAGATCATGGTTTGGGTTTAATGTTAATAAATAGTTTGTGCAATTTCTTTCAAAACCTTTTTGCTGTTGCAAATTAGTTGAAAGTAATTTTTAGGAGACAAAGTGAAATCAAAACACTCAAGTAACTCAGCACTATTTGATCAACAAAAAATGAAACAGCAACTATTTTACTGCTCCTATATTATTACTCCTATAACTGAATATCTGTTGGTCAGAGAGAAAAAGACATTTGAGAACATTGTAGAAGTTCTCACCTCAGAAAGGAACTGGAGATCTGTTCAATACACCCTAAAATTACTGACTCAGAGATTTCATTTTCTTAGACTTGAATCGAAATGACTGGACTGAAAGCCTGAAGCCATGAAGCTCTGTCCGTCCACCTCAGCACCAAGCCAACTCAGAAAGTTGCAGCCTCAGATATTTCCTGCCTCCAGTTTAACCAGTTTTGGTAAATCTTCTCCTCCTTGAAGTAATAAAACTCTACAACAACTAGTCGAGTGGAGCAGCCGCCTCACCCGAGTCATTACTAAAGCCATTTTATTCATTTTATTCATTGAGTTGTCATACAGTGTGTTCATGCCTGAGTGCCACTCCTGTGCCCTGTGGTCCACCGTCGGGTGAATTGTGGGTGCTTCGGCTTATGGCTGAGGTGATTCTTTCCCAGGTGAACGGGGTGAGGGAAAATGAAGTGTTTTTTTGATAAGAAGCGAGCGTGATGCTCGAGGCACGGGGGCAATTCTGAGACCACACATCCAGCAGAACAAGAAAGTACTGATCACTCAAACCAGTCCTTTAACATAAATAAATACAAACCTTCAACACTGCAAAAAAAAAAAAGGGAATTGAAGGTTGGAAGTTGCACCAATTGTGGACAGATTCGCACAATTTTTCCTCTTAGAAAATAAGTACAACCAAATCTTGGAGGTAGAAATTTTTTGGAATATTTTCTATTTGCAAATATTTCATTCAGTTGTATTATTTTGCACTTTACCAACCTACAAATCCGCCCATGCAGAGAATCAACATCCCACTGAAATCAGTTGAAAGAAAATAATTAAATTCATATTCTTGATTTTGCATTACACAATTAAGAGTGAGCGTGCCAGGCTGTCAGCCAGTTGTATGGGAGGCAAGACCGAGTCCAGATCCTGTGGAGGTGTGCTGAGCTCTGGAGTGGAAGCTGGGCGGTTTGAGGAGGGTGACAGAAAAGAACAACACATTCCCACAGCGCTCCTTCTCTATAGTTCCTACACTCAAAGCAACACAATGTTTCTTTCACTCTTCAACTGGCTCCCATTACCAACCTCCTGACAATGAAAACACTGGCTGTCTGCTGCAATAAATCACTCCCTGTTTGTGTTTTGGGATGCCTGTGCTCACAAGAGCTAAATTCAGAAACGCATCGTAGCCGCACTCCGAGAGTTAACACAAAGTTTGACTTCAATAAAAACATAACTTCTTAAATGTGCAAAAGAGGCGAGAGGAGTAACGACAGAGGGTTATGTAAGGATAAGTTGATATTTATGTTTGAGTCAGGTTTGATCTGCACAGTTAATCATATGCACTTATATTACGATTTTACGTTTCCAAGATTAATGTGATGCAATGTAGGAATTTTGAAGCGTTTGCCATATTTTTAATCAACCTTAAATTAATTTTGTAATAGATCAAGAACATTAATGGCGCTTTCTGTTTTTGACAACCAGAAAACAAGAATTAAAAACTTGAACAGCGATATTGAGTCAATGACAAAGTCTGCTCACTGTAGTGTAAACATAGCAGGACGCTCAAGATTCATGGCCGTTCAAGCCGGTTGGACTGTTTTTTCTCCCGGCCCGCTCGCGTCCAAAAGAGAGAACAAACGTCCAAAAGCGACACGTAAAACTAAGTAACAGAACATAATGGATCGGAAACGGTTCTGTAAATGTTACACCCATTACCAGAACATCACGTGACATGATGGTGGATTTAGTCTTATCTTTATATAAAGAACAAAGTACAATATTTGCATCTGAAATGCAAAGGAGTAGAAAAATATATAAAGTCCTGCAGCAGAAAATAGAAATACTAAAGTATAAGTTTATTAGCAGTTAGCAGTGTTGATAAAAAAAATGAAGATTTAGACTAAAAGTGTTATTTGTTTTTTTAAATTTATTCAAGCAAGAGTGAACCGATTAGTTGATTAGTCATTTGACAGATATTTCATTTGGCAGCTAGTTTGATAATTTATTAATAATTCATTAATCACATTTTAGACTGTTGGTTGTTGTTTATAAAACTGTCTTTTCCTGTTTTTCACATTTCATATTAAATTTGCCTTAAAACACAATTAATGAGCCAAAAGAGGCGAAAAAGTTCAGTCGATCTGCTGCTGATTTGATTCGTGGCTGATACAAGAAATCAAAATATTTAAGGTGTGATACTGTACCTCCGATCATTGACCCCCACCCCTCATATTAGCCCCTGCTCAGTAAAAGGACACTGTCCTTGCCTCTGGAGGTGTGTGACAGAGTGTGTGTATCTATCTAAAGTGGCCGGCAGCCTTTGTCCCTCAGCACTCAGACTTCCTGATTGCCGTTATTTGGTCAGCCATGGCACCCGCTCGCTGCAATTTACAAGACGCAAGAGGCTCTGTGTGTGCGTGTGTGTGTGTGTGTGTGAAGAGAAGAGAAGAGAAGAAGAGAAAAGAAGGAGAGGAAGAGCGAGGGTGAAAGAGGAGAAGAGTGTGGCAATTTGAAGTAAGCACAAGTGTGTGTCTTCAAATGTGTGTGTGAACGAGCGTGTAGACAGTTCAAGTAGCAATTTGGAGTAAGCAAGTGTGTGTGTGCCCGACATGTGTGTGTGTGTGTGTGTGTGTGTGTGTGTTTGTGTGTGTCGACAGCTCCAGCAGCTTTTCGAGTGGCTACTTTGATGTCTGACCCACTTTGGCTGTTGCTGAGTATAAAGCTATTTATTTAGTTTTGAGTGTGTGCGTGTGTGTGTGTGTGTGTGCGTGCGTGTGCGTGTGTGTGCGTGTGCGTGTGCGTGTGTGTGTGTGTGTGTGTGTGTGTGTAAAGCTATTTATCTGGCCGTGGACTGGGAGAGTTTTGCTGTGTGTGCTGCTGGACCCTTCAGCATCTGCTGGTGGAGACAGCAGAACATCTCACGCTCCGTCTCCTCCTCCTCTTTCCGTTCTCTCCTTCCATCTCCGCCATTTTCCTCTTCCTCCAGCTCCTTCTTCTTCTCCGTGTCATGCCGCTCTCCTCCTCCTCCTCCTCCCCTTCCACTTAAAGTAATGTCTTCTCCTCTTCATGCCTCGTAGTCCTCTGTCCTTCCATCTTCCTCGTGCCATTAACTCTCTCTGATGTAGTGGTTAGTTGCACTCTCAGCCCTGATTGGCTGAATCGTGTTAGGAGCTGTTGCAAAGTACCAGATAAATCTTTTTATTTATTTATTTATTTATTTTTTCCCTTCCTGACAGACTTCACCGTGAAACCAGAAATAAACACAGCAGTCCAGACTTGGGGTTTAGAAGCGCTGTCAGTGGGAGAAATGGCGAGTGCACAGCTTCCTGAAAAAATAATACAAAAGTCTTATACTTGGACCAAGTGGTTCCCCAGGATAAATGATTTTATTTTGTTTTGGTCCAGTTTCATAATAAACAACAGTATGATCTCTGTGGAGAAGATTGTGTGCGATGTTGCTTCTTCTTCTTTTTTCTTTTATTGATCACTTGTTTATTAATGAAACTGTTTAACCGAAGCTAAATCACCTTGAGAACAGATGAAAACAAATCCCATTAATGACCCAAAACCAACCATGTTTTACTGCATTTCTAAATAGTTTCTCACTCTGTGTGTGACTCTTAACCCCAACCTCATTGGTTCATATTAAACACATACATTTTTAATAATAAATATCTAGTTTCATTTATTTAAAGTCTCTCAGTAATTTCCCAAATCAGCTGGCCACTGTAACAGTTTTTACTCATCTGTTGGGGACTACTTTCAGCTGTGGATTAATACACATTTGGTGCTCTGATGTGTATTTGGGGCAGTAGGACGGTGTGTGTGTTCATGGTAATGAAGGAGCATGTCACCCAGTCTGGTCCATTGATGTATATTTAATGGTTTTTGGACAACAATGGAGCTCTGCGGCACAGAGAGGAAGAAGACGTGTTAGGCTCTTTTTGGTTTGGGTCTTTTCAGAGGATTTGCTGCCAATAATAAAAAAATATTGATTAACCCCCAGACTCATTCTTTGAGTCTGTTAATGATGAGAGAATGCTGTATTGTTTTAAGCTGAAATCCCACCAATCAGCCACAGTTAAAACAGCGTTATGGCAGTGATGTTGTAGAAGTAACAGTGAGAGCAACAGCTCCAATGGCTTTGTTTTGATATTTGACAAAATAATCTCATCATAATGTCCGTTTAGTAGCTGTTTTTCAAAGACTTTTATACGTTAAATTTTTACATTATACGCAATCATTCTAATTTCTGTCTGTTACTCAAGTGGATTTTCTGCCACAGCTCTGTTCCTATTTTTGAACTGCAGTTTCTAAAGATCATTTGTCAGAGCGGCCAGTAACTGCGACGTCTTTTTCTCTGGATAATCGGTTCACCGCTGTAGTGTTCTTTTCTTTGTGTGTCCCACCATGGTTGTTTCCAGGAACATGAACATGAATCATGTCGAGCTGCAATTAATGTCATTTTCATTATTGTTCCTCCGTCAGCCATATTGTTTTCAGGTTCTCCGTCCGTCCCGTTCTCGTGGACACGATATCTCAGTAACGGCTTGACGGAACTTCTTGGAATTTGGCAGAAACGTTCACTTGGACTCAAGGATGAAATTGCTATATTTTTGTGGTCGAAGGTCATCAAAGGTCAAGGTCACGGTGACCTCAGAAAACAATTTTTAGCCATTTTGTTAAAGCCTTATTATGACGAAACTTGGATAAACAGAGATGTTACCTGAAACTAGTCTGAGTGGCGGAGGGATACGACCGCGTGGCGTCTACATGTTGATTGTTTTCTTCAACCAACAGTCCAAAGCAGAACTGGACACACTTTTTCATGTATTTGTAACAATCCAAGTTTAAGTGCTGATCGGCTTCGAGCAGGTCAAACACGACCGCGATTAAAGTCAGGCGGCTTAATCCTCGGCTGAGGTGGAGGAGGAGACTGACTTAATGGAGTCATATGAGTTTAACCTTTGATTTGAAATGAAAACTTGCTTGACAGAGGAAACCTTCCTGGCATCTGTTGGGATGTAAGTCAGGTCACAGGAGTTGAAGGTAAATACACACTTTGATCCACCAGCTCAGCCTCCACACTCTGACTTTGCGCTTTGCAATTTCACTGTCAGACTTCAGACTGTATGTACTGCTGTCTGCTGTATGCTTTTCATGTCAGGGGAACACATTTCTCTCATTTTTCATGCAGTCAGTTCTTGCACACCGCGCTGCAGTTCCTCACCTCCGTCTATCACCGCTGTTCTATTCGTAAACAATAGCAAAGCTGATATTTATTTATATGATAATATTGCAGATTGGAAGTTTATGATTCATATTACTGCAGCGCTTTTATTACGCTGGTGTTAAGACTGTTTTATACAGCAATAAAAGAAGCAATAAGCCACTTGACAGCTTGCTTTACTCTGATGTTAAATCAGCTAACAGGATTTTAAAAAGACAAAGACTTTTCTTCTGAAATCGCTGCGGCCTCTCATGGCTTATTCTTTAATTTTCTGCTCCTCCGGTCTCCTCTCTCCTCGCTCCCTCTTCTCTTCCCCCTTCATCCCTCTCCTAGCTCTCCTTCTCGGCTCTGTGTTTTGATGTAATTGAGGAGGAGCTGGTGCGCAGTCCTCCCCCACAGCCAACAGTCCAGAGAGTGAAACCTCTAATCAGCAATGGCAACAGCCGACACTTTGCAGCGCTGCACCACAGACGAAGAAAGACCGACTTTTGCAGACTCTTGTAATGATTGTTTGAGCTCCTGACACCAAGATCACATTCATTTCAGCAAGGCAACAAAAGGCAGGCGCTATAAAAAATACCGGCCTCACTGTTACTGCAACCGCTGTCTCTCTTTACACTGTTAATGTGACGATGCTTTAAGTGATGAAAGCTCCAGAGGCTGAGCTAGAAATGTTATTTCTTTTACGAAAACAAGTTGTAACAGAAATGCTGAATAAATGCGACACTTTTCTTACTCCTTTATACTAAGTGAATCCTTCCATCAAGCAGTTTAGCTCCAATCACGGTGCAAGCGGTGATCTTCTTTTGGCGCATTAACATTTAAATTAGCATTTATGCGGCCACAGGTGCACGTTTATTGGGTGTTTAACAATGGCTTCAGCTCGGCCAATCAGAGCGGAGGACGAGGAGTATCTGTTTTATAAGTTGTCATTAACACGGCGAGGCGGCGCAGATGTCACTGATGTTTCTGGGGAGCATTATCTGCATTCACAAATCCATTCCTGACTTTGAAAGATCTCGTCTCAATTATTTCCTTTACACCTAAAGAACAGAAGCAGCTTCGCCAGAGCTGCGCGTCTGAAATCACCTCACAATCTTTATTTATTTATTTATTTATTTATTTATATATTTATTTATTGTGTGTTGCGGTGGTCTGAAGGGGGAAAAAGCTGATGAATGAACAGCAGTTAAATGAGAGACAGAGCTCAGCACCGTCATCTGTAAAGCTTTAGCTCGGATGTCACAGTTCAATCACTGTGGATTACGGCTTTAAAAGGGGCTGACTGCCAAAATAGCCTCTGTGTGGATTTGTGTGTTTGTGTGTGTAGCCTGTATAAATTTTTCTATATATATACAGAGACTGTTTTCTATCTGTTCTTTTTTTTTTTTTTTTTAAAACCCATGGACCATTAAGTGACTTTTAAAAGCTGCGAAGAAATGTTGTTAAATGAATATTATTCACAAAATACATGTTGAATAATATAAACACAGATTCAATTTGACATGTGTCGTAGGTTAATGGAGTGTTTTCGAAGCTGTGCTTTAGCCGGTCAGTGGAAGATCATTTTTAAGTGACTGGCAGACGGAAACCAAAAGTCTGAAAGTGCAACGTGGAAAAACAAAGAGAAAGAAACTAGTGAAAGTTTGTTATTTGGTTGGGTCAGGTCAGGTCACACGAACACGATTTACCGGCAGATGTGGATGAAAAGTTCAGTTCAGAAGTATTATCAATGAAACACGACCGTGAAAAGCAGCAACTTCATGGTGTTGCTGCAGTCCCCAAATACCACCAGCACGAACTGCTGGGGAAAATGAAAATGTCATAAGTAGAAAAAAATTCAGTTTTTTTTTTTTTTTTTTTTTTTTAAAGGTCCCATATAGTATAAAGGTAGATTTCCTGTATTAATACTGTGAAAGTATGTGTGGCGCTCGGGCCAGAGAGAAATGCACACAGCCTGTATTTAGAAACTGAGCCTTAAAATTAGCTGTCGGGACTTCCTGTAACTTTGTGATGTCACAACAAAGCAGTCACCGCCCCCAGCCATGCCCCAAGCCCCGCCCACCTGGACCCACCATCCAAACCTTGCAGGATTTGTTTTTTTTCCTGAGTGTTTTACCTGAAATCTGCTATATTCTTATTCAATCACTCAGAAAACAGTCAGCCAATCGGGGGAGAGCCTCAGAGCCTCCTCTCTTCTGATTGGCTCACTGACTTCTTGTTGCTATAGCTCCAGAGAGAAGCCTGAGAGAGGAGATGTAAAACTACACTGATAATAAACACTGGTTTATGGTTCTTAGATTATGCACAATTATATCGTCTTATGGATCAATACTTTAAATAAAACACAGGAGAAGTGTAAAATATGGACCTTTAAAGAAAAAAACAATCTTTTTAAAAGGAAGTTGTTGAAATAAATATGTCCAGGTGTCACAGCTCGTTCATCTGTGGCAGAAACAGTTGTGTGACTAAGAGACTAAGTGTTTGTGACACGGCCAGCACTTTAGAGCCACAGCAGTGACTTAGACACTTTGACTGCAAGATGAAAGCAGCGACTACATTTCTTAACACCGTATTATAAAATCCTCCAGGCACCTCAGACCTGTCCACCTACCTGTTATGTAATTTAAGAGACTGACAATCAGCACATTAATGTCACATCTGGCAAAAACCTTTCAGGCCGCTGCTGCAGTTGTAGCTTCACTGAGACGACATGCAGCTCTCAGCTCTGACCAGTTCATCCACTCAGCTCCTGAAGCGTAATCACTCCGGCGCTGCGACCGCCACCTGTGCTGACAGCGCTGGCAGCGGCTCAGCGGCCGCAGCCAGGAGGCACATCAGCGTTTCATCACCCAGCTATGATTAAAACACCAGCTTTGTACTTTGTTTCACGGTGTGACAGTTTGAGAGATCTTCATTTCATGGCTGCGAGATGCCTTCACAGACAGTAAAGTGTGAGTTTTTGCAGGTGAGGCATGAACAGATGTGGACAAAGCTCAACACTGTTTTTTAACGGTTGTAACAATTACAGCAACATCTGGAATGTGAAAGATGTGATAAATCATTGTCGGATCCACTTTAACAAGTCAAAACATGTTTTATCAGTTTAATACTTGATGACAACGACTATTTAATTTTAAACTGAGGTCTATGACTGAAAACTAAATTATTCCGCAGTGAGTTTCATAATCAGTGAATCATTTTCAGTCATGTGGTTTCTGGTTTCTTTTCTTTTTGTGTTTTAGTCTGTTGGTCCAATATATAACAAGACATTCAGATATATCTCCTTCGGCTGTAGGAAATTACAACCGGCACAATTAAAAAAATATATTGACCAAGTGATTAATCAATTAGTCACGTAAACAACAGCAACGGCAGATTAATCACTGAAAATAAAAGAAAGTCTCCCTTCATCCTCGAAGCCTTTTGTTCTCGGAGAAAGTGAAACATGAAACAAATAAAATCTCACCTCCCTGTATCTTTTCTATCAGTCACATACTCATCGTCGTTTTGAGAATCTCATCCTGACCTTAAGTGACCTCATTCATTCCTCCCTGCCTTGGTCTGTTTCTGTAGTTCAAATGCACCTCTGCCTCCGACTTGATCTCACTCCATGGAGGAGATTTATTACCTCTACAATTAAATCTGTTACCTGCAAATCACCTGACGTTAGGTGGCCGAAACTACTGAAGGTTAAACTGGGCGTCCTGTTGGCCTGACTAACTCTAAAAGACGCAGACTACAAAAATCCCCAGACCAAAATAATCATACATTCTCTCATTATGTCTCATTTATGTCTGGTCCTCAAATATGATACTAGTGCACTTTTTCAAATGTAATATGTGGAAAAAAATATATTTTCTTGGGCCATTAGTGCACATGAAAAACTCTAATGACCTTTCTGTCTTAATCATCTGAAGATATATCTTCATGTGATGCTGTTCCCCCAGAATCCTTTTCTCCAAAAGGAAATGCGTCAACTTACAGAAAAACACCGTGACATCCTTGTTTCAGACACTTCCTCAGTCCAGCGGTATTGCTCGATCGTGGCCAAATCAAGATGCTATTAGCGATTTCTCTTTTTTTGGACTGCAGCTCAATATCAGATCAATCGCACACCCAGAAAACTCTGAATTTTAATCAGAGCCAAACTTTGTGTAATTGGGTTTTAAACTCTTTACAAGGAAGAAAATAGTTGGTCAGGGAAGCTGAAGAAAACGTTCCCCACTCGCTGGTTATTGAGCACAGGAGCCGCTCAAGGCTGCTTCCTTCTCCCTCTGTTGTATTTTCTGCTCACAATTGGTTCTGTATCCCAGGATGAGCGTGTGAGTGTTTAAGCTCGCAGACGCCGCCACAGTAGTTGGGGCTGATTACAGATGATGAATCACTTTACATAGCGAGCGATGGAAGCGCAGTGGAGAGGTATTCAATCGGAAATAACCTTTTGTTTCACCTAAACAGGGGCGGCGATGAGAGAGGAACAGTGACTCCAGGCGAGAAGTGAGATGCAATCAGTCATCATAAATGAGCAGAAAAGTGGAAAGGCTAAAAAACTTTTTAGTTCCTCAGCACTAAAACACTGTCAGCTTTGAAAAGCGGAGAGCGGTGTTGACAGCCTGGTGAAAAAGGCTCATCAGAGATTCCACTGACTCAGACGACTACAAGATGTTTGATGCGTCTCTGGCAGCCGTGACCCATTTCTGCTCAGTAGCTGGAGTGATCAAAAATGTTAGAACAAATGTTATTGCTTTCTGTTGCCTCCCTACGGTTTTGGGGCTTTTCTGAGTCATGACTTCCTGTGAGAGGAAATGTCGGCCCATCCCGCACAGCCATTACCAGCCATCCCCAGCATGTGTCGGTGCACCCACGCAACGTAAGGCCTCGAGGATCACACAGATCAACCGCTTCCCCCGAAGTTAATCTAGTAACGCCACGGCGGAATAATGCTGCATCACAAGTAAAAGTCCTGCATCAACATTGTACTCGGCAAATATTGGAAGTAAAATGCAATTTGGTGACACAATTTAAAGTGCTCATTGTGAAAATTGGTCTCTGTCACACTTTTTAAATCCTCCGAAGTGGAGAAAATGAAATATTGAAGCATGAAAATCTCCAAAGCTGGAGATAAAATGTTTAAGACCTAACAAAAGAGGGATTACTTCTCCTTTACAGGCGGAGGAAATTCTCCTTAGATCACGTCTAAAAGTCACAGGTTTTCATCCACTGCAGAAGAAGAGGACACGAGGAGATGACATAATTAAAGAGGCTCCATATAAACTTTATGCAGTGATAAATAATGTAGAAAACATAATGGAAACGTGACAGTCATGTGGCGTTTGTTTAATTTATTGTATTGAAGTTTCCTCATTTAATCTTTTCAGTGGATGCTTAACACGCTTCATGAACGTCATGATTTATTCTTTGCACTTTGTTGCATTTCGCTTCCAGCAAATACACAAACTTTTCCACTTTAGCCAGGTGCAAAAAATGTCCTCGCAATATTTAAATATTTTTCATAATTTATCGTGTTTCCACTGTGTTTTTTAAAGTAATTAACAAGTTGATCATTTTAACTTGACGACGAACATATTCCGTGATCTTTATCTGACGCTGCTCGTGAAATCTAAAAGTAAATGTTCAGATAAATGTTGTGGAGAAACAAAAAGTAAAAGAAAAAGTATCTCTTGCAAAAAGTAGCTCAAAATTAAGTAGAGTCTCTCAGTAAATGTACTCACCACCCACCCAGCCTCTGTTTGGGGCTCTTTGAAAGCCTACACACACACAAACTCACAAACTTCCCTGTGTGTGGATCCTGAAACGCTTCAAGTCCAAGACAAAACGATTATGAAGTTGTACATTCCCCTGGAGCCATTGAGCCCTTCAGCCCAGCAAAGCAAAAGACAGGCGTTAAAAAACTTTTCTTTAGTTTTATCCCTAAATTTATCCTCTGAATTGCATCTCGCCACCATCGTCTGCCCCGAATCCTCCTCTCTGAAGGAAATACATCAGTCTGAGGAAGCAATTTAAGGTCCTTTTAAAAAAAGAAAAAACCAGCAGTTTCACTGTGATTTTAACAAACATAATTTAACTCGTCTGATTTAGTGTCTGGATGAGACTGCACTTTAATTCCTCAGCTGCTGTGTCTGATTACATTATGCGACGTGTTCAACAGACTGAGAGCAACATGAAGAAAAAAAACCCGCCTGTTGATTTCACAGCTGATGTGATTTTAAAAAGTTGAATAACAAAGCAAAATGTATTGACTAGTGTTTATGTTTCTGCTGAGAAGCTTGAACAGTTTTTAGAGGATGTTATTAACCGTATTGGTGGATTGACACTTGAAAGTCTTATTTGGTGTCCTAGTATTTTTGTTGTTCTCTTTTATTGATTTTTAAAAGAATTCAGACGTGGTTCTTGATGCCTAGATACAGACATGACGTCAGGTGACTTTATCGTGGAGGTCAGGGTGGATGGACGGGTCAATGAAACATCAGACTGTAACACTGGTGGCAGTCAAACTCTAACCCTAACGTGTTTACAACGAAATAATGAGCTAATTATAAACCATTTATGACTCCTTCATAAGCGTAGTCTTATTGTAAAGTACCGTTTTTAAAAACAAAAAGATAAGTATCATCCCTTTTGGTATTTTTTCTGCCATCTCCTTGTTAAATATTCTTTCCAGCCACTAGCTCCTCTGCTACATAAATCACTTAAACATTATGAAAATATCATCAATTTTTCAACATTTGGTTTCTCGTTAATCCCAAAGAGAGTGACAGAAGCCACAATGACTCATTAATGGATGTGTTTCCGAAGAGCTTTGTCTCTCTGCTCCTGATGAAGTACACAATCAGCCGCCGCTGAGGTTTTCTTAACGCACGGCGTCTGAGTAGTTTCTGCGGTCGAGGCAAAGGAAGCGAAAGGATAATGCGCTGCCGCCGATGCACAGAGGAGTCTATTAACTCATTCACCAAGTGGCTGCCTGAGTCGAGACATCCATCAACCTTCCCTGGAAAGTGCATGTGTGTGTGTGTGTGTGTGTGTGTGTGTGGAGAAAAATGAAATCACAAAGAACAGAAGAGGCCGAGTTCAGGGCGGAAAGATCGCGCGCACACTCTTTCAAACTAATTCCATACAGTCAAGTTTTAATGTCAGAAGGCTTTCTGTTGCTTTTTAAAGGTCACCCAAGCAAATTACGGAGAACCGCTGGATCGGTGAACTTGACTTGTCACACTCACTGTTTGTTACTTCCACACCCTAAACACACACACACACATACATACACGCACGCACACGGAAATATTGTACACATTTAATCTAATATTGCGCACACACACACACACTCACAACAGCCCCAGGTGTTGAACATGTTGGGTTTTGACGCTATTTTAGTCATTGAACGTGATGGTCCCAGCTGTCTGAGAGCTTACTGGAGACACACACACACACACACACACACACACACACACACACACACACACACACACACACACACACATATACAAGGTCTCAGTCCCAAAGCATCTGATGAACCGGGGGAGTGTGCGTGAGTTCACACAGGCGTCTCCTTTTCAGTTTGAAAAGTGATTAAAATATTCTGTGAATGAGCTCCGTACTCTTTTTGTCTTTTTGCGTTTCTTGCTTTTATTATTTCACACACAGGGGAAATTACAGTCGAACGTGGCAGTAAAAGGTATCGATTCACAGATTTGTCCGCTTGATAATGGACTTTTTATGAAAGCAAGTCATTTTCAGGTGATTCTTTTTCCCTTTTAAGAAAGAAAAACAGTGACAACAAGACGCTCCGATATCAAGTCTACTGATTTATTTCCATTTCCAGAGTAATTTGTTTTCCTCCATGGATTTACTAGACCTATTATATTAGCAGGGATAACATCTGTGGATATGAGTCTGCTGAAATTAGATTACACAAAGGATGTAGCCAAATATTAGTTTATCAGGATCTCAAGACATTTCTTTGACAAAACCGGGAAAAACTGCTTTCTGATGTAACTTAAACGTGGCCTTTTAAACCCATCAAATGACTACGAGGTCCTTAACGAACATATGTACAACAGCTTAACAAGAGGACAAATTAAATAGGTGCGGAGTTCATTTACTAGCTAATATAGCATCAGAGGACATATACAAAAACTGTGCCTCATTCAACTGAGGTTTCTCTACAAAAATACATTTAATAACAGCTTTTTTTTTTATTCTCTAATTTACACCGTTTTATCACAATAATAAATAAAACCATATGCTCACAGGGAACATATGGTTTCAAACCCCTCATGGTACAGAGCTACAGTGAGTGAGTGAGTGAGTGAGTGAGTGAGTGAGTGAGTGAGTGAGTGAGTGACACCAGCTGAATATGATTGTGGTGTTTTCCTGCACCCGCAGCTGTAAGTAGAAGAAATGGTGAGCTTCATGTCACTAAATCTTAAATCATAAAATCATAAAGCAAGAAGCAAAAAGCTGCAAGTGTGCCACCGTGGGCTCCGTAGTGTCACCATGGCGACATGCCCAGCATACTTGGGGATCATCTGGTGAGGAGTCCGCAGCTGCAACTGAAATCTGTAATGATGAAACTGTGTGTGTCCAGGCCTCTGGGACTAATACCTCCAAAGTATTTTGCAGTGCGAGTAAGGA
Source organism: Seriola aureovittata (assembly GCF_021018895.1). Classification (NCBI taxonomy): domain Eukaryota; kingdom Metazoa; phylum Chordata; class Actinopteri; order Carangiformes; family Carangidae; genus Seriola; species Seriola aureovittata. The sequence continues at coordinate 23,135,164 of NC_079377.1, forward strand.
TGTTGATCCGTCCACAAACAGTCCAGTTTTCCTGCATATTTCTCTTTGTTTTACTTTCTTTGTTTGTCATTGTGCCCCAGAATAACACAGTTGCTGCGATGGATAGACGCTGCCAGTTATGCCCCAAAGCCATCGCAGCCAGATGTTCAAATTCAGAGGAGTGAGAGAAGACGTCTAAGAAAAACAAATGTGTTTGTAAGTGTGGGAGTTATTCCGCTCTTCCCTCATTGTTACTCCTGCCATTCACACCTCCGAGAGTCTTGAGTGTGACAGCAGCCGCTCTCTGGAGTTATGAAGACACAGGGCGGTCACGCTTTGTTAATTATGAGGTATTTCTGCCGCACATGGCACAAAGTGGGGAGCGTTAAGACTGAAAAGAGGAAAAATCTGAAGGAAGGAGAAGGGTGGATCCACCCCCACCCCCCCACCTAGCTTTAAAGGAAAAAAAAAATCCACCCTGAGGGGCTGCTCAGATAGAAAAGTGCCAGTAGGAAGAAACACTCTCTACTTCCTGCATTTGAGTGAATAGACACAATGCACGTTGCTTTGTCGCAGAACCCAAAGCGGAAATTCACCTGTCACACTGCAACAAGCAACCCACGAGTGACAACAGGAGGGGTGGAGGGGTGGGGGAGGGGTGGAGGGGTGGGGGGGTGGGGGGGAGCTTTAATCAAAAAAAGGTTGTTTCATGATTGCCTGACAATCAAATCCTCCTACATTTCTTCACCACTCATCTCTCTCCACGAACACCTCCTCCCGGGGGAACGGCACTATTGAAGCCGAGCAAGTCACACGACGTGCTGAATCACTGTGTGTGTGTGTGTGTGTGTGTGTGTGTGTGTGTGTGTGTGTGTGTGTGTGTGTGCGCGCGCTTCTTGGCCTTTGTTTCCTTTGGGTGAGTCACTAAATGTAAAGTTATCCCCACACATTGGGGGTATTTTTAGTGCAGCTGTTACAGAGTGAGATGGCAGAAAATCAACAGTCGAAAACATCAGGAGTAAAGGTCGGTGGCTGGAGTCAGTCCCTCAAAATCAAAGAGCAAAGGCTCATTTCTAAACTCCACAGTCTGCTCTGACTCAGCACCCACGCAGGAGAAATATTCATTACAGAAGAAGCGAACATACCAAATAATACACTAATGACAGCATCTTTGCACTATCCCATTTCCATACTGCAAACTAATAGTATTTTCTGTTTTCTATGCTCCGCTACACATCAATCAAACCTCCGTTTTAAAATGCCACTGCTTCAGCTTAAAGAGAAAACAAAATGTTTTTACAAAAGATTTTTTCTTTCTTTTTCTGAGGTGTTCCTGTAGCTTTTTTTTTTTTTCCAACCATTATCACCAATTAACTTTTCTCTCATTCTTCTCTCAATGGCCTTTATGCAGAGAGTTGTGGAGCAACACACCAAAAACAAACTGGATTCAGACGAAATACTTTGAATGAAGAAAGAGATAAGGACACGGCGGGGCTGAAGTTTGAGAGATGTGCTTTTTGTGAACTGAGATTGAATTTGTATGGATGCTGCTCAGACGTTTCTTTTATACTTGTATGGATTATAAATGAAGTATACACCTGAAGCTCAGGTGACCTCACATGAGACCTACAGTTACCCATAACACCCCTCTCTGCATAGAAAAAGCAAAGAAACCACAACTTAATATAAATTCTCATTAACCTCCTAGGACCTGGCGTCCACATATGTGGACCTCACATTTTGGGTTCTCTAGACCACAATACTAACTTTTTCTCAACAAGGGCCTGGTGACCACATATGAGGATATTATACTGCCACTCAGTAATCGAAATTTAAAACTAATGTCCTCATATGTGGACATCATTTTTCTCAGGTCCCAATCAGCCTATATAGCAAAGAATAGAGCTCGGGTCTTAGGAGGTTAAGGCCTTTTTAAAAAAAATTCTTTATGAATTTGCACTTTCTGAAAAGCTAAATCAAGATGTTGTGTTTTTTGTGTCCACATTTTGAGCCAAATGGGTATTTACTACTGTACTGAACAATAAAATCAAAACAGCTCATCATTTCAAAAAAGAAAAATATCATTTTGCTGCCACTCAGGTAACTAGAGCTCCCACGAGGCTCGTACAGCTGCTGAGAGGCTCCTCACCTCAGATAAATGAAAATAACGTCTAAATGAGCCATTATTGTTATGTTATATTTTGTAGTGGTTCATTAAGTGACGTGAAATGAGCTCAACTGATTTTATTAGAGAGTTAAAATGAGTGCAGTAGAACCAGAGACGACATCTTTTTAATTCTTCGTCTCCCTTATCAAAACCTGCCACTCACATTACCCACAATGCAAGTTGACCGCTGACAGTTAAGTCAGAGATTTGGGTGTGTTACGGTAGCGGCCGGTGTAGCCGGGAGCTTGCTAGCCTCAGATAAAGAGCAGGCTGCAGAGGTCTGGTAAGCTCACTTCTTTTTAACTCCACATCCCCACATTTATTTATTTTATTTTTTCTTTTCAAACTTCAGCCCCAGCCGACGCCCCAGTTCATCAGACTTCACACAGCTCCCTCTGGAGCCACAAAACTTATTTCACATATGCAGTAGCACTCCCCATGACTTGTAAATGGACTTTGATGTGTAAAATCAGCGGAGCTCCCCTTTAATTCTGGATTTTATTTATGTAACTCCCAGTTATGGAGGCTTTCCTGCCACTAGCTCACTAGTTGCCAAGTGGGAGATATCGTAGCCATCACGACGTCCCAGCATCTCTCACTTGGAATAGCAACAAGGACGCTGATGCGTTTTTCCAACTCATAATTACAGTTTGTATGATACCAAGTAAATGTGGAAGAAAACTCATTTCGTTACTGAAAACCGGCCAAATAATTGTTTTATCTTTGTTAAAATGATCAGGTGCTCAAATGTTGAAGTAGCAGATATATTTTTATTTTTATGTTAATTGTGGACAGGAAACTCCAGGAACTTGTTTCAACCTTTTAGAGAGACCGATGGAGGAAACCCTCTGTTTTGTCTATTTCTAGCAGAAAAACAGAGGCTCGCTTAAAACGTCATGCAGGTCGTTGACTCTCCATGATGATGACCAGCTGAGAGCAGCAAGTTCACATATATCTCTAAGAGGAGTCAGGGAAATACAGAAAAGCAGTAGTAGAACCTCTCAGGAGGAAATTTGAACAAGAAAAAAAAAAAAATCCTTCATTTATTATCACAGACTGAAGATATCTGAGAGTGTACAAGGATGAATTTGTCTTTTTAAAGTCACAAACCATAAAATTTCCAACATGCCTTGCAAGCAAATCATTGGTTTAAAATGCAAAACAGGAGCATCGACTGATTTCTGCCGAGGGAAACGAGCCCAGCTGCGTAGCCCCACCACGATCCCGCTGGCTGCACACCTGAGGCTCATTTTGAGCAGGATTGCGACTGATGAAGATAATTACCCATCTTTATTTTCTTCCTTTTCCCCCCCCCCCACACGTGTGAATCAGTGCTTACAGTGTTTGGAGGGGGCGGTGAGGTTGCCAGAGGTTCGGCTTTAAGAAAGACCAGTTCTGTTTTCTTCTACTTAAGTCCTCTTGAAATTGTTTCCCCTCTTCTTGTTTCATTCTGGAGTGTGCAGGTAATGACACATAAAAGCTGCTCTCAACCCGGCTGACAACTTGTTCCTTGGAAAATAGGAAAATGAACCTTTCATGAGTCTATTTCTTTTGCTGCTTTCAAAACAAAAAAACAAAAAAAAAAAATGAAAAGAAAGAATCAGAACAACACTTGTAAGGGCAAGACTGCAGGATGTGGCGGGGGATACAGAGATGGGTGGTGACTCTGCACGGGGTGGAACGCCGTTGCTATGGGATATGGACCGGGGGCATCCAGGAGAGAGATGGGGGACGAGGTGTAGAAAGAGGGAGGGACCGGCAGGGGAGGCGGGGGAGGCGGTGGAGGAGCAGGAGGTGGATTAAGAGTGAGGGGACAGAGGTGCGGGGAGAAAGAGGGGAGGAGCTGAGGGTATGAGTGGATGGGGAGGTGCGGCGGAGGCGGGAGGAGGGAGAGGTGATGCTGGATGATGGTGTGATGGAAGGAGAAGGCAGAGGAGGAGGAGGAGGAGAGGGATGGCGGGAAGAGGAGAGGAGCGTGGAGGGGGATGCACGGCGGAGGAGGGAGAGCGTGGGGAAAACGTGGCCGCTTCTCCGGGTAGAGATCCACCTCCTTCCTTCTCTCCCTTTCCTTCTCCTCTTTTTCTTTATCCTTCCTCCTCACCCACTCCTTCCACCACTCCTCTTGCCTCTCCTTTACCGTCATCCTCTCCGTCTGTTTCTCCTCCTCCCCCCTCTGCTTCGTACGTACACTCATGAGGGCAACATCCCCGGCCTCATTTCTGCCGCTATTGTTATCAACAATATTACAATCAGTGACGTGATTACTGATGGAATAATCACACCGGCCTTTGTCAATAACATCGGCGCCGTTTCTCCTGCTCTGATCGGCACCGCCGCAGGTACTGTAATCAATTGCTGAATCAGAGAGGTGTTGAATGTGACCCTGCGGTGGGGTTTTATCTTCCTCAATGCTCCCACTTTTCTTATTTGTATAGTTATAATCGCAGTTGTGATTACACGCGTCATTGGTTTTGCAGTTACAGCGGCCATTGCGGTCGTGCGCAGTGTTACAGGCATCGCTCTGAGCTGTAGCCCCCCCACCAAACGCTGTTGTCTCGTCAGTGTCAGCGGACATGTTTTCACTCTCCGTGCGACAGTGGTCAGCGTGCGTGCTGCAGGTGAGTGAGTCATTTGGACGTAAGTCCACAGGTGTGTTACAGGTAGGTCCGTCCGCGTCATCGGGAGACAAACCCTTGATATTTGTGTCGTTGATGTCGGGGTGTTTCGTTTGGTCGTCATCCGTAGCATCGCGACACTGACAGCGGTCACGTGGTGTGTCGCAGGTGTTACAGTCACTGAGAGATTTCTCAGCCCGGCTCTCCGTCTCTTCCTCGCCTCCATTAGCGGCGTGGCCTTCTCTGTCGTCACAGAGGCAATTATCCAGTTTGTCAGCGGCGTTACGGCTAAATGTTCCTTCCCTGTCGTTAGCGTTGTGACACAGACAGTGTTTTGTCCTGCAGAGGAAGTGGCAGTCCGTGTTTTTATCCTCTGGACTGCACTCAGCCGTAAGTGCCCCGGTCTCGTTGCTGTTGAGGTCCTGCGTACAGGAGGTCCGATCGACGCCGAGCTCAGAGGTCAAACCAGCCCAAGCTCTCTGCTTCAAAACGCTCACGACTCTCCTCGCTTTCCTCCTCCCCCTTTTCCGCTTCTTCCTCGGTGTTGCCTCAGCCTCCGGCGTTTCCCTCTTCCTCTTGCCGGCTGCCGCTGCTCTCTTTGACATCACTTCCTTTGAAATTGCATCACCGGCGAGGGTCATAGCCGCACAGGCTGATCTAATTCTTGGTTCTGTTTCTGTCTGTTGTGCTGAGCAGCGTGGGGCCGGGCCTAACGCGGGATCGCTGTGTCCTGCAGGCATTGTTTGTCTTTGACTGCACGCTGTTTCTCTAAAGGGAGCGGGGACAAGGCTAATCGCTGGATCACCTGCTGCTTTCCTGTGAGGTGCGGGAACAAGACAAATTTCTGGCTCGCGTGCTGCGACTCGACAGGGAAAAGAAACACCACTAATCGCTAGGTTACACACGGTTTCTCCGGCATCCTGAACCGCTCTTATCCCTGTCTTCCTCTGATACCTTTGCTCCTCATCTCTCTGCCCAACCTCCCTCCTCGCTTGTGTATTTTTGTGCATCTCCCCCGTCTCCTTGTCATTCTGAGCAGGGTCGGGTGTAATTGCAGGACAGCATGGCGTGTCTATAACGGACTCAGGGACGGGGCTAATCACTGAGTTACATGCTACACCCCTGCAGAGGGGCTTTCTGAGCCCCTGGCCCCACCCGGAGGCTGATTGCTGGGATTGATGCTGGCTGGCCTCCCTTTTCACCTGCAGACACAGCTGGTTACACCGATTACACCGATTCACGGGAAGATTACTTAATGGCTCGCCTCTCTTCTCGTCATTTCTACCTGCCCTCTCTCGCTCTGTCTGATCTCCTCTTATCCTTCTCTCTTCTACCCTCATCCTCTTTTCTTTCCCTCCTACCAGCCGATGCGCTGCAAGATTACTTAATAGCCCTTTTTCTTTTTCGGTGCCCTCTCTTTTCAACCTCTCTTCTCCTCTCCCTTCAAACATCTGATTCACAGAAAGACTTATTATCTTTCTTCCCTTCTCTGTGTCTTTTCTATTTGTCTTGTCTCCTCTTTTCCTCCTCCCCCTCTTCCTCATTCCCCTCCTCACCCCTCCCCTCCTCTTCCTTCTCCTCTTCCTCCCTCTTTTTTGAAGGCCCAGCGTCGGTGCAAGGTGGCATTCTGCGGAAACGGGAACGAATCTTAAAGCGCTTTCATCACGGCAGCCGGAGCGATCCAGAACTGCATTGCTGCCGCTACAATGGGCTACAAGTTCCATAGGATTTCCTGCCTGTCCACCTTCATCCTCTTCTTCCCTTTCATCTATCTTTACCTCCCTTCCTCCCTCCATATCATCCTGCCTCTGTTGGCAGTTGGGTTGTTTGATCACAGATGGCTTTATTCTCTCCCTGCCTTCCTCCAGCCCTCCTTTTTTGTCCTCACCCTCCTCCTTGGCCCTGTTATGTGCTCTGAAGTCATACAGGAGAGGGTTGACGCTGTAGGAGATGGAGGGTGAAGATTTGGTGTAGCTAAGCATCTCCGATGGCCAGAGAAGAACCCTGCTGCCGTCTCGGCTCAGGACACGACAAAACGGCTCTTTGGGGCGATTCAGGGGCAAAGGCGTCGATTCTTTAGTCCAGTTTGATGAAGAGGAGTTCGATTCTTTGGGCTGGGTTTGAACTGAAGACTCTTTGGGCTCATTTAAAACACCAGAAAGTGATTTTCGAGGCGGGTCTTTCGACTCTTGGGCGGGGTCTAACTCCATCTGATTGTCTACGTCATCGTGGGTTTCAGCCTCATTGTCTCTGGGTACTGAAGCTTGAGCCTCCGTTGTGCTTAGACTGTCACAAATCTGTCCTGGTGTCGCATCATGTAAATGAAGATTAGCACCCGTCCCACTTTCGCTGCTGACTTGGGCTCCAGTCCCATTGTCATTACATAAGGAGAGCTGGGCTCCGTTCCCACTGATAACAGAGTCCTCAACTCTGATCCCATTGCGATTACATAAAGAAACCTGGGCTCCAGTCCCAGAGAGTCCTCCAGTTCCCCTCTCAGCAGACACACTGGCTCCAGCCTCCGAGTGCTGGATTGCAGTTTTACTGTCCACACTGCACTGGTTTCCAGTGTCAAAGTGATCTACAGCTACAACATCCACGTCTGCAGATACTGGAGATTTAAGCTGCTGTTCTGCGACTTTCCCCCCCAGATCTTTGGTTCTTTCTTGCACCGTCACACCCTCCTGCTTCCCTGACAAGCCTGAGCCTCGTCCGGCTTGGATGAAAACGGCTGCTGATTGGTGGAGGAGGACGCAGCTCCTTTTAGGCAGCGAGAAGGACACGGGACGGACTCTGCTCGGGACGCACTGGGAGTCCGATGCTCCACGCGCCGATCTGCTACTGTTGATGCTGATGCTGGTCGTGTCAGTCACGGCGACGGGCGGCCCGGTGGTGGTGGTGGTCTTGCTGAAGCTGGTCACAGTGGTTTTGTTGAAGATGGAGGCATTAGTGGCAGTTGTTGGGATGTTATTGGGAGTAATGGGGTTCTTTAAATGATTATGAGCCCAGGGGATCTTGTTAAAGTGGCTGCTATTGGTAGAAGAGTTGACATTTGTGCTCTCAGTGTTCATGATGTTGTTGTTGTTGTTGTTGGTGGTGGTAATGGTGGCAGCCGTCTGGCCGCTGTAGTCCAGATGGGTCTTGTTGAGGACGTAGGATTCAGCAGCAGCAGTATTTGCTGTGTTGTTGGCGTCCACTCGGTCGTACACCCACTGCGTGTCGCTCAGGAGTCTGGTCTCCAGTGCAGGGTCCAGGGGGAGGAAGGGCTGGATCAGGGGGGTCTGAGGCTCTAGATGGAGGGGAGAGCAGAAAGGATTACAACAGCTGACACCAGTTACAGTTACATGCAAAAACATAACAGGATTATCTGCCTAACCTGACTATAGAGAAAGGAGTAGGAGGGGATACATGTAGAAGAATAGCTTTCATTTTCAAGACTTCCCATACAGTAAGCTCCTTATGCATTTATTTAGTGTTCTGGCTCTTCACCATTACTCCTTTGTTGCTTTTAACACATCTGAATATGAGTCGTGGGTGTAGTATGGACTTAAGAAAAACATAACCACAGAGATGAATGTGTGGCTTATTTAGAAAAGGGGGAAAAAAAAATTAAGATTAAGGGTTTTATTCTAAATGTAATATCCATTTTTGTATATCTCTTTTGAAGCACAAGATGCTGCCAGACATCTGGCGGCCTATATGTCAGGGTGGCAGATGATTCAGACAATTATTGCTTGAGTGAAGGTTTTAAGATGACTCATAACTTTAAAAAGTAATCCATAATGTGCCTTTCTCCTCTGTTCTGTTAAATATGAGAGTTTTAGAGTGGAGGCCTGCAAATGAATTATTAAATTTGAAAATACATTTAGCACTTGGAGAGAGTCGACTTTAAATGGAGTTGTCGAACTTTTCCATTGGTTTCAAGTTTAAAATGAGAAAAGAAAACTTTACTGAATATGTAACAGATATATTTTCAATTTGTCAATTGATTGTTTCCTTGAAACCGCAGGCGCTGCTGCCAAATTTCACGTACTGCCTTCTTTATTTTTCAAAGAGGAATCCATCTTGCACCCTAAAATCCACATGAGATGGACTGGAGGGAGCTGATATCACCTCCTGATTCAGAACAAATTCAGACTGAAAGGCACATTTAACTGGAAAATATTATTCCAGTCTCACTGTTACAGCTGTATCTTCACAGATGCCTTCTCAGTTGCCAGTTTATTGAACATCTAACTCAAACTAAGTCAGCCCAGTACAACAAAAATCATGTTTTAGAGAGGTGTTGGTTCGACTTCACGGTCATTTTGAAGGCTGCAGATTATTGTGTGGCTGTGGTGCTGCTGTTGAATTGCGCCGTGTTTTCGATTGATATAAATGAGACTGACCTCTTTAATTTCGGTTTCATGTGCTGGAATGCAGTTTTTCTTTTGCGCATCGTTTGAGTGTATCACTAAAGAAAGTGGAGATAGTAAAGTTGTTTCTGCAGCGGTGAGTGTGAATCTTTTAATGCGGTCAGATCAGACAGTGAAATGTTTTTGCACAACCTCGTGAAATAAGGCTTGAGGCTCGATGCCGTACAGTAGTGACCATTTACACCGTCAGCCGCTGTACAAACAGGAGATTCTGACTGTTCTGCAGTGTTGGATTTTAACACCAGCTTAGCCCTACACAGATGAATCATGGGTGATCACACTATGTCCTGCTTTAATTATATTCCCCACTAACTGTGTTTACATTCCTTTACTCATTAGTGATATAAAGATGATGGGAAGGTTCATCTTGTGTCACATTACTAACTAGAAACTACTGCGGCTGCTGTGCAAGCGCCGTGTTTACGTTCTGATTTGTTGTGACAAAGAACGACCATCTGCTAAATGTTTTACTGAAAAAAAAAACCCTCAACTTTCTAAATGTTGTTTGAGGGTGTGCACGTGGGCTATATGCTGTAGTGTACGGCGGCTACATGGCGGCTTTGTAGCTGTGCCCTAATCTGTTAACACACACATTTAAGGGAATGTGTTTTATACGTCCTGTCTCATGACTGCAGACCACACTGCAGCTCTCTTCTGAAGAAGTTTACACTCCAGCAGAGCTCGGTTATATAATGTCGGGTGGTGCGACACAACTAATACGATGGCTTCCTCTATTCTCCGCTCAAAGGTCAGCGCTGTCGAGATTGTTTTCAATTGGTCAACAGCAGGAACTTGTGCGTCAGAGTTCCCTGAAGTTGAACTACAGAGAAGCTCTGTGCTGATTTACAGCAAATCCACTGATTGCTGTGGTTTCCTTTTTAAAATCTATTGATTTCTGTCTGAAATCCTGATGTTACAAATGCTTCTGAGGCCCTAAAGCAATTTTTATATTGTGTGTAATTGTCCAGTTACATGCTCCTGTTGTTATTCTGTGCACAACTTCTTCCGTGGACCATCATCATTGGTTCATGTCGCCTCTAAAGTCGACTGTCGATAAAGATATTTCAGCGTTACTGCAGCAGACCGCACTCTGTTTAATCCCTCAATATCGAGAGTGATATCCTCATCATCAAAACTAAACACACACTCATAAACTATTTAAGCAGCCTAGTACATGGCTCTTAAGCAGATAAGAGATTCTCACTTGTTCCCAGTGTGGCGCTGCTTGTGTGGATGTCGGCCCAGTTCTGCACAAAGTCCGGTCTGGACTGGTTCGCTGGATCAACCGCCACAGTCGTGGATCTGAACATGGGGCCGGAACCTGGAGCGCTGCGGAGAGGAGAGGAAACATGGAGAGATGACAGGATGAAATGATGAAAAGGAGAGAGGAGAAGAGAAGTGAGGACGGAAGGATGATGAAAGCAAAAGGAGGAGGAGAGGGAAAAGAAGAAGAAGAAAGGAGAAAAGAATAGAGGAGGAAAGAGTGAAAGGAAAGGAGTGAATGAGGAGATGAGGGGAGAAGAGATGATGACAGGACAAAAGGAAAGGAATTGAGGACGAAAGGAAACAAAAGGGAGAGGAGAGGACAAAAAGTGGAGAGGATGAGAGGAAGGAAATAAGGAGGGAAGGGGAGGGAGGGGGTGAAAAGAAAGGAAATGAAAGGAGGAGAAAAGAACAAAAAGGAAAGAGGACAAGTAGAGAAGAGTTACAGAGAGGATGAAAGGAAACAAATAGGAAGGAGGTGAGGAGGAAGTGAGACAAGTGGAGAAGAGGACAAGAGAGGAAGGAACAAAAGGAAACAAATGAGGACGGAAGAGGAGACGAGGAGACGAGCGGTGAGGGGGGGGCGAGAGGAGAGCAGAGCTGAAATCCAGCTGAAAATCAATTTGGCCATGCTTCTCCTCACCCTCCCTTTGTGCCGGGAGCCAGACTGCATTGTTGCAAATCAGAAAATGGCAGTGACAGCCGATACTGACACACAACTCTCTCTACAGCCGGGCGGGTCAAGCCGCACAACGTGATTGGTCAGAGACACTTCACAGCCGTGCTGATAATCCCCATTAAGCACAGCGAGACGCACTTTATTGGTTGCTGTGCCAACGCTCGTTGTAACCAGGGAGCCGATGAGTGATCTCCCTTTTCTTCCGTTTTATTTTATTTTTTTACTCATTTACAACACTGTGACACAAACATGTCAGTCAGCACATCAAGTGTTTTTAAATATGCGTAGGCCCACACTCCGAAAGTGAACCCACATTAAAAGTCTAACTTTCATGCATGGATTTAGAAGTCGAAGATGTTTGATTGTGTCTTCAGGGACTATTTTCTGGCGGAGACCTATACTCTCTCTCTGCGTGGGCATCGTCAGGTTGTGACTCGCAGCCCTGAGCTCAGATTGTGAATTCAAGTGCCATCGCAGACATCTGGAGAAACCAAATCCTGTTTGGCAGCTCGCCAGATGAACTCTCCTAAAAATAAAATGTTTTTTTAGCAACAATAAGCAGCAAAACAAACCTCTGCCGGAGCACTATGTGTTTATCATTTGTCATACAGGTTGTTTTTGCAATTGAACGCAACTCTGTTTGGCAGCCCACTTGAAAGTCCCAATTGTCGGAGCTTCCCACCGGCACGTGAACACACAGACAGATGTGCAGCAGTTTTCAGCAACGTTAACATCATGACGAGTCAAAATGTTCTGCCTCAGCCTCACCTACTTTCCATCAGCACGGAGGAAGCAATAAATCTGAAGAGGTCAAAAGCTACAGCAACACTTGTGTGTATATATATATATATATATATATATATAAATAAAAAATACAACTTTATTGTGAGGATGACCCTGATTAAGGTCACGAGCTGGAATGCAGTGATTTCACAATAAATTCTTTATGCTACAAGCATCACTGTAGTTTTGACCTCTTCAAAAAGGCTTTTTGTTGTTGTTGTTGTTGTTTGGAAGTTACTTATCAACATCTATATAACCTAAGCCTGTTTACAAACCCAGCAGATATTTGCAGGAATTTGGACTCATGTTTCTGGTGAAAATCAGACTCACGTGAATGTAAGTCCATCATTCACCCTCTGTTGTTGGTCTCCACCAGCTGCTGAGCAGCTGACTGTTCCACCGTGTTCACCGGCCCGTCATGATGATGTACGGTGGCCCTGAGGGCTCAACGCATGATTTAAAAGTCACAACTTTTTTTTTTACTGTCCCCTGGGAACACGCCCGTTGTCATCCGTGCTACTTGCAGTGCGTTTCTGAAGTTGAGATGCGATGAGCTCTGAGTTAAAAGATGCTGCGGAGCCGAGGCAGACTGATGATTCTCCGTGTCACTTTCGCTTTATGCTCAGTTATTTAATCCATTGTTGATATATAAGATATTGATCATTGAAGCTTTTAAATACTGGGTTTCTTTGAGTGATAACGTATGTCTCCTGAAATCCTGAGCTGCTCACAGGAAGAGGATTATTGTTATCTGGCCTCGCCCGTTTTGAGTCATTTTAATTAGGAGTAAAATACATTTTGTTCTCTTTTCTACAATCTAAGCTGATAATCAATTAGAGGAGTAGCTTCTTAAACCATGACTTTTATATCTAGTGGCATGAGATAACACCGCTGAGCTGGGATTTTCCAGCACAGGTATGACGGCTGCAACATTGAGTTAGAGCGATAACGGTCGTCACTCACCACTCTCCTGTCCTCCGCTCCTCATGCTGATGGAGCCTCCTCAGCACCCTCTCCTCCCTCCTCTCCTCCCTGCGTCTCCTCTGCCTCCTGCAGGCCAGCGCTCTGTAAAATTCCCTCTGTTTCAGCTCCTTGAGTCGCTGCAGGACAAGCAGAGTTGTTAGTAGTAGCGCTGGTAGTAGTGTCTTAACAAGGAGAAATAAGAGGTCAAGAGGCTACAACGTGTATCTGAATAAGTTGATGATGCAGTGTTTAGTTTCTGTGTGTGTGTGGGAGTTTATCTTTCTGCTCTGCAATTCTTTATCTGCTCTGTGTGTAAGCATAAAGTGTGTGTGTGTGTGTGTGTGTGTGTGTTTACAGTATGTGTGCTTACTAAGTCAGCCTGTGTCGGCTTTAGTACAGGCCAGACCAGCTTAATTCACTTACTGAGCTCTGTCTGCAAGCTGTCTGCAAGCCGGAGATACTGATACTGCGTGTGTGTGTGTGTGTGTGTGTGTGTGTTTGTTTGCGTGTGTGTGTGTGTCACAAATAATAATAACAATAATATACCGGTGGGCTCATATCACAGACAGACAGATGACAACCGACAGACAGTGAGGCGGGCAGAGAAACCGACAAATAGATAAACAGACCAAAATAGACAGACAGATAAAACACAGAGGGACAAAGAGGCAGGGAAGGAAGACAGATGCAGTGTGTGTGTGTGTGTGTGTGTGTGTGTTGTGTGTGTGTGTGTGTGTGTGTGTGTGTGTGTGTCTGTGTGTGCTTTTAAAGCTTGCACTGTAGCCTCAGCATTTCTTAGACGGTGTACATACAGTGTGAAGGGGTGGACAAAATGACAGGAAACCTCACAATAGACTGCAATCCAGTGCAACAACAGCACAAAGTGTTTCTTTAAAAATAACCGTAGAGTCGAATCAGTGCTTCAAGACAGTCGAAGCAATAATTGGATGTTATTTTTTCACAGTTCACAGTTTAAGTGGTTAAAGATAAGTTGATATTTGCGAGATAATTTGTTTACAGTATTATGAAAGGCTCTGAGCTTCAGCACGTTCGGTTTGAAATTAATGGATATTAAAAGTTCCAAGTCTCAGCTTTAATTTCAGTCCGTTTACGTTAATATAGAAAGAACTGTGTGGGAGATATATAGATATAACACTCAGTTTAGAGGTTCAGAGGCAAGTGGTCAGATAATTGCAAAGTCAAACAAAATCATCATATTTAATATTTAGCTGAAAATCTTTTGCAGTCAGTTGCTGCCTGAAGTCTTTGACCCACAGACACGAGCAGATGCTTCGTATCTTCCCTGGAGACGCTCTGTCAGGCCTTCGCTGCAGCGGCCCACAGCTCTCGCCTGTTGTGCGGTCTCTCTGTTTTTATTCTGGTCTTCAGAAAGAGGAATCCAGCTCAGTCAGGTGTCCGACCCCGGCCAGTCGAGGAGGGTTAGTTTCCAAGCCTGGCTGTTCATGTTCATACCGAGAAGTCTGGTGGTTTTTAGCAGTTTTTAGTCTACAGTTTCCCTTATCTGTTGGAGCAGTAAAATAATATTAATTATAAGGTTGACAGAGATAAAAAGATGTTTATTCAGTAGGTTGATTTGCAGGCAAAGGTCCATGTAAGCAGGACTATCCACTGTAGCTGCAGTTATTAACGAATGCAGAAATATAAATATATTCCCCTGAATATTAGATAGTACATTGTGTCAGTTGGGAACTGCTTCAGTGTATAATTTTGTTTGTTGAGATACTGCATATTTCAAATGTAAAATATCATCCAGTTCATAGACTGATTATGAGACAATGGGCCCTCGGGCACAAACACTTGAAAGGCCCTCCCTCCTACGTGGCAAATTAAATTGCTTTGCTAATTTTAATATAGACTTACTGTTGCGTGTGCGCGCTGCTCGCTGTGTGCAGCTGTTTCATGTAGGAACTGATAAACAAATAAATAATGAACTGTGAATACTGGAAGATACACAGATGCTCGGTATTAAAGGACTCGTCGCTCGTTTTCCAGAGAGTTTCTGTCGTTGATACGTCCGGCAGAGAGTCTGGTCTACGGGCCCCTGATGCATTTGGCTCCTGGAGTTCATTGTGGAACTTCATTAGCCTCATTTTCCACTCCTACAGTTTTTCTATAAACACCCATAAACATCTGTTTGCATAGCAACAGTTGCCTGCGTCATTTATTTATTTATAGCGCCTGAGCCATTAATTTCTCACATGTGGCTGTAAACATCATCGCAGTGTCACTCATCATTATTTAACATCACGAGAGTTCATTTATAGAGCCCAGAGCTAAAATTAAAAGATTATTAACATGGGGAAATAATTGCTCAAATGTAAATGAATGATCTAATCATATAAGTTTATAAGTTAACTTTGCTTTATGAATCCAGCTTTGATTGACATTTTGCAGATCACTCATCTGACGTGGATTGGAAATACTTTAACGTCCTAGTTGTCGCTTCCTTTCAGATCCTTGTAGATACTGAAATACACGACAGATGATGTGTCACCTTCCTCCTACTTACAGATCTCATCTGGCTGTACAAATGATACGTTCATATATAAAACATAAAGCTCCTGTAAGCAGCGTAACTTCAGGATAAGCTGTGAACGGTGGATTCTCTCGGTCTGACTCTGTCACAGCGGCAGCGGTGACGTAGCCTCTCTGCAAACCTCTTCATTTCCAATAGAAGATGAGACCGTGACTGACCGTGTGTGTGTGTGTGTGTGTGTGTGTGTGTGTGTGTGTGTGTGTGTGTGTGTGTGTGTGTGTGTGCGTGCAGGCTGGAGAATATTCCTGCTAGAAAATCCATTTCCTGGACGTGTGGCAGTCTCGAACAATATGCCCTAAATGCTTCGCATCCCCAGGTAAACCTAATAAGTCCGACACACAGCTAACTGTGAAAAATATTAGGCCTCTTTCATCGCTTGCAAGTGAACAAAATTATAATTGCAGCAAGTACGTTCCTCCCAGCAGCACCTGTAATTTTGTAAGCACCCAGAAAAGCTGCGACTTCTCAGAGTGGTCCTCCTCCGCATCAAAGTGTGGAGGAACAAACTCTTAAAATTACACTGAAAAGAGGAAAATGACAAGAGAAGAAGAAAGAATTGGAGTTGTAACAAGTCCCTTGATTTTCCTTTTTCTTTTCTAAATGCAGGAGTATTATTGATAACCTTTGTTTCATTATGTGATCAGTGCAGTTTGTTCTATTGATTTTAACCTGATGCTCTGGATGACTGGCATCATTATTGTTTCGCTGTATTGATAGAACTATAATATTATTATTTTTTTCTGACTAGTTTTATAGATTTACTTGAGTAGGATTTAACTGAATTTAAAGGTTTGAGCCTAGAAAAAGGCCTGAGGTGTTTCTATAACAGTCAATGTTCATATTGATCCAATCAGACGTCTTCAGCCAGTTCCAATACAAACAATAAATCAATTAGATTTCAGCTTTGATTCAGCTGAAACGAGCAAAACTTGATTAAGCATTGATTATTTCTTGTTTTTCAGTTTTTTTTTTATTTCTCAAGTAAAAACTGGGATGTATAAAAGTCTCTATAATTACAAACATTTCATATCATATCATTTATATGTTGCATTATCTGGAAAATCAATCGATGGATAAAATAAAAAGACATGACTGTCTGTTTCTGGCAAATCCAGCAAACCGAACATCTGACCACTCATTAAAGTGAAAATCATGAAAAATCCAAACATTTCCGAGAAGCATTTCTGCTCATTTTAAAGGGACACTGGCGACAGAAACTGCTGATGTCCTGTCTTTACCTGCCTGCACCTGTCCTTTCACCTCACACACTAGATCTTCTTCGTGTTTCCTTCCTGCACAGCTCCCCTTCATCTCTCCCGTGTCCCCCAGGAGAGAGGGAAGGGACGCCTCCGAGTTTCAAAACTTAAGTAAAAATACAAACAAATATGTTGTCAAAATGCAACGCTCAGTTTTTCTTGTGTGTTGAGTGTTGACGTATCAAAATCCATCACCAGAAGTGTTACAGTTCCCAGTGCTAATGCTCAGGAGGAAAGATGTGTGTGTCTGTCGACCGCAGTGTGTTGTGTTGTGATGTGTTGTGATGTGTTGTGCAGTGTTGTGTAAGAGAAACCGGAGTGGAGCCAGCCCTTGTTGCGGCCCCCGGGATGAAATAAATCCGTGACCTTGGTCGGGCGGGGTTTAAGGGTGTAGTGTGGCAGGATAAACCAGACCCCCGGGTGCCTTGTTAAGGTGGTGTGACTCACCTGCTTGTGGTGGTGGTCGTAGGAGTTGATGTGGTTGTCGTACTGTTGGTGTCTCACGTACTGTTTGTCGCACAGCTCGCAGTAGAGACTGGAGTCCCCTTCCTCCTGGATGGACGGACGGATGGAAGGAAGGAAGAAAAGGAGAAAGAGAAAGAAGGTCTCGATATTAAAATCTCACTTCTTGTTTGCGGTGAAAAGTTGTTTGTTTATTTCTGCTTCGAAGAGATACCGATCACTGCTGTACACAGTGAAGGAGGAGCTCAACAAGCTATGGACCAGGAAGATTTGAATGTTTTCTCTATCATCAATTAAAAATCCAACATTTAACTGGATCTAATCAGCATCAATTACATAAATAAGCGTTCATGCAGGAACACGGCTCATAATCCTTTAGGTCAAGAGAAAAAAAAAGGGACTTATGACTTTCAGATCTTGTTTGCTTAATTATAAATCACAACTTTGTCTTAAAAACGAACTGAAAACAAAATGTGTGTGTGTAAAAAATAAAATAAAAAATCCCAGTGTGTAGGTGGGAGAGGTGAATTACAGTCAAAGCCAGTATAGGTCATAAAATGTGTTTATGGGGATGTATATTCATCATACTCAACTTTTAATTTGTAGCCTGTCATACAGTGTGTGTGTGTGTGTGTGTGTGTGTGTGTGTGTGTGTGTGTGTGTGTGTGTGTGTACACACGTCCTACCACCAACTGTGGGCCGATGATCCAACAGGGGACATTTTAAAGGTCCACTGTTGGTCATGCTGTAAATCAGGCTGTAATTATTTCTGAAGCTCTATTTTGAATTTATTTTCACTTCACCAGTGCTGAAGCTGGAACTCAGCGCTGCCTCTGCAGGCTGGAGCTGGGACGTTCACAACTCATTTACACCCTCTCTCACAGTGTGAATGTCTTGCAGCTCTATACGCGGGCGCAAGACTACAGGGCAGCGCTCTAACAAACTGCAGGAACTCCTTAAACAAAGAGCTTCACTCTCTGTTAAAATGAAGAAAACAGGGGAGTAGGAGTATTCTTTAAATCGAATTGAAAGAAAAACAATGAGGATAAAGTAAGAAATAAAATAGACGGAAGAAGATGATTTTCTTTTCATTTAAATTTTTCCATACAACCAAAAACTCCCCTGACCCGTTTTTCCACAACCACTGGATTTCAATCAAGTTTAAAATGTATTCATACCCTCAGTCTGCTCACATAGGAATACAGTGTGTTGATGCATGTAACAGGAAAAAAGATCCACGCTTCCACTCCCCTGTTCATTGGACCGTGATGAGACAAACTTCAGGCCCACAGTACAGAGACAGAGGGGAGGGCCACTGCAGTGTCATGTAGTAAAATTATACTTTGTGAGCATGTTTGTGTGTATGTGTGTGTGTGTATTGTGTACACACACACATTTTTCTCTTTAAACTCTCCCATGTCACACCAAAATGTTCGCCGCTCGTTGTTTTCCTCCACATAACCCTCTTCTTTTTTATCTCTCTGGCCTTGACCGCCCTTGAATGTTTACTTAAGTTGCTGGAATTCAAAATTCACCACAGATTAAACCTAAGACCTCACAACTCCAGAGTAATAGCTTTACCTCATTTTAAAGGGATGATTCAATTCTTTTTACTCTTTCCTTTGGCTATTGGACTTGGAGTTTCAATGCACCCTAAAGCTGCCAACCAGTCCTCTAACTGAGCCTGAGCTATCTCACCACCAACAATCACCATATTTCTCACAGCCTATCAGTCCTTCCTCTGGATGAAACCCAAAACTTCTGAATGGTCTTGTTACTCCAGTGTCTTTCCCCCTTGGCCACCATGACCTGCCTTTGGACAGCACCCAAAGGAAAGGGTTAAACAGTACTTAACTAAATAGCTCAGCGAGTTCGAGTACTGCTTGGAAGTTTTGAGGATCCAAAGTTAGACTCTTAAGTATTTGGTGTTAGAGGACTCTTTTGAAACTTTGAGCGTTGGGTTCAATCCTCAGGTGACTGATTGAATTTTGATGTCCGACTTCCAAAGGAGTCGGAGGCTTATTCCAGACTAATGTTCACAGCAAAGAGTCAAATGCTTCAAGGAGTGAAGGTCATGTGGGTCAGGGTGTTATAGGATCATTCACGTTTTGGGTTCAATCCCCAGGTGTTGCACTGGATATTTGAAAAACAGAGTGTCTTTTTAAAACTAGCTCAGGGTGTTAGAGGAGTTGCTTGGAAGTTTTGAGGATGTGGCTTTGATCCTTATTAGGCCGACAACCCAAGACCCAAATGTTTGTGATTGAGTTCAGTCCTGGGTGAAATTTGAAGCCCAACACTCGGAAGAAAGACGTATAAGGACATGAAGAAACGGCGCTCAGCTGTTTCTGACTGAGCACCTCTGTGTATTCGAGGAATGTGTGAGGATGCGGGTTCAACACCCAAAATGAAAACTGAAAAGCTCCCAGTGCCTTCAGTAGCGTGGCGTGTTTGTTTGTGATTGTAAGCCACCAGTCTGTCTCACATTCTGTTTTTAGTACCAAAAACAATCCTGCGGAAAATTACAAAAGCAGTTTTGGATCCGTGTAGTTCGTCAGTCCCCTGTTGGTAAGGTAGGAATGTATATGTGTGTGTGCACGTGTGCGTGTGCACGTGTGTTTGTGTGTGTGTGTGTGGTCATAGAGTTTGTCATGTGGAGCGATGCTGTCTCTATTGCTTCCGATGGCTAATGGGCCCTTCAATCACAACTATTGATCAGCAATCTGAGTGTCTGAGTGAACGCACTCATACACATATGAATACACACACACACACACACACACACACACACACACACATGGCTTTTTGATACAGCAGTTTGTTGTAAGCCCACACACTCATTCACAGATGTAGAAATGCAGGATTTTAGTTTTAGGCTTCTACGCACACAGACAAAGAGACACACACACACACACACACACACACACACACATACATACACCATCTCCATTAATGGAAGATTGATTTATCTTTAAAAGTAGGGAACATTCAATCTGTGACACGACCTTCACTGGAGGTCTGGGCACTCTGTGTGTGTGTCTCTTTGTCTCTGTGTGTGTGTCTCTTTGTCTGTGTGTGTGTGTGTGTGTGTGTGTGTGTGTGTGTGTGTGAGTCACAGTTTGCATAAGTTGGAAATTTCCAACTTTTTGTCTCTAAAAATTGCAGCGGAGAAGCTTCCCCGAACTCTGCAGCTATTAGGAGGCAGAGCGAGGGTTGGGGGGGGGGGGGGGGGGCCGAGACGGAAAGACAAACAGGGAGCGAGCCAGACAGAAAATGTGACAGAGGACAGATGGAGACAAACAGAAAGACAGTGACAGAAGCAGAGGGGAAACACAGACAACCTTGTTTTAGCCCTCACAGTCCCAGAGCAGCCACCATCTCTGGCCATTACCGCAGGGATCTCTTCCTTCAGTCAGCATTAGCTCATCAGACAAGTGATTACTGCTGCTACCATAATCCCATTAAGTAACGAATTTATGTTACATTATTCTATTACAGAACGAAACATTACATTTGCATTATTTAATCAAAGACAGCATTGGTTTGCATTATGTCGTTAAAGATGTCGTTGGGTTGCATTAGCCCACTGAAGATGGGTTTTGATGTCCATTAAACATGGCTTGCTGGATAGCTTGGAAATTGCTGTTCAGCAAACTCAAATTAAAACGCATTACGATTTAGGAAGGTTTCCGTGCAGCGCGTCACAGCAAAACAGACGTATTGTCCTGCTGCCGTGTTTAAATCTCATTCCTTTTATTTTTTAACGTTAGTTGAGGGAGAGTTTTTTTTTGTGGAAATTGCCTGACCCATAGTGTGAATGGATTTTTCAAAACCCGCAGGACAAACTCTCAGATGCACAGCTGTGAGGCACAAAAACAAACCTCCCAAATCCAGACAGCATCTTGCAAGCTCAGTTTTTACCACAAGATTTCAGTCTGGAAAACATCTGCTGAGAGGCGTCTCAGCTGGACGCGATCCGTGTCTCAAAACTCAACTATGAATATATTTTGATGATGATGTGTCTGTCCATCTCATAAACCTTGCAAACACTTATTTAAACCACAGTTATGTGATATAAAACATGACTGTGAAGTTTTTATTTAGAATTTATTTCAGTTTTGAGATAATAAGTGGAGTCATAATAAGAAAATGACTCAACAGAAAAGTGGAAAGTAAACATGTCAACACCCACTGGGTTCCTTTTCACCAGATTTGTTGCTTTTATCACTTTTACATTGTAAATAGAAAGTTTCTGGGTTTTTAACTGTTGGTGGGACGAAACAAGCCTGACGTCTGAAGATTCCCGCCGGGAACTTGTGATTGGCAGTTTTCACAGCTATATGAACTGAAACTGCAGGAAAAACTCACAGATCAGTTAACTATGAAAATAATCATTAGTTTCAGCTGTAATTTATTTAGAAACGTGACATCATGAGGTCAGCTACGATATTTGTCCTCTGCTCTAATAACCTCAGGGCTGCAGTTCACCACGCAGTCACTGCAGAAATCTGACATGCCTCAAATTAGTCGGACACAGATCTAGAACCAGGATTTTATTAGACCCATTTCGCAAAGAGTGACATGCACTTCATTTACACTTGTCATTGTTGTCACGCAGTCTAAAGATGCCCTAAGAAAAGAGCTGTCCACCACCTGCTGCACAGCTGATACTGACATATTATTACTTTAACTCCTTGTTATCCTTGCCCGACCACAGTGGCAGAAATCAGAAACCACCCGAACAAAACAAATAATCAAAACCATATTAAATGGCAAGAACTGACCTATTAACACATCCATGAGACACATAGCAGCATCCCATATACGTTGTGTTTCACTCCACGTCGGTCGCTACCGAAACTGAGAAAAACATCCGGCTGCTGGATGCTCGACTCTCCTCACCAGCCTTGTTGATTTTGCGTCTCCGTGGTTCTGGAAACAGCTGCTACGGTCCGTGTTCGGCCAGTAAACCCAAACAGCGCCTACAGCCTGCTCAGGGCTTCTCAGGCAGGTGTTAATGTTTTGTTCACCGTTAACATCCAATTAGCAGAGCTGGGGGCGTTTCATTTTGACTCTGCTGCTTTATGTCTTTAGTTGTGACTGAAGAAAAAAAATATATGATAAAAGGAGAAAAAAAAACACAAAAAAACAGCATCAAATAATCTACATTTTAAGATGTCTGGCCCAACTCAATATCTTGAAATGTATTTCTTTTGCTGAAACAAAGCTGTCGGCTGTAACTAATTTGATTTTCGATGTCTTATAACTGGCTTGATAAGTCTGAAGTGTGAAAACCTGTGAAGTGAAGCTCCTCTGCAGCTTTTTCTTCCCCATGCTCGCTGAGCAGCTCCTGTAAATGACTTTCTTACTGAGATCTCTTTTTCTCTGTCTCCCTCAGGGTTATGTTCTTTCTCCAAGCTTGTACTTTCTTAACACTAATGACTAACCGCAGCCAGTATGTAGATAGACGTTTTTATCAAGTTTGGGGGTCAAGTTAGGTCATTTTTAATCTTTTCCAGAAGAGAGAAAATGGATACTGCCTTTATGTTGAGGACTTTGTGCCCCCGTGGTGTGGCACATTCACCACGGTGTTGCTTTGAAAACTAAGGACAAGGTCACCACCTCCTCCTGAAGCCCGCTTTCATAAAATGCAAGAAAATTGGAATTGGTAGACAAATGTCTTGTCGGTTGCAAACTGAGAAAAACACATGTAATCTGTAGGAAGGCTCTTCAAGCGAGCGCACGCTTTAAATGTTGCTTCGTGAGAGTTTTGTCGTATCTTGAATTGCAGCTTGGCTCAACAGCATTTAGCAAGAGAAAGCAGATCAGACGGCTCGGGGAAAAGAAGCCAGGAAAGTTACTGGTGTTCAGCAGGAAAACCTGACTCAACCTTTGAGAAGCATATGGCGAGGAAAACTGACGGCGCTCCTGACTGCCCCTCGGAGAGCGATGCGAATCCTCTGGGTCGCATCTCAGAGTTACAACGTTCAGTCTGAAAAACTTTTAGCTTTACCAGAAACTTCCTGTCAGCTCAACTCGGTGCCCCCCCCCCCCCCCACACACACACACACACATCACCTGTGGTCTGGTGAGTTGGTCTAACACACACTGGAGTCATTACACACTCCAGCACTTAAAACTTTAGACAAGAAGCCACTCCGTCTTCTTCGTTGCCAAGAAGCATAATCTGCTTAGCCGGGAAAACCTCATCAAATACAAAAATGTCTGCCTAGTTCATAAGATTATGCACGGTTTAGCTCCTCCTCCTCTGTCTGGCTTCATCATCTTCAAATCTACTGCAAACAGAGCCACTAGAGGTGCAGCTGGGGGGGGGGGGGGTGGGGGGGGGGTGGGGGGGGAGCTGCACAATCCCACGCAGAAAAACTGCATCGCGCCAGGCTCCGTCTTTTCCTTCAGAGCATCACATCAGTGGAATTCAGCAGCACAGTCAATTAGAGAGTCGCTATTCCCTTATTCATTTAAATATAACTTTAAAAAAAGAAGAAGAAAGGCTTACTGAGAAGCAGCAACGTCAACACTGACGCTGTTTTTATCCAACTTTAATATGACTATAATCCTGTCATTTAACTCTGCTGTATAGGTTTTTATCACAGCGTTTTTAACTGTTGAACATATTGTATTATTCTCATTATTTTTGGGACTTCCAGTGAAAACAAACCTCTCGTCCAACTAAAACTGGGATTACTTTATCCTCACCGCAGTTTAAATGTTTAATATACAGACAAAGCTTTTTATCAGCACAAGAACGTCATATTTTCCACCAATAACCAAGTTTTTATAGCACTATATGGAGCAATATTTATTCATTTTGTGTCTCTTTACTCTATATGCTGTTGTATATTTTATATGTGTTTTACTGTGTTGTGCTATCGTGTGTTATTTGATCATAAATCCTGTCTAGAAGTGAATCGAAAATAATCCTTCTGGGACAATAAAGGTTTAAATTAAATGGTAAATGAAGTGAAATGAAATGAGTGTGTGTTTGTGTGTGCAAACGTGCGCGTGTATACGTATATGTGTGTCTGCGCTCAGTGGCCAACGTCTTCATACAATCAGATTAAGTGCATTTTTCTAATTGAAAGGAAAAGAAAACAAGTGGTCGACCTTCAACAGAACCTTCTTACATTTTAGCAAATAAACCATTCAGTGCAGAGAGAAACTATTATATTATATTATATATATTATATTATATTATATTATATTATATTATATTATATTATGTTATATTATATTATATTATATTATATTATATTATATTATGTTATGTTATGTTATTAGTGGCCTGTTCTGGTCTTCTAGAGGGAAATAAGAGTTTATTAATTTGTTGTGAAGACATCCAGACATAGACACAGAAACAAACCACTTTAGAAACTCTCACTGACTCCAACCTGTAACCTGCAGCAGCTGTTTGGCTGCAGCGGAAGAAAAAAATATATTCTGTTTGAAGACAGAGAAAAAGTTTCTTTTCCTTAATTTTCTCTGTGTGGGTTGAGCTGATGAGTACTTCGCAATGGTCTGTTAGTCGAGCAAATGTCTCTTGTTCATTTACCAGAAATTGAAGGAAGGTCAAGAGCAGAATGACCCTCCTCCTCTGAGCTGGACGTACAGACTCGCATGGATATATGTGTGATGTAAGCAGAGAGAGGCAAAGAATCTACAAGCAAAGAAAGTTAGATGACAATTAATGCATAAGAAAATGTTTAATTCAGTGTTAATGCATTTTAAAATATGGTTGGAAAATGGGATTTGCATTGCATTAAGTGTGAAATGAATCAAATGTAATCACACAAAGAAAAAATTGAAATAAATTCACATTCAAGATGTGAACTGCTAAATGTGAGGGACCAAAAGAGACAGTGTGCAAGGATTATTAATTTAAAGAAACTATTTGTACTTTAACAACAACTACAACAACAACAAAATACTAATTTGGAGAAACAGTGCATCAGATTTTTTTCCCCTCTGACACCACTAATACTGATATTTCAGAATAACACAAACAATACAATAACATCACAAACAGAGCTTTCTTGTGTTTGTATCCACAGTTACCTTAATGACCAAACAGCCAAAAAGAATTTCAGATTCATTATTTCATGAATATGGTTCATTAGAGATACAACATGCATTATTTCTCCATGAATAACAACCAAAAATATGTTAAGATTCCAGTGATAGTTGAATATTATAATTACCGCTGACAACACAGGCCTTTGCTCTTTATTACAACAAGCCGTGAATAATAAAGAGCAAATTTAGATATGCGTGTAAACACTCAGCAAAAGAAAATGAATGTTTGCAGATTTACGACCTTATTTTTTATCTATTAGTCTATTGTGGTAATAAGGTTCTGTTTATCGCTGTAGGTAAGTCAGCTTATTTACTTCCACCATCCTCTGATGTCAGCTGATGGCGGAGGAGCTACATGAGATAATTTGCCTGCTTTTCAGGTCTTTGCCTCTGGGGAGCGCGCTCCTGCTCACTCAGCTGGTGGAGCTGCTGCGTTTCAGTTAGCCAAAACAACTTCCCAGTTTGTATGCGCAGGGGACCCCTTGGATTACTTCACTTTTTTTTTTTAACATGTTGTCAGAGTCAAAGGCGTTGGTTTAGAGCGGTGCACTGAGGGACTGCAACAAAGAGAGGCGGAGGCTCAGGCTGCTGCTGCTTTGGCCCAGCAGCTGCAGCTCTAGCTGGGAATATAAAGGCTGAGCAGCCCGGAGCTGACTGGATGTGTCTGTGCTCCAGCTGCCCACTGCGCTGCGCTGAGCTTTTCTCTGGACTCCATCTTTTCTTTTTCTTTTTTTTTTTTTTTTTTTTTGTTTGTTTGTTGTTGGATTCTGTTGCTGACACCAGCACTTAAGAAGTGTGTGAGTGTGACAGCAGGGGGCTTGAAAGGTTCCTCAGAGGCAGACGGGAAGATGTGAACTGTTTCTGTGAGCTGAAAATGTAGTTCTTGAGATGTTGTTGAAACAATGAATCTCAGTATTTTCAATCTTAGATGTCTTTCGTAAGAATATATCATTTCCCATGATTCTAACTGCTGCGATGTGGCTAGTTTAGCCTAGCATAGTCATAACGTATTAAAGCTAAATGTGAGTCAGTTCATTCCCATTCGGATTAAAAAAGGAGCCATTGTTTAATTATTGTGTGTTGTTGTAAATGCAGTTATTATTGTGTTTGTATATTTGATGAGCAGCTGGAACAGTGTGCTCTCTGCAGCTAGAAGTGAAAGATTTAGGATACAGCCAAGGAAATATTTTACAGACCCCCAATACTGGCAGCCAAACAGGAAGAACATTCACGTCAGCCTCATTGTTAAAAACAACTAGTGGATTTAGGGAATTTCCGATGGCTACCAGATCTCCCTGTTGAACAAATCTCTGCCAAAATGATGCAAAAACACCAACAAAACCCCCAAATACTAATGCTCATACGACTGATTTAATAAATTAGAACCAGGAACCATCTTGAAAACAACTGTCATTGTACTAACATAGCATGAATGCAGCATCTGGTTCTCTAATATAAAACATACTGGTACTCGAATGCACCGTGGGGCAGGATCTCAGGTTTATAGGGATGCTAAAGTGGCTATCAACTACAGGCTCCGTGCTACCAGCTCAGACATGACATCCATATAATTAACACAATGACATGATAACAAACTTGCTCAAGCTGGTGGGTGAAAATGATACCGGTCTTACAGTTTTCATGGCATCTGGAAAGGTGTTTTGATCGAGCATAATTTGTCCCACAGCGAGCTGAAGTCCAGAATCAAAGGTGCAGAGACAGAGCACAGTAATACATGCAACAAGGCATGATAGAGGTCGAGAAGAGATCTGTGTTTTCCTCCTCTCGGTGAGGAGCGCTGGCTCGTGACTTTAAAGCACATTTAGAGGACCAGAACGTCCTCAGACCCACACTGGACGTGGAGCCTCAAACACAAGGGAAGCTGCTGTGTGTGAATGTGGGCTGGAGCCTAAAGACGCCAGAGATCAAACATATGGCAGAGCCTCTGGCTTAATATTCCTAATGCAGAATTTTATGCATATTTTACAAGTTGTGTTGTATAAAGAGGGCGAGGATGAGTAACATTTGGAACGGGGCTGTGCTGCAAACAAATTAAAACTGATGGTCCTTACTCTCTTTGACAATAGCACATCCAGAGAACAGCTTATATAATGCAGATGATGAATTTTAAGTTTAAAAAGTCGGACTCTTTGCCAACAGGCTGGCACATCCCAAGACTGAGGATAAACAGCCAGCGATGCTTTTGCTAAAGGTGGTTTTGCTAAATCAATTTTTTCTCCTCGATGAGTCAAGAGTTTTCAGGCAGTTTTTTCTTGCGTGTGCCGTCCTCCGGTTCAGGCCGGCGTTTTGTCCCTTCAGCGCCTGGTTAATTAGAACACGTTGACCTAATTATCTTAATGGGATATTATGTCATTTTGAACTTTGATTAACCTCTGACAGGAACCAGGTAATTGCTACGACACCAGCAGGTCACAGTGTGTAGCAGCCATCACTCGACAGTTAGCATTAACTCGATGATTTGCAGGTCAAAAGAGGTTAAAACTGAGTTGGATTTGGATGAGAAGTGAATGTGAAACAGGTCCCAAGTAATAATTAAGATATGATCAGTTAAATACAGTCGAAATAACAATTTGGCAAAATCTAAACATGTAACAAACTTTCACTCTTCAATCAAAGTTAGCCCCGTTTTACCCAAGATGACTGCACCCCCCATACAAAGTGAAACAATACGAGATACAGCCCTAACTGTGATGACATATTTGTATGCAGCAGCCAGTTTAACTGTGCTTCTTTTCCAGGTCAGGTCATCTTCACTACCCGTTCTTTGTTCTGACAAACACATTTATACTTAATGGGCAATTTAGAGTTTCCGTTTCACCTGACCTGAACTCCGGGCGCCCTGGTTGTTGAGAAGAACATGTAAACTAAAAAAACAAAAAAACTAGGCTTCATGTTTGAACCCAATACCTTGAGGTGACAGTGTTCACTAATAAATGTCAGGATCAGACTACACAAGAGACCTTGGGTTTGTCAGCGAGTCAGATCGGGTGATCAGAGCCATAAATTCCTGCCGTGGCCCGGCTGAGAGACTACGTGTCGGAACTGACCGATCTCAGCTCGCGTTCTCTCACAATACGAACGCAGTCGGTGGGAAAAACTTCACCGTTGTCAAACTCGGTGAGAGAAGGCAACGAAATCATCAAATTTCCTTTCATTTTGAAACACGACACTGGACGAATCGAGCGATTGTCACGCCCAACACTAACGCTCGTTAGACGACCTGCGTCTGCTGCTTCGGGACATTATCAGACTGATATTGTGAAGTCTGATCCCGGCATAAGCTGCTTTCTTTGACCCGACCCCCTAAATGAACAGGGAATCCAGAATATATATGTATATATATACATATATATTCTCAGTCTTTACCATCAGATTGTAACAAACAGTGCTGCCTATTTTTCAGGGCTTTAATTTGTTGAATTTGCCAGTGAGATTTCTGGATGAGATCTCCATGAAACATCCTTTCTCCTCGGCTGGTCAGCTGTGCAGCAGCCAGAGATTTCACAATTTTTTAGCAGCCAATTTGATTTTTTTTTTGTCTGCCAAATAATTTTTTGGATTACAAAAGTCTGATCAAACACAGGTGGGCTACCTTCCAGAGCGGCTAGTAAACCTGACAGACTGCAAAATCAGCACACACACACACACACACACACGCACACGCATGTACACAGCCTGCCACCCACACACACACACACACACACACACACACAGAAACTCTCTCCGTTTCTTGATGGCGAATATTTCATGGCTCATTTGTCTGAGTGTCTGAACAACAGAAAGCGAGAGAGACGGAGAGATAAAAACTAATGATAGAGACAAGAAGAGAGAGGATGAATAATAGAAAGAAAAGATGAGAGGGAGCGCGAATAATAAAAACGAGAAGATGAGACAGTAGAGGGAGAATGGGTGTTGAAGTAATGATGCAGGAATAACATCCTCCTTATTGTCTCCGCGTCCGTATGTGTCTCCAATCTTTGTCTCGTTCTCCTTCTGTCTCCTCTCTTCGCCTCCCCATATCTCTGTCTTTCTTTGTCTATCTCGCATCTTTCAAGTCATTTCATCATCAGCTACGCTGAGACAAGGCCGAGTCAAAAATCACTCAGAGACTATGTATTTTTTTCTTCACTTGAACCGAGACCGCAAAGCACCTCTTTGTGGTTCACAACCATGGATGGATTACTGAGCAGGCCCGCCACCGATGTCACCGAAATGAGAAATGAAAAGAGACACAAAACAACCGCAAAGTGACGCAAAGCAAATACAAAGTGATGTAAAACAACCACAAAGAGATGCAAAACGGCCACAAAGAGATGCAAAACGGCCACAAAGAGATGCAAATCGATAACAAAGGGATGAAAAAAGCTTGCAGCAGTCACAAAGATATGGAAAAGCAACTATGACAGCCAAGAGCTAAGAGATGCAAAACAACTACAAAGAGACAAAATGAATACAGAAAGATGCAAAACAACTACAAAAAGAGATGCAAAATGGACACAAAAAGAAACAAAATGGACTCAGAAATGAAGGGCTCCAAAGAAATCCAAAATGGAAATAAACAAAGAGACACAAAACAAATATAAAAGGATGCAAAATGACTACAAAGGGATGCAACATGGACACAAAGATATGCAGAGGGACTGCAAAGAAATATGAAATGGAAATAAAGAGACACAAAATGAATACAGAAAGATGCAAAACAACTACAAAGGGATGCAAAATGGACACAAAAACGAGCAAAATGGCCACAAAGAAATGTAAAATAGAGATGACAGATGCAAAAACAACTACAAAAGACATGCAAAATGGACACAAAGATATGCAGAGGGACTGGAAAGAAATATGAAATGGAAAAAAAGAAAGTAAAAAAGTAATCCAAAATGTAAATGACCAACTACAACGAGACACAAAACAAATACAAAACGACTACAAAGGGGATGTGAACATGGCCACAAAGAAAAAAACTACAAAGGGATGCCAAATGGCCACAAAGAAATGCAAAATGACTACAAAAGGGAAACAGAAATAGAGATGCTTTTACATGTATGTATGTGTCCGGAGGCCGATTGATCACGTCTGATCTTTTCAACTGTCCAAAGAACCAGATCTGATTCTTTTCAACATGGCTCCCTTTTTTATTTAACACCTGCCGTTGACATGCAGCTCATTTCCAGGTCGATCCCAGACGGGCATTATGCCCCATTCCAGTCACACCTACTATTTAAAAATGACTCTCAAATATATCGCAGCAAAACGCACATAGGTGTCCGCCCGCCAGGCACCTTTCTCTCACAGCTAATTTAAAATGACTGGACTGGTTGCGTTTCAACCGTCGACCTGCCTCCTCCAGGGAGGTACTTAGGCTGCGCGATACATTTTCTTTAACTTTAAAACTAGTCTTAATTAACACCCCACAGGCTGCATCTGCTTCTCGTTATCAGAACGTTACCAAATGTGTGCATTTAATAATTCTGTTGGTTTGAATTATTTAATCGCGAAAAAATCAAATACAAAAGAGGAAGAAAAATCCGGCGTTACAGCGAGGCTCAGTGGAAGAGGAAATGAGCTGCGTGTCTGAAGAGCAAGTTCCTTTGATAGGAATGTGACATTCCCGAATCATGACTCCTTTCTTCTCCGTCTCTCCCTCTTACCCTCCCCTTTGCTCCTCCTCCTCCTCCTCCTCCTCCTCCCCCTCTCCTGCTCTCTCATTATGTGCTGCTTTAATTAGCCCGTCTGATATGGCAACTGGACTTCAGAGAGACGGCAAGAGAGGAAGATAGAGAGATACAGACAGGGGTGGAGGAGGAAAAAATAGAGAGATAAAGGAAGAAGTAAAGAGGGTTTTTGATGTCTTCAGTGTACTTTGTGGGTTAATTACACAGGCGTACCCTCCCACTTCACTTTCATTTTCTTCTTTTGTGAAAGAAAAAAGAGACGTGGATCGAGGGGTGTCGGAAACAACCATAATTTAATTTTAAAAAAGCTTTTACATTTGTACCAGTCTGCTTACTTTGCCAACTTTTGACTTATAATAATTACATTACTCGGGCTGGGGAATTCGATGTTGAGCTTGATATTATGAAGCATCCATTGTTGTTTCACAAGTTTTTTTCTCTCACTAACGAGAATAAAAGTCTTAACGAAACACTGACAATGTTTCACTTCTATACTAATAATACTAATCGATTTATCGAGAAAAGAATCATCAGATTAGTTGATAATGACAATCTGATAAAAATAGTTCAACTTTACAAATAGTGTGTATCTGCTGCTGGTGACTTTGGTCTGAAAATATTCAGAAACCATATGGGTTGAACTCCATTGTGTATGTGTTGTTGTGCCTCAGCGTGCTCCCACGCAGGCCGGATACCGACCAGATTGCCAAGTCGTGTTTAATGCCAGCTGCTTTTAAACGGTGAATTTTGTTCTCCGTGTGAACTCGGATTATACGGCGAAGCGTGCTCGCTCATCCGCCCAGTCAGATGAAGCTCCATTAATGAAAACAAAAGCAGTCGCTTGGTCACTTTCTTGCTCTGCTCCTTGCATATGTTTGTGTGCAAAAGTTTAACTCCTTTTTCTTTTTTTTTTTACTCTGCAGTCACTGACTCTTGTGTGAAGAACTGAACATTGCACAAATTAACCTCTGCATATTTGCATTTAAGATCTCATCTCTCTGCTACGACCTAATTTGTCTGCAGGACTATGATCCTCATCCCTCTGTGCAGGCGCCTCTGTAACAGTCAGTAGAGCAGTTAAAAGGACATGATCCCTCACTGCCAATAATACTCCACAATAAGCAGCAAAGATTAGAGAAAAGTTCAAAACTAAACATGATTAATGTATAAAAACTATGGTTTCTTTTTTCATTGTCACTGTTATTTGTTATCCTGCAAGCCTTGATATTTATGAAGCTGATTCTGCAACAGATTCAAAGCATATTACTAGCAATTTTAATCATGTCTGCGTTTCATTTGTGCTGTTTAGTGAGAGAACACCTGCCGAAATGCATCCATTAGTACAATTATTTGGTTTTGTTTGGTTGCAATAGAGTTAAAATGTCAGATGAAATGAGTGGAATATGATTATTCGCTGTTCTGAGAGTCTTCGGAGGCGTATTCAGTGTTGCACTTCCATAATGTCGGCGCTCATCTAAAAAAACAAAAAAAAAGGTCAAAATTGAGAAGTGGCAGAGGCTGAGATGTCCCGACGTTTCCTGGGTCAAGCTGCTGGAGTCAACAGGATTTTTGTTCAACCCACGTCTCTCATCCTCCACTCCCCTGTTCAATTAGAAATTTGTAGTTTTTATATCCAAGCTGAGACTTTCTCAGACGGACCGGAGCTGCAGAGGATCTTCTACAACAGTTCAGGTTGCATCACCTGAACTGTGTTAAAGTGGTCTTTGCTCCCTTGATACAGCTTGTTCCAGCATCCCGTCCCCCCCCCCCCCCCCCCCCCCCCCACCTGTTGGCAATGCAGAACGACTGTACACCAAAACAACCAGACATGAGGACACGTGTCTTTCCACCTGCCGTCGCTCTGACGAGAAGTTCAGTCAGTCACGTGATGCCACAAATCAAGCCCAGTGTAATAACCCAGTAACACTAAAACATCCACTGCACCTACAAATTATAAAGTCTGTACTGTTTAAAATACATGTCACATGCCTACCTTCCATCACCGTCAGATATAAATCAAGAGATATACATGCATATACTGTAGCCCACATCATTGGCTGCTGTATGTATATAAAGTAGTCTATTCCATTATTCATTCAATCTTTATTCCAGCACTATTTTCGCTCTGCATCCGTGCACAGTTGTTTTCTCCTTTACCATCACCAGAAACAGACGTCGACATCGTTTTATATGTATGTTTTTCACCTATTTGTATGTACATAATGGTTATGTTTCCATCTGCCTACCTCTGTCTTTCAGCTGTATGTCTGTTTGTGTCCGTCGTCGTCTGAGGATTGTTCTTGGAACTGTGTCTGAGTGCGCTGAGAGTAATGAAAAAACCAAAGTCAGAGTTCCCCCGTTAGAAGTTGTGCTTCGAGATTCATTTTCAAAAAGACTTTGATGCACTTGTGCGATGTAGTTCATCTCTAATGCATGGTAAACTTTTTTTTTTTTAAATCTGCACTTGTGTTGTAATCCCATCATCACTTTTTGAGGGTACCGGCCCTTTAAGAAGTCCCACCAAATATGCGACAGTGAGATGAAAATGAGTCGGGCATATTGACATTAATATTGCATCACTTTCAGGACTGTTTGCCATGTTGTTTCGTGAACACGACCCACATTCTAGCCAAACAGTCTCATCCTATGAATAAACATTGTTCAAATTAGACAAGACACACACACACACACACGCGCGCTTTACTTTGCCCTGAGTGTTTGCAGGAAAGCCCTCGTCACTCAGGCTCAAACGCAGGACTCATCTCTCACAGTTATGGCAGATACTTCAAGTTAGGCTCAAACTTAACGGCTCACGCTGGATGAAAGACGGAGGCAATTGTGTTGTGTTTTTAATGGCGAGTCTGAGCGTCACCTTTCCATCTCTAAATAAACGAGAGGCGAGGCTGCGCCCCCTCCCACCCCCACCTCACCGCCGATATTACAGGCTTTTATCCTGCAGACCACAGAACCCGGAGATCAGACCGTGGCACGTTGGATTGAAGATGTAGATTTGAAAATGCGTTTGAGTGGCAGCTTTGATAAGATGTTGTCAGTCTTGTTGTCTTGGGGAAAAAAATGTTTCAAGCGCAGTGGGTGAGGACCTTGGCACGCCGCGGAAACATCAGTGCCGAGTGGATGTACTGTTCAGTTGTGAGTGAATGTGATTGTGTGTGATTGTGTGTGTGTGTGTGTGTGTGTGTGTGTGTGTGTGTGTGTGTGTGTGTGTGTGTGTGTGTATGTGTGTGTGTGTGTGAGTGTGTGTGTGTGTATGTGTGTGTGTGTGTGTGTGTGTGTGTATGTGTGTGTGTGTGTGTGTGTGAGTGTGTGATGTAGCAGGGAGGTATCTGCAGCCAGAGGGCCAGATGGAGACAAATGGATGATCTTTCAAGACAACAGCCCTCCAATTAACACACAGACACACTCACAAATCACACTCGCACACCCCACATCCACACACACACACACACACACTCACTCACACAAGTACATCAGCCATAGACACACATTATATACACACAAACACTTACAGTATATATAGAGAGAGATACATATACACAAAGCTGAGTCTGATTGGTTTTGATCCTTTTCTAATAAAGACGATGAGTTCGGGTCGGACTAAATGTTTTATTTTTGACAGCACATTTGTTTACAAAGTCGAGGCTGCTGGATATTTTAATATTTTCACTTTTATACGCAATGTGGAAATTGTGTGTGTGTGTGTGCTGTACTACAGTTGGGCTTGCAAAGGAAGATTCATGGTGGGAACATAATAAGAATAACAAGGATCATCGGGGGGTTTTTTGTGTGATTTGGATCATGTGGAACAAATTAATGGCAGGAGCCTCGTGACACAGGTCCAGCTTAGGAAGTGATTTCTGGCCTGAACACAGGAACTACAACAGTCTGTTAATGCTTTGATTTATGTCTATGTTGCAATGATTTATGTTCAGCAGAAACATTCAGGGCCAGGACAACAAGCACCGTCCATGGTGCTGGGTGGTGCAACATCTGGATTCAGCTCATGATAATATTGTCATTCATCCATAAACAGTAGAAGTAACCGCATGATAAAACCATAAAACTGTATGATTTTAAAATATTTGCATTGAGAACACAAACATTAACATTTAGATATAACTACTTTTACATTCTTAATGTGCAACTTAATTTTAATTATTGTTACTTTCATTATAAATAATAATGTTACTAATACTGTAGAGAGCCGTCAATAGTTTGGTTATACAGTACATGTAGATGTGATGTAATCCATATGTTAGGTGATGTTGTTATTATTGTCCTTCATGTGTGTTATTTATTAAGTGCAGGCACCTTTCACATGTTTAGTATTAATGATGACTTCAGTCTTTAACAGCAGTTTTATTTATACAGCAAAAATCACAAATGTGCTTCGCCGTCAGTTCGTCATACGATTTTCCTTCTGGTGTTAACCTTTCGTCACTTCAGTCTTATCTGTAGGTGTAAAGAAAGTTAGAAAAGATCATTTGGCTAATACCTACATTATTGATCTTCTGTCCGTCATTAGGGAAATTTAATTCCGTCTAAACTAAAGTATATTTTGGTAAAGCAAAATATATCGGCGCGTACAGTAAATGTGATTCTCAGGAGACAGAATCAAATAAAAAAGACAACACACACCAATATTCAGCTTAATGTGCCGCCCGACAGCACCAGGCATCTTCGCTGTACCGTCTTATATCTCTGACTTCCAGCAGTTTAATGTGAGGAATAAACTGCTGATGAACTGCCCAACACGTCAGGATTCGGCCGTGGTGTTATGGATTTCCTGGAGCCTTGCAGCATGACCGGGAATAACGATTTTGGATCCCGGCTTCAAGCGCAGGATCTTGACAGGTTAGTGCTGCTTGTAGTTACAAGGCCCTGTCTTTAACCTCCAAACACCCCGCCTCGCCTCACCACCGCTGTCTCCTCCCACCTCCCCGGGCCGGCAGAGCCCATGTCCGCCTGAACCGCCCGAGCAAACGCCAGCGTGACCAGGAAGAGGCTTAGTTTCACTTCCTGCCCCCTGCCCTCTCCCCGCACATTTAATATAGTGACTTCTCGTTGAACCTGAACTCTCCCTCGTTGCATTCAGGCAGCTGACTTTACCTCCAGCGAGAACACATGAACACACACTTACACAGACATGTACACATACAGCACACACACTTGGACATAGAAACACACACACACACACACGCACATATATTCTCGGGGCAGACGCACCAATCAGCCTACGACTCTGTATCAGAGTCACACACACATCCACAGGCTTAGTCAGGATTAGACCACACACAAACACACACTCTGCAGATATCCACTTGCATCCGCACACACACACAAACAGATGCTCGTTTTATACACACATCCTCTGTCATACAGCCTCTCTAACACACACACTCACACACACACACACACACAGAGGCACAGCGTTTCTCATTATCATGCATAGTGGTAGTGGTTGCATTGATTTCCACTCTGTCTTAAACTTAGCCCACACAGTATGTACGTGTGTGTGTGTGTGTGTGTGTGTGTGTGTGTGTGTGTGTGTGTGTGGTCAGCTTGGCAGAGCTTCTCCAGGCTGAGTGAAGATTATGGCTCAGAGATTTTTCACTTCTCTTTTTTTTTCTCCCTCCCTGCTCTTTCACTCTCTCTGTCTATTACCCCCCCTCCCTCCTCCTCTTCACTCTTACTCCCTCTCTCTCCTCCTGTCTCTTTATTGCTGTTCACTCCATCAATCTCTGTCTTTCCTCCCACAAAAAAAAAAAAAAGAAAAGTGTCGTTAAGGAATTTCTAAGAGGCAACTAGAGGGAATGGGAGGAACAGATAGAAATAAAGAGATAGAAGGAGATCGAGATGAATAGATAGAGGGGTGAGGGAGGAGGATGGAGATTAAAACAGATAGAGGGAGGGATGAAAGGGAGAAAATGCAGGTGGGTAAATAAGGAGAAGACAGGCGGAGATAGGGAGGGAAGGAAGGCTGAAAGAAGATTTCAGCTGAGATTGGGAATTATTTTGCAAATGGCGAAGTGGAGACGAAACGCTGCGGGACGGTTTGGTGAACGAAGCCGTGAAAAAGCCTCGACACGGCGCTTTTAATATCCGACATCCAGCTTCTCGGACGTCGGAGAATGCAGCTGGAGGCTGGAGGCGCTCTCCTTCCAGTCAGAGAAGTTGTTCATCCGAGATGTCTCAGGCATTATAGCTATATTATGGGATGTCTTAACCGCTGGCATTGCTCCATTCTAATTAACTACCTCACAGCATATATCTGGCTCCTCAGACATTTAGTTAATGGTTTGCAGCAAGGCATGAGCAATCCAATACTGCAATTAGAAAGGTTTACTAACTTCCAAGCAGGAGATAACCTGCAACATAATTACTTAAAGCCTAAACCTATAATGCCAAGACCAATTTTTTTTTCTATCACAGGTTTAGCTAATAAATTTCAGATTAGAATAAATAGTTAATCCAATAAATAGCTGTCAGCTGAGCCAGAATTTAAGCAAGCGCTAGAATAGTGAAGGATAGATATAATACAAACAGTGTGGTGCGTTTTTGCATTTAGACACTGGGTTGGACAGGAAATCAAAATCCAATCCAATTAAAGGAGCTGTTAGTAAGTTTTGCTATTGCTACATAGCTAACGATAGCTTTAACAGCTGTTTACTTACCAGTCTAGAAGAAACGCTGCGAGTTCAACATAAAACTTCGTTCCTTTACTCGCCAACAGCCCTCTCCAGCCGTGGAAACCAACAACAATATTAATTCTCGTCTCTATCGCATCTTTTCTTCTACTGAAGTTAGCATGCTAACCAACTTTCCGATAGCGAGTCACCGTATCCACCAGTCTGTCCTGAAGACGCAGCGCTGCTCAGAGGACATATTAACATATTATGACCTCATGTCTTGCAAATGCAACAACGGCCTTGAAGCTTTTTTTCAAATCGACTTGTTCAACTTACAAAATATCCCTTTTAAATTATGCACAGCGAGGAATTTCAACAGTGTTGATGATAACTGTGTGACTGTGTGTTGCGAATCTTCACAAAGACAGCTGAACGTTTAGCAACTAAACAGTCAGACATCCCTCTGAGGAGCTGGAAGTAAACAGAGATAAAGGAAGAGCGAATATTGGACTTACAGTTGTCATATGGACACTAACACAGCTCCAGATGTTGCTGGATGCGTGAATTGGTAATTTGCTTTCTAACACGTCAGCCATAGCGTCTTTATGAGCCAGCAATGTGGCGGTGGCGAATCAGAGCCACTTTAAATTCCTCAAAGTGAGCTTTTATAGAGAGCACACTTCAAAACAGAATTTATCTATAGTCGTGGCTCAATGTGATGATCATCGGTTTGATAACACCAAGTCTGAACATGCTGGTCAATCTGGGTTTTCTCAGCTACATAAAAGTTGACATTTGAGAGAAATGTGTTTTCTACTGACGGTATGTTTCCTTTATGGCTGTGGTATTTGTTTTGTCCATTTTGAGGAAAACAAAAAGGTATGCGAGGTATATCTCTATATATTGCTCTAAAGATCTCCTCCAGATATGTTTTAAGACATATAAAGATAATGTGCTGAATAATAATTTATGTTTTTTTTCATCAGAAAAAGGCATTACCGGACCTCGGTTGTCATGGTTACAACAACAAACACGCAGACTGTACCGACAGCGGCGAACTTACCCTCGTAGCCACGGATGCTGTAATAACAGTCATGGCTTGGTTAGGTTTAGAAAAAGATCGTGATTTGGGTTTAAAGTAAGTACTTCCTCAACATTAGACGATCTTTTGTCGTCACGGTTACAATGTAAACTGCTGGTGGGAATCGAACGCCGCACTCCTGTGTCATATTCCTCTGTTTTGTCAGCCAATCAGTCGACCAAACAGCCGCCTCCTGACGGGAGAAAGATTAGTTTGATCCAGTCATACCGTCAGTAGTTTTATGGATTATGAGTATATTTGTTACCTGCTAATTTGACTGATTTTCCTGGTTTATTCATAGACGTGTCGCCACAAAGTGTCACAAACCTCCGTCCTCCAGCCCACGACTTCGCTGTGCTGGTTGTTGGCAAAACCAATGACGCTGTCCGCGGTGCTGAAGTAACAGACGGACTTTGGTCTCAACGTACAGCCTCATCCTTTGACACAGAGGTCCAGATTTCTATAACATGCTGCAGGTTTCAGAGCTGCTTTTATCACCAGCACAACCGCTTCATACGGACTATTTATAAAAGGCATTTATTTGCTTATATGTCAAATCTCCAAGCTGCTTACTCGCCCTGTCATATGTTGTGCTCTGCATGTGTTTGCCCCCTACATGAGCAAATTATACATTCTGAGTAGAACAGAGTTGAACTGACAAATGCTAAGTACAACCTTGCTGTGCCCTACCTCGATCTCTCTCGTCTCCCATCTGCACCAGCCATAACTAATTTTTTTCCCTCTCACCTAATCCCTATAGATCTCTTTTTATTCTCTCGCCCTCTATCACTCATTTCCCCTCCTCAGTGTCTTCCTCCGTCGTCTCTACTTTCCCCCTCATCCCTCTCTTTCCTCTCCCTCTCTCTCCCCCCCTTCTTCACATCTGTCTCCCGCCTCACCACTTCCCTCTCGACTCCCATTTCTCTGCTGTCCTCATATCTATCTCTCTCTCTGTCAGGGGTAGAAGGAGGCAGAGTATCATTTAGAGAAGATAGCTTTCACAGACATGCCGATGCACACACACACACACGCGCACGCACACACACACACACACACACACACACACGCAAGAGTTAGCCCGGCTATCCATTGTCTCCCAGTGCGTCTCTGTTTTTGGTGGGCAGCTGCTAAACTAGATGTTATAAAGTGCAACTGGTGCTCTGTTTGGGGAGAGCTCGAGAAGAGAGAGAGTAATAGAAAGAGAGGAGTAGGAGGTAAAGCGAGAGGGGGCGAGAAAGAGGAGGGGAGGAGAGGAGAGGAGGAGAGGGGGGAACAGTGGATAGAGAGAGAGACGAAGCGGGGGAGATGGAAACAGGAATGAAACACAGGAAAAAGCGAGGCGGGGGGAAAAGCAATCCTGTTGGCGCTGATAGATTTCTGGGAGAACAATGTTATCTCTGCCTCTCTCTCCCTCTCATACACACACACACACACACCCACTCAAATACACACACACACACACACACACACATATACACTCAGACGCACACCTTGTAATAGAGAGAGCTAACAAATCTTTGTGGAGAAGTACATGTATCCGCAGCCTTTATTTTACAACCAAGAAACGCTCTAAAGGCGGCGCAGAAGACTTACAAAGAAGTCGAACCGTCCTGAAATAGAAACACGGTCAAACTCGTTGCCGCATACAAATCTGTGTGAGTGTGTGTGTGTGTGTGTGTGTGTGTGTGTGTGTGTGTGGTGTGTGTGTGTGTGTGTGTGTGTGTGTGTGTGTGTGTGTGTGTGTGTGTTGGTTTATTTACATTCCACGCTGCACGGCGGCGCGTGGTGAGGAGAGAGGTAAACCGAGGGAAGCCGGAAATAGAAGTGACAGAAAAGCTGAGACAGGTGATGTTCAGGCTGCGGTGAGAGAGTGACAGAGATGGCAGAGGAAACATCATTTTAAAAGCCTCTTATTAAAAGAGTGTTTCCCACAAGATGGTCAGGCAGTACCCAGTGACCCCACCGTAATGGAATACTCCATCTTTTGAGCATCAGATACTGATCTGAGAGACGTTCTTAAAGGTCGTAGCTCGTTCTTCTGTCGTCAACAGTGGATTCAAACAAGTGACTCAAACATCAGAACATCCAGTAGAAACTTCTCAAACCGTTCAAGCAACATTATCGACACCGTCGGTCATTTGTGAAACGGCCTAAAAATGACACGTTTGACTTGTGTGTCAGGAGAAAAGGCGGAGGCAGCGCGACGTTGTTGTGAAGCGTCAACGGCAACGATGACATTTCGCGAAAACTTCACAAAGTACTTGTTTAAACCAAGCATCAACCTCCGAGGCTGAAAAATGAAGCCAACGCGGTAAGGCTTAAAGTTCTGCATGATTAAAGGCGTGGCGCCTTGAGTGACAGGCGGGAGAGCGTATGCCGGCACGCACCCAAGTCTCGACTTATTGCTCCTCGTAATTAGGTCACGTTAAATACAGGAGGATCCCAGTTAAATGTTTCATGTAGATCAAATCGATATTTTGAGCTCATTAACTTCATAGTTGTGAATCAGGCGATTGTGGTGTTT
Organism: Seriola aureovittata; assembly: GCF_021018895.1. Classification (NCBI taxonomy): domain Eukaryota; kingdom Metazoa; phylum Chordata; class Actinopteri; order Carangiformes; family Carangidae; genus Seriola; species Seriola aureovittata. Next base: position 23,176,339 of record NC_079377.1, read on the forward strand.
GTGGCTTCTCAACAAAGAGGTGATCACGGCTTGAAACTGAATCTTTTACTGATTTCTAAACTGAATAAGGTTCGATAAGGGACCTGAAAGGATTTGATTTTGGATTCCAGAAGAATAAAATGTTATCAAACCCTAGTTTTGAAAGCCATTGACAAACAATATGGTCCTGCTGATAGGAAGCATCAGACCAGAAAAAGCTTTTATTGGTTATTCTGGAAGACTTGTCAACAAATCAATTAATCAATAAGTCACAGAATAAGCAGTGAGCTGTGTAGGCGATGGTGTAGAAGTTGTCATGGAAATGATGTTGCTGTGGCTCTGTTGTGTAGAAACTGAGCGTCTGAACATACTGACCAGCGTTGCCAGGTGTACAATAATTATTCTGACATATCTTAGTTTCATTTTTTACCCATAATAGAAAAGTGGTTTGGAGCTGATCTGAAACCAGCCTGATTATTCTCCATATGTTAATTGTGTCTGTAATGTATTATTTAATCTGTCCCTGGATCGTCCCTTAAATGATCCAATCAAATCTCTGCAGGGATCTTGTGAGACGGCCGCTGCTGCTGATCAGAGCCGCTTGAAAATTCCTCATGACAACTTTGGCGTGGTGAAGCGCTTCCTGTTTGGTGCGAGTTACAGGCCGTACCTGTAGCCTATTTGCATATTTGCTGGGATGCATGTGCGCTGTAAGATTGTATAATAATAATAATAATAATAATAATAATAAATGCTGGCATGTTGTTGGAGCCTATTTCAGTCAACTTGCTGAACCCATGAATATAAGATCAGATCTCTGGAACAGAATAATGGAATAATAAACTCAGTGAGCAGCAGACTGGATTTACATGTGCAATGATTTGCCCTGAAATACACTAATCCTGTCGTCCTAATCCTGCCAACACTGATAATGAACATATAGACGAATGGTGTAGAAGTGGATTTTGTAGCAGGAGTGGTTTGAAAAATTTCTATGGACATTATGAAGCTTTTTCTTTTTTTTTTTGTGCTGCGACTCTGAATTGCCATTGGAATTCATTGTAACTGCTGCGACTTCAGACCGACTTCCAGCTGTTGTTGCACCATGAAAGAGAAAGAGACAAAACCCTTGCAGAGCCACCGTTCAAGATTCCACGTGGTGAATATTTGACACTCAAAGGGAAAAAATTTCAATGGAAGTGCGGCTTGAGCATTGTCATCTCAACAACAAGGAGGTCTGGGGCTGGATGAAGCACCCTGCCGTCTGAGGCTCTGCCTGGAAAAACCAGCGACACCGCGACAGGTCAACTCTGAATTGTTCATTAGGATGTGAATGTGTTTGTTTCTGTTTCGGCAGAACCAAAGAAGCTGAACCGAGATGTCAAACTGACCCGAAAAAGAAACGCACTCGAACTCCTTGTTGCATACAGATGTGTGCATACTCTGATTATTTATGTGCAGTCCCCTCTGCAAGTGAGCGTCTGGTGATATAAGAGCTAGCAGTAAACCTCCTGATAAGCTTTGTCAAAATGAGAAAATATGAAGCTCTGTTTTAACGATTCAAAGCTCATGGTCTGAGGCGCGTGGCGCAAGTGCATTCAGGACGTGTCCGTGTCACTTTTGCTGTTTCGACGGCAGAAAAAACAGTCGCTGCTCCAGGCGCACGGTTCAAAAGGGTTTTTACCTAATCTCTGAATTATTCATGAGTATAAACCAATCACAGTGCCATCTCCCATTCCCTTTAAGAGCCAGGTGAGTTTGCACCTCGGCGATTTGCTATTATAATGGTGCAGTGTTTCGCACAGTTACATTCTGTTTGCGGTCAGTTGGCGTGATTGACACGCTGCTCACACCTCTACAGTGAAGTAACGGCACAAATCACAACAATAGACATTTTTCATATCATATGATGAGAAGTGTGAATAAATCTTCAGTTCATTATGAAACTGTGGTGACAATTAGTTGACGTGTGGGGGAACACTGTGTCGGATTTACCACGTAGTAAGAAAGACGCTTCTCTGCAGAGTCTCGTGCAGGAGACATCCATGACACACGACAGCGTTACACAACACGCCACGTCACGAAGAAGCTCCGACCTTCTGAGGCTGGGTCGTAATGTTCCACCTGACTTATCCCAACATCTGAGCTCATCTTCAGCTCACTCTGCGCGCCCGCCTCTGTTGACACATTTAATGCTCCTTAAAAATAACGCCACTGTTTTCAGACCAGGTTTTTGATGGTCAGTCACTTTCCGCTGCCTCAAGATAGCAGCGCGTCAACAAACACACCTCACTGTAAGACCAACACGCCCATGGGCGCACAGATGAGCGCATTTGTGTATTTGTTGTTTAAACAACATGGGCATTTGACGGGAAAATGACAACTGCGTCAGTCTGAAACTAGAGAAGACAGTTGCGTTGTGCTTTACGACCCTTTCCACGTGTGAGACGGACCTTTGTCTTTAAATCCCGTTGAATCTGTGGTTATATTTAACTGAGACACCCTCAACTCTTCTCACTTCTCAACCACATTTAGCCCAGTTTTAACCTTGATGTCTAGACATGACTAAAACCACTATCAGTAACAAGACGGTCAACAGGCTGCGGTGAGGGAACGACGAAGGCGTCCGCGAGAAAATGAGGATTTAAAACCTGCATCTCATCTGCAGCCGTCGACCACGAGGCGATGAACCTGGGGGCAGGAAATGGAGCTGCTCTTCCACAACGACACACAACTCATCATGTGGCATTTTACACTTATCACCGCCGCTCGCAAAGCGGCGGCTGGTGTGTGAAACACTTGACGGGTTCAGCCTGCGAGCGTGTACGCACTCGGAGGTACAAAGCCAATGTGGCGCGTCGTGATTTTTTATTTATTTTTTAATAAATGCGCCCTTTTGTCTGTGTGAACTTGTCAAAATTTGATTAGTTTTCCACAGCAAGCATGGCTTTTACACATATACAAACACATTCACACACACACACACACACACACACTCAGGGATAGACTCAGCTTCCTTGTGTAAGGCCTATTCATTTTGCCACAAGTGGTCCCAGATTGGATCTGGTCAGAGTCCCATTACGTCTCACCTTGGGTGACCTTAAGATGCCCCACCCTGCCCCCAACACACACTCACACACACACACACACACACACACACACACGAACACATACTCATGCACATAAACACACAGACAAATGCCTTCTCAAAACTATATTAAGGTGCACACACACACACACACACACACACACACACACATAGGTAGCCTCACCAAGACACAGGTCAGGTCATCAGTGCAGACAGACACACACACAAACACACAAGGAGCCTTATTGATTGTGTGTAACGTTATCTAGATGGGATCATTTCTATTGATTTAGAAAGAGGGGTCACTCTGATCAATGCTATCTGCTCGTCTGCTGTGTCATTAGAGCAGAGCCTGAGTGCCAAAATATCTGACTATCTTTCTTTGCTCTTAGAAAGGCCACCGAGCAGGAGGAGGAATTACTTGTTTGATCTCAGGTATCAACAGCGCCCGACACTGCCGACGTGCCCCGGAGCAAGGGCATCTATAGGTCATCAGTGTTTACGCTGTCCACTCTGCTCTGAGGACTTGTACCGCACGTGAGTTTACAGCGTCTGAACAGAGATAAGTGGGGTAGGAGTTCAGGAAACAGTGGAACGTAAGAACAGGTCAGAACCCTGCGGGGAACCCTGACCTGGTTTTTGCCAAAACGATCCGACTCATGTTTCTCAGATCATCAAGCTTTTGGAAAAAAATATGAAATTTCCATTTTCATATGATTGTGAAGTTTAGCTTTTCCTGAAAATGTCTGCCGTATATCTACGAATATTGAAACTAAACTACAAGACACAGAGAGTAGTTTGACTCGGGGGTGACATATGGACAACGCAACATTTAGTCCATGACACTGGAACAAAAATATTCATTCATTCATTATGTGGCATTTTCAAATATCTTGTTTACGTATTATATTTATTTTTCTCAATTATATTGTGGTGACAATCACAACTGTTGGCTGGATCTGTTTCTCCTAGAAATTACATTTCTATACAACAGAAAATACATTTTGGAGGGAATCTTATGCAGACTCGATTACATTTTCTAATTCTGTAACCAGGATATGTTGTTAATTTAGTCACAAACACACTGACGCTGAACATATCAGTGAAATGGTCACCGACAATGTGTTTGTTTTCTGTCTAAATGTCTGATCTTGAAATAAAATATCCATTTGTAATAAAATATCCAGTTGAGTTTTTATGGTTTTGTTAATTAAGTGCTACATTTATGAATGCACCAGGTGGTTGGTCCCATCTGATTAGAGTCTGGCTACAAAAGCACATTGGGTAAAATTTAGGGGAAATATGGTGGTTTTGGTTAAATGTAATTAAATGTGTTAAAATAAAGTGTTTTTGTGACTAAATTAGAAAAATGTAATCTGGTCCGCATTAGATTTCCTCCAACAACATATTGGCTGTTTAAATTAGTTGTATATAAATGTAATTTCTAGGAGACACGGTTTAATATGTGAAATGTCGTTTCCATTATTGATCATACATGTCAAATGTGGAATAAATCGTTTGTTAATTTACATCAGCTTAAAAAAAAAAGAAAAAAGCCTTGATCCAAACCTCACTCTGGCATAAGTGTTAAAGCTGAATTCTGCAACTTATATTTAACTGTAAATATTTGATGTGCTCTGTTTATGTGCTGCTATTCAACTCATTACTCTGGGTGAACATGTTGAAATAAATGTGGACTTTCTTTTTATATCACAAAATCGTAAAGTGTAAATTCACATATTTAGCAGCAACAAGATTTTAACACAAAAACAAGGTGAGACAGTGACAACATTCGCACGTCATGTTAACATGTAGACTCTCATCATTTGATATTTTCTCAGGATGAAGTAAAAAAAGAAAAAAAATGTTAATGCAGGTGTTTCTACTGCAGCTAGAGACGATCTTTTGCTTGACAACGGAGAAATAAATAGAGGCCATACAGCAGCATCGATTTTTTTTTTTCCAAAGATGCCTCATTGGCTGTGACAAGTCCAGCATCTATCTCTGCCTGCCTGATTTGCATATTGAGATTGAGTGATTGAGATTCAATCATAATTCAGGCAGAATTGTAACGACAATGACACCAGGTGTGAAAATAATCGGACGTGGAAAGGTGACGTGTAGCAGCTGAAATACTCGTACCTTCCTCAAACCTCTGGAAAATTCAACAGAGTAGCATTATTATCATTAATAATATCATTAATGACATTTTGCGATTATTTGATAATGAAGGTGATGATGTGAAAAGGCAGAAATAGGGACAATTTGTCAGCTCCACCTCTTCAAAGGGCTTGAGCTTTTAGGGTTAGAGCTAGAAGATAAGGGTTTAGAGTTGGGTTTACGATTACAGTGTGTCAGTTGGAGTATTTACAAGTATAGATGTGTGTGTGTGTGTGTGTGTGTGTGTGTGTGTGTGTGTGTGTGTGTGTCTGTCCCTTGGGCTGTTATTACCAGATGTGTCCTTTTGCCATCATTTTTTGCACCACTGCTTCTTTAACTTCATCAGGCAGACACACACACACACACACACACACACACGCACACACACACACACACAAGGCTTGTATTAATGAGTTCATAAAGTCATTTGTTAAAACCTGTAGCTGTAAAACCTGTCCCAGGATGAGTAACAAGGTGACAGCAGGACATGTCTTATGATTGAAGAAGAAAAAAAAAAAGAGCAATTACAGGCTGCTTTTAATCTGCAAATAGTAATCAAAAATTACAGCAGTCGTTTCATCTCGATCACTGATTTGTATGAACTTTGCTTCGCTGCGTCGGGACGCGACGCCGCTCCCTGACCTCCAGGTGTCTTTCGTCTGAAACGTTCCCTCGAGTATCGACGGGAATGTTTGAGGATTTATCTCATCTTCCTGTGGCTGTGAGGACATGAGGTTCACACAATGACAGGGGTGAATACTCTCTCTGTTCACGCACACAGGCTCGCTCTATCTCTCTCTCTCTATCACACACACACACACACACACACAAATGCACACTGCAGTCGCCTCCAGTCAAGCGTGTCTTATTGGCCTTCTGTTTGACTTCCTATTCGGCTCAGTGTGTGTGTGTGTGTGTGTTTGTGTGTGTGTGTGTGTGTGTGTCTCAGTGTGCGGGTGTGTGTGAGAGATCCAGATGGAGATGGGTTTATAATCTCGGGACAGTTGTTGTTTTTATTATTATTTTATCGTTGTTTTTACTGCTCACTAAACTGAGAATGAAGAGAGGAGAGGAGAGGAAGAGGAAAAGGAGATGAGACAGGAAGGAAAAAGGGAAGCAGAGCAGAGAGGTGATGGAAAAGAAGGAAAGGAACGGAAAAAAACAACAAAATAAATAAACAGGAGAGAAAGGACAGAAAAAGATGATGATAGGAGCAACAAATGGAGAAGAAAGGGAGGTGTTGGAAGGAGATTCATGGAAAGCAATGTTGCCAACGTCCTACTGAGAGGAAGAGGAGAAGAGGAGGAAGGAAGGAGGTTAAAAGATTAGGGAGAGGAAAGATGAGCAAAGTACAAAAGAAGCAAGAGCAAGAGAGAAATGAAAAAGGGAAAAGGAAGGACAAGAAAGGCTGCAGATGTCTTTAAAACGAAGAGGCGAGACAAAGAGGGGAGGAGAGAAAACAGGTGAAAGAGGAGAGAAAAAAGCAGATAAGAGGAACAGCAGATAATGATGAAAGGTGGTGGGGGTGAGTTGAAAGCAAAGCTGCCAATGTGTCGTCGAAATGAAGAGAAACAAAGAGAAAACACAAAAATGGAAATGAAGAGAGAGGGGGAGAAATGAAAGGACAAAAAGAGGAGTGGAAAGATGGCGAAGGGGTTTGTTGAACGAGGAGAAAGGTGGCGAAAGATAAAAAGGTGAGCAGAGATGTCTTATTGAAAGAAGACATGAGGAGAAAAGAGGAAAATGACAAACGAGGAGAGGAGAATAGGGAAGTGATGCAAGAAAGAAAAAACGAATAAAAAGCAAGTTTGTCAATGTCAAGAGGAGAGGAAGAGAAAAGAGGGACGAGAGGAGTGACACAAGTGGAGGAGAGAAGTGAGTGATCGAAAAGACAAAGGTTGTTGAAAAAGAGCGAGAGGAGAAGGGAGGAGTAGAAATGATGAAAGCGGGTGAAGGAAGGAGGGAAGGAAGGAAACGTGGAGTTACAAGCGAGACCTGCAAAACTTCTCAAAGCAACAAAACTTTATCCCCGAGCATCTCTGTGTTTCTGTCTTACTTTTCTCCATCTGCTTCTGTTTCCTCTGTCACGCTCGCTCTCTCTCTTTCTTTCTCCCTCTCTCTCTCTCTCTCTCTCTCTCTCTCTCTCTCTCCGTCCCTCCCACCACATTTGCAGGGTTCATCCAAGTCGCGTTGACGCCCACTCACCTCCAACATGCTACCTCAGTTTCCATGGTAATCGAGTAGCGACCGTGCTACATAAATATATACTTTAACATTCAGCACCCCACAACTCATTAAGAACATCTCCGGATGAAATAAAAAAAACATAAAAAAAATAAAATAAAACATCTCTCAGGGTGTTGTTCTTCTTAAAGGGGCCACGCCGCCTCGTTTAACTCCTTCTCAAGAGCGTCTGTGAGCACGGAGCCAACCAAGCTCATTTGGGTATAAAAGCATTGTTTTAACAAAATCAGTCTTCCATTCAGCTGTGTGAAGTGTGGTATTGTGGGTATTAACCCTTTCACAGGTATGTTCGCTCTCTTTGTTGTAACTTCCCGGTTACTAGTGGTACCTGAACATAGGTGGCGCTACAGTTCAGTTAGTCGTATTGAATGTAGTGTGTTTATTATTCAGTCCCTCCAGAATGTCGTGCTCTCGAGAACACAAATTTTAGCCCGAAATTATCCCAAAAAAAGCCTGTGAAATCCGGGAGGAACTGATTATTGACGTCCAGATCGCTCCATTTAAACTCCAGCAAATATTTAATACTCATTTGTTCTTTTCATTATTAGAAACTTTTTTCTTTATTTATGCTTGAATTGTCTTTCATTGTAGGTTTGTTTCCCAGTACTGTAACCAGTATTTACAATACGTATGATAGAATTTATTTACGTTCATTGTGGATCGTAACGTTAACGTCGCCGCCATATTGCACCAGGCAACACCGGCCTGTAAACAAACAGGACAATGGATAATTTTCCTCTGCGTCAGTAATTCAGTTCATGTAAACCTGCTGTTGATACACACTCCTACTATTGCGATTATAAGTAACTGTAGACCAAAGTTTTAGATCATAAACCCTTGAATATAAAGACAACTCCTTTGAAATTTAAACATTATAGAGCTTTTTATCCAGAAAAACTACAGCTCCTCCATTTATTCCTATCTGTTTACAGCGCAGTCTCGCCCGATCCAATATGGCGGCGACGTTGCCTTATCGCATAAAAACGGGCTGAAGTTGTTGTTGTTGTTGTTACTTCCTGTTCTCTACAGTCTTGTTTTCTTCCACTGCACCTGAGTCAGTGAGCGTTTTATTGGCCCTTGATTCATACAACAAGACGACGGTGTAAATCGTGGGCTGCATTATAAAGTTTTACTACAGTATGTCACATTTGTGGGTGCTTTCTCGTCTTTTTCTACGATTTAAAAACACTCGAGACTTTTCACTTCTTGCCCACAGAAAGGTGATGGTGCTCGCCACGTTGCGGCTGACTGTCCCGCCTCCTTTCTGGAAAATGCTCCTGGAGTTTTTTTTCTGACTGTATTTTTAACTAAATGAATCTCTACTGTTGTGCCACGTAGTAAAAACGACTGTTGTTATTATTTTGTGAGACTTCAGCATCACCACGCAGTGTACCATGAGTCTTAGCAGTTGGCTTGTTGCTGAACCTTAATGAGAGCTGTACCAGACAAAGCGGATTTCATTGAAACAGAATGAAAATGTAGATTTTGCTTTTTGCATTTTTCCAGCAGTGAGGTTTGTCGCCTCGGCCCAGTACAGCGAGCTTGTTCCCTGTCAGAGCTGCTTTGCTAGATGCTTCGGTAGCTTCATAAACCCTCTCTCCCCACACCTGTCTGACCTGGGATTAAGGGGGGGAACATTCAATTTGACTTTCATACCAACTGTTTTCCATTTACATGTGAGTGTGAACACCACGAATGTCTTCTTTCTCTATCTGTATGTACATTTAATGAATCATATTCAACATTATTTGTTATTGTATTTTGACAAATCCACCTTTTAACAGGAGGGTTAGGACTGAATCTAACACATCGCCAATCAGATTGTACAAATTTTGTTCTATAGTTTGCTGATAATCACAATTTAAGACTTATTTTCTTTTTACAGTCAGTGATCATTATCTCTTGCGACACCTTCCTGGTAAATTTACAGATTCCCATCCCAGAACAGTGAAGACTGAGGCTATGAATTCATTCTTTAGTATTTTTCCTTTTTTTTTTGAATGAGTGAAGTGCTGCATTTACTAACAGCAGCAGCTGCCAGGAGGTGGCTCGGGTGATTGGCGGCTGTACAAGGCACGGGACTGTAACGCCACGACCTTTCCCAAACCTTAACCAAGTGAGCGTCTAAACTGAAATATTTAACAAAGCTGCCGGCACCACAAGTGGATATTGATCAGATATTTTGGCAGAAGACAAAAGAATGTTTTATTGATATGTTGCCAAACGCATAATCGAACATCATATCCTCATTCTGTTAAGAGGAAACATAATCAGGTTGCAATTATGTTTCCTACAAAACGTATTTGCTGTTGCAAATTCATTGAATATAAAGATTATTTCTTGGAGATGTAGATTTTCACACGTGAAAACAAACAGTTTCATCCAGAGGTGAGATTTGAAAATATTCAGGATACAGGATTTTAGTTTAGTGAGACTCAGGCTTAGAAAATCTGATGTCCCACATGCACACAAATCAACATTCAGCCAAGTAGTCAAACTGTGTCAGAAATTCACACACACACACACACACACACACACACACGCACACTCTTGCACTCTATCTCTCCCTTTGGAGCAGATGGCTCCATAGTCATAGCTGATGTTTCACACATCAGTGAAGCACACCATGTACTCACAACTACTGAATACACACCCTCACTCTGTCACACACACACACACACACACACACGGTCACCACTATGGAACATGCTCAAACGGGGGAAACATGCTTGCATACGCACGCATGCGTAACTGCCCGAACCCAGACGTCCTGACTGTTTCACTCACAACCAACCAAACACACACACACACACACAGACACACATACACACACACACACACATATACGTGCATGCACAGTCACTTAGTCACACACACATGCACAAATGCACACGTGTGCACAGTGTCCTCATCGGTGCTAATTTATGGAGTGAGGAGCCATGTTGTTGGCAAGTTAGCTTAAACCTCATAACACACACACACAGACACACACACACACACACACACAGGTTTACAGCATTGCCGACTGAGAGGCAGTGGGTTATAGTGCAGTACCGTCCTGGGTGCTGTTAGGCCTGATGTCAAATAGCTGAAAACACCAAGTGAGAATATTGGACTATAACCCGGCAGCTCAAGGACATTATTGCTCTTAGCCGGCAGTCAGCAGCACCTGTGGGTTTAATTGAAAACACTCAGAACTAAATACAGACCACTGATGAAGAAAATAAACCAGACTGCAGTGAACTAGTCTCTTCTTTAACTGCTGTTTGTTTTGTTTTTTCCCCGTCACCTCTACAAGAGCAACTGTGCACTTCGCACATCCGGCACAGGAAACCTCCAAAACAAATAAAGAGCTTGAAATTATTACTGCTGAGAGTAAATGAAACACTCAGAAGGAATTTGATGTCAACTTTTTTTCTTTCTTTTTTTTTGTACCAAGTAGGGTGTAGAAAATCAGCGTTATTTAACTAACTGGAATCAATGTTTCTATAGCAACACAACTCTGGCCTCGCTGATATTGGGAAAGGTGTGAAAAATTCCCTGACAGCTGGTGGGCTATCATGAATTAATGTCACCGCAGAGTCGCTGTGAACTACCTGATCTACAAAAACACATAAACTCTCTCACACACACATAACGAGGAACATAGGAGTAGGGTGCATGTACACATGTTGGTGATTTTAATAAATGAAGACTTTGGACCACCCAGTGTGGACTTCAGATGAGCTGTGATGACAGCATGAATAGTAACACAGAGACACACAGGCAACGTGCCCAAATTATGTTTGGCACATTCAAGCAATCAAGGTACAAGGAAAAAACACACACACATTTGATTCAGGGTGTTAGAAGGATTTGTTTTTCCTTCAGAGAGGAGAGAAGAGGGTGATATCAGCAGGCAGTGTGAGACGTGTCCGCTCACCAGTCCAACAAATACGTGACGCAAATTTACAGGAAATGAGAATTAAGGCTAAAAACGCAGTTCAATATGATGATTATCCTCCTGAGAAGTAAGTATTGTGTTACAGTGCTTTGAATTGGACGTTGTATTTTCAGGTGTTCCTCACATTAAAGATGTAGATAATCAAAATACCTTTGTTTACAGGGTCATCGCACTCAAATCTTTAAGAATTGTATTTATGTATATTAAGGAAATATAGTTGGTGGCTACTTCACTTCATTATTTCCCACCCTGTATGATACTCCAGTGTTATTGGTTTAGTATATGGGAGTCCAGGGGTCCAACGGTTCAGGCGGCGTCTGGTCTCCACCTCCAAAACATCTACACAGAGATGCAACACAACCACAAACCAGGGCACAGCTGCAGTTGGTCATCCTGTGTCTCTTTCAGTCTGGGTGTCTCGCCCCTGTATAGAAAGGTTGGGGGGGTGGCCTTTCACATATCTGTTCCCAGGGGCCCGTTGTGCCATAATCCATCCACAGTTTAGAAACATAAAGTATTTTTACTTATCTGACTACTATCCCTATCACTTTTTACAATCCTCCATTTGAGAAAATACTCTCATCACGAGGTCGCATGTGATTAAAAGCTCCAAAATAGATATTAGAGGGACCTTGTAGTGAGATTGTATTCTTCAATCGTTGTTTCCAAGGTGACGAAAGAACTCTGAATCTCAGCTTTTATGGCAGCACATCCAAAAAAGTCCTTTAAGTGCTCAGGAAAAAAAGGAAAATTCCATGGTCAAGAATGAAGTGGAGTCTTGTTGTCGCCCTGAACTTGTCAGGAAACCAGCAGAGTATTTAAGAAGCTGCTGCTCACAGTCAAGAAATAGTCCGACACATCGATGCCCCTGAAACTACAAGGTGACGTTTTTACACTGCGTTTAGTTTTTTTGTTTTTAAACAAACGACATGAATTGCTTTAATAAGTGAGCTTAAGAGGTCTTACTGGATAGCTTTTCCCCCTGTTTCCAGTCTTTATGCTAAGCTAAGCTACCTAGCTGCTGTCTGTAGCTTCACCTTTACCGTACGGACACGAGAGGTGTATTACTCTTTCATTTTAAGAGACTATTCCAGTGGGTTTTTTTGCATGTTGAAGCCAAGCAGCAACATTCAGGGCTGATAAATGACGCTAAAACTGCAGTTCCTCTATTGGCCACTAGAGTCTGGCTCCAACAGTGAGTCAATCCCCATAGACTCCCATGTTAAAATGTCCAACTTTACAGCAGAAATAAACATGTTTACAGCCTGGTACAAAAACAAATTCCTCCCTCATGACAACTGTATGCAGGGTGAAGTTTAATGCAACTCACCTGTTTATTAAGACTTAAAGTTATACATAATTGAGGGCGTGGCCTCTTTGAGAGACAGGTGGGTAAGCGTATGCTTGTCACAAACCGGCATGTACAAAGTCTCAGCTCCACACACGCCCCTCCTCTTTTCCTATTTTTGGATTTACGAGATTTGGAGGCGGAGTCAATCACTGCCAAGATGGCAACGGCTGAGCAGCTCACTCTGACTCACTTCACGTACTAAATAGAATTCCTTTAGCAAACTGAATCTTCCCTTCTCTGCATCGTCTTCGACTTGAAGAGAGAGTCATGCTGCACCTGCTTCTGTTACTGCACATCTTTATATCTTGGCATCACTCAGACTTCTTTATCCTGTCCACCCCCACCCCCTCCCCCGCCCCCTCCCCCCTACTGTACATTTCAAAGCTCCTGTCCCACATATTACACAGTCAGAGACCTGAGACCCTCTGACCAAAGACTGATGCTACATCCAGGAAGTTTTCTCCTTTTTTATTACCTTTTATTATCTTTTTGTGCATTGTGTGAACGTGTGATTTTTTGCGAGGACACTTTATAATATCGCCTACGATTTAGAAATTTCGTTTTTATGAATTAGGTGTGAATTATATACTTATACTGATGCTAAAAGGAAGGTAAAGTGGAAATAAACAAGTCTGTAAGGAACAAGGAAGTGATAATTGGGCATTTTTAGAGGAAAACATTTTTTAAAGTTATAATGTGCTACCCTAACTGTGTGGGTACAGTAAGGTAAGGAAAGGGGCTTTGGGAAAATCTCCAGCATTGTTTTCCAGAAGAAGAAAAAAAGACACAAATCTTGGAATAATGATCGACTCATTATCAATCATTTATGGATTATAGCGACCTGCTTGTAGTGGACTCAACAGATTAAACTGTAGCCCACTGTGAAGCTGATTTAGCCCACCGTGCTGCTTCTCATAGTAATGGATGAAATACAGACGCTAAACAAACGCTTTTACCCCTCAGCTCGTGGCAGATTTTAGGTTAATGTTGCCCCAAGAGAAAACCTGCCCAGCTGTTTCTCCCTTGTCCCCTGTGCTCTTCCTTTCTTCCTATAAAGCACCTACATGTTATTATTACCTGATTCTAAATTACATAGTAAATGACAGGCGTTATTATAAAGTGCACGTTCATTCTTTTACTCTGTTTCTTCTGGCCTAAGGCATTTTTGTCCCTCTGTGTTGTATGTGAAGTGCTGCGCCGATAATGAAGGCTTTGTATTTGCTGTTAAACTGTATTACCAGACATCCATACTGTGATAATGACCATAATTTATGCACACAGCTCAAAGAAGAGTCTGCTAAGAGATTTTCCTGTGACGACGGGGGAAATAAATCTAAATGAATCTAAAACTGTATCCCTGTACGTTTCAAAATTGGTCTGCAAAATGTAAAATATACATTATATCTTAGTTAAAGAGCTGAAACCGGACGATTTCCTTTAAGTTCAGTGACTCAAACGGTTTATTTAAGTGAAGATTTTGGTGATTGAGAGGCAAAAAAAATAAAAAAATGCTGAAAACATCTTAGCGTAAACATGGGACTGAACTTTGAGTCACTGGAGTTAAAAGGAACCTGCAGACACTCATCCGTCCCACTGATCTCCTCACTCTCACTTTACACTATTTGGCTTCAAACTCAACTGTCTATTTCTGCTCATGTCTCTCTCATGCAGTCTTCCCCTCATTTCCCGTGCACAGAGCATGTTATTTGAAATTTTAAGACGTGATTGTTTCATGCAATTTCATCAGACCTGCCTGCGCTGAAAGAATTTGGGGATAAAATTAGCTCAGTGTAAGGATCCAAGGTGACTGGTGATAGTCATGTGTGGTTGTTCGCCAATTAAATCTCTTGATAAAGCTTTCTATTCCTGGATTAGGTGACAAACGGAATTGAATACGTGCCTCTGAAATGCCTCCACTTTCTTGTGGGTAATTAAAGAGGATTTATTTATGGTATTGTGTTAGCAGTTGGAAACTTTACCTTCTGTTTGCTGAGTTTTGTATCTTTTAACAAGTCTGAAAGCTCTACCTTGTTAAAGGTGTTATAATAGCTTCGTTAGTTTGTCATCTTTTTTTTTTTTTTTTTTTTTTAATGAAGCACAATAATTAACATGTTAGTAAGCGACGGTCTATTTTTGACTTTCCTTTGACGGGCTTTAATGAGAAAAGTGTCTCCGGCCATGAAGTCTGTTAGAGAGGAGTTGGACCAAGAAAAACAACAGCATGACGTGTTTCAACAAAAGCTC
Source organism: Seriola aureovittata (assembly GCF_021018895.1). Taxonomy (NCBI): domain Eukaryota; kingdom Metazoa; phylum Chordata; class Actinopteri; order Carangiformes; family Carangidae; genus Seriola; species Seriola aureovittata. The sequence goes on from NC_079377.1 coordinate 23,191,348, forward strand.
AAAAATACATTCGTTCACATTCACGTGACAAAGAACCTTAGAGATTTTGACTCTTGATTGTCGGGAGCAAAAGAGGAAACAGCGTTCAGAGGGTGGGGCAACAGCCGTTCACTTCCTGTTTCCTGCCGTCAGTGTTGAGTGGCGGTACTTGAAAATGTGATCAATAGCTAAATACTTACTTAATATTACATTCATCACTAAACCCAACTCTGTCAAGAGACTCCACACCTACACATCACTTTCTCTGCATTTGGCAGAGCAGGAATAGAAATGGAGACGCTCTGGTGGCAACTCGATCAATGCCCCGAATACGTTCAGAGGCGACGTATTGTTTTATGAAGGAATGAAGCGCTGCATTTGTTAACGGGGGCAGCGGGAGGCGGGCGGGGTGGAGGGTGGTGCACAAAGAGCACGACCGTTACACCGGAGACACGGGTGGCAAATAATTTTTAAAAAGTGAGGTAAATTAAAGGTTTAAAGGCGAAACAAACTATGTGTTACGAGGAATAATATGTATACTGTATTAATTAAATGTCACACACACATTACTAAACGTGTTACTACCAAGACTGATTGATAGTCTTTTTTATTTTTTTTAGGCATGCAATCATTTCCTAACCCTAACCAAGTGGTTATTATTGTAACCATAACAACCAAGCTCCCATCACTTTAACGAAGCAGTAATGATTTTAACCCAAACACTATCTTCTAAAAACCAACCAAACCTCCAGATCAGACAGGGTTTGTTTGGTTTTTTTGTAGCATGGTTGTTGTGATGCTGAGTTCCTATAAAAACTATTGATTTCAAACAGATTCACTCGTTGGGTGATTCCACTGCTGTTTTCTCCTCACTTTGTTTCTGGGAAATACAGACGGTGTTGAAGTCAGAGCAGAAAACTCTTACATGTTTACTCTCGTCTTCTGCTGTCGTTTTCATTTGGAGTTTAAAAACTGAAGGGAAAATAAAGTGGAAGTGTTTGTGGAAGTGATCCAGGATCTTTTATTAGCACTCACTCAGTAGCTCAAGGCTTAAAAAATACTTTATTTCTTTCTGACTACATGTTCATCATCTCGCAGGTGACAGTGACTCCAGCTTTGCAACACATGTGGTGCAAGATAACAAGAGTCCAGATACTAGACTTAACTGACGGTATTCTTACACAGAAAAGGTTTGTGTTTAGCTTTTTGTAGGTAGTTTAATGATAAAACAGACCGTGACAGAGCCGGTGTCAGTGCTGATACCGGCTCTGCTGTGTCCCTTCTTCTTAATTACAGGATAAGTCAGAGTCTTGTTGATTTACTGTGGGCCGGTCACTCCCGAAGACTTATGGCCCTATCATTTCACCATGACGTGTCATCGTAATTTATGATCTACGACGGCTGTTAAAACTATTGACATAAGTAAAAATGAAAAATGACCTGACAGTGACTCGCATGAGGCAAAGTGGTGACACTGTGTCCAGATCATCACTTTATATCAGCCAGCAGTTGTTTTACATTCATTTTTAATGGTCAAACCGCGACTATAATCATGATTTTAAAAGAAAAACAGAAAACAACCTGTTTTTAAGAGGTTCAAGTTCGTATTTTTGGTTAATTTGAAATAACAGGCAGTAATGAAAATGAGTAATGGTAATTTTATTTCATATAAAAGGAGGAGTAAGTGCTTTAATGAGCCGGCTGTAGCACTGCCCTTACACCACCTCTCAGCGTCTCATCCAGCGCCTCTTTCTTTTTTTTTTTTTTTGGTGCGCTACTACAAGGACTCGGTGTAATTATGTTCCTCTGTAACGTTCAGTAAGAATGAAGGAGAATGAGGAACAAGGTTTAGCTGAAGTTTAGATTACGAGGAAGAAAAAGTAGAGAAGCGTCTGACTCATCTGGTCGGTTCAAATCTTCCCACACAGCTTGAGGACGCCACACGACAAATTATTCCCCTGAACTCGTTTTCATTCAGATGTCAATGAGATGCAGTTTTTTTTTTTTTTTTTCATTCGTCACTGAGCTCTATTTTTAAAACAACAAAATATGATGAATGCGATGAGTGTTTCTGACTTCAGTAAGTGCAAAATAAGCTCTGCATCTTCATCCAGCATCTTATTAACATTTAGAGAATTAGGTTGAAATGTGCAGAAAACTGTGTGAACATGTGGCTTCTGCGTGTGTTTGAGTCAAACTGAGGGTAAATGTAAATGTAATGTATTTAAAGAGGGGAAGAAAAAAAAAAAACCTTGACATTTTACTGACCTCACACATCAAACACCAAGGTAGAAAGCAAGATGCCGAACATGTTTAAGTATGGAGATGGAGCCAGAGGAGCTCTTAGTGTAAAGGGGGGGGGGTCCTCTGCAGCCTCCCCACCCGCATCTACATCTTTCTGCCTCCTATACCGAGTCAATTAACCTAATGGAAGTGGCAATTAATTAACTCAGCAAACATGATGATTAAGGACCTGACAATCAAGTGAGTGGCAGTTGATTTAGACGTAATGACTTCCTGCCTCCTCTTTGATGTAGAAAATAAAAGCAATCAACGCTCTCAAAGACGCACATTTACACCGGATTTATGTCAGTGAAACGCAGGTAGACAAAGAAGATGAAAAAGACCCGACTCTGTGGATCCGGCTCGAGTCCCCACAGTCAAACGGATTTAAACTTTTCAAAATAAAAGCACTTCAATTTGGCTTTGTTTTTTTTTTTTCTCACAGCAAACAAACAAACAAACAAACAAAAAAAAGCCCAGCAACAACCGGACTGAGGCCTTACCGTGTTTCGTTGGCCGTTGGCTCCTATTGGTCCTCTGAACACCCCCTTGATGCTCCTCAGCTGTCCGTCACGCAGGTGGGTGGAACTGATCACAATGTAGTAGCACGCCATTGGATATAGTTTCATATGCTTCGATATCTATCTCTTTATCTCTTTATCTATCTGGGCTTAGAGGAAAAAGTCTTGAAAACTGCTTCCTCTCCTTTCTCCTCCTCCTCCTTCTTCTTCTTCTTCTTCTGTCCTCCTCAACTCTCTCCTGCTCTCCTCATTTCACCCCTCTCCCTCTGTTTTATAAAGTAGAGGAGGGAAGAAATGGCATTTAAAAAAAAAGAAAAGAAAAGAAAAGGCGGAGCGCAGGTTTCCCTGCTGCGCTGATTTATTCTCTCTCTTCTCTAAGTTTTTCCGGTGACTCTTTGACTCTGCTCATCTCCCCTCAGCCTCTGTGTCTTTTTAAATATTTCACCCTCTGCTCCTCCTTTCTTTCCACTCTTATCCACTCTAAATGTTTTTTTTATTCTTCTCGCTCCTTTTCCCAAATCTGCCTCCCTCCAGATTCCTCAGTCTCTCCTTAAATATTTCTCTTTAAGTCCTTTTCTCTCCAGATGTTTTGCTCCCATCTTTCATTCATCAATCTTTCCCTGTCATTGACTCCCTCCCTCTCGCTCACTCACTTCTCCGTCTTTCTTGCTGAGTCTAAATTTCTCTCTCGAAATCTCAGCCGCTCATTGATCAGTCTCGCAGCTCCTCTAACTATCTCCCGTCCGCTGCCTCCCTCTCTCCTCCTCACTTCACAATCTCTCCAGCCCCCTTTTGTTTTCCCTCCCTCTTTGTCTCTGTGTCTCTCTAAGTGGAGGGGAGGGATACTTTTTCCCTCCTCTTAATATCTCCCCATCTCCTGTCCCTGTCTTTGTTTCTCTCTCTCCGTCCCTTTCAGCTCTCTGCCTCCTTGTTAGTGCTGAGAAGAAGTACTCAGTCTTCTCCTCCCTCTGTCTTTCTCTCTGTCAGAGCAGCCGTGCAGCTTCCTCTCAGATGCTCCTCTCTTCTCCTCTGCTGCGCTGCATGTGTTCGCTCTCCTCCCTCCCTCTATATCTCCCTCTCTCTGCTGATCTCTTGCTCTGTGGCCAGCAGAGTGGTTTGCTCCTCAGTTACCCGCGGTTACCATCTGCCCTTTTAACGCATGGAGTGCTGACGCTTGCTCTCTCCTCCCCATCCCTCCCTCTCCCTCTCTCTCTCTCTCTCTCTCTCTCCCTCTCTCTCCCTCTCCCTCCCTTCCTCCATCTCTCTCTGCCTCTCCTCTTGCTGTCTTTCTTCTCTCTTTAATCATCTCCTTCTCTCCCTCCTTCCCTCTTTCTCTCAAGCCGAAGGAGACAAGCTCCACCTACTGGTAAGCAGGAAACATACAGAGAGGAAATAAAGGTGAAAAGAGAGCAGGAGCTGCGTTTTCTGCACAGTTGGCATGAAAAATCTTTATATGGAAACACACGATCAAATACAAACGCGAGCATGAAGCTGGTAGCTTATCATGGAGTCTTTACCTACACGTACAGTTATAAAAATAAAACATGATTAAAAGCACAAATATAGACTCAAGTGTTCTGCAGTTAAATTTACATTCAGGTAAACAGATACATAGATAAATAAATTAAAATCAATTGTCTGACTTTAAACTTGTATACACTTTTTTGTTTTTGGCATTTCTTAGTGGAGTATGTTACAGTTATTAATATTATTCCTCTTTTTAATTGATTTGATTCAGTGGCCCTGAGAGCTCAACACACTGCAACCTAAGAAATCAATATGGACAAGACCGAAATTCAGAAAACATCTTCATCAATCTGACAACACAATGCAAGCGTCTCCCTTCTTACAGAGTCTGTCCGGCTGATGCAGGTAAGTCCAACGTTCACTTTCCTTTTTCAGTCTGTTTTACTCTCCTCCATCTCCAGAGAAAAATATCCAGCTCTCCGCTACGTTCACCGGCTCGCCGCTAACTTTGTTCCTTCTGCCAGTTGTGACTGGGCAGGTTGCGTTCAGAGGGGTTTTAGAGTTTCTTCTTCAGTGAAGCTGATGAAAACAATGAGCTGAAAGATGCTTAAAAAAAAGAGAAGTGAGATGTTGTAAAGGAAGAGTTCGGGTGGATGTTTGGGCGTCTGTCGTCTCCCAACACAATTCTTTTAACCATGACTACAACTGTAACCAAGCAGAGATGAGGAGTGGGCTGCAGAGGTTGTTGTGAGCTCACTTCTCTCTAACTCCTCACCCCCAGGTTCTTTTCTTTTTCCAAACTCGACTTCAGACCACAACTGATATTTTATCAGACTTAACACAGCTCCCTCTGGAACCACAAAGGGCTTTACACAGCTTTTTCCACATATGCAGTAATACACCCCAACACCTGTAAACAGACTTTGATGTGTAAAATTGTTTGAGTTTCCCACAGTGTTTGTGCCTTCACCAGCCAGTCTACATACATACCCATATAGAGATACATACACAAACATATACATATACTGTGTACTGTGTTTATATATATATATTTACACAAACTGATGTATATAGAAACAGAACAACAAAACAAAACAGCGACCAAGTTGTAGCTAACAGCAGCATCACACATGTATGTCCTTAATTTATGATAATTATTATTATTATTATTATTATTATTATTATTATTATTGGTCACTTAAAGACAAGCTCGCTAAGCAAGAAAATAGCAGTAACAATAGGTCCTGAAAAATTCAATCATTGTTATGTTAAGTTAATCTCTCCAAAGGTCAAAATTCAGCCGCTTGGTCCAGGAACATCCCAAAAGTTGGAGGGGATTCAACTTTCCAAAATAAAAGCATGCATTTCTTAGCGAAGTATATTATAGTTATTAATATTCTAATTTTTTTTCTTTGATCTAGATGATAATCAGGCGTATCGTTTAGCAAATACAAAAGAGGATTCAAATCAAATTCTATTTTCAAGACTGATTAGTGAATTAAATAAATTCATATATAAATAAAAGAGTCTCCAGAGAAAAGAATATATATTAGTATTTTACTTTTAAGCTTGCTCTTGAACTTTCCGGTTCAGGAGATCTGAGGATGAGAGGCAGCATCACCACCCACAGCTTCATAACCAAGAGGTCAGAGAAGTTGCAAACAAATCCCCAGTTTAACTCAATTATCTGAAGCATCTCTGCGAATTAAATTTAGCAGAAGATCTAAGAGGCCTTAAAGTGGAACAGGAGTAGAAGAGGTCAGAGATATGAAACAACGCACTTCAAAAACAAAAAAACAGACCCTTACAATCAGTTCTCTATAGGAGGCCGGTGAAGGGGAGATGCTGCGGCTCCGCTTGATGCCAGTGAGACGCTGGGCACGCCGGCGAGAACGAGCTGACTCACAGAGAATCACAGAAATCAAGATGTAAGAAATAAGAAGTCGTGTGAAATAGTCTCCAAACGCCGAAACAAGAGAAAATTGTTTAGGTGTGTCGGGTATTCCAGACGGTCTCATTTTCAGCTCAGATGCTAAAATGGATCGTTCTTTTAATCCATAAGAAATTACAGTTTACTTAGAGAATCTACAGTGCCCTCTGATCCGCGAGGCTTTTAAGATTGAGCTCTAGCCACATGTCTGTGACGGCCAGAGTGAGTTATTCCACCTTGGTTAATGCATTTATTTTGTTGCCCTCCGGTTAATCCTTTCTCTCTGTATCTAAACTTGTGTTTTTCTTCCTTTAGGGAGGGAAAAACACAAGTTTAAGAGACAAACTTCTCCACAAACCCAGAATTACAGGCTGCAAATATTCAGTATGGTACCAATTATACATTAAAGTCCCAGATACAACTAAATCTTTCATTTAACATCCACTTTATCTCTGTCCACATCAAATATTCCTCTTTCTCTTATTAATCCTACCTTTATTTCTACAGTCCTAGTCACAGTTCAGTCAGTATTTTTCACATCTGGAAATGTTGATTCTGAGCTTTCTGTATTAATCAGAATTATCAGAATTTAATTTCAGCAAACTTGATTTAAACTTTCATTTATAGCAAAGTTTGCTGGTCTTAAATTCAAAAGACTTACAGTGTATCTTAAAGATGCGTTTCTCTGTTTTATAAATTCCTCACTTTGCTCACTTTAACATCAAACTGGACTCCATCTTCAAGAGATCCACAAACACAAAGGGCCTCATGCGCCATAGTTTGGTTATTATTGATTTCCTTGCAAAAAATTCTAGGCAGATGAGGAAAAACAACTAATGAAAAACACTTCAGATGAAGCACCTCATGCTCACTTAAGCTCCATCTTATTGACTACTCAAAATTCTGACTTACTGATGAGAAAAACAAGCAAAATAAATCATGTTGCTAGATGGAAATTTTAACCTTTACTTTGTAAATGACAACAAGTCCTCACACCTGAATGGAAAAAAAGTTTCCTTCCAAACATGATTCACAAGAGTCTTATCTGGTTCACGCTTCTATGGATAAAGTCTGGTTAAGGTTAGGCAACTTCCTCTGCCACCATCCGCTGTGTACAGTACAGGTGTGCTCGCATTGTCAATGTGCACGTGCCGCTTTGAAGATTGCACATCCCGGCTGAACCTCGTTCAGTTAAAGTGCAACTAACGACCCTTTTTTTTGCAAGAGGGGCAACAAGTGATGCTTCGCTGCACGAGCTCCACTGCAGCTCGAATCGCAACTTTCTCCTTTACGTTTATAATCCCCGGAGTCTGTCGGAGTTTTTATTATTACTACTTTATTTAGCACTGATGAGATATACAGGTGGTGTTTTTGGTTTACCAGCAGAAACCACACACACATTATTTTCATCTACTGCATGTATAACTAAAGCCCAGTGCTGAGATTGCTTATTTTCAGGCGTCCCACTTAGTTTTCATTCAGTAAGAAACAAAACAATTCCTTTCCTGTTTCTCACTGAATGATTCTGAATTACTACATTTGCATCGGTGTTGGCTCGTGGAAGGATTTTCCTCGACAGGAAATTGTCAAGACCCCCCCAGAGTCGCTCTCTCTGGTTTAGTGGCCGAATATTGTTGTTGAGCTCTGAGAAAATAAAGTACACAGTAAGAGGCTTATCTGATAAATTTCCCTCTACTTTGGGTCCCATGATCCAATGCTATAAGCTTAAAGCCCTCCCCCCGGCTCCACTAGATTAATTTTACACAAAAACAAATCTAACTTTTTACTCCCTGTTCAATTCTTCTTGTGCTTTATTCATTGTTTTATACCGTATAGTTTTGTTTTTATTTGTTTAAATGTGTACATTTATTTACATTTATTTTCCCCTTGCATCCCATTATGAAATGTTTTATGTATCTGTTGTAATACAATGGCAACATAATGTGGAGTTGCTGGTGGATTGTGATTTGTGTTTGGGGGGGATGGGGAGATAAGATGGAAATCATTAAAATATGTACTATAATAATATTGTGTGTTAAATGAATGCCTGGTTTATTTAATAATATATCACGTATGCACCCACAGGGGGGAAAAAAACAATAGAACTAATGCTAATGTGGGGCAATTCCTCTTCACTATCTGCACATTTTGGTGGAGGAAGACAACGAAGAACTGCTTCATTGCAGTTTCTTGGTGAGCAGTATTCCAATGTTGTGTCTCTTAGGAAGTGCATAGTACATACAGATGGCTGGCAAATGAAAGGAAATACCAACATGTGTGTTAGTAAGGTGTTAGTCCACCTCAAGCCGCCAGAACGGCTTCAGTCTGGATCTCTACTGGAGGGATAATACACCATCCTCTCAAAAGATATTCCCCCCACTCTGTGTTTTGGTGATTTTATCTTCAGCAGCAATTAACATGTGAAATGAACCATATAATATGTTGATGGCAGAAGCTATTTTCACCTTGGGTGTATATGGCAAAGACAAGCACCCAGATGTCTGTAGCCAACAGTGTTATTTGCACCCAAATAACCGTAACCCTTAATTAAGTAGCATGTTCAACTTGGCTAACTAACGTCTAGCTAGCCTTAGCTAAACTAGCGGTGTTAGCTGACCATAGAGCCAGTCTGGGCATTGGACCGTGTTGATATCAAGTACACCAACACCAAGAAAACCATGTTGCAGGAAAGGGTGTATTGTGTGTTTAATGCACCCTACCTTTAGTTTGTACACCACTTTGGCGCCTTCAGCCATTGAGACACGTAGCTGTCGACTTACGTCATGCATTCAACAGTGTTTACGTTTTTGTGGAGCCAGAGGGCGACAGGTGAGGGTGGCCAGGTGTAAATAGCTAAATATCTGCTGTGGGAGTATTTTCACCCAGGTGCAAATAGATATATGTATATTTATAGTATATAAATAGATGAACAGAGATAAAATAGGAAATTGGCTGAAACAGATATCACTTAAATGTAAAATTTCACTTTTAGCGGTTTGATAAATACAAATCTACAAAGGCCCAAGAATGAAATAATGTGATTCACATCAGTTTTATACTCACTAAACTATTCAGCATTCTAGTTCATTTATTCATTTTTATCCTTTACTCCATCAACCATCTGTATTCTGTATTTACTGAGAGGAAAAATAATCAAACATCAAATTTCCACTGGCAGTTTCATCACAAAAACATAATTTGAAAATGGTATAAACAATCTTCCTAGATAGATAGATAGATAGATAGATGGATAGAAATTAGACCTAACTACACTGTAAGATAAACACTTGACCTAATTAAACAAATTCACTTCACAGATGTAAATTCATACACGACACTAACATTTACATATGATTTACATGTGATGATTATACATGATAATGTGCTCTTTTATAAATGCAGATGGCAAACATGCAGCCATGCTCATATGCATATGTGCTCATAATGTCAAGAAATGCTCAAAAGAAACTGCAAGCAGACAGCAGCAGCAAAAACCCCCCCCCCAAAAACCCACTCAATTAATGTTGGTATTAATAATATCTATCACTGTTCATTTAGTCCAGTGTGTGATGAAAGAAAAAAGCAAACCAGGATTATCCATTGCTCACTTCTGCAGTTCATCAAATGTAATGAAATCCAACAGGCCAGATAACACTGTACTGCTTCGTGGGGGGGGGGGGAATTATTCATCATCTTGTATTTAACCTGGCTCCTACTGTCTGTTAATATTCTCATATTCAGGGAATGCACAGACTGAGATGGTGGTTGGACCCTGTGAGACCCTGCAGATGGGACAGCTTGTGCCATACTGTGGGCCGTCACATCCAGACGGTAAAATGTCACAAAAATGTCAGGGGAAACCCAGTTGGCTTCATAGCAGATACTCCTCAGTGATACACCATTGAACAACACCAAAGAAAAGGCCAAACTCCCCTACACTCAAGTGCTATCACAGACTGCATATTGGCTCTGTGGCCATTAGTCAGACACTGGTTCAGTATTTTATTTGCCTGTTTCTCAAGACTTAAGTCTATCACAAGCAGAGTTGTGTATTTATTGGAGAGTAGTGCACATTTATTGGGAAAAAACAAAGCCATGGGCTCCAGATATTTCGATATTAACATTGACAGAGGACTGCTCTTTGCAATCAGTCCATGACTTTAAAGGGGTGTTAAATAATCTATGACCTTTATAGGACCAGCAGGAATTGCAACCAATTTGGCAGGACTTGCCTTCTCCTCCAAGTCCCTGGCACAGAACCAACCTCCACCCTTCTGCCTCCCCTGAGCGACAGCAGCCTGCAACTGACACAAACTACAAAGCTGCATTTTCAAAAAGGGGACAAATGTGCTCTCTGATGAGAGCAGAGATCCAGCACAAATGTCTCTTTTAAAGAGGTGTTATGGTAGAATGCAAAATATGGGAATAATAATAATATTGTTTGACCAGTTCAGTTTATTTACACTATTATATGACAATTTCAAATAAACACGTACGATGCACAGGGGTAGGCAAAACGCCTCTGGGCTTAAATGGGAGTCTGCTCCTAAAAGTCGATAAGACAAGTGTATAAACAACTGAAATAATATGAAAGAAAATGAGGATGCACATGCAACACTTTAAAGAAATTCTATTAACTAAAACAGAAAACAAACATATTGACTGACTTCAGTTTAATTAAAGGCAGCATAATAGAAAAACAATCAGAGGCATGACCATAAGTAAAGAAAACAAACATAATATAGTTTGAAAAAAACTATAGCTGCGTAGAAAATAGTAATTCTAAACTGTATACCGTACACTGCATACTCATCATCAGATTGTTTCAGCAGTTAGTATACTAGTATACTATATAAAATGAGCATGCTTTACCATTTAAACTAACAGGAAATTATAATATATGTGCAACAGATGTCAATCAAACGGCCACTTTGATATGACACTTGCAATTAATGAAATCAAATGTAATCAAAATGTTTTCCTAAGTTGTAAGTTGTTTTTTTCTTCATTTGTTTGCTTGTTTTCTAAGATCTTTCTGGAGCTTTAGTTTCTCCCAGGTGCGAGCTCAAGCTGTCGAGTACAAACAAATCTTGAATGCTGATTCTTTAAAGTGAACCGCCTCTACTGAATCACCAGTCACTGAGCGAACCAGTAGCTTTCAGCAGTGGAGCTTGACCCACTGGTGACTGAAAGCACCGCTGTGATTCACAGTACATTACTTTCTCGTTAAAAAGCTGATTAAAAGACCATGAAAGCCACAGAAACAATCATAATCAGATAAGTCTGTCATAAATAATGGGCTGCTGAGCTATTAACCTTACATGTAGCAGTTACAGGCTGGTTTTAGACAGAATAACTGACAGTGTCAGGTTGAACATACTACTGTCCAGTCTGAATCAGCCCTGACAGCATGGGCAGTGATGTGTTCACTTGATGTTGTATGTACTGAGACACCTTTGTAAGGAGATACAATTATTTAGCATTAAAAAAGGTGCATTCAATAGTCAGCTGTACTTAGTCTGCATGCTGTCTGAAGTTTGAGTTTACTCCATTCACTCTACATACTAAAATCATGTTTAGCATTAGCCTGCGTCTGTTATGGATATAGGAAACGCTGTAAGAGTCTTCACGTGTGCTAGCTGCTCTATGAGACTCTATAGGTAAATGCTAACATCCACACGCTAACGTGCACACTGACATGCTAACAGGCTAATGTTCAGCAGTTGTTTTTTTGTTTTTTTTATATCATGGTCACCATCTTAGTTAAGCATGTTAGCATGCTAATATATGCTAGTTAGCTCTAAAATCAGTACAGTACAGCTGAATATAGAGGGAGTATAATTGTTTTCCAGGTGCGCTATTTGGTTATAAACAAGGGTGGCCAGATGTCCCCATTTTCTGAGCAAAGTCCACGTTTTTGGTGGCCTGTACCTCGCTGGAGCTATCCCCAGAAATGTACCCATTTTTAACTGTGAGGTAAAAACAGATGTCTGGCTTTGTACTTGTTTTGGCCAACAGAGGAGGCTGGCTGTTAGCTATAACTTTAGAAATGAAACTAAAACCATCAAAATATATTTATCCAATCATTGTATTCATATTTATTTTTTTTTTTGTCTCTAGGCAGAGAAAACATACACAAAGCTCCCCTGCCGGAACTTGAAAAAGATTTTATATTGGAAGAAGTGAAGAAGAAGTTGCCCGACTGTCTGTAATGGACTTCACGTGAAAATATTCACAACCTGGAATACTTTATTAACAAAACTTTTAATTCTTTTGATCTGTAGACCCTTACAAACTAAATATAAATAATAAGGAATACACAGACAATCAGACTTCACAACTGCTTCAAAGGTAGGGAGTTATTTTTATCAGTCGTTTCATACATGAAACTGGGACTATCCCCCTTTTTATTTTATAAATTTAAACATTAGATATTTTAAGGATATATTGACTGCTGAACTGTAATTGTCCCTGGTTTTCATTTCAGAAATCTGGTCACCTTATCATAAGCCAATATAACTTCATATTTTGGCCTGATGGCTGCGCTAGATTATGGAAAAGTCAAGGCCTCTAGGCTGCATGGGTATCAAACTCAGCGACAATCCACTCAGCAATCTTTGAGATGTTTCTGTCTAGACCAAAATGGTGGTTCGACAGACAAACGTCCCTATATTAACACAACTATGGTTATAAATCCACCTAGGTGCTCCCACACTTTAATTCAAAAGTTCAGTCTGAAAACCGATGTAGTATGTAACCCAGATCATGTATTTTTTGGTTTTCTGTCTTACTATTCAAAGGCTAAATGGCATACAGCTAAGTGTGCAGAATATCCTCTATATGTATTCGACTGTTATTTCCAACACCTTGGGCAACAAAAAGACATCTGTGCTACAGACTTTATTTAGGTTTAAACAGTGAAGATTAGGACACGACACCTTTGTGTGCTGTGAGTGTGGAGCGTTAGGAGCTCATCCCAGCGGTATTTGTTGATTAGCATGTGAGCCAACTGGATTCTCCCTCATTATCTAACGAGCTAATTACAAACTAATTATTCCAAGGCAGCCAGGTTAGCGCATCAACTTTGCAAAGTTGTGAAATTGATAGAGACAATGCAGCAGTGAGGGGCAATCATTATAATTGATTGTGTAGCTGTTTGTATAGTTGAGAAAGAAAGAGAGTCTGAACCTCAGGAAAACTGGCATGTCTTAAATTAGAAAACAATCTATACTGCAAAGAAAATAAGTGCCCCCAAAATTAACAAATCTAATAAGAAATCAGTTTGTTAACAGCTTTAATTCGAGTTATTCACTCAATAACTGTATTTTTGAGAAAAGATACAGAAGGTTAAAAATAACACACTCAGCACATTTGAGGGAATTTGGCATAAGACAATGTAAAGTCTTTATTGGCAATAAATAAAGCAAATTGCAATGATACAGAAAAATGATTTCACATAAAAAATAAGAAAGAAATCCTTCAATGCTCTTCTCGATTTCAACAACATCAATATCACAATCTCAAACCATCAAAAAGAATTTAAGGCCTAAGGCTCTCCAGTGTTTGGCAGGACACTAAGAGCTGGGTGTTACAGTCCTTTACGACTGTGCTTTTAATCTGAAAATTGGATTTGTAGTCCTTTATGGTTTGTAGTTCTGTAGTTGCTGGTAGAAGCCGGGGTTGGGGCGAATTGAGGGCCTCACCGACTTCACCTGGCTGTATGCGTCATCAAACGATAGCGCCTCCCTCAGCATCAGGTAGCCAATGGCAATGGAGGAAGAGCGTGACACGCCAGCGTTACAGTGGACCAGCACCACACCACCCTATGGAGAGAGAAAATGACTGACCTTGTACTTACAGATAAACGGCCTAAATTAGCTGTTTTTGTTGTGTTACGTATTTGTATCAGTTTATTGCCGAGTGAAACAAGATCCAAAACAAACAGTGTACAGCTCCTATAAAATGACCTGAATTCATTGTATGAATGTTAATATTGGATTTTATTTTGATTTTAAGGTCCATAGTTTCCTGTGTTTCATTATTAGTGTTGATCCATAATAAGATATATTTTTGGTTTTAATAACCAAAAACCATCTCAATGTAGTTTTACATCTCCTCTCTCAGGCTTCTCTCTGGAGCTTTAGTAACAACAGGTCGATGAGCCAATCAGAAGAGAGGAGGCTCTGAGCCTCTCTTCTGATTGGTTGACTGTTTGCTGAGTGATCCAATATAAATATAGCAGATTTCAGGTAAAAACACTCAGAGAAACCAAATCCTGCAAGGCTGAATGGTGGGTCCAGGTGGGCGAGGCTTGGGGCATGTCTGAGGGTGGTGACTTGTTTGTTGTGACATCACAAAGTTACAGATGTCCTGCTGACTCGTTTTAAGGCTCAGTTTCTGAATACAGGCTGTTTGCATTTTCTCTGCGGACTGAGTCTTTGATACTTTCACAGTATTAAAATAGAACCTAGACCTGATCTATAATCAAACTACACATAGACATCTACCTTTAGACTATATGAGACCTTTAACTGCTGGTGTTGGTGCATTTGCAGCCATTCAGGCAACAGTTTCTTGACATATCTGTAGTTCCTTTCACATATTGGAACATAGTGTTGGTGTCAGAAATTCTGGATATCTGCAATTTGGAATTACAAGTCAGAAGCTGATTTCTTCTCCCATTCGGATGTGACATGTCATAAAAGAGAACGGTTCTGTAATCTAGTCATGCTGGGAAAAGAGAAGAAACATGGATTTGTCTGATCTTAAAATTATGTTCCCTAAGCTATGCTGCAACTAAATAATATGGTTAATTTTAATTAACCTGTTATGAGGTATGAGATTAACAGCAAACTAACAGCTTTAGCCGTTTACCACACAAGGGTTTACCAGATTAAAAGTGCAATTACAAAAAAACCCCAATTTTTCTAGTCCCAGTTGTACAATTTTATCTGCTGAGATTTCTGCTGCCACTCCAATAAAACGGAGGTAAAAGGATTTTCATTTGTTGTGTTCAAAAAGTCTCTGCCAGAAGCAATGCCATGGTTACTGTAGATAATCCACAGACCTCACTGTGAACAGTAGTCATAGAGACTACTTTCTACAGAGAGAAATACTTGAAAACGCAAACAAAATTCTACTGAACTCCACAGTAATGTGGTTGTAGCATGAGTTTCAGAGCATTTCTGAACATTAAATTATGCACAAGGGCAGATAACATCAATGTTTTTTAATGAGTGTGGCGTTAGCTTTGTTGACATGACATCAGGTCAAGAATTCAAGGCCTCAAGAGTCATTTCACCGTCTTTTTCCTCTTGAAAATCTGCAATTTCCGACTTTCCAACATCCTTGAAAGCAGCATTAGACAGAGCGTGTAGAGCAAGAATAAATCTGTCTGTGTCTGTGGCTGCGCGCCTGTGTGTTTGTGCATGTCAAAATTTTGTGATATGATTAATATTAATGTGGATGTAATTATTTTACTGCCTAGAGTGCCTGGCTGGAAATTTTTTAAATTCCAGCCACATCTTTAGACAATGCGTGCAGGCCCACGGCTCGGCGCTGAAGCTCGGCATATTGACACATTTGTCTCTTTTATTCAACATGGAGCCTCCCCATCACAGAGTACAGTCTCTTTCTCAGGCTGAAATGGAGCGGAACAGAAACTGTAATTTTACATGATTTTTATACATGATTTTATATGTCAATCAGCGCCCATTGAGGGACAGAAGATTGAAATTGGCTCAACACACATACAGCGCTTTGGATGCTGGAACTGACATGTTCATCACTGCTTCCCTTTTCGAGATATATGAGATATAATTGAATCACATACAGAAAATGATATCAGTCTTTTATAAGTTTCTATCAATCAAAGAGGTTTCTCTGCTGCTTTGCTATATTTGTGCTGGCGTCTGCAGTCAGCACGGTTACATATCAGGTCTTGTTTTCCTTCTTATAGAAAAAAAAACAAAAAAAACAAAAACAAAATATAAAACTTCTACAGACTGAAAATTGCCTGAGCTAGATAATCCATCACAGCAAACATGGAGACTTAATTTGGTTTTGTCAGAGTTTCTTGTTTTGCTGTTATTTCATTGCGCTCGAGTTGAGTGTTTTCATATCAGTGCTCACATCACATTATGTTCTGCTTACGGTCAATCTCCAGACGCACACACACATACACACACACACACACACACACACACACACACACACACACACACACACAGGAAGAAATGCCAGGAAATAATCTCTTTAGAAAGTATTGCATCCAGCACGTGAGGGAAAAACTAAAGTGTAAGCAGAGAACATTTTGACTTTCAACATGAAATGACCCCAGCGTGGTCTTTTAATAGGTATTCTGACCACCCACCTTGCCTTTGTGCTGAGTTACAGATAACTGACTGCTAGATGTGTGTAAATGCATCACAGTCAGGTAGCAGAATAGCTGTGTGTGCACACTGACATGTTAAATTAGCCGGCAGATGTAAAAGGAGGAATTTTCAGGCTGCGGGAGCCTCCTGAGAGAGAGTAGTTCCAGAAATGTTTAAACAGATTTGATGCATTTTTTACCAGGTAAAACCATGAAACTCTATCGTGGGTGTTTGTCTGCGTCTTATATTTATGTGTCTGCGTCTGCCAGTAATGGAAAATGACTAAGAACATTTAGTAGAAGTAGAACTTGAAGATATTTGTACTTCACTTGGATAAATCAGTTGCATGCTGGTTCATACTCCTACTTCACCACATTTCAGATGGAAATATTGTTTATTTTTAACCCCCTGCATTTATCTGATGGCTGTATTTACTAGTTACTTGTCAAATTAGCATTTTGGAAAACCTATAATAATCATAAAATATGATGCAGTGTAATGCAGTTAGGTCTAAGGGCATTTCCTCGATTTCTACATTATTTCTTAAATTCAGCTTTTAAAGGTTTACTTGCATATAACATGATACCCAAGTGTTTTATATCACCATTTGCAGAGCAGTCTCAGCTCTCTCTATAATGAGGCCATGTTTGTCATACAGCACTGTGCAAAGAGATAATTTGGCCCGAACGCTGGAAGATTGAAGCCTAGTTTTTTTTACTTCAAATATTTTTTTATATATTTATCTTTACTGTTGTGGATTATTTGTTTTGGTGCTTGAAATGGGTTTAAGAGAGTCTGTAGGTTCATAAAATGGTGCAACATGTGAGTATGATAGTAGATAAATGGATAATAAATTAGTCGTAGTGTTGTCTGTCACAATACTTTAAATTTTAGAGGCTATGAGTCGCGTATGATCTCGTAAGAATATGTCAAGGAAAGTGGAGAGTCTACAGAATGTTTACTATTTTAATATTTAATATTTCTATGGTGTATGATCGCAAAGATGTCATCAACCTCAGAGGGTTAATTAAAATATTCAGCAATAGTTAGCAAGAAGCTAAAATCACTTTGACAAACTACAACATTAAAAGGCCATTAAAAGCATCAGAATTATGTATATTAATCCAAATATATGCAGACTGCATAAACACATAACACTGACAGTGACCTTTAATTTGAAAGTTTTAGTTACACTTGGCTGATAATAGTGATCATTCTGACTTAAAGGAATCATTTCAAATTTTGGGAACCTCGTTTATTCGCTCTCTTGCAGAGAGTTAGATGACAAGATGAACCACTCTCGTGTCTGTATGGTAAATATGAAGCGACAGCCAGCAGCTGATCGGCTTAGTTTAGCATAGACGCCGCTACAAACAGCTAGCCTGCAGCTCTCTCCAAAGGCCACAAAATCCACCTGCCAGCAACTCTAAAGCTCTATAAATAATGTGTTGTATCCTGTTTGTTTGTCTGTACAAAAACCGATATGTCAAAACAACAATTTGAAGTGTTATGGGGGTTTATGTGCTGAACTATTTCTTGGCCAGGACCAGTTGCAAGCTAATTTAGCGGATAAGCACATTTCCCAAAATGTAGAATCCAAGAATCTACTTGTAAGGAGTATTTCACATTACGTTTCTACTTCAAGTGAATGATTTAAATACTGTCTACACGTCTGTCAGCTGTCAATGAGATGATCAGATGCTAATCGTGTGTGTGTGTGTGTGTGTGTGTGTGTGTGTGTGTACCTGTTCTCGAGCCTGATCAATGAAGGAGCTGCATTCCCCAAGATATGAAGTGATGTCGGTGTCCGGGAGGTCCAGGATCTGGAGCGTCTTATACGCCAGCTGATCTGGGAACAGGTTATTGACTCCATAGGCCACATTTAACACATGAGACACCTGACACATACAAAGACAAAAGGAGAGGAGGGTTGACACGTGAAACTCCTTGAGCAGATGACCCTTGAGAATTGACTTGTTTTAAATGCTGTTTTCGCGTCAGCAGGAGAGACAGAGAGAGAGGGAGCGAGATGTACTCTGTCTGTCAGCCATATCGATGACATGACACAACCTGAATGTGAGAGTGAGGACAAAAAGACGGAGCGAGGGAGAAAAAAGAAGGTTGACAGGCAAGATGGGGGGGAAGAGAGATGAAGAGTGAGCGAGAGGGAGGAAAAGAGGGAGAGGAGGAAAAACGAGAAAGAAGACAGATGGCTCCTATTCATTATGCAGTATCTGTCTACTCTCACTTAAATTTAGTTCTCTCCTCCTCTGCATCTCAGCATCGTACTCGTGTCCTGCCTTTGTTTGTAACATTTAACCAACGACGAATCGATCCTGCTGTATTAACAGGTACAACCGCACTGTTGCACCGGGTGACATGTGCTGCCCTGTCCCCCGGATTCACTCACCAGAGAACCAAATTTGTATTAATCCACCACTGAAAATAGACCCCAACAAATGCACCATTTCCTAATGTTTGAGCAACGTTTACTTAAAACTACAATGGCACCTTTAAAAAACACTATACTGTGTATTTGTGAGCTGTTTTTAAAGATTTATAATTATAAAAATGTAAAATGACAGCAGCTTTTCTCTTTAATAAGAAGACAGGATGGTATACAACATATTTCATCTCTAATTGAACATGTTTTCATGTACACCAGTTTCCTAGTCACGATTACGCTTGTGGAAAATCTCTCTGAAATAAAAAGTGTATATGTCTTGACTTCCGCATTGCAGATGATGCTTTTTTTTTTTTGTTGCTCTTTTCATCCATTACTAAAGATTAGATTGAGAAGTTAAATCCAGCGGAGTGGCAAATGCAGCAGAGTTCAGACAGCCAGAAACCAAAGTGGGTTTATCCTCAACTCGAGGAGGTAAGTCAGCCGACACAGAAATGTGTATATGATGTGTTTAACGTGTGGAAGAGTCAAACTCAAACTAGCACTGATGCAGATGATCAGAAACCTGGATAATAGAAGAATCATGCAAACAGGGAGATGAATAACCAGGTTTTAAACACTGTATCCCATATATGATAAAACCTAAATAAAACCTCACAGCTGGGATACTAATGTGCATGTAAACGTCTTCATTGACTGCACTGACTGTCTTGATTAGGGATTTAATTTCCTCACAAAGTACACCTTTGCTATTGAGGCCATTTCAGTCCGATACCATTAAATCTTTGTAAATATTTCACTAGCAAGAGCTGGTTTTTATAAAGTGTCCTTTGGGCCTGCTGTCAAGTCTCCTGAGCTTTAACAGCTACCTGAAAACGTCTGCTCGGTGCGGTTATTAGACAGTCAAGGTTTCATCCCAGAAACAGGAAGTGAAGATATTTGTAATCTCTCCAATTCATCATCCGGAGACTGCACAGGCAGCAATATGCTCGTGCCCGGGAGCAGCCACTGCAGAGAGGAGTAGTCACATTTCTCTGATGTGGAGAAGCAGCGCTGAGACTTACTGTAATCATTTACTCCCTCTACTGAGCTAAACTGTCACTGCATGAGTCATGAAGCCCCTCTGGCTGCTGGCTGGTTTGTTGCTGACCCGCAGGAAGGCACACCTACGTGGCCGCCTCTAATCTCATGTCACTACACATACGATCGCAGCGAGGCAAGGGCACGCCCGCTCTATTGATCCCTCTGTACTGACCTTATGTCTCTGCAGGGTGTCAATGTCGTGGGCTGCATCCTGAGAAGCTGCAAAGACAGAGACGACGTGATGAGGAGACGGACAGGAGGGCAAGATTTTACTATTTAGGAAAAGCTTCCTTTACATGAGAAACAACATTTTCCACTTAATATACTTCATTCATCTGCACAGTAGTGTCAGTGTTACCACGATGATGGCAGTGCTGCTGGCCTTGTGAAAAAAATGTTGTTAATCAATTAATCATTTATCAAACCAAAATGCCAAATATTCTCTTGTTCCAGCTTCTAAAATGTTTGGATTAACTGTGTTTCTGTATTTTTTTAAATATCATTTCAGACTGTTGGTTGAACAAAACAAATGATTCCGATATAAACAAATACTATAAATATATTATAAATATTCATTTATATGTCATTGTGGTGTGGTGTTGTGTTGTCAGGGTGAAATGTAGAGCTTAGATGTTTCCTCATGTTTTTGGGATGTTTTGTGTAAAGCAACTGTCTAGCTTTGTGTCAAATTGTTTGTGTTTCTGTGATGTTTTTATTCTACTTCATGTGAAAACGGACTGTAGCACTGTGCCCAAGACAAATTTCACTTTGGGGACATTAAAGTTTTCTCTAACTCTAAACCAGGGAACAATCAGTGCCTTATAAAGAGAACAATCTGACACTGTAAATACAGATTTGTTAAGACAGTCAATTCGGGGGCTCCCTGGAAGCTGAGATCAAATCCAGCCCGGGCCCTTTGCTGCATGCGATGTCTTTCCTATCTCTCTCACTGCATCTGTCATAATAAGAGCAAAAAAAAAAAAAAGACAGAAAGTAATGCCCCAAAAAATAAAGCAGTCAGTATAGTGGTGTGAAACTTCAGCAGCCGAAAGCAAAATCCGCAAGATATCAGCACCTATATCACTTAGGAAGGAAACCCTGTCTGCAACACCAAGGAGGGGAGATATCAGTCAGCAGAAACCAACAAGAAAATGGCTTAAAGTTACAGAAAAAAAAGCAGAAAGAGGAATCAAATGATTTGTATAGTAGCACAAGACGAAAGGCTTTTAAAAAAAAAAACTGCTGAAATAAACATCCAATATTATCTACAGCTGCAGAGAAGATGATTTTCATGAAAAGAGGGAGCAAAGGCGTCTTTTATGACAACAGCCTTCATAACAGCAAGAGTTGGAATGACTGTTGCAGCAGGTCAAAGACTAATGGAGGAAATAAAATGAGAGGACTGTGCAGCAAGTCGGCCTGAATGACTGTGCCAGTTGAGAAAAGCAGATAATCATTGAAGGAGACAGTTAAAACAGAACGAGCAACAGTCCCTTTCAATTTGTCAAATAACTCCTCATGAAGAGAGCAGCGGTAGCTTTCAATAGCAGGAGCTGGATAATTATGTGAAAGAGACATATGGGCAGGAAACAGGGTATGATCGCGGGGCTTCCTCCAGATTTCCACAGTGGATACTCCGCAGCAGCTCACCGCCTTCAAACGTAGGAAATACGCACTCTTTGCTTTAGCCAAGCCACTTTCACATAATGCCAAATTCATGGGGTTCAGACGTAAATCTAAATCCAAAGGATAGAGCGTCTTTGGAAATAAGCCAGCTCCGGCACATAGGCCTCATCAGTGTCAAGGGGAAAGATTTAAACTGACACATCTGTGAAATGACGCAAGAATGCCAGGATATTTTAAATACAAGTAAGACACGGGACCAAATTCAGTTAAACAAGAGAAGCCGTATCTTTCTTTTTTTTTTCAATCGCAAATATTCTTTAAATTCTATATTTAGAAATAAAACTATACATCTGTTAACATTTGGCTTTTTAGTGCCTTGATTGAATTTTCCTGTGGGTTCCACCTACTGTAGGTTTTCAGATCAGGTGAAAGAAACTTCTTCTAAAATTGACTGAATTATCTAAAAAGAAAGACTTTATTGTTACATGCACAGAACAAGATCCGCTGTTTATAGAGGCTTTTCCTACCAGGATGAAAAGATTGCTCCCACGATTATATCTGTATGGTAAAATAAGCTGGTTAGCTTAGCTTAGCATGACTTAGCAAGACTGGAAAGTGTCTCCTGGCTGTAGCTTCATATTTGCTCTACAGACATGGGAGTGACAATGTTTAATTATTCCTTGAAAACAAGTTGACATTTCAGAGACATGGTTTTCATTGGACAGTGACAATATGCTTTATTAAGTTATTAAGTTTAGTCATTCATAAATTCCGCTGTGAACAGCTCAGTCTATCAGTCTGGTTTATATTAATCTGTGATGCCGGTGCTGATCATATCAGTGTGCACGTCAAAATAATAATCACAGCTGGAATTTACCAAAGAATGGCAGAATATTATGCTGTATATACAAGAGATATTTAAATCACACTATATTGCTCTCACTCCAGTCTCGTCTCACAGGGCATATACACATGATATAACAACTGTGACAAGAGCATCAGATAAAATGCTGCTTGCCGAGTTGAGCGATTCCCTGAAATGGGCTCGGACTAAAGGACAAAAAACAGGAGGCATTCCCAAACAGTATTGGAGAAGCTTGTCAGGAAAAGGTAGTTTAATGCAAACCTCTCAAAGAGCTGATCCCATAATGTGTCATAGCAAGTCACCATGGACGTGGTGCAAGACACCTAAAGAAAAGGTGGAGCTGTTCCAGTGATTGATTAGCCCGTACAGCGGTTTGATGCTGTTACAGCCGAAGTGAAGCACTGTGTGGAAAATGAGTCACCTCTGTTGAGTCTAGCAGATGTAATATTTCATTGATCTCCGCTGAGAAATTCTCCCCTTGATTCTCTCCAGGAGGGAGGTCAAAGGGCGGCGTTAGCTACAGAAGTGAACGGCACCCCGGAGCTGCGAGGGGATTCAATGTCAGGCCCAAGGACACTTCAGCAGGACGGATACACGCTGACGTGAGGGGTTGTCAGGCGGCGTCCTCCTGCTGCACTGCAGGAACACCACGCTCCCTGAGACGAATTTAAACTATGACACTGATTTATTCGTTATTAGGAATTTATTTATTTATTTATCATTAGGACCACAACCGTGACCCGGTGCCTCTGAGGACTGAGGCGCTATGAAACTAATATTGTCTGGAAACTTAACACCTCACAAGCTCCACTGAGGCTTTCCAACTGAAACTGACACTGTGCGGCCATTAGCATGTCACAACATCTGTCTGTGTAAAATGGGCTTCAAGGGTGAAAGTTAGTTCAAATTAAACACTATTGGAGACTTATTATTATTATTATTATTATTATTATGGTTAGCTGGAAGTCGTGGCAGAATAGGAGCAGCAGTAGTAGAAGTAGTAATGTTGGTCAATATACGATTATTATCATGAGACCAAAGCTCTGTTAAAAGCTAACAAGTGAACCTCGAGTTTTGAGTGTTTTATCACAGATACTTACAAGTACTCGTAATTACGGCGACTTTAAATCAAGATTATAACCATATTTTAGAGGCCTGCCTCGAGGCCTTCTAGCTCCAGCTATGAGTCATATACAATCTCGCAAGAATTTGAAACAGAAAGTGGAGAGTTTGCAGATTTTAACAACATTCAAACAATATTTCTGCGCGCTATCATTGCAAAGATATTAATTGAAACATCTGTCGACCTCAGAGGATTAAATGAGAAACATTACATGGGACCAGGAGTGGGGTTAACTTTGTCAAAGGTGGAAAAAGTGATGCAAAATGGATGCATTGAAACCTCCAGGTCCGTTAAAACTGACTTGTTTTCTCCCTGCAACACCCCCCTTCATGGCAGTATTAGTACAATACACTAGTAGTAGTAGTAGTAGTAGTAGTAGTAGTAGTAGTAGATGTAGTAGTAGAAACAGTTACCCAGCAGCAGAAAGGGTCTAACGACACCAACTTGAAGGTCCAGACTTTTATCTTCTACAAATCCACATCCACTTCCCTCCTCCAGCTCTTCCACCTGCTCCACCGCTCCCTCTCCTCCGTCACTCCTCCTCTCCAGCAGCTTCCTGCCTGTCACCGTGGTAACATGCGTGCACTGCTTCTTCAGACGGTTTCTGGAGAATCCGTGGATCTCCTGAGCCAGCGAATGCATCACAGCAGCTGAAACAACCTGAAGCCCACAGCGGGAAGCATGAGGTTAGACACACAGAAACCAGGAGGCTTCATTTATATCCAGTCATGAAGAGGTAAATAAAATAAAACAACCACCAAAACATACCAAACTAACTTTTGTCTCTTTCAGTGGAACGGTAATTTCTAAGAATTCAACACTGTTTTCTTGACAACACTTTCATGGTACACAGTTTGATGACAACCTAAAAGGTGAACCTAAGTGGGTAAACTTTACCTTTTGGTGCATTTACTCTTAACTAACCAATGTAAAAAAGAGGGAAAATTTGCATTGAAAAGTGGCCATGAAAGTTTTTAACATAGTGGCCACTGGAGGAAGGTTTACCCAGGTACTGTAACTAAGTGCAATTTTGAAGTATTTATACCTTTGTATTACTTTATAGGCTACTACTAGTCCTCAACATTTCAGAGGTAAATATTTTACTTTTTACTGCACTACATCCATCATCAACAAATGGATTATGATGACGATTATAGCTACCCAGCAGTGTGTAAAGTAATTAAATAGTAGCTTCATCTTTACCAGCTGTAATATTAAAGTAATGTACACATTAACGCATCATTAATTACAATCCACTAATATAATGTACATATTTCTGAGTGGTCGATCCTGCTTTTACGTTTTCTTTTTACTTTTGTGGTATTACTACTTTTACTGAGCACGTTTTCCACCGCTGATAATGGCTGATTCTTGTCATTTTAGTTTTCCTGCTTCGTAAACCCACCTGGTCTAAATGATTTGAATTCAAGCAAAATCCGTCGGAGCTTTCAGTCTACACAGCATACAATCGTACGTAACTCCTGCGTGCGTTTTTATTTCAGGATTAAACTGTATGAGAAACAGTGACAACCACCGCAGCGACAATAAAAGCTTCAACATTGACCCAACAGCTGAGTCGGAAGCTGCGTCAACAACATGATGCGTTCGGGGACTCTGAGTAAAATAGTAAATCATCCGCGTTCATTATATTTTCATTTATTTATTTATTAATTCACATACCAAAAAAAGCTGATTCTGATTTACTCTGAATCAGAATCAGATTCTGATTTGACCCCAACTCAGAATCAGATTCTGATTTGAACATTAGAATCAGATTCTGATTCGACTCTAATTCAGCATGAGATTCTGTTTGAGCCTGATCAAGAATCAGATTCTGATTGACCCGGTTTCCAAATCAGATTCTGATTTAACCTAAATCAGAAATAGGTTATGATGTACATTTGGGTTCTTATTTGACTCTAATTAAGAATCAGAATCTGGGATTTTACTATTAACGTGGGACCCCTGAACGCAGCGGGAGCCAGCCTCGTTGTGAAAACCAGGACAACTCCTCATCCCTGTGACCGAAAAAACAGGCAGGGAGACGGTGGGGTGGAGTACAGGAAGCCGCTATCCCTGAGTAGCTGAACATGGGCGAAATCTAATAACTACACCAATCACTGCTTCTTTTTTTCCTTCCCTTCGGAACTAGAGGCTGCGGGAGAGCTGTGATATTTATTTTTTTTCCTGGATTGAATCGGAGATTTAACCGAACAGCGAGAAGATGTCTCGGGGAGTGATCCAGCCCAGCCAGCAGAAACTGGCAGAAAAACTCACCATCCTCAACGACAGAGGCATCGGGATGTTGACCCGTGTTTACAATATCAAAAAGGTTCGCACACACACGCACAGTTTTATCCTCATTAACCACACAGGACTGTTAACAGATCCATCAGATAAATGGATAGTATCTGCACCTGCATCCCAAACGACTGTCAGTATTAACGCTAGTAAGACCGTATGAATGCTTGATTAGCTAGCGCCGACTGTACTCTGACGTCTAGAATAATTATCTCTGACATTTTCTGTATTATCCGCTGTTAATAATATAATTTAAACAGGTAAATACGCGTTTGTAGACACCTAAATTATCCTAAATGTTTTCCCCTGGAAGCAGGATGTGGGCACTGTTAGCCACAAGCTATCGGTTAGCTTGCGGTAAAGTTGCCCATTGGTTTTACAATGTAAACTGATTTTCGGTTGGATTAAAAACACACGTATACGCTTGTTGTGAACCGTATGGCAAATGTGTGTTAAACAGAAACCATAGCCAAAGCTGAAGCTGTCAAATTAAGCTCCTGAAACCTTCAGGCCTGCAGTGGCGTTAGTAGCTGCTAGCTACCGTCTGCTGCCGTTAATGGCGGCGGCTGCTGGCTAAAGCTACCAGTCGGGCGTCGTCTCTGCTCCACGAATACACCAACACACCAAAACACCAAACCACGAATACAACCACAGCCTGATACTTACGACTATTAGCTCTGAACAGTAAATTGTATACAACCTAACTTTGTTTTTTCTTTTTCTTGGTCAAACTTGCAGCTAGCTACACTTAGCCTGCTCCTCAATTATTACAATATAAAGCGAAAGTAGAGGCATTTAATTGTCGGTTAATTTGTCCTTTATTCGATTAATCACTAACTTTAGCCACTGGTCTAATATACAAACAAATATCCATTATAAGTTATCAGCAGTGGTGGAAAGTAACAAAGTACATTTACTCAAGTACTCTACTTAAGTAATATATTGAGGTACTTGTGCTTTACTTGACTATTTCTATTTTGTCTTATTTTATACTTTGACTCCATAATATTTTAGAGGGAAATTCTGTATGTACACAAAAGGCTTTACATAAAAAGCATATGACAAATTAATAAAATTAAAAAGATAAAGCTGTGATTTACAAAGGTAAAACAGTGTCTGGTTGGGGGCCCCTTGTCATGTTTCTGATGTCTGTGAATTATTAGCAGTTCCACCAAAAGACAATTCATCTTTCAGCTTCTTAAATCCTTTTATTTAAATAACAGAGGCCCTATGAGGTTAAATTGTCCAATATTTCACTTAAAATTTAATTTGACAGAAAATAAATATTTATACAAAATTGTGTATGAGAACTTTGTTTTCTCTTCTTTTCTTTCTTATTAATCTTCTCACAATCCCTCACATTTATCTTCTGACCCTTTTTAGGGGCCTGACTCCTAGGATGAAAACACCAGACTAAACTAGCTACTTGTATGTATGTAAAATAGTTAAATGTATGTCCATGTCAACCAACTACAGCGGTAGACATTTGCATCAGTAATAGCTAATAATGTCACATATACCAGTATATCAGTCACAGGGGACATTTTACAGCAGAATGAGTACTTTTACTTTTGATACTTTAAGTACATTTAGCTGATAATACTCTTGTACTCTTACTTTTTTAAATGCTGGAGTTTTACTTGTAATTAAGTTTTTTTTTTTTTTTTTTTTTACATTCTATTGGTATTTTTACTTGAGTAGAAGATCTGAATACTTCTTCCACCACTGGTATTAGAATTCAATATCATGACTAAAAACTGACCAACAATCATAAAACCGGAGAAAAACAGGGGCACGTTTTAATTTGCACACCCTGGATATATCTAGCAGGGGTTTTGTCACTTTATTTGATAAGTGATAAATAGTTTTAGCTGATGAAAAGTGGAACCCATGATGGACTTGGTCAGTTAATTAGGGAATTGATTGATTAACTAATTGCTTCACCACAAATACTTAGAATAACTTAGATACTCATTTCACACATAATAACAATAGACACAGTGATTTTAAAATATAACAAAAATATATTTATTAATGTTACTCTTATATGTGTTGCTCAAATGTTACACTAATGATTTGTGTGTGGGAGGAAAAGAGTACTGGGTCTGTTTGTGTGCGACGAGCCTTTGTGCTTGGGTGTGTATGATGACTTACAAAAAGAGGGAGTGAGTGAAAGAGGTCAGTCATATCCTACCAGAGTTTGAGAGAATACAGAGTAGAAGTTAAACTCTCTGAAAGCCCACAGTGTTTCCTATTTATTGGCATTTGAGTGTAGCAGTTATTTCTAAAGCAGTAGGAGTTATGT
Organism: Seriola aureovittata; assembly: GCF_021018895.1. Lineage (NCBI taxonomy): Eukaryota > Metazoa > Chordata > Actinopteri > Carangiformes > Carangidae > Seriola > Seriola aureovittata. Next base: position 23,219,608 of record NC_079377.1, read on the forward strand.
TGGTGCTCTGAAGGCACCTCGATTCTGTTATCATCAGATAATTTGATTCTCAATTAAAATTGCGAGATATAAGCAGAAAAACAACATAGTATACATGTTAACTTTTTACCTGCTGTTATCAACATATTTGTTTTTATTCTCAGTAGAAGTTATAAGACAGTATAAACAGTCAGATCATAGAGATTATGCTGCTGATTACTCTTCTTAATACGCCCTTCCTTTCCTCCTTCCTTCCTTCCTTTTTCTTTCTGTCTGTCCCATCATCTTCATATCTATCCTGATCTGCGTCACCATAAGGCTTCTCAACATATCCACCCTGAAATGCTGTTCATATGTGTTTTTTTTTTTGGTTTTTTTTTGGTTTTTTTTAAGCTTTCTTTACCTTGTGATATTAGCAAACTTTCCAGCATCCAATAACAGCTGCATCCCAAAGGCAGAAATGAACGAACCGGGACAGTGATCTGTGATACAGTCAGTGGGTTCATTCTGACGTTGGATTTTAGCACACACACACTATCAATCTGGACACTAGTTTAATCACGTAATTTCTGAAACTCCCCCAAGAAAAATTCCCTGATGAAGTGCTCTCAAAGTTGTCTTTAATTTCTCATGAGTAGCTTTATCATGTTTCTTAATGAAAGCACAGGTGACAGACTTGGTTGTTTCGTTTCTGCCTTTGGGAGAGAGCGATCCATGCTCACTAATGGTAATGGCCATCATCTAAGATCACAACAATGTTCTTCTCCATTTTAAGTATATTCACCCATTACACACCAATGACTAGCTGCAGTGAACCTTAAAATCTGTTCCTGTTTCCGTGACAGTCACCCTTTATTAATCTTGGCTGAGAGGCATTCAAGTTTTTGTTTGCTGTGCTTATCTTTCAGCCAGTGGACCTTCTAACATCATATTTTGTCTTGCACACAGCGCTTACATGTATTTGTTTTCCTTAACTTTGCCTATACTCAGGTAACCACCATAGTCTCCTAAGCTAGTATGCAGTTAGTAAAAAGTACACCTTTTCAAGACTATAGTTAAAAAGCAGGAGAGACTCTGAGTGTAAGGGGTTAACACAGTGAAATGTCTTTAGCAGCTAGGCTGGATGTTCTCTAAATACAAGCAGGTAAGATCAACTTTAGCATTGGCTGTATCCACAGGAGGGATATAACAACCTGAACACCCGTATATTAAGATGCAGTTTAGTGTTATAGCCCCACAACAGGTACCACCCTTATGATGCCTGTGTTTAGTTTTTCTTTAGACTTGATAAAGTGTTCATTTTTAGACTGAAGCTTGTTTTGCTTTATTCAAATGATCGTTTTACATTTTTACAAAAGTAGGTAAGTTAAACAAATGTCTCCCTGACACAATCCCAGTTAAAACAGGGTCTTCTAAACTTTACAAAGGTTCTGTTTAATGAAGGGTTTTGCATGTGAGTGCACTATATTTTATAGGAGTTAATCTACTCAGTGAATATAAACAGGTTTCAAGAGGGAAATCCAGAAATCACACTTGCTTACACACCCATGGAGCTTTTTATTATGAACACCTGTACGCCTGCTCACTCATGCACTTATCCAACCAGCCAATCATGTTGCAGCAGTGCAATGCATATTATCATGCAGATACAGGTCAGGAGCTTCAGGTAATGTGGGAGGTGGGGCGGGGGTGTGTGTGATCTCAGTTACTTTGACCGTGGCATGATTGTTGGTGACAGACTTCTGAAACTGCTGATCTCCTGAAGAAGTTCATCAGATGGAAACACCTTGTTGATGAGAAAGGTCGGAGGAGAATAACCATTCGACCCTTGAGGTTCTACCACAGCTGAAGACCATGTTGGGTTCCACTCCTGTCAGCCAGGAACAGAAATCTCAGACTGGCGCAGGCTCACCAAAAACTTGAAGACCGTTGAAGACTGGAAAAAAATGTAGCCTGGTCTAATCAATCTCGATTTTTGCAGAGGCACGCAGATGGTAGGGTCAGAATTTGGCATCAACAGCATAAATCCATGGACCCAACTTGCCTTGTGTCAACAGTCCAGGCAGATTGTGGTGGTGTGATGGTGCGGGGAACAATTTCTTGGCTTTGGGCGCCTCAATACGAATCACTAACAGTTTGAATGACACAGTCTGAGTATTGTTGCCGACCATGTGCATTCCTTTATGACCACACTTTACCATCTTCTAATGGCTACTTCCAGTGTTGCTAATGCTCCATGAAGATAAAGTCGTCTCAAGCTGGTTTTTATGAACATGACAGTGAGTTCAGTGAACTTGAAGAATCTTGAAGGAATGTGTCCGACATCTTGTGGAATCCATGCCACGAAGAACTGAGGCTGTTTTTACCCAGTATTCATATGGAGTTCCTAATAAAGTGATCAGAGAGCGATAATAAGTATAATTTAGTATACCACTGTTCTTGCCTATGGCTGGAGACTCTCAGCAGGTCTTACAGAAGAGGATATTGCCCTTTTCTCCACTCTGTGGTTTGAGTGAGAGGAGGATTTTTCTTTTTTTACTGGCTGTGTGGTGCCAATATTTTCTACTGCTTTTTTCTGCTTACCTACTAGAGCTGTTTTCTGATTAACCAAATCAGCTTTTTTTTTTCTTTTTGGATTACCCAGAATACACTGGAAAGTGTAGCCTGGTCATTGGTTTACCTACAGTAGCCCAGAAGTCACATATGAATAATTACAGGTTGACATTTGATGAAGGGCACCCCTGATTACCCGGGGCATTTTTACTCCTCGTTTGTAATTTTGAGGGCATTTTATGAGCTGTCAAGGGCAAATTGCCTGACACCCCCATTAATTTCTCATGGTCTTCATGGCATGCTCCTCTGGGGAAAATGTAGCACATTTAGTATTATTATTTATTTGATTTGAAGAGACCTAATTCAGTTTGAGCGACTTGGGTAACAAATGGTCAGTCGTGCCTGTGAGAGCTGTGAGTGTGCAGGTTTTCATTGAGCGTGAAGACTTGACCAGTTGCTTAGTCTCTGCTTTCTGGTTGAATGTGCTGCATCAGTGAAATCACTGGTTGTAATGTTTGGTTTGGATGAAAACCTGCAGACTCACCCTGGCATCACTGCACATCTGTGGTTTAAATGGAAGCAGACCTCTAAATGTGTACCATGTGCCAAAATGTTTGCAAAGAGGTTTCCTTTTTTCATCAGTACTCAATAATGCACCATGACTATGCATAAATGCATACACTTAAATAGAGAGTAGTTTCTATTATGTAATACGTACTATTAGAAAAACTGAATTGAGTCAATCTTTCATCATTGGTTTAAAGAAGAGCCGGTTATTCACTGGAAAAGTCGATGTTAAATATGCTGCAGAAAAGGATCAAATGATGGCAATTTTTCTTCTAAATTTGCCTCTTAATGCGTTCAGGGGAAATTATGTGGGTAAAATATAACGACTGCAGTTTTAACACTTCACCCGTTCTGTGTCACTGTCTGTTTTCCTTAACTACTCTTGTGCCTCTTTTTTTCTTCTACTTCCCAAGAAGACGGTCAACAACCAATCAACATTGTGTATTTAATTGTGTTAATGCTTCATTAGAATGGTCATACAATCATTTAAAGTAAACTGTTAATGACCTGGTAATTTTCTACTCTAAACATCTGTCAAGACTGTATGTCATTATAACATAATAAAAGTTGTGTTGTGCATCAACAGAGGTGACCAGCAACATTATTTCTCTGTAACAATACGGCAAATAAATCCAATATAATGTTACTTACTTGCTTGAACTGCCTCATCATGGGTTGTAATCACCCAGGGATCCTGTAAAGGCACGGACACACTTTTCAAGTCTGTGGACGGCTGCAGACTTTTCTCCAGTCGTGCGGACGTGCAAGCAGCCCCATTCATACTACACCTGACGGTTTGTGTCAGTTTGGCGTTCCATGCAAGCGCATTTCCTGATCCACACTCGTCTCCAGTCGGTGGCCGTAATGCACCACAGAGGAGAACAAGAGGAAGGCAAAAAGAGTAAAATATAATGTGCGATCGTTTAATGAGAATAAGAGTTCAACACCATTTGGCTTTTTTGTATTGTTTCAAAGAAGAATCATATAAATGTGGGTAACGGCGGATCTCCCTGCACAACTTCTCTTTAACACAGGAGTCCATTTTGTCACCCGGTCCATGCACAGTCGGCACACTTCGTAAGCGTGGACTCATCGCTACAAGTGTCCCAACTGCACATTAGCTGGAAAACACACATGGACGTTGACTTTGGAGAGAGACTGTGTGAGGAGGTTTGTTGCTACCCTCGCCTCTGCAATTCATCTTTTAAAAGAACACAAAGACAACCAAATGTGTCGTTATTCTTCTTGCATGGGTGGAGCCATTTTGATTTGATTCGTCGTGCACATACGTGTTATATGTAGACGACGATCTACTGTGCATGTATGGAACGCATCCTCCAAGAGGAATATGAATGAATAAGTTACATGTCCATGGTGTGAACAGCTGTCCACAGCAGGCCCAAACTTTTCACTGTTTATAGTGGAAAGAAAGAATTTTATAATGATATTCAAGGAAACGGTATTGAATGTGGATCGGTCACATCTGTCTTGGTGCATTTTTTACTTGAGAGACGAGACAAAACCAACAGTTTGTTATACATATATTTATATTAGTCTAAACTAATCTATAATAATATTTTCATAACACATTAAAAATAGCTACAGATTTTGAACAAAATACCATAGAATACTTGGCAGTTACAATTAGTTGATTATCAAAATATTTGCTGATTCATTTTCTGTTGATCTATTAACTGACTAATCATTGCAGCACTAGTTGTGGGTGGACAAACTATGTAATGGAGACACTCTTTCTAAACTACCTGAAACCTAGCTTGGCATTGTGCTGTACGGCAGTTTCTTGTTTCTTATAGGCCCAATTACAGTATACACTGATACTGATAGATATAAAAAAACCACCAATATACTGACGAGGCAGATTTATCGGTCTAGCTCTACATAGAATTAGCAGAATCGTTATTAACCACCCAAGACGGAAGCAGTCGACACCATTTTTGCTCTGTTTCACAGAACCACAACATTTTTTTTTCTTGAGCCATACATAGATTTCTGTGTCCAAAAATAAGTGAGTTGTGTTGCTACACATCGGTGTGACTATGAAATGATAAATTGAAACATGTATCCGATTATCAGGAGCAATGAAGCGCCCGGTGCTTCAACGATGAGGGAGCACTGTATTGTCAGTTACTAGGCAACAGCCATGGAGCAGAAATGTGGAGCAAATATCGCAGGCAGTGAAAACAGCAGGGACCAAACTTTGTGTTCATTCTGTTCTGTACAAGACAGTGGAGCCGCTGACAGCCGGAGTGTCAGCCATATTATTTCAGCACATTTCCACAGTCTTAAAATGGATGTGTAATTTTCAATGTGTCCAAGTGCGTAGGTAGGGATACCACACCTTGCATTACTTTCAAGACAGCGTGCGTTAAAACAAGTGTTAATACTGTCACATGTTGGCGCAGCATGTGTTGTTTTTGTATGTGTTGTGTTGAAAAGAAATTCCACAATGGCTATCCCTAACTGAAATCTCAGATATGCAGAAAACACCTGTGTGGAAGCAGCTGTGACATGCATGTGTGTGAGTGTGTGTGTGTGTGTGTGAGTTTGTGAGCGAGTGTGTGTGCACCAGTGATCCAGCAGTTTGTCTGGGTGGGCTCTTTGTTTTGATTTCTTCTCTTCTTCTCTCCGTTCCAATGCTTCCCCCCTCTCCTATGCAGCAAGGACAAGTTTGGAAGGTTTGCAAAGTTTATCACCTTCCACTGATGAAACCCCCTTCCCCTTCACCCTTCCTCAGCTCCCTCCTCTTCCTCCTTCCCTCCCCCTCCCCTCCTCCTGCTCCTGGCTACCTGTACTGATCTGTTGGTCCTCTCCTTTGTGCCTCACTCGTCTTCATGTTTGAATCTGTAATGCTGAGAGCAAAGCTGGGCTCCATTCACTGTCAAGTTATTTCCAACCCACAAGAACCCACAATTCAGTGTAATTCATTTAATTTATGATGCAGTATTCACATGCACTTTGCTTTTCTGTCAAACTAGATAAATAAAAAAAAAAAAAAAAACTAGATTTGACACTCCAGAAATAAGTCAATTAACACATTAAGTCTTCACTTATGAATATGGCATCTAAATATGCCAGTAGTGAATATTTAAATCCACAGGACCTTTAGTACCTTCTCCCAGTACCACAGTACCTTGCGCCATGTTCAATTTGATGATCACAAATATAGAAAATATTAAATTAAGATACTTGTTTTCATGAACCATATAAATGTTATGAATTGATTCGTAAGTAGGTTAAATATAGTTCATCTGGACTATATTTACTACTCTATTAGAAGCCACCAATTAATGGCTGTTTAACCACTGCTGTTATTGTCTTTGATTTGTGAAGAAAGTCTTCCTCATTAATTAACTGATTTGGCAGTGGATGTATAGTTGCATCATCCCAGTAAACGCATAGATATTCAGGGAGAGGACAAGTGCAGTAATGCTGACAAATGCAAAAGGATGAGTGAAGATTAAGTGTTGGACTTCCAGCAGGCAGTCCAGGAAGTCTGCCAGCTCTTAGCAGGTTGTAGTGGCTCTCGAGTGGTTCTCTTTCTAATCACGTGAGCCTGTCCATTCTTTGGATTTTTTTTTTTTTTTTTTTTTTTTCGTTTTGCAGCAGTTAATCCCTCCTTGTGAAAATGAGAGCGCTCACACAGTGAGGAATGACAGACAAAAACAAATTCATCACAGCGAGTTGTTTTTTTTTTTTGTATGGTTTACTGGGACTTTGAATCATTGCTGAAAAGGCACCATGGGGTGTTTAAATATTTCATCCAGTAATTAGCAGCCGTAATTAGTTTTCAGATGTAGGTTTCCCCGGCCCAGTGCTATCTATTCCAGAGTCCCCTGCCATATGTTGGTCAATGTGGGGACCCTTCGAGAAGCTCAGCTGTTAATTGCTACCCAGAGTGGAGAAACGATGGTGGAGGCGAGACTAAGGTCTGTTCTGGTATCCAGGCAACAGCTCCCTTACTCCTCCCTGACCACTACTGAATCTCAGCTTATTCCCATGCCCCGTCCCTTCATTCACTGCGCCCTTCCTTCCTTCCATCCATCCTTCCATCAGCCCCCACCCCACCCAAACCCAGCCAGCCAGCTTATTGCACTAGCCACCACCACCACTAATGGACAGTGCCATGCCATACAAATGAACGAAAATGATTCTGTTCTTCTGAAAGTAAAATAAATAATAATAATTAGTAACCTAGCTGAATGTAAATCAGCTGATGAGACGCTGTAATGGTGTGGCTTTATCTTGAAATATTAAGCCAGGTCTCTAGTATATGCTAGTATGATTAAAAAATCAATTTTGAAGGTTTTGCATGTTTTAGCCCATTAATAACTCATGTATAACTATAACTTTACATTACTACCAATCATGAGTCAAAGCATAGGTGTTTACGTCAAATGTTTGTCAATGTGTTGTTAATTTCCTCTCTCTCACTGTTTCCTGTAATGCAGTTCTCAGTGATGGTATTCCTGTTTGTTGCTTTCAAGTGCGTGTAGGAATGTTTGAAACCCAACATTTAAGAGTCAGCTGCTGTACAGCATCACATCCACAAACCGAAAATCAAACCAGAAGAAAGACAGATGATAAGAATACTGTGAATTTAATAGTCTCTTGCATTATGAAATGCCTTTTTATAATGCAAGAAACCCACCTTAATGTCAGAAGGAAGTCTGTTGAAGAACCTCTGGACGACAACAGAGAAAAACTGTCACCTTTTTTAGTTTTGAGTTTGGGCTAAAACATGGAAAAGCACTTGTACAGGCTCTTCAGCCAGTATACCAATGTTAACTGGACAGTGTTTTTTACTCCGCAGTTCCCCGGCGTGAGTCAAAGGGTAACTACATTTTAGTGGCCAATGTCTAGAGACTAGTCTGTTGTTGTAGGACAAGGCTAGTGGTGTGTTGTCATCAGATGAGCATTAGCAAAACCAAAAAAATCAAGGCTTGTGCTTTTGCAATTGCATGGATTTCACAGTCGCATCTTGATTCCTTGTTTCTCAGTAAATATTCAGTCTGCCTCTCGCACACCTAAACAGTTTTTATTCGGCCGGTGGCTGTCGAGCCGACACCTAACGGCCGTGACGGAGAGAACTGATGGAAATCTGGTCAGGTGTGAGAGAAGCAGCCGCAAGGAAACAAGCTGAGACTCAAGGTCCAGTCTGTGTCATTGATGGATATTGACATCATGTCGGTGTTGTGTGTTTTCTCTGTGTCAAATTCCCCACCCACCCACCCCCCCCTCCCACAAGTGTCCCAGTGTTTTGTGTTTGAGATCCTGCAGTAGTGGGTGTGTTTTCAGACCCAGCTCTACATGAGCTCAGCATGCCTGTTTCTGATGTTTCTGTGAGTGAACTGGCTGCAGCAACAGAATAAACAGACAAACTGAACTGGGTTTTGGCTAAGTAGTTAGCGTCATACATGTTGTTTAGCTGATTTTGCTCGTGGAGTAGAATACCCTTTTTTTCCTGTTAGCATTGTTTTTCTAGTGAATTAAACCTTTTTTACACTTGCAGCATTTCGCATCCATTGTTGAATTATAACGGATGCAAAGTGGGAGCAGGTGCTGATCAGTGTTTCTTTTTAAACTTGCAGTTAAACCAGCAACTTCCTCAATAGTGGCTCTGATTTGATCCTGTCGTAGCTAATCTGTAAATTTAATGATGAAACTTTAAATCCTCTGTTACACTGATCTCTGTGGTTTCCAAGGTTTCCAAGTCTATTGCACCGACCACACCCATTGTCAGCCGTGTGGTGTGTTGCACTTGATACCACAACGCAAAAATGCAAGTGTTTTGCAAAATGATAATCTCAACAAAAGCAGAATTTTCAGCCTGTGTTTCATTACGTTGTGATACCCAGGTAGTCAGTTTACCTCCTGTGCTTGTGTGAACTAGCATGTGTCGCTGTTTGTGGTTTCATTTTGCACTGGCTGACGCTGGAAGTATTTCAGCGCCATGCAAACTGAAATCCAGGTTTATGGTTGTGGTGCTGTTTCAAGCCTGTTGGTCCATTAGCTGTGATTTGTAATCGCGAGAAGAAACGTCACATTTTATAGCCTAGTTTTGTGTCCCAGAGAGCACTTTTGGTAACTTCGTGTTACTTATTTCTGGCTTTTCTAAATGTGTGCTTCCACTTTCTAAACTTAAACCTGAACCACGAGGAACTGAATCCTCAGAACGGTCGAAGGCACTGACCTCTTCTAGGATTGTTCCTCAGTGTTTGCAGCCAACAAACTTTATACATTCACTCTGTTTATGGCACATGCATGGACCACATCTTCCTCACCATTCACTACAACACTACCCATAATGCATGAGCGCTGTTGCTTCCTGCCAGAGTCAGGGCAGTCAGGCGAATACTGCAACTCCTGTAGAGGAACAGACGAGAATATTAATGAGAATAAAAAGGCAGTGAAATAATCAAAACGTTGGTTCTCTGCAGAAAATGAAGCTAATGTAGGTGCAGACGACAGGACACGTTCAGATAAAGAGCTTTCTCTTTGACCACTTATCTCTTTCCTCACTCTGCCATTTCTCGAGTCATTTATCAGTCGACCTCTGTGAGCCCCCTTTATTTAAGTTCTCCCTCTTTCCCGTTTTCTACCCTTGTTCTTCCTCTGTGCATTTATCTCTTTCTTTCTCTCTCTCTCTCTCTCTCTGTGCTCTGTTTCATTCAGTCCCTTCTTCACTCGACCCATCCATCACTCTGCCTGTCGTGCAGTGGCACTAACAAGTGATGGCTCAGAGACACAGTTTGAAACTGAAACCCTCTCATTACCTGGGACTCTCTCAGTGGTTCTCAGCCTGGCTGGGTCGTGGATAACTGATGCCACGACATTTGATGGTTGACATTAGCGCTGCAACTAACAATTATTCTTATTCTAATTCTTATTCTTATTTGACAATTATTTTCTTGATTAATTAAACATCACAACCCCAGGATCCCACGGTATTGTCATCAAATGTAATGTTTTATTTGACGAGCAGAACAAAACTCAGAGACAGTCAGTTTACTGAATATATTCTATAAGACAAAGACAAACAGAAGTATCACAATTGAAAAGCTGGAATAATTAGATGTTTTATATTTCAATTAAGCAATCAATCAACTATCAAAATAGCTATTCCTTTTCTGTCTCTCCACTAATCAATTAACTGACAAATTGTTGCAGCTCTAGTTGACATGTGTTTATTGTGAAAAGTTTTTGGTTGCTTAAAAAATCAATTTAAAACTTGAGGTGACCATCAGGGATATGTAATCCAATCTGTGGATAAAGTGTTATAAGTATTATTTAATAAAGGCATTTTATTCTATTCTATTTTATTTTTATTTGATATTAACATTTGAGGACTGAGGCTCGGCTCTCTCATGTTTCTCCACAGCTCAGCAGCTGAGAACCACTGATCACTTCAGGCCCTTGCTGGGTCTTTTACAACAGTTGAACCTGGTTTATCCAAACATGAAAACCACAGACTTCCAAACTTAAATCAGCAAAGTGGAAACTTTCCCTGTTGATTGTCCATAACCTCTCAAATCTCCTTGTTGACATGTGCATCTAAATGTTAAATTAGACTGCACAGGTCACTCCATCAAGCTTTGTGTGTGTTTGTTTTCATGTCTTGAAAAACGCATCTGGTCTGGAAACTTCACTAAATGTCAGTGGTGTCAGTATTTCATTCACCCCTCGGACCTCTCCCCATATCCTGGGCCAGGATAAACCAGTTTTCACTGTAAAGCACTAAATGTTTCCCTGGCGATGACCACACATCTCTAACATGCCTGACCATGAGGAAAGAAAATGTTAGAATAAAGGAAATAAGATCAGTCAGAAATGCTGAAATAAACAAATAAAGAGCCTAGGTATATGCTTAACCATATTTTTTGTTTTGACTTTCCTCACCTCTTCGTCTCCTCTTCCTTTCCAGGCATGCGGCGACCCCAAGGCTAAGCCCTCCTATCTCGTTGATAAGAACCTGGAGTCAGCGGTTAAATTTATCGTCAGGAAGTTCCCTGCTGTGGAGACGCGCAATAATAACGTAAGTATGCCTGCATGTATGTCTGCAACGTGTTAGTGTTTGTACAGTTTAGAGAGGAAGAGAATGAGTGTCGGCTGTGAGTGATTTTTCTTGGCGATATCTTTAAAAATAGGCTGTAGGTTTCTTTTTCTACACCTAGTACCTGGAAGATTGTTGCATTCGACTTCAGCTACAGTAAAAAGGTCTAAAGTGTTTATCTGAGCATGATGGAAAATGTATAGAAAAAGAATTTGTACAACATACATGGTTGCAAATTACACAATAGATATTGTCAGGATGTCATGTAATGTCAGGATGTTTGTGTGGGATTCAGTTTAGGGCTGCAACTAATGATTTTTTTCATTATAGATGAATCTCTTGATCATTTTCTTGATTGATCATTAACTTTTTAGTCTTTTAAAGCTTCAGAAAACAGGAAAAAAACCTCCATTACTGTATCCTACACCACAAGGCAACGTCATTATGTTGCTTGTTTTGTCCGACCAGCGGTTTAAAACCTAAATAAATCAGTTTATTATAATGTAAGACCAGGAAAAACAAGTCCTCACAGTTAAGAAGCTGGAACCGTTAAATCTTGGGCATTTCTTTTCTTGAGAAAATTACTTAAACAATAAATCAACAATCAAAGTGGTTTTCAGTTAATTTCCTTTTGACTGACGGATCAATTAATCAATTAATCTTTCCAGTTCTAATTCAATTAACAAAATATGTTCTGTAATAGCTGTATAACTTGGCAGTGGAAAATGTAAAAACAACAGCAGCTACTAATCAATCACAATATTTAGTATTATTCAGTTAAGTGATCAATCATGTTAAATGTGACAAAAAGCGCAAAGTGATGCCTTAACATTTAATTAGTCTCACTAACTGAAATACTTAAAATATATAATTTATATAGAGGAGAAGAAACTTTTCTCATCTCTGGAGCTCTTACCTGCAAGTGTTTGACAGAAATGTTAATTAACTGATCCAATCACATCAAAACACTTCACTGCCAGATTATCTTTTTGGAAGAGTTCGATTCATTAATATTTCCTGATCAGTTTCTATTTCTGTGCACAGATAAACATGTGCACCACTGTTTGGTGTCCTTTTGACATCTTTTTATAAATGAATGCTTTTAACAAAACTGTGATTGTAGTTTTGAGTGTGTGTGTGTGTGTGTGTGTGTGTGTGTGTGTGTGTGTGTGTGTGTGTGTGTGTGTGTGTGTGTGTGTGTGTTTGTGTGTGTCCAGGTCTGACGAGTGAACTAAACGGAGTCATTGCTCATCAAATTTTTCTTTCAGCTTTACTTGTTAGCTTAGCTCGAAGCTTCTGTGTTTATGTGAAACTGTCATTTAGCAAACAGCTCTGTTTGTGAGTGTGTCTGTGTGTGTGTGTGTGTGTGTGTGTGTGTGTGTGTGTGTGTGTGTGTGTGTGTGTGTGTGTGTGTGTGTGTCTAGCTAACTGCTTTATTCAGTGTAACTGTGCAGAAATTGTCTCTTACGTTGTTTTCTGCTTTGTTTCTGTGTTTGTTTGTGTTCTGCATGCTAAACTTGGCTTATTCCGGACTTGTGCTTTTTGGTAAGTTTTTGTATCTAAGTTTCTGTAACTTTTTGTATTTTAGTTCACGTACTTAAGTTTTGCAATAATGTATATTTTTTGTACCTGTTTTTTAAGCTGTTTTTGGAGTGTGTTTTGCTTTGCTCTGCCTCCTCCTCTCTCTCCTCTCTGCTGGCAGCTTTTTTACTTTTCTTTCCTTCATCCTCTGAGTGACTGTGTGGCTGGTTAACGACCAGGTTTTTTGCCGGCTGGCTGGTTGGTTAGCTGGCTTGATGACCAACTGGCTGGCTGTTTGAATAACTAGCTGCCTGCCCGCACTAAGGAGTATTTGAAAGAGTGGATACACTAATCTGCTGTGTCTGTCAGTTGACTGTCTTTCTGACCATTGTCTGGACATCTCTGCCTCTGTCAGTGAGCAGTGACAAAAACCACCGTACAGGCGAATTGGCCACTACAAAAAATGGGTTAACCACCAGGTAACAAAGGTTTCAACTCCTTGGTGCAGCAGCAGTGTCACACACTTCTTCTACACTTGTCATTTCTTACACTTTTTCCCACTTTAGCGGGTAGACTAGCTCTGGTTCAGGCTGCAGTTCTGCTTTTGGGCTGGGTTTTGGGATTTACATGCAGTATGCCTCTGTCATGTAAACAGAAACCGCTTTTTTAGAGTTTTCACATTGCTTATTTGACTTATGTACATATTGTAGCCGGGTAAAAGACTGATGTGACAGTCCTTTTAGAGCAAGAAGAAAGCACAGAATCCTCTTCTGAACTTCTCCAGATATCAACAAGCGCAGAAAGAGGTTTTGCCTTTTGGTGCTTTGACTGAATTTCTCATCTCACTTCTTTCTTTGAATTCTAACCTTGAAAAACATATTGAGTACACCGGTGGGTGGAGACCGTTCGGCTTTGCTTTGATAGTCAGATTTTACTTTGGTCAAGCATTTTTATTCTTTTTGCACAATTCTTTGCAGCTGGGACATTAAACTTCAAACACAAGCTGCTTGGAAGTTGGAAAAAAAAAAAGAAAAAAGAAATGAAATAAGCAAATGAAAAAAGAAATCTTAATTAAACATAACTGAAGAATGTCACTGCATTTATGCCACATGGACAATATTCACGAGTGAGTGAGAAGCTATTCACATGACGGAAATGTTTTACCAAAGTAAAGTGACTGCAGATTTGGGTTTTTAAAATTAGATGTGTGCGTCTCCCAGTTTGTATTAATGAAAGTTTTCCTAGCTCCACCGTCAATGAATTATTCAATAACAGTCTGTAATTTGTCAGTTTGGTGTTAATTCAGTCAAAATTCAGTTCAGTTGAACCAGACATGATGAACTCTATTGATCCCTGAAGGGAAACTTAGTAATTGGACATTTTTAGACTAGATGAATTACAGATATCCAGATATGTCTTACTCCAGTTTTTAAGAAATGTAATGTGAGGGGGGGGGAACTTAGTGGGTTGAACGCAGCCTGAGTTTATTTGAGAAGACTGGTGAGGTGAAAAAAATCTTTTGAGTTAGTAAATTTGACACAGCAGTTGTTAATTAGTTGAATATTTATTTAGTCATTGTAACATACATATGAAGCGTTTCTGCTACAGAATCAAACCAGACTGAGGGAGGACAGTCACTGGGCGGAGGAGCTTCATTTTTAGGACAAAAACGTTCCTACAGAAAACAAAAAGAGAAATAAAGTAAATGACAAGAGGCTGTGTTTGTCACACACTTATACTCTGACGTGGGGTTTTACAGCAACAGCTGGCTCAGCTGCAGAAGGAGAAGTCAGAGATCCTGAAGAACCTGGCTCTCTACTATTTCACCTTTGTAGATGTCATGGAATTCAAGGTAAGAAAACACACACACACACGCACACACACACAGACACACACACACACACACACACACACACACTCTCTGACAGTTTACTGTGAAGGAGTTTATGCTGCTGAATCTAATGAGTGTTTTTGATGTGGACTCAACAGGACCATGTGTGTGAGCTGCTGAACACTATCGACGCCTGCCAGGTCTTCTTTGATATTGTAAGTGCAATACCCAAACACACTCAGTGTCCATATTATTAGGTACATCTGTACAATCTAATGCGATCCAATACGAAAGCTCAGCCATAAATCCTGCCTTTATTAAGATAATAATGTTGACGCTGTCTATTTAATTATATGTTAATGACTGAGGTTGCATTGTTTCTAATGATTTAGCTGCAACATTTACAAACAGGAGGAAGGAAAAGAATATTAGAAACATATATTTATAATGCAGATCATTACAACACCAGCACTAAACATTACAATGTAAAATTTGTGGCCGATCTGTTGTACTGGATTTGATGAAGTCGTAGCCAGGAGTGTGTTTCAACCCGTTTGTTGCTCCTCTTTAAGAAAACCTTGTCACCTCATTACAAGTAAAGAGGTTTGCCGAGATTTATACAAAAAATGGTTTTATCTAAAAAGAACAAAATTACAAACTTGGTATTAAATAGTTTTTGTTGTAGCCATAAAAGAAATACTTCATATTCCCTTGTTCCTAATCTTTGCAATGCTTGATGCTGGTTACCTGTAATGTTAACCCACAACAGTGTAAAGGTAAAAAATGGCTTATTTTTTGTTTTTTTTCCTGCCAGACGGTGAACTTTGACCTGACCAGGAACTACCTGGACCTGGTGGTGACTTACACCACTCTGATGATAATACTGTCTCGCATAGAGGAGAGGAAAGCCATCATAGGACTGTACAACTACGCTCACGAGATGACACATGGAGCCAGGTGAATAAAACACACAGGCGCGGAGGTGTTTGCTCAGTGTACACGCAAACAAACAACAAGTGTGGCTTAGTAAATCGCTCTTAATGCCTACGAGAAATTGTTAACTCTGTACCGCGCTGCGTGTGTTGCAGTGACCGGGAGTACCCCAGGTTGGGCCAGATGATTGTGGATTATGAAAACCCTTTGAAGAAGATGATGGAGGAGTTTGTTCCACACGGAAAGGTAGGAGAAGCAGAACTGTGCTGGTGTTAATTAAGCAGTTTTAATATTCAATGTTAAATATGCAGTGTGCAAACAAAACAAAACATTGGATTTTTTGGGGGATTTTTTTCTTCATTGTTTTTACACGTCCAGCTTTCTCTGTTAACACAGACTGTCTCATTAAAATAGCACAGAGTAAACTTCTTAAGTAGCTCTGCATGTTTACAGTCTGATGTCCCATGTGTGCAACAGATATGATCTTGTTAAAATAAATAAATAAAAAATGAAGCACGGTTGCCATGGCAGCCCAAGTGCCACATTTAGCTCAGTCATTTCCTGCTCTTCATCTGGGGCCTGAAATATCAACTGAATTAAAAACAACGTAAGATTAAAAGGTAAAAAACCTTAATTCCACTGAAACAATCCTGCAGCAGTTGTTGCTTTGATAACTTCGCAAATGAAGTTGGATCATGTTGCATGACAGGGACGTATGCTGAGGAGCTTTCACGCAGCGCAAGTGATGCTTTCAAGTGTATTTCTGTTGGACTTCTTTCATCTCTCTCCTCCTGTCTCTCCTCTCCTGCAGTCGCTGTCAGATGCGCTGATCAGTCTTCAGATGGTCTACCCCAGGAGGAATCTGTCCGCTGACCAATGGAGGAACGCCCAGCTGCTCTCTCTCATCTCTGCCCCCTCCACCATGCTCAACCCCGCTCAGTCAGACACTGTTAGTGCGACGACTGCATTGAAATTATTCATGAATTATTTAGTCTAAGAAGGCGTTTTAAATGTTTCATTCATCAGGAAATTGTGTTGATGTTAAATTGTCTTACTCAGATTTTTAATTAATGCACCCGCACCTGCATAATGCTTGTGTTTGATGCGATAGCTCTGCTTCTCTATGCAAAAAGCTCAACTGGAAAAGCTTAAAAGCAGCTGCAGCATCACGTCCCGATGTTCTGATCCTTCCTGTCTTTTCCCCTCACTCTCTTCTTGTGTCTCCGTCTCCAGATGCCGTGTGAATATCTGTCACTGGACACGATGGAGAAGTGGATTGTTTGTGAGTTGCTGCAGAAAACTTTTTGTCCTTCATCTGAATGGATTTCCAGTTGATCAAATGGCTTCTGTCTTCGATTATTCACCCGTCTGTCTGTGGTCCCTCTCTCTCTCTCTCTCTCTCTCTCTCCAGTTGGTTTCATCCTGTGTCACGCAGTGCTGAACAGCGACGCAGCGGCGTTGTCTCTGTGGAAGTTGGCTCTGCAAAGCTCCACCTGCCTCTGCCTGTTCAGGGATGAAGTCTTCCACATCCACAAGGCCGCAGAAGATCTGTTTGTGAACATCAGAGGGTAAGAGCGTCGACGTGTGTGGATACAGACCAACACAAACAAGTGCTCAAATGTTTTTTTTGTTTTTTTTTTTCCAATGATTTGCACCATTTTACAGGTTTTCTTAGTTCCGTATGTTTGTGAGTTGAATATCTTGAATGTTGGTCAGAATTTAAATTTGAAGATTTGGGCTTGTGAGCTTCGTATTTTTCTGCCGCTCTTTGAACGCACCCTTTCTTCTTGTGTTTTTTTTTTTTTTTTTCTTTCCAGGTACAACAAACGCATCAACGACATCAGAGAGTGCAAAGAGCAGGCCCTGTCTCACGCGTACGGACATAATCTAATCCCTTCATCATATCCCAACTGGAATTTTCATCTCATCTATTATCGCTTTAATTCAGCGCCCAGATTTTTAGTTTTCTGAATTTATTTTCCTGCTTTCTTTTTTTAACTGTCTTTTTATCTTTGCTTCTACCTTCATGTGTCTCTCTCTCAGGGAGGCTCACACAGACAGTTCACCTTCTCCCTCCCTTTATCCCTCATTCAGTTTTTTTTTTCCTGTGTTATCCTCCCCTCTTTGTCTCCCCCTCCGTCTCATCTCTGCTTTTATCCTCATTACTTATTCCATCTTCCCCTTTCATCTTCTTTCTCATCCCTCTGCCGTCAATGTTTTGTCCTCTTGTCTCTTGATTGTCCTGAAAGTGTCAAAATACCATTTAATCTTTCAGTTTGTGTGTTTTGATGCTCGGCTCTGACTCCCGCCGTCTGCCTGACTCTCTGCAGAGGCTCCATGCACAGAGAGAGACGCAAGTTCCTCAGATCAGCTCTGAAGGAGTTGGCTACTGTTTTAGCCGATCAGCCTGGACTGCTCGGTCCTAAGGTAATACAAAGTACCGTCTTAAGTAGTAAAATACCACCTTAAATAACGCTAATTAGTGAGTTTATTGACTTAAATATCGCAATACAAAAAACTTAATATGATCAGATCTGAACACACAAGTGTTTTAGTTCAGCTGTAAAGGAGATGCTGTTATGGCTGAAAAGCTTTGATTATTGTGACCTAATAAATCAAATAAAACCACCTTAAAGCACCATCATATGCCACCTTAAGTAGGTTTGGCTCCCAAGGAGTTGGCTGCTGTTTTAACTGACCCACACTTAAGTAATACATCCATTTCCCTTTTATTAAAACATTGTTTCAACAATAGATGCAAACAGCATAAACTGATTAAGACAACTAGCACATGCTGCAGAAGAGTATCCACTTTAATACCACCTTTTAAACATGAAAGATTTCAATTTAAATGCCCCGTATATTTTGACTCCTCTGTCTTCTGTGGTGAATATGACTTATAATGCTGTTTTTAAAACACTGAAATACCACCTTAAATAATGCTACATATATTTCACAGCTTATTAGAACAGTAGAATTTTACCACCTTAAAAAGCCCTGTTCATTTCTTTGGCCCGATGGAGACTTTCATAAATCTATAACAGAATATCACTGCGAAACCAAACTGACTCTGTAAACATTTTGCATATGTGGCTCAGAGACCGCGAGGATGCAGCTGCTGCCAACTGCTCTTGGTAATTTATCTGAGAATTATTTATCTTGTGGGAGGTTGTTCCCGCTCTTTAAATCTCTCTGTCTCTCTCTCATTCCTTCCATGTTTCTCTATTTCTCCCGCTAGGCGTTATTTGTGTTCATGGCCTTGTCCTTTGCCCGGGACGAGATCATCTGGCTGCTTCGACACGCAGACAACATCCAGAAGAAAAGCACAGACGACTTCATAGACAAGTACGTACGCACACATACGCTCCTGAATGAACATAGGCATTGACGGAGCAAGTGCAGGTTCACGCCTGTATGAATGCGGTCACCGCTTCCTCCGCTTGTGTTGTACTCGGCTGCTCGTGTTGCTCCAGTCGTCAGTTTGTTTGTGTGTGTGTTTTACAGACACATAGCAGAGTTGATCTTCTACATGGAGGAGCTCAGAGCTCATGTCAGGAAGTACGGCCCTGTGATGCAGCGATACTACGTCCAGTACCTGTCTGGCTTCGATGCCGTGGTGCTGAATGAACTGGTGCAGGTATGAACGCACATGCACACACACACACGCACACACACACACACACACACACACACACACACACACACACACGACTCCAAACACCACCAAAGATAAAATACAATACAGCCTTATTTTTCACCTTCTGGAGATTTGTAATGGAGACGAAAGTAAAGTAGTTAATAAGGATATTTTAAAAACGATGAACAGACTTTCTGACTGTGCTAGAAATGATGTATTTAAATTAAAAAAGCAGCTGTCTGAAATACAGTGTTGTAATGAAATGTAAATGTGTTTCTGATCATTGCTTCACTGGCTTTATTAACCATCATTGTCACTGTCAATGAAGCTAGGTTGATGGTTAAAGTCTGCCTTGATGCTGTATCAGTAACATTTTTCTCACTGGCTGAAAGCTGAACCTATAAGACTGTAATAATAATCATTTTCCCATTTCTTTAACCTTTTATCTTTTCCCCTGTCTTTGTCTAATAGAACCTGTCTGTGTGTCCAGAGGATGAGTCTATAATCATGTCTTCATTTGTCAACACTATGACCTCTCTCAGTGTGAAACAAGGTAAACCATTACTTTGTACTGTCAAAACCTAGAGGAGGAGAAGCTGCGACAACAGCACTGATAGCACCTGTGATACCGGCTCTGTATTAGTCACCAAAATCTTGTGTGGTCTTCAATCCGGATGTTTTAATGTGTGTGAATTGTCACACTTTTGTGTTCCAGTGGAGGATGGAGAGGTGTTTGACTTCAGAGGAATGAGGCTGGACTGGTTCAGACTGCAGGTGTGTGCACACACACCTAGAGCTTGAACACATTTAAAAACACATTTAGAAACACATTTCTAAACGTCAGAAGTTCTGCCGGTGCAACGTGGTTTCCAGGACGACAGAAACACATTTTTCACAGTATTTTTCACTGCACATCTTTGTGTTTTACTGTTTCATGGGGGAAAATAAAATACACTCCCGTGCAGTAACTCAAAGTAATACAAAACCTCAAGTTAAAAGAACATTGTATTTTGTCACAGAGTTTTACCACCTGTACCTGAACGCTCCATCTGTTCCCCTCTGTAGGCCTACACAAGTGTCTCTAAGGCCAGTCTGGGTATAGCTGATCACAAGGAGCTCGGTAAAATGATGAACACCATCATCTTCCACACAAAGATGGTGGATTCTCTGGTGGAGATGCTGGTGGAGACGTCAGACCTGTCTATTTTCTGGTGAGACTAACACACACACACACACACACACACACACACATTAACACACACACACACACACACACACTAACCCATACATGTAAACAGAAGTAGCAGGATGAACTTAAAACAAATTTTTTACGTTAGGTAAATAATATGAGGTATGTGTGTATCCTTCGTGTGTGTGTGTGCGTGCGTGTGTGCGTGCGTGTGTGTGTGTGTGTGTGTGTGTGTGTGTGTGTGTGTGTGTGTAGCTTCTACAGCCGTGCGTTTGAAAAGATGTTCCAGCAGTGCCTGGAGCTTCCCTCCCAGAGCCGACACTCCATCTGCTTCCCTCTGCTCTGCACACACTTCATGTCCTGCACACACGAGCTCTGCCCCGAGGAGGTAAAGATACACACAGACACATAATTGACGCTTCTGACACACACACACACACACACACACACACAGACACACACACACACTAATAGATTGATTATGGTGGTTACCACACATAAAGACACTGCGCACACAGATGTAGACACATAATGACAATGACATCAATATTTATCCTTTACTTCTGTCCTTGTGTTTTTGTTTTTTTTTTGTTTGCTCCGCAGCGTCACCACATAGGGGATCGAAGCCTGTCGTTGTGTAACATGTTTCTGGATGAGATGGCCAAACAGGCCAGAAACCTGATCACTGACATCTGCACTGAACAATGTACACTCAGCGACCAGGTGGGAACACACACACACACACACACACACACACACACACACACACACACACACACAGAAAAGGCAGATGATGTGAAGGAATAGTTAGATATTTCTAGGGAAATCCACTTATTTGATTTCTTGCTGAGAGTTAGAGGAGAAGCTCAATACCGCTCTCATTTCTATACGGCGCACACAAGGCTGCAGCCGGTTAGCTTAGCTTAGCATAGCTTTGCATAAAGACTGGAAGCAGCTGGCCTGGCTCAGCTCCTCTAAAGCTCACCAATTAACACATTATATCTCATTTGTTTAATCTGTAAAAAAAAAAACAAATAACAAAGTGTGAAATCCACAATTCACTGTTTTACATGGGGTTGTGTGCTGCACCAGTGGAGACTCATCCAAGAGTGATATTGATCAGAAATGAGAGTGGGATCAATATTCTCATCTGACTCTCTGCCAGAAAGAGAGAAAGAGAGCATTTCCCAAAAACATGGAACTATTCCTTTAACAATGAGAAAATGAAGCAGCACAGACTGTGAGAACTTTTGTGTCTTGATCCGGAAGCAGCTGGTTCATAAAGACCGAAAGTTTTCTCAACATATCCTTTTTAAAAATAAAGTCCCACAAACAAATTCTCTGATGTGATGAGATTTGACACAGCAGCAAGCCAGAAACAAACAGACTTTTATATGCCCATTACATGCTGTCACAATAATGCTGCGAGTCCTTTGTTGATGCTTGTCATTGAAAGCTGCTTAGATTCATCTTTATCTGTTTGCTGGTTTCACTTCTTACTTTATATAAAAACAGCCAGGCAGCTAATAATCTCTGTCTCTCTTCTTCCACCCGTCTCTCTCTCTAGCTGCTTCCCAAGCACTGTGCGAAAACCATCAGCCAGGCCGTGAACAAGAAGAGCAAGAAGGCGACGGGGAAGAAAGGCGAGCCGGAGAGGGAGAAACCGGGAGTGGAGAGCATGAGGAAGAACAGACTACTGGTCACCAAGTCAGTAACCAAAGACAGAAGATTTAACCATCTTGATCTGTTCCTGGTTCATTTTCACTCTTTTTTTGTCTCTTTGTCTCTTTGTATTAATTAGTCATTGCTACTGTTTCTGTCATAGTTATTAATAATGGATTAATAACCTTGTTTTTATTGTCGGTTTGAATTCCCATTAACACCATTAAACACGGCTCTTTTGTTCATGCAGTAGTAACGAGAACAGCTGCTGACGCTCGTGTAAACAGCTCAAATTGTTGCTGTATCGTTTGTACATATTGAGTCACGCTGTTGTTGTTTCGCACGTCTCCGGTGTTACCTTCATGTCCCCCGTGTGTTCAGTGGTTTCTGCCACTTGTATATTTCTATACCTCCTCCGTTTCCAGTGTTTTCTTTATGTCCAGATAAAGATCCATTAAAAGTTTCATCATATCCTGCTGAGTCTGTTTTGACCTTTTTGTTTTGTTTTTGTTTTTTTTCTTCTTCCAGTCTGGATAAACTCCACACAGCGTTATCTGAACTCTGCTTCTCCATCAACTACGTTCCCAACTTGGTGGTCTGGGAGCACACTTTCACACCGAGAGAGTACCTCACCTCACACCTGGAGATCCGATTTACCAAGTAAACATGCACGCACTTTTTTATTTTTCAGTTTAGGCGCAGCGTCTACTTTTTTTTTTTTTTTTTATTAATTAGATACTAGACATTTAGCTATCAACGAATAGAAGAAGCATCATCCTTACAGACGGCCATCAGGAGTTTAAAAAGTAGTTTTAGTCAGTTCTTTGCTCTTACCAGTTTGTGCGTTCTGCTGAACTGACCTTGTTAAATCTCTGACTGTCGCCAGGTCCATAGTGGGGATGACTATGTACAACCAGGCTACTCAGGAGATAGCCAAGCCCAGTGAGCTGCTGACCAGCGTACGGGCCTACATGACCGTGCTGCAGTCCATAGAGAACTACGTCACCATCGACATCACCCGGGTCTTCAACAACGTGCTCCTGCAGCAGACGCAGCACCTGGACAGCCACGGCGAACCCACCATCACCAGTCTGTACACAAACTGGTACGTTCTCCTTAAACCTGCGTTTAAACCTGCAGGAATATGCAATAATCCAAAGAAGAGGAATCCTCAAAACCATCATGACTTCAAATGATTGAACCAGAAAAGGAAAACGAGTTGAATGGTTTTTCTTCTCTCAAACAGCTTTTTCTTGGAGCCTGTGTTCACAGATTTCCAGTTGCGAGAAAACTCTTTTTTATTATAACCATTGACAAAACGTCTGATTTTTATTGCTCTGCAGAAGGAAAATGGCTTTTAACATTACAGGGTTTTAGTTTGTCCCTGCAGGAAATTGCTGCAGCACAAACAACTAAATGTCAGACTTTGCTATTTTGGGCACAGAACCTGCAGGATAGTTGTTGTTGGTTTAAAGTTCAGGACTTGTTTTTGGATATTGTTTATTTCTCTCTTTGATTTGGGGGGGAAGGTTCAGGAGAGGAAGTTAAATGTTCCGTTTAAAACAAACAATCAAACAAACATAACCAAAACAATTGAAAGTGGTGCATCAGTGTATTAAGGAGCCTATTGCTGACTTTAGTTTTCTGATGATGGGATTTGCTTTTTACATAAAAGCCTCCTACAGACGGATTAAAATCCTATTTAGCAACACAATCACAGTTATTTCTGAAGTAAATGTGGTTTTAAAATTTACAACAAACAGTGATGCTCCTGCTAAAGGAGGATATATTAAAACATGTAACCCATACTCAGCAAGTATTATGCGTGTTTGTGTGTTTAGGTACTTGGAGACGCTGCTCCGTCAGGTCAGTAACGGACACATCGCCTACTTCCCCGCCATGAAGGCCTTCGTCAACCTGCCCACCGAGAACGAACTGACTTTCAACGCTGAGGAATACTCCGACATCTCTGGTACAAACACACGAGCGGGTTGTTCACAAACTCACTGTTTTGTGTAAACACCAACTGCCGTGTCCACGTTTTATATTTTCCGCTAAAAGCGTGCGGAGGATCGGACGTGTTGTAATTATTTGTGCGCGTTACTTCACAGAGATGCGTTCGCTGTCAGAGCTGTTGGGGCCGTACGGTATGAAGTTCCTCAGCGAGAGTCTGATGTGGCACATCTCATCACAGGTCGCAGAGTTGAAGGTACACACGCACACACACACACGCACACGCACACACACACACACACACACACACGGTTTTATGCCAATTCACACAAAATAAAGTTTTAACCTCACAGGATCTACTTCAATTAAAAGTCTAGCCAGAGACGAGCACTGATTAGCTAATTACCTTCATCTTATGTACATGACGACTTAGTATCAACATCTTTATCAACACACTGTTTTGTCCTAATCAAAGGAACTAACAGATTTGAAAATAAACACTTTCCAGACGTTAGTTTAGACAGTTTATATAGTGGATAATTAAGTAGCTTTTTTTATATTATTATTTTTACATTATATATTATAACTAAAGCAATAGATATAACAGGTTTGTAAACTTGTAACTTGGAGTATGGAACAGTTGCATGATGAAGAATGGCCTTGACGCTCATACACACACATATATATATATTTTTTTTTTAATGAATAGAAATGAAAATTATAATCCTACTGTATGAAAAATTATTTTTTTTTGTGTGTGTTTGTCTCTGTGTAGAAACTGGTGGTGGAGAACATGGAGGTTCTGACCCAGATGAGGACGAGCTTTGACAAACCAGACCACATGGCTGCGCTCTTCAAGAAGCTCACCTGTAATCTCACACTCACACACACACACACACACACACTAACACATATACACACATATATATATACACACACACATACATACATACACACACACACACTTGCTAAGTAGCTTTTCACGCAGCTGCAAAATACTGATAATGTGGCGACTGTAACGTGCTAAATACCCTCTGTATGAAATAGTGTGTGTTTGACAACTGATGTTTAACTATGTTCACATTCCTCTGGCGGCTCCGCTGACAGTGTGCTGTCCTGACTTGTTTTCATGTCTGAGTAAAAGCCTCTCGGTTTGATTGGAGAAGCCGCGTCTTTATTTTCTCCTATTGTTTACAATGTGTTAACACACTTGTTGTAAACTTGTGAAAGTGTTACGAGGCGACTGAAAGACAATTAAAAGTCGATACAAACGCTCAGCAGCACGCGGCTGAAAAGTAAAGCGGCTTTGTTCTTAGCTGTGAATTACTTGATTGAAGATTAATTAGTGTGATATTTCACTGTCATTGATTTACTGATCATTGTGCTGATGTTTGTTTTTGGTGTGTGTTTGTAGCTGTGGACAGTGTTTTGAAGAGGATGACCATCATTGGAGTCATTTTGTCCTTCCGCTCCCTCGCTCAGGAAGCTCTGAGAGATGTAAGACACACACACACACACACACACACACACACACACACACACATACACATACACACACACACACACACACACACACACACACACACACACACACACACATTAATTCAAGTGCAACAAATGGATGGAATTAGAAAGCCAGCCAGAAAATGATCCTGTTCCAACCCCCGTGAATGTCAGATTTTAATATTTCGGACGATGTCTCGCCACGTTACCGATGCCGCATCGCGCTCTCACTGGATCGTCTCCGTCTCCGCTTTCTCCAGGTGTTATCCTGTCATATTCCTTTCCTGGTCAGTTCGGTGGAAGATTTCAAGGACCACATTCCCCGAGAGACGGACATGAAGGTGAAACGCTCCCAGACACGTAAAAAAATAAAAACCTGTTGTTAGTGTTCAGGTGTCGTCTCCTTCTCCTTCTGTTCTCCTTGTGTAAATGTTTTCGTCCGTTTCCAGGTGGCCATGAATGTCTACGAGCTGTCGTCAGCAGCGGGTTTACCCTGCGAGATCGACCCGGCTCTGGTGGTGGCTCTGTCCTCGCAAAAAAGTGGTGAGACTCAAACACACATACACACAAACGAGAACTGAATCCATCTTCCATCATATCATATGATGACCTTCTTAATGCATCTGTGCAGAGAACATCAGTCCAGAGGAGGAGTATAAGATCGCCTGCCTGCTAATGGTGTTTGTGGCCGTTTCCCTGCCGACGCTGGCGAGCAACGTGATGTCCCAGTACAGCCCCGCCATCGAAGGTAGGACGCCACGCTGTCGTGAAGCAATTCTCGCCCAGATTTTTACCACAGAAGTATTAAAAATGTAGTTACCACGGCTACGACTGAGGATTATTTCTCTTGTCTGACCTACCATCCAAAACTCAGTCAATTTATTTAAATAAAAGCCTTTGAATAGCAGCAAATTCTCACATGTAAGAAGTGGAAACCTATTGCTCTAAAAAAAAAAAAAAAAAGACTGAAAGGGTTAATGATTATCACAGTAGTTTATGTTTAATGTTCTGTCCTTCGACTAATCGATTGACTAATCGTTGTGCAGAGCCTGAGAACGGCGCAGGAGAAAATACTACACATTGTAGAGAACATCATTTACTGCATGAACGCCACACGACTGTTCTGCATGTAAATGAGACGGACCTCGTGCCCTCACACTGATTCATTTATGTGCACAAGAGCCATTTCATACCTTCATTATGTATACTTTTTAAATTATGAAAATACTAATGCATTTTTAGAGGTCAGTTTTCTTGTTGTGGCCTGTTTAATCCTATTTGATGCATGTTTGTCAGTGAAAAGATTTCTTCAGTTAAATAAACAGGGTTTTTAGTGTAATGGAGACACAGTGTTGTAGTTAAATGAGGCTTTTGATAAGGTATCAAAGACTTTCGTCTCAAGGATGAATTATCAAGACATTGCCTGCTAACAACCTTGAAATGAAAGGCGCCATTGTTAATAAGGGACATTTGAAAAGCATAATGAGTTGTAATGGGCTCCACCATTGTTAGTATGCAGACCACATATCGGGCAGCAATTGGTTTCCTGACAGCACATCTCAATACAAGGCGGCAGCGCAGTCACGCGAACCATTTTGTGAACTAAGAATTACATGCACATATTTTATACTCTCATGCTCTTTATGCACCTCACATTCACACATAATGGCCGTCATCTGCATGAAATACAACAAAAAAAAAAAAAAATGAAATCCATATTTCCCACCCGCTGCACGGGGAGTCCCACCTCCGTGTGTGTCCCTCAGCTTTGGGAGTCTTGAAGAGACACACACGTCAGAAATTAACCCAGAACTAATTGATTTTCAAATACGCATGATGTCTTCTTATTCTGTCAGTAACTGTGTGTTTGCTGCCCCCTACAGGCCACTGTAACAACATCCACTGCCTGGCCAAAGCCATCAACCAGATCGCTGCTGCTCTCTTCACCATCCACAAGGGAAGCATAGAGGACCGCCTCAAAGAGTTCCTGGCTGTAAGACCAACAGATATTATTTAATTCAGAATTATATTTTAACTTTTTTTTAAATTTATTTATGTGTCATTCCATGATAATCAGAATCGCATTATGGCCAAGTGCAATGTCCAAATCGCAGGAGCTGCAGTTTTTATTTATTTTAAAATAAAGGTAAAATGTGTCACAACATCTGATTATAAATGAAGCGTTGCTACAATCAGCAAATCATATGTGAAGGAACAGGCTTATTTTGAACAGAAAATCACATTTTTATATTTTTTGAAAGTGAAAAGCAAAAATTACTGTATCGCAATATCTGTCAAAATAATCACAATGTGATATTTTTCACATGTAGTTCAGCAACTTTATTATCAGAGCTTTCATTTTGCTGCTGGTCGTAGACACAACATCCCTGCTTTGGTTCTGGACTGTGGCTCCCTCTCTCTATCACTGTAGCAGCTAATAAAAACCACTGAATACAGGTGGATCAGACCAGAGGAATCAATGTAGTGATAAAAAATAAATGCCATCCTAAGCGGGAAGCAGGAACGTAAAGCTAAGAAGTATCAGAGGTCCTGCTGCTGCATTATCCCCTTAAACACATGCTGAGGTTTAATATAACGAGTGAAACACAATATGTTCCACAACTCTCTAACGTGTGTGTGTGTGTGTGTGTGTGTGTGTGTGTGTGTGTGTGTGTGTGTGTGTGTGTGTGTGTGTGTGTGTGTGTGTAGCTGGCCTCATCCAGCCTGCTGAAGATCGGCCAGGAGACGGACAAGATGACGACACGTAACAGAGAATCTGTCTACCTGCTGCTGGACATGGTGAGAGACAAAAGACAGAGGAAACGTTGCTTAGTACTAACACAACTTCATGTGGAGATGTAGGCGGAAGACCATATTAATGTATTTCTATTATCTAACAGTCTGTGTGTGTGTGTGTGTGTGTGTGGGGTCTCTTCTGTGTTTCAGATCGTGCAGGAGTCTCCCTTCCTGACCATGGACCTGCTGGAGTCCTGTTTCCCCTATGTCCTGCTGCGAAACGCCTACCACGCCGTCTATAAACAGAGCATCAGCGCTAATGCATAGAAAACACAGTAAACACACAGCAAAAGGCCCCAATATGCTGTCTACCATCAGCGCATTAGCGCTCATGCGACAACAAACACACACTAACAGCGTACACTAGAGACAAACTAAACACTAAACTATGCCTACAATGCCTCAGCGTACTATCCTGACAACGAAAACACAGTCGGCGTCGACATGCGCACACACAAAGTGTCGACACCCGCAAAAACACCAAACGTGTAGCATTTAAACAAGACCACACTAAATCCAGAACAAAATGCTGCACACTAAACTAATAAACTCCAATAGAAGATGTAAAACACACACAATTCATTCCACAAAAGTCAAAACAGAAAAAGAAGAAACACTGAAATTAGGCAGAAACATAAACGCAGATAAAACACTAGCTGGATGAAGTTGGGGGATCAGTGTCTTTATTTTAATCATTGTACTTTTTTCATGATGTTGCCAGGGACCATAACCATAGCAACACATAATATACCATATGTTTGGTTGGTATAAAAGAACAAAAATATAAATATATAGTATATATATAGTTGACACTAAAATATTCTCTTTTTTTGTTTGTATTTTTTTTTTAGTTTTTTTTTTAGTTTTTTGTTTTTCAATGGAAGATTTGAGATTTTTAGTGGCCGGCTGACGACTTCTATGTGGTGATGGATTTGGATGCTTTTACTTTGGGAATGCAAATGACTCTGATGTGATGTGGGTTTTTTTTTTTTGTTTTGTTTTGTTTTTCTTTTTTGCTTTTACTGACGAGGGCGGGTGAGGATCCTGTGTTTAATGAAAGACATGTTGCTTGTTAATGTAAGTTTACACTTATACACACACACACACACACACACACACACACACACACACACACACACGGACTGACAGACATCATGAGCAGATATGGGACGTCTAACACTAATATTTCAGCATTTCATAGTGAAAACACACAGACAGACACACACTTGTATAACATGGTGATGTTTTCTTTCTTTTTTCTAGCTAGTCGTAAACAAACTTTTTGTGGGTAAAGATATAATATCTGTATTCTACTTTGATGTGAACTGAACTCGTCTGTTTTTAATGTTCATGTTTTGTTATTTTTATGATGACGACAATGATGATGACGAATTTGCCAAATGTGTTGACACTAAAAATTGTGTATCAGGGCTTGGAAGTGGTGGAGTGTTTGGGTATTAATGGGTGAGATGCCATTTTAAATGTGTGGACGGTTTATCGGAACAATCCGCCTGACTCTGCGGCAGCTCAGTGAACAGAAGCGGTTTCTTTTACAGTGGGAACAAACTTTAAAAATGAAAAAAGATAAAAAATACTGCAGTGATACTACAGTGTAGGCATCAACCAATCAGTCAGTTTTATTTAAAGTGCAGCATCACCACGCAGCATGGTCCCAATACACTTTACCATGTGTGGAGCATGCGTCCCATCCTGCTGTCGAGGACCTGCAGATTTTCCCCTCAGCTGTTGTTGGTTAACTCTCCTGTTTAAGTTAAAGTCCAGTAGTTGCTACTCTGTTTCTCCAATGGGGTAAAGTATAGATGAGCGAACCAGTAGAACATATAAATCTATTTGGTCTCTTGCTAAATAATTTATGGAAACTTCTGGCTTCTGGAAAAAGACTGAAATGTTACGGTTTTCTTTTTTTGTTTTGTTTTTATTTTATTGAGGGAAATTTTGCATCTAATTTCTAAACAGCTGTTGAGAGGTCGCCATCTACACTCCGAGGTTAGATAAACATGTTAGTACTTAACTTTGATCAAATTAACCAATTCCCTTGCAGACAAACATCTAAATCCTAATCGATGTCAAACGATTGTGAAAGTCAGCAAAAACCTGGAGCTGCAATAAGATGAAATATATATAAAAATATATATGTTTATATATATTTATATATATATATGTGTGTGCACTCTTGGTGATGTTTTCACTGGATTTGTAAACTGCGGTCGATGGGGCATCCTCCAATGAACTTTCCTTATGAGCAGTTACATTTTTGCGACGGTTGTTCGGGACCTTTTAGGACAGACGGCTTCCAGACAGACGGACGACTTTTACAAAGTGCAGTCTCTTTTGTTTTTGGGGTTTTTTTTTTGTTTGTTTTTTTGTTTTTTTGTTTTTTTTTCTCAATCAAGGCATGGCAAGGGCTACATACTGAGACACATACACGAACCATGCTCCCTTTATGCCAGCCCTCTGCTGATGTATTACTAACACCAGGGCTCTGTCTGAAAGCTCATACTGCATACTACTCAGGACAGTTTAAAGTTCGAATTCAGAAGCAGTTGCAAAGTGAAGTAACATTAACACTATGTAGCAGGAATACACTAAAGTCTAGTAAATTAAGTTTCTACCCCCTCACAGTAGATGGAGTGTGTTTCTACTGTGTATCCGGTCAGTAGAGTGCATTATGAGCATGTGTGGACAGATCCATGGACACATTCTGCCATTTGATGTGGAATGGTTGCTGTTTTCTTTCTAACCTCTTTTTTGTGGCTCTAATTCCACCGTGTAACTTAAATGACATGAATAAAATAAACTTTAGGGCTGTGTCAGACCTGAGCTGTGAGTGTGTGGCGCTGGTTCGTGTGAACGGCCTCAGCTGAGATGAGATGAGATGTAAAACCGGTAAGTGGGAAAATTTTCCCTGAACGAGCCAGTTTTGGTAATTGATGCCGTTTGATCCGATTACGAAAAGACTGAATCAAAACACTGCTTTAAATGGGGAAATACCTTTAGAAAATACAGTCGTCAACTGGAAACAAATAATAGCACTAGTTCCCAACATAATTCTATAATATTGTAAACCCTATGACCATGAAAAAAGTATTAAATTGCATATAATGTGGTATTAGAAAAGTCTTAACGCTGCAGAAACACTCATTAAATACTTGTTTTTCCCTCGTGTGTACAGTCAGCTGAAAGTGTAGATATATGGAAGGAACGGTGCTTTATACAACACACTGAACATTACAACTTCATTATCTAATATCATTTTAAATTTAAACTAAACTTGACCCCTTTTAATGACATTTTAGGCCCACGCTGTCTGAGCTAATTAAAAAAACACTAACATGACTAGTCATAAAATGAGACAGGTGTTTTACATCCAGTGCTGCTGTGTCACACAAAGGCCACCAGGGGGCTCCCCAAGAAAACTAATACCGCAGAGAAGGAGACATGGCATTAAACCTGGACATAAAAGTAGCTTATAGTCCATATTCTAATGTTTATTGCGTACAAAATCAAAGCTGACGTTGTATTGCTGTTAGTAATATTATAAGTCACAAGGATACATACTGCATACACAGATTAACAAAATAAAATGACAAAAAAAGACTCTTCAACTGATCCATCATTTTACAAGGAGAGTACATTGAAGTCTTCTGATTTCAAACCTGTGCTGGTCAACCGTAAACTGATATTTTTGCATAGTTGTGACATTTGTAAAAGCTTGAAAAAAAAAAAACAAGAACTCCTTTATAATCTAATAACGTTGTGACGTTCTGACGTCATAGCAGGAAAAGCACAGGTGTAATTAATAACGTTAATGATGGCTACTCTCCACCTGTACCTTTTTCTGTTTCATGTTAAAATGTCTGCTCTGAAAACATCAGTACAGTGCTAAAAGCTACAGGTATTATTTATTGCGTTACATTTGTGTTTTATTAATTCGGCTACGGGTAATTTACAGGTGTTGTTTCAGGAACCTGCAAATTCCTACGGTAGCCGAGAAAGGCCGTAATCGCAAATATTTTTTAATATCGTTACCTCAAGATAACGGAGCTTTGTTTTCTCGAGACAACGAGATAATTATTCCGTTATGTGCGAGTACGGCCTTTCTCGGCTTCCGTACATTTCTGATCACACAGCTGACATTTTTTTAAAAGACTTAAGGCGGTTAATAACCCAGATATAATCTACCACGTAGCATAGCTAAGATCAGGACTAGTACCAAACCAGCCTGTCATTATTTAGTAATCAGGAAACAACAGGTACTTAAAGAGGTTAAGTAAGTTTAGAGCTGGTCAATCAATCGATTGACAGAAGGATAGTCAATCGTTTTAGTCGTTTTCGAGCAAAAACATTGAAAAAAAAAATGCCAAACATCCTGTTGGCTCCAGTTTCTCAAATGAGACGATTTGCTGCTTTTCTCTGTCATACGTCATTTCAAACTGAATATCTATGCGGTTTGGACTAAAACAAGACATTTAAAGACTTCACCTTGGGTTCTGGGGAAGTTGTGATTTTTCCACCATTTTTTGAAGTTTCATAGACTAAACAGTTAATCAATAAAATGAAAAAATTATTGGCAGCTCAATGGATTGTGAAAGTAATCGACAGTTGTAGCACTACCTTGTTTTATATATTTTAAACTGTCATCAAGATTTCTAGTGTTTTTTATTAGTAAACTGATGCTTTATTGCGGGTCAAAGAAGTGTCTTTATCTACAGCAAATTATTTAGCTTAAAGGAGCTACGTGTAAGTTTCGCTAATGCTACATAACCTATGTTAGCATTTAACAGCTGTTTGCTTGCCAGTCTTGCCAAGAGCTTTAACCATTGTTATGTTTACAAGACATGAGGTTATGATACGTCCTCTGAGCAGTGCTACGACTGGATGTCACAGTGACTCGGTATCGGAAAATGACAAGACAGTCCAACCGGGCTGGTGACCATGCTAAGTTCAGTAGAAGAAAATAAGAAGTTTAAAAAAAAAAAAAAAAGGATTGCTTTCCAACTCTGGAGACAGCTCTTGGTGAGTAAAGGATTGAAGTTTGATGCTGAACTCACAACATTTCTTCTAGACTGGTAAGTGAACAGCTCTTAATGCTAGCATTGGCTATGTAGCAATAGCAAAACTTATGAATAGCTCCTCTAAGTTGTTGCTTTTATCCATTACTTCCTTTTGAATAAATTTGGACTGTGTAAATTTTGAAATGAAAAAAATGTTATTTAGTTTTTTGTTTGCATTAAAACAAGTTACAAGTTCCCCACCAAAAGTTTTTAAATGTCAGCTGTTTGAGGTTAACTGTTGTAATGGCATTTATTGTTATTGTTATTGGTTCTCCATTTGCTGCTTCTGTTAAAGGAAGAATCTCAGTTTGTTGCTTCTGTTAAAGGAAGAATATCAGTTTGCTGCTTCTGTTAAAGGAAGAATCTCAGTTTGTTGCTTCTGTTAAAGGAAGAATATCAGTTTGCTGCTTCTGTTAAAGGAAGAATATCAGTTTGCTGCTTCTGTTAAAGGAATAATCACATTTCCACCCTATTCACGAACTGAAACAGGGAAAATAAAGGTAAGTTCTGATTTTAAAATTAGAGTTAAACAATAACAGTCGATTCTGTGGCAGTTTGTGTGACGTCATATTGTGGTGAATGTGCTAAGTGAGGCGAGTTGGCTCTGTTGGCTGTTTCCAGACCAGTTTGTTAAAGAGTAAAGGAAGCTGGTTTAACACGTTTCTTATGTTAACTGCTCAGAGGTCAACTCTCCCACTCAAATCAATGTCCTGTCATGTAGGTGCTACACTTGAGACGGACGCCTGAGTCCGTCTGTCGGTTTGTCCAGAATAGCAGAGATAAAATGGTTGCCCCCTTGTGTGCTGAGACTTCTCTCCTGGATCAGTCAGCCTGAGGCATGGCTTCCTCCTCGTCCTCCTCAGGTACAGAACTTTCCAGTTTGCCTACACAAACACAAACATGACTTAAATTTAATGAATTAATGAATGAATATTAATTTGTCGCACACCTAAAGGTCCTCAGCCCACAGCAACGCACAAGACGCTACTTAAATTACCTGTAAATAATGTCAAATTAAACATACTCATATGTTGATAGTACTCTGCATTCATTGATCATGTCAGTATAGATAGTAATTTTACATGACAAGAATTTAATCCTATGTGGGATATGTCTGCTGAAACACAACACATTCATGTTTGTGACCAGTTACCACATTTTAAGTAGTATTATTATGCTTTTTTTTAATGTAACCTGATTACTCTGCAGACCCCCACCTCCCCACCCCACCCATAAACCATCACCACAACCACCTGATTTTGAAAATGACAAATAACAAATCCAGGTTTAATCTACTATTTATATAAAAGCCCCATTCAAAACGTTAATTAGCTTTAATAAAGCAAACAAACAAAGTCTTAAAAAAAGCATGATAAATATTATCCTGTGTCACAACATGCGACACAAACACAGTCATTAACTGAAACAGTCCTGGAAACGAAATGAAACTCAGTAACTGTTGGCAGTAAAAGG
Organism: Seriola aureovittata; assembly: GCF_021018895.1. Classification (NCBI taxonomy): domain Eukaryota; kingdom Metazoa; phylum Chordata; class Actinopteri; order Carangiformes; family Carangidae; genus Seriola; species Seriola aureovittata. The sequence goes on from NC_079377.1 coordinate 23,254,351, forward strand.
TGAACAGCAAGTCCCTCGAATAAATCGTCCTTTTTCCAGCTGCACACTGAACGTAGCATCAACAGGAAATATCTGATAAAGCTTTGAAGAAGAACAGGACATACTGAATTTTATCTGCCTGTAACAGAAAGACAGAAATTTAAACTGTAAAATGATTTAATCCAAGGTGCTGATGAACTGAAAAAACATGCACATCATTTGGTCACAGGTTTGAAGATAAACCAGAAGATTGTGCGTTTTGATGAGCCGTTACCGTGGATCCCATTTGTTTCTTTCCCTTCCTCTCGCTGCACATCCCATCTGTGGACATTTATCATCTGATTAAAAACACTAGGACACACGTTACATAAACCAACACACTCATTCACAGACACACACAGGCACTTCAGCTGTTGTAATGCTATTTATTGCTGCATTAAAGGTGCAAACAAACAAAACACCACGTCTGTTCTAAAATCTTTTTATTATTTATTCTTGTATAGTTAATGTTTTTAATCTCTGTTCTGTCCCTGCATCGTTTAAACGTCACATTGTTTTAGGTCTTTGACTAAGACAATTCATTCAAGTCTCAAATGTTGTCATTATAGTGTAAAAATCTTCTGTTGGTTAAAAATGTAAAGATCACCATCAACGTGATCTTTTCTTTCATCCACGTCCTCACCTGTCAGCACCTGTTGTCTTGGTCTTAAATCATATTCAGGATGTGATACGGAGTGTCACCTGGTTAATCATATATCTGTGTGTCCAGGTTTCTGATGGTCTGTGACGCCTCCACATCACAGTTAATTCTGTTCACACGGACTCGTGGATGATTTTGGCAGTCAGAGGTCAAAGGTCAAAGGTCAATGTCACTGTGATGTCACAAAACACGATTTTGTGACACGTGATAAAACGATGAAGGGATGACATTTTATATCGAAGCGGTCGAAAGGTCAACTTCACTGTGACATCATGACGTACTGCAGAAACACTTCTGGCCATTATTCAACTGTAACATAAAACCGCTTGTTCTATGTTTATGTTTATGTATTTTATGGCTGAAAACAAACTATAAAAACTGTCACTATAGGAGGAAGAATAGTCCGACATTCAGCGAATGTTTCAATATAATTCATCTTTATTCACAGCCGTTTTCTACACAAGCAAAACCTGACCAACGTCGCCGACAGCATTTTAAATTTACACAGATTCGGTTTGTGCACGTGTCTGTATGTGTGAATGGAAGAGAGGGCGGGAGAGCTGTAGCCAAATAAACATACAGTGTTTATGTGTAGCACAGGAGTGAAGCAGTGAGTTAATGATGAACAGCAGTGAGAAGGAGGAGGGGAAAGTTGGTTATGGAGAGACGATCGGGGGCAGAGGTGGCTATCGGGAGACGGAGTCGGGACTGGACGCTTCCTTTTTGTGGTCGCATGACAAATCTGAGAAAAGGAGGAGAGAGAGAGAGAGAGAGAGAGAGCGGAGGGTGGTAGATAATAGCAAAATTGAAAGATCATGCAAAGCCACAAGAGGAGGAAGGAGGGAGAGACAGAGGAGTTAGTGCTGTTAGTCGGATTTACAGAACGTAGACTGTTAGTATGGAAATAAACAGTGAATCATTAGTAACAGACAGTGTGTGTGCACCAGGGTTTTGTTTTGTGGATGTAGTCAGGTTTTAATTGCTGTTACATATTCTCGATGAATGCACGGACAGACTAATAAAGTTATTATGGTTGATGTGTAAGCAGAAAGCTGCCTCTGTACACTTAAACCAGACATGGTGCAACATTAGCATCAAGTTGGAGTTGTGTTTGAGTTTAAGTCCAATATTCTCTCTCCTTCTTTAGACGTGTTTTCAGCTCCTGAGGAAAATGTCTGGCTCTTTAGCTGCTTGATGTCGGACTCTCTTCCGCAGCAGGTCTCTAACTGTGTGTGTTTGCTGTTTACTGCTGGGCAGGTAGTGTGTGCTGCATGCAGGGGTTGATAAGAGCAGCTCAGGCGTAGCAAAGAGCTAAAAAAAAAAAAAAAAAAAGATCCTTAAAGCTGCAGAAGTATAAATTTCATTCTGCAATGTTGATATGAAAAACACAGATTAATGCAGTGTTTCAGTTACATATCAGGCCAATGAAATGGCAGTTTGTCTCTTAGGACAATCTCATCATTTGTAAATGGTTATAAAAAAGGTTTTAAAATGTTTTTTTGTTGGGTATTATTGACTATAATTATGTTAAATAAATTAACACTAGTCTGTGTGTGTTGTGGTGTGTGTATGGCAGAACAGAATACTCCAAATCAATCTAAATACGACACAGTATTTTGGGTTTATAGCCAAACAGAGACACAGGCTTCACTGACTGTTTGCTGTGTATTTTTGTCTTGGTTTCATGTAATAACTCTATTTTTATTTCATTTTTATTTCATTTTTTATAGCTACTGCGGTCGCCATTAAAGGAATGGGCCTGGCGGTGAGTACAGTCTTTAGTTGACACAAAATTAGATTTGAGTTGGAGTATACTGCTGCACAAAGTGTGTATGTTTTTCCGTCTAAAAAAAAAAAAAAGTGTTTACCCCCTAAACTGTTGCTCTCTGCCACTCCTCTCTCCTGATTGGCTAACGGCAGACTCGCCTCATTCCCGTTGGCTTCCTCTGGCCCATTGTGATTGGCCCACAGAGTAGCAGCGGCATAGAGCTGCGCTGTGATTGGGCTCAGCTGGCCGTCTGTCTCAGAGAGCCCCGCCCCAAGAAGATGTTGCTCCACCCCCAGCTGAAGCTCTGAGGAGAGAAGAGCACCTCTAGTGGAGAGACGCTTCAACTACAGGCAGAGCGGGAAAAAAAGCCAAAGTAACTAAAAAATAAAACTAATTCATGACTTAATTAAAAATTAAATTAAAATTTGGGGGGAAATGGGGAAAATATCTGTTTGGAAAGTGAAGAAAACAAGAAGACAAAAATATCCAACTAAAGATTAGCAAAGCAGATGAGTATCTTGTAAAAACCTCAAATATCCGACTCCGACACGAGTTTTGGGGGAAGAGGTCAAAGAAATTAGTCTCACTTGTATGTTTGACTTGGCTTGATGTTTAGCAGTGTGTTCAGCTACGAAGTTTACTGAAAACTCTTCTGCTGATAAACTCCTGCATGATAAATATCTCCAGGTGTCCAAGAATAAACTCCAACTAGTTCCTCCTGAGTCGGTGTCACATTCAGTTTGATTTGTAGGTGTCTCTCTGAAAAATCCTGCGTCATGCACCAGAAGAGACTAAATATTCAAGTAAATCCAACCAAACGAACCGCAGTCGGCTTAAAGATAAAAAATTAAACGCATATTAAGTCTAAATAAAAACAAAATTTCAACTTCAACGTGAAAAAACTGATCATGACATACTGTAAAACCACAGTGTGAGAATAAAAACTAATCAGATTAATAAATAAAATCTCGATCCTACAGAAGGTAAATGCCTTATATGCATTTGTTCCATAGGCAGTTACTCACAGGGCTATTATCTAACTGGGCTACACACACACACACACACACACACACACACACACACACACACACACACACACACACACTCAGACGGGATCAATCAATAAAAGAAAAGCTTTTACGGTCTCCACTTCCCGGAACCTGCACTCAGAGCTCTGCACACGCACTAATACGCTTTATGTTTTTCTTCCTTTTTCTGCCCCCCCCCCCCAACAACATCCACCTCTTCCCTACACACTCGCTAAAGCACAGCTGCACACAGCACACATTTCATGTTCCACCTCAAATACACACACACACACACACACACACACACGCAGAAAATACTGAGTCAGCTTCTTTTGTAAACTGTTGTAAAAGCCGGTACAGAAGCCGCACTGCTTCTCTGAGCCCATCGCTGTTTTCTAATGAAAAGCTCAGGAACGGTTTTCTATTAATTATTCAGCACAAGTGATGATTAAAAAATAAAAAATGACATCAACAACAACAACAACAACAAGTCTTTTAGAGATGAAAGCCATCAGACAGGTGCTCTCTGCTCTGCACTGTGGGTGAAACCGGAGAAGGGATTTCTCCAGATAAAGACTATTAGCTGCTCAATACATCACTGCAAGTCATGATAAATGTTCAAGTCAGAAATCCAATATCTTCCTCGTGTCTCATGCTCTCGTCATCTTCATTTATGAAATACTGAGATATTCTAGTCACAGGCAAAACCCAGCGTCTGCTGATCGACAGCTAAATTTGAAATTCTGTCCAACAGTAGAGTCGAGTTGTTAGAGCACCTATACACCTGGTTGTTCACGCAAATATCCTCCCGTCCAATCGGCCAATCGTGCGGCAGCAGCTCAATGCATCAAATCATGAAGATCCAGGTCAGGAGCTTCAGTTAATGGTCACATCAAACATCAGAATGGTGGAATGATTGTTGGTGATTGCTGAGTCAATAACATGTAAGTTAATAAGAAAAACATCCAAATTTGAGAAGCTGGAATTAGTGAATTTCTGTTATTTTTGCTTAAAAATTGGATTTAAACAATTAATAAGTCATCAATAGTATTTCGGGTGTGTAGGGAAATAAGTAAACTGCCATATATACTGGGGATCAGAGGGGATCAGAGGGGCCCCAGCGATGAATGTTTGCCCTGGGGCCCCCAGGAGGTTAATGAGAGGAGTAAGATATATCAGGCTTTGGATACACAAACAAACCAAGACATCTTCTTCTTCTTGTGAAATTCTTGAATTTATAATCTACTGCTGTAATTTGCATGATGATAAAAAACAAACAAACAAACCACTGATTGATTTGGTTGATATGTAGAGACACGGTACAACTTGTTTATTCCAATTTCAACCCCAACCACCAGCAGCCCCCCCCCCCCCCCCCCCCCCCCTCCTCTGCCAGATGTGCTACAGATCTGAGTCCGAAAAACAAGACCGAAGAACTAAAGAGCAAAACCCAAGACTAAGAAAACAGGAGTGGGGGGGTGAAACCAGATATAGCTGCAGATACAAAGACGAAACGTCGAGCAGAAAAAACAAAACAAACAGAGCTTCCATACTGAAAGCAAAACATACAGATACCGTAAAGAGTGAGGAGAGGACGGAGGAGGCGGGTGTGCGCGCAGCTGCATATACAACACACCCGACAGAGATGCTGTAACTTCACAGAGAGACACACATGCACATACACGTGCACATGACTCATCTGTTTATGAAAAAGCTCTTATTCTCATTTCAGGAAAAAAAAACATTTATTTGATTTGTGTCTTATTAAATAACATGTTCCAATAACCTGCTGATTGCATTCGGCCTCTAATCCCCGCGTTAAGAGGTCGTCAGTGTGACAGGCGCGTAATGAGTTTCAGACAGTGAACGGATTCTGCAACTTCTGCAACTGATTCTGCCAAATGTTTTTAGTTTGTATTTTAAATGAATACTGCGGCGTCTTTGTTGATTCTGGGTTTTATCTGCTGCAAAGATTCTCATCTCTTACTCCCTCGTTTCTTCATTTCAGAGGCATTTAAATGGAAACACACGCGCCCGGGGACGTGCGCTGCACCGCGTCAGTCCCAACCCCCCCCCCCCCCCCCCCCCCCCCCCTCGCGGGGGAACAGGGTTTCTTCTGCTTTCTTTGCAGAGAGTATCTCTATATAAACCTTCAGAGCTTCTGCACATTTCTTGAGGAATCGTGGGAGATCAGGGCTGTGTTTACCTTTCATGGTGGGCGGGGCGTAGGTGCTCTGCTTCCTCTGAGAGGAATCTGAAGCCTGCGGAAGAAACAGAAGAAAAATGGCATTATAACCTGACTCACCGCGGACATACATGCAACACAGTAAACTGCACAAGCAGAGAAAGGTTTAAAGATAAACCGGCGTTACTAAGATGCTGATCCATATATTATTAAAACAAGAAAAGAAGATGATTTAAAAAATATATTTGAAGCCAATTAATGCACTTATAAACATAATGTAAAAACAAGGGAAGTTCTGTTGCACACACCGTGCAGCCCTTCTTAATCTTATTACAGTGAAACAGCATTGACCCTCCAGACATTTATCTTCTGTCTGCTGTGAAGCTTTAATCTCCGATGCTCTTCAGAAAGTTGTGAGATACTAAGAATTCAATATTTTGAACTGTCTGGTGGAAAAAGATGATAATGATAGAGATATTTATCCAAGTGAAATGCCAGCAGGTCAGGTATAAATCATCAGGAGTTGGAACAGCTGTTTCTAATCAAATCCATATTTCAGATGGAATATTTTGATGGATTTTTTCTGTATATAACTAGTTGTTGATATATTGTTATTGACATTGATGAAGAGTATTAAATACTGAGGAGTTTTTTCCCTGACAGTGAGTTTCTTGTCCGGTTCACAGGTGACCCATACTGGTGTGTTTCCCACATCTGTGTGTATTTACAACCATTTATACAAACCTGCGACTCTCCGCTGGCGTTGTGTTGTTCTCCAGCATCTGCAGGAGAGACGAGACAGCAGCGGTGAGCTCTTCCTGTTTTTATTGATCTGTCTGTAGCTCATTTTAAAAGTTGATCCATTTCTGACACGTCTGCCATTTATTTAAAAAATCTGCGTGGCAGATGTTTCCAGCGCTCGGGGGGTTAACGGTGTCAGTGGGTCTGTTGCTGAGTCAGTCTGCTGGTTCAAACCACGCCGGTCGGGTCGGATAGTGGGTCTTAATAGTCTTATTTCCTCTGTGGCCTGAAGCCAGGCTGTGATCATGTTAGGAACAACGAGCTCTTAGATGAACTCTGTGTGATCAGAACAGAGCAAGTGCAGTTTGTAAATTGGAAATGAAGTTTGCCCAGTTCCCCAAGTGCAGGAATTCCTGGAACAGCGACCAGCATGGAGCAATAGCCCTGTTAACACCTGCAGGTGATTATAGTCTCTTCAAATCAAGGGGCTGTTTGCCAGGGACTCAGCAGTGACTTGGCAGGAGCTGGAAAATCTTGTTTTCAGAAGCTATTTAGTTTTTTTTCTGGAAATAAACGTGTGTATTAACCTCCCTCGACTTTCTCTTTTGCTACTGTTGCATCAATATTCTGTGTTTTTATCGTCAGAAAATCCCATGAACTTGATCTTCACACTGAAGATGTAAATCTTTTTAAAAGTGAGTCACGAATCTAAAGTTTCATTTTTAAACAACAGAAGATAATCTGCTGGAACAGCTGAGCGCTGCAGCTTTGGCAAATGTTCCTCAAAACGGGAGGAAATAGTGCATTTGACGGGGGATATTTTCAGCTGCAGATTAATACACATTTAGTTCTCTAGAGGATATTTGGGGCATCAGGATGGTGTGTGTGTGTGTGTGTGTGTGTGTGTGTGTGTGTGTGTGTGTGTGTGTGTGTGTGTGTGTGTGTGTGTGTGTGTGTGTGTGTGTGTGTGTGTGTGTGTGATGAAGGAACATGTCGACCAGTGCTACAGTGCGGCTCATTGATGTGTTTTTAATAGTTTCTTTTAGAAACAATGGATCTCTGTGGCAAAGAGCGACGGACGCACACTGGTCTCATTGGTTTCGCTCTTTTCATGGGATTCACTGACAAAAAGGAAAAACATACAGTAGTATATCACCAGATTTATCCTATAAAAATGACAAAACTGAATGAAGTTTGATGCGACTCCAAATTCCCTCCAGCTCAATGTTGATGTTTTTCAATCTCAGCGTGAACTTCAAAACGTCGACTGTGAGCTGGAAGAAGAATTGTCGTCTCTGGGGGAAATGAAAGGAAAATCCGTGGATGTATCAGTGAGAAAGGTTGACAGTCGACATCAGCGAAAGTCCCACATCCCTTAAGTGGGATGGTTACAGAAAATATTGGCATTTATTGAAGAGGAAACGTCACGTTATTTCAGCAAAATACTGGGAAAGCAGAAGACGTAACGCGTGCGCTGTTTGTTGGGATGATCGTCTTTATTTCAAAGCTAAGAGCTCGGCCACTTCTTGTTTTTACAGCTGCCAGCTGGTTTCCATCCAACAGACTGACTGCAGTTTATTGCCTAAAAACGAAGAGATAATATCTCTAAAATTTGGTGCACAGATCGAGCTTGAACTGATCAGATCGTTCTGATCAGGCCGTAATCATTAATTCATGAAGAGAAAACGTCCAAATTTTGGGTGGAGGTTTCTGCAGACACTGAGGTTGTGTTGTGCTCGTGTGTGTTCCTGGTCTTCCTTGTTGTGTTTGATTCCAACAATCTTGTTCTGATTTCATTAAGTAACAAGACAAAATGGCTGCTGCTTGAAATCACCTCAGGCGCCTCACAAAGATCTGCACAACCGTGTTGGAACCAGACCCGCTGAGCTGAGATCACAGAATGGAATCAGGCCGATTATTCAATCAGTCGGTTCATGTGTACAGGGATTTATAAGAGGGCGCGTGCACACACACACACACACACACACACACACACACACACACACACACACACACACACACACACTTCAGGCATCCATCAGTCCAGTCTGAACACAGAGATCACTTTACCAAAAGCTGCAGCACAAATCTAATAAAGGTTCCATTATAGTTGCTGCTTTTCAGTTCTCTCCTCCCCCACCTCCCTCCCTCTCTCCCTCTCTCTCTCTCTCTCTCTCTCTCTCTCTCTCTCTCTCTCCCTGCAGTCTTACCTGGGCCAGGTTGTCTGTAGATCTGCAGAGTGGCAGGAGTCGGCCTTCTGCGGCGGATCTGAGGTAAACACACAAAAATGCTTTCATGGTTTCATTTCCTCTTTGAAATACTGTTGGATCTCACGCTCGGTGAGATTTCCCTTCCGCCTTCTGATCAAACACTTTGGTTTGAAGAGAAAAATACCGATTTTCACTGTCCCAATAATGAGGTTTCAATACCGCAGTGAGTCAATAGGCTTTTAAAACACAAAACAAAAGTTAATTAAACACACCAACTGGCACTAATTGCCCCATTTCTTACACTGTGAAAACACACAATCAAACACACTCTTGCCTATTTTTATAGACCTTTCATTTAGAGCATTTCATTAGCTGCCTGAATGCAATTAAACAGGCCTAACCCTTTAAAAGACTACGTTTATTTTCCAAAATGCATCTTAAAAACCTAATTTTCCACGTACTGCAGCGAATGGCAAAGAAGAACGTGGCAATCCCAACTTTTAAATGAGAAACGCGGCTCCAGCGATTTACAGACACATTCTGCTGCCTGTTCTAATTCCTCTTACATGGATCCATTTCACTGTGATGATAAACAACGTAATCCAATTAAAACCAAAGTTAAAAATCAGTTCTAGTTTATTCTGCCGTGGAGGGAATAACACTGTCACACTGCAGGAATGTAAATGTTCTTCGTCGTCCTGGAGGGAGCGACTCGGTTTACAAGACGTTATCTCGTAAAAACCATTGCAACTGTTCTGTAAATGACGGTTTCCAACACAGGGACTCCCCAGACGCCCGCGGAGGGGCCCTGATCCGTCACTGCTCATTCACCAGCTTCCGGTTCCCAGCTAAACTGTTGATAAAGACGTCAGCTCACAGGGGGCAGTTTTCACCCCCCCCCCCCCCCTTTGCTGTAGAAAACCACAGCACACATTACATGCTATAAAAAGCCTACCTGACTTTCCTGCCTTTACTTATGAAAGGTCACTCAGTTAGTGACAGCCTGTGTGTTTCCCAGAAGTCCTTTTCTACACCCACTAAGAGAACGGGCGTGAACTTGTTGCAATCAGCTGCAGATCGTCCGTGACAGCAGGAAATTATTTGATTTGTGGAGAGTCACATTTACATCATCAGCTACTTGTAGAGTGAATATGGAAAAAGCACATGAATAGAAAGCTTTGTGATTTACTGGGATGTTTTCTAACAGGGTTTCTGAGTAATCTGATAGTAGAGTGAATATTTCAGGAGTGTAGAATAAAGATTCTCCATATTTTCCGCTCACAAACACGCAAATATTAAAACTCTTGTGCCGTGAAAACAAAGCAACCCGCAAAATCACATGCAGCGCCGCTCAAATGTGACATTAAATACACAAACAGCAGTTTTCATAAGATCCGTTCCTCATGCACACATGCTGCTCTGCACCCACACACAGAAAATTCCAGGCAAGACTCACAAGATCACAGAGAGAAGCCACATTCATGAACCCACACCGTCCCGCAACTCTGTGACACGCACACACACACACACACACACACACACACGCTCAGATACACTCACATGTTCGGCGGCCTGGGGGTCCAGCTGTCCCTGCAGCGGAGGCACAGCAAACTGGATCTTCTTCGGACTGCTGGGCTCCATTATTACTGACTGAGAGATAGAAAGAAAGACAGACAGAAAGAGAGAGAGAGAGAGAGTAGTGTGTGTATGTGTGTGTGTGTGTATGTGTGTGTGTGTGTGTGTCAAGGAGGGAGGGAGTAGAGAGGGAGGGAGTGGTCTTCTCTCGGCCGGCGGGGTCCATTATCACTAATTGACAGACTTAGAGAGAGAGGGAGAAAGAATAGCAGCCGAGTCATTGCAGCATTTTCCAAAACAGACTCTGTGATGAAGCATGAGGTCGTGGAATAATATCAGACAAGTCTGCAATACTTTTGCTTACTACTTACTTTTGTAGTATTTATTTGTTTATAAGTTCAATCTGTTTCCTCACGACTACATCTGCTTAAATGTGCAGATTTCAGCAGCTACATTTGCTGTCGCCCAGGATCAATTTCTATTTGAAAAGCATTCCTGGTCTCTGCTGTGCACTGTTATAAATCTACTGAATAAAAAAGACGCATTCATCAAAGACTCAAAGTCTGCAGCTCTGTGAAGCTGCACTTGGCCATTCTTGTAAATTTAAACACAAGTACAATGCATGCTGGGAAGTATATGTTTATAAAGTTTAATGTGAACAAAAGATGAGATCTACTCTGGAAATGTGTGTTCCTGTATTCCTCAACTGAAGAACCTCTGATCTTTATTTATGCCCAAAAATATAAGCGTCTTTACATCGTGGTGTTTTTATCACGTCTTTAGGAAATGCCACGAACGCTCTCAGAAAACTCTGAGCATCAAAGGAAGGGCTCTTATTTTGTAAATGATTTGGATTTGTCGTATTTTATTTATTCTAAATGCTGTATCAAAGCTCCGTCCGCACTGCCAGCAATAACAAGCCTTTAGTTCTGTAAATTTTTTATTGACCCAGTTCGGTCTGAATGTAAAATCCCCCGAGGAGGATAAACCAGAGGAGATGATGTCAGTTTTCATAATGCGAGCTACACCTCGGATCTTATGTATACTTTACGTTATTTCCAAACAGTTTTTTTCAGTTTTACCAGAAGCTCTCAGACTTATGAGCCTCTCTGGAGTCATACGGTAAAAGACTATAACAATCCATGTGCAGCAATTAATAAAGTGTTAGGTTCTTGGCGAAAAACGTGTGAAAGATCTTTGCCTACAGATTTCCACGCTGGTGTATTTTCACCCGTCTTTGCGCCGGTTTAAATGGTCTTCAGATTCATAATTCACCACAGTGTAAAAAAAAAAAATCTTACTGAAGTAAACACGATACTTTCCTTAAGTAAACTTGTACAAAATAGACAGAAATCGAAGCTTGTTATTGCTGGCAGTGTGGACGGAGCTTTGATACAGCATTTAGAATAACTGAATAAATAAAGTACGACAAATCGTTTACAAAATAAGAGACTTTCCTTTGATGCTCAAAGATTTTTTGAGAGCGGTTGCAGTGTGTGTGTTTGTATGATGCTAAAAACACCACAATGTAAAAATACTAACTTATATTCTTGAGCACAGATAAAGATCACAGGTTGTTTGGCTTTAGAAATATAAATGATCTGCATTTAAAGCAACATTTGAGTTGTTTCGTTGTTGAATACAGGAACACACATTTCCAGAGTAGATTTCATCTTTACTTTAGACTTGTTCACACTGTAAAATCTCATCAGCCGCCACATTATCTGAACTCCTCTTTCGTGATTAAATGTAAATCTGTGCGATTAGATTCAGTCAGTCCAGTTTCAGTCAGTTTAAACTTGCTTCCAGAAGTAAAATCACGAGTCCAGTCACGTAACAAAACAATGTTTTTGACTAAATTTCCCACGAATCACTCACTTAACTTATAAAACTGTGTCAGTTCATGAACAAATACTTCCCAGCATGCATTGTACTTGTGTTAAAATTCTCAAGAATGGCCAAGTGCAGCTTCCCATGGTCCTGCATGTAGACGTATGACGTAAGCAAAGCATTTGCTAACGTAAACTAACGCAAATAAAAATATGAAATGTTAAAGTGGCTCCTGTTCATTAGATTATCACTTCTGTACAAGCAACATTTTACTCTTTCACTTGGTGTTTTACAAACAATAAATTACAATAAATGAAGTTTTATTTGTAAAATTTGTCAATTTGTGACTCAAATTTTGTACTTTCCACCTCTTCTGATGGGATGTCTAGAAATACGTGATGGTTTCATACACTGGAGTCATTATTTACACAAACGAACAAATACGAAAATTATTAAAGGAAATAATCAAAGAGAACAGAAGAAGAAAATCTCGCCTCGTACTCTCTGTTCCTCTTTGTGCCTCTCTGTCTGTTATGTCCATTTGCATTTTCTACCCCCAACTCAGAAACCTGCATCCTCTGCCACCAATGACATCAGTGTGTGTGTGTGTGTGTGTGTGTGTGTGTGTGTGTGTGTGTGTGCGCGCGCTGGCAGTTGTAGTGGAAACACTTTGTCTCAGTGGGGACATATGGAGAGACTTTGGCTACTGTAGGTGGAACAAACCACACACACACATCATACAAAGAGCCTCTTGTGTGTGTGTGTGTGTGTGTGCGTGTGTGTGTTTTTTCTTTTCTTCCATGCTTTTGGAAACCGTCCATCTCTGCTGTGTTGAAGGTGAGACACAAACCGCCGCTCTGTCGTCCTGCACTTTCCTGTCGTATCAGCCGCAGGAGTCGACTCCCTCCGTTCAGGACGTGACGCCGGGTTCTGGCTGCTGATGTTAAAGCTGCGTTCGGCAAAATATTTCATATTAAATGTTAAATGATTCCATGTAACGCGACGCGGTCGAGGAAACGCCGAGGAAGACAGGGCGGCCATGTTGCTTCTTTTCCTGTTGGATATGTTTGTGTATGTTCTAGCAGCCCTGCAGTGATGTGTTGACATGATAACTCTCATCTACACTGAAATATCTCATCAGCTGTTGGAAGTAGTGGTTCAGATATTCATGGTCCCCAGAGGAGGAGTCCCGCTGACTTTCCCCAGGGCGCCACCGTGAGGGGGACGTCTCTGGAGTTGAGATGTTGTGTTGACAGCTACTGGATTGTTTTCCGGTTGGTTTCAGGTTGAGAATAGTTTGTTGTTATAAGAGTGTTTGTCACCTTTTTAATTTAAAATATTGATTAGACACGAGTTATAAATGTGTGAGTTTTTATTGTTATTTTCATTTTCATTCCTCCGCGCCGGCGACAGTCAGAGCAGGAGCCATATTGTCAAAGTTCAAAGGTCAAGGTCACGGTGACCTCACTAAACATGATTTTGGAAATTTGAACGCAATATCTGGAGAACTCCTCAAAGGGAATCCCTTCAGATTCGGCACAAACATTCACTTGGACTCAAGGATGAACCGATTACACTTTGGTGGTCAAAGGTCAAAGGTCAAGGTGACATCAGAAAACAATTGACAGAATTTTACTCTTGTTGTTGTTGTTGTTTTGATGCATTCAGTTAAAACCCAAGACAATACATGTGTGCAGTGTTGTGCAAAGGTTCAAGGCAGAGAAAATAAAGTGAGGATGCTTTCAAATATGATGCCATGAGTCGTTTTTATTTATCGATTAACGATACAAAGCGCTGTGCAGGATCTGCTGCGACTCCAGCTCCAGTTCTCCTCAGCACACAACTGCACTCAGTGTTTCGGGTTCTCGGCAGGTTGCTAGTTCCAGGGATCTTGGTCCTCTGTCTCTGCATGTGATCCCACTCACTCCATGATGTGGAGGTCAGGACTCTGTGCTGATGGTTCTTAATGTCTCTGGCTGTTGTTTCGTGCTGCAGAATGAATATGAGACGGATCCGACGCCTCCTCATGTTTAGATTCTCATCCAGCGAGGTGCCGCAAACTTTTCTACGGTAGAGGTTAGGCTGCACTCGTAGTCACATCTCCGTCCTGGATGCTTCACATATTTAATGGCTGTGTTCAACACTTCACTCTCATTATCTGGGAAACTGTCCGCTGCTGTAATCACTCCAGTATGTGTAAGGGAGGTGCGTTTGGTAACAGTACCAACACGGCTGTGGAGTGAGTGTGTGCAGATGTGTCTGCGGCGCATGTGGTGCCCGTAGGTGTGTGTGCAGCGTCGGGCGTTGTAACATGGGCAGTGTGTGCGACCTTTGACCCTGAGCTGAGAAGAGAGGAAACTGTTGTTGTTGTTGTTGTTGTTGTTGGTATTGATATATCATCTGCTGATACTGGTGTTGCTGTGATGTTGGTTGTGACCTCTGTTGCCAAGGCAACCCCATCTGCTGACACTGAGATGGTTGTGGAAGCAGAGGGTTGTTGAAGCTCTGTAGCCCTCCTCCTCCTCCTCCTCCTGCTCCTCTTCCTCCTCCTGCTCCTCCTGCTCCTCCTCCTCCTCCTCCTCCTCCTCCTCCTGCTCCTCTTCCTCCTCCTCCTCCTGCTCCTCTTCCTCCTCCTCCTCCTGCTCCTCCTCCCCCTGTGTTCTCGTCCTCTCTCTCAGACAGGTGTCGGCGGATGGTGACGAAGGTGTTATCGCTGTGATTCTCGGGCAACACCTCCAGGTGAAGGGTGGATACGACCCCGGGAGGGCGGGGCAAGAAGGAGAGAGGGGTGAGGTTAGGAGGAAGGGAGGAAGGCAGGGAGAAAGACTGGACAAGTGGAGCACTTTGAATCATCCGCCTTTTCTTGTTATCATCTTGCTGCCTCTGCGACGTCGTCTCTCCCGTCTCCTCCCGTCCGGCACCGTCCTCTCCTCCACACTCCGGCGAGCTCCTCTCTGTTTCAGGTGTTTCTGCTACGACAGGCCCAGAGCAGCTGCTGCTGGAGGAAGACTCTGATTCTGACTCACAGTCCACCTCCGGACCAGAGTCCTCGGCTGAAGAGCTGGACTCCCCGTCGCCCCCCCGCCGAGGCATGGAGCTGGCCTTCTGGTTGTAGCAGCCGGCACAGCGGGACAGACCGAGGAACTCAGGGCCTGATCTGGACTGGACACAGAGGGAGATAAGTCAGACAGTCAGGCACAAATATATATTAACATAATATAATAATATATATTTTACTATTAAAGAATATAAACATCTACCTTTGGTTGTTTTGGACTGTCCTCGGACACAGACATGCTTCCTCTGAGTTCCTCTGTTCAGATAAAACAAAAGATGATTAAACCCTCCAGCAGGATGTGGCAGCAGGTTCCTGCTTCTCAAACAAAACTGAATATCTCAAGGTGTTAGACACTTGAAATATGAGACATTTAAAGACATCGCTGTCAACATTTTTGACATTTCATAAGATAAAAAATTAATTAATGAATTGAAAAAATCATCAGAAAATGTATCAATGATAATAAACGATAGTTGCAAGGTTAAAAACTGTCAACAAATATATATATATAAAGGATATATATATATATATATATATTTATATTAAAAAAAGTACTTACCCATAGCTCCACTCTCTCCTCTTCAGGTCCAGGATTCAGCGACTGTCAGGTCGAGCCGACAGCTGCTTGACGTACCTGCATCTGTTCATGTGAAGGAGTGTACACACCCAGGTGAGCGTACGTGTCTCTGAGTCATGTCTGTGCAGAGTGTGCACAGTCATCACTGTCAAAGACGCAAAGATAGACACACACACACACACACACACACACCCTCTGTAAACACACTCCAGGATCGTCCTCCAGGCCCCTCGAAGCAACAGCACCACCCTCCCTGGTCCTGACTGTCACCACATTATTTGATTTATTCTACTGTTGTTTTAGTAGTTTTTTATATTTATTGACACACACTATTTAATACACAATACGAAACAAGCATACATTCACTTCAGTTTAAAATATGTTTTTTATTTATACAATGAAAAGTCCGACACAACCACACATCACCTCGTGCAGAGACACTTAAGGCATGAAAATCTCTCTGTCACTGGTTTGGCCAGGTTCAACTGGGCGTCAGTGAAAACATCTACAATAAAGAAAAATAATTCAGTCGTAATTCAGCAGTTTACTTCAGTTATTTGTTCCTCCTGTAAACAAGACGCTGAGCTCAAGGAGAAGGAATATTTGGACATTTTTGATGAGATGAGTTTATTCGCAGAGAAGTTTGATGACCACTCTCGTATCTGTGTGCGTCATGCGAAGCTGCATTAGCTTAGCTTAGCACAAAGACGGGAAACAGGTGAGTCTAAAGGTAACAAGATCCACCTACACGATTATGGATTACGTGCTGGATCAATAGGAGAGAGGCATCAGTCTTCTCTTGCCAAGGAAGTGATGTACTGACCAAAAAGTGTGGCACTATTCCTTTAAAGAGACAGTTTGTCCAAGATGCTGCTGTTGAGTCAAAACCATATTGTATTGTATATATTATATATTTGGGGAGAGAAATTACAGCAAATGTTCATTGTATTTTGATCTGCTCTCAATTTAACTGTTTACCAATTAATTTGTAGCTGTTTTAAGCTTTAGCTACAAAATCCAATTTACGTTTAAGTAAAATAATCTGACTGGAAAACAAATGATCCTGTGAAGATAAAAAAAATAATGATAAAATCACTAGTTATTTAACATCAGCAGCAGAACATGGAGCCAACATGTGTGGCTGAAACTGTCTCTGATCACAGACTGAGCTCTTGTTTTACTGGAAACGACCAGAAGCCTTTGGAGAAACATTTCCTCACAGTATTTAAGAGAAAGTGAAGGGATCAACAGTTTTTCCGCATGTTCATGGCAAATCCTGAACACACACATTTTGGTAGAAGTAATACAAGAAAGAAGTCTTGTATGTGTACATACTGGTACTGTTTTATATAAGGCTGCAAAACATCCTTTAAAAAAATGAGACACAAACTAGTAACAATAACTGTTCATTAAAAAAACAACAACATTAATTTCATTTTCACTGTTTTCGGCCACAGTGCCTTTTTCACTGTCGTCCTTTTTTTCAGAGCACAAACATTCAATAAAAAAAAAAAAAAGGACTGGGTTGAACTCTAAAGTGCAAAACATACTTACTGTGAGGTTACGCAACTGAATTAATTTTATTCTCTCTAATGACTGTTTGAAAGTGAAGTGAAAATACCTGAAAGATTCGGACTTTTAGGAAGTTTCATGTACGACAGCTGCGGTCAGAATCCACAGCATGTGAATGTTAAGGTAAATAGAAATGCACTATATCCTCAAAACATGGTTTTGGTCAAGGCTGACGTGGGAAGGAGTGAACTGGTTTAGGATGGGTTCAGCAGGTGACATCTCTCTCTTACAGGAAACAGACCCAAGATCAGTTTAATCCTCCAGCGTTTCGGTCTCACCTCCACGATTGTTTACGTCACGATTGTTTGTGTTCAGCTTGACGTCTTTTGCGTGTGTTTAAATATGTCACAAGACTTCAGAGGTGATTCATCAAGACAGGAAATCAGATTCACGGGTGTTAGCTTTGCTGGCTGACATCTGTCAGTGGTTTCAATGCCTGGATTTTCTAGCTGCGCATCAAAAATCAAACATGCTAAGTTGTTTGCTTTGGCAGAGACAGGTAGAGCAGCTGACAACAATTAGCAAAAGACGTCACCTGAACCTCCTGTCAGTCACTTTAAGCTCTCATTCAGGTTGGCCCTGCGAGCTCAGTGCACTGTGACTCAAGAGACTTTAAACATTTAAACTGATTAAACACACACACACAAAAAAAAGCAACACATCCAGGTTCACACAAAAACGAAACGGCACGACCAAATTCAGTCAAGAAAAACAAATACTAAAGTGCTGCAGGTGGAACAACGAATCAAAACAAAGTTCCCAGGGAGACACTGAGGCCTGAGGAACTCGTCCAGGCATGGAAGTTGTTCCTAGGGTTGTAGTTCGTACAGTTTCTTACTCCACGCACAGAAAAATCTGACTCAGAAAGTAAGAAAGTAAAAACTGAAACAACCTTCTGACTGATGTTCACGTGTTGCCAAACTGCTGCAGATATTTCTTTGTATTTATTTATTTATTTATCTCTTAAGTTGCAGTGTATTGAGCTTCCCGGGCCACCGTACTTATTTCTTTTTCAGGGTCACGTTTGGATGGAATATCGCCACCAAAAGGCAAATAAATACTGAAGAAATACAAACATTAAAAGGCAGTAACTTGCGCACATTCACACGTTTCTGTGATTTACAGACTCCGTTCACCTGATCTGACTTGTCTTTGCAGTGCAGGTGAAAAACATCCAGTTCAAACCGGAGTCTCGTCCTTCTCCTCACCCCAGTTTCAAAGACCAAAGCTCTGTTCTGGCTGAACTACGAGAAGGTTTGTTGGAAAAACAAAATACAAAAAACAATGGCACATTTAATGTAGATCATTGCATCGGTGCAAACTTTGGCACCCGAGCTCCTCGGCTCTCTGCGTCTGTAAACTGCAACAGAGAGGAACTGGCCCTCAGGAGCCTGCGAAGGTGCCGCTCATCGGTCCTATTCATCCTCAGCTACACTCCCTCCTGGAAGAGGAAATGGAGAAGATGCTCCGGGGGAAGGAAAGAAAAAAAATCTGATGAGTTGTTGAACATGTGGGAAAGGCAGAAAATACTGACGCTGCTGTGACACGGTCGCCGGGTGTCGATGTCCCAACAACTCAAAAGTCTCTGTACATTCTCAGGTCCATTTAAAACAGTGAACAATCATCTAAAACTGTCCAGAAAACAGGAATTCACAGTTATTTTATATATATATTCATACTGTGCCAGGGTGCTGCCTAATACCATCACAGTCATTATTTGATTGCCACTAACAAAGTCGACTAGATTAACTGGGGTTATCTGCTCTAACGGTAAGTTTTCATTCACTCGTCCGCTCACAGATTTCTCCAGGATTTGAGCGTCTGAAGTCTGAAGTCTGACTCTGACGTGAGTCCATGGTGTGAATGTGGCGACTTGTTGATCCGTAGAGAAAGTTAAAGCGTTGTGTACTCCTTGTCTTCTCTGTCTCTCCAGTGTGTGCTGTGCAACTTAAAGAAAGCCTTAAAGAAAAACTAATTATGATTCCAAAGTGCACGTGTTTGGCAGTCAGCTGACTTCAGAGAAAAAGCACAAGAAAGGACGTTCCTGGTAGAAGTCAAGTGTCGGCCGATTTAATAAAAGATGACGTCAATATCTCACTGATATTGATCTTGTCATTGTTCTTGAGCCCTCACAGAGTTCAGAGGTCAGCAGGGTTCGGGTGGACGTCAGGTTTTCAGATGGACAGGTCGGTGTCTGTGTCGGTGGGTGTGGTCTTCGGGCTCGTGCTGCCTCCTCCTCCTCCTCTCTCCTCAGGAATGGAGGACGGGTCACCGTTGAGACTGGGTAGCACACCTGGAACACACATCAGCTTTTACAGGTGAGTTGTGTCTTGAATCTGAACTTTAAAAGTCCTGGATAAAGTTGATAATTAATAAAGCAGATAGATCAATAATTACTCAGTGTAAATAGACTGAGTGGCTACTGTAGAAAAATGATTTCGCAAAAAATCTTTAAAGTTTGTTGTGGAAAGTAAATAATAATAAACTGATTATAATGTTACTCTAAGGATGAAGAACACCTAGCCAAACGAATAATACAACAGTCCTGCAATAAATCATCCTCACATAAAGTTTATATAAGGTTATATAGTTAAATTTCAGGTGTACCTAATAAACTGGCAACTGAGAGTAAGTACAGGTAGCGCTGTATCTATAGTTTCAGAGAAAGGAACTGATATGTGGCCGTAAATACTGAGGAAAGCTCTTGGAAAAGTATTAATGCTAGTTTGGTTCTAATTACAGGTAAAAGGAGACACTGTTCACTTTGTACGTGCAGAAGTTAAAGTACAGGAAGATTCTTTGTTTATAATATCCACTCAGCTGATAGTTAGTATAGTTCCTGAAATATAACAACTTAAAAGCTTTTACAAATATGTGGGTCCTTTATTCTCTCAGAACACTGTCAATTTCTCTTTATTTAGTGCCAAATTAAATAAGCTCCTTCCAGGAACCTTACTAGGAAATTATGAAGAATTTACAGGACCCATAAAATAAAGTGTTGCTGTACGCACGCTATAAAAATGTCTTACGCTCAGTATCATAAACAGAGCTGTCGGAGCATGTCCTGTTCCTGCGCTGGCTCGTCTTTTGACCTGCGCTCACGTACTCCTTCAGCACACCTGACCTGAGGAAAGAAAAGGAAAGAAAAGTGTGATAAAAGCTCAAATAGGAAACTTTCGTAATTAGTGTGTCGGCCGCTTCATTTAAGACATCTGCCAGGAAATAAATTATACTATATAGTTTTTTTCTTTACAGTAATAAATAAAACACAGACGTCAATTTCAAAATATATAATGAAAGCACAGAGAAACGTTTTACAGATTATATCCTAAATAAATTCCCTCACCCTTTAATTTATGAACAACACAAATAATTGTTTGTTTATTTCCACTCTCACAGTTTACTGTGATTGTGACTTTTCTTATCTTGTCTCATAATCTGTCCATGACATCTGCCCTTTGTTCCAAATATCACAGAAACTTTTTATTCCGCAAAGTGACGTAAAGGAGAAGGAAAGAAAAAAGGAGCTTTGGATCCTCCCTGTCCTTTTAATCAGCACATTTTGAGACATTAGGAGGTGGAGAAGTCAAAGAAACCACATAGTTTCTCGTTCACCTGACCTTGGCTTGTTCTCTTTCATCAGCTGCAGAGCAGTTATTACCGTTTGGTTGTAAAGGTCAGTAAAAATGTTAATTCATTTTCTCATGTTGTGTGGACGTTAACCACAACTTACCAGAAAACCCAACATGTAACCACGAAAGGACAAGAAACGAGTTTAATTAAAGTAATATAATATATAATTAATCAGTGTTTGCATACCTGTCTGCTGTAAGGGTGGAAGACCATGTGACATTATTTATGAAATTCCCTGCTGGATCATGTGATACTGAACCTGCTGTATTTATTAACAGAACAGCTGTCGTGTGACACTAAATCAGATTTCTTTGATATTAAAACTCACTATTACAACAAATCTGTCCATTAGTCTTCAAGGCTTCTTTCAATTAGTTTTTTTTTTGGTTGTTCAAGATGCTGCAATGCTGCCCCCTGGAGGCCACAGTGAATAATAACTCAAGGATTCAGTAAACGTGACATCTTTAAAGTCAGAGTGCAGTCTGTTCTTATATAGACAGCATGGGGACAAAGTTTAAATAAAGCAGGTTTAACAGGAATATCTTTTTAATTTGGGGTAATCCTACTTGGTGTTTTTGTTTTTAAATGGTATCATTATCAAACATTTTATTAATTGTTATTGTTCTGTTTTTGATCCAGTTCAGTAACGTAAAAAACACTCTGGGCTACATCTTTGCATGAAAACTGCAATACAAATAAAGTTAATTAATTTTCTTAGTTAACTCAGTAACAAAGTGTGTGTGTGTGTGTGTGTGTGTGTGTGTATGTGTGTGTGTTTGAGTGTGTGTGTGTGTGTGTGTGTGTGTGTGTGTGTGTGCGTGTTTCAACTCACCTGTCAAAGCTGTATGTTCCAGGGTGACTGATCGACCTCTTCATCTGGACAGAAAGACAGAAGCAGAGACATGTTTACAGATTCCTACAGTTCTGCAGCTTCCTGAATGTCTCAGTAGCAGTAAAAATTTTTTATTAATTTCTGCATGGTGAGCCGCCCACAGCTAAACCTTTATTTCTTCTAAATGGCTCTGAAAGCAGACAACAGTGTCATTTACACTTCCATCCAATTTATTAAAATCTAATTTATTTCCTCTAATCATTTTTGCAATACACATCTATTTAATTAGATTTCTTTTTGGCATTTTTGGGATTGTTTTCTTGCAGAGACCTCCAGGGCATCAGGCAGTTGATGGACATGAAAACACCAACAGAGAAATAACAATAAAACACAAACGTAGTTAGAATTGAATGTAGTTTGTGTGATATTCAGGTCTGTAGAAGATGATTTTCATACTGTCTAAAAACCACCACCACCAGGAATAGTGTAAAGAAGAGGGACAACTTGAGCGACTGGTGAGGAGGGTGGTGTCTGGAAAGTAACTACACTGAGAAGACGCCATTAAGTTTCTTTTTTCACTGTCAACAGGACACATTTCCTTGTAGACTTAATGTACTTTTTGGATTTAGCAGGAGAGAGTGTAATTACCCTTTCAGGAGGTCGGAGGTCAGGGGTCAAACTGTGGTTAGCCAGGGTCATACATTCCTCCAAAGTCCTGATAAAAGTTGCACAGGTCGCACTGAGGAGAGAGGCCTGAAGACGGAGAGAATAATTAATATTCCTATAATGACTGTTTTTTTCTTATTGCATCAGGACCCAAATAATATGAATTACATTTCTTTATATGTACAATTTGTTGGAATGTCAACTGACTAATCAATTAATCAACTAACCATTTAAGTTAAACAGTACATGACATATACAGTATATACATAAATGACCCTGCTATAAAACATAGTGAATGTTAATTATGATTTTCTTTAACTAAACGATAAAACGAAAACATTTACAACAATCAAAAGAAAGGAATATTTTGCTGTGTTGTTTACCTCAGAAGTGGGCGTGGTGTCTGTGTCGGCGGTGTGCTGTGATTGGATGGTTTGGACCTGCTGGACGAGGAGGTCGCAGTACAGACGAAGTTCAGACATCTTCGTCTTCAGACAGTCTGGACCTGGGGATGGACAAACGCTGAGAAATATTAATTTGGAATATACTGTATATGGAATATACAAATTATTGAACAATAACATGTTATTTTTCACAGGTTTCTGCAGCTTTTTACAACCATTTCAACACCATATAAAGTGCAATTTAATACCTTTTTTCTTGGTCACATGGGTCAAAGAATGATAGAAAACCAGCAGGGACAATGAGACACACAATGTACAACATGTCACAGCTGGTTAACCTTACCATTTTTGCTGTTATAATTAGCTGGTTGGAATGAAATTATTACTTTCTCAGCGTACAAGTAAGAAATAAAAACAAGCTTCTGCTTAAGAGCATGGCACACACTGTATTTATGAATAAATATTTTACCACAGATAATGTCGTCACAATTTTTTAATCAAAAGCAAAATAACCCACTTTAACTTTACATAATAACACACTATTATGAGAATGAATTCATCTAACTCTAAACTGTTTGTTCAGTTTGTTTAAAAGTAATTTTCCCACAGAAAGAGGAACCAACAGACATGCTGGTAGTTCGTGCAGATTTCTTATATAAACATTGTGTACCTCTGTGATTGTGACTTTCCAGTGTTCCAGCTTTGGACGAGCCTAAAGCCACCAGCCACCTCTGTCTCTCCGCAGCGTTCACAGCTCGGACGTAGAAATGCTGCTCGCCGGGGATGATCAAATCCAGACGCGTGGGATCTGTCGGATGAACTGAAACGTAAGGAAATATTAACGGAGTTTGATGGATGTGTGGAAATCATATAACAGGGATTTCAAACAGCAGTCTAACCTTTAATGTCACACACAGACATCTTGATGGATCCTTTGCTTCCTTTACCGACGTCGTCCTCGCTGTCGTAATAAGAGATGACTCCATTTTCTAAGACGAACCAGCGTGGCTGCCAACCTGAGGACAGACAACAAAGTGTTAATAACTGTGTGTTTTTAATCAAAAGAATGATTAAAACAAGGGCGTAGGTTTGGTCTCAACATTGGTAGGGATGCAACAAGCCCTCAAAAACAATGCCCATATGCAAATGTAATATATGTCATAGTACAGTATGGCATAAAAAGTCACAAAAACGACAGAGTTAAGTAAGGTGAAAAAATGTTGTATAGTAAGGCATAAAAAGTCATAGTATATAAAGGCGTAGAAAGTCATAAAATTGTCATATTATAGTAAGGCATCAAAACATGATAGTATAGTAAGTCATGAAAAGTCATAAAAAAGACAGTATAGGAAGGTATGAAAACATCATAGTGTGGTAAAGTACAAAAAGTTGAAGTACAGTAAGGCATAAAAACAACATAGTATAGTAAGGCATAAAAAGTCATAGTATAGTAAGGCATATAAAGTTTTTAAAAAATCATAGTATAGTAAGGCATAAAAAGTCACAAAAACGTCATAGTATAATAAGGCATAAAAAGTCACGAAAAAGTCATAGTATAGTAAGGCATAAAAAGTCATAGTATAGTAAGGCATAAAAAGTAAAAAAAAAATCATAGTATAGTAAGGCATAAAAAGTCACAAAAACGTCATAGTATAATAAGGCATAAAAAGTCACGAAAAAGTCATAGTATAGTAAGGCATAAAAAGTCATAGTATAGTAAGGCATAAAAAATCATGGTATAGTAAGGCATAAAAAATCATAGTATAGTAAGGCATAAAAAGTCACAAAACTTCATAGTATAATAAGGCATAAAAAGTCATAGTATAGTAAGGCATAAAAAGTAAAAAAAAAATCATAGTATAGTAAGGCATAAAAAATGAAAAAAAAATCATAGTATAGTAAGGCATAAAAAGTCATAGTATAGTAAGGCATAAAAAGTCATAGTATAGTAAGGCATAAAAAGTCATAGTATAGTAAGGCATAAAAAGTAAAAAAAAAATCATAGTATAGTAAGGCATAAAAAGTGAAAAAAAAAACATAGTATAGTAAGGCATAAAAAGTCATAGTATAGTAAGGCATAAAAAGTCATAGTATAGTAAGGCATAAAAAGTAGAAAAAAAATCATAGTATAGTAAGGCATAAAAAGTCATAGTATAGTAAGGCATAAAAAGTAAAAAAAAAAATCATAGTATAGTAAGGCATAAAAAGTCACGAAAATGTCATAGTATACTAAGGCATAAAAAGCCATTAAATCGTCATGTATAGTGAGGCAAAAAACATCATAGTAAAGTAAGACATAAAAAGTCACAAAAACGTCATAGTATAATAACGCATAAAAAGTCATGAAAAAGTCATAGTATAATAAGGCATAAAAAGTCATAGTATAGTAAGGCATAAAAAGTGAAAAAAAAACCATAGTATAGTAAGGCATAAAAAGTCATAGTATAGTAAGGCATAAAAAGTCATAGTATAGTAAGGCATAAAAAGTCATAAAAAGTCATAGTATAGTAAGGCATAAAAAGTCACAAAAACGTCATAGTATAGTAAGGCATAAAAAGTCATAGTATAGTAAGGCATAAAAAGTCATAGTATAGTAAGGCATAAAAAGTCACAAAAACGTCATAGTATAGTAAGGCATAAAAAATCATAGTATAGTAAGGCATAAAAAGTCACAAAAACGTCATAGTATAGTAAGGCATTAAAAGTCACAAAAACGTCATAGTATAGTAAGGCATAAAAATTAAAAAAAAAATCATAGTATAGTATGGCATAAAAAGTCATAGTAAAGTAAGGCATAAAAAGTCACAAAAACGTCATAGTATAGTAAGGCATAAAAAGTCATAAAAAGTCATAAAAAAGTCAAAGTATAGTAAGGATAAAAAGTCACAAAAACGTCATAGTATAGTAAGGCATTAAAAGTCACAAAAACGTCATAGTATAGTAAGGCATAAAAAGTCATAGTATAGTAAGGCATAAAAAGTCAGTATAGTAAGGCATAAAAAGTCATAGTATAGTAAGGCATAAAAAGTCATAGTATAGTAAGGCATAAAAAGTCACAAAAACGTCATAGTATAGTAAGGCATAAAAAGTCATAGTATAGTAAGGCATAAAAAGTCATTGTATAGTAAGGCATAAAAAGTCACAAAAAAATCATAGTATAGTAAGGCATAAAAAGTCATAGTATAGTAAGGCATAAAAAGTCACAAAAACGTCATAGTATAGTAAGGCATAAAAAGTCACAAAAATGTCATAGTATAGTAAGCATAAAAAGTCATAAAAAGTCATAGTATAGTAAGGCATAAAAAGTCATAGTATAGTAAGTCATAAAAAGTCATAGTATAGTAAGGCATAAAAAGTGAAAAAAAAAACATAGTATAGTAAGGCATAAAAAGTCATAAAAACGTCATAGTATAGTAAAGCATAAAAAGTCATAGTATAGTAAGGCATAAAAAGTCATAAAAAGTCATAGTATAGTAAGGCATAAAAAGTCACAAAAACGTCATAGTATAGTAAGCATAAAAAGTCACAAAAACGTCATAGTAAGTAAGGCATAAAAAGTCATAGTATAGTAAGGATAAAAAGTCACAAAAACGTCATAGTATAGTAAGGCATAAAAAGTCACAAAAAGTCATAGTATAGTAAGGCATAAAAAGTCATAGTATAGTAAGGCATAAAAAGTCACAAAAACGTCATAGTATAGTAAGGCATAAAAAGTCACAAAAACGTCATAGTATAGTAAGGCATAAAAAGTCAAAGTATAGTAAGGGATAAAAAGTCACAAAAACGTCATAGTATAGTAAGGCATAAAAAGTCATAGTATAGTAAGGCATAAAAAGTCAAAAAAACAACATAGTATAGTAAGGCATAAAAAGTCACAAAAAGTCATAGTATAGTAAGGCATAAAAAGTCATAGTAAAGTAAGGCATAAAAAGTCACAAAAACGTCATAGTATAGTAAGGCATTAAAAGTCACAAAAACGTCATAGTATAGTAAGGGATAAAAAGTCACAAAAAGTCATAGTATATAAGGCATAAAAAGCCATAAAATCGTCATGTATAGTGAGGCATAAAAAGTCATAGTATAGTAAGGCATAAAAAGTCATAGTATAGTAAGGCATAAAAAGTCACAAAAACGTCATAGTATAGTAAGGCATAAAAAGTCACAAAAACGTCATAGTATAGTAAGGCATAAAAAGTCATAGTATAGTAAGGCATAAAAAGTCATAAGTCACAAAATGTCATAGTATAGTAAGGCATAAAAAGTCACAAAAACGTCATAGTATAGTAAGGGATAAAAAGTCACAAAAACGTCATAGTATAGTAAGGCATAAAAAGTCATAGTATAGTAAGGGATAAAAAGT
Organism: Seriola aureovittata; assembly: GCF_021018895.1. Classification (NCBI taxonomy): domain Eukaryota; kingdom Metazoa; phylum Chordata; class Actinopteri; order Carangiformes; family Carangidae; genus Seriola; species Seriola aureovittata. The sequence goes on from NC_079377.1 coordinate 23,281,469, forward strand.
CACAAAAACGTCATAGTATAGTAAGGCATAAAAAGTCATACTATAGTAAGCCATAAAAAGTCATTGTATAGTAAGGCATAAAAAGTCACAAAAAAATCGTAGTATAGTAAGGCATAAAAAGTCATAGTATAGTAAGGCATAAAAAGTCACAAAAACGTCATAGTATAGTAAGGCATAAAAAGTCACAAAAACGTCATAGTATAGTAAGGGATAAAAAGTCACAAAAACGTCATAGTATAGTAAGGCATAAAAAGTCATAGTATATTAAGGCATTAAAAGTCACAAAAACGTCATAGTATAGTAAGGCATAAAAAGTCATAGTATAGTAAGGCATAAAAAGTCATAAAAAAGTCAGAGTATAGTGAGGCATAAAAAGTCACAAAAAAGTCATAGTATAATAAGGCATAAAAAGTCATAGTATAGTAAGGCATAAAAAGTGAAAAAAAAATCATAGTATAGTAAGGCATAAAAAGTCATAGTATAGTAAGGCATAAAAAGTCATAGTATAGTAAGGCATAAAAAGTCATAAAAAAGTCATAGTATAGTAAGGCATAAAAAGTCACAAAAACGTCATAGTATAGTAAGGCATAAAAAGTCATAGTATAATAAGCCATAAAAAGTCATTGTATAGTAAGGCATAAAAAGTCACAAAAAAATCGTAGTATAGTAAGGCATAAAAAGTCATAGTATAGTAAGGCATAAAAAGTCACAAAAACGTCATAGTATAGTAAGGCATTAAAAGTCACAAAAACGTCATAGTATAGTAAGGCATAAAAAGTCATAAAAAAGTCAGAGTATAGTAAGGCATAAAAAGTCACAAAAACGTCATAGTATAGTAAGGCATAAAAAGTCACAAAAACGTCATAGTATAGTAAGGGATAAAAAGTCACAAAAACGTCATAGTATAGTAAGGCATTAAAAGTCACAAAAACGTCATAGTATAGTAAGGCATAAAAAGTCATAGTATAGTAAGGCATAAAAAGTCATAAAAAAGTCAGAGTATAGTGAGGCATAAAAAGTCATAGTATAGTACGCCATAAAAAGTCATAGTATAGTAAGGCATAAAAAGTCACAAAAACTTCATAGTATAGTAAGGCATAAAAAGTCATAGTATAGTAAGGGATAAAAAGTCACAAAAACGTCATAGTATAGTAAGGCATAAAAAAATCATAGTATAGTAAGGCATAAAAAGTCATTGTATAGTAAGGCATAAAAAGTCACAAAAACGTCATAGTATAGTAAGGCATAAAAAGTCATAGTATAGTAAGGCATAAAAAGTCATAGTATAGTAAGGCATAAAAAGTCACAAAAACTTCATAGTATAGTAAGGCATAAAAAGTCATAGTATAGTAAGGGATAAAAAGTCACAAAAACGTCATAGTATAGTAAGGCATAAAAAGTCATAGTATAGTAAGCATAAAAAGTCATTGTATAGTAAGGCATAAAAAGTCACAAAATCGTCATAGTATAGTAGGCATAAAAAGTCATAGTATAGTAAGGCATAAAAAGTCACAAAAACGTCATAGTATAGTAAGGCATAAAAAGTCACAAAAACGTCATAGTATAGTAAGGCATAAAAAGTCATAGTATAGTAAGGGATAAAAAGTCACAAAAACGTCATAGTATAGTAAGGCATTAAAAGTCACAAAAACGTCATAGTATAGTAAGGCATAAAAAGTCATAGTATAGTAAGGCATAAAAAGTCATAAAAAAGTCAGAGTATAGTAAGGCATAAAAAGTCACAAAAACGTCATTGTATAGTAAGGCATAAAAAGTCATAGTATAGTAAGGCATAAAAAAGGTATAAAAAAGATAGTATAGTAAGGCAGGAAAAGTCACAAAAGAGTCATAGTATAGTATGGCATGAAAAAGTCAATTATAGTTGTCATGGCCCTACCAAATCTCTAGGTGGTTTTCTTTCTCCCTTGTGTTTCTGTGATTTTCCCCTGTTGTGTCTCGGTGTATGACATTTTGCCAAATTGTTCTCTACTGTGTTAAATGCACTCAAGCCAGCCTCCAGCAAGTCTTTGCCTGTCAAACAATCTCACCAGAAGATCCTCCCGCCTCCATTCCAACCACACCACCAGAGGAACTCTGCTACTGTTTTCATTAAAACCAATGTTATCCCCTCACTGTGTGCGTGTCTGCTTCGGGTTACGAAAATGAAAGAATTGTTACAATAGTGAGTAAAAAAGTCACATTAAAATGAAGTCATTTTATATATTTGACATAAAAAGTCAAAAATGGACACAGTATAGTAAGGCATAAAAAGTAAAAAGAAATCATAGTATAGTAAGGCATAAAAAGTCATAGTATAGTAAGGATAAAAAGTCACAAAAAACGTGATAGTATAGTAAGGCATTAAAAGTCATAGTATAGTAAGGCATAAAAAGTAATAAAAAAGTCATAGTATAGTAAGGCATAAAAAGTCAAAAAAACGTCATAGTATAGTAAGGCATAAAAAGTCATAGTATAGTAAGCCATAAAAAGTCATTGTATAGTAAGGCATAAAAAGTCACAAAAAAATCATAGTATAGTAAGGCATAAAAAGTCATAGTATAGTAAGGCATAAAAAGTCACAAAAACGTCATAGTATAGTAAGGCATAAAAAGTCATAGTATAGTAAGGCATAAAAAGTCACAAAAACGTCATAGTATAGTAAGGCATAAAAAGTCATAGTATAGTAAGGCATAAAAAGTCACAAAAACGTCATAGTATAGTAAGGCATAAAAAAATCATAGTATAGTAAGGCATAAAAAGTCATTGTATAGTAAGGCATTAAAAGTCACAAAATCGTCATAGTATAGTAAGGCATAAAAAGTCATAGTATAGTAAGGCATAAAAAGTCACAAAAACGTCATAGTATAGTAAGGCATAAAAAGTCACAAAAACGTCATAGTATAGTAAGGCATAAAAAGTCATAGTATAGTAAGGGATAAAAAGTCACAAAAACGTCATAGTATAGTAAGGCATTAAAAGTCACAAAAACGTCATAGTATAGTAAGGCATAAAAAGTCATAGTATAGTAAGGCATAAAAAGTCATAAAAAAGTCAGAGTATAGTAAGGCATAAAAAGTCACAAAAACGTCATTGTATAGTAAGGCATAAAAAGTCATAGTATAGTAAGGCATAAAAAAGGTATAAAAAAGATAGTATAGTAAGGCAGGAAAAGTCACAAAAGAGTCATAGTATAGTATGGCATGAAAAGTCAATTATAGTTGTCATGGCCCTACCAAATCTCTAGGTGGTTTTCTTTCTCCCTTGTGTTTCTGTGATTTTCCCCTGTTGTGTCTCGGTGTATGACATTTTGCCAAATTGTTCTCTACTGTGTTAAATGCACTCAAGCCAGCCTCCAGCAAGTCTTTGCCTGTCAAACAATCTCACCAGAAGATCCTCCCGCCTCCATTCCAACCACACCACCAGAGGAACTCTGCTACTGTTTTCATTAAAACCAATGTTATCCCCTCACTGTGTGCGTGTCTGCTTCGGGTTACGAAAATGAAAGAATTGTTACAATAGTGAGTAAAAAAGTCACATTAAAATGAAGTCATTTTATATATTTGACATAAAAAGTCAAAAATGGACACAGTATAGTAAGGCATAAAAAGTAAAAAGAAATCATAGTATAGTAAGGCATAAAAAGTCATAGTATAGTAAGGGATAAAAAGTCACAAAAACGTGATAGTATAGTAAGGCATTAAAAGTCATAGTATAGTAAGGCATAAAAAGTAATAAAAAAGTCATAGTATAGTAAGGCATAAAAAGTCAAAAAAACGTCATAGTATAGTAAGGCATAAAAAGTCATAGTATAGTAAGCCATAAAAAGTCATTGTATAGTAAGGCATAAAAAGTCACAAAAAAATCATAGTATAGTAAGGCATAAAAAGTCATAGTATAGTAAGGCATAAAAAGTCACAAAAACGTCATAGTATAGTAAGGCATAAAAAGTCATAGTATAGTAAGGCATAAAAAGTCACAAAAACGTCATAGTATAGTAAGGCATAAAAAGTCATAGTATAGTAAGGCATAAAAAGTCACAAAAACGTCATAGTATAGTAAGGCATAAAAAGTCATAGTATAGTAAGGGATAAAAAGTCACAAAAACGTCATAGTATAGTAAGGCATAAAAAGTCATAGTATAGTAAGCCATAAAAAGTCATTGTATAGTAAGGCATAAAAAGTCACAAAAGAATCATAGTATAGTAAGGCATAAAAAGTCATAGTATAGTAAGGCATAAAAAGTCATAAAAAAGTCATAGTATAGTAAGGCATAAAAAGTAAAAAGAAATCATAGTATAGTAAGGCATAAAAAGTCATATTGTAGTAAGGCATAAAAAATCAAAAAAACGTCATAGTATAGTAAGGCATAAAAAGTAAAAAGAAATCATAGTATAGTAAGGCATAAAAAGTCATATTGTAGTAAGGCATAAAAAATCAAAAAAACGTCATAGTATAGTAAGGCATAAAAAGTCACAAAAACGTCATAGTATAGTAAGGCATTAAAAGTCACAAAAACGTCATAGTATAGTAAGGCATGAAAAGTCATAGTATAGTAAGGCATAAAAAGTCATAAAAAAGTCAGAGTATAGTGAGGCATAAAAAGTCATAAAATCGTCATAGTATAGTAAGGCATAAAAAGTCACAAAAACGTCATAGTATAGTAAGGCATAAAAAGTCATAGTGTAGTAAGGGATAGAAAGTCACAAAAACGTCATAGTATATTAAGGCATAAAAAGTCACAAAAACGTCATAGTATAGTAAGGCATAAAAAGTCATAGAATAGTAAGGGATAAAAAGTCACAAAAACGTCATAGTATAGTAAGGCATAAAAAGTCATAAAAAAGTCATAGTATAGAAAGGCATAAAAAGTCAAAAAAACGCCATAGTATAGTAAGGCATAAAAAGTCATAGTATAGAAAGGCATAAAAAGTCAAAAAAACGCCATAGTATAGTAAGGCATAAAAAGTCATAGTATAGTAAGGCATGAAAAGTCATAGTATAGTAAGGCATAAAAAGTCATTGTATAGTAAGGCATAAAAAGTCACAAAAAAATCATAGTATAGTAAGGCATAAAAAGTCATAGTATAGTAAGGCATAAAAAGTCACAAAAACGTCATAGTATAGTAAGGCATAAAAAGTCATAGTATAGTAAGGCATAAAAAGTCATAAAAAAGTCATAGTATAGAAAGGCATAAAAAGTCAAAAAAACGCCATAGTATAGTAAGGCATAAAAAGTCATAGTATAGAAAGGCATAAAAAGTCAAAAAAACGCCATAGTATAGTAAGGCATAAAAAGTCATAGTATAGTAAGGCATGAAAAGTCATAGTATAGTAAGGCATAAAAAGTCATTGTATAGTAAGGCATAAAAAGTCACAAAAAAATCATAGTATAGTAAGGCATAAAAAGTCATAGTATAGTGAGGCATAAAAAGTCACAAAAACGTCATAGTATAGTAAGGCATAAAAAGTCATAGTATAGTAAGGCATAAAAAGTTACAAAAACGTCATAGTATAGTAAGGCATAAAAAGTCATAGTATAGTAAGGGATAAAAAGTCACAAAAACGTCATAGTATAGTAAGGCATAAAAAGTCATAGTATAGTAAGCCATAAAAAGTCATTGTATAGTAAGGCACAAAAAGTCACAAAAGAATCATAGTATAGTAAGGCATAAAAAGTCATAGTATAGTAAGGGATAAAAAGTCACAAAAACGTCATAGTATAGTAAGGCATAAAAAGTCATAGTATAGTAAGCCATAAAAAGTCATTGTATAGTAAGGCACAAAAAGTCACAAAAGAATCATAGTATAGTAAGGCATAAAAAGTCATAGTATAGTAAGGCATAAAAAGTCATAAAAAAGTCATAGTATAGTAAGGCATAAAAAGTAAAAAGAAATCATAGTATAGTAAGGCATAAAAAGTCATATTGTAGTAAGGCATAAAAGATCAAAAAAACGTCAAAATATAGTAAGGCATAAAAAGTCATAGTATAGTAAGGCATTAAAAGTCATAAAAAAGTCATAGTATAGTAAGGCATAAAAAGTCATAGTATAGTAAGGCATAAAAAGTCACAAAAACGTCATAGTATAGTAAGGCATAAAAAGTCACAAAAACGTCATAGTATAGTATGGCATAAAAAGTGATAGTATAGTAAGGCATAAAAAGTCATAAAAAAGTCATAGTATAGTAAGACATAAAAAGTCACAAAAACGTCATAGTATAGTAAGGCATAAAAAGTCATAGTATAGTAAGGCATAAAAAGTCATAAAAAAGTCAGAGTATAGTAAGGCATAAAAAGTCACAAAAACGTCATAGTATAGTAAGGCATAAAAAGTCACAAAAACGTCATAGTATAGTACGGCATAAAAAGTCACAAAAACGTCATAGTATAGTAAGGCATAAAAAGTCATAGTATAGTAAGGGATAAAAAGTTACAAAAACGTCATAGTATAGTAAGGCATAAAAAGTCATAGTATAGTAAGGCATAAAAAGTCACAAAAACATCATAGTATAGTAAGGCATAAAAAGTCATAGTATAGTAAGGGATAAAAAGTCACAAAAACGTCATAGAATAGTAAGGCATAAAAAGTCATAGTAGAGTAAGCCATAAAAAGTCATTGTATAGTAAGGCATAAAAAGTCACAAAAGAATCATAGTATAGTAAGGCATAAAAAGTCATAGTATAGTAAGGCATAAAAAGTAAAAAGAAATCATAGTATAGTAAGGCATAAGAAGTCATATTGTAGTAAGGTATAAAAAGTCACAAAAACGTCATAGTATAGTAAGGCATAAAAAGTCATAGTATAGTAAGCCATAAAAAGTCATTGTATAGTAAGGCATAAAAAGTCACAAAAGAATCATAGTATAGTAAGGCATAAAAAGTCATAGTATAGTAAGGCATAAAAAGTCATAAAAAAGTCATTGTATAGTAAGGCATAAAAAGTCACAAAAGAATCATAGTATAGTAAGGCATAAAAAGTCATAGTATAGTAAGGCATAAAAAGTCATAAAAAAGTCAGAGTATAGTAAGGCATAAAAAGTAAAAAGAAATCATAGTATAGTAAGGCATAAAAAGTCATATTGTAGTAAGGCATAAAATATCAAAAAAACGTCATAGTATAGTAAGGCATAAAAAGTCACAAAAACGTCATAGTATAGTAAGGCATAAAAAGTCATAGTATAGTAAGGCATAAAAAGTCATAGTATAGTAAGGCATAAAAAGTCATAAAAAAGTCAGAGAATAGTAAGGCATAAAAGTCACAAAAACGTCATAGTATAGTAAGGCATAAAAAGTCACAAAAACGTCATAGTATAGTAAGGCATAAAAAGTCATAGTATAGAAAGGGATAAAAAATCACAAAAACGTCATAGTATAGTAAGGGATAAAAAGTCACAAAAACGTCATAGTATAGTAAGGCATAAAAAGTCATATTGTAGTAAGGCATAAAAAGTCACAAAAACGTCATAGTATAGTAAGGCATAAAAAGTCATAGTATAGTAAGGCATTAAAAGTCATAAAAAAGTCATAGTATAGTAAGGCATAAAAAGTCACAAAAACGTCATAGTATAGTAAGGCATAAAAAGTCACAAAAACGTCATAGTATAGTAAGGCATAAAAAGTCATAAAAAAGTCATAGTATAGTAAGGCATAAAAAGTAAAAAGAAATCATAGTATAGTAAGGCATAAAAAGTCATATTGTAGTAAGGCATAAAAAGTCACAAAAACGTCATAGTATAGTAAGGCATAAAAAGTCATAGTATAGTAAGGCATAAAAAGTCACAAAAACGTCATAGTACAGTAAGGCATAAAAAGTCACAAAAACGTCATAGTATAGTAAGGCATAAAAAGTCACAAAAACGTCATAGTATAGTAAGGCATAAAAAGTCACAAAAACGTCATAGTATAGTAAGGCATAAAAAGTCATAGTATAGTAAGGGATAAAAAGTCACAAAAACGTCATAGTATAGTAAGGCATAAAAAGTCATAGTATAGTAAGCCATAAAAAGTCATTGTATAGTAAGGCATAAAAAGTCACAAAAGAATCATAGTATAGTAAGGCATAAAAAGTCATAGTATAGTAAGGCATAAAAAGTCATAAAAAAGTCATAGTATAGTAAGGCATAAAAAGTCATAGTATAGTAAGCCATAAAAAGTCATAGTATAGTAAGGCATAAAAAGTCATAAAAAAGTCAGAGTATAGTAAGGCATAAAAGTCACAAAAACGTCATAGTATAGTTAGGCATAAAAAGTCACAAAAACGTCATAGTATAGTAAGGCATTAAAAGTCATAAAAAAGTCAGAGTATAGTAAGGCATAAAAAGTCACAAAAACGTCATAGTATAGTAAGGCATAAAAAGTCACAAAAACGTCATAGTATAGTAAGGCATAAAAAGTCATAGTATAGTAAGTCATAAAAAGTCACAAAAACGTCATAGTATAGTAAGGCATAAAAAGTCATAGTATAGTAAGTCATAAAAAGTCATTGTATAGTAAGGCATAAAAAGTGATAGTATAGTATGGCATAAAAAGTGATAGTATAGTAAGGCATAAAAAGTCATAAAAAAGTCATAGTATAGTAAGGCATAAAAAGTCACAAAAACGTCATAGTATAGTAAGGCATAAAAAGTCATAGTATAGTAAGACATAAAAACGTCATAGTATAGTAAGGGATAGAAAGTCACAAAAACGTCATTGTATATTAAGGCATAAAAAGTCACAAAAACGTCATAGTATAGTAAGGCATAAAAAGTCACAAAAACGTCATAGTATAGTAAGGCATAAAAAGTCATAGTATAGTACGTCATAAAATGTCATTGTATAGTAAGGCATAAAAAGTCACAAAAACGTCATAGTATAGTAAGGCATAAAAAGTCATAGTATAGAAAGGGATAAAAAGTCACAAAAACGTCATAGTATAGTAAGCCATAAAAAGTCATTGTATAATAAGGCATAAAAAGTCACAAAAAAATCATAGTATAGTAAGGCATAAAAAGTCATAGTATAGTAAGGCATAAAAAGTCATAAAAAAGTCATGTATAGTAAGGCATAAAAAGTCACAAAAACATCATAGTATAGTAAGGCATAAAAAGTCACAAAAACATCATAGTATAGTAAGGCATAAAAAGTCACAAAAAAATCATAGTATAGTAAGGCATAAAAAGTCATATTGTAGTAAGGCATAAAAAGTCATATTGTAGTAAGGCATAAAAAATCAAAAAAACGTCATAGTATAGTAAGGCATAAAAAGTCATAGTATAGTAAGGCATTAAAAGTCACAAAAACGTCATAGTATAGTAAGGCATAAAAAGTCATAGTATAGTAAGGCATAAAAAGTCATAAAAAGGTCATAGTATAGTAAGGCATAAAAAATCATAGTATAGTAAGGCATAAAAAGTTACAAAAACGTCATAGTATAGTAAGGCATAAAAAGTCATAGTATAGCAAGGCATAAAAAGTCATAAAAAAGTCAGAGTATAGTAAGGCATAAAAAGTCATAAAAAGTCATAGTATAGTAAGGCATAAAAAGTCATAAAAAGTCATAGTATAGTAAGGCATAAAAAGTCACAAAAACGTCATAGTATAGTAAGGCATAAAAAGTCATAGTATAGTAAGTCATAAAAAGTCATAGTATAGTAAGTCATAAAAAGTCATTGTATAGTAAGGCATAAAAAGTCACAAAAGCGCCTATATTAAGGCATAAAAAGTCACAAAAACGTCATAGTATAGTAAGCCATACAAAGTCACAAAAACGTCATAGTATAGTAAGCCATAAAAAGTCATTGTATAATAAGGCATAAAAAGTAACAAAAAAGTCATAGTATAGTAAGGCATAAAAAGTCATAAAAAAGTCAGAGTATAGTAAGGCATAAAAAGTCACAAAAACGTCATAGTATAGTAAGGCATAAAAAGTCATTGTATAGTAAGGCATAAAAAGTCACAAAAAAATCATAGTATAGTAAGGCATAAAAAGTCACAGTATAGTAAGGCATAAAAAGTCATAAAAAAGTCATAGTATAGTAAGGCATAAAAAGTTTAAAAAAATCATAGTATAGTAAGGCATAAAAAGTCATATTATAGTAAAGCATAAAAAGTCAAAAAAACGTCATAGTATAGTAAGGCATAAAAAGTCACAAAAAAATCATAGTATAGTAAGGCATAAAAAGTCACAAAAACGTCATAGTATAGTAAGGCATGAAAAGTCACAAAAACGTCATAGTATAGTAAGGCATAAAAAGTCATAGTATAGTAAGGTATAAAAAGTCATAAAAAAGTCAGAGTATAGTAAGGCATAAAAAGTCACAAAAACGTCATAGTATAGTAAGGCATAAAAAGTCACAAAAACGTCATAGTATAGTAAGGCATAAAAAGTCATAGTATAATAAGGCATAAAAAGTCACAAAAACGTCATAGTATAGTAAGGCATAAAAAAATCATAAAAAAGTCATAGTACAGTAAGGCATAAAAAGTCACAAAAACGTCATAGTATAGTAAGGCATAAAAAGTCAGAGTATAGTAAGGCATAAAAAGTCACAAAAACGTCATAGTATAGTAAGGCATAAAAAGTCATAGTATAGTAAGGCATAAAAAGTCACAAAAACGTCATAGTATAGCAAGGCATAAAAAGTCATAGTATAGTAAGCCATAAAAAGTCATTGTATAGTAAGGCATAAAAAGTCACAAAAACATCATAGTATAGTAAGGCATAAAAAGTCACAAAAACGTCATAGTATATAAAAAGGCATAAAAAGTCACAAAAACATCATAGTATAGTAAGGCATAAAAAGTCATGAAAATGTCATAGTGTAGTAAGGCATAAAAAGTCATGAAAATGTCATAGTATAGTAAATCATAAAACCGTCATAGTATAGTAAGGTATGAAAATGTCACAGTATAATAAGGCATAAAAAGTCACAAAATCGTCATAGTATAGTAAGTCATAAAAAAGTCATAGAATAGTAAGGCATAAAAAGTCATAGTATAGTAAGTCATAAAATCGTCATAGTATACTAGGACATAAGAACGTCATAGTATAGTAAGTCATAAAATCGTCATAGTATACTAGGACATAAGAACGTCATAGTATAGTAAGGCATAAAAAGTCACAAAAAAATCATAGTATAGTAAGGCATAAAAAGTCACAAAATCGTCATAGTATAGTAAGGTATGAAAATGTCATAGTATATAGTAAGGCATAAAAAGTCATAAAAAAGTCATGTATAGTAAGGCATAAAAAGTCACAAAAACATCATAGTATAGTAAGGCATAAAAAGTCACAAAAACATCATAGTATAGTAAGGCATAAAAAGTCATAGTATAGTAAGGCATAAAAAGTCATAGAATAGTAAGGCATAAAAAGTCATAAAAAAGTCATTGTATAGTAAGGCATAAAAAATCATAGTATAGTAAGCCATAAAAAGTCATGTATAGTAAGGCATAAAAAGTCACAAAAACATCATAGTATAGTAAGGCATAAAAAGTCACAAAAACATCATAGTATAGTAAGGCATAAAAAGTCATAGTATAGTAAGGCATAAAAAGTCATAGAATAGTAAGGCATAAAAAGTAAAAAAAAATCTTAGTATAGTAAGGCATAAAAAGTCACAAAAACGTCATAGTACAGTAAGGCATAAAAAATCATAGTATAGTAAGCCATAAAAAGTCATTGTATAGTAAGGCATAAAAAGTCACAAAAACGTCATAGTATAGTAAGGCATAAAAAGTCATAGTATAGCAAGGCATAAAAAGTCATAAAAAAGTCAGAGTATAGTAAGGCATAAAAAGTCACAAAAACATCATAGTATAGTAAGGCATAAAAAGTCACAAAAACGTCATAGTATATAAAAAGGCATAAAAAGTCACAAAAACATCATAGTATAGTAAGGCATAAAAAGTCATGAAAATGTCATAGTATAGTAAATCATAAAACCGTCATAGTATAGTAAGGTATGAAAATGTCACAGTATAAAAAGTCTTATTATAGTAAGGCAAGAAGAGTCACAATAAAGTCATAGTATAGAAACGCATAAAAGGTCATAGTATAGTAAGTCATAAAATCGTCATAGTATACTAGGACATAAGAACGTCATAGTATAGTAAGTCATAAAATCGTCATAGTATACTAGGACATAAGAACGTCATAGTATAGTAAGGCATAAAAAGTCACAAAAAAATCATAGTATAGTAAGGTATGAAAATGTCATAGTATATAGTAAGGCATAAAAAGTCACAAAAACGTCATAGTATAATAAGGCATAAAAAGTCATGAAAATGTCATAGTATAGTAAGGCATAATAAGTCATAGTATAGTAAGGCATAAAAAGTAAAAAAAAAAATCATACTATAGTAAGGCATAAAAAGTCACAAAAACGTCATAGTATAGTAAGGCATAAAAAGTCATAGTATAGTAAGTCATAAAATCGTCATAGTATGGTAAGGTATGAAAATGTCATAGTAAAGTAAGTCATAAAAAGGCACAAAAAGTCATAGTATAGTAAGGCATAAAAAGTCACAAAAACGTCATAGAATAGTAAGTCATAAAAAGTCATAGTATAGTAAGGCATAAAAAGTAAAAAAAAAGTCATAGTATAGTAAGGCATAAAAAGTCATAGTATAGTAAGGCATAAAATCGTCATAGTATAATAAGGTATGAAAAGTCACAAAAAATCATAGTTTAGTAAGGCATAAAAAGTCATGAAAACGTCATAGTATAATAAGGCATAATAAGTCATAAAAAAGTCATACAATAGTAAGCCATAAAAACGTCATAGTATAGTAAGTCATAGAAAGTCATTAAAAAGTCACAGTATAATAAGGTATGAAAAGTCATAAAAAAATCATAGTATAGTAAGTCATAAAAAGTCATAAAAAAATCATAGTATAGTAAGTCATAAAAATTCTTAAAGACGACACAGTATAGTAAGGCATGAAAAGTCATAAAAAAGTCATACTATAGTAAGACATAAAAACGTCATAGTAAAGTAAGTCAAAAAAAGTCACAAAAAAATCCTAATATAGTAAGGCATAAAATTTCATAAAAACGACATACTAGTATGGCATAAAAACGTCATAAAAATGTCATAGTCTAGTAAGCCATAAAAAAGTCACAGTATAGTAAGGCATAAAAACACGTAGTATAATAAGTCAAAAAAAGTCATAAAAACATCATAGTATAGTAAGGCATAAAAAGTCATGAAAACTTCATAATATAGAAAGTTATAAAAAGTCGTAAAATCATCATATTATAGTAAGGCATGAAAATTCAAAATAAAGTCATAGTATAGTAACGCATAAAAAGTCATAATATAGTAACGTATACAAAGGCATAAAAACGTCATAGTGTAGTAAGGCATAAAAACATCATAAAAACGTCATACTATAGTAAGACATAAAAATGTCATAGTATAGTAAGTCATAAAAAGTTATAAAAAAGACACAGTATAGTAAGGCATAAAAAGTCATAAAAACAACTTAATAGTAAGGCATAAAAAGTCATCAGGTGCAATAAAAGTTGGGTAATGGTCACTTCATATAAAGCAGATTGGTCACACAATCATCTCTGACTGAGCTTTGCTATAGTGGGAGCCATTACAGTCATAAGTAGAGTAAATTCTGTTCTATGCCACTATTATTTTTAGACATGCTATACTGCCATTATAAGATCAAATGCCATTTTAGTTTCTATTGGTGTTAATTTCTATCAGTAGTTCATGAGGCTCTGTGGGTCAGTTCTCAATTCTGGTAGTGGAAAGTAAATTTACTCAAATACTGTCCTTATGTACAATATCAAGATACTGTCAGATTGATTCAAGTTAATTTAAAACAGCTTGAGAAGCTCTTAGATTTGTCCACATGTGAGAAAATAAGGGTTTTTGGGTAAACAATTATAGACAATTTGTCTTAAAGTTTTTGCACTCTGAGTAAATTTTGCAAATAATATTTCTAATTAAACACTTTTACTTGTAATGGAGTATTTTTAGATTGTTGTGGTACGTTTACCACTAAGTAAAAGGGTTGAGTACATATTCCACCACTGTTCAATACCATTTAATTATCAATAGCTGCAGGCTAAATAACTTTTATTTTGGAATAATCGTAAGTGCTGATGTCGAGCTGCTAAGACTGAGAGGAAGTATAATTACTGACTAAATAAGATGACATTAATAACATGAATAAATGAAATCTCTATTAAATCACGTTGGTGGCACAGTTATGTGTCACATCACCTCCTTTTACTATTAACATTAGCTTGTTAACTCTGATTATAACGGTTAATTTGACTGTTTCACATGCTATGCTAGCTAAATGACATCAATCATCGTTCAGTCACCGTGTCGATGGCTAGACGGAAAGACAATAAGCTCAAACAGGTGTCAGACGGACAGACACATAAACAGACGACTCACCTGTCATGTAATTCGTCCATTTGTACAGAATCCCTTCCATTGTTTCACTTTACATCGGCTAATTTAGCCTCCTAGCTAACTAGCTTTCCACTGTAGCTCGGCTGGCTAACTGTAGCAGCGAGCCAGCTACCGTTCAGAAAATAACCTTCATTCCGAGCTGCTACTTCTCTAAAAATATTTGTACTGTTTGTGGTTTGTGTCGGAGGGTGACTGTCATGGCGAAGGTTTGTGTTTGTGTTGAGCTGTTCAGCTAAACTTGTAGACGGTCAGCTGATGGATAAAAAAAATGTCAACAAAACAGCAGCTTCCCGTACGGAAGACTGCTGGGGTCATTTCAAAATAAAAACACTTTATAAAGTTATAACTTTATTAAATGTTGTGACATTATTATATGATGGGTTATAACAGCTTATAAATGATTTATAGTGTTAACAAGCTAATTAATGAACTAGTTATAAACTATTCATAGATTCTTTATAAGGGGAGTCTTATTGTAAAGTGGTACCATTCTGTTGTCACACAAGAATTTTGAATGATAACACACACCTATGGCATCAAGACCCCACAGTGGGTCACGTGTATTGGTTCAGTCTCACTGTTCTCAGTCTCATTCTCATGTCACCTCAGGCAGTAATTAGTAGTTCATGGATAACAAAACACAGCTCAAAGGTGAGTGTTTTACCATTATCAGGTAACCACAGACTGGATGTGTAAATATGCAACTGTGGGAGCTGGTTGCACTAGTTGTTCAAGCTTAGCCTAGTCAACATAACTGTTTACTAAATAGGGGTTTTATGCATCAGGAAATTGAAATGGGCTGCACCACATGAACTGGTTCTTTTGTTTTCTTTTGTAATAAATATTTACACCCAGTAACTGCCAGGTGTAACTGTTGTGTTACGAACTGAACTTAGTTAGAGTGAATAGTAAAAGACATGATATGGGACATACAGTAACTTACCTGAAACTTGATTAATCACGTTTGAACCTTGAACATTTTAAATTGCATTTCACAAAAATAACATACTACTGCTTATAGATAGGCCTGTACTAATGACAGAAGATTAAATTGAAAAAACTAGATGATTTTTTTTCTCCCGAGGAATGAGCAAACACACAAATAGTGGGGGGATGATTAAATAATCAGGTCCAGGCAATTTTCATAATTCTTAATCTCTCTTTATTGCATTAGAACATACATTTCTCATATATATCTATATATATATTTTATAAATGTGAATTTGTACACTACAATCTTTTATTGTAACATGTTAGAAAATACTCGTAACGCTCCAAAAACATAGCACTAAAAACAGTTACCAAACAATGATTATTACATTTCCTCGTTTTTGTTTTATGTTTTGTTTTGGCCACCAAGAACAGAAAAACAAGATGGCGTAGATGAAACTGTCGACCTGGAGGAGAGGAGAGGACCACAGTCGGAGAGAGACGGTTGGGTCGTCGCGGTTTGTAGTAGCAGACATTTTGTAATCAAACTGGGGCGGGGCTCTATCACAACAGGTACACATAGGAGGGGAAATATGAGGGAGGGGGGAGCATGGACAGCTGTGAGCATCAAGCAAAGCCTCATGGGAAAGCTGGGTCACTTGTAACCAGTGTGAGCAGTCCTGCTTGGTTATTGTTTGACCATTCAATCTCCAGTTAATCTTAAAAACTGTGACATTAAATAAAACTTGAGTGATTAACTTCGTTGCCCCTCGGCTGTTTTCAGTTTACTTTGTGGTTTGTGAAGTTTTAGAGCTGTTATTTCACCAAACAACACTAACCTTATAGTGTAATTTAGCAATGTGCTATATGTATAACTACATTTGACAGACAGACAGAGAGCTCCGGTGAGATGCCCATCTTCTCTGATATACTGTAAACTGTAGTGTCACTTATGCTGTCAATTGTGATGGTCAAACAAATGCGTCAAGGACGACTGAAACAAACATAAAACACTTTGACATTTTGGACTGCTCTTTTTTTGTAGCAATAAAGAGACAGTGCAATATGTCAGCCATGTTCATTAGTTCATTAGTAACCAGTAGCCAATTACACCAGCTATTCAGACTTAGCCTAGTTTCCTAAGTGGAGAATTACGCAGTACTAAATTAAAATGGGTTGCAGTATTTGTTGGAAAATATTTATTATTATATACTATTAGCTAACGGACAAACTAGCTAAGCTAACGTGGCATACGGTCGACATGTCTGACCTGTCACATCATAATGCTGTTTATTTTTTATGTCAACTGGTAAAACTTTAACTTATATTTCACAAAAAACACAATTTATCTTATATTACAAAACATTGTTCCAATTAGGCTAAATGAACAAAAAACGTTAAATTGGTATTTCCATTGAAAACATTGCTTCAAATTTTACGTTTTTAAAATTAGATTTTTTATAATTATTTATAATATAATCATGTAAATTGAAAGTTGTAGTACTGTTGTAGTAGCTAGTCGTAGCTAGTAGTTACTAAGAACTTCGGAAGGACTTTCCGCACAACCTTGCAAAGAGCTGATGCAGTGTAGTTAATTAAGCCAACAGCAGCAGTTAGGATGGAGGAAGTTAGTGAAAGCAGGATGAGGTGAGCAGCGTAGATAACAGCAGTTGTTTTTTTGTTTTTTTTGTGTAGTTTGTGCAGGGAAGTTTAGTTGCATCACAGAAGACACCGCAAGCAAGTGGAGATAAGAGGCAGGTTATTGTGACCAGCATTGGAACAGATCTAGCAGAGAGATAGGGCGAAGAGGGGGTACAGTATATAATCTAACACACAAACACACACAGCGTGGCTAAGGGTTTAAAAACTAGCGATACGGACACAACAACTGGCACTGCAGGGAGGCAAGTGGGGCGGTGGACAGATGTGTTTGGATGCGGATGGGTGGAGGGGGAGGAAGAGAAAGAGGAGACGTGAGGCATCAAGGAAAGTCTGCCTTTCAACAAGTCCAGAACTAAAATAGTCCTCTATTTTTTTTAGCAGATAGGGGAAAAGGGAGTGGTGCAACACCACGTAACATCACAGAATGATTGTCCTCTTGAACGTACCTCACCTCCCCTCCTCATGAACACTATGCCTGTCTTTTTTTTTTGTTTTGTTTGATTTTGTTTTTCCTTCAACCCTCCTCCTCCCTCATCCTCCATCTGTTAGTTTTACTTCTCAGGGATTTCCTCTTTCATTTCACATGCACACACATACACACAAAACCCTGTGACCATAAAGGACATTTATATATACACATGTACATACACTCGCTCACACACGACACGCACGGACACAACAGGTTGACACATTTTGACCCAACAATACGGCTGACTGGTTTGTTAGCAGGAAGCAGAGGATTGGATAGTGCACCATAGTACCAAGCGCACAGACACGGCAGTCTGTTATTGATATGACAATCAGTGCTACAGTGGCACAATATAACTGTACTAGTACAAAAATCAATATTAACTATTACAATTTTATGAATGAGACTGCATTTTTTTCTCACCATAAGTCCAAGAGGTGTTTCCAGTTGACCTTTATACAGTTAAAATGCAGAAAACAAACAAAAACAATTAGAGAAAATTTACAGAAAACTTTGATTAATTCTAATTAAGTCATTTATCAAGCAAAATTGCCTGCTTCTCAAAAGTGCTGCTTTTTACTGTTTTATATAATTGAATATCTTTGGGTTTTGAATTGTTAGTTGGAAAAAGAAAAAAATTGAAGGAAATTATTTTTTGTCATTTTTCTGTCAATTTATTAACCAAACAATTAATTGGTTAATTGAAAGAATAATCAAATCATTTTATATCAATAATGAAAAAAATTCTTACTTGCAGCCCTAAAAACACATTTTATATATTCAAACAGAAACTCTAAACATATGCGATCTCATTTCCTCATTTCAGCCACACTGCAGAACAGAAATGTGCAGTCACAAAGACCTACATTTAAGACATCTCATGTTTCCTTCCTACCCCCTCCTCCTCCCTCTCCACCTCTCCCTCAGTGAGCAGTATTGTGGTGTTATGATGTTAGGTTCCTAAGGCAGTATCACAGTACAGTCCATAGAGAAACAACAGCAGTACAGAATTACACTGGCCTGCCCAGAACCTTACATCCAGCTCAGGTGGGACACTGATGGCATCTGGATTTTTCTTTTTCTTTTGTTTTCTTTCTTTCTTTCTTTCTTTTTTTAAAGCCTCCAGTTATTTGGTTTCCAAAACTGTATGTTGTTGCCAAGCAAAGTTAGCTGAAACTGTTTCCTGCTGTTAAAAGATTACTGAACATTCAAATCAGGAAGCAACGAGGGGGGAAAAGGATTGGGAGGTAACTTAAAAATGTTAAAAAATTCTCATTAAAATCTCATTTCCTGTGGTGCCCTGGTAGCTCAGCGGGCTAAGGCACATGCCAAGTTCTCGCAACATCATTGGTCTGAAACCGGCTCATTACCACTGTCGCATGTCATGTTCTCTTCACCTCTGTCCTGTCACACTCCACTGTGAAACTCAGAATATGATGGCCATAAAGAATTATTCATTCAACCATAAGATTCCTCTGTCCGGCATCATTTCTTAGCATAATTGAAGTGTTTTTTATTGACTGTGCAGTATCAAAACAGCTGGTAACGATGGGGAAGACAACATGACTGCTTGAAGGCAGGAAGTTAGCTAGTTTAGTGGCTAGTTAGCTATGAGGAAACCAGATTTTCTGAAATCAAAACTTTCGTTGCAGTATTAAAAACATCTGCTGATCTAACTGGAGAGGTTAGTTCACAAACAGCATGTGCTTTGACAGTATAATAATAGTAGTATTCAAGCTGCAAACAGTCATTTCAAATAGGCATCAGTTTACGCTGACAGTACTGTAGATCCTTAATCTTATATTTAATTTAAAAATGTAACTCTTGGTATTGAAACTCGACCAGCTGGCATCATTTCTGTTACTGTGACCACAGAGGAGTGTGAAGTGAACCGAAAATACATTTTCTACAACGAACGTTTGCAGAGCTGCTACTGGACGTGGGGGAAGTCTCCTGCTCTGACGCGGAGAGTCTCCTTTTACGACTTCTTGAGGCCTCCAGTAAATTCAGTGGCACAACTCTCAGATATAGGGTTCTGGGCCAGAGCTGGGCCGGGAACCGCCCGGCATGATGCGGGTTGGTTCTGGCACGAGGTAGCCGATTTCTGATTGGTCTAACGTACGTGAAATCGGCCAGGGACAGCTCACACAGCTTAGGTTGCCCATGTTTCTTTATGTTGAGATGAAGGAGGTTCAACCATATACTATGACTATTAGACAGTTACCTATTACTAACAAGTTACAACGACTGGAGCCACTGGAGCCTCCCACGGTGCCAGAACCATCCCAGATGTCTCTGGTTTGGGTGATATTGTAGTGCGTGTGGTCTATAGTACAGTAGCATCAACACAATGGTCCAAGAGACAGATCAGATAGAAGATATCATACAGATGGTCCAATACAGTTATAGTACAACATCTATACATCAACTATACATTGTGCGTTTTTTTTTTTCCTTTGTTATTATTGTCAAGGGGTCTCGGGGGGGTTAGACTTGGTCACCATTACATCACTGCTGTAAGACGGGGAGGGGGTCAAAACAGTGGTGGGTAGAGCCATAGATAAACAGTGTTTGATTATTACAGTTTTACAGTACCACCGATGCAATCTTGTTACCTGGCAACTGGTGTGGAGGACCATCGCCAGAGTGCAACACTGTCAAAAATAAAGAGAGTATGTGAGTTGAGTGGCAGTAATAGAGCAATAAAGTAGGCAAGTTCATATCTAATAATTTAGAGGTAGAGTTTTTGGAGTTTTAAGAAACAGTAACATTCAGTAGCTGGAGTTTTACTTTCTATCACTTTTGGATAAAAACATGTTGCAGAGTTTTTTGTTTCCAAATGCAACTACAAATCATTCCCACTGCATTAGAACCTCATGACAAATTTTCTTTGCAAACAAAGCCAGAACACAACCATGTGTTGTTGTTGTTAAGTAAACGAGGAAGTTACCCAGGTTAAGTATTAGTACAGCAAGTGCTTGTACATATTTTTAAATGTGAATTCACATTGGGTAAAAATACTCCTGACAGCATCTCCTCCTCTCAGTTAGTTTCTTTATTCTTGCTCCCTGTTCACAGTTTCTGTATTCACTCCCATCTTTCCACTCCCCACTAAAGAGTTTAATAACACCCTGGAGTAATAACTACAGTCCTAGTAGTACTTCAGGGTCTACTCCACCTTTCCTGTAATAAATATGGCATCGCCTTTGCCCACATCTGAATTTAACATCTCCAAAACAATCGGTAATGACTGGACTTTTCAGTGGATTTTTTTTTTTATAACTGTCCAATCATCCCTACAACACTCTTTTTTTGTTTTGTTTTTTTTAAAGCCTACAGCTTTCCATAAAGCAGCCGTGCATTCCACTCACATACCCTGTCAGAGAAGAGGCAGCAAGAGGCCGCCACAGTCCAACCAGACCAAACCTTCTGTCTATCCATGGCTCTGGTTCCAAAACAGGGTGAGGGTCAAGGGGCGTAGGAGTTACAGGAGTTAAAGGGGTAGAGGGTTTTAGGGTAAAAGGACTAAAGGGGTTACAATACTAAGGGGTTTGAGGAGTCTGGATGATGAGGTGTTGAAGTTTGGAAATGACAATCAAGGTTTACAGTGATGAGAGATTTACCGAGATACAGGATTTGAGAGATTTACGGGTGAAGAGGACATGGTTAGTATGAGTCTTATGGGTCGGTAATGTTAGGATATGACTGTGGCCTCCGTAACTATAGCAGGGTCCTCTATGTCAGCTTTACTTTGAACCATCCTCAGCTCCAGCTGGGGCGGACTGGGCCTCCGACCAGGACCTGCTAACTCTGAGGGAGAGAGGGGGAGGGGGGTGGGCAGATAGAAATGCAGAGATGAATAAAGATGAACATTAATTTTATGCATTTTTTAAAATGTAAAATTAGACACACTATGCCAAGTGATGCAAAGCTCCCTAAACTAGGCTCAGCCAGCTGTTGTCTTGCCAGCTGCAGCGCCAACCAAAACTACACAACCTATAGCTAATGACAGGAACAGCAGCAGCAGCTGAGGTCTGCAGATGTAAACCACTGTGTGGGATGTTATTTATGAAATGGAAACATACCTGTCCTCATGAGACAGATAAGTGATGGACATCAGAACAGGCTTTCTGTGTAGAGTGCCCATTATGTCACTGCATTATACTGACAAACAGCTCACATGCAGCTAATCTACTGTGTCTTTACATGTCATTCTGAGCATTTAACCACTATTTGTTTGTTAAACATAAACTCAAGCCAGCCAAAGCTTTGAGCAAGGGACTGAAAACAAGACCTACTTTTCTTACCGTGAGCATAAGATATGGTCCTCTGGATAACATGGTGCATCACTGAAAAAGTCTTCTCACAGGCCGTCTGAGAGAGAGAGAGTGAGGAGAGTAAATTGCTATTGCCATATATGTGATTTATGTGTGTCCTTGTCCTTTGGCCACTTGGGTGTTTGTACCTTTAGGTCATTAGGGTGGTGGTGTGTCCACGCTAGCAGCATAGCAGCAAACAAATCTCCGGTTCCTACGAAGACAGCGTCCACTTTGGGAACTTCTATTCGAACTCTCTGTGTTGTCCTGCTGCCGTCTGGACGAACTGAACAGCACAACAGAGACACAACAAGTTAAACGGTTTATTAATGTCAAACTCTGAACTCCTAAAGCAAACACACACACACACAGCATTCAGTTTCAAACATCACCTACCATGTCGCTGGCTGCCCAGCGACACCAGGAAGCGGTCTCCCAGTCTGGAGGGCAGATCAGAGGAGGTGATGACCACCGTGTCTGGGCCCATAGCATGGAGAAGGTCCATTACCTACAGACAGTCAGTGAGTGAGATACTGAGGCATGTATGTAGTCAGCAGGAAGTGTATAAAGCAAAAATAAATAAATAAAGCCATGTAAGGTGCCAAACAACAGCGTATTCTGTAAACAGAGAATCTATGCAGGAAAGGAAAGAAGAATGAGATAATACTAATCTTTTACCTCTACAGCGTCTTTCTCTGTGCTGATGTTTTTCCCTGTCAATAATCTAAAACACAAGCAAACAAGCAGTTAGTCAATAGCACTGAAAAGGAAACAGTGAGAATGAAGTTATTAAACAGACAGAACAAGAAAAATCCACAATGTAAAGTCAGCCTTTGAAATCCAGAAGAAAAAAAATAACCCTTTACTCTGACTCTGAAGACTGAAACACCACTAGAGGGAGCAACTTGACTTGAAGCTGGAGCTGAGCTGAGACAGAAATCTCTTAGACTGTGGTTTCATGTTACCGGTTTTAATACATGCAGCCATTTAGTTAATGCAGGCAAAAAAAAATATGGAAAAAACACCTTTTTATCTGCCTGTTTCTACACGGGGGAAACAACAGATACTGTTATCTCCAGAATTTATACCACAAAACTCCACTGCACCGGTACAATAGGTCCATCTTGGTCAAGCATTGCTGAAATCCTCGGAACTTTATTTAAAATGTTAGTTAAGATCCCAACGTTTCCATGGATACCAAATATATGAGGCTAAGTTCTGTAGAAATGTGTATTTATGCATCTGCTGCATTCCCATTGGATGTAACTGTGCAGCCATAGAACACAAAGCATCTCAGCTTTGATCATTTCTTTTTAATACAGGAGTCATACAGCTTCACTTTGTTTATAAAGTAAGGAGTAAAACTGTATCTCTAAAAACAACTAAACAAGGTTAAAGTGAGCAGAGCTGAAGCGTTTTTTCTGTTAATTCCACAAAATGGAGGTGTTAGATAACAACATGAGTGGCATTACGTAAAGAAGGTTTGCGCTAATACTCTGCTACAGTTACAAACTCAATGAGGTGTCGGTAATTTAAAGAAATGTCACGTTAGATTTAAAAGAATTTTAAAGTATGTACATTTGCGAGCATGAAAAAGTAAAACACTTGTACTCACTCAGCCTCAAACTGGTTAGGAGTGATAATGTCAGCAACAGGAACCACCTTGTTCTTATAGACCGGGTAAAGATTCTGGGGAACATACTGTGGACCGAGACACACAACATCATGAGAGCTCACAAACAGAGCTCTGAGGAAGAACGACACGCTCAGTTAATTCACAGCTTTTCTTTGATCTTTGTTTTCATAGTTTTAAATTATGAGCACCAACTGACAGAAAATGATCTTAATCCCTGAAAAATGAACGTCTGCACAATGTAATATATACACAACACGCACACACACGCACACACACACACACACACACACATTCACACGGTCACTGTGTATATGTGCTTCATTTGGATCGCAATAACCATCTGTCACTGAGAAATGAGCCTTGTAACACACCCCCACAACACTAACACACACACACACACACACACACACACACACACACACATATATATATATACAGATAGAAACACACACAGGGATAAACACTAAAGCCCTCCCACACACTTTAAAGGCACAAAGAAAACTTGCTAAAAAATCTCTCTAATAACAACAGAGACACACAAGAACAGAATAAAACTGCCAGTGGCCTCACCATAGATCCGTGATCACCCAGGACGGGGTCACATACTGCAATGACAAAAACACAATCAAGAGTCAGACACTCAGCACAGACCCGCACAGCTCCAGAAATCATCACATTACATAAACACTGCAGTGATAGGAGGCATGAAACTGGATTTGGGGATGTAAACACACTGAAGGCAGCATGCGAAGAGACAGACAGAAAAACCTCCATCACCACATTCACTTTAAAAACAAGGCGACTGCGAGTGGCTCTTTAGGTTCAAACTGATTGTTGGCCAGAGCACCGACTTATTATCACCTTATAGAGTTAATATGGTGAACATGGTGCCAAAGTAGTTATTTACAATTGAGCAGATGCTGAACAACACCACCATTCACTTGAATAAAATAATAAATAAAATTTCTATACTGTTCTACAGTAACTTACTTACTTTTTCTAAGTTCAGTATAAAATTAATGGAATTATTGTTTAAATCAGAAAATGACTGACTAAAAATCAAGTAAACAAGGCCAAAGAAGAAGCATATGGTGCCATCTTTTAGTACTTGAAAGGTGTGATAGTTGTTATGGACACAGTTCAGGACAGTATTAAGGTTTGATCTTCAGCCCAGAGTGCAACACAGTCACAGACAGAGCGCCTTTTACTTTTTTTGATAAGAAAACTCCTGCTCTCTTCCTCTGTTAATACTATCCTATCACTGTCTCCGTAATGAATTTAAAGGAATATGAGACACAAATGGGACCAACAAGGAGGTAAATAACAACCTTTTATCACAGGACAGCTGCAATGTCTGTAACGTCACAGATACTGAACAGTGTGAGAACATCTGGCAACGTCTTCCAGACACTCAGCACTATATCGTATTACTGCACTTTTTGTACACAACAAAAAAGTGCTTAACAAACACATTATGCATGTCACCCTCTGGTTGCTTATTATTTTGAACAGTGGCAGTAGGTCTTCACTATATCCACTAACACAGTGTCTGCAGGCCAAGCTGCAACAGCCTTGATTTGAGTGAAACTGATTTGGTGAAACATGAGATGAAAATCCTCCTGGCTAGAAGGAGAGAGAGGTCCTGCGAGTTTGTCCACAGCGAGAACTTCTCCGGAGATCAACATCAAGATACATGAAGCTGGTTCAACTAATGACTTTATTTACTGGGTAATCGCTTAAGTTAGGTTTCAAATATAGTCAACTCTTAATTCAGTCCTGTTCAGATTGAATTTTGTGTCACTGGCTGACATAATCTTATGTTTCATCAGTTTACTCATATTAAAGCACCACTAATGACTATTCTACATATTAATAATGTATCATGACTATGCTCCATGTCAGTGGGGGGAATTATCACCCGACTTGGCAACAACAAAATTTTTCAGAAACATTACTGGTAACAGCAAGTAAGGCAAATCTGAATAAGGCTTGAATGTGTTAAAACTCACTATAAGCCACAGCTTTTAGACTTTGCAGGGTCCTCACTGTTGGTGCAACCACATTACATTTCCACTGATGCAACAAAAACTACACATTACCCAAACTGCATTAATTAACCTTTAGGAAAAAAAAAGTCCTGAAGCTGGCTGCAGGCCACAGTAATAATAAACAATGCATTGAAGACCTGTGAGCTACAGCTCTCCTCCAATCAAAAGCTAAAAAATAATTCACGCTCCACTTATGATTTTTATTTTTCTCATACTGTTCTGTTGTTTTATGGGCTGAACACTTACCATACACCAGGTTGGGGTTGGCTCTCTTTAACTCCTGAACAATGTCCACCACCATCTCCAAGAAGGATGTGTCTCTGGTATACCCTGAATACAACACAACACACACACACGAACGTTATATTCATTATGTGCATTATTAGCCAGGCTCATTTAAAAAATACTGAAGCTGCAGTAACTTTTGAAAATGTCCTGTTTACTGATTAGGCAGCGGTCACACATTTCAGTGAACTGCAACGTAAAGCAAAGTTTAGTTACAAAAATGATCATTTCTTATTTCAATATTAGATCCTCAAGATTTTCACTGTGATCTAGGTTCAAGTTTGGTGTGACAAAAACGTGTAAAAGAAATGATGAGACTGAAGGGAAATAGCTGCAGACACATGATCAAGTCTTTCAGTTACAGATGTTGTAATTTAGGCAGTGTGATGAGTGATGAGTAAAGGTTGGATATCCACCTGTTAAAACATAGTCATAGTGGTGCACGTTGTTCAGTTTGATTCCCTCATAAAGAACATGGAGCTCGTCTGCTGTCAACACCTGGCCTTTCCAATGGGAATAACCTGGTGGGAGGAGAGGAGAGCTGTTATTGCGTTTGACTCACATACTTCGCAATCCATTTTCTATTCTACTGCCACATGAACAAAAATAGACACACACACACATACTGTGTATGTGCGCACTAACAGCCCCTATAGATGTTAACACACACATGACAACTCTTGTACTCCTGTATCGCTTCAAGTACTTTTCCACTAACCTGATTAAACTTTCAGTTTTATACCTAATATCAAAATTCAACAACTATTTACACCGAGCATGTTTGGAACTATTGTGCATATTAAATATATGATGTGATTATAAAATATGATGTACTATTAACTACACAATAATAATACAGTATTATTAAGATTCAAGAGCCTTTTTTTGTCATATGCACAATAAAACAGGCGAATGAGTCATATCCGTCATATCCAGCTGTTTCCACATGTTTCTCACTGGTATGAATATAATCACAGCAAAAAGCTCCAATGTGAACTCCAAACACTCAATTTTTCTTGGTCAGTTGCAGAAACTGGAATCGATGTTGTTTGGACTCCTCTCTGCCAGCGTGACTCAAAGCATCACGTGACTTCTGCCTGAAACTGAGTAGAGTGAACTTCCGTGAACTATGCACAAAAAAAAAAAAAGAAAAGAAAACATCTTGCACTATGGCTCAGACCAAAGAAAACTGTTCTTTCAAAATAAGAGGCCGCTATTATTCAAGATAACTTCATCCAGAATAAACAAATCAATCCCCAAACCGTGTTTAATCAAATTAACTGGATGAGAATTAACAAGATCATTTTAGCCTGTTAACAGCATGATAACCTGGATATGCTGAGCCACATTTCAAGACCAGGGCCAAGAACTCAAAAAGATGCAAGAAATACACATAAACACACAAACACACAAACAAACACACACACACACACACACACACACACACACACACACACACACACACACACACACACACACACACACACACACACACACACACACACACACACACACACACACACACACACCGAGCAGCAGGTCTTAGTGCAGCCTGCAGCCACAGTATCTGGTCAGACAGGGACGAAGGGGGGGTGAGGACACAGGCCCCCTCTACTAACTATTACACCCATATTGTGTGCGGAGGGGTGTATTGTGTGTGTGTGTGTAGTGTGTATTAGTGTTTGCTACCGCATGTACTGATATAGATGTATATATATGTGACGTGAATGCCAATGTAAGCATGCGTTAGTGCACGTCTGTCTGCGTATGACATGTTTGCTGCAGGCCGATGATGTCGCAGCTCCAGGTGAGTCACAGCCAGGTCACGTGGTGGTGGGGGGGTTCTGGTTGCTAAGCAACAAGCCGGGAGAAAGCCAAAGGGGCTAAGAAAAAGAGATGAGCAGTCAGAGAGCTGCGTGAGTGTGTGTGTGTGTGTGAGAGAGAGAATGAAGGCAGGCCTACAGATAAGAGCTGCTTCTGTCGTCATCATTCGCTGCTGTCGCAATTCACAGCGCCTGCTGCTGTTTACTGCTGCGTCCCGTCGCTCTCTCTCCTCTCCCTCCCTCTTTCTCTCCATCATCCACTGTCTATCTCTCCGATTCATTTTTGTCCTGTCTCCGTCTCTCTATTCACCTTCTCTGTCCCTCTCGCCAGCCACCCCTCTCCCTCTCAGATTCAAACGTCTTCTTCAATATGCCACACCAAATTAACCACTCTCCTCGAAGGAATTGCAAATGTTAATTTCCAATACACAAGATCTGATTAAACCAGCACTACAGTCTCTGGCATTTTTATGTTAATGTCACTCAAACAAACACAATTTGCACTACAGATGAGAGGATTTTTTTTGCCATTGTCCTCAGCTGATCCCACAGGCTACTCAGCACATGGGGCACTAATAATGATTCCTACATGTTCTCTGGTCTAGTCCTTGGGTCCTAAAGATTTAAAGCGAACTTAGATTTTGCTGGAAGCTGACAGGAATCCCGTCTAGGCTCTGATGCGACAGGCAGAAGCACAGCAAGAAAAACACAACCTCTTAATTCATTTAAATGGGACTGTGGGTGTACTGATGCAGAGGGCTCTGGCAAAATGTTGTACCTGGCTGAACGTTCGCTTCAAAGCAATCGCAACAACATCTGGGCGAGGTGCTGCAGTGATTTTACAGTTTACTTGGAGATTATATAAAATGCAAAGTGTTTTGGCCTCGGATAAGTCTTCAAACTCCTGGATCTGTCACTCACAGTAGCCTTCCTGGATAGTACGTCATCATCTCTCCAGTAGCAAAAGTAACACGCGCCTACCAAAGCATCTCTTTGCAATTTTTAACAAGAATTGTTTTTGGTCTGAAGCCTCAACACAATATCACCAAAATGGCTCTTATGTCCGTGAACTGTATTTTGAGAACCAGTGACGAGGGCTCTCCAGCCAGTGAGTGTCCTACAAAACAAACAAAAAGCTTCTCCTTATCCTACCATCTTTAACTGATGACAGAAGTACTAACAAGAACACCAAGCCTAAGTAAACTAACACTGGGACATGAATCACCTGCAAATAAAGACGATCCTGTACGGAGAAAGAATTCAACCTTTGGCAAACGTTATGAAATAAATAAAAAATAGAGAGGGGTAAGCACAGTTAAAAAGTGGCAACACCTCACACAGGGAACACAAACACCTCATTAATAGGCTAGAAAATAAAAAAGCCTGATGCCAGAGAAGCTACACACAAGGGCTTTTTCTTTTTTAAATTAAAAGGGCCAGTCCAACACTTACAGCAACAGCTTTACCTTGTTTGCAGAAGTTTTGAGATACTCATCAATGAAAACTTCTGCTGCCTCCTACAACTGGTTTTACTATTTTCTGTTGGATAGAAAATAAAATTGGGACTCGCAACACTGTAGAATTCTGGTTTTCTTAATGACATTTAGAAAGACTCTGTTTTTCTTTTCACATCAAGAATTTTTGGATCCTCTGCATCAGTCACTAAGACTTGGAGGTGCTTTTTGAAGAAGTGTAGTGTAGCATCCAAAACTCCGCTCTTGTCCCGCACACTGTCCATCAGTCAAACTAATTTTATTAAGACAATGTTTTTGTCCTCTTTGTTATTATCTTTTAAATGTAATAAAGCAAATTTTAGTTTAGCAGTTTTGAGTCCTTGTGAAACATAAAGTCTCTACAATTTTTTTGCACTCTGAAAGAACACCTGAAAGGTGTGTGTGTTTTGAGTGAACTCAAACAAGTACTTGGATTATCCTGAATAACCAGCTTCCTGTAAATGAAGACAAGTCACTGTTGAGTTTTGTACTAATCAATCATGTCTGTTAGAGAAACCTGGTCAGTGAAACCTTGTATCCAGACTACAACATTCCCAAATGGCTGAAATGTAAATTACAACATTTCATTCATCTCTGCATCTGATGCCTCTCACTCACACAATGACACTTATCCTACACTTATACAACACCGTTATACTTGCCCTCTGTCTGCAACAATAGAAAATATTACTTTCACTATCTTTAAGCTCAACGTCATCCATCTTAATAACAACGAAATGCCAAGACCATCATCTAACCTGGCTGCTTTCAAGCAGCCTGCACATCAGCGTAGAACCTCCATTATCACTCAGATATTAAACAGCTTGCTGACCTTTTCCAGCTTGAAGCTGAATGCAACTGAGTCAGGGGTAATTATATAGAGTAGGTTATGATTACCTGTATTCTCAAACTAGACCAAATGAAAAACTAGACAAGAGGGGGTCAACATCACCCAGTCTGCACCGCGTAAAGAAACAATGGGGAAAAGAACAAAATCAAAGAAATGTCTATATACCCCAGTTTACTAGTTTCCAAAACAGAACAGCCATTGGCATTATTAACTAAATACTGTGTGTATAAGAGGGTGTTATTGTCAATATTCTTATTTATGGTAGCAAGAAACTAGCTTTTACTAATCAGCCAAAAACTATTTAACTGGATATGATTTCTAAGTGGCTTATCAAATAATCCACCAAAAAAGAATCCAAACTTTGTCTTAACGTGCTGATGCTGGGAGGATTTCTGAGTCCGGACACTGCTTGTATCCACGGTGAAGACAACAAGCAACAGCTGAGCAGATGTGTTTGTTTTCACAGGGCTCAGCTGATTCACGCTTCAAGTTCAGTGTGCGTGAATAACACGAGCTGAGACCACCCATCAGTGCAAGACAGGGGAGGACAGAGCACAATCACTCATTCATGGGACTGGCAATTAGATCAAAATATTACGAGTAAATGTGACACGCAGCGATGATGCAGACGCCCCGCTGGGCCAATCAGTGACAAGTTGCATCATAAATCCTAGTTTGTGTGTTTTTTCAAAATCAGGTAATTGCAATTGCCTGATAACTGTCATACGTTGTAAATAAATTTTATTATTCTCATTATTTAATTTGCAGCACTCACTCAGACTCTGAACTTTAAGAAATGCATTACAGAACCTTCATCTGGTCAATACATATAATTCTTCAAGCAACACCTGAACTGCATAAATCATGCAATATAAAATATGACACATCATCATAGAATAGTTTTTGTTGCATGTTATTGTGATAATTAACAATAAACACAAGGAGGCTTGTTCTGTAAGCTTGTGTAGTGGACTCATGTCATGTGGCAGACGATTGTGTTACAGAAATATTTTGTTAATTATGACAGAAAACAGGACAACAGAAGAAAATGAGCATTTGTTCTGCTCATTTCTGGATATATATCTAAATAAAAATGTTGACCACAACTATCTGAGTGAGGTTTCTTTGTTCATGAACATAGTTCTTATAGATTATAGATCAATAATCACTGAGATACTATAATGTATTTTTCAACATTTTGGCCAAAATGTTACAAACACGTTACTTTACTTTAGGGACGAGTGCAAAACAATAAATAGGTGAAAGCATCTGAGATGTCCAAAGACTGAGAGAGAGAGAGAGAGAGAGAGAGAGAGAGAGAGAGAGAGAGAGAGAGAAGAAAGCCCATATAAAATGTGAATGGACTTTGCGCCCCACAGCTACTTCTGTGTTTGAGAGCTGCTCCGGTGTCAGAGAACGAGGTTACTGACCTCCCCAAAACTTGACTCACTCAGCTGTTGACTCGTCAGCCTCAACGCGGCCACCGCTGCCTCGACAACAACCGTCTCTCTAATGCTCGCTAACACCTCATCACGACACCAGAGGCACTGACTGACTCATACACACCCACATGCACTAAATAAAACATGCACACACACACACACACACACACACAGACACACACACACAGACACACACACACACACACACACACACACAGACACACACTCCCAAAGAAATGTGTTATTTCATCAGCCTTACCTGTATGGTTGGAGAACTGGACAGAGTTAATGGAGTCCACCTCAAACCCTAAAACCTGGAGACAGAGAGACAGTTCAGTTGTCAGGAGAGATTAGGATTAACAGCCGTACTAATCAACTGTATTTTAATTGTAGTCGTATAAATACATTACACTCCTTCACACACAGTATGCAAAGTGTATAACAACTGCAGTACAGTCCTTAAGTATTAGCACTATGCTTCAGCACATTCAACATAAAATAAACTAATGGATATGACATTAATGTGCCATGTCTCATCTTTAATTTCAGTGGGTTTACATCAATACTCAGAGAACTGTGTGGGAGATGTAGTCCTTTTAACACTGTACCCAAATTACAAAGCTTCAAAAGTGAGTGGACACTCGGCTACTAAATGTTTCTTTCTAGGGTTTCTTTCTGTGTAATATTGTGATTCAGTTTTGTGCATATTTGTGGTTATTTTATGTCAATTTTGTGTGTGTATGTTTGTGATTGTTTGATTGTTCTGTAGTTGTTTTGTGTCTCTTTGCTGTCATTTTGTCTCTATCTTTGGTAGTTTTAAATCTCTTTTTGGTTGTTTCTGTCTCTTCATGGTAGTTTTGCATCGCTTTACAGTCATTTTGCATCTCTTCTTAGTTGCATTGTATCTCATTCTGCTTGTTTTGTCTTTTAACTGAGCTCTATGACAAGAAATAATAAGTTAGTTCAACTAAAGCTCTGACCCAAAGGCCCCTGGGTCTGTGCCTAATAGGCCTCTATGGTAATCCATCCATGTCAATAGCCATCATTAAAATATCATCACATTACATGAATATGAATAAACACATTTGGTGAAATACTGTGTGTATGTGACATTTTTTCTATATCATCACAGTCATGTTTGCAACATGTAAAGATGTATCTGGGACTCTAACTGTTAAAGGGGGGGAAAAAAACAGTTGAACTCAAGCTGTGATCTGAGTGGAGATAAAAAAAAACATCATCTCAGTTTAACTTCAGCTGAAATCTGCACGGAGCTGGAACAGTTACAAAAACAACAACTCCCAGTGTCCTCCCCCCTTCTCCGTCTTTCTTACAGATATCTGAAAAAAAATAACTACCAGAGAAAGACACATGACTCATCCACATGTGCAGTCAATTGTCATCTGAAGGACTTTATTTAATTGGGCAAAAGCAGGAAGGAGGCAGAGTGAATGAGTTCTTTGTTCTTTTCAATTGACTGTAACTTCCAGATATAAGAATGTGCTATTCAGAGGGGACAGGAAGTGATATTAACTGCGACCTTGGAATAATTTGTCTATGCTGCTGCTACATTCTCAAATGCTGCATATGTTTTCTGAAAGGTGACATGCTGTATTTGTGTCATATTGTATAGAACTGTGAATGATGATATTGTACTTACTACTTCTAATCTTAAAATCCTCCTCTGTTAGGAGGTCAAAGGTCGTACTCAGAGACATTTCAGCAAAGGAAATGATTATCATTGCTGTTTAATTGTTTTGTGTTGTACTATACACTGATATAAATGGTGTGGACAAAAGATTAGAGGTAATTCATTTGAAGAATGCTTATTTTTAGTGTCTGCTGTCAGCCTATTAAGCATTTTATAAAAGATTTTTCTAGTTGCTGTTCCAGAGGCGTGAATAAAATGCGGTCGACAGTTTTAGAAACAGGAGACTTTGACATAGGAACAACCTGTCTCATACAGCGTGTTCCTTTGGCTGTGCAGAAAGCAAATTGACTGTTGATGTAAAACAGTATTTACGGCCTTCTGATGTAGATGGGGCTAAGAATATGCTATTTAGGTCACATCCTTTATCGCTCTATTCATGAGCCTCAAGTCACTGACACAGATAGACTGCTTTACATTACTGCTGACTGGAAAGCTTCCACTCAAACCTCTTCAGAAATGGAGGAGAGGAAATTAACATTTTTGTAAATATTTAACCTTTTTGAAGAAACACGTAAAACACTTCTTACTTGATTGAAATGTCTTTTTTGATCCTGCATCAGTCTATAAATAAGACACTGAATGTGTATTTTCACTGCAACCAACCACTCTGTACTCGAGTATATTTCTAATATATTTAGTCTATAAAACGACAAATATCACAAACTACAGCACATGATGTTTTCAAATGACTTGAACAAAAATAAGACTAAGAGTCAAACGTCATGCTAGCGGCTCTCTGAGGTTGTACTGCTAAATGCTAATGTCAGCATGCTAACATATTCACACTGATAATATGTAGATACTGACGTTCAGCCGGTGGCTATTTGGTCAAAAATAATAATAAGAAGAAGAAGAAATCAAAGTGCTGGATGAACCGAATTTTTGACTAGACGATGGGGGTATTAGAATGAAGTCAGGGGATCACCAAAACTATTACAATTCATCATCTGGGATTCATGAATGCTAACATCAAATTTCATGGCAATTCATTTATCAAAGGTTAAGATATAGACCTGCTGAAGGCGTTAGAGTCAGGGGATAACCAAAATCATTATGATTGAAACTCGGGGCAAAATCCTGATTCTATAACCAGTAGATACAGTAGATGCAGAGAGACGTGTGCCTCTGGCTCCAAAGGGCCATACTTGTGATTGTCTTCTATGTAGAGTAGCACAGGTTTGTTGCTAGGTGCTTGAATGAAAACTGTTGTGGACTGCTGTAAACGCACCCTGATGATGTACTGAGTTCTTCTTTTGAGCAGTGTGATCTTGATCAAAATGTCCTTCCTTTTGAAAGAGTGATTGTTGGGCTTCAGTTGTTTGCTCTTGGAAGGAAACCAAACTAAAACCGATGCCATGCATTCAAAAAAAAAGGAAAAAGAAATGCTAAAAATCCCTGTTTTACATTGTGACAGAAGGCAGCACTCACACTACAGTTTGGTTTCTGTGTGAAAGCTGCATGTATCCAGTCTGGCTCTAAGGCAGCCTGTCTCCATCGTCAGTGACGTCATTAGGAGGAATCCTGCAGCAGCCAATCTGAGCCCTGCTTCTTCAAACTGTCGTCTGCTGCCTCCTGACGGCCCTGAGATTCTCCATCGTGACAGGACAGAGAGAGGGATACCCCGCACTCTTGCTGACGACATCATCACCATCATCACCATCATCATCTTATCCCTCACCTTCAACGCCAACTGAATCATGGTTATTGCTCTGAAAATGAGAGCAGCTCCTGTACTGACCTGTGGGCTTTCCATTTATAAGTCTATATTTAACACACTGTCAGCTTTTTTTTTTCTTTTTTGCTCATGTCCACAAGCATCAGTCCGGACTCATTCATAAACAGACTGCAACACTCACCGTCCAAATACACTTACTACACTGTAAAAATACACTTAATCAAGCTGGCGTCTGTTCAGACTCCTGTCATTTACATCATTATCCTTCTCAGCATCTCATTTCTCAGCAGAGGAACTGCGCCTAAAGATATCACAGCATCTGTAAGACTCATTATAGTTCATTTAAATGTTAAAATGCTATATTTAGCTGCATGCCTGACTATTTAAGACTTTGTTTAGGTAATATAACATGCAGGTACCCTGTAATAAGACTTGCCAAGGCTTTTTTTTTTTTTTTTTTTTACCAATACTGTCTCCATAATAAAACAGACTAAGTGACAACTTACACACAGTGACGCACATGACAATTTACTGTTTTGTTTTTAAAAACATCTTCAAAATTGGGAAGAAAGATCGCAATTCAGATTGTGGCCCGTGTCAGTGTATCAAAAAGATTGTGAAATTATTTTTTTGAAAGATCACCCACCCTTAAACTTGCTGATTGTGAAAGTGGTATCACTTTTTAGTCTTTTTCATTTACAGCTATTAAACTTGAGCCTGCTTGTTGCAATAAACTCTGTGTATCCAAGAACCCTTCAATCAGTCTATACGATGTTATATCAGACAGACTTCTCTTGCAGATTGTAGATGGAAAATGAGAACCGTGCAAGTTTTCCTTTTGTATCAAGCAGCAAAAAAGTTGTAGCATGACATGCTTGAGTTCATTTGCCTTACCTGACATTGCATGTCCTGCGACGAGACTCTTGCACATACTCACATTGTGATAACAATGCTGGAAGGACATAATGTATTGCCCTAATGTGCAATAATAATAATAATAAATGCTGCCATAATCTATTAAAAATTATAATTTATTTTAAAAACACAATCATTGTAACACCGATATGTATCTTAACTGTAGCTGGTATGTTTCTTGTGCTGCTCTAACACCTGTGGTCCCCCCCCTAAAGATCAATAAAGTGTTACTTCCATCAATAATGTTGATGCTGAATTAAACTGCCACATCGTTTAAGCTGTAAGCAGCTCGAGCCCAGGTTTAGTATAATGCACTGGTTAGTATCAGTGTCTAGAATAAGCTTCAGTAAGCTGCACTGGTAAACATTATTTTAACATTAGACTGGTACAAACAGGCCTTAATCAGGCGTAGTAGCTCAACATTAGGGGCAGCACTGAACCCTGATGACATGCATCAAAGCCCAGCAGCCATTAGGATAACTGCAAAATACATCCTGGAGCGCTGCGGGCTAAAAATAGACTCGGCACTTCTTACAACAAGTGACTGTCTTGCAGGATGATGGGACATACAGTATACCGCAGGCCTACAATAGCAATACTCACTGCCATGCCACTGCTCGTGTAAAAATATTAAACTATAACAATCATCAGCATCATCATTCGGCAATTATAGCACCAAAGCAATCACTGGTATCATCCTACTGTCAACATTAAGGATCATAAAAGGAAATGACTATCATTTTCATGGCCGGGAGGAGCCAATAACCCCTGTGTCCTTTCAAATAATATCATATCAATGGCTTGTTTTGCATTTGCTCTTTTTGGCTCCTTGTTCTGGTAGTTATGCCTTTATGCAAAGCACTCTGTAAACTATATCTTTAGGTAAGGGCTTTATTACAACTGCTGATGTAGATAATGACTTAATACCAAAGTGATTTGTTCCTATTATTAAACTCAAGAACAAGACACATGTTGAGCCACTCAAAAGCGGCACACAACAGTTCTTTATCTGCAAGTGCTTTACAATCCAGGTTAATTGACTGATGCCTGCTACCCTCCCCTTTCTTCAGATGTTTAGGGTGGGAGTTAAAGTTACAGAAAAACTGAAATTCATCATCCATTTTCTTTACTGAGTTCAACAATTAACCATGAGATTAACCATTAACATAGTGTAAAGAATCACTGCTTCCTATGGTCACTTTCCAGCTTACTGATGTACTGTATAAATTAGATAGTTCTGAAGTGTCCTTATTTTTATTAGACACTAGCCAACAACTAACATTATAATAAGATATGATACAGTAATAATGATAAAAACACCCTGCCCAGTAGAGCTGGACAGTCTGACCTAAAATCTATAATCAAGATAAAACAGATTTACACCAATAAGCATAACAGGGCATGTATTTCCTTTATCGTGTTGGTTGGTTGGCCTTTTGCGAAGATATCAGTGGTTATTGTAACCACAATTAATCTACAAAACAAAAGAGACTGGATTCACTTTAACTGAACTATTTTGATAACTGAGAAAGTAGTCTGCACGTTTGTGTTGTCATCATCATTGTAACACAGAACACACAACAAAATGTACATGTGATAAATTATTCTAACGAATTCTGACAACATAATCAACATTCAGAAACCAGTGCAGCTGCTATGTCTGTAGTAAAGGAAGAAAACATCGATGATAACCTTTTCCCCAGATCCGTGCAGGTGTATCAGAAAACTCAAAGCAGGAAACAGCTGTATTGATTATTTGCCAATCTAGTAGTACTGACTTGCAGGTTATCAACTGCAGGGGGATGGATTTGTCCATCTAGATATCCCCATACACATCCAAACCATTACAGCTGTCTGCTGCTGTGAGCAAATGATAGAAACTTGAGGGACCTACAATGTGGTGACTGGTTAATAGGCTGAGTTACAGGTACAGATTTTCTTCTGACCCCTGAGATTATCATTAGCTTGCTTTTGCAAACCGTGCTGGCCAATGTATACCGTCACTGAGAGGCCAAGTGAGGACTTGCACTGACCTATGAGTGAAAACCTATCCCTATGTATCAGTAAATGTCATTTCCACCACTCATCTAAGTAGGGGTCATTTGATTAACACCAGGAGCTCCATCATCAGACACAACAAACTAGTGATTAATAACGTCCAAGTTCGCATTTATCATCAGTTTATGTAGCACATGTATGTTTTGACGTGATGGACAATAAAGCTTAACAAAATAAAACACTATGCTCCATTATCGGACACCCTCAATGACAGGTGACGTGCTGCAATTTATCCCTCAGATGATGAGTTCCGCCTTCATGAAGAGTCTCAATGTAAAACGTCATCAAATACATAAGAAAACGTCGGCTGCTGTCATAATTATCATCTATGTTTCACATCCTTCAGTGAAACGGTTTGTTTGGGGGGGCGACATATTTTTGCACGACACCTGTCTTTGCGTTTATTGCTTGAGATCTGGGTTACTATACGGTTATTTTTGGCTTTTCACAGCACGTCTTCAAATAACCATCATTTATGGCCTTTTACACTAAAATGGCAGGAAAAATACAACTAACCACGGCCACAAATCAACTCATCCAGCGACGGTTTAGGCGGATGACCGATTACCGTTAGCAAATATTGCGCGAACTTTGTATGATTTAATTAACACGTATCATTATAAAACTCTGCACTTACATCTGTCGGTTTAGTGTTGATTGAAAGTCGCGGTCAAATTTGGTGGGTAAAGGGCAACCAAGCGTGTCAGACCGGGTCGTGTCCGAGAACGGGTGTCTCACCGCCCGGTGTCCGATAATGGGTGCATGCGAGTTGTTTTTACCTGTAATGGGAAAGAGGCGCTCTTGTTGCCCACATATCCCCGGACTACATGGCTCTGTATGGACAGCACACGGCATTCCATGGCGGCTCCCGGTCAGCCGAGGAGAGGTGCAGATAATCCGTAATTTCAACGATAGTCACGTCTGCACATAACAGTACGGGGGAAAAAAAACAAAAACAAAAATGTAAACACAACGACAACGCCGCGCCGGTTAGTGAGAAGCAACGTTAGTTAGCTTGTTGGCTAACCAGCCGTTGGTCACACGCAGGATGGCGGAGTGTGGAGCGCGTGTGGTGGTTGTAACGGGTGTTGTGCGGTGTGATGGGGAAGAGCGAGCGAGAGAGAGAGAGAGAGAGCGCGTGCGTCCCCCCCCCTCCCTCCGTTCCTCCCTCTCTCTCTCTCTCTCTCACTCACACACACACACAGACAGACACAACACCGGCAATCGGTTTAATGACGGTCGTTAGAGCAGTTGTTAGTGTTATCGTTAACGTGTAGCTCTGTCACGATCTAATCAGACAACCGAGGGGTCGTGTGCACCACCACCACCAGAAACAACAACAACACTGAAGGACAAAACATACACACTCACAGACATATGCGCACGGACGCGCGCCAGTATTCTGTACAGGCAATCTGAGTGACCGCCTAAACCGGATGACGTCACCACAGGGCCGGCTAGGGCATCCTGATCAGATCCTGATTAACACAGCTCGATTTGAATGAATGTGAATGACAATTCTTCAATTTTGTTCTATTCTATTCCACCCTATTTACATAGCCAGATTGTTTAAAACATCTATTACATTTTTTTTTTTTAATTCAGATGTGTCTTTTCCCTGCCAAAATAAAAGACAACTGTAAAAGAGTATCTTTTTTTTGCTGAATTAAAGTCTTGGTGCTGTGTTCATTTTTGTGTGTGTCTGTGCATCTATGGTTGTGACTCACACCATCTTTATCACAGAGTCGTGACTGAGGGGGAATTTGACTTGGCAAAGACTGCCTCTATCACCACACAACACATCTGGTAGCAATGGAGAAGGACACGAGTGCACGCACAGACAAATATAGCCTACAAATTCAGGTAAGAGAGAAAAATCACAGGAAGATGGGGAGGGAGGGTGTGAGGCATAGAAACAGAGGTAGACAGAAATAAATGGATCCAAATTAGAAAGATGTTGAACTGACAGCTCCACCTGCTGTTCATTGAGGCCTTGGCTGCTCTATGTGATGCTTTAATTGCAGGTCACGCACACAAACACACACATCCTCATCATCAGAAAACACCAGACTTACTCGTTGGAAAATGCTGCTTTAATAAAATAAAATAAAATAGTTTTTATCATTATTGCACAGTACAAACAAACAACCAGGAATATATTGTTTTCCCTTTCTTTTACCTGCCGATCACCCAAACAAACTTTGGATGATTCCTCTTGTGTGAGGACAGAGGAGAGATAATGAGGCTGACAAAGAGCATAAAGAGCAGGAGGCAGGATTCGTGGGTCATGTAGAGTCCTGGTCCATTTCGGGCTCTAGAAAGAAAACAACAGAAGTAAGATACTGTACATTAGAAAATGTATTTATTTTATTTTTGTTTGACTCTGTACATGTTTTAATGGGTCTGTGCTACACAGCTGAAACATCATGTTCCAGAGGTAAAAATACAATTCATAATCTCCATAGAGAATTGGGTTATCACCCATAATGTATCACCCTAACAAGGAACAGCCTTATGTCAGTGTGGTGCAACGACTGCATATAAATCAATATAAATCAAACATATATATCAATCAATACTGGATTTCTGACCAATATTTAAGAGTTTGCAAAATCAGATGACAATATATCTTCTAAATATATAGATAATAGATTTCACATGACATAAACAAACACTTTTGGTTATGCGCTCCTAAATTTGGTTATTAAAAAACTTT
This sequence comes from Seriola aureovittata, assembly GCF_021018895.1. NCBI lineage: Eukaryota > Metazoa > Chordata > Actinopteri > Carangiformes > Carangidae > Seriola > Seriola aureovittata. The sequence continues at coordinate 23,321,917 of NC_079377.1, forward strand.
TAAAAATCTATAATATGTACATTTTACAGTTGAAAAATGAACTTATCAGTGCTCTCTGGTGGTCAAACTATGCAATGTTGACACCATTTACAATTTCCTAAAACATATCATTGGTATTTGTGCACTGCAGTTTCTTGTTACCTATTGGTCCGACATATATGCCAATAATAATCAATGTGTGATAAGCTAATTATCCATTGGGCACTACTTGTAACTGATGATGAGCAGGGACATTTCCTGTTTTCCCCCGTGTACATCCAAGGACCTGCTGCTGACACACCTGTACATGAAATGTTGTGCACTGAATCACAGGGACTGAACCTCTCCCTCCCCTCCACGTCTGTCTCACCGGTGAAGGTGAACTGAGGGAAGATGCTCAGGTCTCCTCCTCCATAAAGTCTCTGGAGCTTGGCAGTCTCCTCTGACAGGTATCTCTCGTAATCTGGCCCCGCCCCCACTGGTCCTCCACTCAACCTTGGAGGAGAGGACATGGGAGGAGATAGAAGAACGAGGGGGGGGGGTTAAAACAGATTTGTCATTTAGTTGATGTGTTTACGTCCGGTATTCAATCTTAAACTTGGAAACTTGGAACATCCACATGTTAAACAACAGAATAGGAACTGAGAGACATTTCTCCTTGAGCATGCTCAATTTAAAAGCCTTTTTATACTAACCACATTCAGAGGCTTGTATCATTCAAAACCAACTGTGGAATGAATAAATCACAAGGTTAAATCCCCTGGCTTTTGGTAGCTCAGGGTGAGTCCAGCAGTTTGGGGTTTCCTATTGAATAGAATAGGAAACTACCTGCGCATGTTGTTGTATTCCCTGATCTTTTCCAGGAAGAGTCTCTGAACCGGATCCAAATCTTAAGAAACACACATGAAAAACATCAGTGTTAAAAACATCGACTCTGGACAGCTGTCCCCCGACATCCCGTCACCGGCATCTGAATTGAGGATGCTTCATCTGAAAAGATTTCTGTAACTTTAAGAAGCGAACAGTCACTTTCATGCCCGTTAATGCCGCCTGTTCAAGGTAGAAATTTTGCGTCTTTATTCCGCCTCACAGTTCTGTGTAAAAGGTACGAAGACGGTACGGAGGGGCGTCATTGTTCTGCCTTTAAACCGGCAGCGGAGGTAGTCACAGAACCGGATCAACGTCTGTGTTAGAGCAGGATAGCAGGATCTCTGTTTAAAACTAGCTTCTGGAAGTGTGTGCCCTTATCCATATTTGAATAATCATCACAATGAAACAACAGAAACATTCATTTTAGGCATTTATTATACATTTATATACCATTTTACTCACATGTTGCGGTATTTTTATGAACCTAAGATTTTGGTAAACCAATTTTAAGCACCAAAATAATTCATCCATGTCAGTAAGGGTTTGTTTTCACAAGAGGTTTGTGTACGAATGCACGTGTCTGCAAGTGTACTTACCTGTGTGTGTCCCTGTACCTCCTTCATTCCCCAAGGCTTCAGTCTGCGGTCCCTCCTCCACCATCTCCTGTTCCAGCAGCACCTCCTTCAGAGCAGGAGAAGCTGGAAAGCCGCTGGCGTCTGTAGCCGCTGTATCAACGTCGGCTGACCCCGTGGCAACTGCTGCTGTGGTGACAACCCCAGAAACAGAAACGGGACAAGAGCTGATTCCACTTCTAAAGCACAAAATTCACTTTCTTGCAGAGAGCGTTGAGGTGATAAGCCTAATTCAAAGACTGGCAAGCCTGGCTCTCCACCTACGAACACCCCCAGAGCTCTAAGACACGTTGCATCTTGTTCGTTTAATCGGTTCACAATAAGAAATGTAAAAACCAGATTTTCCGGGCGATTACATGCTTGGAAGATTTCTTGGGAAATATCAGTTTAGCAATCCACCCAGGGAGTCACCACAGCCAAAACACAAACTGCAGTTTTTACATTTCTATTTGTGTCAAATGAATCAGATACAACATGTTTATTTGACAGAGCCACGCTAGGTTTCTCCCCTGCTTCTTGTCTCTATGCTAAGCTAAGCTAATTGCTCGAACTTAATACTTAACACACAGACAAAAGAAAGGAACTGATCTTCTCATTTAACTATTGCCAACAAATTAAATACATGTTTTTTCCTAAAATGTCAAAGTATTATGTTTTTTAGACCTGTATTTCTTTGCATTTTCACAAATTAGCAGCATTTAAAGGTACAGCCGAATTAGCTTTCAGCTGTTCCTGTTTACAATGAACCCATGGATGTACGGACAACTATCAATGGACTTCTTTGATACTGAAGAAAACTTTAAAATGTGATGATTGCCAGGAGTTATTAGGAATGTCTTTTTTTTCTTTGATTTCTAAGTGGATCTATTGACATTTATTTGCAATTGACATCTGAGAAAAAGATATCAAAGGAAAGTGCAGTCAAACTTAGTCTAAGAACATGTATATCATGTGTATTTTAAGTAGAGTGCAATATTTGATGCAAATTGCAGCAGTCAGGCACTAAGTAAGAGTTTTATTTACTACCACCTCCTCTTTTCTGTTGCTTCTCCTAATGTCTCTTCACCAATAACAGGAGTTAAACTCACCATCCAAAATATTAATAGGACTCTGAGGCTCTGTTACGCCTGCTACGTGCCCAGGAACGGTAAAGAGCAGCTCCTCCATCAGTGCATCTGTCTGCAGATCTTCAGACAGACCATCAGCTTCGGCCAGAGATAGAGACTCGACGTTCACATCCTCAATCATGTTATCGGACGCTGTTAATTCCTCTACCTCTTTCTTCCTCTCTCCAGCAAGAATTTCAGCTTCACTCTCGAGGTAAACCGCGGTTTCACTCAGAGACTCGTCCTCCAGAGTTGCCAAAGAGGCCTCGACTTCAGCCAACGTCACAGACTCAAGAGACACGGCCTCAGAGACACTTCCTTCCTGCTCTCCGGACTCTGTTTCTGTTCCCAGACCGTTCATTTCATTCTGCGGTCCCGGTGTCAGAGTGTCAGGTGACTGTGTCAGTCCTTGCTCAGAGCCAAACGTTGCCTCTAACATAACAGATGTCTCAGCTTCTATCGCATCGGTTGCCTCAGAGATGGATTCTAGAGTTAAAACCTCAGCCTCTGTTGTGTCCTCAAAAACAACATCCTCTATTGCCGTCTCAATTTCCATCTTCTCCTCTTTTGCTAATAAATTAGCTTCTTTCTCAAGTGCGTTACTTGTTTCTTGCAGAACTTCGGTTTCAAGATCACCAACTTTGGCTTTCACTTCTGCTAAAGTTATTGATTCCAGCGTCATGGCTTCTTCTTCACCTGCCTTCTCCTCCATCTGCAAAGAAGAGTCTCCACTTACTCCCACAGGCTGATCAGAGGCTGAGCTTGTTTTTACCGTGGCAGGAGGTTTGGAAAGCGCTGCAGGGACATGACAGAGGAGCTCCTTCATCAGTGAGTCGGTTTCTCTTTCTAACTCTTGAAGATCTTCAGACAGAGAGTCCCATTTTGACAGAACTTTAGTTAAAGTTTCACTCTCATCTTCGGTCGAATTCTCAGCCTCAGCTGCAGCTTTGTGCTCGGCTCCGACGCCTGTTCGGACCGACAACAGCTCCTCGAGTCTTCGCCCTGCTTTTTCATCAAGAATAAATTTAGTTTGGACGAGCTCATCGGTTTTTAAAGACTCCACCAAAGCCTCAACTGAATGTAGTGTTACAGACTCTAACGTCAATTGTTCAGATTCTCCCGCCACCTTTTCCACAGCGACATTTCCTGAGGATGGTTCTACTATTGATTCTGTTGTAGATTCTACTTCAGTTTTCAAAGGAAAGACTTCGGATTCGTGTGAATTTTGGATTAAGGTAGCGTGTGGCAGGTGGTCAGCACCTTCAGTTTCTATTGTGGGCTCTACTGTACCTTCAACAACAGCAGCTTGACTCTGTGGAGACGAGGTGATGGCATCTACTGTTGGTTCTACTGTACTTTCTAATTCTACAGTTGCAGTGTTTGAGTCTAAGGTCTTTGTTTGTTCTGCATGAACTGCTGTATCTGCTTTGGTTTCTATTGTAGTTTCTACTGCGCCTTCAGCAACAGAAGCTCTAGTTTCAAGTGTTTCCACAGGAGGGGCGCTGACCTCTACTGAGGGGTCTATTGTAGTTTCTAATAACGGCTCTACTGTTGTAGTGTGGGACATTTTAACCATTCCCAAGTCAATGCTTTTAGCTTGCGCGTCTTTAGTTGAAGCGTCGACTGCTGCATCTACTGTAGATGCTACCGGTCCTTCAGCAGAAGCTCCAGTTTCTAGTGCTCCTGCAGGAGGAAGACCGGCCTCTACTGGTGATTTAACTGTAGTTTCTATTAAAGCTTCTTCTTTGGCACCAAATAAGATGTCAACCACTCTTTCTTCAGATTCTATTGTAGGCTCTACTGTACCTTCAGCGACAGCAGCTATACTATCTAATGTTACCAGAGGAGTGATGCCGGCGTCTGCTGATGGTTCTATTGTGGTTTCTATTGAGGCTTCTACTGAATCTGTGCTTGTGATTTGAACTTCCTGAGTTGCTGTATCTACTGTGATGTCTATAATTGGCTCTACTGGCCCTTCATCAACAGAAGCTTTCGTTTCTAGTGCTTCTACTGGAGGAAGGCTGGCCTCTACTGATGGTTCTGTTGTAGTTTCTATCAAGGGTTCTCCTGTAGCAGCTGGAACAAATGATTTCTCTACGTTCTTCTCTACCATGTGAGCTGATGAAGGCAGGACAGGAGCAGCTGTGAGTTCATCTGCCTCTGCGGCAGTTTCTACTTTGGTTTCTCTTGTTTCGGCTGGAGGTTGGCATTTTACTGTAGCTGCCTCTGATCCTGATGCTGCAGGCATTGTGCTGTTTGGAGGAACAGTCACACCGGAAACACCATCAGATGTAATGTCCTGAATAATACCAAGAGGAAACTGTTTAGGTGTTTCAGAGGAAAACAAAGTCTTTGGGTTTGCGGAAGCTGCTGATTTTGGTTGAGGGGGACACGGCGCTGTGTTAGAGGTAGATGTCGTTTTCTTGGAAACAGTAGAAACAGCAGGAGAGACAGAATCTGCCGGTTCTGTCTTTGACAAACGAGGAACATTTGAGGTGAAGACCTTCACCGAGGAGGTGGTGGGAGGATTGGAAGTGGCTTTGGCAGGTTTAGCTGCAGGAGGAAGATAAAGGACATGAAAAAGAGAAATAAGCACAACGAATCAGGTAGACATAACTGTCCTTCTGGCAACTCAAGAGCATGCTCTAAAAATCTATGTTGAAAGCTGAAATGATTAGTTGATTAAACACAATTCATTTCAGTTATTTTTCAAGCAGGAATAGTTTAAAAAATGGCAAATATTTTACAGATATCAGCCTCTCTCAGGAGACAATTTGCTGTCTGGTCATAAACAAAATATTTGAGTAGAATGATAAATCAGTATATAAAAAGTTTGTAATTACAGATGGTTTTCCATAAGCTGCTGTCAATGTTGTGAAATGAATATACATGGCTTAGACCTTTCCCATGATTTCTGTAATATATTCCACTCTATGATATCACAGGGTGTCCACAGAAACCTGAAATCATCATTGGTAAATTTAGCTCACAAATCCCCACAATTAAATCTTCTTAATCTGCAGGGGGAAAAAAGTCACTTGTTCTGTAATCAGGTAAGAAACATCAAGAGGTTGCTGTCTATGGCCAAGACTTTATTGTGACACCCTGCTCTTCGTAACGTCCTTAACGTACTGACCTTCACCAGCAGCAGGGGGCGCTGTGCCGGGTCTCCTCTGGGAGAAAAGTTGCTCCAAGAGTTTAGCAACATCGACAGCAGGCTGGGGTTTGGCTTTCTCTGCCAGCAAAAGACAATACATGTTGAGAATTAAAATAGTTTATGGTAGAGGCCACTGTACACGACACTGACCACAAACAGACATACAGAAGCAAAGAGATGTTTCAGGTTTTAATTTGCTTACACACACTTTGATTACAGGCAAATAAAATACACAAAACAAACAAACACGCTGCGTCTGACCTATCATGTCTTTTCTCACCACTAGTTACTTATTCTTCCATTTATGTAGAAGGAACAATAGTTACACTTTACTTAAAGTCCCCATAATTAGCATTTACACGCAGTATTTAAATAATAAATAAGCTGCAGGCAGTTGTAAGTGTATTTGTTCTGCTGTGTTTCTGTCTTACTGATGTGTGTTCTTCGTGGTAGTTTTCTGTCTGATGGCTTGGAGCTGAACAGAACAGCCTGAGGTCTCCATACGACTCTGCACAACTCCCTGTGAATACACTGGATTCACTCACACACACACACACACACACACACACACACACACACACACACAAACACACACACACACACACACTCAATACTTATTCAAGACTACTACCTAAAAAGAAAGAAAAGTACATTTACATTTTACAGCTGAAGACACAAATAATAACGCAATAACAGGGTGAAGTTACAACTTTAAATGAACTGAAAATATTCACCATATGAAATATTTTATCTGTGTCTGTATGTATGACTTAACTACCAAACTTTAAATAGTTCAAAGTTTCACCATGACCAGCCACAACAGTAAAATGCTACTTATGCATAAATGAATGCATCACTATTAACAATCATATATAATATATCAGTCACAGGGGACATTTTACTGCAGAGAACGTACTTTTACTTTGAGTACATTTAGCTGATAATACTTCTGTACTTTTACTCTAAAAGAAATGCATTAGTATTTTGAAACTGTGGTACTGGTATTTTTACCTAAGTAAATGAATTCTTCCACCACTATTCATGGAAACAAATTAAAGTCCTACTTTTAACCACAGACTAGAAAAAACAGAAAACATACTCACCCTGAAACATAATCCCGGTCCTCTTCTGAACAAAGCAGCAGCCATGATTCCCGTCAGTAAAAACAAATAAAAAAGATATATACAAAAATATAGTTTCTATTCTAATTGATCTCTTTACTGAAGTGTAACGTTGAGGAATATCCAGTCGCTGTGTGAAAGTACTAAATGTCCTGAGCGTGTCTCTCCTCCACCATGTGAGTCTCACTCTGATTTTGTCGCTTCACCGAGGAATAAACATTTTTTTTTTTAGCAAATTCCAATTGTTGTTTGTTTGTTTGTTTGTTTGTTTGTTCACTAGCTAGCTAACATATCTGCCCTGCGTGTTTTCGTAGCGTTACAGTTACATAAAGCGCTCTGCTTAAAGCCTTCAATCAGCGGTATCATAACAACACAAGGAAACACGTGTTTCCGGTCAGGATTATCAAAAGAAAAGCTTAAATTGCAAACTTGGAAAACATAAATTTTGAGAGAGTGTAACTGCTCATGTCATTGCTTGATTAATTCACAGGTCTAATTGACCCAGCCACTAATAGCATTACTTTATTTCAAATTATATAAGGCAAGTTTATTTCAAGAAAGCAATTCAAAATGGAACATAAAAGGTATTGAAAATAAACACAAGACAGTATAAAATACACATTTAGATACAATTAAAATGGGTGAAATAAAATAAAAGATAAAAATAAGTTAAAATTGAATAAGGTAGATAAAAAAGCAGAATAAAAATTACATTGCATTTACAATGCAGCAAGAGACGTGAATAAATTGTTTTGTTTTGTTCAGCTTAATAAGTTTAACTTAATAAAATGCAGCTGCTAACAGAAACTCTTACACCTTTATGTAAAAGAACTCAGTGCTGGAGCATAATGTAGTGAATTAGATAGTTATTTATTCCCACTGAACTGATCATTTGAGAACATGACTTGTTTTCTTTGTGCACAATTCATTAGTTTCTGCATAAAAATTCAGTACAATGATATAATCAGCCTTCTTGCAATTCATGAGATGATTTCAAAAAATAAATAAATAAAGTAAAATAAATAAACATACCAGAGTTCTGGGCAATACTCTTTTATTTTGAAGGCAAAGTAGGTTGATTTCCGGCTTTTTTGTGGATATATTTTTTCTGTTTTGACTCAGCTCATTTCAGTGCATGTGTGAGCAAAGAGCTGGAGAGAATGCAAAACATTTTCCTTCACATCTAATTCGACCTGTGGATACAAGTGTTTATCAAATAATATATAATTACGGTCCGCTAACAACAACAATGTGAATTTGCTACACTGAGAAAAAGGTCCTTTCTGCATTTCCAACCTTTTCATTGTATAGGTAACTTTATTTTGAAATTTGGCTCCTTAAAGTCTTACAGAAACAATTTACATACAGTCTATCTGTGATATTGGAAATATTGCTTTGTAATATCTAGGGAGAGTAATAAATAGGGGGAAAAAAGATATTGTTTATTTTTTTACATTTGATTTTAACTTTAACTTGAGAAAAATTTGTTGAATAAAGCAAAATAAAATAAAATAAAAAGTGTTACAAAGTCTGAATGCTTTATCATGTGACTCGGTGGTTAACAACTTTTTTGGTTGATTTCCTCAAAGAAGAAAGTTGGACAAAATAAAAATAATTTTGTGATAAAAACGTGTATTTTGTTTTTCTTTCTATTGAGTAAAACTGAATAATTTGCAGCAGAAACCAACAAAGCAGACAACTTAAGTCTTGGTCCAACTGGAGTTTATTCTGAACATTGAAAGACAACAACGTACATCATCTTCTACAGTGATAATTAACAGCAGGCTGTCTCTATCGCCCCCATAGCGCTCATATATTAACTCTCAGATAGCAGTAGTATTATACACAACCTGGAAGATTGACAGTAAGAACGGGTTCAAACTGGATTAGTTTCAGTACAGTGGGGGGGGGGGGGGGGGGGGGGTACTGGAGAACAGTACAGAGGGGGATGTAAGACAAATTCATCATCATTCATCATCATCATCATAGTCATCATCATCATCATCATCGGCTTCAGTCTGGGGAAACACACATTCATACACACCTTCCTCCACAGTCAAGATGCTGCAACTGGCTGAGCCTCGCTGACTCCTGATTGGACAGTGGCTGGTCACTAAGGTAACTATTGGTTGTCTCGGTGGCAATTCTGTAGATCACTGTAACCGTGGCAATAAATGAAAAACGACTGACTAAATTTACTAACTGGCCAAGCTAACTAACATATATACAACTCCGCTGAGCAAACACACTGGAATTTTATCTGTACAACTGGCAAACGCAGCGGCCATTTTGAACACTCAGGTTGGGAAAATCTGCGCGGAAAATTAATGCTGCCTTCAAAGTAACTCCTGAGTTTGTGTTTTTTCGACGAAAGAAATCGAGTTAACGATATGCATATAAAATCAAACTGTTAAAATTTGTGACAAAAACTGAAAAACAGAAAGCGATGCCTTATCTCTGCTGTCCATTTAGAAAAGAGCGAAAAGGCTGTTTTTTGGCACCATTGCGAACAAGCTAACACAACCCCCATGTGAAGGCACCGGAAGTACGCAGCTGTACAAACATTTTATTATTTAAAGAATTGAATATTCCTCTTTCTAAACAAATAAGAAACGATCTAATCTCAAAAACTTGAGGAATTACTTAACATTTTGATAACGTAAATATGGAGGTATTGACAGGTGCCAGATTATTGCAGGCTATTGCTAACTAGCTAGCGAATTTCCATGCTAGCTACGACTGCTGAGGTCCTTCCTACTGTTTCCAAAACATAATTTTCCAAGTCTTATTTAAAACGTGTTAATCTATGGCTCTGTAATTAGAAGACAACAACAACTACTTATGACTATTACTACAATAACTACTGAAGCCTGATCTAAAACTGCAAATACTGCAGACAACCACAAAGCTGAAGGTAGCTTCCAGTTCGAAGCTTTTGATTCTGCAGTCAAGGGAAACTAAATGACAATAATGAACGACTGATTATGTTTTTGTTTTTTTTATCATTCAACTGATTGTTGAGAAAGGTGTTAGACAAGCTAAAGCCTTAGATTTGTGAAACTTTTATTCTATTTATGACAGAAAAAATGGGAGATTTTGCTTGTTTTTTCTCCATCATGGAAAGTTTTCAGGTTATGCAGGTTTTCCAGAACACGTGATATTGCGTATTCTCGTGATATTTTATATTTTTTTCTTTTTCTCAGCGGCTCTCATTAAACGACCAAAACCAACAAGTATTGTCTGTGTATCCGCAACCTGATATATCTCATTCCTCTGAGCCACAGAGCTCCATCGTTTCCCATAAAACTGTTAAAAACACATCAGTGAGCCTCAGTGTTGTGCTGGGTGACATGTTCCTTCATCACCACAAACACACACACATTGAAGTTTATTTTGTATCAGTCACACATACAGTGTCCTGCTGCTCCAAATACTCACTAGAGCACCAAATGTGGATTAATCCGCTGCTGAAAATAGTCCCTGACAAATGCAGTTTCCTCCTATATGAGTTACGTTTGTTCAAAATTACAGTGCTCAGATGTTTTAGGAAATAACTGAGCCTTTTAAAAAAATAAAACTATATATTTGTGAGACATTTTTTTATATTTATGTCTTTAGTAGGAACCAACGGGCTTCAGGTTGACAGCTAACAGGCAGGGCTAATACACTGATGGTTTTGGTCTGTCATGGGATTTGCTGACAAAAAGAACAACACTCATTATTATTAGTCTTCTATGTTACATTTCCTACTTTGACTGTTCAAAATGGCAGCTGTGTGTCATATGTCAGTCGAGTCGTATCCTGCTCTGCTCCGATATCAGCGACAGTGTCTGTTTTAAAAGTGCTGGGAGTGCCGACACACAGTAAAATTATTTCTACGCTGAGTTTTTCTCATGGTTAGAGTGTGGGAATTGTCTAAAATGCTCTTCCTATAAAATATGTGTCTGTAGTACCTAGCATTTTCAAGGGGGCCCCCAATCAATCCAGCTCTGGGCCCCCCACCCTCCCTGATTCTTTCCTGTTTTTTCCCTCCCTGCATAGTGACGGCCACCGTGACAGCTCCACACACAGCAGCAACATAACAACAGAGGTTGGATGTGTGACAAACATCACCTAAAAGTAGAAACCCCCATGTGCATTCAACATCAGGAAATAAGAAAAAATTAAGACATTCTTCCTTACAGTACCTCAATTTAAAATAGCTGTCACACCTGTTCCCTGTTTCAGCCATGTTATCATCAGCATTATTATAACTGACACATGTAAAAAGGACATTTTAGCATGTCTCTGATTTATGTACACCGGACACTTGTCATATATTGGGAAGTAAAGTCTTTCTATAGTTTCAGCTTATTAGCATCGTTAGCATTTCTCATTTAACCTGTACATATTTAGCACTTCCTACGACAATGTGGCAAGTGTTCAGTGAAGGTCAAAACAGACCAAAATTCAAAACGTCAAGGTCCCTTTACACGCAGTGCCTCAAAGCTGAAAGCCTGAAGAGTTGATCTTAAGACTGTGAGAGAGTTGTAAGACTCGACGTAAAAAAAATTAAAGAAAATGTACACTGAACCGTACCATTAATTAGCCTGTACACCTTGATACTCGTACCATTCATTCAAACCAGCAGACCGTCTCACACACACACACACACAGACACACACACACACACACACACAGACACACACACACACACACAGAGGGTTTGGGGGTGTTGGGACAAAGAAGGAGGGCTGGGATTGTCACTGGAGTGTCTGTGAGACTGTCTGATGAAGCAAAGGGAGAGAAAACAGTAAAGACCCAGCTGATCTCCAACAGGACTGGACTAAATACTGCACTGGACCGGACTGAAGGAGGCGAGAAGTGACGTGGACTGGACTGGACTGGACTGGACTGGACTGGAGTGGACTGGAATAGAAACATGCCGTGGATTTTTTATTCACGCTGGGGATCGTTAAGCTGTTAGAACAAAAGACGTCTTCATCTTTAAAAATCTACCATCACACTTTGGATCTGTTCAACTGGGACAATTTAAGACCAGTATAACAACATTTAAGACTGGAATTTAATTTAATTCTAATTTAAGAGATTCAGAACCTGCAGACACGTTGCTTTAGGTTCAATATTAAAATCTTAAATCCTGAGACACTGAAATAATAATCCAAACTTTTTACTTTGTGCCGTATTTGGAAGGATTTAAACTGTTGTCTAATTATTATAACTGTCTATAATTATAATTGTTGCTCCTTGTCGATGCTGGATTCACCTGTTTACTGTTTGATCTCAGAAACCAAGAAGCTCAAATTATCTGTGTGTCAGTTAATTGGTGTTAATTTGATGAACTGTAATTTAACAGGCAAATGACAATGACTGATACTTTCTCTCTCGCCCTCCCAACAGCGTCTAAGCACTAAGAAACTGAAACAGACCAAACTACGAGAATCCAGACCAGTCCAGTCTGATGCAGCGCAGCTGTCAGGTTCTCCTAGTTTTCAGTCCGGTCCAGTTCGGTCCTGTTCTGGTTTTTATGGTTCTTCAAACAGCTGGAGGTCCAGCCTGACAACAATCTCTCCTGTGGGAACCTCATGGAGCAGCAACCGCTTCGTGATTGGTCCTTTGGAGCCCTGGTCCTTCTTTATTTCAGCCAACCGGATCTCTGTCCTGCCCAGGAAATCTGGGGAGGGAGTCAAAGAGACAATGTGTGGGATGCAAATGTCTCTTCTTGTAGAGCAGGTAATCTGACGTGAGCGTTGGATTATTACTGACCGTCAGGTGAGAACTGGTCTCGTTCGAACACAGTGACACAGAGGACGTCCTGTTCCAGGTCCTTTATAAAAAACTGACAGTTGGAGTTCCACTTAGGATTCAACGTGTCCTACAGAGAGAGAGAGAGAGAGCGGAGAGAAAACAAGCAACTGAAAGGATCTGATACACACACTGGAGTCATTCACACATTATAATAGACATATGTGAGTTTCTGCACGTGTACAATGAGTAAACACAACAGTATCCTGTGGATCTTTGTCCTCACTAAATCATAAAACATCACTTCCAGCCAGCTGATTCACTGGTGTTCGTTTCGAAGTTATAACAGCAGACTCGCAGACGATGCAGAACCAGAATAAAGAATAAAAACAATGTTTCATCAGTGTTTATATTATAGTTTTAAACGTGCAGTTAACAAGAAATGCTGACAAATGGCCGAATGTTGGCGGGAATTAAAGGGGGAAGTCCATTGAGTTCTTACACCATTTTCCTCTCATTAGTGTCTAAAGGAGGATGGAAGAGGAACAGGAATGAATCTATACAAAATTCTCTTAATATCTAATCAATAACATAACACTGTAAAATACAAACCAGGCCATGGTCATACCTGTAATGTTTTTGTGATATGGCACTGGGAACCCATGGTCACCTCACAGTATGGGTTACTTTTTCCTGGAAATACAAGACAAACAGGTATTCATCTATTTATCTCTATCTTTATTTGTGTTTTGTGTTTTCTTTTAGTGTAAAGGCTTTTAGAGACACATGCTAACAAACAGCTAATGAGCAATTTGCACATATTGAACTGTGTGTACGTACCATGAGAGCGACAGGGTTTCAGCTCGATTCCCTCCACGATGTTGACCATCAGTCGACCGATACCTGTGGCCCTCTGAGAGCGAACTGAGAGACAACGTGGAAATTAGACGTTGTTACTGAAAATCATACAGTTTGATCAGGGGTGGAAAAAAAATCACTTTTTTATTGATTTAGAAGGATTTTTCTATTTGCTTCAGCGTGGAGCGAAGAAAAGGAGAGATACCTAGATACGCCTTCTCTCTCTTCTTCTTCTCTGTCTCAATGAAGAGTTCTGAAGCCGCCTTAATTTTCTGAACCCACGCCGTCCTGCATAAATACACACACACACACACACACACACACAAAAATCATGGTTTGATATCTAAAAATAAGCACAGACATTTTAAGCCAACTTCTGTTTGTTATTTCAAGATCTCAGCAGTGAAGTCGGAGAGTAAAAAGTGATTGTAACCAACAGGAAAGACGGTCAAGACTATAAACATGAGACATGGGATTGTGAAATATGCAAAAATGTATCTGATGTGTGTATTACCTTTCGTTGATGCTCTCGGCTCTGAGTGTGTAAACTCTGTCTATGTGAGAGATGTGGAAGAGAGGCTCATCTCCTGACGGGTCCGTTGGCAGCTTCACTAACACTTCATTTAGGAAGATTGGCTGAAAGAGACGAGAAGAAGAAAACACACAGGTCACACAAGCCAAAATGGACACAGAGTTGGAAAGCTAAACCAAGTCTGGGTGTAACTTCAGACAAGGTAACCACAACAGCTTTCTTACCTCTCGTTTTTTAACTCGACAAAATGCTGAGAAGTTCATTCATGCTTTTATTTCTGCTGCTAGACTTTTACCAAAAACAAGGAGGAGAGAGCAGATCGCTCCTGTTCTGGCCGCACAACATCGGCTCCCTGGATCTTTCACAATCGATTTTTAAAGTCCTTTACTTACTTGTATACAAAGCTCTTAACGGATTGGCTGTTACATCACTGATTGTCTGTCATTATCTGTCCCTCCACGAGCCCTTAGATCGTCTACAGCAGGGTTTCTAAATGTCCCAAATGTCCCCAAAAATAAAACTGGGGACGCCCTTCACCCACTGTGCACCTAAACAGTGGAACACGCAGAGGACGTTTTTAAACGACGACTGAAAACATACCTGTTCAATTTAGCTTTTAATTAGCTCTTTGAGTTTTAGTTTTTTATTTATTTTATGTTTTTGTCTTAAATGTTTTCCCTGTTTTTTTTTTATGATTTCCTTGTTTTAACTTCCTTTCTCTTTTATATTTGTCAAAACACTTTGAGCTGCATCCTGTGTATGAAAAGTGCTGTATAAATAAAGTTTATTATTATTATTATTATAATTATTATTACTAAGCAATAAATGACTGGTCACTATTTTGTTCATACAGCAGTAAAGACAGAGTGTGTGTGTGTCGTCTCACCGTCTTGTACATGCGGTACTGCAGGTGTGTTTTCGAGGAGAAGACTTTGTCCGAGCCGGACGAGCCCAGAGGTTTGGTCACCTGCGAGAGGGACGGAGAGAAAGACGGATTTAGGAATAACTTCCAGCGACACACAGAGTCACTGCGAGGAGGCGGAGTAACGTCACACTCACCTGCGTCAGCAGCAGGAAGTCATTGAACAGGAAGCCGTAGAGCTCTTTGCTGCTCTTGGCTTTAAATAGTTTCCCGCTGTGGAGGAACTTCCTGGGACCCAGACAGTTGGTGACAGAGTTAAACACCAGTTGCTGAAGGACAGAGAGGGAAAGAAAATGTTTTTCTTCTATTGATGAATTCATAATTTAGTGTATAAAATGTCAAACATGACAATAATATAATAAAAGATTGAAATCACAAGTTACGAGAATCTAAAGTGACGTCTTCAAATGGACTTCTGTCTGTTTCGTTTGGAGCATGTATACTCACACAAACTATCCTGGATAGATTAGGGTTAAATATGAGGACAAATCAATAAAAATGAACGGTATATATTATAAATCATCATTAGCTGGAGGAGCCTCCCGGTTAACTGGAAGTCGGTCAGATGAGATCGGAGCAGATTTCTGATGAAATACTGCAGATACTTATTTATTATCATTTAACTCTCTGTCTGGATAACCACAGGTTTCTGCTGTTCAGTGTTTGGCAACATGATGCACGTGTGTGTTGCAGTCACCTCAGACAGGCCTTCACACTGAACATGAGCCTGAATCCACTCCAGACGATCCGAGTTTTCCTTCTCCCTCACGCCCTCGTTCACCTGAAAACACGCAAACGCACGGAAACCAGAAGACACACACGGTGAATTCCTGTCGCCAGAAGTTAAAAACAAACGCTCAACAACAAGGAAACAAAGCTCTGTGTGTGTGTGTGTGTGTGTGTGTGTGTGTGTGTGTGTGTGTTCACCTGTGAACACAGCTCCTCTGCTTTCTCCAGAGCAGCTTTCAGGTGGCTGTGGTCTGGATGTGACTCTGGAGTATTTTCTAAGGTCTGGAATTAAGAACAACAGAAAAACAAGAAAGAAACAGGAAGTGAACTGGTAGTTAGAAAGTTTAAATACAGCTCACAGCAGCTGCTACGATATAAAGAGACTAAATTCCTTGGGGTTGTGATTGATCATAAACTAACAACATATTGATTATAGCAAATTCTATATAAAGCTAGGAAGCGCAGAAGTGTTTAAAACAAGTATAAATTCAATAGTATCACTTCAAAAACGAGCCAGACATATTATTATATGATCACACAAATTTATTGTTTCTAAATTCTCAAGCTATGAAAATTTATTGATTTAGTTTATTATGAAAGTTTTTTTTTCAATACAGGAGAGTGAATATGATCTGAGAGGTGTTTGTATGTTTATGGTACAAAAAGATAAAAAAGGGATTAAAAGGAATGTGTCTCTATAGTTGGTGTCAAATTATAGAACAATGCCAAAATAAAATTTTAAAATGTGTAATGATGCTTGATCTATAAAGTTATTTTTGAAGGTTACAAATATGAATGATTTTTCTTTCCTTAATTTATGGAACAATAGAAATATGAATTAAAAAAAAAAGTGTAATATCCTTTTGTCTTTGTTTTGTTTATATTTACTGTGTGTGTGTGTGTGTGTGTGTGTGTGTGTAACATACATTCTTGATGATGAGCGGGTAGCGTGTGACTCTCTGCATGGGTTTGAGCAGGAAACTGGACAGAGGCATTCCCTTACACCTGGGGTCCATGGCCAACCTCTGACAGAGAGACAGTGGGGGGGGGGGGGGGGGAGAGAGAGAGAGAGAGAGAGAGAGAGAGAGAGAGAGAGAGAGAGAGAGAGAGCATTACAACAGTTGCTAAATCAATATTTGAATGACTACTTTAAAATTAAGTTTTTCTGCAAAGACTATCAGCTGAAATCATTAACATCTGACAGTGTTAAACGGCTGCAGTGATGCTTAATGCAGAATGTTTAATTATTAGATCTGTTTGCATTATAATATCAAATTATAATACAGTACAAAGTTCCTGGGGGATTTACTGTGAAAATTGCCTTTTAATCAAAAGTTAACATCCTTACGTACATCGCTTATTTATTTCTTCTGAATGACTCAAATTAAAATGCAGAAATGCTCGACTTTAATGAGGCACCTTGAGGAAATCTTTGATCTCAGGATTGTCGTCGGTTTTCTGCTGAATCAGCGTGGCTCCGTTGAGCTGACACGAACAGAACCTGAGCAACGGGACGGATCAAAGGAGCGGGAGATGTTAGTGACGGTTCGGTTCCCGGCTGATCAAAGTGGAGATGAAGCATTAGATCAGAGCAGAGACAGAACCTGATGTAGGGCTGCATGTGAGGCAGCTGGTTGGTCAGGATGTCACCAATCATCTTCACCGGCATCCGATCTCCTGACATCTTCTTCCTCACGCGCAGAGCCCTGTCGGGGGGGAAACGGGGGGCATGATGGGAAGTTTGGTCTCCTGTGTCATTAGAGCTAAAAGATAAAAGCTGTATATATATATATATATTTAACTGTATGACACAAATGAGCCATGAGAAAAAAAAAAACTATATGTTGATATAAACCCAGAGATTTTTGGCGCTTCCAGCTGTGCCAGATGTGCGTCAGTGCCAAACCTCACTGACTTTTATGTAAATTTGAGAGAAGACACGCTGTTCTGTTTGAGGTCGGGCAGTGAAGACAGAAAACAGGAGCTGTTAGAAGCCTCATTAAAAGCAGCTGAACTTTACAATGCAAAGCTGCGATGTTATCTTTAAAAAATTCAAATGAAGGCGAGTCAGATGCAAATATCTGCACGAGATGTAAAAAACCGCGATCCCGCGGCGCGTGCGAACGAGTGTGTGGCGCTTTACTTGAGCAGTTTGATGTTGCACATGATGAGCTCCTTCCAGTTGACGAAGATCATGGCCACCTCCTTCTCCGTCAGCAGCTCGCACTCCAGCAGAGGTTTGTGGAAAATCTAAACACACACACACACACACACACACACACGGAGAAAAATGCATTTTTTAACATTAGGTATTTTACTTAAAAGTTAGTTTGTTACTTCAAATCTCACTACGGGAAATCAGTCAGTACTGTCCGGGGATGTTACAGCTTCTTTCATGTGAGACGTGTGTTTTTAATCTTCACTTTAACCATTTAAATGCCTCAAATTTAAAGTATTTATTGTTTTTTTCTGCTCAGGTTAATTCTCAGTAAAGTGGCAAAACGAGAACACAAGAACCTAAAAGGAAGAATTTGCAATATTGAGAGTAAAGTAAAGTTGGTAAATGTTTCGAGTGTTATACAGTGTTTGAGCCCAGGTGTGTCTGCGTCCTCTACCTCTGTGACGAGCTGCAGGTCGTTGACGTAGTTCTCCTCGGTGACGATCAGCTCGTGGATGTATCCCTGCCTCTTCCTCTCCATGGGACTCAGCATGTCCAGCAGATGGAGGTCAGCACACCCTGAAACACACACACAGCTGTCAATCAAACATCCTCGAGCACGGAGGGAGTGAAAAAAATCCTATTATCACCTGTGTCAATACATTACCAGCAACATACATACCTGAGATAAACAAAGAGGGAAACAGTGGTGCGCTCTGCAGGAGTGACTGACCCAAGAGTTTGTAGGTTTTTTAATTTAATGTGGGTCTGTGTTGTGATCAGTGTGTTACTGTGATTGTGTGTATTGGCATTTGTGTGAGTGTGTAGAGATTAAAGAGTGACGTACATTTGTGAAGCTTCCTATTAACGGCTTCCGTTGGATTCAGATTTGACTTTAAACTTTTAAATACATTTTTACTAGACTAAGAAGTTATTTAGCAAATGCATGACTTTATTGACACTGGATAAGCAGCAGAAAATGGGTGGGTGGATTAACTAATAAGAAATATAATAAGATTAATAATAATGATAATGATTCTTAATTAATATATTCATTTTTCATACAGTTTTAGCTTTGGTTGTGCTGATTTTAAAGCTGCATCAATCTGTTTTTGGCCACTAGGGGGCAGAAGAGCTGCACAACAAACTGAGAAACAGAAAATTATGTTATTATTGCATCATAAAATGAACTATTTATTCAGCCTTTCTCTTAATCTCTTAGATTGAGTCATTTGATGAAGTGTTCATATAAAATTACTGCAGCTTTTAGCTTTATAACTCACTAATGATAAGCTTAATGAAGTTAAAAATACTGGCGTATTTTTTAAATATGTCTTTAGAAACAGGACCAGAAGTGTAAAAGTGAATGTTTTATCTATAATTGCCAATTTAACAGGAAGCTTCCTAAGGTTTAAAGCAGTTATGTGTGTGTGTGTGTGTGTGTGTGTGTGTGTGTGAGAGAGAGAGAGAGTGAGAGAGTAACGAGGCCAGTCGACTGCAGTCTGTCTCAGAGCGTTTAATCATCAGGACCAGTCAGATTCACCGCTTCATCAAAATCTCCACCAATAAAACCTCAGGACATTTTTACTATCAACGCTACGCTAACATTCTGTACATTTCATTCACTCCGTCACTCATTCATCCATTCATGTATCCTTTTTATTCCTTTGTGTATCCATCTGACCATTCATGTCCATAAAATTGCTCATTCATGCTTTACTTTCACTCGCTCACTCACTCACTCACTCACTCACTCACTCACTCACTGTTCATTCATGCTCGCATTGACACCAAGTGCAGTCTGGTTACATTTGGCTTGGCTGTTAATCCATTCGTCCATTCATCAGAGTTGCTATTTATATTCCACATGAAGCATCAACCGTTACCATTCATCAGATTAAGCATAGACCATACATAGCTTTTATTTTTTTTCTAAACAAACCAGACTAGACCAGAGCCATGCCTCAGAGCATAGATGAGCAAAAAGTGTGTGTTTTTGTTAAAAATAAAAATGTTAAAATTTTTCTAAATGCAAAGTATGTGCTGCTTCCACCTGAACCGTTCTGAGTCCCCAGATGATTTAAGATTAATGCTAACAGGGACAAAAATGGCTGCAGATGGGAGCGTTAGCATGTAGTAACATGGAGGAGGTACATTACCAGCACGGCTCTGGTTTAGCTGGGTCTTTGTTCTAATCTAAAATACTCACTCTGACTGTGAGGAGTCTCGACCATCTGTTACCAAACTGACAAAGACTTAATCTCTGATGGTGAAAACCAGGATATGAATTTAAAAAAAAAACAAAACAAAACAAAAAAATGCTCCCAAAACTAACGACCCAGTCTGGGCCTCCAGCCTCAGTTTGTCAACCAACAGATGGTCTTTGACTCATCAGCCAATCAGAGCGCTTCACCTCCAATACTGACATACTGAGGAGCCAATGGGACCCAAGCAAGTTAATAATAATAATAATAATAGTAATCATAATAATCATAATATCTCTATTGCTCGTAGTATAAAAAGTTGCGTAGTTCCATAATCGTTTCATCCGTTGTTTGTGTTTCTGAGGGTAAACATTAAAATCACAATACTGTCATCTGGATAAACAGAAAATAAAACAATACAAATCTGATATGGCAACCACTATAACACTAGTCTGTTGCTATGGGAACAAAGAGAAGTGTGGCTCTGTTGCTGTAGGAGAGTGGCAAAGATACACCAGGGGGGTGTATGTTGCCATGGTAACCGGTGATATACAGTATATATTCTGTTTGAAAGTGAGGCTGTGCTGTTTGTGTCTGTATGTGAGAGTCCGTCTGTCTCTGTCCCTCAACACAGACTTTAAGTCGGTTAAACGATATGAGTGTAATATGATATTTGATGTTTTAAGGACTTGGTACAGCTCTGTGAAGCTTTTTCGGGAACACACTGTTAAAAATGTTCAATATGAGGCGCAGGAAAATTGAGGCTGCAAAATCGGATTTGTAAAAACAGCTAGAGTCAGTCTCTTCCCGCCTTTATGTCTAGTCGTCCAGTCCTGCGCCTCAGTAACTACTTCTTCCTGAAGATTTCGTAGGGGTGGAATGATTTTGATATGTTTTGATACAGTAGTTTTGCAGTGCAGGGGGAACTTGAAAATCAGCTGTTCTGTGCATGAAGTATGGTGACAATGACTTAAGTCACATTCAAATGTGCATCACAGTGTGGAAAATTCAAGGAGGTAAAATTACTTAAAAGTGTCACTGGTTTGTAAAATTAAGCCACAAATAGAAACAGCTGAGCGATTTAAATGAGATGAGAGGATCTATATAAATATGAAGCTTAAGCCTGGAGTTCATTAGCTTAGCTTAGCTTAGCTTAGCATGAAACTGGAAGCAAGAGGGAAACAAAAAATACATAAACCAACACCTGTAAAGCTCAATAACAAACATGGTGGATTTTCTGTGTACAAACGGAAAAGTAAAAAAGTCAAGTTGTGGTGTTACGGGGTTATTTGCCGGATTTAAAAGGCATATTTTTGAATAATTTTGAATCACCTCTTGGTTCTAGCTTCATATTTAACATACAGACGTGAGATCGGTGTCAATCTTCTCGTCTAACTCTCGGCAAGAAAGACAATAAATGGATTTCCCCAAAAACTCTTTGTTTAACTGGAATGATCAAATCGTTCCACCCCTACGTATTTAGTACCAAATCTGTCTGTGTCATGTCAGTGTCTAGCCTTCAACAGTGTGACAGCGTCTCATCATCATAGCAACAGACAAAACAATAAACATGTAAACAAACAAAAAAGGAAAAAACAACAACAGAACATAAAACGGTTCATTTAAAGTTAATACATATTCAGAATGTTAAACTACTACGGATAAAAACATTATCACTGTGTCTGAGGGTGTGTGTGTGTGTGTGTGTGTGTGTGTGTGTGTGTGTGTGTGTGTGTGGTGTGTGTGTGTGAAATCTGTTTAAGGTCACGTGCAGACTCCAAACTCTGTACCATGTTGTATTTTGTGTGTGCGTGACATTTGGTTAGCTCGTATGCTCAGCAGTTACAGCATGGCTTTCCATTTTAGCCCTGAGCTACGGGCTGAGTCCCATATCAGCTGCTCGCTCCCTTCTACGCCTCCTTACCTCCTTTCCTAGCACAGAAAGAGAGGTGGGGAGGAACTAACAGACTAACTGGGAAAACCATAGAGGGTAGCAGCAGTGTGGGTTGAAACTTAGCCTTTAACTGCTGTGGGACGCGTCTCAATACTGCCACATTTTCTCTCCTCTCCTTTCCTTCATCTCCTTATAATGAGGGGGGGTGGGGGGGGTGGGGGTGTAAGAAGGGAAGAGGAGGAAAGGAAGCGCGAAGGAGGAGGGAGGAGTCTTTGGCATTGAGGAGAGAAGAGAGGTGAGGAGAGGTGAAGAGAGGAGAGTAAAAGACTTGAACATTGAGACTTGTCCTCCAGCAGATAGTGGGTCTTTCTGTGAAGCTGTGGGGGGGAGGGGTTAGTGAGGGTTGGGGTGGGCCGGGCTGGGGGTGGAGCCAGCGCTTGTGACTGACAGGTGAATGAAGCTGCTGAACCAATGGGAGCAAGGTTAAAAAATAGAAATTAAAAAAAATAAATAAAAAAGGAGGAGGGAGGGGGGATGAGCTGAGCTACTGATTCTAATGACACATTCTCCCATGAAGCCACAAAATGACCCACTATCCACTTTACCGCACTAAGATAGGGCTGTGTGTGTGTGTGTGTGTGTGTGTGTGTGTGTGGATATATGTGTGTGTGTGTGTGTGTGTGTGTGTGTGTGTGTGTGCGTGTATACAGTCGCTGTGATCCAGTCAAAAACATGTTCATCAGTCCAATCTGGGAGGAAGGAGCTCAATAGTCTCGTCTCCTCTTTTGCTCTCCTTTTATCTCCTCCCCTCCTTTCCCTTCTTATCTAAACACCTTCCGACTGAAAGAGAAGGGGAGCGAGAAAAAGTGGGGAGGAGAAGGAGAAGAGAGGGAGAGGAGGAGAAGAGGAAAGCTGGAGAGGAGTCCTGACTATTGATCTCCCTCCTGTTGAACAGTGCTGTTTGGAGCCAGAGCCTTAGATAAACAGAGTTTGGCCAAGTCCAGTCAGAGCCATGCATAGACAGAGTTCTAACGTTACAGTCTGTCTGTCTGTCTGTCTGTCTGTCTGTCTCTGTCTCTCTCTCTCTCTCTCTCTGGCTTCTATTGGTGGAGAGTCGCCATTTCCGGGTCATGTGACCTCTTGGTGCTGTCCCATTGGTTGAGTGGCCTAGTGGGCGTGGCCTAGTGGGTCTCTTTGAGGGCTTTGAGGAGAGGGGGGTTCTGGGTAATGATATGATCCTAGAGAGAGGACGACAACAACAACATCAACAAAAACAACTAAACAAAACAACAACAACAACAACAACAACAACCAATCGGGTGCTAGGTGGGTGGAGCGTGCAGCAAGACAGAGAGTGTGGAGGTGTGGTCTAACCTAGCATAGAAATAGAGGGTCTAGAGCAGGCAGTGACAGAGCTGGTGTCTGTAGAGATCGTTCGTAGCAGTGAAGTGACGTAAGAACGCGGCTGTTAATTGAAACCAGTTAGCTGCGGCCGCCATTCCGTTCTTGTAATATTTAAAAATGAACCGCCAACAAAGAAAGAAAAAATAAA
Source organism: Seriola aureovittata (assembly GCF_021018895.1). Lineage (NCBI taxonomy): Eukaryota > Metazoa > Chordata > Actinopteri > Carangiformes > Carangidae > Seriola > Seriola aureovittata. Next base: position 23,345,376 of record NC_079377.1, read on the forward strand.
TAAAAAAGACCAGATTCAGCAGTTCTATTTGTTCAACAGTGTTGTTTCAAAAGTGGCTACAGGGAACAGACTCAAGAAAAGACTCAAGACATGTTCTTAAATAAAAACGGTAAGACTGTTGTTGCTCCAGGAGACATTTACTGTGAAGACTACAGCTTGTTGCCATGATACAACAACAGGTAAACCCACGTTTAAAGTGGCCTGCCTGTAAATTGTGCAGAACTATTAGATTTAAACAATTTTTGAGCGACAGTCAGAGCCGGACTCCTTCTGAGTGAAGTACCACTTCATTTATTCATATTATGACCAAAACAACTTAATTAATCTAACAGATCTAAGTTGGTGATTGAGTCAAGCAAAAAATGTATTTGCTGCTTTTCTTTGTTTTATATCATAATAAGTTAAAAGCCTTTGGATTTCAGTCGGTCAAACATGAATCTGAAGGCTGCTTTTAAATTTTTTTTTTGACATTTTATAGACTAAATGATTGATTAAAAAAACAATCAAATCAAATAACAGATTAATCAAAATGAAAATTTGTTTTAGCTGCAGCCCAAATGTATTCATCTGACACATGATTCAAATTACTACAGTTTTATTACAGTACTTAAAATGTTTTGTAGCCAAGTCGAAACTAATGTCGGAATATTTTTCCTCATATCATGCAGAAAATATTTAACTTGATTTTCAACTCGATGACCTGTGTCCTGCTGGAACTTCATTAACATATTGTGCAGGAACACACTGTAGCTCCGTGGTGCCAAAAAATACCCACAATTCTGTTCACAGTTATATCAGTTACTGCCGGTGTCTCAGTGCTCTGCTCTAGAAACTCTAAGTCTATGGTGGATCATGCTGAGGGAACACATGCAGGAAGAGGGGGAAACACCTTTACACTACTGCGTGCATACACACACACACACACACACACACACACACACACACACACACACACACACACACACACACACACACACACACACACACACACACACACACACACACACACACACACACACACACGCATGCACATACACACCATACAAACACACACAAACACCACCCAGAGATGGTGCATGACTGGGAGGTTTATCAAAGAGGCCCAAAGGAGTGTCAAGGTGAAAGGTCAGAGGTCAAACCAACTCAGGGGTCAAAGACTGAGAGAGGGACAGCATCTCCACACCTGGCTCTGGGGTGTGTGTGTGTGTGTGTGTGTGTGTGTGTGTGTGTGTGTGTGTGTGTGTGTGTGTGTGTGTGTGTGTGCATGTGTGTGTGTGTGTGTGTGTGTATGTGAGGGAGAGAGTGTGTTTCAGTGTGTGAGTGTTACATTTGTTAATTTTAGTAGATTGTGTGTGTTCTGTGATTCACGTTAGATTGTGTGTGTGTGTGTGTGTGTGTGTGTGTGTTTGTGTGCACTCACACTGCGTGCTCGGGTCAGTGTCCGTGGTGAGTTTGACGTAGTTGCTGGGAAACAGACCCTCCCTCCCGTTGAGCTCGCCTTTCCACCAATCACAGTCGTCCTTGTTGAGCACTGTGATCACCTGACCCTTCTGGAAGGCCAACTCGTCATCGTTCTGGGCCACGTAGTCGTACATGCCGATCACCTGACACAGAGCTTCAACACCACAGACAGACGTGATGGAAAAGATGTTAATATTTCCAGCTTTAAAGTCACATGCGACAGTGACGTGCTCTTTTATTACCGACTAACAAAAACAGACACATTTACACACCTAAAAATATATAAAGCTTTTACTAATGTTGATCAGATCTCATTCAAATGTCAAAATTGATAATGTAATGAAGTAAAAGCAACATTATGTCAACTTTCATTTTCATGGCATCAAATAAACCAATTTTAGTCTCTTAAAGTTTTATCAAAGTTCAAACTTTCTAAAAGAAAGAGGAAAGACAGGAAAACTAAAACATGTCTGCTTTTCTGAAAAGTGAATAACAAGTGTACACGATGTTTTAGTTTAATAATAATTAAACCGTAACTTCAAAAACTTCACCTTGAAAATCAACAAAATATGTACTTTGTTCTTTTTGTGCACAGCTGTATTTGTAGTCCACCACGCGTGTGCTTACCTGTGCTCGCAGGGGCCAGTTTAGGAGGCGTGGGCTCGGTGGGCGTCGTCTTGCTGGTGCTGGGACTGAGCAGCTTCACGTAGTTTGCTGGAAACCAACCTATCTGGCGTTTTTTGCCCCGAGCCTGAACCAGCCAGAACACAGAACGCCATTAGTCATGAAACACAATGAGCGTCTGCATGGCTTTGTGTCATGTATGTAGATAAATATATAGAAGTAAATACAAGCTGCTGGTTCTGCCTTAAAACTCAATGTGCTATGTTTACTGTTATTAAGCTGGAGTCATCGGACCTGACAATTTCATGACGTCACTGGCCTTGTGGAGTTTAGGGAGATTTTCTTTCACTTTCCTCTCATTTCTTTCTATTAACAGTCAAAGTAATCTTTGCATATATTAGAGTTTGTGCTTGCGTACCTGGAGCTCCCCCTCCCACCAGCCGCCTGGGTTCTTTTTCCTGATGAGGATGAGCTGTCCGGGAGCTAACGTCAGCTGCTCTGCTCCTGTTGCACTGTAGGGGGCGATCACCTGAGCAATCTCTGAGGGAGGAGAGTACAGGAAGAGGAAGATGGGGATGGTGTGGTTAGTTCTGATCCTGCAGCACCTGAAACCTGGGCTGCGGTTCAAAAGTCAAAATAATCTTTTGTGAACAGACTGGACTGATCTGAGAGAGAAGAGATCTATATTTGTGGATTTCAGGTTCAGTCGATCAGACAAGGATTTCCATCAGTTCTGGATCGTGTCACAAACATAAAACAGCTGCTCTGTTGTTTCTACATTTACGTGGGTGTGCCGAGGTGACACTATTCGTGTGTTGCTTTAAATGTTGCAGGTTCAGCGTTTCCTTTGATAAAGGAGATAAGATAGGAAGCACTGAAGCTCCTTTCCTTATCATTTAGAGAATTGGACCAGCTCTTATCATGGCTGCTGCTCAGATACTTCAGGGTCATTTCACTCAGTTTGAACCTTCCTAAACAAAAAAAAGACTTTTCCTCCGCAGCCCTGCTCTGTGGGAAAATAAGAGAAAGCTCACCTGGTTTCTTTCCCAGGCTGCCTGTCTTCCCTGCTGATCCCAGTGACTAAAAATAGAAACAGAGTTTAGAGTAACAATCACCTCAAACATTTCTCTCACCCCATGTGAAAACGTGAAACACACACTTGCCACCCTAATTTGTTCTGAATAATCTCTTACGTCTGAAGACGAGTCTCGAGGTTTGACATAATTGGACGGGAAGACTCCGGTCTTGCCCGCGACCATGCCCGTCCACCAATCCCCTTCTTTCCTGGTAACCATGACGATATCACCTTGCTGAAAACTCAGGTCCCCTTGTTCACTGCTCTCATATGTGTACATGGCCACGTACTCTGTACAGATGCACACAGACAAGTGAACAGAGTCAGTATTAACTACCCACCTATCTTTCAAAATAAAATATACATGTACATGTTTGCATGTGCTACCTTCTCCAGAGTCAGAGGGTTTTGTCGGGGAAGGGGAGGGTCGTTTTCCATTGGGGGGGCTTTCTGAGACTCCAGACTCACTAGAGGAGAAAGAAAACAAAGAAATGTAAATAAGCTGAGCTTTGTTTTTTTTTGCCAGGTTTAGAATATAAAATTAGGTTTTTAATTTCTAAAAATCAAGTTTGGTACGAAGACCCCCAATATGCCATAAAAACAATAAATCTGCCACAGAATCATCCTTCAGGCAACTTCTTTAAATTTTGTCACTCCACAATCAACTGACTAAGCCATTTACCAAGATTTTAATTCTTCAAGTTGCTTCTCTTCACACAGCTCTGTCAGTTGGTTTCGGCTCAGTCCAAACTCAGTCGGTGGATATGTAGCTACACTCCCACTAATGAGGGATTAAATGATGTGAGACGTGGTAAAAAATGAGACCTCGAAAGCTGAGAAAGTAGAGAAAGAAATCTAGCGCAGGTTTATTCAGACGTCCTGGTTGCTCTGTAGTGTGAGAAGGGAAACAATGTGAAATGAAAGTGCACAGATCTTGACTTGATGCTACGTTTGAACCTACCTAGTGTTTTTGCTGCGTGCTGCGACGGCACCAGCGGCAGGGGCCGTCATGGTGGCGGAGATGAGCTTGACGTAACTTTTGGGGAACCAGCCTCTCTGCCCAGTCTGCAGTTCACCTAACCACCACATGTCCTGCTGCTCCAACACTGTGATTATCTATATTAACAAAAACAATTATAGCATTGGTTCTATTCAGTTGAACAAATTATATAATAATATCCAGACAGGATATTTGGTTAGCACAAAATGATTACAATAAAAACAAATATGTATCATAATTTAATACAAAAAAAAAAACAAACAAAAAGAGGGGAGATGGGAAAATGCTTTACTACCTCATTTTTATTGAAGTTGAGGTGGTTGTCCTTCTTCGCTCTCCAGGGATACAAAGCCTGAGCCTGAAGACCTTCGACCTTCTCCCCCTGACAAGCAGAATTACAGCCACAAATACCACTCAGTTCACAAGTCCACGTAGCAACAGAGGAGCAAGCGAATCACCAGCACCAAGAACAAGCTGGGTCGGCTGGGAAGAGGATCTTTGGGAGACATTCGTACAATTAAGGTCCAGGACTGAAGAAGCCAAAGAGACTTGTTACCTGCCCCAGCACGGGTGACGGAGAGGAGCCTGTTGTCATGGTAGCAGGTGTGAAGGCGGAGCGTTGCCGAAGCTGCGCCGATGGAACACTGAGCGATGGATTCTGACTGGTCGAAGAGGTCGGCCATGCGTCCCACCCCTCGCTGTCTGATTGGCTAGCTGTATTTGAGGGCCAACTGCAAATATATGCCCACATGATGCACATGTATTATGAATCCTGCAGGTTGAAGTGTATTTAATGTGTCTGGGAGATTTACATCTATCCATCTATCTATCATGTAGCTGTAAGCAGACATAAGTGTTTATTAATGTATTTGTTAACTGATAACATCGCCATCGGCAGGACTCACGTGGTGCTGAAGTCGGCCCAGTTACTGTTGGCGGAGGATGCGGAGGAGGAGGTGTGTCCGGGTGCTGGAGGAGGCGTGCTTATCGGCTGCTGGGCGGAGGTGGGAGTCGCTGAGGCTGTGGCGCGCAAGCTGATTGGTGCTTCGTTGTCAGGTATCCGTTCTGCGTAATTGGCTGGAAACCAACCGGTCCTCCCCCTGAGCTCTCCTCCCAGCCAGCCGGGTTCACCTGTTTGTGACTCGTCCACCTGTCAGAGCAGAGGATAAAACTGAAGCATACAAGCCGACACAGAGACACTGGTTCACCGAGATGTGTGTGTTCAGATTCATGGTAGAACAGAGCAGTGGTGTAAACAACAATGTCCATGAGCAGCAGCTGTTTAGAGTTGAATTTCAGGAAGTAGAATTACCAAATCAGTGGATAATCAAGTGGGAGAAATAACATTAACTTGATAACTCAATATGTTTAACTGTTAATGTTGTGCTATGGCTCCAGGGCTGTAAAATGAACAGAGACCCTTTCAAGTTATAAATAACTTGATGATAGAAACCCACGGCTGCCCTCTTCACCACTAATTAATATATTTTCTTTTAGTCCATCATGTAGCTGTCCATGACACTTTCTGTTGCTATATTTACTCTTTTGTGTTGGACTACTGATGGATTCTTTTTGAAGCAAAATCTGGACGAGCCTCATCTCACTCCAATTGATGTCGAAATAGAGGTTACAACACAACACATTGTTTGGCAGGTTTTGAATGTAATCCTGCCAAGTGAGGGGAGTGACTGGGCTGTGGGTGACAGTTTTATTCATGAGGATGTTAATCTATGGAAACATTAAAGGTAATAAAATATATTTTTTTGTTTGTTTGTTTTTTCCGCAGAGGTCAGACTGTGAAGGTTTGTATTTCTTTGGTTCACAGTTAAACATCAATCATTACATTTTCACATTAACCGTGAAAACAAAAACAACCTTTACAGACATTGACAGATCTGATTACAATGACTTGGTTAAATAAGAAATAAAAAAATAAAAAAATAAAATAAAAAAGCCAGACACATTCATCCACTGGCAAAATGAATGAACATGGAGACGACATGAGGTGACAGCAAAAAGTTCAAATGAGTGCTGGCTTATGATTGGTGGAGGCACAACACTGGGGCAAGGGGGGGCAAGAACTTACCCATTCCCCCTTCACCTTCAGTTCGCACAGCAGAGGAGAGAGGAAACAGTTAATACACACACCGTGCTGTCATTCACACTCACTCTCTCACACTCACACACTCACTCACACACACACACACACACACACACACACACACACACACACACACACACACACACACAGAGGACACATATAAATACAAAAGAGGCAATAAAATATGTGCTTACACACATATTACTGTAAATCTGTCACAGTGGCAGCTACACACTCGCACGACCTTCAGTCTGCACCGTCATCATCCTGTGTTCACATGTTTTTGTAGCAAAGTTGATGGCAGAAGGTATGAATACTACCATTTGGGAGTATATACTACCTACCATGATTACATCTCCGGGAGCGATACTGATCTCATCATGGCTGCGAGCATCAAACGGATAGAGAGCCCTGTAGTAGACCACCTTCACCGGCTGCTGCTGCTGGTCGAAGCTGCTGGCTGCTGCCTTCTGGTCGAACAGACTGGGTACTGGAGCCTTTTCCACTGGAAATAAACAGGGAAACACAGATATTATTATTCTGCCTAAACTGTGGGAAAAGCATCAGAATTTCTGGAAATAAGTCAAGATGCCACACTGGGTACATCAATGTTGTTCCATGAATAAAAGTCACTGATGGCATCAAACACAGGTGACCACCACACACCAGTCCCTGTTTTTTGCTGTCTGTTTTTCATGCATGCATAAACTGCAACAGACATAACACACCTGATGAAGCCCAGGGATCTGCCTGCTGGCTGAACAGCTTGTTTAATTTATCTTGCATGTCCTTCTTGCCTCTTCCCTCATCCTCCTTCTCTTCTACTGATCCTGCTCGCTTCCGGCCCTCTTCTTCTTCCTCCATCCCTCTCTTCTTCCTCTCCTCCTCTTCCTGAGTCACTCTGTTTAGCCAGGCATCAGGCGCCGACACTGAGACCGGGCTAGGAGCTTTAGGGGCAGAGCTTACTGCTTCGTCCCTCCAGGCCACACTCTCTTCTGATGACAACCTGCTGCATGACAGGGAAAGATGAACCTCCTTAAAGTCAACGCAAAAGTTTTTCATGGCATGTACTGAAAACAATACTTTCCATTCTAATGTAATTGCTTGGATAAAATCCAAGACCTCTGAAATTCTCAAGTGTATTTGGATCTCACCTGCTCTCCTGCAGCTCGGCAGACTTTCTCTCACTCGGGGTGTGTATGTGAGAGTGTGTGTGTGTCAGTGTGTGTGTGTCTGCCTCCATGTCCTTCTGTTTCTGTCTCTGCTGCCGGCTGTGGATCTCCCGCAACTCCTGCAAAGCATCATGGGATACAGGAAGGAACAGCGGTGAGGAGGAAGTGGGATCAGTGGGGCTGGTTGCTACGGGTTACCATCGACAACAAACAAGAACAACAACAGCAGCAGCAGCAGCAGCAGCAAGTACGTATTAGTCAGGTGATCAAGGCAAGCTCCGCCCCTTCACTGAGGTGATGACACGTCCCGGCCGGTAACCATGGCAAATACTTGAATGTCATCCTGTTTTTAGTGATGATGTCGAAACTGACCAGAGCAAGAGACCAATGGTAAACAGGTTATTTCTGTCTTCTGTATACATGACATCGAACGCACATCTGTGCTTCCTCATCTGCCTCTCTTCCTGATATTTCTTCCTTTTTTGGTCATTAAAAGGATTTTTTTGGGGAGTTTTATCGAACATAAAAGGTGTTTGCTGTACAAATTGTAAAGTCCTTGCAGGCGAAACTCTGCTTTAGCTTACAGCAAACTGCAAAAAGCAAAAACAAAACAAAAATATAAAGTGTCGGATTGGTAGATTTGTCACGATAATGTGTTGAGGTGACACATCTTAGGAGAAATGTTTTTGATCTCCACATACAGTAATGTGCAAAGGTTTAGACTCTCATCCATCAGGGAGGCGTCTGATCGTTCCCAAATTCATTCTGCAGCATGACAACGACCCTGAACATTCAGCCAGAGTCATAAGGAACTCAGATGCTGCTGCATTTTTTAGTTGTGAGATAAACAAACTTCTCGGGAGAAGAATAGAGGGCAGCCAATGAGTGACGAGGGATCCATTAAAACCGTCTGTATCCCCACCTACTTTCCTCCCTCTCTATCTCTGACGTGTGCAGTGCAGCTCGTTTCTCTGTCTGAGCAGGGCTGACACTGTGGATTGCTCCCAACTCTTGAGCTGCTCAAGCTAGTGTGGACACCAGAAAAAGAGACGTCCAGGCTTCTGCTGACAGGACTTTCAAAGCCCGTGAGAACGCATCAAGGTTTTTACCTTTTTTCTGGTGTCGTCTACAAAGAAAAGATCTCCCAGCAACTAATTAGCAAACTGTCATGTACCAATCACGTCTGGTGGGCAGCGGATATAATTGTTAATTTATCCATATTGAAGCTTGGGGATTGTTAAAAACTAAATCATATATAAATCTTCAAGTGGGAGGGGACGTCACTGGGAGGGGGCTTCATCACCACTGGAGGTTGGCGCGGACGCGGCCCAAAACACAGTGCCCCGGACACGGTGGTGGGGCGGAGCTTGCACAAGGCACAGTATGTTTGAGGGAGGGGTTAGAAGTAAACAAAAAAACAAAAACAAAACAAAAAAGGTGGGTGGGTGGGTGGTGGGAGGGTATGTGGTAGGGAAGGGGGGGGGCAGTTCTGTGTAGTCATGACAACCAGCTGTGCCATTAGAACACACTCTGTTACTATAACAACGCAAGGCAGCTGTCGTGTTTCAGCCAAACAACCAACGTGAGGAAACCTTCAGAAACAAGCAAACCAATCAGAGATGAGAGACTGACGGAGAAGTAAAACTACAACTCTGGAGAGACAGAACTCCAAGTCACCCGAGAACAGGAAGTGGAGGACTTAAAAGACAACACAGCATGCCTAGCATACACTCCTGTACACACAGACTAGACACAAACACACACACACACACACACACACACACACACACACACATACACACACACACACATTCAAATAAAGTTTATCAGCATATTAGCCTGGTGCTAGCTTCTGCTTGTGTGGCTGAAACATCCTCTGGTAGCGTACGGGTAGTAGCATTACAGTACGGTGTAGTAATCTAGTAAGATAACCTAGTTAATCACCTAATCTAGTACACCTGCTAACCTAGCATGATTGCTAGTTTAGCATGAACAATGACAGCCCTGTTAGCCAGCTGGCTAAGTTGTGAGCTAACACCAGCCAGACGATGAAAAGAGGAAGAAGATAAAAGAGGACAGAGGAGGAATAAGAAGAGTTCAAAAGAAATGAAGAAAGTGATTTGAAAAAAAGAGTCTTTGATGGAAGAGCGGTAAATAAAGAAATAGAGAGAAGTGCAGGGGGTGGGTGGGGTAGGCTGGGTTGTTGTGTGGACCTTTATAACGTAGTCTAGCCGAGCCAGACACACCCTGACGGCTGACACACACTCCTGTAGCTGTCCCTGCTCCTGGCACTGAAACACACATATACATATATACATACGCACACAGAGTGTCAGCCATTCTGTAGACAGAGACGCACTCACAGACAGTTAAGGTCAGTTATGTTTTGCTGGGTAAGTTTAAATGTTTTTTTGTTTTTTTTATTGAGCATTCAACTGTATTTTCATGCAGATTTAACATATATAAAAATAAATCCAAGAGATTACCTCTTAGGTAATTAGAATTTAGAAATTTGATATTTGCTTTTCCAATTTATTTCTAGCTGTTTTTCATTTTAGCTGGGTGAATATTTTAAATCCCTGACGCAAGTGTGATGATTTTCTTCAGTGGAGATTAAAGTGCCTTGACTCATAGAAGGAGAGGCTCTTATGACTCACTGTGTTGAGTAATGTGCTGGCATTACAGCCCAGTTGTCAGTTTACAACAACTGATTTGTTTTAATAACCTGTCTACACTGGAAGTATTTACTACATAGTTTTGGAGTCAGTAATGAGGCTGATACACTGTTCACATTTGCTCTGTTTCTGGCAGCCGACTCCAGGTACATGAACTTATCTTCTAATAAACCCTGTGTATAAATATCTCTTCTTTAGTCGTTCATGTTATTCTTTACCTTCATTTGCAGTTCTACGTTTTGCACTGTTTTTAATGAGTTACAAATGTTGAGCTTTGATATAAATGCATGTATTTGCTTTGGATTAGTGTATATTTAGTACTGTGTGCTTTACTGACACTGACCTGTGAGATTAGAAAAAAAAAAACAGCACACCAGAATCAGTAGTGTCTGAGTGTCAGTAGTCACACCACTCACAGCTTGACTATTATAGTCAAGCTTCAACTGGCTGCAGTATATCCGGCTGCCTGGCAGTGGCAGCACAGTGTAGAACACATGTTAAGCAGGAATGTCTGCACAAACCAGTCATTTTAAAAAATCTGGTTTGAAGGTGTTAAAGATCACAAAGGTGACTGAAGTACTTGAAGCTTGCAGGTTAGTGGTCTGAAAAGAGGGTGTACAGCGTTTCTCTTGTAACGCTTTCTGTAATTTTCAGCCAGATCAGACCGTGCAGGTCCAATTCAAATGCAAAAACTTCTCTATGCTCCAGGTCTGCGATCAGAGTCAGAATGGTCATGATATAATTTGACAGTATTTAATGTTACAAATTGCATCCCAGCTGCAGTACCACCCCAGTCCAGCAGTGGCAGTGTGCTCTACCTGTCTCCCTCTCTGTTCCTCCTGAAGCTGGCGTCGCAGGGCTTCTATCCTGGCACAGTGGTTGGCATAGAACTCACACAGAGACTGGCATGGGCAAAGGAGCAAAACGCCAGTGTAGGAGATAAATAAAAGGAGTAGAAAATATAGAAGGAGGGGTTTATTATGAGGATTAAACAAAGAATATAATAGGGATATAAATGAAGGCAAGAGGTGAAGAAATACAGGTCGGAAAAGCCGGAATGAAACAGAGAGGAGGAGAGTGAGTGGAAGCAGAATTGGCAGGAGGAGCGTTGAAGAGTCCCAGTGGGCACAGAGGACAGAGGAGGCACAGCAGTATGACAAGAGATTTTGGGGAGAGGAAGTGGTGTAGAAAGGAAGGCGGAGGGTAGTATAGTCAAACATAGTTCACATCTCAGTGGTCTATGCACTGAGACATGGCTGCACCTTACTCTGGAGAACACTGGTATCCAACACTGCTGGCTTTGTTTGTTCACAAAGGCTTTGCAACACTTTCCCAAATCACTGTGTTATGTTCTATACACTGAATAAAACTGAGAACCATCTCCATTAGATTAGCCATTTACAAAAAAAATCAATTTATTGTTGCTAGTACTGTCTCTGCTTTTCTTCTCATCCTCCTCGCTGGCACAGACCACATGACTAATTCCCCTTTCTTTGACCTGACTCTGTGTTCTGGAAGAAAATAAAAATAAACAGGGACAAAAGGTGTTCTACGAAACATAAACAGGCTGCTGTGCTTAAATACTAATGAATAAAATAAGAAACAATCCCTCCATCTTCCTCTCTCAACAGTAAATTGTTGATGAAAGCTACATAAAGCAGCTGACTGAAACCGCTAAGTGTTCTAGCACACAGCTAGCTCTCTCCAAAAACATCAATATTAATACACACAATAACACATCGCCATAAAGACAAACACAGATAAACTACATAAATATAAATATCAAACCTTTAACACATCAGAAAACTTGAACACTGTGACTATACTAAACTAGTTTGAAGATGAGGTTATGAGAGATAGGACAGGACATGATTTAAAGCTACATTCACAACACCAACCCAATGTTTTGAACATGGACAATGCTTCATTTAGAGAAAACAATTACTGGGTTAGCAAGCTAGGTAATCAGTTAATTGACTGTTTAGTAAAATAGATTTATTTGAATTAATGAAGAACAACACAAGCAATATATCAAAGTATAGCTAAATGTTTTTAATGGTTTAATTAAAGTGTTACTAAATTTATTAGGATATCCCACTACTACAGTTTCATGTTATATTTTGGATGAGGTGTTAACTTTAGTGTCAGGAGTTGTATTTGAGTTATTGTTCAAAATGTTGAGGCTTTTCCCACAAATATAACACATCAGACACCTTCAACAGAAGTCAGGGGAGTGAAAGAGTAGAGTGTGATTTTAATACAGGAGATCATCTATGAAAAACTGGAAGAAACAAGCTGTAAAATACCATGAATGCACTTGCCTTGTGATTTCCTGACACAAATAAACAAATACTAAAATATGTCAAGAGTAGGAAACTTTTACAAGCTCATTGCTATCCTTCAATATAACCTTGTTTTAGATTTATACCTGATATTTACTGCTACTCTTCATAGCTTGATTAAATACTTAAAGCTGTGTCATGACAGTATGTATCTCTAGTAGCTAGAATAACTCAACAGTCCACTGCATCTATTCTGTAAAGTTATTTCATTAACTATTTAGTTTAATAAAGGAAATTATATAGTTATATGACCATGTATTGAGCTGGTGTAGCCATGGCTTTTCTCTCCTGTCCTGTATTAACGCTTTGGGTTTTACCTTTAGCTGGGTGTTGAACGCATCTATTTCCAGCAGTTTGGCCCTCGTCTCCCTCTCCACAGCATCCAGCTGCTCTCTGAGCTGCTGTCTGCTGGTCTCCTTCTGCTCCACAGCCTTCTGCAGGGACGACAGACTGTCACCTAAACACACACACACACACACACACACACACACACACACACACACACACACACACAACACACACACACACACACAACACACACACACACACACACACACACACACACACACACACACACACACACACACACACACACACACACACACACACACACACACACACACACACACACACACAGTGATATCAGGTCAGGTTAATTAGTGACAGACATACTCATACTCAGTTTATGTAAAAAAAAAAAGAAAGAAAAATTAAATCAAGAACAGTCTCCGACATCATGGCAAGAATAGGCTCAGTATGTAAGGTGCAGTACATGTGAGTGTGTGTTAGGTGTATGTGGTACTCACGGTGCAGGCTGTTCTGTTGAACCTGTTTCAACTGGTCGTTGAGACTCTGTTTATCAGGAATTAGCCTCCCGAGCCACTGCTGAGAGTCCTGAACAGTAATGTCCAAAAAAAAAAAAAACACCCAAAATCATTAAATCACATATTCATAAATCATTTTTGACCAATTCAATTTTTGCTACATACAAGTTGAGAGTTGTTCTACATGACCTAGAAATCAACATGACACCAGTCTGTCTGTTTGTGTTTATTTGCTGACGGTTTACATGTGTTTTGTGTACCTGCAGCTGCTGTTGCAGCAGGGTGATTTCAGCGATGCGCGTTTCCCTGGTCTGATTCGTCTGCTCCACCTCTTTCCGCTGAGCTGACAGACGAAACCGAACATCCTTCAGTTTGCCCTCCAGCTGGGTCTTCTTATCGTTCTAGAGAATGGGAAATGAGTATACTATCAAGTTTCTGCAGAGGCATGTACAGAGTGTTGGGTGATAGAAAGTATTCGTTTTCAGCTGTTCTGTTCTTACTGTTAGCACTATCTATTTATCCAACTATATCTAATTGCTTTTGGTTTATATTTGAAGAAACTTTCAAGCCCATCATTGCCACAAAAATCAACGTGTCCTCTGTCAGTGTGAGGAGTAACTCTTTGTAACAGAGTGACTTGGTTGTGTTGGTAACGGGAGCAAGTGGACTTACAGTCACCTTGGTTAGCTCATAGAAGCTTACAAAAACTAGCAGTGCTGACATCCTGAGCGGGTGTCTCTCTTTGCAGCATTTCCTCAGCTTACAACAATCTGCTATGACTCTAAATATTTCACCGTTCAGTTTGGCATGTTGTCAGCTTTCACAATGCGACTCCCTTTGATTGACAAGCATGTTTGATTATGCCATGGCTTGGTGTGTGCCTGTGTTTGATTACCAGGGCCTCCAGTTCAAACTCCAGGGTCTTCTTCCTGGCTTTGAGCAGGACTATACTCTCCTGCTCTCGGTTTCTTTGAGTTAGAAGCTCCTGTCGACGTTGACGCTCCCACTCCAGCTGACGCTGGCGCTCTAACTCACGCTTAGCAGCCTGGACAGATGAAACACACACAAAGGAAAGAGTTTTGTTTATTTTCACAATATTACACTTCAAAGAACTGCAAGGTTGGATATTACATGACATCACATTATATACTTATATTACACACTTCATTATACACGAACAAGCCATCTGCTGCAGGAGTGTGAATGAGGCTCTTACTGTAAGAGCTGAGATGTAAAGAGGGCGGTGGTGAGCAGTGAAAGGCCTCTAAGTTGTCTGCAACAGATGTAATTACACGTCTGCAGCAGCTGAACGTCAACTCAACCATAACTCTTCAATTAAAATGCAGATACTTGGTAATCATTTCCCCTTCTCCTTGCTGCCTCTCTTCTTACCTCTCTTCTCTCTATCTCTTTGCGTCGCTCTTCTTCTCTCAGCCTCTCCAGCTCTCTCTGTTTCTCCAGCTGTTTTTCTAATTCCTGTTGTCGTCTCCTCTCCTGCTCCAGACGTTCCCGCTCCTGAAACACAAACAGAAAAGTGAGCTGGCAGAACAAACAGCTCTATTATGTAGTTACCGGTCATAATTCATTTTCAGTTCCTGCTCGCTTCAACACCTGTAATAAACTCAAATTAACTTTTTGAAAGAGATGGGACATTGTCGCTGGTACAGTGACAACACTGTGGCTACTATCGCAGCAGAGATTTTATGGCCTTACATACAAGCAATAAACCAGGATCAATTCAAATTCTGACTCCAGTGTGGAAAAGATGAATCAGTAGTTGACCTTTCTCTCCTGTTCCTCTCTCTCCAGTGCAGCCAGTCTCTCCTGTTCTTTCCTCTGCTGCTCCTGCAGAGCCTGACGTCTCTTCTCCAACTCCAAGTTTCCTCGCTCAAAGTTCTCCCTCTTCTTATCCTCGAATGTCACTGCGTACAGACAAAAGGAGATAATATAAAGAATATACAGTGGCTATGACGTAGGTCTTCGTTAAGAAGGCTGAGACAAGATCTAGTCCCAGTTTGGACAGTAACATAATGGTGTCCAAATGCAATGATGGAGAGGACCAAACCTGGTAGCTTCTTTTCTTGGCTGCTTTCAGTCTCCTCCTCCATTTCCTCCTGGACGCTCTTCTGGTCTGACTGAACACTGTCGCTCCGCACACGCCTTTAACACACGGACAAACACAGAAATAACAATGCAGACCATCAACACCCATTTGTTTGATATGCTCACCCCACACATCCGGGGGACACATTGTATTAACTTCCATTTATGTTCACAGTTTAAAATAAACAGGGCAATATAAATATTGATTTATAAAAACATTTTGCATTCATCATGTTTATAACGTTTCTTTGTAGAACATAAAAATGTAAAAACTGTTTTAATGTAGTTCACCCCTAGTTTAACCCGACACTGTACAAAACACCAACTGCTGCAAGTATTTATGGCAACTATTGCGTAACTATGCACATATCTAACATTCTGCTGTCAGTTCAGTCGTTTAATTTGACATTTGGTTACAGTGTTTACCTGAATGTGGGTGGGAGGTAATCTGGTGGTAACACAGGGGGTAGCGGTAACCCTGACATTGCCATATCTATGAGGTGCATGGCCAAGATAAACTCCTCAGCTGTTAGCTTCCCATCCTGGTCGATATCTGATAGACTCCTGGAGGAGAAAAAGATGAAACAAGTTCCCATTGAAGCACTAACGTCTTTGAAATGTGTCTCCTGTTCTGATAAAGATTAAATGATTGAATTTCAGGTGATTATTTAATGCACTGACCATATTGTGGCCAGCTGGCCTTGAGGAAGACTAGACTGCATCAGGATTGTGCGAGCCTGGGGACCTGGAACACGTGCACACACACACACACACATTGAAATGCTGTAGCAAACCCGAAAGACATATTATCATACATTATGTTTGTGTGTGTGTGTGTGTGTGTGTGTACCTGTGAGGTGTCCACTCATCATCTTGTCATGAGAGTTAAAAAGCTGTCTGTACTTCAGCCTTGAGGACTGAGGAACGGCCCAATCAGAGGGGGGCTGACTACTGGGACAGGTAACACGAGAATAGAAAAACAGAGTGCAGTGAAGTCACTTAGAGCAAAAAAGAGAAGCAATGAAAAGGCACACCCATAAATTACCACAGAGCAAGGCAAAAGCTGAAGTAATATCTACTCTAGGTTGCACAATCAGCTCCGAAGCTCCTCGAGTGGTTTAAGTTTACAGCCTAAATTTATATTAACTTGGAACTTGGCCAAATTACAGAATTCAGTAAGTTAACAGCTTGTCAAGATACTGGGGAAAAGATGTGACAATTTTCTACCATAAATTTTCTCATTTTAGTAGATTGTTAATAAGCAAAATAGCGCTAACATTTCAGATCATTTGACCTACCTAGCAGCATCGAAGGACGACACTTTCTGCAACTTCGCACTTGGTCGATTAAACGACGAAGACTTGTTGACAGATGGAGCTGAGAGAGACATGAAAGAGGACATTTCAGTCTGAGGCTGTGGTCAAATGCTTAATGTCAAGCAGCGTATACGTTTTGTAAAGCATTTCATTTCATAATTCTTTTACAGTGTGACAATAAAACTCGGCTCGCAGCATGATTTGTTATCTCATCACAAAGTATGTATCTTAACTAAAACACAGTGACTTTTTACTTAGATTAGTTCAGAGTGTATACGGACACTGACCATCACCTGACCGTCTACAATGTAAATATGAAAGTCTACATTATGCGTAAATACAGAAGCTTAAAACCGAGACCTTTGCCCACACTGACAATTGCTACACAAACATTTCAACACTCCCTTCCCCACTGCTGTTATCTTACCTGGGTGGGAGAAGCCTGAGATGGGCTGCATCATGCCTGTGGGGGGAGCTCCGTTGGCGATGGGCTGGGGGAGGGGAGGCGGGGCAGACGAGACCAGAGGGGGAGACACCCCGACGGGGAGAGGGGGCAGGGGGAGCGGGGGCACGCCTGGCAGGGGAGCTGGGATGGGAGTCGGGAGGGGAGCCATGGGGGGCATGCCTGAAGATAAACAGACGCACAGTATGTGATTATCAGATAAACACATTATCAGTCAAAGGCTGCACAAAGCTTTAGAGAAAACTGCAATCGATATTTCTTTGCTGCTGAATTTAACATTATATATTTATACTAAATGGGGTGTGAGAGCCACAGAGTGTTATTACTGCATACTGTTTGCATTATAACTTTATCGATCAGCACTTGTGCAATAGGCGAGAGGTCGAGCTGAGAGAGTGAGAGCAAATATTTTCTATATGACCTCTGGAGAAGACAGACTTATCCTTATCAAATACATCTGCAGTGTTTTTGCAGGACAGCTTTACCACCGCCTTTTTTCAAGGGCAACAAGACAAAAAAAAAAAACTGTTGTCACATAAGCCGCAACAGATTACATCTATGTTATGACATCAAACTGTGAGCCATGTTTCCTCCAGTTATCAACTGTAAGCAGCAGCACACCACCACAGCAAAAACAATTACCACCACTGCAGAAGAAAAATGACATTTAAATGATCATTTCAATAACGTAGTCTTACAATCATCTAAAAGTGCATGTAGGGCAAATGTTTTGGAGGCAATCTTTTTAAACAAAACAATGTGGGTTGCCAGCTGCTGTAGATATAAACATTTCAGATTCGTGTCTTACCAAAGCCGGTCTGTGGGGGTAAAGGCAGTGGAGGTTGTTTCATACTAGGAGGAAGTGAAGGTGGCAGAGGGTGACCCTGGAGTTTCAGTTTGATGAGTTTCATGGCAATAGAGAACTCGTGGATATCCATACGGCCATCACTGTTCATGTCAGCCAGAGCCCTGCCGGCACACAGAGAACACATTATTTCACCAGTGTACAAGAACAAAATGATGCACTGCTGGACAGAAACCACTAAATAATGAACTGGATGAACTGGCTACTTAATATTTATTAGCCTGTGAGCTAGTCGCAGCTTCCTGGCTATGTGACTCACCAGATTTGGGCCAGGATAGGAGGGGGCAGTCCTGATTGAAGGAAGAAGTTCCTGGCCTGGTCACCTGACAGACAAACAGAAACAGGACATGAGATCACAGCACTGATCTAATAAGAGAGGCCACTGCAGACCGTGGCTGAATCCAAATGTCTGGACTTCATTGCGCTGGCAGACTTCCTGCGAATGCGCCTCCGCAAGTGCCGAGGGCCGTCCAGATCCACAATTCATCAAGTCCACAAGGGGCCTTAATCGGACCTGCTGTGGACTTCCAGAGAGCCCACTTAGAACCCAATTATACTCCCTTACAGACGTGCAGATTCGCAGCTGCGGACACCGTGGACAGTTGTTATTATACTTCTTTCTCATCCGCTTGGGAGTCCATTCAGAGGAGCGCATGCCCAGTTGGTGCCACACAAACACAATAAATGGGAGGGTACAAGAAACATCCGCAAAATGTCTCGGGCGCACTGTCTGATGACAAAATTTACATCACACGGACGCTTGCATACTGGCGGATTCAGAAAGTATAGCACTCGCTTTACTGTATTTGTGGTGTGTAGATGAGAAGGAGGGAGGGACAGAGAGAGAGACAAAGAGAGAGAGAGAGACTGTTACCTGTGATGTAACCCCCAGCAGTCGGAGAGAGGCTGTGAAACTGCTGATCATGTTTGGCTCTCTCATCCACCGAGATCAGAAACACATCTGGACCTATCACACCCACAAAAATAACACACACACACACACACACACACACACGATGACAGATTAGATACCAAACCCGAAGGCCAAGACAAAGCCCTGCACAGACAGAGGCTGAAGGGGGAGGCATGTGAGGAATGTGTCAGTCATGAATTTCAGTTCCTGTTAGAGGTTTCCTATGAAGTAACACTTAAGAACGAGTGTCAACCCAGAAATAAAGAGAGAAAACGAGGATGAATGGATGAGGGACTGAGAATCAGAGATTGTTGTCTTTCCTTAGAAAGCTCAGTACATGACAAGTCAGTGGATGAGTCACTAATGTAATTTGATAGATTCATCACTTGCTGACACTGATTATTTTGGTGCGTCATCAATAACTGTGCATGGGTGTCACCCAGTGTCTAACCATCATCTTAACAGTAACAATGTAAAGAACTTTACAATTCTCCGTTTCTGGTTTGACAGTAAAGGGACCCCATGAGCTCAGATTTACCGGTCTGTCACTGGCTTTACTCAATTACTAGTCTTGTTGCCTTTCTGCTCTGCTAATAGCTCAGTTTCCACTTTGTTGCATTTTTCCTCACATAAATTATATGCCAGATCAGAGTTAGTTAGGAACCTAGCTACTCCGAGCAGAGGTTCCCTTTAGTTCCAACTGACAGCTCCATCCCGTCCCATTTACTGACAATATACATACTTAGTGAAACATGCTGACTCATTACTGCTGACAGAAACAGCATTTCCCTTTGCTCCCTTTGTTAACAGCTGTAGGAAAGCATGCTTATTCAGTTGTCTTCACACATACACCCTGGAGCACACACTGTAATCCTGTCATTGTAATTCATATTTTGTGGATACAGTAACTGTCAAAATGGCAAATTTTTATTGATACCTGTCCAATATTTTATATTGATGATATCAATATTTTTGATGCAAGACTAGATGTTATGTGGAATTTCAGTTATGCTTTAATTTTCCTTCTTCAGCCTCAGTTGTTTCTCTTAGATTATAAACAGTGTTTCGGGTGGCTGGTCCTCATTCAGCCCAGAGACAAGTACGCAATATGTTCTATGTTACAGTTACAAATCTCAAAGCATTTGGAGTCAGTTTGTCTTTGTCTCCATCTGTTTGTCCTTATCTTGATGGCAGATCTGTCAGTCTGGCTCCAGGCTCTCTTTCATACCAATTTTGGCAAATTTTCCTCTGATAGTTGCCAGATCTACTCGTGTCTTCATGTATGACATTTTTTTTTTTTACTTATTTGTAAACTGTTTCTGGGAGATTACTGATTCGTTAAGACTTTTGATGTTGCCTTGATTTGTCTTGTTGTCGTGTGTCTCCGCCCTTTAATCTCTCCTGAAGTGATATTATGTACTTGTGAGATTTTTAAAATCTGAATGTTGAAATGACTGAGGAAAATCAGAGTGGATTTATGAGAAGCTGCGGGTTGTCTTCTAATGAACTTGTGGAATATTATGGTAAATTCATGGAGTAATGTGCTGCCATTTTGGTTATAAGACTCTTCACTGACAACCCTGAGAGGGAAATACAAACATCAACTTTCATTATACCTCTGGTTCAAGTCACACACACACACACACACACACACACACACTGACCTGTAAATGTGGTGGGGAACTGTGCCATGGTTCACTCAGTCGTCTGCAGCTACACAACACCTGAAACACATTTAGAAAAACAGAAGATGAGTCCATCTGATCAGTATCATCCCACCTCGCTGAGCAGTTCACCGCTCAATAATGCAGTAATGTAACCACTTCACCTTAATAGCATTTCACTGGTGAACCACAAAAATGCTTTCACAGTGCAGGGGCTATCTTTTGTCAGCAAGGTCGGAAATCCAACTGGATGCTTAACGGCACGTTAAAGGGGCCGAATAATGTCTGGTCACCTGCCAAAGGTGCTGATACAGTAGACAAACTCAGCCAGAGGAAACGATTTTCCAGCACAAGTCTGGAGTTCATTTTCCACTCTGCTGTCCTTCACTGCTGAAGTTGGGAATTTCTATTTGGTCTCCAGCCCATCGAGCCTTATAGGATTACGGTTTTTGTACCTTGAAAGTTTGTTTTGATGTAGGGGTATATGCACAAACAAAAACACAAAGCAAATAAGTACTTCTCAATGAGGCATATGCAGTCACATGTTTTTAAATCCTACAATTTGGATTAGTCTTTTTTTTAAAAAGGGGGAAAAACATGACGAAATCTGCATCAATCTGCTGTTGTCCCCCAGTGTTCAGACTAGTGCCCGGTCCACAGGAGACTGGACTGTGTGTCAGCCATGCTTGTGCATGTCAACAGGGCAGCAAACCTTTATTTATGCAGGGCAGGCTGCCTGAGCATACTCGCTTGTTTTCAGAACCACTCTGCTTCACGCTCACTCATTTACACACATTCTCACTTGGGAGCTGACCACAGTCAACACCAGTTTTCTAGTGTTGGTCTGTAAAAAGCTCCACTGGAGTCTTTTTAGAGTCAGCATTTCTTACAGGCAATACAAACTGGAAAGTTACAAACTAAAAGGCACCAAAAAAAAACAGGGAAATGGTGTTTTTAAGATGATGGATTTTTCTGAGAACATGCTGTTTTTTGGAAAAAAAAACATGTCTATAGACAGAACACCCACTCAACCAAGAAAGTTACATAAAAATTACTGCACTAATCAAAAAACTCAACCGAATTTACTGTTGTGATGGACAAGTCAACGACAGTGATTTGCAAAAACTTTACAGAATCTTTTTTAATTGTTTCCAGAAATTCTTTCAGAAGCAGAAAATATCATACTCAAGGTTAATATAAAAACATGGAATAAAGCAGTGCCCTGCGCACTCACAATAACACATCCATAAATGTGTGTGTGACATACCTCTGTCCTAGTAGAGGCATGTTAATCAGATCCAGACCTGCTCCCCTCCCCTGTATCTGTGTGACCAGCAGACAACCCACAATAATGATTTGACACACATTGCAACAGACAAGGACTTAATGAGGGTGTGTCAGTGTATATGTGGGTTGCTGACTTTTTTCCAAGTGTGAAGTAAATAAACATTTACTTTCCTTACAGTGGGATGAAGAGCAACCAGTTAAAAGGGCCAGTTCAACCAAATCACGAAAATGCTTTCCCCGTTTATCCCTCGTGATATCTAACCAAGTAGCAACGGTTTTATTTGATGAAGTACAAAGACATCCACATCTCAGACTTTTGCCACATCCACAATATAATGCAGGTGGATGGAATTTAGTCTGCAGTGCTCACGCCACCAAAAAAAAAATCTATTGCAACATCTTTCCAGAAACAGTTACTCACAAATCGCTGTGGACATTTTCACTAAGACTATTTCTTCAGTTGAAAATTGTCATTGGCCTATTGTGCAGCACAGTGTGTGTGTGTGTGTCCCATTATCATCAGAGTGGGAGGACAAAGTAACCAGCTTAACTAGGTCAGAGGAACAAAGCCCACCCTACGCAAACACACACAGGCACACACTTTCGCAGCTGCCACTTACAGAATACTGAAGCAGTTCAACAAATACAGTACATTTTCTGAAACTTAACTAGTAATGGGAGAGATCGAACTGCTTGTCAACTCTGTTAAAGCTTGTTAGCTTAGTCACAATATGATCTGAACTGACTTAGAAATAACCTGAAATTATAAGAACTTACAGAAGATATGTATAACAGCTGGTATTGAAAAACAATCACTTTTACTAAAATCTAGTGAGCTATCAGGTTGCCAAAAGCTGCCAAAATGTTGATTCACAACTGAAAAGCTTTGAATTAAAATGACTTTTATCTATAAGCATCACAACAAATACCTGAGGGCAAAGCAAACTGACAGCAAGAATCACCAAACCCTATGGTACCCCCAAAGGTTTTAGCATTAAAAGATATTCACCAGGTCGCTCCGTATGTTTTCCAATGACATCTTTTGCATTTATCATAGTCTCACCTTGACTTAGCCGAGTTGTATGTCTCAGAACTACTGATGAAAAGAACATAATGCGCCTATTTCCTTTGTCATCAGTGTGTAGTTGAGGATTTTATTCTCTGTTCTTTCTGTGTACATGTATTGTATTTGTGGGATTAGTCTGTATAATTAGAGCATTGGGATGTAACTGGAGTGTTGGTCTGTTATCAAGGCTTGTGGCAGATGCCTGTTTAAGCCCCTCGCATAAACACACACACATATAGACAGACACACAAACACACACACACACACACACACACACACACAGTCTAGGCAGCTTCAGAACATGATACAGATTAGGGTTCAGATTCTCTGCTCTCTTTGTCCCTCCCCTTCATTTTCCTGATGACACCTCCAACATTCCTCTTTCCTGTCTTCCATGAATGAATTTGGGAAAACTACACACCAGCTGACATTACAATGCTAGATACTCCAACATACAAACTCTAATATTCTTATAATATCTGATATCCTTGGCCTGGGTTGCATTCCAGAAAAAAAAAAGGTGTTGTAGTGTTGGAGTTTATGTTTTTGGTGCTTCCAAATTCTCCCAAGCAGTCTTAGTTAGATTTCCATCTGTGCAACAGTGAATTATTGGCTCCTCCAGCTATTTTTGCTTTCAGTCCACTGTGTCTTTAAACACAAAAAAAAAAAAACACTTTAAAAAACACCAAACATCAAAACGTGCCCAGAGATGAAAGATACGCCACAAAATGACTTTTCATTTAGCTCAATGTGCTGACTAAAACCCTAAATCCTCATGCATCTGATCCTCCATTGTTCTAGTTCGAAACAGAGCAGAAATCATGGGTCAATTAATCAATCTAGATGATTGTCAAAGAATTAATCATTGATTGATTTAGCAAGTAAAACGTGAAGATTTGCTCGGTTTCCTTCATTCGATATCACAGCCGATTAAACTATTCAAGTTTTGAAGTTACTGAAAATACCACTTGTGAGTTCGTTTTTTTTTTATGTTTTTCTGGCTGTTTTTTAAGCAAAATTCTCAAATATTTGATGTTTCAAGCTTCTGAAATATGAGGATTTAATGCTTTTGACACACATGATGGTAAACGGAACACCTTTGGTTTTTGGACTGTTCGTCAAACTAAGATAAGACGTCTGACGCCTTGGTCTATGGGAAATGATTTACAATCATATTATAGACAAAATGATTCACTGATAAAAAAAAGATAATTAAAATAATCATAAGTTGAAACCTAGACTTTATCTTGTATGGATGGTTAAACCATGATGGTGTTGGTACTAATAACTGCAGCCTCTTCACATCAGCCTTCTCACAGCCTACATACCCCCCCCAACACACACACACTCTCCATAGTCTCCCTCTTTCTCACTCACACACTAAAGACACACCCACTTTCAACACACCCTCTGACACTGACCCTAAGCTCTGCGTCTCTCTTTCTCCAACACACACTACAACATTATTATCACACTGCTGTCAAGTGGTGAGGCCTGAGAGATGGCAGGACCCCCACCCGCCCAGCACACGCACACAGACACACAGGATTACCACTGCAGTCTCTCCATGAGCTCCTCCTGCATCACTCCATCCTTCCCTCAGGCTCCCTCCTCCCATCCCTCCTCACCAACATGCTCAGCAGCCTCCACAGCTAGCTAGTGTTAGCACTATCACACTGTACAATGCCATGGATGGTAACGAGCACAACTGAAGTGCAGCGCTGTGAAATGCTCGGGTCATGAAGTCATCTTTAGCTCATACTACAAGGAAAACGCCAATACAACATAAATTTACTATGTGACTTTCTTATTTAACCCTGAACATGCCTACTGTAGAAAAATGTCTATTCATGACTTAAGGGTAAAAAAAAATATCAAGCAAAGAACCAAAAGCAGCCCGACCACTTCATTATCCATGTTGTAGGGAAGGAAACGTACTTTAACAGTCAGCACAAACAAATTATGTAAGAATCCTTCACTGCCTTTACATTTCTTCTGTTGTGAATAAACACATCTACTGAGAGTTGGCCCAATCACACCAAATAACACCAAATCTTCTTCAAATGGTATGACTGACTATATGAAAGGGTTGTTAAGTTTCCTTATTATGATTTTGACACAAAATATAAGTGTGTAATTTGGATCAAGCCCCTTGATCAATGTGGCAACCACACACACCACTTTTGTTGCTGGTGGATAAGATTATGAATTGTGGCCTTTGACGCTGTTAGACTTCAATGAAAGAAGCAAGTCACTGTGTTGAATGCAGTCCTGGGATATGTTAGAACAAACTGTATTATGTTGTCCTGATTCATAGGTCATTTGAAGCAGGAACATAAAGTCACCTTCCTGAACGCAGCTGAACTCGCTCAACCCTGACTGAACCTTGTTTACTGCTGATAGAGTAACTTTTGAACTGTTGAACTGTTAAAAAAAATGTGTGTGATTATACTGGCAGTCTAATCTTTTTCCGAAAATCAGGATCTTGGGAACATAAAACATCAGTGATAAGAGAACTTTTAACAACAATTAATTCAATTCCTGTTAGTATGAAATCATGTACCTACGCTGCCAAATATGTGCCTCTAACTAACTATATGAATAAAACTGGATGCATAAGATGTGTCACTAAGCTGGAAAAGTTTTAGTGGGGGAATCACTTCAGCCATGAAGCAACATTCAGATGGAGGTTATCCACATTGACAGCTCACCATATGCTGTAAGAAACTCTGTCTAGGGACAAAAGCTGATGAGGCTGCTAAGCAAGACCAAGTACAAATCAACACAGACAATAAGAGGCAAACCCTTAAACTGAAGAAAACTGAACCAGCTGTTTGGCATTTTTGCTAGAAAAATTACTCACACAGAATAAATCTTCACATTTTAGAGGCTCCAACCACAGAATAATTGTTACTTTTGTCAGTTTAAACAACTGTAACGATGAATCCATTGTCAAAACTGTTGCAGTTTAATTCACTATTTATCAACTAAACAATAAATCAATTGTTTCAATTCTGATCCACATAAACCCATCACAGAATGAAAGTCAGCAACACTGCATTTAACCTGTGTCATGCAAAATTGCAAAACCTTTTTGTGGAGGTGTATTTTTTTTTACTTATTTTAAAGCAATTGTTGGGGTTATGTGGAATTTTGAGAGCATTTGTCACTTATATATTAACTTTTACAAACTAAAAATAAAATCAACCGATTAATCGAAAAATAATCAGCAGATAAATAAATAATGAAAATAATTATTAGTTACAGTCCTATACAGAATATTTTTTAATTATCTTCACCTCAAACAACAGCAATAAAATGCTGCTTCATCATTAAGGCATGAGTTACAGTAATCTAATGATGTGATATATCATAGTTATAACAGGGCACATTTTCCTTTTTTATTACATATTTTAGTAACATTCTAAAGCAGGACTTTTGGACTGGTGTTATCTACAGGAGGTGCTCATGAAAAACAGGAAATGCATGCAAATGTGCCTTTGCACTTTAAAACCAACGTCTTGGAGTTTTTAAAGCATTCAAAACAGTATACTAATAATATATATATATATATATATTAATAATCATGCTGGATATGGCTAAACTGAGTGTTAACAACATGGTAGTCAAACAAAACTTAGCACTGTATGAACTTTAACTCACTTGGCATGGTGTTTTCATCTGCAATTCCCCCACCTTTAAGAGGACCTGTAGGTAAGCATACACGTTACCATGGGAACCTCACTGGTCCTCACTGACGGTAACTTTTGTCAGCCAAAACCGCTGAAAGTTCATCTGACCTCAAGCAAGATAAGTGTGCTAACTTCTCTTAAAGAAATCCACCCTCACTTCCTGCATCATTTCTTCGGAATCGCCTTTGATGAAGTGCTTCGCTCAACAACCACAGCCATTCTTTCTGATTTCAAACAGATACCACGGTACCCTGAAGGTGTTTTGACGGGACAGGTAACTGGGTGGGCAGCTGTGACTATCATTGGGTTAGCAAACGCCAGGCTTTCTGAGAAGACCTCCACCCTGGAAGTCGCTACCTGCTCTAGCGCTGTCAGCGACCTTGTTGATTCATCATTTTATTCTCAACCGACCCCCGGCTACTAGCGGCGCTAAGGTTAACCACAGTTAACACCAGTCCGTGTTAACGATAGGTCACAGATGCAGTGATTTAATATTAGCGTACTGGCTAGCTGTTAGTAGTAGCTGGATTGCACCGTCTTCCAATTCCTTGTCGCTCTGGTCTTGTTCCACAGACCAATATTAGACAGCTCTCAAACATGTTAACAGGACAGTTAGAAGCTGACATTAGTCAGCTGCACCCGGTAAAAACGACCAACTAGCCGCGCTAGCGCATATATCAACGCAAGCTAGCAAGCAGGCTAACCAGTGAGAAGCTAACGTCTTTTTCATATTACTCATACTAAACTCTGTCCTTACCTCATAGTTCAGCCTCCATGGTGAAATACTGAATAAAGTAGCTCGCTGTGTGTTTATGTGGCCATATAATGTGGTATATTCTCCTAAAGTGAGCCGTTTTATCACCAAAACCCTTTCCGGTGATTCTCCTGTGGTTCCGAAATCCCGACCGACTGAGGGACAGCTGGAAAATGGGGTAACGCCACTGACATATCGCGAGATGTCATGGTATCTATAAGAAGTTAATGTGCAATCCCGCGAGATCTTATGAGCTGTTGGCTTGCCTGGATCACAGGGACGCTGTGAGGTAAAAGGATTAGTAGCGCTCCTGCTGGATGCTGTTTACTAGAGGGGGAAATCAGTTTGTTGATAAAATATATCAAAAACCAAAAATATGCAAGCAACAAAGATGTAAGGTGAATACAATAAAGCTATAAGGTGTTTTTATCGTGGAGTTTTCAACCATCATGTAAAAGGAGCACAGTAGATATGGCATATCTGTATGAGAGTGACATATTATTGATTCCACATGAATAATTGATTGAAGTTTTCATAAAGATATATTTTGGTATATTTACATTGAATATTTTATAGGTGAATGGTACTTTTAAGATGTGGTAATCCATAACATCCAGTAGTAGGCGGTGTTGTGATAATATATTAATACCAGCAGCCAAACATGGAAAGATAGAAGAAGAAGAAGAACAGGTCAGCTGATTTCAAGCTAGTTAGTGTAGCAGGCAAAATAGCAGGAGAAAATAAATGAATAGAGTTATTGCTAATCAAATTTTATTATCTTGAGATCCTCTATCTGTCTATCTGTCTTGTCTGTCTGTATGAATTAACGGTGTGACAGCATGAAAGGTTTATACTGTCGAGCTGCTGGGAGTGATGCTGAGCCCAAGTTCGTTATTCAGGAAACGGTGAGTTTGTGTTTTTATTTCCAGGCTGATTGAACGATACCTGATCAGGAAAAGTCAATAAAGTGAAACCATGGCTGCACCTGCAGTCATGAGTCATCTGCTGCCCAATAGTAGCTAGCAGAGCTAAATCTTAATTTAGCACATTGTTAATATTGGTTAGATTTATGCTATTTTTTATAGACTTGAAATTGAAAACCAATCAGTCTCTAATTACTTATTCATTTTTCCAAATGAATTGCCAACCATGATGTGTTGTAGGTTTATTAGACAGAGAATTGATAGCACTGTTGTGATGAATTGTAAGGCATCCATAATGTATGACTTACAATCTGTTTTTGTGTCTCCGCCTCTTTATTAAAACCTCTACTTGTGTTATTAAATAGACTGTTTTTGCCTTTTGTCTGTGCAGCTGATGTTAACCCAGACTGACAGACAGCTTGTGTCTTTCTGTTTCTCTCCAGAGCCTCCCAGAGGTGTTAGGCAGCCATCAGGTCCGAGTTCAGGTGAAGGCATGTGGACTCAGCCCGCTGGACCTCAAGGTACTTAAATCACACACAGTTTATGTGGATATAACTCTCTTGACTTTCCTACCAGTAAAGGTCACTGAATTGAATTGAAATCATTTGGTTAAATACACCAGCTCTTGCCTGACTGTAGCGATCCCTGCTGACTCCTCTCTGCTCGTCTGTCCCGTGCTCCAGTTGCTCAGTGACGTCGGGATCCAGAGAGATTTAATTCCTGTTGGCAGAGAGGTGGCCGGGGTCGTCCAGCAAGGTCACACACACACACACACACACACACACACACACACACACACACACACACACACACACATTTACATTTTTGTTACATGATAGTTGAATTTTGAAAAGGAATACATTTAATTCATAGTGTCTTTACAGCCTGTGTCAGCAGTAGTTTCACTGCTGTGTTTGTCTGTTTTTTCCTGCAGTGGGCCCTAAGGTCTCCTTCTTCCATCCTGAGGACGAGGTTGTAGGTAAAAAAACATTTATATATCTGAGGATTAACACAAGTTTAACCATTGTGGTTATTAATCATTAATATTGTAACACACTTGTTATTGCCATATTACTGGTGTCCATATTGTCCGATACCCAGTATACATTACACCCACAGGTGAACTTGAGTGTACAGTACATCCTCACATCTTCTCTTCCCAGGTATTCTTCCCCTGGACTCTCCCTGCTCTGGACTCTGTGATGTCATTGACATAGATGAACACTATTTAGGTACACACACACACACACACACACACACACACACACACACACACACACACACACACACATTTACATTTTTGTTACATGATAGTTGAATTTTGAAAAGGAATACATTTAATTCATAGTGTCTTTACAGCCTGTGTCAGCAGTAGTTTCACTGCTGTGTTTGTCTGTTTTTTCCTGCAGTGGGCCCTAAGGTCTCCTTCTTCCATCCTGAGGACGAGGTTGTAGGTAAAAAAACATTTATATATCTGAGGATTAACACAAGTTTAACCATTGTGGTTATTAATCATTAATATTGTAACACACTTGTTATTGCCATATTACTGGTGTCCATATTGTCCGATACCCAGTATACATTACACCCACAGGTGAACTTGAGTGTACAGTACATCCTCACATCTTCTCTTCCCAGGTATTCTTCCCCTGGACTCTCCCTGCTCTGGACTCTGTGATGTCATTGACATAGATGAACACTATTTAGGTAACACACACACACACACACACAAATGCAGGTTGTGTAATGTGCTTCTGTAGTAATTCTTTCCGACTTCATCTTGATGCCTCAACATTCAGTCCAGCTCACTCGCTTCTAAAAGGTCAAGGTTCTCAGCTTCTCCACTCTGCCCTAAAAAAAAATTTCTGATGCAGTGGTTTTTTTAGAGGTGGATGTTCTTTTTCCACTTTGCATCTGCACCTCATATACTTTAAAAAGAAGAAGCAGTGCTGGGAGTTTGAAAGCAGCAGAAAAGTGTAAAAAGTGCACACATCGCCCCCTTTTTCACAAGTACAGAAAGAAAATTATTTCTCTGTTTTTTTTTATGTTTAAAGAATCATTTGGAAAAGCGAACGCCATCATAAAACATTTAAAACATTTTTATTTCTCACATATCAACCAGCTCCCTCAAAGCTAGAAACTGTGTCATGAAAACATAATGAAATCCTATGAAACCGATTCAGTAAATGTATGAGTGTGTGTGTGTTTTCTGTTTTCCAGTTCAGAAGCCAGAGAAGCTCAGCTCAGTGTGTGTTGCGGCAGCACTGCGCGATGGCCTCTGCGCTTACACTGCTCTACACACACATGCTCGCATGGCAGCCGGACAGACAGTCCTGGTCCTGGATGGAGCCAGCGTACGTAAAAAAAACCACAAAAACAGAAGAATCAAACATCTTGGTAACGTCTGAAATGTAAAATGCATCAGTAGACCTTTGCTGCGTCTTCTCCTTCCCGTTTAAACTTTTAAATAAATGCCAAAAAAAACAAAAGATTTTCATACATTTCCTAACAAGCCCTTCTCCTCTCCCGCCCCAGTGTTTCGGCCTGATGTGCATCCAGCTGGCCTCTTACCACGGAGTGAAGGTTCTGACGACGTCACATTCGCCACAGAAACACACATTCCTGGAGCAGCTCCGGCCCAGCGTAGGTCCGTGCGGGCCAGTGCTGTGATGTCTGTTGGAAACTTGTACAGGCTTTTAAAGCTTTGAACCCAAACTCTGCCAAATGTCTGTGAACGGTTAAAGCTGCGATTTCTACAAAATCACAGCAGTTATTTAAGGAACGGAGAACTACTCTTGTCTGATCATTTCATCCTCTTTTACCCCGCTTTCATCTTTAATTCCTTTTCCTTTCTCTCTCTTCACCTTCATATTTTCCTCAGGCGTTCAGGATCCTTTAGTAGGTGAGATCTTTTATTTCTGTCTTTCT
Source organism: Seriola aureovittata (assembly GCF_021018895.1). Taxonomy (NCBI): domain Eukaryota; kingdom Metazoa; phylum Chordata; class Actinopteri; order Carangiformes; family Carangidae; genus Seriola; species Seriola aureovittata. The sequence goes on from NC_079377.1 coordinate 23,376,624, forward strand.
GACTGACTTGCTTCCTTGTTGGGTTTCTAATTCTAATAATAAATCGTTGATGTTTTACTTGTAATTGTCAGTAAGATGTGTCTCTCATCTGCCTGAAGCCAGGATTATTGTAGTCTACAGCAAATCATAACAGTTCATTTTAGTTGTACTATTTGTCTTTTTATTTATTTAATATTTTGCAGTTTATTTGTTGTTTATATCATATGTAATTTAATCAATTTGACCAAAAGAAGTAGTTGAAAAAGGGAGACTGAGTGGAAAAAAAAACAGTTTATGGCTAAAATCTGCTGCCACCATGTGGAGAACATGAAAAACTGCAACAGTTCAACTTGAATGAGCTTTGGTTGAGATGTTTGGTGTAGTTTTATAGTCGGTTTTTCTGTTTTAAATGTGAAGGAAAGTGACTCATGATTTCATGTGGCTGTGTCTGTGTGTATGAAGCCAGGGTAATTCAAGTCTATAACGGCTCATCAGACCTGCTGCCACTGGTCTTGGAGGAGACAGGAGGACTGGGAGTGGATATAGTCATAGACTCTGGAGGTAAAAACACATTCACCGTTAACACTGATGCACATGTGTGTGATTGTAAAAATGGACACTAAGTGTGTGTGTGTGTGTGTGTATGTGTGTGTAGTTCGTCTGCAGGAAGACAAGGAACCAGAGGAGACAAAACTACTTCCACACAAACATGACATCATCAGTGTGCTGGGAGTCGGGGGGCACTGGGTCACATCCCAACAGGAACTGCAGGTGAGTCAGATATAACAGCTGTAATTTACACCGATTACTTCAGAGTGATTAATCAATTCAATATTGATTATTAAAAAACATATTGCATTTTAAATTTATTCACAATTTAACAATATTTGAATGAACAAATGAGCATTTCTGTCAGTTTATCAGGCTAAAATCGAGATTACCCCCAAAAAGCCACACAGGTACTATGACAGATCAGTTATGTGCCAACAACAAGATACAGAAACAGAAAAAAAGGGCTAATCAAACCATTTTGAACAGCAATTTGCAAATTCAGTCGAATTCAAGAATCATGCTGTCAGACAAAACTGATTTTAGCCTTTTTAGAAAGCATCTTCATTCTCAGTCAGCACATAGTTCTTGTGGCTTTAAAGTGTTCCAATTGTCTGGAGTGAATATTAAAAGTGAAGGTAAACCTGCTTCGTCTTTAACAGCATTTTTTTATCACCTCTGTTTTGTTTTTTTTTTTACAGTTGGATCCTCCAGATTGCAGATTATTGCATTTAAAATCAGCATCTGTGTCGTTCCTCAACCCTGAAGTCTGGACAGCTTCATCAGCTCAGCAAGGGAGATACCTCCGTATCCTTTTCCCACAAGTGTGAAATCTAAAACGCATGCAACATGATCGGGCACATACAGTACACGGTCTCCTTTAAGGTCTTTGTGAGTCCTTAACAGCCTTTTACAGATATTCTGAAGGACATTGTGGAGAAGATGTCAGCTGGAGTACTCAGGTAACTTATAAAACACGTCAATCATTCTGTGGGGTTGAAAGGTCCGTCACGTTAAAGCCCTGGTGTGTAAGATTTCCTGCAGATTTATGGGTAGATTCATAATACTGAATACCAATTCAGTTTCCCCAGTGACATTTAACAGGATGAGCAGTTCATAAAGTGGATGGATATGTAAATTAAATTAGATCGAAGCTGGATCTTCATACAATTTTAATATATAAAGTTATCTGAATCTTATTATCCAGACAGGGGAATGTCACATGACATGATTTCTGGTCATTTCAGAAGTCGCCTGGTGCAGCTTTAAATATATTGGAGGTAGGAAACTGAACAGAGCTCACAGTTGAGTTTACAGTATAAAGACCGCTGTAAAGGTGTCACTGCAGACATTTTTTCTTGACACCGTCATGTGACCTTCAGCCAAAACTGCCAGAGCAATAAAAGGATTGACAGCCCAAGATGCACTCGCTACAATCCGACCTAATCAAATCCAATCTGTCTGTCTGGTTCCAATCTGCCTCTCCAGGCCTCAGCCCGAGGAGGCGGTCCCTCTCTATGAAGCGACGGTTGCCATGGAGACCGTGCAGCGTCACCAAAAGAAAAAAGCCGTTGTTCAACTCTGACCAAAAATAATCACATTCTGCTGCGACGTGAGACAAACACGGGCCACGGTTCAACAGGATCAGGGCTTTGTGCAGTTAAACTGTTTAATGCAGCCAGTGAACATTTACAAACAGTTGTTGTTTTCACTCGTTAAATTGTTAATCACAACATGCGTCATGTGGGAGACGAGGAGATAGACCTGTTGCATTTCCATTAATTGTGCTAATACTGAGAAACAGACACATTAACACCTATAATCAGCGTCTCTGAACCTTTTTTTGACTTTAAACCACAGGAAGAAACCGATCTAACCACGGAGCCAGTGGGTTTCCTTCAAATACACACTCAGCCTCTGGATATGTGTGACTTCACGTGAGACTACAACCCCACACCAAAGCCTCTGTGGTCACTTTATATATCTTAAAGAATCCATGCACCTCAGTTTGACTCAATAAATACAGATTTTATTTTTTTTTTAAAAGACAACAGTTCTGGTGATTTAATGAAAGAGTTGATTTCGATGTAAATAAAAAGTTTTGTGTGAAGAACTTTGTAATTACTTGAAAAGAAATCCTCTTGAATGGAAGTGATAAGAGAATCTTTGTTTTTTTTAATTACTGTGCCATTTAATCAGAAAATAAATAAAACAACATGAGAGCTGGAAATGCCTCTTTCTGACAGATCTGCCGCCGTGTTTTCTTCTTACACGAGTCCAGAAGGCTGCAGGAGTCATTTCAGTGCTCTGTATCAAGTGATGGTGGTGACGAGACCTTCATCGTCTTACTTAGTGTCATGATAACAGGGCAGATGCTCTTTCAACATACCTGGAATCAAACCTGGTTCCAGGACGTCGGGCAGGTCTGCTGCCGTGGTCAGACCTAAAGGTCGACAAGCAGAACAAGAACATGGAGGCTGTCCAGCGTTACCAGTTCGGCCAATAACCTCGCTTCTTGTTGCGACTGGCGGAGGCCAGAGCCCCAATCGGATGTCAGCTCAGAGTATCGACATCAGGTTGGCATGACAACGGTTCGTCTGGTTGTTTCATCATGCCTTGCAGCACCTCAAGACAGCACCCCAGGATGCACCTCTCCTCCTGTCGCAGTGACCTGACCACGTCTAGCTGCTCCCTGACTGACTGGTCACACCGCTGCAGGAGATCCGTGATCTACACACACGCACGCACGCACGCACACACGCACGCACGCACGCGCACACACCCACACACACACACACACACACACACACACACACACATACACACACACACACACGATGTAGAAAAACAGGTTGTGCTGCATCACTGGAAAATAGTTAAGAGTGTGTGTGTGCACACACCTTGTCCAGAGCTGTGTGTGTGTCTTGCAGCAGCCGCTGACAGAGAGTCTGTGCTGTGTGGACGCTCCACTCCTCCCTCTCCTCACACACCGCCTGGCCAAGCAACACTGCCTTCCACTGGTGACTGTGGAAATATACACACACATGCTGACAGCAGAACGAGCAACTGGACCTTATCTTTTATGTTGTGCAATTCTGTGTGTGTGTGTGCGTGTGCGTGTGTGTGTGTGAAGACTTACTACAGCGTTTGTGGCATGGACAACAGTCTGAGAGCCGTCATCAGCCTCCAGCTGGGGCCGTCGCTGGACACGGTGAGGTTTCTAACGGCGAGGAAGAGCGTCACATTTCAGATTTATTTTTAAATTATATTTAAACTCTGCAGGTTATTCAGGCAACGGATGAAAAAGGACAGTGACTTAGTTTACAGCCTTTGAGCAAAGACATTTAACATGAGAGAAAACATGTTTCCAAAAATGGAAACCTGTTCGACATGACCCGACACGACCCGAACCAAAAGAACAATGACATGGGAAAAGGACTCACTGAAGGAGGCTGTTCTCCTTGAGGAACTTGATCTTCTGGTTCAAATTCACGTCGCCTCTTAAAACATCACAAAGAAGATCTGAGGGTTCGGGGTCAAACGTACAGGTACAAAGTTAAACATGTAAAAATGACTGTGTCACCTGAATCTTTTGTGTGTTGTATTCAACTGGTATCAGCAATATCTTATATAGTGTGAAAAAAAACACCAGAATATCAACAACCTATGTCTACATAGACGACACTGTGGGGGTTGCCGGGGGCGACAAAGCCGTACTCCAACAACAGGCGCTGGTTATCGTGGGAACCGTAGTTTATGAAGGCCTGCTGGAAGCGCGCTGTCCCAGAAACGCTCCTGATTTCATAACATCTCGTCACGTCGTTGAAACTCGCTTTTACCTGAGAAAAACGTATTTCATTATATTTATGAAAAGTCGAGCAAGAGGAACGTCACAGATTCTGTATATGAAGAGAAACACACCCTCAATAATTTAGACAGATACACGACATCTTACGTACAGGTGAGTGTAATGTTTACCTGCACGTCGGGCTGGTGGTTGAGCAGGTCCAGGAAAGGAGCTAAAGCATAAACATCCTGTCCGGACAGGCAGTTGTTGGATGGGCGGGACATGAAGACAGAGCGTGTGTTGACACTACACCATGCCCACCTGGAGGAAGATGAGTGGGGGGGGTAACAGTTTAATAACCTGACAGGTGAACAGTCCAACAGATTTTAGTCTTGAAACATTATCATCTCAGAAACTGTTCATTCAGAGATTTATCGTTACTAAACGTTAACGACAGATACTAAAATAAATAAAGCACAGCTCCCTTGCTTTAGACTTGCATGTGTGTGTGTGTGTGTGTGTGTGTGTGTGTGTGTGAGTGTGTGTGTGTGTATGCACTTGTGAATACCTCAAGGCTTCATACGTCAACACCTCCTCCACGGGCTGATTCAGGATTGGCTGCAGGGATCTGGATCAAAAATAAAGCTTGGTATGTTTACCTATAAAACCATAACACCATATTAAATAAAATGCAAAATACAGTTTCAAAGAGGTTAGAAGAGTCGTCTAAATACCAAAGACACAAAATAATCAGACACTGTTTTGATTTAATTTGGATTCTTGTCTCAACACACTCGCACACACAACCTGTACGACCTGCTTCAGTGACCTGTGCGCCGGACTCACCTGAAAAAGTCCTGATTGGAGGAATGGATTTCTCGTACCGCCTCCCTCTGCTCCAAGGCCCGCCTCCGCACACAGGCAGGCAGAGCGGTCACGACGTCGTCGGTGAAATAGGCGGGGCAGGTGTAAGTGGTGGGCAGCACGTTGATGTAGGGGAGCCAATCAGAAGCCTCCCCTTGGTGCCGCTCACACACCAGGAAGACGCAGAGCGCCAACAGGGGAGAGAGGCGGCGTTTCCAGCTGCGGAGGGAAAAATAGTGACAATTTGGTTCATTCTCGTTCTGGCTCCTCCACCCTCAGCCTATCCACTCCACCTCCACCTCCACCTCCACCTCCACCTCCACCTCCACCTCCACCTCCACCTCCACCTCCACCTGTGCTTCCGTGTGTAGAGCTGCAGGAAGTACAAGCCAACTATAAAACAGCAAGTCTGAACAGGTGCTGACTGACAATGAAATCACACAGGACAAAGAATGAAGGATCTGATTGTACAGTTATTACTGGGTCACTGAAAAGATCATATTTGCATCTCAGTATTTTATATTGTTTTTACTCAGGTCTGTTTCTGTGTTTACCTCTTGATGTACTGTCCCAGGTAGCTGTCCAGAACAGTTGAGGTTGTGAGGAGACAGGACTCTGGTAGAGAAATGAGCAGCTGGCCAGGCTGACAGAAGAACAGAGTCAGACGAAGAGATTTAAACACTCTTCCATCTCACGACACATTTCTACTCTGCTGATGCACAACATTTCATCCACAGATCAATATCTGTACGAAGCGTCAAACGTCAAAACTCATCAACCCAAAAGTCAAAAGTCATTTAGATCTCAAGCAGTTAAGCTTGAATGATATTTACTTTATAAATAACTTGGTAAATCATCTCTTTAAACATATAAACAGTGTCCAAGAGTGTAATTATTGCTGATTTAACACATGACTCTTTCTTTAAAATCAAAAGTAAAAACAGCAAAAAACAAAATGAAGATACACATTTATGAATGTTTAACTAACAACAGACTAAGTGATAAATTAAGCTTGAAAATTGAGATTCTTCAAAGAAGATTTAGCCTAAAGTTCATTTCTATAAAAGCACATGTAGGTGCAGAATATGTCCCGATAAAATATCAAAACAAAAAAAGCATAAACATTGTTGTTGGTTGCTTGGTTCTTTATGACATTCATTACAGTTTATGTAAGTAACCTGCGTTATCTACAGAATGTAGCAACCTATTTAATCAATACACATCAGTCTGTATTAGCTGCCTTACCTTTATAGCTCTGAGAGTCTGCAGTCCTCTGCCTGTGTCTGCATGGAGAAGGGGAGGACACACACACACACACACACACACACACACACACACACACACACACACACACACACACACACACACACACACACACACACACACACACACACACAACCACAACAGGGTTTTTGCAGTTATTAATCAAGTTCGATTGAAAACATTTTAATTCATCTTTAACAAAGCACGGAATAAATTCAATATCATTTTCAGCTGCATATAACAATAATTCCCAGCAATATAATTAATCAATTAGTATAACCTGCAGCCATACATGGATTACTGTGCAGGACTGCAGGGCACAGTGTATGAAGTGACTGTTAATACTTTAAGTTAAAAGACTACAAAGATAAAATGATCCTAAAGAGATGCAAAAAAGCTACAAGGAGACGCAAAATGACTACGAATGAGGCGGCAGCGTCTCTTTCAGTCTGGGGGACCTATGTAGGAAGGGGGTGGGGGGGTTTAACTTGCCTATGTCCAGGGGCCCATTGTCTCATACTCCTTCCAGGCCTGGACACACATAAGCACCATTTAAGACTTTAATACCTTCTAATGCCTTTTTTTTTTTTTTTTAATGTAAGTGGATTCAATGTTTTTTAAAGACGTGTGAACACCCGCAGACATCACGTTTACATTCTTACATCTAGATATCACACTTACCTACACACACATCCTGTCACAACATGTACATTCTGTGTAGTTTATGTTACTAAAGGTGTCAAATGCCTCATCAAACAGCTAGCAGCTAACATCTAACGAGTAAACAAACCTACTGAGGTTTTATGTATAGGACATAAACGTATATTGGACCAAGTAGGACACCAGAGCCGTACCGGTGAAGAGGGCTGGCTGCAGCAGTGTCGAGGTGAATCCTCGCTGGTGAAGAAACTTCATCAGCTTCACATACTGCAGCTGGTGACACAGAGAGACTGAAGAAACAGACACAGACAGACTGGTGATGAAAGAGACCAGCGGGGAAGGGAGTGAAACACAAGTAACATTACAGCAGTAAACTTGTTTATACCTGACTGGACAGCGCTTTCACTTTTCTGCCTCCTCTTCCTCGCAGCTCGTCCAGCCCGACGGCCGCAGCCCCTCATGACCCACCCTGAGCCCGTGGACCCCCCCTGTGGTGGACAAACACAGATACACACAATAAACACACCTTAATAAAGTCGACCAAACCAACCACACACTGTTCACAACTCCTCTACAACTTTCTGAAGTTATAAAGCTCAATTTAATATCCCCACTGATCTTCAGATCACTATCAGCAAACTGTAATAAATGATCCAAACTGTTGCACATGCCTCAATTACTGTTTGCTTTTTCTATTTCTAGGTTTATGAAGTAAAACATACTTAAACTATAATTTAAAGTATGAAAAGAACACAGTTTCTTATGGTTAAAAGACGCCAAACGGCTGCAGTGTGCTATCCACAAGCCTGACAAAGGACATACAGCACCTGGCCTGAACTGAATGTCCTCTACAGGACAGGAAGCATCTCTAGAGTAGATTTATGAAACACTGGGTCACATGACATGGAAGCTGTTGCAAAAATATTTGTATTAAAAGTGATCAATAAATAAAGCTCAATTGCGGTCGAAGGGGTGAGCACTCTGCAGGATATGTAGCCACACCTAATGATAACATTTCCCATAAAATATTCCTTATGCATAGACAAAACACTAATATACCATGAACCATGTATTGATTAACTTGACTCAGTATGATCAGCCGCGGGGGCAGGTGAGGTCCTGGGCTGGGGACAGCGATCACCAGACACCGGTCGGTTGTGAATGTCTAAAGTAACTTCAAACTAATTCCAGTGCGAATCACCCCAAACCTTCACTGGTGCAGTAACCAAACCCTGACTCCCCTGCATACATCACACCCATCATGCACCGCGCCGAGAGCCAAAGTCTATCAATCAGCCTAGATACTGTGGATGCAATACAATGAAAATCCAAGTACAATACCTATAAAATGTTCATGTTAAATCTTCATCCTGCACGGCGGCATCATGAGTGCTTCTCAAACCCACGTGGTCAGTGTGTTTTGTTTCCGGGTATGCGCAGTGACAATGCGCAAAACTCCCTCCGGCCATCCTCTCTCTTTCTTTCCTGTCGTTGTCTCACTGTGCTTCACTCCTCTCTGCAGCTCCAGCACCGCAGCTTCACCCAGCACCACGACACCAGATCACAGTAAGAAGCCTCCGCCTCACTTCAGAGTTAGTTAGCTAGTTAGTAAGCTACTACAAATATAATATATAAAATATAAATGTATATCGCTGGAAAGCGCTGGAAAACGCTGGAAAACGCTCGGATCAGCCAGTCAGCGTTATGCAACTGAAATCAGGCGAAAGTTCCTCTCTTAAAGCTGACAATGCGTCATGAAACAGGCGACTCTTGATATTTCCTTTTGTCTTCAAATGCAACATATAATAACGTTTACTTTCACACCCATATTTGCAGTAATAATCCTGTATAAATCCTTGCACAACCGGCTCTCATGGAAGTTTGCATCAGGACCTAGGGTCATATAATAGTTGCCCCAGTGTTGATAGTATGACTGTGCACTTTTTTTATTTTTTAAAGTAATTTATTCATAATTAATTGTCATTTTCAGGTTGAAATCATGGATATTTTGTTGGTTCTTTAAAAAAAAAAAACTTTTAAATCTGTTTTGACATAAAATGTATAAACTGAGACATTTAGCTTCCACTTTTAATATCTAAATTATAGCCACAGTTGCTTTATTCCAGTTTTCTCAGATTATTACACAGTTATATTTTGATTTCTCACTGTTTTTCTCCCTGCAACTGTCACCGTGACTCAGCAAATCTGATAACTGTGTGTGTGTGTGTGTGTGTGTGTGTGTGTGTGTGTGTGTGTATTTATCTACTGCCGTGAAAGTGCATTTTTCTCCTGTGTTTAATATGTGAGTTAATACACTGACGTCTCTCTATTTGGACAGATATGGCCACCAAGGTTGCCGTGATAACGGGCAGTAACAAGGGCATCGGACTGGCCATCGTCCGGGCGCTCTGCAAGCAGTTCCAAGGAGACATTTACCTCACTGCCAGAGACGTGTAGGTATCTCACCTGGAAACACCTGGGCCAGGCTGATGTATAGGTCACATGCATAATATCTTACCTCTGTTCTTCATTTTGACTTGACTTTTTCGTTGTCGCTGCAGCGGCCGTGGTCAGGAGGCCGTGCAGTCTCTGGCCTCAGAGGGACTGAAGCCCATGTTTCACCAGCTGGACATCAACGACCCGAACAGCATCACCACCGCCGCTGCTTACTTCAAGGACAAGTACGGAGGAGTGGACGTCCTCGTCAACAATGCTGGGATCGCATTCAAAAGTAGGTGTGATATATGGATATAATGTACGTTATAATACACTGGAGTCATACGCGCAAAAATGCTACATACAGATACGAAATTAGCACCAGCAGCATCAACCTTTAGTCTTATACCAGTAATAGCATTCAAAACATACAGCATCACAATGTCAGCCATAATTACAATTAGTATTAGTAGGAGTATTAGTGGTTGGGTTGTACAATTATGGCTAAAATGACCATCACCTGCATCTATATTTAAATCTATATAAACTGTATATATATTGTCATTATGTTTTTTAACACCTAATCTGAAATTTACATTTATTTCAATCAATTTCCTTTATTCATACGGAATCTGTTCTTCTATTGAACTAAAACTAAAAACATGCTCAGTAGTAACAATATGAAAATGCCACCAAACCATTAAACTAAATATCAGGAATTTAGCTCTACTTCATAACACTGATTATTTGCCTGAATAACGAAACAGCTTTGAAGGGAAAGAGTAATCACAGGGTAAAAAACCAATGAATGCGTTTGTTCAAACTCTGAAAAAGCAGCACTTGACTTGATGAAATTCAGTCGGCACTCTAAATGCAAAGCAATCAATCAGCGCTGCATCCAAGCACCGCAGTTAATTATATATCTTGTATTTGAGTTTTAGAATATGTTTGAACCAGGGGGCTTTAATTTGTGCCCAGGAAGTGACAATTACATCATGTCAATGCTCTCTCTCTCTCTCGCTCTCCCCAGCGGCAGACGACGCTCCTTTTGCCGTCCAGGCGGAGGTGACGCTCAAGACGAACTTCTTCGCCACCAGAGACATGTTGACTCACTTCCTGCCGCTCATCAAAGCGGGAGGTAAAGACACAGACCCGGACCAAGCCTGACTTTCTTCGCCTGAGAATATGAAGTGTAAACAGAAATACAGATGTGGCAGATGTTTGTAATAACGTTTGTGTTTTTTTCAAGGTCGCGTGGTGAACGTCTCCAGCTTCGTCGGCTCCAGTACTTTAAACAAGTGCAGCCCGGCCCTGCAGCAGCGTTTCCGCAGCGAGGACATCTCCGAGGACGAGCTGGTGGGACTGATGCAGCAATTCGTCGACAAGACCAAGAAGGGCGAGCACAAGGAGGGCGGCTGGCCTCAGACGGCGTACGGAGTGTCCAAGACTGGACTGACGGTACGATCGATCAGTCTGTCTGCAGAGTTCTGATCAGTTGTCTCACCTGTTGAGGCTTTAAAATAGATTCATATCGACCTCTAGAGTCACTGGTCTGAACCACGGCGCCAAAGATTTGAGAGACTGATTGAAAGGAGACATTGATTACACATACATGTGTCTGTGTGTGTGTGTGTGTGTGTGTGTGTTTCAGACCCTGTCTATGATCCAGGCTCGACGTCTGTCCAAGGAGCGACCGAACGACGGGGTAAACACTGAAATACAACAACTTTAAATCAAACAACAAACAGAAACCAACCAGTAAAAAGTCGTATAAATAATGTTAATGGGAGTTTATATGCTTTTGTGGCTCTGTGTCACTGCTGACATAAATGTTCATCATGTGGATTGTTATTATTATTTTTTTTTTTTTTACAGATCTTGCTGAATGCCTGCTGCCCAGGATGGGTGCGCACCGACATGGCTGGTCCCAAAGCAACCAAGTCACCAGACGAGGGCGCTGTCACCCCGGTTTACCTGGCCCTGCTGCCGCCCGGAGCCACAGAGCCTCACGGAAAGTTTGTCTCTGAAAAACAGGTTCAGCCGTGGTGAAAGGGTTAAAGCTGTGTGTGTGTGTGTTTGTGTGTGTGTCTCTGTGTGTCTGTGAGTAAATGAAATTGTGCCAGTGTTTGTACCAAAACAGTAATTTGCCAAAAACTCAGAATAGATTAAATCTTTCCAAAAAGAATCATGTCCACCATTAAAAAAAATATACAACAAGCATAACATGATGGAATCTGTGTGTGTGTGTGTGTGTGTGTGTGTGTGTGTGTGTGTGTGTGTGTGTGTGTGTGTGTGTGTGTGTGTGTGTGTGTGTGACTGATGGGTTAAATACACAGTAACCATGCAGTGCTGGCTAATCACTGGTGTTGGTGACACTCAATTTTTGCTTTTGTTTCACTTTGCCTTCAGTTTTATAAACATTTAAATGTTTTTTACAAGGAAAGAAGAAACTTTGTCTTAAATGGATGAAAATTAAATGTTCTGAAGTCAAAGAATATAAAATGCTTTTCTTGCAAAAATGCTTTTCAGTGCTTTTTCATTGAGATATTTCATTTCCAATAAAGAAACTTTCCAACAAATGAACTTTAAAATCCAGAATACTACTTTTTTAGACAAATAATATATAAAACATATAACATATGTTCTGCACCCTTCATGTATTAGCTCTGTTGATATAACAGGTTGTTCCTGTGCACACATGCACACATCATCAAACAAACACTCGTGGTGTCCTTTTAGATTTTATATTACTGACATTGTTATATTGAAAGAGAAAAACAAAATGATCAGGGGTGTTCAGTTTCCACAGGTACAATATAAAGGTCAAGTCACGTGTAGGTTTCATTTAACCATATAACTCCACCTAGTAATTCTACTTTATAGACACATTTATGGAGAGACATAATCACACACACACACACACACACACAATAAATAACCTCCTTGGAATAGTAATAAAGCCAACAAATGACACCAGCATGACATTATTTATGAGCCACATGTGGGTGTGGGATGTTTAGCTGTAGAGCTGGAGAAGCACAGAAAACCCCAGATTCATCCGATTTTTAAAAATATTTTTTAGCTTTAGAAGATCCAACAAGTGTCTAATCTAAAAGACGGTAAACTCCTGTAGCCCAAAGACGTGGCGCTGGTGTCCTCAGCTGCAGCTGTGGTCCTGCTTTTATTATTGTTATGTCTTTGCAGGCTCAAATTGTTAGAGGAGGGAAAACAAAAGGACACTTTTACCAATATCATTTATTTCACTGTAGCCAAATGTAATTTTGACTTTGCCCTGAAGTGTTTTGTATCTTTATTCATCTCCAAAATGTGTTAGATACATAAGCCTGGGTTTTTATATCTTTCTCCACCGCCCCGAATGAAATCCAAACGCCCAGAGGCCTTGTTAATGCCAAGTGCAAAGAAGGTCAGGGAAGGAAATCTCTTTCATATTGTTTTTGAGTGATAAGAGCATGATTTGTACAAAAATGTTCCCAGATTTTTCTGCTTTATCTCTCGTGCTTCCCTCTTTGTCCGTTTTAATTCTCCGAGTCAATAACAGAGTATAGACTGTGTAGAGCTTATATATTCTGTGTGTGTGTGACGGTGGGAGTTGTAGTCCTGTCAGACGGGAGTAAAGCCCCGATTACCTTGTAGATAAAACAAATCCACACGGCGAGAGAGAGACGGAGAGAGAGAGAGAGAGATGATAATCCTCTAATCCCTGCTGCCTGCCAAGGGAAACCCCATCACACGCTTGCTTTGATAATCACAGTGACCATGGTTATCATTGGCTGTAATTGCCGCATGAGCATTATAATTACTTTATTGATCCTGCCGTGGGGAATTCCCCCGGAGCTGAAACCCAACAAGTGATGCAATACACACAGTGATCGATACCAACGCTGTCCACATGTAGCACATAATAAGATCTGAGGGGAACCGCTTTTACTGATGACTGGTTCTAATTGATCTGAACTTAAGCAGCCACTAGGTATTTAGCATAATTGACATTTTGTGTGATGTTAAATAGGTTTAAATTTCTCCATTTTACGACAAAATGGAAATGGACAAATGCTCATGGGATTTATAAGTTATTGGGTGTTTTTGATTTTTACAGTCTTTTCAAAGAATAACTAATAATCTTGACCATGATCACATTTCGCTATCGTTTAGTATTTAACCTTATTTTATTCTTTCTATTCTTTCCATTCCCTCATGATAATTTCATTCACTCTATTTGAGTTGTACCCCCTTTGCTCCAGCAGGGTTTTTCTGTTCACCCCCCCCCCCCCCACACACACACACACACACACACACACTTCCTGCAGGAAGCTCAGCATGAAGGACGGGTCTGCAGAAAAACTCACCTTAATGAATATAGAGAAAATAAAAATCTAAAAGTTCTAAGTGCATTTACTGTGCTGCAGTTCTGACTGTGAGTGTGAAACACGTTCAGGCCAGTAAAAATGAAGTCAACTTCAAAGTGGCACCACGCGGACTAAATTAATCCAGCAATCATGCTCAGAGTCAGCCTTCATCTTCTGATGGACGTGCTAATGAAGCTGATGTTCTCCATCTGAACTCCATCATATGTACGCTAATTATTCTCCGTGTTAGGACTTGATTCATGAGCAGGTTAGAAACTCTGTCATATCGGCTGGAAGCAACACCCACTGGCTGATATTTGAAATCTAAATCTAATTAAAACACATCGTATAAAACCTGGGTTTACTATCGAACTTCTCAAACAAGCTGATGTGAGCTGACGACTGTTTCTGATCACCTGATGTGGCTGAAAATACCAATCCTCCCGTGTTGCTTTAACAGTTTTTGACTCAGTTGGGTAACACTGTCTGATAAATCACCCTTTAATTAATGGCTTTGCTTTATTGAGCATTTACAAGCCAATAAAAAAAAGAATAACTCTTGGGTTTCCAGGTCGTGGAAAATCCTCCTCCAGCATCACATTTGCCATGTTGTTATAACAATAATATAATATAATAATAAACTTTGATTCCTTTTTCTTTTTCTGGGTGTGGCAACAATATGCTTCTGTACAAAATGAATGGATTAATGTAAAATAATCTTTTATTGATGATTTATCAATTTTTATTAGTCTTTACTTTCTGTTAAGTTATAACTGTTAGTAAGTCATTAATAAAAAGACCATGAGTTTCTCGACTTTAAAACCCGAGTATACGGAGACTTATCAGAGAGTGGTACTCCACAAAGACATGAACTCGTCATGACTCCGGTTCAGTGGCTGCAGAATAATCACAATAGTTGCTGTGACTTTTCTAATAATCCTTTCGCAGCCTGCTGTTGTCCTCTTTTGATCAGTTCTCCAGGCTGCATCTGAGGACGCAGCCACAGCCACTAATCCCAAAAATCACAAGAATCTTGTCACAAACATTAAGACTTAAGCTTCTTAACACTTTCCCAACTTTTCTTTGCATTCATCCTTTTGTTCCTCGCAGCCTGGGTTATTTGGCCCAGGGTAAATCCACCTAAACTCTAATTATATTGTTATATTTAGAGAAGAGATTGAGGGAGTTTGCTAACCTTCTTTACCTTTTAAGAAATTACTCAGACTGAGATTTGCGCTTTGTCTCAGTGTGTGGTGTCAGACTGATGAAAATTATGTAAGTGTTAGACCATAAAGACAAGAAAACAAAAAGTAATTGCTGAATTTTAAAATTTTAATTGATGTCTTATGATTTCTTCTGACAGGACGTCGCGACTGTTTGTCAAACATCTATCCTGACCTTTAACCTCTCCTGTGTCTTTATAACGTTGGATATACAGCTGGTGTCTGCATCAGCTGGTGCAACTGAGGACGCTATAATCCAACAGAGATGGAGAAAAGTCAAACTTTCTCACCTTCTCACCTGTAGCAGACGTAATTAGTGAGATTTAAAGGTGCTGGGAGTTGGATTTTGTTACCTTTTGGCAGCCAAAAGCTTAGCCGTCTTTGTAGTAAAGCTCAGCTAACTTGCTGCTGGCTCAAGGACGGGAGATTGACATCAACCTTCTCATAAAACCGACAAGCATATCTCCCAAAATGTTGAATTATTCCTGAAACGGGTTGATACCTCAGAGAGCGTAGGTCCAGTAGATGGTCAGAGTGCTCAAGATTCACTGTCTTCCATATCTTCCTGTCTTTCAGATGGTTAATTTTGCTGCTCAGGAACGGCCCTTTCTCTTTGCTCTGCTCGCTCGCCTTTTGTTCAGAGTGACACTTAATTGCCACAGAGCCTCTACAACCCATTTTAAATTGGCACAGCTTTACATTCTAGTCGTATTCTGCAGTTTCTGGTGGTTATACACCCCATCAAACAGCAAATCTGGTCTCACATTTGTTGCTTCAACCTCTGGTGGTTAAGTGAGTCCCCGGCCTGGGCCAATGTGAATACTCCACATCTGAGCTGTATTCAGCGGGCCGGAGGAAACCGGCAGTTTCTCCCCTCCACGGACAGCGGAGAAAAGAAAAACTATGTATGGAAGAGATTTTTTATTTTTTTATCCAACTGGACACCAAACGATCTGAATACAAAAGTAAACTCCAAATGTTCAACGTGCTGTAAGTGTATCAGAATGACGATACTGTCGTGGCTTCCTATCCAAGACTTTTGAACTGTTTGAACCTAAGATTAGGATCACTGTATTTAACCTCAACTACATTTTTTATTTTTTGACCATTTACACATACTTTGGAAAATATTTTGTCTGTGCTTGTAAGTGAAATACTTTGTTACTCTGTCCTCAATGTTCGACGGAAGACGTGAAAATTTGAGCCGATTTGCAATTTTTTCCATTGTGTGGGACATCTTTAATAGCCTGCATCACTTTAGGCATGTGGATGAATGGTTTCATACTGTAGCTTTGTGTTGTTGCAGTTCATCCTCTTCACCACTGGGTGTCAGTAATGCACCACATCACATTACAGCTCTTTGCAGATGCTGCTCAGGAAAGATTCCTGCTCACAGAATTTTAAAACCTCTCCCTTCTGCTTTTGGTGTCTCAGCATGATCGTCCTGTCTGTCTCTCTGTTAGCTGAAGTCAAATGTTGATTAAATAAAATAAATACACATTATGCAGACAGTGATTGTAAGAAACATCCACTGGTGTGTGTGTGTTCTTGAATGGCCTTTTTGGGGATGTGACACCCGCACCAGGATAAAAATGTAAAAGTTGGAGTCATTTTAGGTCAGTGGCCATTTAAAGGTGTAAAGGGACGTTGGTTCATGTTTGAATTTAGCTCATGTTAGGTTGAGGCTAAGGGTTAGTGATTGAATGTCAGATTAAATGTCATTTTTATATGTCAGGAGAAAAATCCAAGTCCATGCAATGCATGACAACAAAAAAGGAAATATCTTGCTTTTGTGCCTTTTTGTGCCTCCTCCTCTCTAACTAATGTGCACATTCAGTCAGTTTTTATTTTATTTATTTTTTTCTGTTCTCTTGCAGGGACATAAACAAAGCATCAAAGTCACTGCCTGCTATACGGCGGGAATGTTGAACCGAAATGATCTGTCAGCTCTACAGGAAGGCTGCGTGTCCACTCCAGAGACCTGTCCTTACAGGACCGGCCTCTTATTCTCCTGCTTTGGAATGGAAAGGACACTGTGCTGGCATCAGACAGAACTGAGCGTCTTTTGAGAACTGAAATGTAGAGAAATCAGCAGGGGATGCACTTCATTGTAAAACAGACAGCAGGGAGGAGCATGTTCAATGACATGTTCAAAGAACAGAGGGAGTCGCAGTAAAAATACCTCCACACAGTGGACAACGGAGGGAACTGCCACAGAGTTTATTGTATTCCTGCTCAGTCAAGTGCATAAAAACATTATATTAGAGGATGATTTGTGTCAGAGATAATGTTGCTTCATTGACAACACATTGTATTATTTTCAGTTTTGTATATTCTTTTAATCATTGGCATATATGTTTGTATTTGATGCAGCAAAAAAATACTGAATACTGTTCTAATGATCATCAGCATCGTCGTCGTCGTCTCTATCAATAGAAAGCAAATACTTCCGCACACTTAATTCAGACTATTGACACTGTTTTGTTTTCACTGTTGATCTTAAAGGTGGAGGTGTCTCACTGTTTGTATGGAAGAACACAGCGTGTGGGAAAGCGTTGTATTTTTGGTGAAGATGATAACTCCCTGCACCCACGGAGTTTATAAAGGTGACAGTTTCCCTCCGGCCGTGTGGCGTCTTTGTAGCAGTTACTCTTTGGTCACGAATGTGTGATGCTGTCCCAGATGACATTCATCTTTCACACAACACAAAACCTCTCGTGTTCGCTTTTGACAAATATTCTTCATGAGAGTTTATCTCAAGGGTAAAAACACAGAGGGGTGGAATAATTTATTTTAATGTTGCTATAATGAATATTTTTTTATATCAACAATACATCAAATTATTATGTTAATGTGAAACAGGTTAATCTTTATAATAAACCTACAGAGGATTATTACTCTCTCACAGCTTTATGGAGCATTTCAGCATCTTGTAACTCATTTGGTTGATAGTTGGGTGTTTTCCAATCTGCGACTACAATTCTTTTTAAAATGATCCGTCACTGTAAAAAACAAACAAACCAACTATAAAAACCCACTTTACACTATTTTTGTCAGGCCTGGACTAGAATGAGGACTCAGATGCAGAGTGTCAATAAGGCAGTCTTTATTTCAATACTCCTACCTCGAGAGGGAGTGACAAATAAAACCAACTATGAAAAATTATGCTATTCGGGAAAGAATCTAATAAACAAAACCCACTCCAACTGGAGGGACAAAACTGCTGAAACAAAAAAGGAATAAACCAACAGAAAATCACTCCACAAGGAGGCTACAAAAACTGCTATGAACTTGACAAACAAAACTCTATACTATGAGAATACAAACAAAAAATCACTCACAAGGAGGTAAAGACGAAGTATAAGGCAAAGACAAGGCAAGGCATGGACTGTGATAGTAAGCTGGGGTGCACGACTGGAACGAGACACTCTGGCACAAGACAAAGGGAGACGCAGACTATAAGACACATGAGGGCAATGGGAAACAGGTGGACACAATCAGGAATCAGGGAAGACACTCAGACAGGTGACACATGAGGAAGGGCAAGTGACCTGAAACGAGAGGAGAGTTACTTTTCAAAATAAAACAGGAAATGACAAGACATGGAGACAGGACAAAACCCCAACTTAACCTCACCGTGTGACAATTTTCCCAGCATCATATGGCAAACAGACTGAGTTTGCAACCTGCTGGTGAATAAAATTGGAGATTCGGCAGCTAAAATGACCAGATATTTTTCTCAGGAGTGGGTGGAGACCCTAAACTGTAAATAAAGATGGACGTAGCCTCCGTGACGTCACCCACAGGTTTCTGAAGAGTGGTCTTGAAGCTCAGAGTGAGCTGCTCCGCCGTCGCCATCTTGGCAGCGTGTGACTCTGCCTAACTTCCGGGTGCTCCTCTTGGGGCCTGTGAAGCCTCTTATTCAGGGCAGACGCTTTCATCTGGTGACAAGTCTATTTCTGAGCCTTGGGAACATTTTGAAGCTTGTTTCCTGCTGAGAACTTGAGTGAGTTTTGATTATTTTAGATGAAGTGATTACTCACTAAACACAAAACAAGATTGAAGAAAGGAAATTGATTTGGAATCCACTGTTAAAACACTTGACGTGACGTATTTAATTGATATTAAACAGTATTTAGCGTTTGTCCCGCATGAGACGTGTAAATCTAAAATGATATATGTGTTATTGTTTGAACTGAATTGGGAGTTATTTGTAAAAATAATTGGTATATAAGGTGAAAAGAGGTGATAAGACTCCTGGAGGAGAAGACTAACAGAGATCAAGGACGATTGTGACAAAAGAATAATTGTGTCAAATTAAATGAGAAAGGATTATCAGTGAAAGAGTAAAGACTTCTTTCTTTTTCAGTTTGTTCTTCTGCCACATGGAGGCTCAGTGTTTTCAAAAGAAGAAAGGCCTTAAAAGAGAACGGGAGGAAAAAAGTAAAGAGGAGGAGGATGTGGAGATGATGGCGTGATGGTATTGAATATTACAAAAGATTGTTGGCAGTGAGGGAGTAATTGGAGTAATTGCTCCCTCTGACATACCGTGTATTTAACATAAATAAACTGTGCACCGGGTATGTGTCTAATTATCTATCAGGAGATGGTGTGTGTGTTTGAATATGTGTGGGTTTAGTATTGTCACGCTATAATGACATGGATTTGCAGATGTATTTGTGTTGGTCTGAGTGAAACGATGATAACTGCACATCTGAAAGACCTTCAAAAAAATACCTGCACTTTTGGTGGAAAAGTACGTTTGTGAGATTTAGAAAAGTAATATTTGAAAAATAATGTCACAGTTCATTCAAGTGAGTCTAGCTGGAATTAATCAGAAAATTATAATTTATTTTTGAAAATAATAAGAAACAAAAAGAAATATTTGTTTGACCTTATTTGTTCTTTATTTGTCATTTCACCTTTATTTGATGGAACAAATTACAAAGAGAGCAATAGGGATGATATGGAACAAAGGTGTGATTATATGGTTTGCACCTTAGACCACTAGACGCCAGGTTTGTCCCGTATTATATTATCTTTAAATTGTTTTTCTGGGATTACTTCTTTTACTTAAAGCTGTAATATGTAGAATTTAGATTTCTGTCTTTGGCGCCTCCTACTGGTAGAGTTGGACAATGGCACCGCCCCCCTCCTCTTGGGTTAACCTGGGGACACTGAGCTGAATGAAATCCAGTAAATATTAAAAAACAAACTAACGTAATGAATATTGAAAGACTTGTTTTTTTTCCCCAAGAAACCGTGACTGCCACATGCATAATGAATATCTAAATCAAGACAATCCTTTCAGGGGTTTCTTTTCTTCTCTCACTTCTACTGTACATTATCCATTTAGACATCTCATTTCTCTGGAACTTGTGCTCCTCTAATGCCTGAGGCAAAAATTCTGGGAACCTTTGGGAATCTGAAGAATAAAACATTCATGGTAATTTGAGATAAAGAAAGGGTAATTACAGACTAAACAATCTCCATTACAACATATTGTGAGTGTGCATCCTTGATGTTTGCCGCTGTAGAGGCACAGTTACATTTCACTTTCAGGTGGAAATTTTGCACCAGTGTGTAATTACTTGTTTTGAAGAAAGTCTGTTTAGAGATACAGAAGTTTTGCTGCTGTGGTCGTTGAGTCAATAACTACGGAAGCAAATTCTCTGGTGATAAGTTTTGATTCTTGAGCGAGTGATTATTTGGTGCTGATTAGACAGTTGTTTGTTCCCTGAAATAGCTGTTGTGCCTCTGGGGAAGCTAAATTAACTCTGATGAGGTGAAGTTATAAACACTGGCAGCAAGTTGGGTTTTTTTTTTTTTTTTTACTCTTGAGCGAACACTAATGATTTTGCTGCATAGAGATAAAACTGTGTTGGATATCACTGTGGTGGAGCTCCGACGGTCATGCCTGATACTGAGTTTCCAGCCGTGGAGCGCGTGTCTCTCAACATCACAACATGCAGCTGACATCTCATACTGTCAAGAAGCATCCTTGAAGCCACAATGTCCTAATGGAAAAACACCCGTCTGAGTTGCACGATATTATGTTTTAAAACATGATATTATGGTGCAAGATCTGAAAGTTTTTGTCCTCCCACTGGGATCTCTCCAGCGCTGACCCCCCCCCCCCCCCCCCCCCCCCCCCCTCTGGTTGCGCAACAAAACAAAAACTTTTAACAGCGAGTGAAATATACAAAGACAAAGACGCGAGGAGAGGACGTTTCAGATACAGAAAGGAATAAGGAGGAAGTACAGGGCGACCCATGTAGAAAACAACTGAAGGCATGAGCCAGATGCAGTTGCCCTTCATGAAAAGTGCCCCCCTGTTTCTTCAGTCTCATGTAGGGCAGTCCTGCTGGGACTCAGTTTCAAACTGCTGAACGAGGGTTGGACGCAGGCGGAAGATGAGACAAAAAGTGAGAGGTGCACACAAAAACACCACCAAACTATTAGTGCTAACTTACGGATACACACTCTAATCAGACAGCTGTCTCTAGTCATTTAGCCTTTTTTTAGATGCACAACCTACTTTAAAACAAACAAAAATAAAAAGAACTAATATAAAACAATGATTAAAGTGGATAAATGAAGATGTAAGTTAATAACATTTATGAATTATCCATAGAAACATTTGTATAGCTACATATATTTAAAAATATATACAGTATATATGATGAATTTTTATATGGTATAACATGTTGCGGCCATATCTGTTAATATATATATAAATATTCTATATATTTATATAGTATGTTTTTCTTTTTAGTTTGTCAGTAATTTTGAATATGTCTAACTGTTCTGGGAAAGTGTTCTCAGACCTTTAGACCTTACTGTATACAACATATTATGTTGACAGGCTTTGGTGTGGATATACCTGCCTACACTATAAGCATACACACATAAACATACATATTTGCACGGGCTGGACATGTCAATATATGAAATTGTTCCAATTTCTTTCTACATACATGTTTTTATGTTACATACAGTATATTCCATGTATGGAAATTCAGTATATGCACATGTATTATGTTAAAGGAATAGTTCAACATTTCAGGAAATATAATATATATATATATATATATATATATAATTTTTAAGTGATGTTATTTCCTAGGTACCTGATGTGCGGTCTGCAGCACTTCACAGGCTGAATGAAGCCGTTTTCTATAGTAGATTAGTCGGGCAGTGTCTCGTTTTCTGGACGATGATGGGGAGAAAATTACCTGTTTCACACACTTCCACTATTTATTAATGCCAGTGTTTCCACTCTGAAGAGCCAGATGATAGAAGAGGAAGATGAGTGAGAGAGTGTAAGTCATACAGATAGTTGAGGTGTGCAGAGACTCACATTAACTCTGACACACAGACACTGTCTCAGCTAGAAACTAGAAAGGTTCAGGCTCAAATAAAGAATAAAATAAAATAAAAATTCTGCACTGTTTTTGCGCTTAAAGTTTTCTGGAAACTTTCTTGCAGGTTGTCATATTTGAAACAAAGAACAAAAATATAATAAGTAGGAGATGGAATATGTGGAATATGGTACAATATACATGGTTTAAATGGCATTTATGTGTGTTTCAAATGCAGCGTTTCATCATTTACACACTATATATTATTACATCTATTTTTTTCTTAGGAATTAGGTCACTCATACTGAAGTCTCCACATCATTGTCAGATCAAGAATCATCTGGAGGTGGGGGTGGGGGGGCGGGGGGGCTGTCGACTCTCATTACAGAGTAAGTAGGTCAATGACAATCAAGGAGCGTTAGAACGAGATGCTACTGACTGCTGATGACCTCTTCCAAGTATTATACATTATGTACAAATGTGAACATACAGTACCTATTTCCATACAGTACAGTATGTTATAGCATTATATGGTATTTCCATTTTGATTTGGTCCTTTAATCAAATGTCAATACAGCCACTGATCTGGGATCTATTAGACGGTAACGAGCAAGCATACCAAAACAAAGCAGCACGTCCTCAATTATGCATAACTTTAAGCATTAATCAAATGTAAACAGGTGACTTATATAAAACTTCACTACCATCAGCCACAGAAACCAAAACTGTTTTTGTACCAGGCTGTAAACATGTTTATTTCTGCTGTAAACCTTAACATTGTAACATCGGAGTCTATGGAGATTGACTCACTTTTGGAGCCAGCCTCTAGTGGCCGTTTGAGGAACTGCAATTCTTTGGCACTAATTCATTTTTCGGCACAGGAGGGTGCTGCTTGAAGCATCACACTGTATTGTGTATGGGGCTGCAGAGTGGATGGGCAGGTATGTGTGTGCTGATTAACTGGGAAAATGATGGCTCAAGGATGCAGTGATAAAGTTGGCGGAGGGAGTGTGATGCTCTGGAGCATATTTTACTGGGAAACCCTGGTCCTGCTCTTCAGTTTGACACTGTTGCAGACCAGGCCCACTCTTTCATGGCAATGGTTTTCTCCAATCACAGTCTACTCTTTCAGCATTAGCGCGCCCTGCCACACTCCACACATTGTTCGGGAATGGTTTGTGTTGCCCTGGCCTCCAAATGCCCCAGATCTCAGTCTAATCAAGCATCTGTCAGATGTGCTGGAACAACATGTCTGATCTGCAGCAGCTCCACCTCACAGCTTACAGGACTTTAAGGATCTGCCACTAATGTCTTGGTGCCACATATACCACAGGGCACCTTCATAATGTTTCGGCTCCTCAATGTCGACTCTGTAGTCGTGTTTAAGAATCTGTATTACCATTTCCAAACTGTGGGATCCCCCTGAAGGGGCGTCGAGGCATTGTAGTTGGGGGCACACATGACTGGGGGGGAAAATGCAGAGACAAAAGTGTTACTTGTCTGATCTATTTGAGAACAATAACGGCAAAGAAAAGCAATCAAGATTCATGTTTGTAAAATTTATTCAGACAGGAGAACCATGACGAACCAAGACTGGATGATAAAGAATAAAAAAGAACTGGTGGATGCTCTTTGATCAAACATGTCAGTCAGATCCAATATGTGAGCAAGCCTTTCTTCCTCCCACGTTTACTTTCAATATAGCAGGAGAACAATGTGTCTTTTGTGTGTAAAACCTCTGAGACCAGGCAACAGATAACTTCATTTGCACAACAGAAATCAACATTTGTGAAAAAAATATAAACATTCATGCAATTTATGTTCTTGTTCATTTATTCCCAGCATTAACAGCTGATGAAAAATATATGCATTGGGATGGGAATGTGGGAGTGAGAGCTGGTGGCTGAAGCAAGAAATTTTGCTGTGAATGACAGACAGTCCTGGTAACCTCTGCTACAGACTGGTCTGCCTTCTGACTCATATGTTGCTCTCTCTAGTGACGTCCACATTACTGCAGTGGCAAATGACTATCGGTTTTGACAGACAGAGAACGCTCAGGTGGTCGATGGGTGGTTAATTGGATGCAAATTCTTCCTCTAATGGATGAAAATAAACATGAATGTGGAGTACTCACAACGTTACCACTTTTGACCAACCTAGGAAGGACGTGATAACATCTGATGTGTCGGAGGGAAACACGAGAGGTATCGTCATTAAATTGGCTAATTTCCCGCATAGAAAATGCCTCAAAAAACTGGTAGGTTTATATCTACAGCCTAGATCCAGTGAGTCAGACTACTTATCAACACATTTCCAATCCATAATTTCTTTATTTCTTTCTAAACATCTGAAAAACATACAAACTCGTAGCCAGGAAACATAATGTATACACAGAGAGTTTTGTTTCAGGAGCTTGGGGACTTCATGATATCCATATCCACAGATATCCTTAAAGGTCCATAAACAGGCCTGTGGATATTCTATTTTAATCATGTTCATTATTTTAATAAAGTTGCAAGTTGTACGTTTTGCTATTGCTACATAGCTAACGTTAGCATAAACAACTGTTTGCTTACCAGTCTTGAATAAACTTAACGAGTTTAGCCTCAAACTTCATTCCTTTACTCGTCAGATGTGGATGGCAAACACCAATGTTGACTCTTGCTTTGCTTCTACTGAAGTTAGCATGCTAACCAGCTAGCCCCGGTCTGGGTAGCTAATCCGTCTTGTCACTTTTGGATAGCGTACAATCTTCCCCCGAAGATGAAGCGCTGATCAGAGGACGTGTTATAACCTCTTGTCTTGTAAACACAACAATGGCAGTGCATGCATACTTGTTAAATATCAGTCCAAAAAATTTAGATGTTTTCTGTTTCACAAGGACTTGCAAAACTGTAGACTGCTCCCTTTAAAAATGATCTTCTTTATTACTCTTAAGACATTTAATAAGAATGTGTTTCCAGCCTAAACTGGCTCCTTATCAGGTGCAGAGGAATCACGGAGTTGAAATTTTGGAAAAACCAGTTACATCATAGCCCAGTTAGTCGTGTGTGTGTGTATGTGTGTGTGTGTGTGTGTGTGTGTGTGTGTGTGTGTGTCAGTTTTGCAGAGTCAAGTAGATTCAGTTACCCAGGCTCCTAAAGCTTCATTGCCCTCTGGGAGCTGAGGCAGGGAGGCAGGACATGTCTCTGACACACGGACACAGTCCTGCTGAAAGATGCATAGACCTCAGAAGAAAGGCTGAAGGCTACACACACACACACACTGGGACAAACACACACAGATAAGTGCAAACACACCACTGTTACAGAGTGAACACACATATTGATTGTTTTTAATTGTTTTTTTTCTCTCCAGAAAAGATGCTACACGACTGACAGTGATCTCTCTCTTTGAAACACATCGAGCAGTATTTCTGCAGGTTTTTATAATATCATAAATTCTAACGTACAATAGATGCCATTTATTAGTCTTAATTACTCCATGATATCTTAATTTCAAATTCAAAAGCACTTCATCAGTGGGGGAATACAGTGTTGTTAATGCATGTCACTTCAATTATTCATAAATGACAAAATTCCTTTTTTTAAACTTCAAAGCAGAAATAATTCAGACGTTGTCTCAACTCTAGATGTCAGATTGTTTTGATGAACAAATTGAAAATGTGCCAAGAAGATTTGGTTTTCACCAGTTCTGTTTCTGTTTTATGAGTTTTGTTTTAAACAAACTGTCCTTTTAATTTATTTGTTTATTATTTTTAACAAACCAGAATTACAACTCGCATGTTACGATGATTCATTTCAGTGAACAGATCGGTTTGTAGTGCAGCGCTGAGAGATGCTGTCAGAAGGTTTTCTCATCAGTTAGAGTGGAAACAACACACGGACAACACACACATCTGCTGACCGTCTGTATCTGTATCTGCACTGTTTACTGCCGGACACTGCTAATATTGTTCATCACTTTACTGCTAATTTATTGCCACTTTATCTTATTGCATTTTTTATCTTATTGCCATTTTACCTTATTTATTGTTTATTTCTACCCTATTTATTATTCTCCCTTTTTACAGCATTGAGTATGGCAGCTGCAAAACCTAATGTTGTTGTACTTGAACACTGACAATAAAGATCTATTCTATTCTATTCTACTCTGTACCAGCACTTTTTCTCCCCTGGTCCTCAGTTTCACATGACATCCCAGGTGTAAAATAATCCCTGATTAGATCACTGGAAGGAAAATCAGCAGGGCTCTGACTCCTGATGATCGCGATCAATAACCACTGATTTATATTTATACCTGTGTGCACACATGTGCCCATCTTATTATACTTGTTGGGACCATCATTGATTACATTAATTCCCTCAGCGACTAACCCTAATCTTCCCCCTCACTACTCAGTGTCAAACCCTAATCCCTACCATAATCTAAATGTAATCCCAATTAAACTTCAAAAGACTATTTCGGTGCTTTTTAGCCCATTAAGTATAAACCACATACATTTTACATCACTGCAAATTGATTCTAGGGCAGCCATTTGTTTCCATTCATGTCGGTGCAGGAGAAAATCAATTTGCAGAGTTGAAACTTGCTAATGCAGCTGTTAAAGCTTTAAACTCTGCTCTGACACAAGCATGGACCATGCATCTTGATCTTGGGAAGAGTGTGTGTCACAAAATGTTCCTCCAATAACTCAAAGGTCAACTTACCAGCGCGTACTATTAATGACAATTAAGTTGTGCGCGCTTATGGATGGATAGCATAACATAACATTAACACTTCAAAACAAACTTATCTCAAACAAAAGGTTAGTGCACTTGACTTTTTATTGAGGCTGAACCCAAATCTACAGGCAATGAATTAATGTCCTGTTGTTCTGAGATGCTAATACATAGCATTACGCCACTGCCTTTAATAGTCAGTTCAATATGACTTTAAAAGTAACGTAACGTTATTTAAGGTCATAACGTTAGCTTAGCTCAGTTTCTGTGTGGTTTGAGGTGTCTCTTCTGGTTTGTGGTTTTCTTCCCAGCGATTTTGTAGCTGCAGCTCATCTCTCCTGACAAAAATATACACTCATGTTTTTCTCTCAGTGTTATTATATGTGTTGTCATCATGTTCTTTTCCTGTCACCGTAGCACTCCCACAGCCATAGCATTAGAAAGGTCCAGGCTGGTGCTGGATTTTTATTTCTTTTTGGATGCGCAGCCACTTAAGAACAGACATTTGAATTACTATTATTTAAAGAAACACTGTAATTCTGTCTCCTTTTTTGGCATCAATGAAAATATAGAGCGATTTTGTTATTGGTTTTATTTTTAAACTACATTTTATTTACTTCTTTTTCGTCAGCCATATTGTATTGAGATTAAGTCAGTTACTGTCTGATCAGACAACAACTTCTCGTCAAGTCTCGTCTCCTTTAAGAGATGACTTTCTGAAAATGTCAGAACTTGATTCGCAGCGTCCATGTGGAGTGCGAGATCGCTATGATACCATGATGCAGTTGACGATTTAACCAGTTGTACATTTAGCATGTTTTAACGGTGCTTTGGCAGTTATTCTATCAGCAATCACTTGTATAACCAGTGACATACAGGCATCGCGCAGCAGTTCAGTCCTCAGTTACTGGAAGTCACGATCACTCTGATCTCTTTCAGTACTCAGAGCGCACACACCCACATGCCCACACAGTCGCCCCTTGTTAAAATATATAGAAAAAAAAGAAAGACAGAAAGAGAAAAGATCCTTCCCTCTGCACTAACAGTCTTCCCACGGTCTTCAGGCTTCACTTCCACAGACACCGAGGAGCTTGAATGAATAAGAAACAGACAAAAGTGACGACTAATGATCTGAGATATACTGTATGGGGTAATAGGTCTCTTCATTGCATATCAAACAGACCGTGAGCGCAGATCTGCCTTTTCCTAAGATCCTTGCTCTTGTAATTCCATATGAACATGCACTTACTCAAACGCGCTGGGAGGGTACATCAGGGTTAGATTATGCTGCGGAGTGCAGTGAAGTTCGTGATGAATCTTTCAGTGGTACTGTATAGGATTCATCCTGTGCCAGAGGGGCAGAGGGGTAAAGTTCATTTCCTTCATCCAGCAAGGTCAGCTGTCTCTTAACTTCGGTGCAGTGCAGGTTTTGAACTGCTACGTGTGCTGCTTAAAGACACCCAGTGGGCTATTAAGGCTATCATTAAATGTATTGATTACTGTTCAGAGAAGGTGTGATGGTGTAATGTAAAATCAGGTGAGTATAGATCTGACAGCCTCAGGTATACACAACTATTACACCACAGTCTGGGGACACTTGATCATCACCACATAGCAATGTTAGTGACTAATGGTGAACTTTATGGAGCAAGTTACAGCAAGTTAAGAACCAGCGGGCAAGTTAAATGATTCCTGATTTCACCATGCCTCAATTAAATCTATTTTACATCAATACTGGTAAATATAGATTAAATATCCAATTGTTAACTGTTTGCTATTGTAAACTGTCACCTGACCTTAGTTTGTTATTTGTTAAGTATTGTAACTAGCAAATTAAACATTCAGCAAATTAGCTAAGCTAAGCTAACATCAAGCATGACATTGTTTATAGTAATAATACATTTTTCACTGCTGTCCGTCTGCATGTGTAAGAAGAATCAAAGGTCAAAGGTCAGGGTCACAATTATATATTATATTATTTTTTATCATTATGAAAAAGGGTTTTTGGGGAAATATATCCAGATCTAAATGCTCCTTTTGCTCTGGATTGAGGGTCCTGTCAATGTTTGTGCTTGATTGGCAGCAGCAGGCAGACTGAGCTCAGGCAGGGGGAAGAGACACAGAGCTGTATTCAGTGGTAGTGAAGAGGAAGGGTGGGTTATGATCTCTGAACTGGTCCTGAAGACACATTGGAAAATAATATATATTTGTACTTGTTATGAACAACAACACTGAAGAGCCGTAATGTCAGTGGTGTAAAAAGGACAATAACAGTTTTCAACATTTTCAGACTTTCTCTGTGTCGTACTTCTGCTGTACACGAAAAGTGCTACAGATTCTACAAACAGAGGCAGAGAGTGAAGTGCAGCGCCTGGCACTTCCTCACCTAAACACTGCTGGGCAATCATGGTATGAATGTTGGATCATTGGTTTTGGAAAGTTACAGAAACAGTTGGCCACAGACTCCCCACCCTCCAACATCAGAGAGGTGTGTGTGTGGGGGAGGGAGGTGGTGTTCTGCCACCATCCGCCCATCCGACATGCAGTTTGGAAGGAGTATAAATCCCATTTAAGGACCACACCAGCCTCTAAACAGCACAAAATTACATTTGTGAATATGTTTATATGCTGTTTAATGTGCTGCAGCTGAGCATCTAATTAGCTATCGAGCCTGGAAACTGACATTAACAGTGCACTCTTCCCTGTTTATTTGGTGACTTGATGAACAAGCTGAGGTGCAGGATGAGACTGGTGTTCATTTTCACAAGTTAGATAACGAGGAGGTTTTTGTAAGTTAGATAAAAACCTAATGTGGGTTGTGGTGCAGAGTTTGTAGAAGAAATTAGTTTCAGTTTTATTGGTATCTTGATTTGTCCTTTGTTTTAAAAGCCTGCTGTTCTGTATGACATTAAGCCCTGTGTTAGGACAAACTATTTTACACTGATCAACAGATCCCTGTGAGTCTGGTTGGTCGTTTGGCTCTCACTGCACACCACTGATCAGTAGAAATGCCTCTTATACCCGTTGAGTATTACCAAAAATTCATTTTAAATGCCATTTGAAAATGTCACAAGAGGTCTGTCTGATGTTTATGCCTCTGTGCCGGTGACAGCCATGGCCGGAGGAATTATGGTTTCAGGTTGTCCGTCCGCTTACGGTGAACGCAATATCTCGGGAACTCCTCAAGGGAATCCCTTCTCATTTGACATAAACGTTCACTTGGACTCAAGGGTCAACTGATTAGATTTTAGTGGTCAAAAGGTCAAAGGTCAAAGACCACTGTGACCTCACAAAACACCATTTTGGCCATAGCTCACAAATTCATACACTAAATACGACATAATTTAACTCAAATTTAAAAGGATAAAATGAAGTGATGACATTTTATGTCCTAATGGTCAAATTCACTGTGACATCATGTACTCTACAACAATACTTCTGGCCAATATTCAATGCTGTAACTCAGGAAAGGAAGATTGTGACCATATTTCCTGCAACTTGATGGTTGGTGGAGGCAAACAACCATGAGGCGGTAATTATAGTTTTTAAAGTATTTTCGAGACAGGTGTGCCCAAATCTCCTGAATGCACAAAATCCAACTGCAGCGAATCAAGACAGAGACCATATTTCTTACATGCACATTGTGTTACATTATATAGACTATTCATATTGATTGAAAATAACCAGACAAAATTGATTTTCTCTCGAGGAGAGCCACTGATTTGATGGAATTCCCCAACGCTGGCGCTGAATGCTCACAAGGTCCCTCATAACTGTAACTAGGATGCACCCTGTCTATTTTATTTATTAAAACTTTATTTCTCTTAAAATGTAAAGGAGCTGTTTTGTGAGGAAAGAAGCATCTTGTTTGTTTTACCTCCATATCCCCCTGTATTCTCTACCTTTTTTTTTTTTATAACCTCGTCCATGGTTGTTAAAACATGAACACTCACTGTGTGTCTTCAGGGATTTTACTACCAGCACATGTTAACAGCCTGTCATCAACAGTCTTGCCTTACAGGTCATAATCTTGTCTGGAAAACAGAGAAATATGTTTTACAGCAATACACATGAAAAAAAAAAAAATCAATACACGCATTTGAATTTTTGCCAATCAAAGACAACGCATCACATTATCAGCATTCTCGATTTGTTTTCTGTTTAACATCAAAACACACAGATCGATACTAACGGCACAAAAACAAACCACATGACCCTGGAGGAATTCATTATCCTTCAAAGGAAAAAAATAATTTACATCAAGATGCAAGTGGATTTTACATCTGCATGTTTATCAGCAGCCATTTGTACCACAGCCTGCTAATCCTCTGCCACCTGTGTAACACATCTGACAGGTTTTAAGATCCAGGCCAACATCGTATATGGCATCATCGACAGCATCACACAGCAGTGTTCTCATACATAACATATTGAGTTTTGACTCACGTGTTTTCTATGTTTTTTTGTTTTTTTTAACCCAAACGCTCATGTGAACATGAAAATGTGTGTGCAGCATCAGCTGACTCTGAGGACTTTCCTCCTGCCCACAGATGCCTCCGCAGCTATAGCATGACCCCAGCTCTGGTGGATCTCCAGGGATCTCATTGGCTGTCACATCCCATCTCGTCACAACCTGGTTGGCCCATATGTTCCTGTGGCAGGTGTCCTCTTCTCTGTCACCTTTGTGCCCTGTAACCCCCCCCTGATCCTGGAAACTAGAGCGCAATCCATACGGGATGCACACACCCAGCAGAGGAAGTAGCTATTTTAAGGACCGGTCAAATGTGAATAAAAAAAAAAAGTTGATATGTTGTTGTTTACTCGAGCACATTCAGGGGACAGAAATATGTTGGTGTGGAATCATTTCTACTATTTACTATTTGTTGTGTCAAACCATTTATTACATGTTTGTCTGTAACCATGAGGCACGATAGACCAGTGGCAATTATATATAGTGACATTTTGTGTGTATGTGATGTTCCAATAAAAAATAATGACATTGATGACAATTATAATGCTTATAATGACATATAATAATTGTTTTTGTATTTGTAATTGTTTAATGTGCACACCAGCCACCACTGGTGAACTGAATGGATTAAGTAACCTTACTCAAATTGATGAATAGCTACATGTATTGTAAGATTTTATACTAATTCCGGTGTTCATTGGAAATGTATTTATTCCCGAAATGTAGTGAAATATAAGTGTAAAGTAACCTAAAATGAAAATACTACAAGTACCTCAAAACTATAATGACCACCACATGAAAGCACCGACATTTATACTATGTGGCTTGAATATTGTAATTAAAATGCGTGTTTGGGAACTTGCTGTCTCTGATTTGTTGTGAAGAAACTCATTGTGACATAATGAAGTAATGAGGAACTACTTAGTAACAACTCTGAACTATCACTTTACTGACCAAAGCTATACTATATAGCCGTACTATTACTGTATATTAAGAAGAATAATTAGAATACTTAAATATGAACACCCAAATTATTTTTTAATCTTTTGCTTTTGAGTTATGTTAGATGCAAGTTGTATTTTTAAACCTCCTTGGCACGTTTCCTCCTGCCTCTGTTTTTTGTTATTGCCTTTGGCTGATGGGTCGAAAGGTTGGTGAGGCCTGAGCCAAATGGATTTCTGTTTCTGGACTGAGAT
This sequence comes from Seriola aureovittata, assembly GCF_021018895.1. Taxonomy (NCBI): domain Eukaryota; kingdom Metazoa; phylum Chordata; class Actinopteri; order Carangiformes; family Carangidae; genus Seriola; species Seriola aureovittata. The sequence continues at coordinate 23,409,501 of NC_079377.1, forward strand.
GGTTTATTGAGTGGAATTTTCTACCTGCTGGGAAGCTGTCAATATGCCAAACTTTGAAAGACTGCCTTTGATTTGTCGACTCTATTCCATTCAACCAAAGGTCACGTGTGTTAGTGTGTGTGTAGTCTGTCACAGTGGACGTACACGTGTGGAGGTGATGCAACAGAGATGGAGAAAAACAATCCAATACACAGTTTTCAGTACATTGATTTGGCAAAACAAAAAACTAAAATCACATAAAGGTTTGAATAGTAATTAACTAATTAATTCTCCTTTTTGGAACAGTTTCCTTTTGGAAGAAAGTGCAATAGGCCACTAGCAGGGAATGTCTAAATAGACAATATAATTGTAAGACTGTCTACCTTCTTGGCATTTTGAGGGGCCAAAGGTGGAGAGAGAAGTTAAAGAAGGATTTAAGTCCAGACGCGACTCAGACATTGATTATCCATGTGTGCCATTTAAGGTGGAAATGGTGGGGTGAAAAGATTTAATAGCCCTCAGCAGCAGTGTTGCTGGTACATACTGCTGGTGGTAAGGTGTAATTTTTTTTTTGTCTTGGATGCAAAATTGCCCTTTTCAAATGGCAAGCTTTTTTCCATTACATATTTTCCGAGCAGCGTGGTTGAGTAAGGGCCCAGAGTTAAAGCAGTTTAGGATCTTTGAGACTTTTGCTGCTTGTGATTTCAGTTAGTAACACCCTCTCAGTGGCCAGGCCCCACCTTACATCACAGATCTTATCCAGCGGCACTCAGCTCCTAGATCTCTCAGATCTCAAAGCTCATCCTTCCTACATGTCAAACGATCATGTCCAAAACTTAAAGGTGACAAGAGCCTTCGCAGTTGCTGCTCCAAAACTATGGAACCTTTTGCCACTTGATATCAGATGTGCTTCCTATTTCTCCATCTTTAAATCTAGGCAAAAGACACATTTTTATTCATTGGCCTGTTTACTTCACTAACCTTTTAGTTCATTGTGATGTTCATACATAGTGTTTGCTTCTTGCTTTCTTATTTTTGTTAGTATACCTGTGTGTGTACTGTATACAATTGCTTTTAATTGTCCATGTACAGCACTTTGGTCAGCTCAAGCTGTATTTAAATGTTTGAATCTAGAAATAAAATTGACTTGACTTGAAAGGTTTAGGGTTTTTCTTCTATCCTTGAAGGTAGCCCTCCAACCTGAACAGCCATGTAGGTTGTTTATAGGGTGTCATAGGAATGTCCCCTGAAATAGTCTCTCTGTGGTGGCAAGCGTATTGGACCTTGGTTGTCATGGTTACAGTAATGAATGGTCATGGCTTGGTTAAGTTCAGGAAAAGACTGTGAGACTGTTTGGTTTAAAATAAGTACTTCCTTAACATTGGGCGATCTCTGTTGTCACGGTTACAATCATAACAACGCAGTTTACTTTGTCGAACGGTCATAGATAATTAGAAACGACATAAATCGCTGGTTTCACATGGGAATCGAACACCGCTCTTCTGTGTTTTGTTGACCCGTCCATCCACCACAACCTCCTCCTGACGTGGACTTTGCCTCTTCTTCGTCACCGCACTATTTCCATTGCGCTGTAATAATCACTACGGCCACTAGATGTTGCTTAACGACAAAATGTAACTATGGGTCAGACAACCTATTCGCTCCTTTTTTACAGGATGACAGTCTCAGACTCCCAGAAGAAGTACTACATTTACCATTTTCCAGTGCTTCAATTTAATACCATTTTGTTGTCATCACTCCTTCGTTTTTCCTTTTAGTCTGAGAATTTGCTCAATTCATGTCCTTTGTCTGTAGCTATTGTCCCCAGGCTGCAAGTGAAAATATTTTGAATTACCCTGTGTATGCAACGGGCTGTACAAATACAGTTGCTTTGCTTTACACCAAAGAGATGACTGCAACAATGGTACATTGCAAGTGCATGTATAAGACTGTAGCAACACCCTGAGGACAGCTGGAGAAACACAGAATAATAAAAGGAAGAAAATGGTTCAGTGAAAAAAGAGGTCAGCAGAACAGCATCGTAAAAGATGAAGAAAAGAATCTACTGATCCCGAGGTCAATTTCTGTGATCCAACAAAAACAAGTGGAGTGTGAATCCTGTACGATTGGAAACATTGCCTAGTGTAATGAATCGTGGCTCCAGTTATTTCACACTGATGGGAACACTGGAGAAATGGATTCACACAGAGTAGTGGTGGAGGCTTTGTTAATCACAGCAGGAGTCACTTTTTCCGTCTGCTCCTCTCCTTTATTACCAGCTCATACAGACGCACCAAACATCCCAATTAGGTTAAAGGCACAAAAATCTCATCTCGGTTCCTTCTGTGTTTTTGATGCACAGGGAGAATACAGACAGACCTAATGAAACTGCTCTGTTCCACTGAAAACACTGTTATTCAGCTTGTGCACAGCTTCATTCTCTGCACCATGTTGCCTAAAAACTCTCTGATTAAGGTTCATGTGCTGCCGTGTTGACAGTTTGCTGTTTGGCTGTTTACACATATCTGCAGTTCATATCACTGTCATGTAAAGGTCTTTTGGATTGTGATACCCAACACAAATAGACCTGTGGAAAGCCTAATCAAACCCAGCATGGACACGGCAAACAAAAACAAAACAAAAACTACAGACCTGGTGTGAAGTCCACAATTAGGCCTCATCCAAGATGTGGTTGATCTGAACAGACCCAAACACAGAACGAAGCTCCAACACCGGCAGTCTGGCAACAGCATGATGCTCCATCAGTTAATTAGCAGCCGTGGTTCAAAAGTGCTGCAATACTTGTCATTTTCCCTGCACTTCACAGTTTACGGTCAAAAACACATTTATCTCCTGTGATAAATGTGACACATCATACAATCAGAGCTGTTAGGGGGTCCACACAGTTAGTACACGTCTTTACACACACAGCCTGAGAATACAAGGACCTAACTCCACAACAGATTGTTTACGTGGTTGTATCTAGATATGTATTGGTGTTTTTGTAGCGATACAAAACTGTTTGAACAGAGATGATGGAGATGCTGGTTTTCCGCTCAGTATGTTAGAGTCTTTGCAGTTGTACAGTGACGGTGTATACTCACTGTTAGAGCCCAGAACTGAGGCTTTTTTCACTTCCAGTAATGGATTTTAGGTCGCTGAGAAATCAAAACCATTTGTCAACATCGACAGTTGTGCCTGCAGTTAAAGAAGGAAACCTCCTGACACACTGGACTGACTTATGAGCTTTTGGGCCTTTTGGGAAAAGACAAAAACTCTCATTTCTCTGCCTCACTCACTGAATCTCTGGCTGTTCGTAACCTCTTCCTCTTTAGACATTTCAACGTTCAACGCAGCATAGCAAATGAAATGTCACAGTTGTGTCTGGGAAGGTGCTCTGTTTTTCTTTATGTACTATTATACAAAAATAAAGGCACATAACAGCAGCAGCAGCACCCACTCAGTCACTGCTGTACAGTAAAGCCTGAAGTAAGATCATGCACCCTGCGACAAGAGAGAAGCAGAAACACAATATCAGCTGATATAGTAAGGGCTTTAAATGGCCGATTAAACAAACGGGTTTGTGGAGTGAATGTGGAGTGAAACTAAAGCTGAATAAACATGTTATTACAATATTAAATGCTGCGTTGCATTGCAGTAATTGTTTGGAGGACCACTGTTAATATCATTAATTGCACCTGTGTTTTGTCTTGCTATGACACGTCCAAATGTCAGCAGTGAAGAAGATTTATGAATCGGATTCACTTGGGAACGACGGCGGGGAAAGTTTTGGAATTTTTGTGAACTGAAATTAAAAAGGAAGCACCGCATTATTACCTAATATTGATGCCTTCAATCAAAATTTAATTTTATTCATGAGAAGGGACCACACCATCAACCGAAATGTGAAAAAATAGTTTATTGAATATCAATAGCATGAGTAGTGACTGGCGGATGGGGACGGTGGCTGCAGAGTGGTGAGGGCTTCAGGAAGCATCTAACATGGACCTCGAAAAGACGACTGAAACGTCTTGAAAGCCAGAGGAGATACTCGTGTTTGGCTTGGGATGGTTGGCGGGACATGACTTTGATCTGGAACTCATTGGCTGGCAGTTCACATGTTGGCTTTGATAAGGTGTCTGTGAAAACCTGCCAAAGTGAAAGAGTGACTAGAATCGGTGGCCAGACTCTGTCCTGATCAGGGGGTCAGATGGGGATAGGCCCCCTGGGAATTTAGGATTTGTACATAACATGCCAAAGACTTGTTAAAAACTTACGAGGGAGTTCAGTTTGAAACCTGGAAGCAGATTTCATATCAGGTTGATTGGCACTCTTGAAATAAAGTAAAAGTTGAAGTCAGATCGCTGGAGGGAACCAAAGGAAGCCAACTGAAACTCCAGCACGTAGGTGAGATGAAGAGAAAGGCGTCTGGTGCAGAGACTGTTAATGCAGAAGAAAAGGGGCTAGACGTGCAAGGAGAGCAAACAATTACGACATAATGATCAGGTATGCATGTTCAGCACAAAGAATTAATTGACAACCACGTACAGTAAAACAGCACAGAAGGAGCGATGTGGTTATTATAATTACTGAGAATCGACCTTCGAGCGTTAATTTGCTCAAGGGAGGGCAGTGATGAAAAGAGGGGCAGGTGTAAGAAGCAGATGGCTGAAGAGGTTTGGAAGATACTGTGTCAAGGTTGGTAGATCAGTCACTAGAGAACCATTTTCCACCTTCGACATCCCCAAAATTGTCGGTGTAGACTCAGGAAACTGGTGTTCTGGCGCTCTGTGATTGAAATGGCATGAGGTTCCTTAAGTGAAGTGAAAATAGACTAATGAGTAACCGGCAACTGTCGTCTCTAATGAAAATGGCAGGAAGTTACTGAGGTGAGGGGAGAATAGCCAGTGAGTGATTTGCAACCCAGTGCCACTAATAAAAACAGCAAGAAAGTGCTGAAGTGAGGTGAGATTAGGTTCAATGGAAGGAAGTTACTGAAGTGAAGTGCCGTTATTTTAATTTATGTGCCTTAAAATGATGCATATTCCTGCATTTGTATCTAATCAAATTACCAATTGTCAGCAAACCTGGAACAGGCAGATATTTAAGTGTAAGAGCAGCTGAAGGTGACACAAGTGCAGAGAATGGGAGGAACGAGGTGGTAAGGAACCGCAGTCGTGTATGTGTGTAATTGTAAAGAGCTGGTTAACAACATTGTATTTTGTGGTTTCCGGGGCAACAACAGCAAGTGTTTCCTCCTCAGTGTGTGACTCCATTCAAAGCTTTCCTCTTTTGCCTGCGAATGTGACTCGGGTAAGTATTATATTTTCTCAAAATGCAATTTCATCAGTTTGAAGTAATTGATAAAAAGCTGGAGAAAAGAGCCTGAGTGCAGCTCTGACAGCTGAGACCCTCAGGGCAGCTTGAGTAGAAGATGAACAGCTGCTGGACTTCTATGCAGGCGCAATCTGAAAAGTTAAAGTGTTTATTGCTTTAAAATATCGATATCGCCGTCATTTCTAAGGCTTTTGTTATTATGAACCATAATATTAAACGTATATACTTTGTTACTTTTCTGCATTAAATGTCAAACAACAACTGGAGTATGTTATGTATTTTTTCAAGTTGTGTACTCAAACTTAGAGAAATCAGTTATTTTAATCCTGGTAAAGGTCTGTTTAAGGTGGTCGCCTGTCAGTGGCGTCATATCCCCTTTACACATGCGTCAGTGTTGTGGTTGTCTGCCATTTTATCCAGTTTTAAGTTTTGATACACTTTTTAAGATCTCAACCGTTTATTTTAACCGGGTGAAGGAGTTTAGTCTTCGGACGTCTGGATCTTAAGTTATCAGAGAAACAAGCTGAGTAAATGTTAGCAGCAATGCTATGATATCACCAGGTCCTTTTTATTTTGAACAGGAGGAGACCTCTGCAGATAATTCGGCTCCCAGTAAAAACCTCCTGAACATCTGGATCATTATTTATCAGAGAAACAAGCTGAGCAAGTTTTTAGCGGCAGCTTGACTTGCAGACTTCAGGGACGTTTTTAATGTGAAACCTCTGTATTCAGTGTTTTCATTGACTTTAAACACTGGATCCAGTTGTTTTAAAGAGGAGGACACCCCATAAAAACCTCCTGAATGAGTGACACTGATGGAATCCAAACCAGGAGAAGCCTGACAAAAGCTCCCATGATTCTATGCTACTTCACAATGCCACTAAAACCGGTCTTCTGTCATCATTTGGATTGAGAGACCTCGACATATTATGTGCCGTCTTCTCCTCCCACATCATGGTGGAAAGAAAAAAAATCTGCTGTATTCAGAGCTTTCATACTCGCCACAGGTTTTGTAATGCAGGTGCAGTAGAGCCCTTTAATTGCAGTTTGAAGTTGTACTGAACAGTCTTTGCAGACAGATTTTAAAAACAGAAAGATAAAAGGACAGAAAGTAAAAAAAAAAGAAAAAAGGATTGCACTGGATATAAAAATATATCTCAATTGTTGCTGCCTATGTCGTACTACTAGGCAGCAGATAACAAGATGACTTAGATACAGGTGAAAGGATGGTGAAAGTCCACTGCAGACATCGTTAGTATGTACAGGAAGCACCACAGCGACAAGACAAAACCTGGAATAAAACAGTGCCTTGCCACCTGCCGCTTCACAGCTGGATGAAATGGGTGCATGAGAAATGGCTCCTCAATGCTGTGATGTAATGCTTCACAAAACATGTGCAAATTGTCTTCAGTGGCTTTCATCTGTGTGGTTTAGCAGCCAGGAACAAAGACGGAGTTGTGTGTGGTGCGGCACAACCATTGCCTGGAAATCCAGTTAATAAGCACGACTAATTTGCAACGGCGAACACGTTTTCTTTTAAGAACGTAATCTGGCAAGTTGCAAAAATGTAGAAACTAAACAAATCCGTGAAATGTTCTCTGACAATGTCGAACAAAATATCCCCTCTCGCAGCACAACATTAACGCTCGTAGCAGCGAGAGCATTATTAAACTTTGTGTGGTGTTCAGACGAAGCTTTAAAGCTGTTTGTCTTTGTTTTGATACTGAAAAAGTGACCTGCAGTATGAGACACAACATGTTTACTTCATAAGCTCTTCATCAAAACCATGAACCTTCCCTAACCTTCAACCACAGAAAGTGGTTTTGTTGCCAAAACCTGATCAAACACTTTGCACACAATCCTCACAGACTACAAAAATGTAGCTCTACTTTCACTCTAAAAAAAAAAAACCCACCACTCATGCAGCTATTATATTTATTAAGACAGTGTAATTGGGAAAACAATTAGTATATTATATAAACATATTTTCTAGGAGACGTGGTTGGGTGTGGCTGTACTGAAAGAATTGATTGGCAGGTCAAAAGAAGAAGAAGTTTGTTGTTTCACAGCTTTTCAATGTCTATATTCTATCATATAGTTACAACATCCTTTTCCATTTAAAGATTTTTAAATAAATGTTTTGGAATAACTCCCCGTTTATTAAACTGTCGCCATCTCAGTGACGATGGTGTCTCCCTCTATTCACCAAAAACAGATCCAAATTTTCATTTTTAAACAGGTCATGCTTCTTTAGTGCAGATTGCAATACAGGAATATGAGCATGTTGGTCTAGTGGCATTGCTGCCCCTGTGTTTGTATGTGGAGGATAACTGTGTGATAGCTGCTCTGTGATGCGATGAAATGACTTGTGATTACGCTGCAAACCAATTTCCCTACAGGGACAAATAAAGCATCCATCTACTGTATCTATGTAGACATCTAAAAAAAAATGCACATCACTAGAGGAGTGGGCTTACTGAGTTTTCCCATTTTCTACCTCTCACTGGCCAGATTTTCAGAAACTGGTTACTGGATCACTAAAGCGTTTGAGGGGATAGTTTCAGGGGCTGGCAACTTCAAACACCTAAGTTACTGGCTGACTCCATCTTACAGTTCATTAATGCTTCAAAGACGACAGAATCTGGTCCAAAACACGCGGGCACCTGCTGAAAGCATCCCGTCTTCTGAGGAGGGTGAAAATGAAAATTGCATGATTCATTTCATCATCAAACATTATTTGGTGAGTTCAGCTTTCATGCTCAGAGCACCCCTTCGCAGATGTGTCGAAGAGAGTTTGCCCATTTGTGTGTTTTGTTAGTTTGTGTGATCAAACGTTCCTTATTCTTATATAAAGTTAAGACGTTGGGCAAATTTATGTCTTCTTTTTTGCAACCATGCTTCATGGTTTAAGCTAATAAAGATGGACACGGCATGATATGCTTTACAAGTGGGCGTTCGTCTAATTCAGCTGTTTGTTCAGCAACAATTATAATTCAAGCCTCGGTTCCTCTACCTTTGGGTTGTTGTTGAGGAAAAAAAAAATCCAATTACTGCAGCAAGACATTGTGATGATACATTTTATTGTTCTTTAGAATATTAAGAAGGAAAAAATCAATTTGTAATATGAGGACTTTATTATTCTGCAAAGGAGAAATGGTAAATGGTGTGGCTCGAGGATGCTGCACTGATATCACCCTGTTTATGAAACACACTGTACATCATCACGCTGCAAGTAATGTGCTTTAAAACTTGCTTTTGGGTGGCATTTGTTGATAGTGCTCTCACTGCACACGTGCATTCATTTAAATTTAATTACTATTTAATCTAAATGAAATCTTTTCTGAGGTACTTATTAAATATATTTAGATGTGCACAATAGCTCAAAAGTTGAAGCAGTTGTTACATTTAACCTGCTGAGATTTCAGATGTTTGTGTGATCTCATGAAGCACAGTTTAAACCTGTCACGCTGTGATGTCAACATGATGCCACACTGCTGACTCAGGATCTCGCTAGTCATTACTACGGCATCTGACGAGGCCTCCCGGGCAGCGACAGTCATCTTCTTTAAAGTAGACGTCTCCCGTCGCCTGTCCGGCGTGTCGACAGAGCGGCTCTCTGGCATGTTTACGCCACAGGAGCTGTTGGCATCGCAAAGCTGTCGCTGACATCTCTGCCTCTTCCAAAGTGTCCTGCCTCTGTTTGAGCTTTTTAATGATACGGCATGATGAAAAAAAAATGCAAAGGCAGATAGAAAAACAAAGCCATTGCAGTACAGCGTCACCACGTTATGCTTACTACACATCCTGTGAGCTGATCCATGCGAGTGTGTCTGCGTGTCTTTGGTCACTGTCGTTTGTCTTAATGTTGAAAGGAACATGTCGGTTTGAAAATAGTGAAGGAACCGCTGCTTGTTGACTCTGAAGATGTGAAGAACATAAATAAAATTTGTTTTCCTTTGCCCTTATTTACCTCGTCAGGTCATGCACAAAATAATAAACCAATTTTAGATTTAAAGGGCTGTTAATAATTATATTTCATTTAAGAATCGCTGACTTTTCTTTAGCTTAGAATGAGCATTTCTGGCTCTAGGGATGACCTTTCATCTGCAGCCTCCCTCATCACTAGATCCGTCCACAGTGGTCCTTTAATTCTGGGAAAAAGTTTTAGAATTACAGATGTTATAGTGGCTATTTGTGAACTAGTGTTTTGTTTTTGTTTTTTAAATTCTGGTTCTAATAATGATGTTTTATTGTGTTTGTTTCATGGCCCAATGTTTGAACTTACTGCAAATGTGTCCCTGCCAAAGCTTTTATTACATCACCGCCACACGCAGCCTCGGCCCTGAGATCCTCTGCAGCGATTGCTTGCACATTGACCATGTTAAATAAACAATGAAAAAAATATAGCTGTGTTTCGCACATTCAATCTGAATGATTTTGTTTATTTCATATGTGATTTGTTGTGACTGTGTTTGAATTTCCTCTTTCCCAGAAGAGTTGATTGTTTTTATGTTAAGTCAGGCTTGATGTCCTGGTGGAACATTATTAGTATGGTCAAACATACCACCGACTTCAGCTGGGTGGGAAAGCTGCTGAGAGAGATGTGCTTTTTGTAGCATGCAAGGATGTGAGAGGGAAAGTGAGGCGTAGACAGAAAGAAAGTCATGAAACAAGAAAAACTGAAAGTGAGAGAATCAAACGATGATTGCAGGATAGTTCTGTAAGTGATATTGACTCAGTTCAATGGGTGTTCCTGCCATGAAAACTTTTGTTTTCTCTAAAAACTTTGCCTGCAGCAGAGTTTCTCATTCTCCTTTAAACAGTGTGCACATACAGTGCATGGCTCTGCTAAACATTAAGATATTTTATCAGAGGGTCATGTTTTGCCTTTTGGTGCAAACTGCATCTTTTCAACCATCCCTGTAATAACAAACATTGATTTTTTTTCCTTCTATGCCCCATCAACCTCAAGTTTCTTGCAATGATTTAGGATTCCCCTGCTTTCTTTTGAACATCCTGGCCCATAACAAAATGTCTTCTGACTGTTATTAGCCTGGTGTTCCTGCATTTTCAAATCCTCCCTGTGGCTGCTTCAGCAATGCAAACCATGTCTTCCTTTTTATGAGAAATGGTGTTTTATGTGATTTTATAAGCTGCTGGGAAGCTCCAATAGTCCCTGAGCAATACCATATGAGAAGAAGAGGAGGAGGAGAGGGAAATCTTCAAGTGAGGTGAACAGAGGACGTGAGGGAATAGGAAGAGTGCAGGGGTGAGAAAGGGAAGATGTGGAGAGGAGGCGATGGGAGGGGAGGGGGAGAGTACATGGAAAGAGATCGATGAGCTGCGAGGGGCAAGGAAAGGCGAGCGGAGGAAAGGAGGAATCAAAGACACACAAGAGGTCATGATGCTAATCCACTAAGATCCCTGGGGACTGCTGCCAATGTCACCGTCAGAGCACATGAGGAGGGCAGAGGCTTCGTGTGGAGCCTGAAGAGAAGAAACACAATGGAGGAAGTGTCAAAGCTGCAGCAATAACAGCCACAAACAGAAAGACTGACTCAAAACGAGGAATAATAGGATGTGTGCAAGTAGAAACCTTGGGTTTGAGTTTGTTATTGAAAAGAGAAGAAAAAGGATACAGTGGAGTGGACATTCAATTTACAAAGCCACAGAAAAGAAGAGAAGGAAGTCTTCCTGAATCTCCCAGTTTCTCAATAAACAAACAAATCACAATAAATCAGGATGCAGCTCCATTGAGGACCACAGGCATCTTAGCACCAAAATCACTTCACATTAATTTCTTATAAAGTTTGTCCCAAAGGAAGACTGACTCAGTTAAGCTGAGAAACTTAGTTGAAACTCCTGTGGAATGACTGCTCTGATAGATTAGGTGATCGTAATGATCGATGTTCTTCTGATAGAGACAAACAGGCCGACTGCTTTGAAACATCTCTTTCCTTCTTAGCCTTATACGTCCGTACAATACTGTTATCTCCTCATTGCTTAACACTCAGTCATGTTTGTGCTGTATGTGATTGGTATGTAGTGTGGTGTGACCTCAAGGACAAAGAGTTTTCAGCTTGTGAACATTTCTAACATCCAGCAGTAAATTTAAGGTTCTCGCACACAAAGGAACTGACAAATGACAGACGGATTAATCTGTGTGCTAGCACAACAATATGCTCAGAATGACAAAGCTAATGTTTAGGAGATACTGTGTAACGTTTACCATGTTGTTCTTTGTAAGTTTTGCTACTGCTACATAGCCAGCGTTAGCATTGGCAGCTGTTTACTCGTCATTCCAGAAGAAGTGTTGTGAGTTTTGTAACGGGGTGATGTAGGACCCAATTGCAGCACAACCAAACAGGTGGATAGTTGGTAATGACTTTAATTAATGAACCAGCAGAGAGAACACACACAGGTGGGTATTAGGGGTAGAGGAAGGGGTCCGGGGCTGGAGAGCCGGGGGTCAGGTGAACGGAGCGAGGTGACTGAGCTCACACACACACACACACACACACAGAGGGGAAAGTTCATGGACCCGAAGGCTGGGGCTGTCGGTGCCGAGCTTTAGGGAGCAGGCTGGAGACGTCGTCGAGGGAGCAGGAGGACCAGAACCAGGTGAGCAGTCAGCGGGGCAGACGAACCAGGAAGGAGCAGGCAGGCGGGTAATCAGAGTCAGACGAAGGATCAGGGAAACCAGCAGGGAAGCACTAGCGTTGCGACATCGGAGCTGGAGAACGCCAAACAGCCACAGGGACAGGCAGACGGGGACCAGGAAGCGAACAGGCAGAACTCGTGGTCGTGGACAGAAGGCTGAGGCGTTTACCGGGGCAGAAACGAGGCAGGATGGTCAGGGACAAGCAGAGTCGATAACGGGGAAATCAGTCCGGAGATGAACGCTGGAAAGTCTAGCATGATACTGAGAACAATCTGGCAAAGAGCGAGTGAAGCGGGGATGTATATACACTGGCCTGATTGGAGATGGAGTGCAGCTGGGGGCAACAGGTGAGGACAGTGAGGCTGATTAGGAGGTGTGGCAGAGTGGAGAGTGAGACAGAGGCATAGCAGGCTGTGACAAGTTTAATATCAAACTTCATTCCTCCAGCGGAGGAAAGTAACCCTTTTGTTTTTCTTCTATATCTCTCACTGCTTTTCTTTTACTGAAATTAGCATGCTAACCAGCTAACCAGCTAACCCAGTGGCGCCGTCTCATCACTTTCTGATAGTGAGTCCCTGTAGCGTCGAGCTTGCCCTGAAGACGTAGCGCTGCTCAGAGGACGTATTATAACCTCTTGTATTGTAAATGCAGCAATGGCTGAAGCTCTCAGCAAGACTTGTAAGTAAACAGCTGTTAATGCTCATGTTGGCAAAAAATAAAACTTACAAATAGCTCCTTTAAGTGTGTTAGTATGCTAACATTGACTAATTACCATTGAGCACAAAGTACAGGTGAGGCTGTAGGTAAGTATATAAGTTCTGGACAAACTGAAACTTTGACCTGATGATATTGAGAAAAAGTCAGTATCATCATCATCCTCGGGGTTAAGAAGTTTCACTGTCATACGATCTGCAGAGCGACCTTGCCAATGTGGCAACAACTGACTTTTCAATGTGAAGTCATCATCAGAGAGAAAGGATTCAGTCAATACCTTTGTCACCCCATGTGACCACTAAGTCAGGTGTTGCTCATCAAGGCAGGCAGCTTAATCAATGTCCCATAACACAATGCACTGACACTAGACTGTTATCAATATCCCCATACAGACATAGGAGCCATTGAGTTGTGAATTATAACATCAGCCATAAAACTCTTCATACTAAGTTTGTTCCATGGAGAGGAACCACTCTGAGAAAGACATCAGGAATATAAAGTGAAGCTGACAAAATAAGAACGACACGGTCAGAGGAAAGGCAGGGAGGAAGATGAGGAAGATGAGAAAACAACCAGAAATTCAAAGAAATTAAAAAAGGGAGACAGTTAATGGCAGATATTAGAGGCATTGCAGAGGGATTGCTGGGACTGTTGAAAGATACAAGTATACATAAGGGGCAAAAGACTATTCAAACTGAATATCGCACTGCATTGCTGTGGCATAATGGTACAGATACTGGCGATAAGATGAAACAGGGAGCGGCAGAGCCAACCTGAGGGTTTATGAGATGTTAAGACACTGCAGTTCATACTCCTTTGGGGCAAGCTATTACAATTCTGTGAAATTATCACAGTGGCAATAATGTGCTCCTGCATCTTGGATGTTTGTGAGGTAAATAGTGCAAGGAATTTTACCTGGAATGTGCAACTGAATGTGTTTGATTACCCGGAGCAGTGTGTTGCCGGATAACAATGGACCTAGTGGTGGAAAAACTCAAGCCAGGTTCAAAATGACCCAGTGTTTTTTTGTTTTTTTTGTTTCTTGCTGGAAGGAACCTCTGCTGCACTAATGCAATGTTCCCACTGAAATTAATGAGGAGGCTCAGGCTGAATGCAATGACAAAGAGGAAAGCTAGAAATGAGAAGAGGAGGGGCGCCAAGCTTCTAAAGCCCAGCAGACTTTGGCTTCCATCATTTGAGGGCAAGAGATGAGTCTCTCTCTGGGGTTTTAAAATGGAGGAGAGATGCTGTGACAGTCACTGTTGCACTGAGACACAGACAGAATATAATGTATGTATGTGAATGCATGCATTTCGTTATGGTTCATGTGTATCTTGGGACCAGGTTCAAACAATGAATGCACAGTGTTTTCACTTAAAACTTCACATGTTATTTTATAATACATCATATTATCTGCTGCTCTGATCAGGGGAAGCGACAAACTGAAACGTAGCAGCAATAGTTCTGTCTGAAAAACTCTCCAACATTACATCTTTTGTCAGAAGAAGAGGTGTTTTTGAGCAACCAGTGATCAGTCTGACACATGCTGCTTCCTTTGCTTTGTCATCTTGTACCATCTTATATGTGGCTTCACTGTGTTCTGCGAGTGTACCTGTTACTGTGAGAACATTGTGACCAGGAGGCACCAATGTGGGGTACTGAGGTTTTAAATGACTACACTAATACAGATGTTAATACAGATGTTAATACAGTCTGACACGGTGTGTTTTCGTGAAGGACCTCTCTGTATTTAGCTACATTCATCCATCCCTGCAGGAGAAGCTCCCCCATAGCACGATGCTGCCACCATCCTGCTTCCCCATAGAGCAGCAGTATTAACCGGGTGATGTTTTCAGACTCTTTCCTTTCCTCCAGGTTCTCCCATCTCTGCAGACGACTTCTGAAGCTTGTTGGGTTCTCGCTCACCTCCCTGATCAAGGCTGTTCTTTCCCGATTACTCAGCTTGAGGCCACTGTGCTCCTGGGAACACTCGAAGCTTTAGAAATGGTTTTATACCCTGATTTATGCCTCGCCACAATTTGATTGGTTTTTGTCCTTGACATGCAGTGTGACTTGTGGGACCTTGAATATACATGTGTGTGCCTCTCTAAACTACGTCCAATCAATTCAGTTTATCACAGGTGGACTCCAATCAGGTTTAAGACACATCTCAAGGATAAAGAAAGTGAAGAGGATGCACCTGACCATAATTTGGAGTGCAGCAAAGGGTTAAATGAAGTGTGCAAAAAGTAAAGGTGTCTGAATGTGCTGTATTTGCACCATGGGCAGTTCCAGGGGTTTGTGTGTTGCTGGGCTCGTTGGGGGCTTGATTCATTATTGGAGGGGTGAATAAAGAAGGTTAGGTGTGAATGTGGCATTTTTCAGTTTCAAGCATTATTCCTTTGCACCCTCTCTATAAATGACTGCACCCATCCTTCACCCATCACCACATACCTCAAATACTCTGATCACACTGCCATACATAAACCACTCAATGACAATAACTCTGTTATAGCCTTCCAACACTCTGTTTCTCACTTCACACAATGGTTCACTGGCAACTGCCTCCAGCTGAACGTGGACAAAACAAAAAGAACCTGTCATTAGCACATCAAACACCCCCCCCCCCCACCCGCCACCCCACCCCCGCTGGACTGAACCCCACCTCCACCCATGGCAAGACAGCAGAACAGGTAAACAACTTCAAATATCTTGGAGTCATTACAGACAATAAACTCGCTTTTGATCACCTCATCACTGCTATCCATAAACACTCCCAGCAAAGGCTCCACGTCATATGAACACTGCGATCGCTGTCCACCCCTACCTCCTGCTGCTGCTTTGCAAAATGCATCATTTAGCTCATCCTCCTGCACCCACACCCTTTTTGTTTTGGCATGTTAACCTTCTCCAGCAACAACAAACTCACCAGCGTCACGCATCACGACTCCAAAATCATCTGCCTCCTTACACTGACTCTCTCATACGTGAACAAAAGACCCATCACCTGCCCAGCTCTCATTATAGCAAACGACACTGATCAGCCTCACAATCCACACTTCACATTACTGCCTTGTGCTGGTAGATACAGGACTTTAAAATGCAGAAGAGCTCACTCAAGGAGGAGCCGAACAACAAGCTGCCTCTCTGACCATGACTCATCTGTGTGAGTGCCTACATGAGTGTATAGGTATATAGTATAGTAAGTGTATGTTTCCTTGTTGTATATAGGCTACTGGCTGTGATAAATAATGATATTCAGCACTGTAAATAGGACAGGTTGATGTGGAACAAGTGCAGTCAGGAGGCAGAAGAGATGCAGAAATCAGCAACAGATGACTTTGACAACAGATGACTGTAACAGGTCACATGTGCTTGCCTTTTGTTTCCTCTTGGTGAAATCACTTGATGATGAAATTATGCATTTTTATCACGCTACTTGCGTACCCAAAACAAACAGAAGAACAATTTACCAAAGTAAATACTTGCTACGTGAGCAACATGAACACGCCCAGGTGATTCCAGCGAGCGAACCGAAGGTTGATCTGGCAAATGGGGGATGAAACGGTCAAAACAGCAGATGAATAAAGGATCTAACCATCTAGCCCAGTTTAGCGCCATACATGATTTGATTAGCAAAGTAATCTTTCTACAATTTTAGGAGATAAAATTATTTATACTGGATTAAACAACTAGTAGTGGCGGCTTTATTTAAGGGCCCTCGGGGAATGTAATAAAGCGAATAAGTGACATTCTGTGGACAGAGACTGAGCAGTTAATGAAAAAAGTGACAGAATAATGTTAAAACATTTTTTTTATTTCATTATGTATGTTTAATATTAATATTATCCGCTCTGTTTTAACAATCATAAAATGGTGACGCATTAAAATAACTAATGGAACAAGTGCCTTGAGAATGTATTAAAATTCATGCCACAGCAGGTGGAGGTGTCGACTCTTATTAACAAAAATAACACATGAATCATATTTCAGGGTGGATGATTTACACATGATCGGGCTGCGTGGAGTTTACAGACATCGTGTTAGTCTGACTCCAGGCTTCTAAAGTTTATGTTTTTGTAATAACGCAAAAGTTGCCGAGGTCAGAAGTTTTTCTTGTGCAGCTTTAAACGAGCAGCTGAAACTTTGTGTCACCTCTCCAAAGTGCTGTTCTGAAATGTTCTGCTCTTTCACAGCAGTCTCATTAGCCGGCATCAGGAGAGAGATTCAGAGAGGAGGGAATCCAGGAGAGATGTTTCTGTCTTCGCCTCAGCTCTCGATGAGCACAAGCTCGAAAGTCTAAACTGTCATCATCTGGGATTATTTCAAAGAGTCGGAGCTACGGATCCATTCCTGATTCCTTTCCATGAATGATATCAAAATGACACAGTGGTTGTTTCGACTTGCTCAAACAAAACCTCACATGTATGTTAGAGTGCGTTTTGCTTCTGCATGTGCGCGTCAGGAAAACCCTCAGGAAAGTTGATGAAGTGATTTTCTTCGCGGTAGCACACAAGAGTGTCGGCTGCCGGAAGGCGTCTGGTCGGGTGATGGGATTCTCCCGCCATTAGACTCACTCGCCCAAGAATATTATTATTGATTTTGATCTTGAGCTACAGCCTATTGAATGCACCGACTTGTTTTTTCAACAGAAACAGCAGTAGTGGGAGCTATCGTTCAGCACTAATGACATCATTTTGCAAGGATGCCTTCTCTCTCCTGACGCTGTAAATATATTTATTTATCTCTTTCACAGGCAAGTTCGAGAGGGGAGAGGAGATTACCTGTCGAGATTATGCCCGATGATTAATGTTTGTTTGGGCACGGCGAGATAATGTGCATTTGATTTAATGACTAAAATGAATCGCTTCTTTGCAAGTTGCAACTTCAAATAGCTTTTTCAGAGGCGGGGGGGTGGGGGGTGGGGGGGGGGGGGGGTGGGGGGTGGTTCAGAATAAAATGTCTGAATTTTAAACACAGGGGAGATTAAAAGACAGAAATGGGCTAAATAGACCTATACTTCATGTATTATTGACGGCAATGTCTTGTTCATTGTCACATCCATGAAAAAAATATGAATATGAAAATGAATCATACATATGAAAATGAAGAAAATATGTATGAGTCTATGTTGCAAGATGTGTAAATTGGAAAGATCTAAATTTTGTTTTTCACTCAGCAAAAATGACCTACCAGTATTTGCTTAGTGCATGAACTAAAAAGTGGATCTGTATAAAACTGAATGCCTGAAAAGCAATTAATGCATCAATACTACAGGAACTGTAGCTCATACCATATGAAGTATCATACAAACAGGAAACACATGCAGATGGTGTTTGTTCCTGCAGCAGAGCCTGAGGCTAATTTTAATCAGCGCTCCCATGTTCTTACAAGTATTTCCTCTGTGGTGTGTTCCTGCCACATTAGTGGCACTTATAGTAAGTGAGCCAAGAGGCTGCTCAGAGCTCAGACAACCAAAAGTGATGGACCACAACCCTGCATCAGGCCTGCAGTTAGTCGCCTGCCTCCCCTCATGAGAGGCAAGCTACTAATAAATGAGTCACTCCAGCTGTGCAGCAGTAAGTTGAAGAGCTTTCACCATAGCAACACAAACAAATGTCTTATGATCACTGTGTAATCTTTTCCCAGCAGTCAAAGTGAGTATCTCTTGAATGATTTAGTTTTGTGCACATGTGTTTAGCATGATCAAATTGTGTTTTCAGAGAAACATCCTGCTATTCCAGTTAATGTTTTCCTGCAAATACCAGGAAGACCATTCATATTGTATGTCCTGTATCTGATGGATAGAAGGAAACACATCAAGATTAGCCCCCCCGTTTTTTGGCTTGATGCATATAATGACAAATAAGTTGTCATACAGTTAGAAGAAATAGTTGCTTTGTGATGCTTTTAGCAACAAGACGGGGAATGAAATAACACAAACTTCATGACTACAGACCTTTTGCATCATGCACCATTTGGAGGCTGTTTCGAGCACAGACCTGGTGTAGCATGTGTTAAGTGGGTGATCTCGTACTGTAGGACCGAGAGCTGTGAACAAAGGCAGGAATCAAAGTTCAACTTTTTGCAAATTATGGTGAGATTCGTCTGGTGGCGGACACCCAGTATTTTTCCAAAAGCTGACAGCACAAATGCAGTGCAGAAAATAATTTGCTGCTTTTATTAAAATTCATTTAATCTTTTAAATGCTTTGAATGAATGCGTGCGAAGGTGAAGATAATTATTGTAATTTATGGGGTCCCACTTTTCTGTGTCCCTGGCCTCCACAATTACAGACACAAACAAAAATAAAATCTTACTTGGCACAATGTTAAATTTTAAGGCAACATGGACCACATTCTTATAAGGTTTCACCAGCAGGTGTGGGTAAGAAAACTCATTGAACTGCCCCCGCTGTTGTTTTCACGTTTTCATTTTCACCACCGCCCACAACAACATGTATGTGGATAATTGGATTTTTACCATCACTTCAAAGAGCCAGGGAGTTAACACAGGCTAAAAACAGCCACTGTGCAGGTGGTGGTGCTGAGACCGATGCACGATTGAGCGCGTGTGGAAGATATACTGTATCTGCCCGCTATCTCCTCTTTACTGCACATTTGCAAGCCAATAGTAGCCTAATTACAAAGTTAATGTTTTATACAGTCAATCCTGCTGAAGTGAATACACTCACTTTGAGACTGTTTACTGCTCAGGGGGAGCCACGGGGGCATCTTATTGTCATGCACAAGATGTTATTGCAAAATTCTGCAGATCTGAGTGCACCCCAGAGCACATGGGCTTGTTTGCGTCAACCGTATAAAGGTTATCCTTTTAAAAATGTCCTTAAAAATGCCTGTGTTCTACCATTTGGTGGTCTACACGTTTTATTATAATAGGTTATATGAACTCAAGGTGCCAAAGTATGATTCTAAAATCCCTCCAGATATAACATCAAACGTCCTTTCTACATGTTTTAACTGTTTTGCTTATGTTCAAGGAATTCACTGTGAATGTCACTAAATGTCATTAGACTATAAATAGACTTTCATTAAGAAACTGACTGAACAATTAAGGCAGGGAGGAGGTCATCAGTGTGGCAGAACCACCACTAAACAAGATTAATACAGTGGGGATGAGTCTGCTGTACAGACAGGACCTTTTCAACGTCTCTTAAATGGCATTGCATTATTCTGCTTATCCCAACTGCTGCTGTGCTCTCTCTCTCTGATTCTTCTTCTGTAGTTTTTCTTTTTTTACACTTCTCCTTATCTACGGAAGCTTTTGCTTTTGCTGCACTATATATTCACACAGGGTCACGAGCGGAAACTGAACAGCACAATCCAAGGTCTTTTACTGTTGGTCAGTACAAACCTGCTGGAGGACAAATGCAGTTTCCTCTCTGTACTTTTCGTCCGATGTTGAGTTTGGGTTTTATTTAGCAATTCAGAACACACAAAAAGACATCAGAACAACCGAGAATATAGTGTAGTCTGCATGGAAGGGAAATTGCCTCAGAGAGGGTATTCATTACCTGTGCCTAAGTAATATGAAGCAATATTCACTGTATCTAAGATATGAAAATGAATAGGGCACTGTGAAGTGAAAGCAAACAAATCAGCGCTTCACAATCACAATGTGAAAAATGAAAAAGTCGGTGTGTCATCAAGAGTTGTTGAGGTCTTTTCCTGTTCACTGATGTTTCTGTAATAATGGTCACGGTTGTTCATTGGTTAATTTTAGGAGAAGTTCGTGATTTGGGTTCAAATAACTACTTCCTCAGCATTACTCTGCCTTTGTTGTCATGGTTACAGTAATTACAACGTGTTTAACTTTGGCGAACGACCATGGATAACAGGAACAATACGAGCCGCTGGTTTCACATGGGAATCGAACTCTCCTGTGATATTGTCCTGTGGTTTCTTACGATGTCACCTCACTTTCCCCTTTACTCCTGTCATAAATACTATGACTTTAGTTCCATATTAGCGTTGTATTTCTTGAGATGACACTTTAATGATGTCATCATAACGAGTAAAGTATATATAACTATATCGTAATGAATAGCAGACTAATGTTTGCCAAGTACACATTGTAAGATGTGCTGTAATTACTTTTTGTTTGTAGGAAAATAAAGGAAAACATACAGCGCCTCCTGTGTGTGACCACAGCCAGTGGAAAGATGTGACAGCAGGAAGCTCAGCGAATTTCTTTTTTATTCACTTCAGTGGAAAGAGGAACTTTTGAGAGATGCTGGACTTCTGGTTGTTTACAGGCTCTGCAGACTTTAATTGGCTTTAAAAAAAAAATAAAATAAAAAAATGTTTGTGTTAGCAGTAGATTGACCAGTTTAGAATCACTGCAGCTTTTTCAGCTCTGCTTATATGAGAAACCTAGATTCTGTCAGCCGCATTTATTCTTTCTGCTTGTCTATAAAAATGAAAACCTTTGAGTTATTAAAACAAAAAAGGTGGAGAATATCATCTACTGTAACCCCCCCCTGCCAAATGAGACATTTCTGTCATACTTTGCTTTGCTGTTCTGAAGCTTCTGCTTCTCTGAAAGAAAAAACTGTATCTCCCATGAAAAGCTTATCCTGCCCTCTGGATGTTATTCCAATTAAACACCAAAAAACAGCTTTTGGAACAGATGGTCAAAGTCCGTAATCAATCATTAATCACTGCTTAGCTTCTGATTCCTCTTACTTTTGAACATGTTGTTCTTGAAATCTCCCTAAAAAAAAATTGCCCCCCCCCCCGAAGCAATCACAGTATCTTCAAACTCCCTTATTTATCTCAAGTTTTTCCTGGCGGGCATATTTTATTAATAATAAGCACAACTTGAGAGATTTTAGTCAGGTTCTGGAGCACTGCACTGCACTGGGGCTGCCCTCCTTTAAGCTCAGACGTTTTTTCTCTCCTCCTTGCTGCTTCCTCAATACTTCTGGTCTCCGGGGGCCATTTTACACCACAGACCATGGAATTCGACTTAATGTCCTGAACAGTGATTTGTTACCACAGACACCGGTCTCAAATGGTTGATATCACACCTTGCTGTTAGGTCAATTTCTGTTGTTTCAGGGACTCCATCATCCTCTGCAGTCAGTGTGTGCTTTTCCCTGAGGGCTGATTTCCACACTCTCAGTGTTGTGAACAAAACAACGGCAAAACTTTTTTCTTGAGTGTTGTGTTTACCACTCCTCTGGAGAAGAAGCTGCAGCAGGGCAGGGATGGTGAGCAATTACACATCATAAACTGAAACCATCAGAATCAAAAAATAAGTAATAGTAAAAATATTTTTAAAAATAACAAACGTTGTGTTCTGCAGAGTTGCATTAACGAGCATTTCCTTGCATTTTAGCTTAGCATGACCTGATACAGTATCAGTATGTGCTGTTGTGGTTTCCACATGTTTTATGAAATATTTCCGTCAGGAGAAGAATAACCCACACACTGCTCTTGCTCAGCATCACAATTTATTGATCATCCTCTCTCTAGATCTTTGTCTCCCATTGGGAAGGTCCTGAATACGAATCCTGGGTCTCCGGCCTTTTTACGTGTGGGGTTTGCCGTACTACATTTTTTATGCCTATGATTTTTTTTTTGCCTTACTGCAGTATGCTTTTGTTTATGGGTTGAAATGGTGTTGCAGTGGTTTGAACCTTCTCCTCCCAGTGAGGCGGTCAGGAGGCCTTCCCATGTGAGATTTGATCATCTCCCTGCGTGTCAAACTGACTTACTATACTGTGACGTTTGTTGAGGTTTTTATGCCAGTAAGGTTTGGATGGTGGTGAACTCTTACAACCAGGATGAAGGTTAGCAGGACTGAGGTGCAAGCGTGATGGAGAAATGAACAGCGTCAGTCACACAAGGATTGGTTTCAGAGCTCTGATTTTGGTTTACTGGTGACCATAGGCAAATTATAAAAGAAGTCCAACAGCTCTTACTTATATGTAGAAGAATGGCTTGACAACAAAAGCAGTCTGGCTGGTGCAGCAGGTCACAGTGGATAGCAGCAGCAAAGGTGACATTCAACCTGACCCCCCCCTTTTCTGACACACTACCCTGATTTCCCACCTGGCATAACTACCCAAAGTCTCTACCAAAACATTACATAGTGAGGGGATCCTCAACACTAGCACCATACATTTAGAATACCTATTTACAATTTACCCTTACTGATATTTACCTACACAAGATACACCGACTTTTGGCCTAACACAGATTAAATAAAATACATAATAAACTAAAGAAATACCAAATAAAAGCCAAACTTAACAAAAACCCCTCTACCCACTCCCCTCTCTCTTTCCTGCCCACTTGGTACAGCCTAACAAAGTAATTGACACCTGCTGGTGGCTGCATTCCCATGTGTGCACGAAATGAAAACCCGCCCCGGAAGTAGACCTCAAAGAGAGAGTGGTTAGTAGAGGTTCCCAAAATAAAAGCACAACATAACACAAATGAACTTCCTGTATTAGTCAATGTGTATTGTTTTTCACCTTAGTGAGGGGGATGCTTGCGAGCTCCCTCACAATGCCTCAGTATAATATAATGTTTTTATGACGTTTTATGCCTTACTATACTATGTCTTTTTAATGCCTTACTATAATATGACGTTTTATGCCTTACTATACTGACACTTTTCATGACATTTTATGTCTTACTATAGTATTACTATAATATGACTTTCTATGCTTAATTTACTGTGACTTTTTATGTCTTA
Organism: Seriola aureovittata; assembly: GCF_021018895.1. Classification (NCBI taxonomy): domain Eukaryota; kingdom Metazoa; phylum Chordata; class Actinopteri; order Carangiformes; family Carangidae; genus Seriola; species Seriola aureovittata. The sequence continues at coordinate 23,432,917 of NC_079377.1, forward strand.
TTATACTTTCACCTTTGATGACTTTTTTATGCATTACTATACTATGACGTTTTTTGAGGTATAAAAAGTCATAGTATAGTAACTTATAAAAACATAATTGTATAGTAAGGTATAATAACGTTATAGTATAATAAGGCATAAAAACGTCATAGTATAGTAAGGTATAAAAGGTCATTGTATATTTAGGCATTAAACGTCATGTTCTAATGTGGCAAAAAACATGTAAGCATAGTAAAGTACAATATCATCATAGTATATTAAGGTATAAAAAGTTATATTATAGTAAAGCATAAAAACATCATATTATACTAAGGTATAATAACGTCATTGTGTAATAAGCCATAAAAACCTCATAGTATTTTATAGTATAAAAACAGTCAAGGACATTTTCCTACCATCCATATGCAAACCTACGCCCTTGATATATACATATATTCCATATATGGAAATTCAACACATGTACATATATTACACCGGCTAATGGGCATTCGTAAATTTAAATTCAGATCTTGTTCATAAACTGTTGATGGCATTAAAAAGCCAATCTCTTTGCTTTGGAGGGGTAGCGGGGGTTGCTACGCCCCTACCAATGTTGAGACCAAACCTACACCCTTGGTGCAAAATGAAGCACATGCACGAAGAAGGTGACTAGAGTCATGGCTCATCTTTTACATTTCCTTGAGCCAGGTGAGCTGGAAACGCTGATTACCCTCCAGGTGATTCTGCTGGTGGAGGGGAAAGTGTTGACTGGATGTCATCATCGGTGTCAGGACGTAGAGGCCGGCAGTTTGCTACAGCTGCAGCTAACTGGACTCATAAAGCGGAGGTTGATTAGTCATTTGCTATCATTTGGTTTAGAGAGGAGAACTTCTAGGACTACCTGATTGGATGTTGTGAACCAGAAGGGAGTTGCCTCTTAGATTTGAAATATAAAAGTTAATAGAGGGAAGCAGGAGAATAAATGACTGGACAGAATCCAAGGGGGTGTTGCATTGAAGGCATAATGAATGAAGAAATACAGGAGCAATAATAAAGAGATCCTCCTGATTAAACTTTTGCTAAGCTCTATTTATTTTGTTACCTTGCGGACACACAGGAAATATGACCATAAAAACAGCAGCTCTGGCAGCTGAACTCATCTAAATTAATATTTTACATATATAATAAGATAGATGAAGCTTAAAGCAGAGGAATCAGATTTTTTCTTATTCGGCTCACAAACCACAATTAGCCTGGTTCAGCACAACGTTGGTAAACTGTGTTGAGCCTTCTGCAGGAAATGTGATGATTCGAATCTCACTTTATATGTAAATAGCCCTGATTAATTCAGTCAAAATACTGATGAAAAAAAAAACATTGTAGATTTTGCTGAGCTTAAGAAAGTTATCCTACTTTTAGTTTTGCTTAGTTCAGGGTAACTCTCATTTGATTCCAGTGAAGTAAAAGTAATTCCGTTTTACACCAATAGCAAAGTGAGAGGAGCACCATATCTTATATTATACATCTTTTCCATCAAGTCTTGTTTTCTGTAAACATTCATTTAAAAATCATATCATACTTCATCAGCAACATCACTTCTCAATGATGGTTTTGCAGACCTTCTTCATCATTACAGGCGGCTTGAGATCTTTTTCCTGAGTGAGGACAATATGGGCTGGAGATGCAGGCAGTGTCGGTGTTGCCAGATATGATGGAAAACAAAAAGCCCATTCAGTCACACCCCTGTCAAAAGCGCAAAACCAGCTCAATAAGGGAGTTTCTCCTTATTGGACTGTTGTTGGAAAGGAAGAGCTGGAGGATGCTGCTGGGCAGAAGGACACCTCCATACTTAACCTGCTGTCACTGCAACCTTGATGCAGATAAGTAGCAGAAATGGATGTAGCACGTTTCACATCTTGTAGCAGCACCTACGGGATTTCTCAGAACAGTATGCATCAACATCACCTTGTTACCTGAGTGAATGTTATATAAATATTCTTACTAAGAAAAACTGTCTTCTTCTTACCCCTGGGGCTACATGTGTTTATGTGTGTTTGCTTGTGTGCAAAATGTATTTGACGAGACAAAGTGATGAACTCAGCTTTAAGGCATGTGTTTTATGTCACAGTCATTTGTGCAATACAGAAACAAGATTATTTTACACACACACACACACACACACACACACACACACACACACACCCCCCACACACACAGACACACACACACACACACACACATATACACATTACACTTTTAAGAGGGCAGTTAAAAAAATGGGTCTTGTTCAAACATTCTGTACATTTTAAACAATAGCAGCAAACAACTATTTTCTGTGTAAAGATACAGTTGAGTAATGACATCATACCCCCTCTATATGTGTTACATATCGACACCCTCTTAAAATAATGGCCTAAGTCATTTTTTCAGGTTTTTCAGGAAACACAAAAAACTCAACAAAAGAGTCACACTTTTGACATAGGCCATTATACAACCGGGGGTAGAATTGCATGTTCCCCTCAACTGAGGATTCAGGCGATTTTACCAGAGGTGGCCAGCATCATGAGGGGGTGATTTAGGCAAAAAAAACATTTTTGTCAAAACATGACTTAGGCCATTATTTTAGGAAGGTGACGATATGTAAGTTTGTAAGTATGTGCTTCTTATGCACTGCATGTGACTCCTTCCCTGTTAAACCATTTTCCCTCCCCATGTTCATAAAAACACGGGGACCATCCACAAAGTACAGTACGCAGCGTTCAGCTGAAAGCGACCCTCCAGAATTTGCTTCACTGAAGAAATCCTGTTTCTGACTAAAAAGGCCTCAGAGAACGAGAGAGATAAGACCAGAGCATTGGCAGACTGGCCATAAGGTCTACTCAAAACCAGCTCAGCTGTTGGACCGTCAAAACATCTATAAAGTTCTTTAAATTTTTACTGGCTCCATCAGTGTCATTTGTGCTGACTTGCTGTTACCGATATTATAAATGTGTTTGGCAAATGTTGCTGTCACTAGCTGGCTCACGGTCAGCAAGCATGGGCTACTGATTGTGGCTGGTTTGTTTTTTTGTTACCTGCTGTGTACACAGGGTAACTTTATTCAGCTGTGCTTCTTGTTGTGTGTTTAGGGGTCACTTTCACTGGGCTTTGTAATGCCTTGCTGGGAACAAGAAGGGAGGCTAGAGGTGTTCTGGACGAAGTATTTGTTTTGGTTTGAGATGTTGTTGGTCTGGTGCCGCACATAGCAGCAGTGAATATTGTATATAACCTTAAGGCCTTTGTCTGTGTCAATTTAAGGAATTAAAACAGAAACATGACATCATGTCTCGTTAATATTGTCTATGTGGTTTGGGAACTGTCTCTATTTGTTTTCTTTTTCTTCAGAATTTCTCAAAGTGGTGACCTTTACCTGTAGGAAAAATATCTAGCTTCTTTTTTTGTTAAAACAATGTTTCCCCAATAAACTGCATCCACCATCATCTTAAATAAAAAAGCAACCAATAAGGCATCAAAAAGAAGGGGTCATTTGTTTTTTTTTTTAATTGGCTACTTCAAGCCTGATAGAGTTAAATGAGGAACTACATTTGAAACTATTTCCTACCCACTGATGTGTGTAGAAATGTGTCAGCAAACATCATATAACATTTAGTGTGGTAAATTGGAGAAAGTGCTATACTTAAGCAAACATGACATAGTTAAGTGTTTTGCAGCTATGTATGTAGAATTCTCTCTGTTCAAAACAAAATGTGCGCAGTTTTAGTGCAAAGGTTTTTAGATGAATTAAAAAAAAATGACATAATGACATTTGACTATAAAAAATAAATAAAAAATCTTCCCCATTGTAATTCACATTCACAGTATATGCTGACCCACTTGACACGCGTTGCTACACACTGCATAGTGAGATGTCATAATTACCGTGCCACACACATGCTCCCATTTAAACATTATGCAAGCCTGTTCTGTCTGCCCTGCAGCCACTCATTATGGGCTGTTGTATTCCTGAAACCGTGTGAAGATTAGTAGCTCTGCAGATGCAAATGGATTTGCTCCTGGCTGATCCTGACACCAGCAAATTTAGCCTGCAAATTAAAGCAAAAATGGAGAATAGTCCGTTTTGAATGACAGGCTAATCTTGGTGCTCTGTGCACATTTGCGGGTGTTGGAATCTATGTTGTGTCGTCTTCCTCTTCTTTTTTTAATCCAGAAATGTTTTGATGTTGTTTTATTGATGTACTGCAACACTTCCCCGGTGAATTGAACGCTTTTTCATTTTATTCATTGCTGAAAGTGGCAAAAGATAATGTCTGCATGGGGAGGCTGAGAAGATGGACTCTGCCTCTGGAGGACAAGATCAAGAGAACAAACACACAAACACACACAGTTTTGCGTGTGAATTAACCATCCAAAGGCCCGGTATCTCTAACATGGATTAGCTTTTCTTCCACATTCCACACTCCTGCTTTTCAAATGGAAATAAGAAAATTTACCTCTGTGGTAACAGTGTTACATCCCCCCTCTCTCTCACAGTGTCTGGCTCTCTACCTGTCTCCGACTTGATCCAGTTCAAAGCGTCTTTGAAAGCAAAGCATCCTATTTGTTTGTGTTTGTTATCTAGATGTGTAGCTGTCCAAGCTGCAGGGGTTGGTGTGAAGACAGGAGGGCATGTGGTGGAACCGGTAAAGAAAGAGATGTTTATGCACAAGTGCACACCATCGTACACACACACACACGCACACACACACACACACACACAAATGTTCATAGTATCTGGGCTCACCGACGCTGAACTGGCATGCTGTTCAGATGAGGTGTGATGGGGTTGCCTGGCCTGGCAGCGCAGAGCCTTTGGAGGATCAAGCTGTAGCTGTTATCTCTCTGGCCTGATGGTCTAACCTCTATTCCCCGCCATCAGTCACACACACACACACACACACACACACACACACACACACACACACACACACACACACACACACACACTGGTCTTAACCGCCATACTTTTTGCCACCTGGCTGACCACAGCTAAACTGCAGTGCAGGCCATAAATCTGTGCTGTTTTTTGGGGACGAGAGGGGTAAAGTGACGGTGCAGGCAGTCAGCCGTTGGAATTGCGTTGCAAAGACACGCAAACATACACAGCTAGTTGCACACAGACACACCTGGCAGGTACATACAAGCAGCAACCTCTGGTGCTGAAAGATGAAGCCAACAAGGAAATGCTAAAAACTGCAGTTCCTCTAATGGCCACTAGAGTCTGGCTCCAAAAGTGAATCAATCGCCATAGACTCCCATGTTAAAATGTCCAACTTTATAGCAGAAATAAACATGTTTACAGCCTGGTACATTAAAACAGTTTTGGTCTCTATAGCTCTATAGGGGGGGGGGGGGGGGGGGGTTAACGGTAAATGGAGGAAATAAGACAGAAAAAGCACAACTGAAACAACAAATAGTTGAAATCGCAGGATATCTTCTGTCATAAATGATATTTTTAAACTACCTTTCTGAATAATAAAAATAAACACTGATAAATTATTGGGGAAAAAAAACTTTTTTTTAACAGTAAAAGCAAAAACTCAACATAGCGAGCAGATCAATTTAAAAAGAATTTTAGACAGACTTCCTACTGCGAGGTGACACTGATGTGGTTTATGGTAAACAAGGACCTCCTGCAACATTGACAGTTGGAGACACATACAAAAATAGAGAGAAAGGCAATAGAGCTGCTTATTATGCATCAATAAGTAACAATAAATAGAGTGTTTTTGCTTTTAACGTCCTGTTTCATCTGGATGTCTCTATTGGTTATTTTTAATATAGAATTCCAACTATGGCTTAATGATCAAAATAAGCAGCTGATGTATTCCCCATTTATTTAAGAATAAAAGCAATAACTAACATACTTCCATTTGCACACATACGTCCCACATACAAATACACAGTTCATACTTCTTTGCATAAACTTTTTGACTGTAATGAAGAAAGGCAGATATGCTCTCTAAATCTCTGAGAGGCCAATGAGGTTTTCCTAATCGAATGCACGGCCTCATTTCTCTTCCTGTGCTGACTCTATAATAGTAAACCAGCAGGACGTGAAGTTACGCTGTGCGCAATGTTCAATTACTGGCATGTGTAAAAACCATTTAAAGATGTTCAGAGTGGAAAGCAGAGACGGCAGCATTAAAATTGTTTCTCCTCTCTGTTGTATAATTTCTGCTGCACAGATGTACATTGTGCTGAAGTACCTGCATGTCGAAAGTAATTGCAGTTTCCTCAAGGTGCCGGACTGTCAATTAAAAAGCGAAGCATCTGCCTGGCACCAGGTCTTGAATTATGTGCTTGTTCCTCCTCTGTGAGGCTCCAAATTCATCTCCCTCTGTCAGAATATTATTTAAAAAAAATGTGACAAAATGTGAGAAAGTTGATGAAGATTCTTGTTGCCGGACTCATCTCAGGTAAGAAAACAAATCCACACAAAGCTTGCAGACTTTTATCTCGTAAAAGCTCATACACTGATTACAGTTGGTCAAACAAATAAATTCACATTTTTCTTTTTTGCACCGAGTTTGTGCACAGACACACATCAACCTCCATAAGCCACCAGTGTTTATACTGGTGGGGACATTATGGACTTCATGGACATCAGTATCAAATAACCAAAACTGTTGAGGTTCAACAATTTGATATAGAAAAGAGACTTTTTTTCGGTGGGGCGGGTTTAATGGCAGCATGGAAAACTAAGCCTTCAAGAAAGAAAGAAAGAACTTCTGGGCTGATTTTTCTGTGCGAGTGTGTGTGTTCAATAAGATTTAGCGTTGCCATTCAGGCATTTATAAAAAAAGATGGCAGAGGTGAGTGGTGAATTTTCCCGTGGATCAGCCATTGTGTGAGATTCGATAAGTAAAGGTTGGGAGAGTATGAATTCTCAGGTACTGTGTACTTATCCATAGTGTTGCATTATTGAATCAACACACTGAAGTGAAGAGAGCTGCATCACACACACGAGAAAGTAGCCATAGAAAGAACCATGTGGACCACACAAGATAGTAGCGTTTTGGCTGAAAGCAGTGGTTTGATGTTGACAAGGGGGCCACATTCACAAAGTCTTATCAAAAACACAAAAGTATCCAGGAGCCACTCTTATGTGTGTGTTGTCTGAGAGTAAAGCTCTGAAGGCTGAAAGCCCCTAAACCCCTTTTTTTTCTCAGTCATTCAGCTGCAGATAAAAGCTCTGTTAAACACAAAATAGTTGCTCTTTGTGCTTCTTTCATACAAAGTTCAAGCTTTTACTTTGCTTTTACTTTTCAAGTTGGCTTGTTTTTCCAAATCAAACGTCCTTTAATCAAACACACACAAAAAAGAGGTGGAATTTTAATATTAATTTCCAATTTACTTGCTAGGACTTGACTGGATGCCCAAACATCCACAATCATATTTTTCCAACTGAAAACCAAATTCTTTTCCGATGTTTCATCCTATTGGTGCCGATTTTTAACAGAACCGCCACGAGCAAATCATATTGGTAAAATTCCTTGATTCCTTGAAATTGAGGACACTTGAGTCTCTTCATTTAGGTCATTTTCATGATGTACTGGCAAGCAATTACTCCAGGAACACACTGCCTGCGTTGTGTGTGTGTGGCAGCTGCGTGTCTGCTGCATTGCTGCTACTGCCAGCTATATCTACATAGAGTTTGCAGGCTACTCACATTTAGGATTTCTTTTAATTATAAATTAATTTCTGATTTATTTTTGACACAAAATGTCACAAAAAAAACACTGTGTCCACATGCAGACGAGAAAATGGTTAAAAAATATATTATATTTATATATATATATATATATGACTATGTTTTTGCTGCGAGACGCGCAAGTCACATGTGAAAAATTGGCCGAATCTCTACATCACATGACGCAGCCGCCACGCACACACCACAAATCCAGTGTTCCCGGATCTCAGAAAGAGACAGCTGCTCTTACAAACATGATGTTAGAATAAAAGTAAGAGATGCCGTTTACTGAAATTAAAACCTGTTTTAACACTCATGACATCAACTGAAGCAAAGTTGTATGGGTTTAAACAATTATGTCACGTAGATCTTTTTAAAAATGGCTGTGCCGAAGAGTGGGAATTGAACCATATTTAAAAACATAATTTCTGTCTTCAAGGCAGCACTGTGAAAAGAGGGAACTACTTTTATGGGTAAAATAAATTACTTTGTGGATGATACCAGCTTTTTCCAAGCCATTGCAGACGAGGTTGTGTTTGAAAAGACCAACAGGATAAGTGCAGCATATTGGTGTAAACCACGCTGATGTTTTCCAGCATGCATGTCGGATAGGGTGCTGTTAGGGTGTCAAAGTGTCTTCCAAGCAATCAACCAAAACAAGTGTTATTTTGAAAAAAATCTTTACCAGAACTGCAACCATTTTTTTTTTACTCTTTGTCACCAGAAACATTTGGCTGTTAACTTCATACAGAGATTCAAAAGCTTCCAATTCATAGGATACAACATAGAGACATTTATTTCTTGTTTCAATACCCACACCTACCATCAGCCCCAAAAAGCAGCATTGTTCATTAATAACCAAAAATGGAAAACAAAAGAATCTAAAAAAATGTCCGAATACCTCCTGTGGTGCCCCTTAGCCCTCCGTTCTTCCTTTTCCTTCTGTCCATTTATCTGATCCATCCACCCAACTGAAAAATAATGCACAGGTGAGTGTGTGTGTGTGTGTGTGTGTGTGTGTGTGTGTGTGTGTGTGTGTGTTTGTGTGTGTGTCCGCACATGTGTGAAAATATCATTTATAACAAAGAAAAATAAATCTAGACTAGTTTGAAACACTGGCCAAAGGAGAGTCAGCATCTCAGGCTGTCTTTAACAATCTGCTCTCCCGAATCTGACCGACTGCAGAATAAAGTCACTTCCTGTTTTTTTCTTCTTCTCCCTCGCTGCAACCCAGCACAAACACATAACCCACACAGTCGTCGAGTCGGGTTTTAGTTTTGTGTTGCGTCTGTTTCCACAGTGGGCTGTACTGGGATTCTTGGCGGGGCAGAAAGGTCTTCAAAAGGCAAGAGGAGGGGGGGGGGAGTCAGTGCGGAGGCTCCTTCCTCATTCGCCATGTTGGATTCTGCACAGACTCACAGAATCTGACTCACGGCTCCTGGTGGACGTGCGGTGGGAACGTTTATGAAGTTCTTTCGTTAGAGTTGAGCCAGAACCAAAATATGACAGTTAATACAAAACAGGGAGAAGAAAAAAGAAAAAGAAAAATAGTTACAACATTCCTGTGTTCTTCAACTTTGTACTTGGTCACTTTTTGAATTCCATATATTTATATCCATATATATTTATATATATATTTATATATTCTTTTTACAATTAAAAACACCATGGATTTGACAGACTATTTGGTTTCTTTTTGTCTAAGTAGTGTTTTTCTTGTTTTGTAAATAAATGCATGTAAATATTTTTTTTCTTTTTCCGTACTGTCAGTCGGTGTAAAGGCGGCCACTCCAGAAGTGTTTGTATGTTTGAGTCCGTACAGTATGCATATCATCAGCACATTTTCTCAATTACCATGATATTACTTTTTTTTTTTCAATTCTGCGTTTCCCTTCACGTCCCACAGATGCAGAGCACCACAGTCTTTCATACACTATCAAACCTAACGTGACTGTGTTAAGTCGTGTCCTTTCATTGGCCGGTCTGGCCCAGGTCTCTGTGTGATAGGCTGGGGCTGAGTAGCTGGGTCTGCGTTGGTCCGTTACAGCTCAGCACCCCAGCGCTTCCTCCGTTAGGGTTCAGGAAGCAAACAGTTTCTCTGGCCGCCACCAGCGCAGCCGTCAACCCGGTGCTGCTGCTGATCCCGCCCTCTTCCTGCTTCCTGTGAGCCAACGCCAACGCCCTGAGCTGCTCCTGCGCCTCCTCCAGCAGCAGCGCCACCTCGTCCTGCGGCTGGCCGACAGCGGACGAGCAGGAGGAGGACGACAAATCGACGCATGGCGCCTTCTCTCTCCTCTCACCGTTGCAGGGCGTGGCTCCGCAGGTGACAGACATCGTTGTGGTTGCCGGGGTGACACTGGTTTGCATACAAGACACCTCGTTGTCATGGTGACACTGGACAGAGGGGATAATTGGGATGGAGCACGAGCGAAACGGAGGAGGCGGGGAGTGGCTGTGACGGCGGCCGGGCCTCCGCAGGCTCCGGGTGGAGGTATTCGGATCGGTGTGCTCCGACGGAGGGCACAGGCCGGAACGCACCTCCATGTGACCGCTCCAAGGTGATGGTGACGTCGTCTCCATGGAAACAGGAGTCTGCATATGTAGGAGGGCATCTCGTCTGGGGTTGTCGCATTGGTTCTCTCCCTGAATTTGCCAGCTAGACAAGATAGAAAACAGAGAACGGGGAAAGAACAGGACAGAGACAAAAAGACAAGGAAGGGAGCAAAGGTTATTCAACTAGGGGGGAAACTTCTACACTTCACCGAGAGGAGAAGTCATTGCGTGTTTGAGTATGATTTCAACTCCATCGCCTTTTCAAACTCCCACGCTGAAACCCTGACAGAATACACAGAGGGACAGCTCCCCGCCCTTTGCCATTTCACAGGCTAACCAAGGATGCAGAGAGAGAGGAAGATGAGTCTGACATCTTTCTTTCATCTCTTTATATCTGAGTCTGTGCACACTCAAAAAAAAGAACCCTCCAAAACCTCAGCTCCTTTATAAAAGTGAAGAGGTAACAGAGAGTTCACTTTTTGTATTATTAATTTAATCGCTTTAAGCATGTTGAATATAAAGAGTGTTGTTTTAAAGTCGAAGGCTGTCAGCTTGAGTCAAGGACGACTGAGTTAATGGCCCATCACGTGTGTTAATTTGCTTTTATTTTTTCTTCCATTTTAGTGAGTTCCACTTTTAGGTCAAGACCATTTGCTTTGTTTGAAAATCCTTTCTGAGTCACTCCCGCTCAGAGATTGTATAACAGCACTGATTCAAGTTATGATAGGTAGGTCTTTTCCTTTACTTTTTAAGTTTTTAATCTCTGCCCCTCAGTCATTTCTTTGCCTGCAACTCACTCCGTCACTCCTCAGGTGTTTTTCCTCTTTACATTTTTGCAAATGTGACCTGTCAGCATGTTCACATGTTGTTGCTGCTTCTCAAACCAAGTTATTAACCCATTCCCACTTGTGTGTCCTGCCTCTTTCTGTAGCTGTGGGTCTCAGCTTATTTGTTATCCCTCTCTGTGGTCAACCAATGTCAATTAAACTGAACAGCAACAGCAGGGCCAGCCCTATAATCGCAAGTGTCCGTGACTCACTGACTGACTGAGTGAGTGAGTGATAACAACTGTTTTCAATTACATTTACCATACAAGGTCCAGCAAGTTTTGACCTAGTATTGATTTTTTAATCTGTTGGGTCTTTCCCGTTAATGTCTATATTTACATGACCCAAGAAACCACATTAAAAGGAGAAATTTTCCAACTGCTTTAAAGAAGAATTGGAAAATGGGCTTATATGCTGTGCACCGTAGCAACCCAGTGACACAGGTAATATCTGTGTACATCTGGCCAGTAATCAGATACTGATCAGAAATGACACCAACAGTTTTCCCTCACAGTGGAAATATATCAGATTTTTACTGTCTAGCTGCAGTAACTGACACATTCAGACTCACGGAAGCGACCAGCCTTTATTTTAGTGTCACTTTTAGTTTAGTTTTACTTTAGATTTAATTGTTTTTGAGGCAAAGATGCACTGCTGTGAGTAATCATTTTCCCCTGCACCCTGCTGCTCTGCTCTCACACTGATACTCCCCCAGTCTGAACTTTTAGTTATACTGCACAGATGCAGACAAAAAAAAACTCATTAGAAAGCTTGTTTCATGTATGTGCACCAACTCTATCACAATGCAAGAACGATCACTTTCTTTACAACCTGAACTACGTTAAAATAACATGTTATGGCAAAATAAACTGTGATAATGTGTGATTAGAGTTAGGCAACTAAAATACCTAGTTAATGTTATAACTGTTAGAACTATTTTTTAGCTTTAATTGGACAGTGTAGAGATGACAGGAAACGAGGGGAGAGAGAGAGAGAGAGAGAGAGAGAGAGAGAGACAGACAAAGGTCCCAAGCTGAACAGGAAATGGTGATGGCACCTGAATGTTTCACTCATGTAAGGGCAAAGTTGACATGAGACAACAAAAAACACTTATGTTTGGGAAAAGTCAACACTTAACTGTTACTCGCTTACTAACTTAATTTCAAGTCTGGGACAGGACACACACTCTGGTGTCCTGGGTGAAAGCTGCAGGTCAGCAGGTCCTTACTTGAGACTTGGGAGACGCCAATAACAAGCCTCTTTGCCCATTCTGGCTTTATATAAAGCTTCTGAAGTGTGTTCTCTGCATGTGGGTCCTGTTTAACAACATTACACCAAGTCTGCCTGGGTCTTGACCTGACTTCTTTGAGCCCAGACATAATCTCTTTCTCCCTATTTCTCTGAGTGACCATGCCCTCAGTGTTATCAGTGTCTAAATCCAGCTGCGTTCTAGAGCGAGACCTCATTATCTTTGTGTAAAAATTCATAATCCTCTGCAACGGCTAAAGCTTTTTCTGCCACGTCAAAAATTCAACTAGGAGTCCCTCTCCCCTGTGCTACCCCCATCACACGCACTCAACGTTCTCCATCAAGGTGAGCAGAAATAGAGGTGGGTGGAGAAGGTGCCTTTCCACACTCAAAGGAAATCACATCCTCGTTTTATTGCTGCAGTATTTTTCCGAGACATGAAAAACCTTTTCGGAAAAACCACAGCGGAGCTTTGGCGGGGGCCCACAGAGAGGATCCCGGGAGCGATAAGAGAGGATGATGCGAGGGTGCTAATTCCCAAGATAACATTCACAGACAAATCTCTCTTTTGATGTGTTGAAACACAATCAGATTGCAAAAATCTATGAAGCAAAGTTCAAATATAGACCCCCGGAGCAACGCGGGAGCAGCTAGAGGGGTATTACAGTGAGATTGTGAGCGAGTGAGGTGAGATAAGTGACCAGGCTTTTATCTTTTACAGGAGTTCATTACAAGTGTTAACAGTCACTTTTATTAATCCATTCCCCTACAGATAATTTCTTAATCTACCTCAACTTGCTGTTAAAGTAAAATATGTAATGTGATGCAGTGATCTTGTAACACTGAGCATATGCACATGCACGTAGGTGTGCACACCTACACAGACGCATGCAGAAGCTCTATCTGTCTAAGTAAAGGCTGTGCATATCACGTAATGAAAAACAAACTTACAGAGGGAGGGAGAAACTGGCACATTTCTTTAAAAAAAAAAAAATGCTGCAAACAGTGGACGAAAAATAAAAAAATGTGTGCAGTCTCTCTGTCAGCCGTTTCGGAGACAGTTTTATCTTAAAATAGTAGTAACAACACAGGACATTCTGTCTCCCTGTCAGCCATTTTGTTGAGATAACACTAGGCTTCTCTAAGAGGCATAGAATATAACGGGCAACCTTTTTTTTTTAAAGCTTTTTCTAACTGTCACACACTATCTGCACATTCCTCCATCACTTTTTTATTTTTATTTTTATTTTTTTAACTTGTTTTACTTTATTTTTGAACGCTGTCCGTTTGTGTCCGAAATGAATTCAGACTTCTCGTCTCTCTGTTTCTGTCTCTGTATCTCTGCCTCGGTCTCCGTGCAGCCATGGTCAAACTGTCTCCATGGCAACCCAGAGTATGGGAGAGAGGGATGCCGTCGTCTGTCCGTCCATCTGCCGTTATGTGAAGTCTTAGATTAGATAGTGAATGAGTGAGTAAGTGACTGAGTGTGTGTAGGTCAGTGACTCAGCCAGCGTGATCCGAATGTGTGTGTGACTGAATGACAGTGTGTATGAATAAGCGAGCATGACCTCCTGCCATCAGCATGTCCCAAACTACGTCTGATTTTGATGCAGCATCTGTGCATGTGTGCATGAGTGTGTTTTCTTTTTTTTTCAACGTGTGGTGGTGTGAACAGATGCTCCGAGGGCACAGGAAAAAAAATAAAAATGGAGCTTAAGCAGAGCAGCATGTGGGGAAGACTAAAGGACACTTGACCAGAAGACATTTGTGCCAACCAGGGGACACATGAGTGACATTTTGGCTGTGGCTGTGAGTGACAATATGACACTTAAGCTGACCAGAGGGCACTCGGAGGGGGGGGGTTACTTGAGTCAACCAGAGGGGGCACTTTGGTCGAGCAGAGGTTTACATCACTTGCCCAGAATAACATGGAGCACCCAGAAGACGCTTGGGCTGGCCAGAGCACCCTCGAGCGGGCCAATGAGAATAGCAGTTGTGTCACACTTGGGCAGCTCAAGTGTCCCTCAATAGTGACATCTGGGCAAAAATGAAGCATGAAATCCCACACTTAATTAATGATTCAAACCAAAGGGAACTTGGGCACTCGGAGCACAAATGGCAGGGGTGACGACCCCTGTATTTCCTGCCTTCTGTGCCCCACTGAATCCACCGTATGTCTAGCTGTTGTGTGCATGTATGCTTTGTGTGTTAGTGTGTTTTTGTCCACCGGTGTCTATCTCCTCTTCCTATTTCTATCAGTATGCATGTAGGTCATGTGGAGCTTTATCCCGAGCTGGAACCGCTGGGACCTGATCGCCTGAAGTGAGGCTTGCCGGTCCAGGTGGGTAAAGCACTGACTCATGACCCACCAAAAAAAAAAAAAAAGGTCAAAGCACAGTGGCTCTCACACGGAATACATTTAATAATCATTTCCGCTGATCATTTGCATTTCCCCTGGCTGCTGCACATGCAGTTTTGCCTGAGAAGTCTAACCCCGCCGTGCTTCATTTGAATGCCAGGATTTAATTGTTGGTCTACCTCCTGAGCCGTCGCATTAAAAAGCCCAAAGTCTGAATATAATGCAAACGCGACGCGATGTTAGAGTGAAGGAGAGAGAGCGAAAGATGCAGGATGTGCAGCCTGCGTCGTGTCCTCAAAAGCACGAGCACCAGGCGAAGCCTCTCCCCTGAGCTTGTGCCACTGTACTGCAGACCACAACATAACATGACCTTGTTTTTATCTTTGCTCAGCAGATTGGAAAACAAAAGGGATGAGGGGGAGGTTAAAAAAAAAAGAAATTCTGCCTTTTTTTTTCTTCTTCTTGGAAAAAAAAAAAAAATCATAGAATTGGCTTTGAAATAGCCACTCTTGAAATGAAATCCACAGCTTATTCCATGACAGTCCTGTATTTTTCAGTTAGTGGCTTTCATTGAAATGACTCAGCACATGGAGGATCCAGCAAAGAAGTAAAGCAGGGACAAAAAAAGAGAGAGAGGGAGGGAGGTGAGGATAAAACCTTGAAATACTATAGATCTTTAAGCTGTAATTACACTTAAACCAGCCTTTGTTTCTCTGCATAGTAAGAGCCTGTAAGCTTCAGTGGTCGCCATCGCACAGTAAGATTTATATATATCAACGTATACACACGTTCAAAGGCCAGACATGAATGACTTCCTGTCTAAAGATAACCCTTTATGGAAGATGTGGTTTCTGTAATCCTCACCGTCTCTGTGCTTCAGCTTCCTTCTCGGTGGAGTCCACTTCTTGAAGGTGTTGGTAGGCGGGGCCCGAATACTTGGATCCTCCAATTGGATTCAGCCTTCCTCGGGGAATGGGCGGGGTCCTGCGCGAAGCTGACCAATGAGCTGTCCGTGTTCTCTGATCTGGGCTGTGAGACAAGGAGCCGCTTCTGTGGAATAAAAAGAGGTCAGGAAGGAGTCAGAAGTTATTAATGAATATAGTAAGTCATAGAAAATGCTGTTAGATACGTAGCTAGTGGGATTTTAGCTGGTGTCAGCAGCAGAAGTCTCACAGGTCCCTTTTATTATATATAAGAATTAATTAAGACTTAAAACTTGAGTTGGGCAATATCTAAATTAAACTCAGTTTAACTGGGTCAGATAGGGTCCTGTTGTATTGCTGGGGGTCTCAGGATTGTGTGTCAGTATGTGTAAAACTAAAGTGGATCAGTCAAGATGGCTATCAGCTCTAATTACATGTCATAATATCATATCATCATCATCTGAGGAAGAAGTGTTTTTTGAAGCGAGTACATTGATTTTTATTGCTACTTTTTTTTTTTTTCACCACGGCTGCCTGTCAGTTAGTGGAGCATCAAGTCTGTCCTCTGGCTGTTTTTGGATTAAGTCTCTCTCTTCTTTTTTAGAATAAATTTATCCACTTCCACGGGTCAGTTTTGGAGCCAGGCCAGAATTATGGACCTGTGAAAATCTGTAATAAGCATAATCTCTACAGTGATGTCTGTATCAATATATGACCTCAAATGCTTTATCAAACTGAATATTTATAAAACACTGGACTGGAAAATTAATTGCCCTTTTCCAGCAAATAGTCCCAGAGCGCAGGCATGAAGCTCAGGATCTACGACCAGGAACTCTGATCCATTTTGCATTTGACTCACATTGTTTTGAATTACATTCATTATGTTATTTTAATCTTACTGTTGTGTGACAGAGATTCAAATTCTTTTGTGGATTTTTTCTTTATTTGACTGTCAGTTAATTTTTCGATATCGGTACTGATACTGATACCTTGACCTCGATACTGATTCATAACAATACTTTTGTGGATACTCATTCACTCCTTAGTATCAAAGTTTGGTAACGAATGACGAATGTTCAAAGTGTCCGAGTTTGAGACCCAGCCCTCGTTATGAAAAATGAAGCCAACGTGGAAGATCCACAAATGGCCACTAGAGTCCGCCTTAAATGAGGGTTTGGCCATTTTTGAGTGACAGGTAGGCGAGCGTATGCTTGCCACAAACCGGCACGCACCGAAGTCTCGGCTCCAAACACGGCACCACCTCTTTGCCCTATTTACCCATTTTTGGGTTGGCCGAGAGTTAGGCGGAGTCAGGCGCTGCCATGATGGTGACGGCTGGGCAGCTCGCTCTCAGCTTCAAAACTGCTCCTCAGAAACCTGTGGGTGACGTCACGGAGGCTACATCCATCTATATTTACAGTCTATGGATGTAACACAAGTTCACTGGCCGAGACTGGAACCGTGGACGTCGTGGTTATGTAGTAAAAGCCCTAATGCAGCGTGTGACTGCGATGTTTGAATGATGTTGCTACTTCCTGCTGAAGTTGAAATGCAGTTAATGTTCCTGAGCTCCTGAGACGAGTTCTTGGTTCCTGCAGAAGTCTGAAGAGTGTCATTAACAACACCTCTGCTTAGTTACACATCCTTTAAGATAACTGCTCATTTGTGGCTGCCACATAAATCAGTTGTATTAGAGTAATTAAAAAGTATGGTGTTTATGTGCATATCCCCTTTGTTTACATACAGCCTCTCAAAAGAGCCAGAAAGTGTGTGTGCACACTATGAGTTACTTTACTGAAGTAGCCTCATGCTGCTATTATATTTTTATATTTTTTTCAGGTTTAATTTTTGCCCAATCCCCATTTACAATGTTCTGGCTCTGAGCCCTCATTCATATTTAACTCTGCTGTTTTGAAGGATAGATTTGCCTCTAAAAATGGGCTTCTTAGCCATAACAACTGGGAGCTCAACTTATATTCAGACACTTAATAGTGTTGGCAGAGTTTTATATAAGGGCTTTTAAATGGGATATTTCTGAAAAAACAGAATTAGCCTTGGCCTGTTTCTTTCTGGCTATTTTGGACCATGGTATCCCAACATAACTCTGCTGTCCGGACAATAGTGCCTGAGTATGTGCATAAGCTGATGTGACTGCAAAAAAAATAAACCCCGATCACCCATTTGTGGTAACAGCAACAGACTTCCAGCCAAGGACTTTTGTGATCAACTGAGAGAAACTCTCTTTATGGAGAGAGAAAATGAGACAGAGAGAAAAAAGGGTGAAGGAAAAGTCTTGCTGGAGTTTGGCCAAAAGGTCATAGAGGTGGACTTTGTGGTTGGAAGGTTGTCTGATGGTATTTCTGGTTTGCCTTGGAAGACATCCTCTCAGCTGCTGCCTGCATTCCCCTGAAAAAAGATGATTAACCCCCAGCTGCTGCGGTGGAGTCGCTCAGCAGTAAGAAGCAGGAAACCGTGAGCGGACTGAGAGGCTCTCGGCTGTGAATGACTGTAACTGAACGGCAACGAAAGACAACAAAGGCACAAAAAAAAAAAAAAAAAACATTATGTGCACAGTTTCCTCATTTCCTCTGGGGTCAATGAAAGTTTGGTTTCATGTTTTTTTTGGTGAAATAACAAAAGGGGAGGGGCGCTGTGGAAGACATGGTGACTGAGAAAACATTGGAATTGATGTGGTATATTGTGGTTAGTGTGTTTGCATGATGAGATGTTTTAATCAAGGTCTGTGGTTAATAATGATAATAATAATAATAATAATAATAATAATGATGATGATGATAATAATAAAGAATTTGCATCCCGACCCCCCAGCAACAGTCAGGAGCCCACACTGGTGGATGGAGGCAGGTCCCTGCCACGCCCCACCCACGGACCCGAGTCATGCTCAACCCAACATCCCTCTGTTTTTTTAAGGTTTTTGAATATATTACTGACAAAGTAAAAAAATTCCTACACGCTATAAAAACAGAATACCAATAGATGGTGTGATGTACAGACTCCTGCTGCAGGAGCTCAGCTCTCTTTGTTTCAGCTCGGTGAATGTGTTTGCTCGTGTGTATTGTAACAGAAAAACCAACCTGGGCGAAGATGGGAATTCTAACTCAGAAGGAGACACTTTGTTTGTGTGTGTGCGTGCGTGTGTGTGTGTGTGTGTGTGTGTGCGCGAACTGAAGTGTGTTGCTGCTGATGAACATGCCAAAGCCCATCCAGCTCGAACACACCACTGAGCAGTGTGAGAAAAAGCTTACTAGGATTTACATGTCTGCGCTGGCTCATAAATCCCTGCACATGTGCTTCCCATTTTATCTCTGTCCCATCTCGTCTGTGTTCATGACTGTTATAGATATGCTTATTAACATGTTTATAGCTTTAATTATAATCACTATCATTCTTCCGTAAATCAGCCATTAGCTTTCTCTGCACTGTAATGTGGGTAATTCAATTTCTCCCTTCACTGCGTCCCCGCTGCGTTCGGGAAAGGACACCGAAGTTGCTTATTGTTTGTATAATCTGCATTAAAACTGCTTCTCGCAGTAAACAGAGGGGAACAGCTGCGCTCTGGGTGCAAACTGAACCTCATACCTGTGATGTTTTGCTGCGCCTCTGGAGCTGCTTGACGGTGTGGCGGTGATGTTGCAGTGCGGGAAGCTGGACTCACAGTCGTTTCCCTGGCGAGGCTGGGAGGAGCGTTTGCAGTACTGCAAAAAACAAACAAACAAACAAACAAACAAACAAACAAGAACAACAAGAAAATTGTAAGTTTTTCTAAAAATGAAAAATCCTTCATATCAATTAATCATATGACGTTAAAGGTCCCATTTTTTAACAGAGTGAGATTTCCATGTATTTTTTTTAAAATCATAAAGCAGGTTTATGTTCTATATTGATACTGTGAAAGTATCAGAGTCCACAGAGAAATGCACAAAACAACATATATATCTTCTTCTGGATATCAACACTTCAAGTAAAACACCAGAAAAAGTGTGAAACTTCACACTTTTAAAGACGTACATTTTTACATGGTGCGATGTAAAGCGTTCCCACTCAATGAAACGTCTCCTCTTTCTTAAGGAGGGTATGGTGAGATTTCGTAGATCTCTCCAGTTAACCTCCCCCAGCTCTCTCACTCATGCTGGGAGCCTCAGGGTGGGGTGTGCCTGCTGCTTTGATTCTGGAAACTGATTGTCAGACTCTTAATGGAGTCACGTCACTTCTATTTCTGTCTTTCCACCACCCCACCTTCCTCGTCCTCATTCTTGCCTTTTCAGGGATTGAGGTAAATTGTTGTGGAGAGCAGACGGGAGGCTGTTGATACAATGAAACTTGATATAATGAAGAGCACAAAGGCTTCTGGAGGGTGGCAACATCACAGACGACAGCGATGGTTCAATATTTGGCAGATGGTCAAGAAACAGGAGACGCCTACCTGGAAAAGATTGGCGCACTGTGGTGTGTATGTTACAGGTGAAAGGCAACAATCGTACACAGTATATCTGCATTTAAATTGAAGTTACTCTTCTATGCCACAGAGGACTTGCAACAACATAATGTGAACTTTCTATTAGTCACTCATAACGCAGCCCTCTGACTCGCACGTAGACGTTGCTCTGGTTTGAATGCCGTTAAGACAGTTGCACAAATCCTGTAAATTCCTTGGTAAAATGATGAGATCCCAGCAAAGCGCCACACAGAAATCTTCTTAATTCTATGGTAACAACCATGTCTAATGTTTAATATGACAATCTGCTGCTGATCTTAAACATTTCAGAGAATAAATTTGAATATTTTGAACAGTATAGTATAGACGCAGATCATTTGCATATTAACCCGGCTCCATGTGCTATCTTTTCTTTAAGTGACACTTCGCATGAAATAAGGCAAGAAATACCATGAAATGAATCATTAATATGCCCTGTTTAAAGCCTGGATTCATCACAGTGGGAAAGTTGATTAGTTAAATCTCTGCAATTAAGCTCTCAGTGTGTCTTTGTACCCTGGGATATCAAGAAATAAAAGATGGAGAATTGAAATATGTGGACTTGCTTTATAAACAACGGTGTCTCATTCTGCAAATACATACAGATCTTTTAAAAGCTCATGATGTCATTTTTTTTCTTGAGCCAACTCATAATTATTTTGAAGCTGCAGCTCATGGTGTTGTATTGTATTATAAGGTTTTCATGATAATTTGTTCACCTGTTTTACACGGTCACTCACACAAAAGTCCTGGATCATTTCACCCTGATGGTTTCTAACAAGATTTATTGCTTCTTGTATTCTTCCTATAACACGGATCTATATCTTCATCTTTATTGCTTTCTATCCATTTTGAATCTCTTTCTCATCCACATTGATCCTTCCTGTGTCCCCTCTCCTCCCCTCTCCTCCCCTGCGCTCCCCCTCATGACGGGATATCTAAATCAGCACTGCAGTGGAGGTGTGCGGGTCCCAGCTTCTTTCTTTTTCACTCTTTTCATTTCTTCAGTCCCCACATCTCTGGAGAGCCAAATATGCAATGAAACAAAGCAGCTCTTTGATTCTCCGCTTCATGATGCGGTTGACAAGGCAGACTCACTCAGTTACACGGCAGCAAAGATCTGCTGTGAGCTTCTCAAAAGAAACACAGGACAGCACAAGAAAGTGATTTAGGCTTCAAACTTTAAAAGCCCGAAAGATGCAAGGGGAGCGGTGCCGGTTTGATTTCTCACCTACAACACACAGACCTTATCTGTGGTTGGCATCTATCTGTGGCAGCGACAGTTTCCTCTCCTCAGCGTTATCTGAGCATCGTCTACACTCTAACTTCTAGACTTTGGTGACATCAGGTAAGAGAGGCCTATTTTTGTGCAATTTCTTGCTCCACAGTACTTTCATGACTGTTCTCTATACAAAGTTCCTAGCGCTTGATGTCTGACTAACAAGGCTGTCACTGATGCAATCCCTTTTAAGGACCCTCTGCGGGACACCAGCCTCATTAGCGTCACACATGCTGCCATGGTTATGTGACCATTCAGACATTTGGAGGCTGAATTGTATTTATAAAATCATGATACAGTGACAGGAAGAAAGTGAGCCCTTTGGAGTTACCTGGTTTTCTGCATTGACTGGTCATAAAATATCACAAATCTAGACAAACCCAGTGTCCCTAAGCTTGTATCACACAGATAAATACAATCTTTTGTGTCTTTGTTGAACATACCAAACACTGATTGTGCTGGTGGAAAAAGTAAGTGAACCCTTGGATTTAATAACTGGTCGAACTTCCTTTGGCAGCAATAACCTGAAACCAGCTCTACCAGCAGCTGCTGATCAGACCTGCATAATGTTCAAGGGGAAGTTTCTTCCTACAGAACGGCTTCAGTTCAGCAGCCCAGCTCTAGGAAGAGTAGAAGAAATCATCTCCATTTATAGACAGATTGTCTGACTGCGGACTGATGAACGTCTGAACTCTTTGAGATAACTTTGTGCTTCATGCCAATCAACTGTTCTTGAGACTAAATCTTCTGAGATTTGTGAGTCATGGATCATATCGGCAGATACAAAAACCATCTCAGTGTAGTTTTACATCTCGTCTCTCAGGCTTCTCTCTGGAGCTCTAGTAACAACAGGTCGGTGAGCCAATCAGAAGAGAGGAGGTTCTGACTCTCTGTTCTGATTGGCTGACTGTTTTGTGATCAGAACATTTCAGGTAAGACACCCAGAGAAACCAAATCCTACAAGGCTCCTGATAGGCCAGACTTGGGGGCGTGGCAGAGGGCGGTGGTTCTTTCCTTGTGAGTCCACCATGTTTATGCAATACTTATCTTACACAATTCTGTAAGATGAAAAGAATGCAGATATACAGTATTAATTTAATGCAAATCAAATACATTTGAGGGAGCAATCAGATAAATCCAACACCGCCCTGTTGCATCACCGCCTGTGCTGCGACTGCTAAAACTTCTCTCATCTTTTCCGCTCTCTGCTGCTCTGACACCAAACACATTCAAGCTGCTAATTGATACAGAAGCTTCCAGCAAGAAGTTGTTAATTTCTCAGCCTGTGATAAAATGGAAAATATGAAGTTTTCACTGTGGGACATTACGCCGGTGACCTAAGAAAGCACAGCTACACTTATTCAAACGGAGGAGGATCTGTCAACGCTCGGATGTGCTGTTAATTAATTAATGATTGAGAGGAAATGTACGGGAGTTTAATCGCCTCTGCTGCTTGTAACTGAAGGAAAGTCCAAGTTTCCTGACTCAACAACGCTTTGCTTTTACAGTTACAGAAGTCTTGTGTTTAACTTGTTTATCAGTTATTCTCTAATACAGAGCATTGCCTACTCGCTCACGGAGGGAGAAGTGCCTCCAATCCATTCACGCTGACACTGTGCGGTTCGGCGTCCATTTTGTTTCCGTTTGAAAACAGATTCGAGGCTTTAGAAAAGACCGCTTGAGGAAAAAGAAAACCTAAACTGCGTGCATGCGTCATACAGCACTATACTGACTGTGCACAGGGATCATCAATAAAAATGTAATGTTTCTTCGCACAGCTGCAGGCGGAGAAACTCGGCTCTTTAGCTCCATAAACATGTGCAGATACGCCAGAGCAGAAGTAATCATCACTTCAACGCTGACTTTGTGCCACATCTGGACATTTGTAGTGCAAAGGGTGCATGTAATGGTGTATATTAGTGGATGTGAATGTGTGTATGTGTGTGTGGACTGTAATGGATGTTTTAATCTCTGAGATAGAGGCTAGTGTGCACCGTATGCCTCTGGCACAGACGTTTTTTAACACTGACAGACTCTCCGGAGGGGGAACCAGGAGATGATTTCTATGATTTGTACAGAGATGTTGGCATTAATAACAGCGATGCAGCATTATAAACACACACACACACACACACACTGTAGTCTCAGACCTAACCTTAGCAGTAGGCGCAGGGTAGTCTTGTTCACGATAGACAGAAAGATAGCACAGATTTAATTATGCAGCAATGACAGACGGACTCTGTGGAACACCTGCAGAATTCATGATAGGGTGGTAAAAGCTGATTGATAGAGAGAGACTGTCTCACTCAGAGCTGCTCTTTAGTTTACTGTATAATCAAATACTTCCAGCAAATGGCCCTGAGGTGCTAATCAGAAGTTTTCATTTTCTATAACAGGCCACCGCTGGAAACTTCCGCTGCTTTCGTCATGACCCGCGCGACCACATGAGGTGTTCGTCCACGGACGCACTCGCTAAAATGCAACGGGAATGTAAAAAATCCAAAATGCATTTAGATAAGGCGAAATTAAATGGGGATTTAATTATAGTGACGAACAAAGGCTGCAGAGAAATTCAGCATATCATCCTGCTGTGTGTGACACATTTCTGTGAGTGCATGCTACTGAACACCAGTGACCCTGTGTCTGTTGTTCTGTGTTGAGAAATGTTGGTAATTGATCGCCTGCAGACAAAAATCGATGTGATTCTGGGTGCGTAGGCAAAAATAAATAAATAAATAAATAAATAAACAAATACAATTCATTTGCATGTAAGTTCCCCGAAGGCTCGTGGAGGAATGAAATAAATAAAACAAGATTTTAAAAGCAACATTTTTACACTAAAGATTAGCTGTGTTTTTTCTAAACAATGCATTCTGTAGAAACAGTAAACAATGATCAGTAATTCATGAGCCGGCGCTAATCGAGCAATTAGCAAAATAAGAGCCAAAGGACTACTTTTACATTTCTTTCCTATTATATTTAAGTATAATGTGATTCTATTGTAGTCTGTTGAAATGTATTCTATTGTAGTTTTCTGTTCTTGGCAGAGGAGATAATCATCAACGTGCCAAATAACAGAATAATAATGACTCTGTTTGAATATAAACTGCTTCACAAAAGAGACTTAGCAGTCAGACAGGAGCTGACGCTACAAATACGTCTCTCTAATGTGTGAACTCAATGTCCTGTTAGCAAGCTAACTACAACCATGACTTTGAATAACATTAGCATTTTCCCAGCTGGTTAGTGTGTTAGTAGCTTCTCTTTTTCTCTGGTAATTTTGACCAACAATGACTCAGAGCTAGAAAGGTGCATTGTGGCAATTAAATAAACTAAATAGATTCTCTTAAAACTGTATTAAGATTTCAGCCTTCAGTTGCAAATGTAGAGAGGACTGACAGTTCACTTTAATCAATTAAGGCTCACAGATCATAAAAAGTATGATTCCTGTCTGCGGGTTAGAGTTTATGTTCTGAGCTAAAGGAGGCGTGGATCTCCATTTAGTTCAGAGTGTTTAACCTGACCCGCTCTAGTTGGACAAACTTACATCCATTATAGGGAATGTGAAGTTGACGTCAGGATCCTGCACACAAACCTAAAGGATCTTCTTTTTATGCACCTGATACTAAACATATCTGCCAAAGTCCATTAATAGTGTGACTGATCAATTTTACATTTTGCTTGGTTTGATAATTGGACCAAAAAGAGGAGTGACACTTTACCTTTATGACTGTGCTCTCTGTTTTTTTGGCTTGCAAATGATTAGATCTTATATCCAGCCACTGCAAAACTTTTCTTAACTTTTAAACTATTGCAAAGTGAAAGAACTTAGTCAAAAAAACTGACATAATTTACAATGTCCAGGTATGTGAGTGGAGGTAGTGCATTAGGGTCTGTAATCCAGTCTCGGGCTGCCGAGTCATATGGATCTATGTTATATCATTATTAGTTTGCCCAATTATCGTTGCTTGGCATTGTGATTTTAATTTAATTTCTTCTTCCTTTCTCTTTCTCTTCCACCTTCTCCATCTCTTCCCCTCCCTACCAAAATTGAACCAACCTGCAAAACCCAGAAAATCAATCCTAAAACCTAAACTGTGATTTCTCATTAAGTATGAAAAAGATTTCACGAAGCTGAAGTGAACTGATAAAGTGCAGTGACCCGTTTAAAGTCTGAAGAAGAAGAAAAGGAAAGAGTTCAAAGAGCAGTAGGTTGGAACATTTCTCCCATTAACTTCCATAATAAGAAAGAATATGGAAGACATAAAAGTGAAAGGTAAAAGCAATAATGTCCAAAAAGAGCTAAATGTGAACATTTGAATCAGGTTTCAAGTTGAAATGAAGAGCCAATAAATGAAGGCGGAATAATTGAGACCTGAAATATAAATATTACTCCACTAGACCAAAATAATGTTCACTTTTAAATGCTCATTTACATTCAGTGCAGTATAGAAACACTAACTCTTTAAATGTGATTAAAGCATTACTAATTTTATGGCATTTACTGTAAGTGATCTAAATCCTTGCAGAAGGTTGGACAGTTGCCATTCCCTTGATGTTCACGTAAGTTTGGGAAGTCAGGTTGTTTGTCTTTCGCAGAGCACTCAGCTTGAGGGTAATATAAGGAGGCAGGCCTAACACGCCGTCTTCACAAACTCCAGATATTTTAGATTACTTTCAAGCCTTGGTTAGCTCTGCTCTCCAAGCTTGATCTGAGTTATCTGAACCCTATGTGAACTGAAACTCAAGTGGAGCTCCTCAGGCAGGAATGCCCCGATGCTTTAAAGTCTATAAGCCTAATATTAAAGTTGGCAGTGCTGCTCCATTCAGAAGTTTTTACATCTATGACCTGTTGATCCAAGTTAGACATGTATGTGACATGAGCAGCCATAATTATCATTTTAAGGGTGGGGGCAGGGATTCACTGAGTTTCTGTACACTGGAATACTTGAGGGCTTTTTCTCTAGAGCTTGAGGCTGGGACATTTGATACACAAAGAGGATTGTGAAAACTTTCTACAGCTAGATAATATACACATTTGTCCCATATTGTATAAAGGTAGATAAAACGAGCTGTCAGGACTTCCTGTATCTTTGTGATGTCACAATAAAGCAGTCACAACTGTCAGCTATGCCCCAAGCCCCGCCCACCTGGACCCAACATCCAACCTTTGGTTACCTGAAATCTGCTATTTTTACTCGATCACTCAGAAAACAGTCAGCCAATCAGAAGAGAGGCTCAGAGCCTCCTCTCTTCTGATTGGCTCACAGACCTCTTGTCACTAGAGCTCCAGAGAGAAGCCTGAGAGAGGAGATGTAGAACTACACTGAGATGGTTTTTGGTTCTTAAGAACACAAATATATCTTCTCATGGATCAACACAGGCGAAGTGTAAAATATGGACCTTTAACAAAATATTTTTGAAAGATTTCTCTGATCTGGTGCCTCTGTTTCTGAAGGAATAGTTTGAAATTTGGTGAAATCTGCTCATTTGCTTTCTTGCTGAGAGAGAAGATGAGAAGTTCGATACCACTCCTATGTTTGAACAGTAAAACACTTCTTTTTAAATGCCCAGCAATCCACCTTGACCTTCCCTGTGACTTTTCGCCACACTTTAAGAATATCAGACAACTTTCTGCTTTGGCTCTGGATAATGTTTGAGAACAAGTGAGTGTTTACTTTTATGTTAATGGGAATAATAAGGACAGATCAGCCAAATCAGGCCAAGGACTGACGGTCAGCTGTTTCATGAACTGCTACTGTGAATTTCAATTATCTCTGATTCATGCAGTCTGGGTCCCACAATTAGGATTTGATCCATCTTGAGTGTATAAATGTGTTTATGATGCATGGAGAGTCCCTTATGTATACAGTATAGTACACATGCTTTGCTTCATTGTAAATTTAAATCATGCCCTCAGAGGAAATGTACAATTCATTCAATAAAGCTTCTTGTCAAACCTTGTAGATTAGATAGGAAACTTATATAGTAAGCATGTTCAAGTGGTTAAAACTTATTTCTGCATAATGATGACACACACAAATACACACACACACATTCTCCTAAGGTAATGGCAGATGTGGATTTGACTGACATTCAAATTAACGCAGTGTTTTCCATACCAGCCACTCCGAGGAGCACATCTGGGAGAGA
This sequence comes from Seriola aureovittata, assembly GCF_021018895.1. Lineage (NCBI taxonomy): Eukaryota > Metazoa > Chordata > Actinopteri > Carangiformes > Carangidae > Seriola > Seriola aureovittata. Next base: position 23,460,462 of record NC_079377.1, read on the forward strand.
TGTGATGACAAAGAGTGCTGAGTAGATGATGAATGACGGCGCTAGCCAGCGCCGCGCTCCCAAACCACTGAACGATTGCTCGCTCACAGAACCTGTCAGCCTGATGCAAGTGGCCAGGTGGAGACGGGAATAGCCTACATACTGATTCATGTGCAGCTAAAAAACTACAGGGGGTTGATGAATTCAATGATAGATGCAAATACTAAGTGTGGAAATCGTGGTGAACTGTATATGTCTGTGATTTGTGATGATCTCTTCAGGGACGCTGCTAGAAAACATCTAATTCTGGATGTTTGTTGGCTTCTTGCAACTGCACCTAATGTTTTAAATCTGTGGTTTGTGTTCTTGGTGGGAACTGTATCTTTTACTGGTGTAAGTAATAAATAATAGAAGATGGTTTTTGAATCCCACTCTTTTGAGACTTGCTGATATTTAACCACGACTGATTGAAGCTGATGTTGTCCGAGTTATAACGTCTTCCAAATGTCAGGTCAGGGTGTATGAACATGTTTGAGCGTCTTAACTAGACGACAGAAAAGAAAGAAAGTCATGATGGAAAGAGGAAAAACAGCAGCGGTCACCTCATGCATTTGCAGGTTGTTGTTAGTGGTCCTCATCTTGGCATCCAGGGCATTATGGGAATTAGCAGAGTAGTTTTTCAGACTGCGACTCTCCTTCAGATGTGCCTGGAGCTTCTCTCTGCGCCTCCTGAACACAGAGAAAAACAAGATGTTGTACAATTGGAGTTCACTTCAGGAGAGCATCAACTACCATCAGCTCAATTACTGTGAATCCTTTGTAGGTCTGCAGGTTTTCATTCCAGCCAATCAGTATGTAATTTCAGTGATTATCAAATCAAGACGTGTCTCTAACATTGGTACGTATTAGGATAAAGCATCTGCCAAATGCCATTAACCTTCCTCAGTTGCAACATCCCTCCTTTAGCATCACATTAGGCTCTCAACTTTAGCTCTAGTAAAAACGTGTTTTAAATTCCAATCAGCATCGTGAAATTAGCAAATCCTGCCTGCAACTAATCTATAATTTTGCTCTTAATAAATCAAAACATGGGATTATTATAATACATTTGAAAAACACAGATGTCAGACAATATCAACCCTAAATTGTACACATGTAGTATCCAGGGTCCAGTCATCCTTGATATTAGTTCAATATCAACTTAGACGAGTACAGAACATTAAAGAACATGCACCCGTGAGCCACAACGTCACAGATAAAACCAATAATGTTGATTATCTGATAACAACAGTGCAGGTCAAGGTCTGGGATATATTAGAGGGTAAGTGAACAGTTGATTTTAGTAGTCAAAGTGTTGGATGCAGGACAAAGGGGCAGATGTAAGACCGGAGCTGTGTTGGAACAGGTCCGGTCCGCAGTGGCTCAACCTCAAATCCTACAGAACTTAAAGGATCTGGTGTTGGGCGCCCCGGAAGCTCACAAAGTACTAAGGCTGAGTCGTCACCACAGCGGCCCTGGTTTGAGTCCCGCTCAGGCCCTCTGCTGCATGTCATTCCCTCCCCCCCTAAATAAAGCAGAAATTGCTTAAACAAAAAAAAGGATCTGGTGCTAACGTCTTAGTGCCAGATACCACAGGGCATCTTCAGAGGTCTTTAGAGCTCTTTTAGCAGCATATTAGATTTTGTCATTATGTTTTGGCTCATCAGTGTAAAGTGCATGAAAGCCAGACGAAAACCAGGCCCAGACTATATAGGAAAGACATAAATACTGTATAGAGAGTAGAAGTCTTAATCTGGCGGTCTATCTGCTCTAGTCACAAACTTAGTGGCTTCTCTGCTTCTTCAGCTTTCGCCCCACTTCTTGAATCTACAGTGAGTCATGTCCTTGATGACATGTCAATCTCGCAGTCTCCTCTCGGACCACGGACTTAATATAGTGCGGCTGAGGAGAATTGCGTTCTCCCACTCTTCATGCCCAGGAGGACAGAGGAGAAGAAAGTGAGCTATTGACCAAAGGAGGTTTCTATCTATGCCTCTCCCTTCCTCCCTCAGCAGTGATAAAAAAGACTCCGAACAATCTAACCTCCAGTTTCTATGATGTACCTCGACTCCATTTATAATTTCTGTTAAGATGTTTTGAGTCGAGACTCTTCATTTCTCAAATGTGCTTTTATTTAAAAGGTTGACTCAGAATTATTTACTCCAAAGACACTGAAGGACTGAAGTCAATGACTGGCAAACTAATTAGTTTGACCCTAATCTTGCATGTCTCATGACAAGAGGTTGAGAGATAATCATGTTCGAGGAAGTGAAATAATTAGACCTTATGGAGAATAATGTTGTAATCTGATTTCCCCCCCACTCTCCTGAAAAGAGCTCTTCTGCTTTATTTTGCTCAGTACATTAGGTGCACGTAATTATTACAAATCAAGTTACCCTACCTTGTGCGTTTACACTGACTTGAATGAAAAGGCGCTATGAAGCTGCAGCGTCACGGCTTGATGCTACGCTCATTATCAGACACAGCCGGTGCAAGCCTTAGCAGTTCCTGTCTGGGAGACTCTGCTGAATCACGGCGATGTAATGAAGTGTTTACAAACAGCCTCACAGTCAGCTCCCATCCTCTCCACCTCCGTCGCACTTAAATTATACTTTCTTAGAGGAGGGCTGTGACATTTGGAACCCACCACTTTTAGAAAAGTGTTTACTTAATATGAAAGATCCATTATCTCGTCTAATACCTCGGCACAGTCTGGTTGTTTATTTGACGCTTTAGCATGCAAAACTGTATGTTTGCTCTCTGTGATAGGAGCATATGCTTTTGCTGCAAAAGAAAAATCTTAATGTTTGCCGAGAGATGCGTCATCTATCATCTTGCATCACCCACTGTTTGTACCACACAGAAAGCTTTGCTTCATTATCTAGAAACCGACTGTCCCAACTCATTCACTTCACGTAACAAAGACGTCAACCCGAGGGCCTAGCTTCACTCAAATAAGATCACACCTGTTTGAACGGTGTCCTGTGGCTGCAGCTCAGACTAAAAATGTGTAAAAAGAGACGTTCCTATTGGCAGAAAGCTCAATCTCACAGGTCGAGTTGCTCCAAAATTAGTCACCTACTCGTTTGATACCCCTGCTTAATTAGAGTTAATTACACTACTTATCATACTCATCACTAGGTCTTTCAATTAATTTTTTGGGGGGTATTTTATGCCTGTGTTTGATAGCGCAAGTAGAGAGATAGAGGAGGGAGAGATGCCACGGGGGGCGCCCCTTGTTAAGGTCTTACAAAAGGGTCTTTTCTTGTGATTAGAAATTAAGCAGCCCAGTATGCATGTAATTAGATCCACATTGCACCTTTCAGTTTACATCATCATGATCATTGGCAGCAGAGGAAGTAGTGTGTCCTTTATGTAGTGAGGCAGATCATGAGGATGTGCAGGTCGGGGCAGTGGATGGATGAGTGTGTTCACCTCCGATGACAGACCACCGCTTAACGCGTCAATGTTTTTATGAATCATAACCACCATGTTTCTCTGACCTTAAGTGTTTTAGTTGCCGACCTCTAACTATACCTCAACTATAATTTATTTGCAATTACCAAAATCTCACCTAAACTCTAACTTACATACAAGGTTATCGCAGAAAGGCTGAATTTAAAGGAGGGGTTTTACAGAACTGTTAAATAATTCTGTTTGGCAACAGTGCTGAAATTAAAATCACTCAATAGTCTGTTGATGTTCAGTGTGATGCTTTTGCTCCATATTATCAAAGTGATGGCTGCATGAACTGCATCCATTGTCTTCCACCGATCTGGGATCAGAACCTGCACGGACTAAGGAATCTGCAGCATGAATTTATGAATTTAAGGAAATCCGATCAGATCTGTCTCTTAACTAGAGTCTTTATATTTGATATTGGATGATCTTCTGAAGCGTTTGAAGCTGGGTGTTGCTCAGCCACGTCTGTCAGCTTCACTTGCTTGTGTAAAAGGTTTTTAGCCAGTCAAGACAAAGGCCCCAAAACTCTTTGAATGCCTTGCCTGTGTATTTAGGCTCATTGTCTTCAAGAGGGGCCCTATGTATAAAAACAGATATGAGTCATCAAACATGAATTTGAACACCCTTAAAAACAACTGAAGCTTTAAGTCAGCACTTTAATTATCAATTCACAGTGCGCCACACGTTGCCCTTTAAAGAGAAACAGCGACAGCGTGAACTGACAAATTGTTTGTGTGCCATTTAGCTACATTTTCATTTGGCTCCTTTTTTTTTTTCTCAGTGTGGGAAAAACCTTCGACTTCATCTTCATTCAGGTCACTGTGATGAACAGTCTGCATGAACACTTCCCTCCCGATCTGTATGCAGCTTCTCCATTGAACAAGCCAGTCCCCCCCCCCCGACTCAATTATGGATTCATTGAAAGCGCCTGTCCATCATGCCTTGATCCGATTATCTTGTTGTCAGGCTGCTCACTCACTCACATCATTATATTACAGAGGGAAGCCTATGGAATTACAGTGCCATCTATCACAGCCCACTGCACGGTCCATATACTCTGATTGACAGGCTGCCGTTACAAACCGGATGTTTGAGCCATCCTGTTGAGAATATAGGATCTCTGCAGGCAACCTATGCAAAGTTCTTACAGCCAGAGCTGGATGCAGACCATTCACACGCCTGTTAATGAGCACACACAGAATGCACTACAGCGATATGCAGATAGCGAGAGAGAAGGACAGAAAGGAGAGCGAGTGCAGGAGCCACATGAAGTGACCTTTTGGGATATAATGGCCTATGAATATGTGCGTGCACAAAATGAGATTTACAAATTGCTAGTCTGGGATTTCTTTTCAAGATGCTCGATGCCTCAACATGTTCCACCGGCCTTCGCTAAATTAAAAAAAAAAAAAAAAGTCTCCTTGGGCATTTTGTCTGCCCACGCCCAACTATCACTAAATACTGTAACATTTTGCTCACTTTAGGACCCCTGGCAGTTTTACTATAAATATTATCGTCAAAGAAAGTTTGAAAATCATTTGGGGGGGAAACTTTCCAGTTCAAATGGAAGCAAGGAAACGGACGGTTGGGATGAAATTACATGTCACTGCAGCTAATTTACCTGTCAATATATTCATGGGAAAATGTTGTATGTCACATCGGAGCATTGTTGGAAAAATGGAATCCATCTGACAGTTAGGTAAAACATCCAATTTTACAGTCCTTGAACTTTGTGTGTGTCTGTCTGTTATGCTGGTGTTGTGTTGAATTTTGTTTCCATACTGATTTGTGTTCCTCCTCACCTTGACCTGAAGCCGACCTCAGCCCTGACCCTAACCAGTGACCTCTGTGACGCGTGAGTCATAACCTCACCTGAACTCTAACCCCGCCCATGGAGCCATGGAGGGCAGCGCCGCAAACATTTTTCAAGCGTAAAACAGACTCTGACCTAAGACAGGAAAACTCTGAAACACGTTATTTTATTCATGCGGTGATATAATTGTATTGTGTAAAGACCCAATGTTATTTTATTTTATAACTTACACTTAGTTTAGAACTTATAGTCATTAGTATGACTTAGTAGCAGTAAATAAATCAAAAGGATAGTTTCTTGCAACCTGGGTTTTATTTTCAAAGTTTAATCCATCATTGTTATTGGTTATGATTGGTAATTGGGAACATGGTCACATAGGTCAAATCGTGTAGCAGTTACACCTGGTCAGACATTTAGAACCAATTTAGAAACCAATAGTTTAGCCAAATGATCTAATCTGGCTCAGAGCCTCCTCTCTTCTGATTGGCTCACTGACCTGTTGTTGCTACAGCTCCAGAGAGAAGCCTGAGAGAGGAGATGTAAAAACTACACTGAGATGGTTTTTGGTTCTTAAAACCACAAATATATCTTCTTATGGATCAACACTTCAAATAAAACACAGGAGAAGTGTAAAATATGGGACCTTTAAAACTGATGTGACTGACTGCTTTTCTTGCATATATTTCCATTAGTTAAGTTCCATTAATTAACTTGGTGAATTGCAGGTTGATTGAAACTGAAATTCTCCTTCAAATAATTCACAAGACTCACAGAAAAACTGGGATTTTGATGTATAGGTGTATTTTTGTGTGTTTATCGTCTCACTTGTTGCGGCAGTAGAGGGCCATGCACAGGGTTCCCAGGAGGCTGATCGCCATGGCGATGGACGTGATTGACAGCACCTGTCTCTTGTACACCTCTTTGCTCTCTGTGGGGGAAACAAAAACAGAGGAAGGAGCCACATTAATATTTGAACAACACCCTCTTGGGAAATAAAGTCATAGATCATGTACATGTCTGTCAGCATGTGTGTGTCAGAGACACGGAGGAAAGGGAAAGAGAGGGAGGATTAGGAAGATGTGGGTTTTAGCGCATCTGTGTGAGTGTGTATGTGTGCGCAAGTCTGCTGAGATCCCACAGTCAATATTCACAGAGACAGAGTTAATACTAAATTAATACTATACAGAGATCTCGCCATAACACAGAATTAAACATGGTTTTGAGATTTGTACTTACCCACTTTTAATTTCTAACATCGTTGTTTACAGCACCCAAACAGCCATTTTAAATAATCAAACAACCAGTTGCGGTGCAACAGCTCTCAGGGGTTTTTTCTCTAGTATCTGCCTTGCAGATTCTTTCCTCTATAAATGTAATTACTGTTGTGATAGATAAACCAAATAAAACTGAAATAAAATAACATCTGAAAACCCATTTACAATACACAAACAACTATTTACAATTCTCCAGCAACACCTGCTATTCTTCGTTACCACCACAGCCTTTCAGCTCATTTTATCAGCTCTACCACGTCGAGTAATGGTCCGCTAAACACTGACTGCCTTTGAAATAGATGCCACATGTAATGGAGCTTGAATACATGGAGACAAGAAGAGTTATGGCGCGGACGGACGTCATTAGTGGAGAAAAATGGAAGCTGTCTTGTTTGCTACAAGTAAATCATAGTTGCCTTCAGATGCATTAATAGGCGATCAATCATGTTTTATTTAGCAAGGCTCAGACCTTGGAAAAGCATGAAGATGACACAAGGTGTTGGGCTTTTACATTGAGGTGATTGAAACAAATTCTTATTGTGGATTGGTCTGAATAGCCACTTTAGTGGATAGAGGTGTTAACCACTGCTCAGAAAATCACTGCACAGCTCAGCCACAACAGCTACTCAGCTACAGACCAACGCAGGTATTGCTCAAGGGCATCCTGACAGCAGTCGATGAGGGACAGTGTTACTAATTCACCAACACATCAAGATTTTCAGGCCTACTGGGGGAATTCAAAGCAGGGCTCTCTTAGCACGAGCTTACTGCTGTAGCTGCATAGACTAATGATGCCCACACAGATATTGCATAACCGATCATGCATGCAGCATGTCATACATAATCCCTGAAACCGCAGATGTCACAGAGTCTATTGGTGTATTTGTTGGTGCATCTCTTTCTCTCTTCTTCGTCCCTACTTCTCTCCATCCGTCTATGTCTAAGTTATGTTTGGGGCCGGCGTTGTTTTGATGCCGTTAATCAGCCTGAGTCATCACATTGGCTCGTCAGCTATAAATATATCATTAGAGGGAGCTGGGGGTTGTCCTACGAGAGCACACACTTGAGGTCGGCTGCAGGGGAGGCAGAGAGACGGACAGACGGAGTGGTAGAGAAAGAGAGAGGGATGGGCAGATATAAAAAGATAAATAAATAAAAAAAGAGAGGATGAGGAGGAATGAGATAAGGAGGAGCAGCAGGGAGGCGGGATGTTGTAGGGATGCAGTGATCCCTCTTTTTCTCTCCTGTTGCAGATTCTGATACTCAACTTGATGGTACTGGCTGATGGTGACGACTGATACAGTGTTTTTGCATCTTCCTTGATTCATTTAACATCTTTATACTTCATTGAGAAACTGATCACTCCTTAAAGCAGAACCCCGGCGAGTTAATATTCCACTTTCATATTCACACACCAAATACAATTCATAAAAAGAAAATCCTAATTGTTAGTCATGGTCAAATTCCCGCAACCAATAGTATCTCTTCTTCCTGGTAAGTACCTGTGTCTTTAAAACCTCACGCCTCCAGTGTTGTAGTCTCCAAGCTCCGGCTGAGATAACCCAAACTAAGAATAATCTTAATTTAAGTTCCAGTAATTAGCTCTCCACAGCATCTCTCAGTCTTCAGCAGCACATAACATAGGTAGCGTGTTTTCTATCAACTATTTATCACCTGTAAGTGACAGGTGACTGAACTTGAATAGGCCACGAGTACTGAGCGACCTCACCCAGCCTTAAACATAATGTGTTAGATCACAAAATGCAAACAGGAGCCAATGGAAGCATCAGTAATTATAATGATGAATTCTCTTATTTCAATTAGCAGACTTGTATCAGTGGTGCTCTAACGTTAGGAGGAAGATGATGGAAAAAATATTTGAAGGAGAGGAGCGGAAAGTTTAGAAAGAAAGTTTTGATAGAAAGTGCGATGTTCATTTGTGCCACAAAAGAGAAAAAAAAAAACGATTTCACAGGAGTGTTATTGTGGTTGGCTGAGGTGGAAATGAAGCCACTTTGACACAGTGACAAAAGGTAATAGAAACAGATTCTTTTTAAATATAAGATGTTGTCGGGGGATTTAGATGAAGACAGGAACAAGAGCTGAGAGAAAAAGACATGAAAATGTTTCCCTGCCTGCGGTGCAGATGTGCACATACACTCACTGAGCACTTTATTAGGAACACCGTGCTGACACTGGGTAGGGCCTTTGCGATTCTGCTCCATGTCGACATGAACAGCATCACATCACCCCCTCCCCCCCCCCCCCCCCCCCCCCCAGTCCTCGTTTGGACACACCTACTGCATGCAAGGATACACTCACCCCACGTGAATAAATCATATGGCGAGAGAGAGAGAGAGAGAGCAAGCGAGAGAGAGAGAGAGGGAAAGCATGTTCATGTTACATCTGAGGGGACCGTGAGGTCACGTCTTCCATTTACTTCCACGTCTAACCTCCAGTTCTGCGCTGCACAGCTTCGCTGGTCGCTTATTTACAGCAACATTAGTGTAAAATATGAATCCTATCTTTCTGTAAAGGTGGTAACAGCAGCAGCAGCAGCAGTATAGAAGTGCTGCTGTGACCTTTTGTACTTGTGTAATCTTATACACTCAGAATGTGTTTACAGCAGCCATGTTTCCATACAGGTGAGTTGGGGCAGAAAGAGAAATCAATGTGATGGAATAAGTGATGAAATGCCCTTGAAGCAGCCTTATAAATAAAGACTAAAGCCTCTGGACTTTATTGCCTTTACTGTGCTATTTATGACTCATACTGCTTGACATAATACCCAAACACATAAAAAATATTACTCGCTTAAGTGCTGATACACCACATCTCTGAGTAGCTCTAGATCACTGATAAAAAGAAAAGTTCTGACAAGAGACCTCCAATCATCCAAACGTCAAACAACATTAAAGGTCTAGTCCAACAGAGTTTCAAAGTGGCATCTTGCAGATACTGTTGGTTTTTATTTGTTCTGTCTGCAAGAGAACGAACACCAGCCCCAATTTCTGTGAATGGAACTTTGAGTATCCAGGTTACTCAGTATAATAGGATGCGCACACAGATGCTCACACGCAGACATTAACAGGGGTGAGTTCAGTCTGCGGACGGGCTGCGGTGGCATTTTGACTGCTTGTCTCTCAGGTATGCTGACTCTGGGTCCCAGCACAGCTGTGTTGATCATTATCAGCTTTCTCTGCGGGAGAATGTGTGAATCTCAACCTTCAGCTTTAACATTTGGGCTCATATTCTGACATAATTGTTTTATAAATACATATGCATATATAAATATATCATACTGGGCCATACTCTGCAAAACCATTATTGTTCTATGTGCCAGGTTTGTCATTCAAGGATTTTTATCTAATGATTTAGACGTATGGGTGAGTCAGACTGCTGCATTATCAGGGTCTGCTGCAGATATTAAGTTAAGGTTTATTAAATTGTCTTGCATTTGTACAATTGAACAACAATTGTACAAACGCATTAAACAGTGGCGTCTACTTTCAGGACTGTGAGGTTGAATGTTTAGTGGCAGCAGGTTGGAATTGGCTCAAGATGAATTTGACTGAATGACAGTAAGGGACTAACAAGGTCAGTTTTCGCTGACTGCTTCGCAAACAAACTCTAACTAGCACGTAAGCCACGGATAGTTCGAAACTTAATTGCAGCTAAGCATATTTTCAAATCAATAATGTTTCAGGTTCTGTTCGGATTGGCAGCCTCCAGACGGATCAGATGTCATCAACCTGAGGCACAGCTCTCTGCTGCATGAAAATAAAATCCCCCCCAGAAAACCACTGAGTCAGATATCATGTTTTAAATACATCTCTCTTGCAACTTCAGATCTGCAGATGGGCTCATTGTGGCTTTTCATGTCTGATGTTCGTTTCCATGAGATGAAGGACTGATAATAAAGTCTAAGAGTCATCAATCATCCAGTAATTATTATGTTGAAGTATACCCATAAATGTAAAGGCAGCACATGATGCCATAATACAATAAGCTTTCATGACAGATTCTCATTAGTACCCTGCAGCTTTTGAGGCCACCCGGCAAAAGAAGAGACTGAAGTAAAATAAAAAAAATAACGATCCAGGGTTTTCTGTCTTCTGTCAGAATTTTTTTTAACTATATTTTATATCACATTATGCAGGTCTACTATGTGTAATTTGGTGTTATTTACTGAATCATATTAATCCAAAGTGTTCATGTTTGTCTTACACTCAATATTGATTTTTTTATCAAGCTTTCTTTTTTCCTCTATTGTACCATGTCCTGTCCCGAACTGCACGAACACTACAGTGAGTTTCAGATTAGCTTAAGTGTAAGGATAGCTGCATGGACCCCCCCCCCCCCCCCAAACAGACAGACTGTGCCACACCAAGGTTTGACCAGGCCCGTATGAACCAGTGTGGACTCTGGCACCACTACGAGCTATATGCTTTTTCTATAACACCTCCCTCTCTGCACCAGAAGGCAGCTAAGATCGACAGGAAGGGATGAATGTGAGGGATGACATAACAAGTGCGAGGAGCAGATCACAGGGACGGGATTCTCCAGCGGCTGCCTCGCCAGCCCTGAGCATTAGACTCTTCATGTGTGGAGCGCAGAGTGCTGAGGGAGGAGGAAAAAAACAAAAAAAAACAACCTTTATTTATGCAGGTCTGCTGTGCTGGAGTAAGCATGCTCTCTTGGCTGGTCACGGTCCTTTCCGCCATTACTCCGATGGCTTTATTCACTCATTTACATACTGAATTTATTTAGGTGACTGGAGCCATTGTTTTTGCTGGTAATTTTCTTTTTGCATATTCTCTCTTGCCTCATAGAAAAGATGTTATCCGCACCTTCATTTCCTTTTCAGACTATAATAACTGGTTATATGTTGGTATTAGCCCATCTCCCGTGTCCTACCTGCAGCTTGGTCACAGCGCTGCTGTTCGGTGGCGCCAGAAAGAGAGACCACATCGCCCCTGTGCTGGCTTGTCTTTACAGTTTGACCAAATCACACCTCAGACCTTTTAGCCTCTTGAATCTCCTCCAGGTTTCTGGTCATCTGAGGATAACTGAACTACAGCTGCTGGCTGCTCTGCAGGCGAGGAGGAAAAACCTTTGCTGTAATGGCCACTAAACTGTGAAACCACCTCTCTCTTACTATAATAACAGGACTGCCGTGATAATAGAAGCATCAAAGGCTATTATCTTTTCTTCTTCAGTTTTCGGACATGCAGAGTTGCCTTTTTGTCGCAGTTTGACTGTTGTTTGACTGTGCCATGATTGTTGCGCAGCACTGTGGTCAACCTGTGCTGTATTGTCTTTTATATTCTTTATAAATGAGGCACCTTGACTTTTTTTTTTTCCAAAAGGTGGGGACTGTTCTTGAGAGATGGTGGAGCTGTCGCAATATTCTTAAAAATCTCTTGTTCCGGCTCTGGCTTGCAAAGCTATCGTCATGGAAATCAAAGCCCAATGAAGGTCAGAGAATCTTTTTCATCAACAGCAACCCAGTGAAAAAGTTAATCACTCTGATTTTATCGCAAACTGTCAAAAAAAAAAAAAAAAAAACAGATGTTAAACTACCATATTCGTTATTCTACACCGTATGTTTCTGACAGTGATAACACCAATCCATCTGTAAGAACAAAGCTGCATCTGCAGGAATTCAAAGTGCTTTCATAGGAAATGTTAGAGAAATTCAAAATGGGAAAGGCCTTTTGATTGAAAGGAAGATCTCTGGGAAGACACCAGAGTGATTGCTGCCTCTAACTCTGTCTTCCCTCTCTCCTGTTATTCACCTCAGGCCTAATATCTTGCATTCACGATGCACGTCACTCCCTAAGTTGTCAAAGTTAAACTGAGTGAGATGAAAACTTTTTTTTCTTTCCCCTCGCACATTTAAAAGACAACTGAATCACATGACTATCACTGACTCCTACGACTACCACCAACATATACTGCATGTAAACAAACACAGGCACAGATGTGTCCACCAAGCTTCATTCAGCTCTGCCCTGGTTTCTCCAAACTGCCTCCTTTCTGCACCAAAAACACCTTAAACCCTCTGGACAGAAAGTGAAAATCAACACGACTTAAAATCCATTCGGCCCCAGAAATAGCCGCCTGTAACACTTTTGCTCCAACATTGATTTACAACCAGGTGTAACATCTTCCAGTCAGAGCTCAGTGATCTCTGATAGAAAGGAAATACTGATGCCCACATGACTGACTGACTGACTGACTGAATAGATACAGGGAACTTTTCTCCCCTTTTTTGCCAGGCAGTATAAAACATGTATAAAGAAGAAGTCAGGAAGTCAGAATCCAAGAACTCCTCAATATATTCTCTGTTTAATAAAACTTGGGCGGGTGATGTCCTGGGTGGAGAGAGCTCAACCTTCAGACACTTCTAATTTTAACCTCAGAAATTGACTCTGTTGGAGGGGGGTGGTTCCTCTATAATTATGCATAGGGCTATGGGTTGTCAGTGGAAATAACTACCATGGGATTAGACTGAGTATTTTGTTTGAAGCCAATATCAGAATGGTGTTTGCACACACAGTATGTCTGGGTATCTATTAGGAAAACCTGCAAGTCTTCTGCCATAAAGTCTACTTTAATGTTCAGTTTTTGTTGACACTGTCACAGAGTTGTTAATTAAATTACATATTTTTGCATTGAGGTCATAGTTATTGGTGGTGCTGTACTGTATCCAGAGTAACTAATATTCTGCTGCCAAAAAAAACAAGAACCAAGAAACACCTCTCAATATATGAAATCCTGTACAACACCAAATTTAACTGAGACCTCGATAATAAACATAATTGAACATATGCATTTCAGACAATGTCACCAAACTAACTTGGTGGTTACTAACCTCAGTCTTGATCTTGGCAGTTAACATTTATATTATCATCAGCAATGGCCAAAATTATTAAAATAAGTTTTTAATAAACCAGAATTATCCTTTAATTTAGTTTAGAAAAAAAGTCACATTTGCATTGGTCGATTGACATCAGCTGCTTCACCGTCAGTGGCTCATTTAGCTGATTGGCTACTGACCTCAACCTCCTCCTGAACTGTTCAGCTTGTGTTGTTGTTGATTTGACTAAGAGCTGATGTTCATATCTTTATTAAAAGAGGGATTATTTATCTCAGCAGAATCATTGCTGCAGCTTCGGTGGCTCCCTTGAAGAGAAGAGCTAAAGCTAACCTGCGTAACCATTTGTTATAAATGGTAATTTCACTGACGCAAGTGTCTCTGACGGAGATTATATCTGTGTGTGGATGACAAGGTTCCTCCCAGTAATGATATGACATCAGCTGCGATTAACAGAGATGGGAAGCCCCGACAATGCAACATGTTCAAACCCCACATTATTGAGCTTTATTTAAACCTAAATTACAGGCCTTCAGAGTGAAGGCTTGTGTTTTTTTCACAAGTAATCCCACACTGTACAGTATATATTTACTTAATTGTATTAATAACAACAATCTGTTATAGAAGAGTTTTAGTGGATCGGTGTCTGATTCTTCTACTTTCTTTCTTTTTTTTTTTCTCAGGAGAGTGTGGGAGGTGCTTATCCATCTGTGTCGTGCTTAACACAACGCCGGGAAAGACATTGGCAGGACTAGAGACATTAGCTAGGCAAAGGAAATGTGGCAGCCTGAACAATGTTGCAGAGGCATAAAAACCTCTCACTGAATATAAATGGGAAAACCTGCGAGATAGCTGCGTGGAAAAGATCATCTGTCACTGCCAAGTTTGTATAGTCTCAGCAAGTTTCCTGAAGAAAGCTTTTGTTCGTTTGACTGCAAATGCAGCAGTGGTCGGGCAGAAGAAGAAGCATGGCACTGCTTGTTCCTGTGAAATTTTACTTTGTGAATGTTGAAGCAGAAATGTCAAACGAGGTGGGGGGGGGGCATTTTCCTAGATGATCCATTGCTTTTCCAACCTGTCCATGTGGAAAGGGCCCAAATTACACCGAGAGAGTGAGGGGCACTGGTCGACAACAAGCTTCCATGTCGTTAACTAGTGCTCCTCAGCTGTGATACCTGACACGGCGCCTGCGAGCAGAGCCAAAAACAGGGGGAAAGAGGGGCTTGGCAACGGCGAGGAGGAACCGCTGGCATCCGCCCTGCACAGCCCTCGCAGGCATGTGCGCGGGAAAACGCACAAACATCCGACACACAATCATTGGAAGAATCTCATCCAACGCACATAAGGAGAAACTAAGGACTTCGGGAACACACTTTTGAACATGTGCCACGCAATGTGCACACATACACACACGCACTAATGAGGAGTGCGTTTGGAAACAGTGCCAACATCATAAAAACTCCCTCACTGTACCCTGTCTGCCTCTCTGTTCTCACTGTTTCCAAGGAGACTGCAGCACATTGGTATTCTGAGGGGACACTTCATAAGCAATTGTGAAAGAAAGAGAGGGAGAGCAAGGGAAAGAAAGAAAGAAAGAAAGAAGAAAGATAGATAGCACAGAAAGAAAAGAAATATAAATACATATGTGTAGAGAGAGTAGCGAGATAAAGACAACAGCTAATATTTAAAAGAAATAGAGTACAGCATGTGCAGTGAGAGAGATAGTTGTGAATATGTGAATGTATTCGTGTAGACGGCATTTACATTCACCACAGCTTTGTTGTTCCCGTTACAAATGATATAATGAAGCCATGTGATTAAGCATGTTCACGTTTGTCATTTGCCGGGTGTCATGAACGATGCATGCACTGTACGCAGGGCTAAGCAGTCACACAGCACGGCGCTGAAGCCAGCATGAAGCCCTGTGATGTTCACAGTCGTGACTCATACGGATGCAAGACGAGAAAAGCTTTCCTTACCCATAAACTCGATGCCCAAGTGATCTGTTGTTCCAGGCAGCGGGGGGGGGGGGAGAACAGAGAGAGGGAGGGAGAGAGAGAGAGAGATAAAATACAGTTATCATTAAGAACAGTGTGCGTTAGCATTGTGTCACAGCGTGTAGCAAGATCATCACTGACTTGTTGTTCTCTCATGTGAGCTGCTGTATCGCTGCTTTATCCGCTGTCACATGGAGTCAGAAGGTACGTCTCAGTGATGTCACCAGAAATGTCACACACGTAATGCCGTGTTTGTGAGGACCCTCCCTCGCCCTCTTACCTCGACACTAGACCTAACCTCAAAGGCCCTGAGCACACTGATGTCTCAATCAGCTCCTCACTGCGAATGAGCTGCTTCACATGAGAGAAGTCGACGTCTCCTGCTCCCACACACAAGAACGGGAAACATCTGAATCCAAATCTCATGACCGTTGTTAGTCACACCTGATCAAACCACACCCACCGCACATTAGCAGCGATTTTAATTGATAAACTCTCAAAAACATTATATATACAGTATATATATATCTATCTTTTTTTAAGCTTAAAAATGTGATGTTATAGAGAAATACACGTCGATACTTCAGTACTCCACTGATGTACCGCTGCATTTCTAGAAACACTGTTGAACTCAAACAGAGAGGTGTACGAGTACACACACAAACATAATCAGATAAAAAGCTGAGCAAACAACACACTGGCCTGTGTAACCCTGATGTCTGAGCGGCATAAATGTGAGAGCTTGTGTGCATTCTGCTGTGTAAAACATAGCAGGGATACAAGAGGTCATTTTGGTTCCATACATTTTTACACTAAAAACCGGAGTTACATTTTGTAGAAAGATTATCCAGCCAAGCAGATGATGTAGAGTGGTAGAAAATAGCTGCTTTTAACAGAAAACACCTAACACATGCAAAGCCGACTCTGCTATTGTAATGTATCGCAACGTAGTGAAATTTCATTAATGCAAAAAATAAGTTTAAGATTTTGCTCTGCTGTTTTATTTTGCACTGTTTCTGTTTACCATGGTTTATAAACCCTGTGGCAATTTGTGACTGTGTGCTTTACTGAATGCGTGACATTTTTCTTATTGTGTCATCATCAGCATCTTCTGCTGGTGGTTGAATTAAAGTTCAGCAGCGAGAGAGCTGTGATTTCAACACACACGATCACTGGATTACAGGAGCTTCCCGGGGCTGTACAGGACTAGAAATATCCCCCTCACTGTTAGAAAATAATCTGGAGGAAGTGCTGATGTCTGAGGTGTCACCGCTGGCTTTTACCGCACTGACAGTGACTTTATCTCCTGAGTGGCCCTGCCCTACATCTTAGAGTGGGTGAGCTGGTCTTTTTAATGCGAAAAGCTCCGTCCAATCTGCCCCCAATCTTATCGGGCAATGTTAGCACAGATGTAAGCGGATCATTTTTCACTTTACCAATGACCCAGAGACCTCTCTCCACTGCCTTCTTGATTTCTCAGTTTGATTTGGGGCAGGAGAAGATGAACAAGATAAATGATAGTTTCACATGAAAGCCTTCAGAAAAATCTACATTCTGGGTTTTGCCAAATATTTGCCAACCCCCTGACCATACGGTTTGTCCAGAAAACCTCGAAGAGAGTCCACACTGCTGTATATATATAACAATGTACAGGTACAGTGATTGGCTGATTTAAATGTAAACACATGGACTTACAAATCAAAACCACAGGAGCAGAATTTCGACAAAGACATTTAGACTGAAAATACCACAGAGGGATTAAGGAGGAATTTGTACCTATGTATATGAAAAGAAATGCCACAGCTATTTGAAATGTACATTAAACATCAGCCTCAACTCAACAGTGACAGTCACCAAAACAAAGCCCCAAAAGCTAACCCTCAATGAAAACAATTTCCCCCCATAAGATGCGATTGAAAGTCCGGGAAGAAGCTCACCTGGGTGAAAATAGTCATAAGGCAGCTATGTGGCAATTTACACCTGTACAGCCTGGGATATGGCTTCCTAAGCCCCTTATTTTTTGCGCCGTTGACAAACAGCAGACAGGACGCTGGCAATTGTTGCGATGAGCTGTTTAATAAGCGCCATACACTGGGTGGTGTTCTGAACGTCTGCTGCTGTCAGGTGTGGCAGATGAACGGGTCAAGCACATGACTTTTCCCAAGGAGACTGAGTGTGTCCAAAGTTTTAATTGTTTGGGTTAAAATAGACCATTTCACAACATTAACCTCATGCTGCCAGACCTTCTCCCATGTGACTCATTGAAATGGTCCAGGGCGTAAATAACCACATCAGCTATCCACCCCAGGTGCAAATAGCACTGTTACCTACAGACACCTGGGTGCTTGTCTCTGCCAAGCTATATACACCTGGGTGGAAATAGACAGCCACATTGGCTGTTAAACCTGGGTGCAAATAGCTTTAAAAAAAAAAGAAGAAGGTAACTGTCATCCATCTCCATTTTCCATTTGGTGGGCAGTTTTATTTAGAATGCATAATAACAGCATACGTATATATTTTTATAGCCTGGGTGACCTCATTGACATCCATAGAGACAAAAGAAAATGACAGTGTGATCTGTCCTTTGAAACTCTGCAGTTTTGCAGCCCTTTGGGTAGAGCTATAAGCACTTCCACTGCCAGGGTTAGAAACTCAATTTCCCATGGAGCTCAATGAGTAGAGCCTAGCACTAAAGCTGCCAAGGTTAGGGATTTCATTTTCTGTGTAGCTTGGTGGGTTGAGCATATATCAGCACCAGCACTGTCAGGATATTCAGCTCCCATTGGGGCCACCCATACTCAAGATGTATGCACTACTGCTACTGTAAACCACTTTAGGTTGAAGGGCCCACGAAGTGTCATACGTTAAATATGCTTTGTGGAAACTGATGGCCTTTGAGTCACTGGATGGTCAGTTGATAACACCGGAGATGCCACATCTGAATCCAAAACAGGCTGGGAAAAAAATGGGAGACACATCTTCTCCAGAAAGGATATTGTTTTCCCAACTGAAAAGGGAGCGGTACAAAATGAGGAAAGTAGATTTCTGACCCAGAAATGGTGTGGAGCAAAATAAAGTAAAGATGTTGAGGTGAAAGACAGGGATTAGCATTTGCCTCTGATAACCAGGGCTCAATTCCAGATTCGTCTTGGATTCAAAAGACATAATCCACAGAACTATTTTCCAAAATGCAGAGATATTAGTTAAAATCATCTAGAATCGAATGGTGCTGTCATAAAAAGCATCTTGATGAAGTAGCTGCAGTCAAGAGCGACAGTATATGTCGAGAATACACATAAGACTGACAAACAGACTGGACTAAGTTAAATTTTGCAAATCTTATTTTTTAAGATTATCATTACTGATGCATTAACATATAAACTGCATTTTAATGTTGTAGCTGGAGGAGTCGAAGCTAATTTTGTCTACTTCAATCAATCAATCAATCAATCAATCAATCAATCAATCAATCAATCAATCACTCATGTAAAAAATTCCATAACAGTATAAATCTGCTGTTTGTGGACACATAAATGGTCTGTAAAGCCCATTGAAAGGTCATTGCTAATCTTAATTTATAATCTACTTGGGAAATAAGACACACACCAGTAACTAACATGGAAAAAAGCAAACCAATGTAGCATTTTATATGAAAGTACATACTGCCCACTGTGTGTGTGTGTGTGTGTGTGTGTGTGTGTGTGTGTTTTGTGTGCCTGCAGCCTTAAGCGGAGGCAGGTGTGGGTGGCAGGGAGTCTGTGGGAGTGTCGCCCTACTTCCCCTCCCTGTGGACCCACACATGGTGATGAGGATAGGCTACATATCAATGTGAGTGTGTGTGTGTGTGTGTGTGCGCGTGTGTGTGTGTGTGTGTGTGTGTGTGTGTGTGTGTGTGTGTGTGCATGCGCGTGCCTGCCTACATCCACCTCTGGAGTGAGACAGATTAGCACTCATATGAGAATGCAACTGTATGCATCACATTCTGCCATGAATATGTGATCATGAAATTAGTGGTGATGACATAACACGATGCCTTAGACGACTTCACCGTAGCCCTCATGTCCTTTATGCTTTCATTTCGTTTAATTCAGGACTTGTCTAAGTTACATGGATACTCTAGTAAAATCCTGACAGACGATTTAGTTTCTTACCCTGAGGAAAGGACTATAAATACACCTATACACAAAAATGGATGTAATCAAAAAGTATCTTTTATTCCTGACTGAAACATGGATGTGGTAAGCAGGGGAAGGGGTGGGTGACTATGGCTGTCTATTCATCTCTTGTAAAGGCTGTGGCCATGGCTGCTTTATTATAAAAAAGAAAATTCAATTGTAACGATGTTGTATGAAAGCAGTGAAAGAGGCGACAGTGAAAGAAAGAAAGAGTTGACAGCCTATGAATAAAAAGAGAAACATCTAAACGAACCCTTTCAGGGTTATTAATCATCTTCTGATGAATTCAGACTGAAAGCACTAATGCCATCTGACTGAACCACAGTCACCTACACAATTGATTATGCAATTTTAATTGACAGATTGAGGCTGGTATCTGTGGGACTGCCTTGAACTCATTCACATCGTACCTATCAGTCGGTAAAACGTCAGCCTCCCTTGGTAATTGTATTCCTTCAGCATGATTGATTACATGTAGCTTAGTGCCCAACCTCATGATGCTGTTTGAGTTATTGTAGTGTCTTTGTTTGTGCCCAGCCAATATGGCAACAGTCCACCAATCTAAATGACCCCAATATAAGCCATGGGAATGTACCGGTGGCAGGTGTATCAGACCTTTGTTGTCATGGGAACAATAATAAGGTTTTTGCAGAAAAGATCGTGGTTTTTGATTAAAATAAGTACTCCATTAAGGTTAAAGGACCTTCATCGCCATGGTTACAAATGGTTAAGGTTGTGAAACGGAAAAAAAGAAACAATATCGATTATTGGTTTCGGTTCAGATTTCGGATTGTCCTCTGAAGGATGTGGCCCCTGCATTGGGACACAGCTTATACACTATGTCACCTGACTTCCTGCTTTGCTCCTGCCATAATAACTATGGTTGCTAG
Source organism: Seriola aureovittata (assembly GCF_021018895.1). Lineage (NCBI taxonomy): Eukaryota > Metazoa > Chordata > Actinopteri > Carangiformes > Carangidae > Seriola > Seriola aureovittata. The sequence continues at coordinate 23,480,971 of NC_079377.1, forward strand.
AGGAAACCTTGGGTTTATCCATTGCTGATCGGTTTCACCATTCTTATTCAACAGGTATCTAAGCTTCAGTTCGTTCTTTGTGTGCTGCACTTGATGCTTCTCCTATACAAATACTCCTGTGCTACCTTTGTTTAATAGTGTGTGTATTGTTTTGTTTGTGTTTTTGTGTCTACGCTGCAACACAAACAAACACACAAAATCTTCCATCTCTTTCACTTCCTTCTGTCAGATTAAAAATGAATTATTCCACAGATGGGCATGAGGGAGTGATTGCATCATGTTCACATCTCAGACTGACTGATAGCTTCGCTCTCCATGTGTGCAGAACAGAGAATAAGCTACATGCTTTTTCCAATTAGCGGTCGGCACACTTTAGAGAGCGGGAAATAAATTGATATTTTGACAGATGGCGGCACTGAAGGAGCGGAAAGGAAACTAAATGATGGCACTGTGTTGTCCACTACTCAGCCTTGGTGAAATTCAATATGGATAAGTCACACAATCATGTGATGCAACACAGAGAATCTGGGTTTCTCACTTTGGTTCCCTCTTGCTCTGTGTTACACAATATCTAGTTGTTTACTAGATATTGCAGGTGCACTGGAAGATCCTTTGGGACCATGGCTTGTTTCTGCACAGTGAAATAAATGAAAATGGAACAGCAAGCACTTTTTCATCATTATTAGAACATGTAATATCTGTATTTAGCAGTCACAATAGTCATTTTAATGGAATCTGACATTACCAATATGGTACTTTTTATGTCATAAAATAGCAAAACAACATATATGAAACATATTTATCTCATCCTACTGACAAAGCTGCAATAACTGCTGCCTGGAGGTGTGGACCCTGCAGATAATATACTTAAATCTACCCTCATGCTTTTATGAATATTATTTCCTAACATTTTCCAAAGGAAAAAAGAAAAACGATTTTGTGCAAATAGCTTGTGAAACACATGATAAGCAAAGTGCTTGTGAAACATACAATTTTGTCAAAAGCTAAGAAAATAATAGGAATCAGCCCATAAGAGGTTTAGTTGTTTCTCAAATTGCTCTCCTATGTTTTGTCAGGTCACACGTAAGGTGAGAGGAGCATCCTGTAACACGCTACAGCACTACTGGCTGTTTGTGTAGAACAGGAATATGTGTTTAAAAACCCCCAAACAAAATATTTGCTGAATGCCAGACTGTCATTGTTGAATTTGAATGCCATCTTTAACTGACCTGTTTCATCATTTCATCATTTGTTCTCTCTCTCCCCCTGTAGCTCGCTCTCTCTTCTTCTTCTTCTTTTTTTTTTTTTTGTTTTTGCCTGCAGCAGTTGCTATAGCAACACGGTATCTGTATCTTCTGACCTGACAGAGAAAGTCTTTCAGTCGAGCTGTCTGCTCTGCATCCATAAATCAGAGTGATCCAAACAAAAGGCCTAGAAAGGATGGTCTACTTATGGCTTACTCTCCCACTCAAAGTAAACACTACAGGAACGCTCAGGAACACCACTATCACTATCGTAACGCAGCGTGGTAGAAATTGCAGAGAGAGAGAGAGAGAAAAAAAAAAAGTTTTGACGGTTTCCACTTCCACTAACTAACTTTACGGTACAGCATATTTTCAGCCGTCTCGTCAACTTTGTTCTCAGCATGAGCGGGCAGCTGTTTTCAGCAAACAGATTCAGAAAGAGCCACAGTTAGCAACCTTACCAGTACTGAACAGCAGATGGAAAACATTAGCAACTAGCAGATGAAACGATGCTAAAAAGCCGGAGGTATTTATAAAAGGAGGAGCAAAAGAGAGAGTGAATATAACACTTAACATCACAGAAGCATAGCCTCAAATGAATAATAATGTATTTCCATGTTAACCAGATATGTGAATAAGCTTGCAACACCAAGTTTTCAAAGGAGCTATTTGTAAGTTTTGCTATTGCTACATAGCTAATGTTAGCATTAACAGGTGTTTACTTAGCAATCTAGAAGTAGCATTGCAAGTGCAGCATCAAACTTCAGAGCAATGCCAATGTTAAGTTCTATCACTTGTTTTCCTCAACTGAAGTTAGCATGCTAACCAGCTAGTCCCAGCCCGTCCGGACAATCCTGTCACACTGTAGTATCTAAGTAAACAGCTATTAATGCTAACGTTAGCTATGTAACACTAGCACAACTTACAAACAGCTCCTTGAAGGTAACGAGGGTTGAATGTTTGTTGTCTTACTGTGAAGTTCCTCCGCCTCCAGTGGAGATAAAAAACCATGCAGCTTAAATAAAACTGTGGCTACATTTGACAACTTTGTGAATGAAGTTTGGTTGAATATAAACAAAACAGATATAACTTTAAAAAAAAAAAAAAAGAAACATAAATTACATGGGGTTTTGTTTGTTGCTTCTGCAACTTGCAGAACAGAATGAATTAATTTATTTCAATTAAGCTCTTCTTGCTAATTGCTCTCTCAATATCCATCTATCCTCCTTTACTATGAAATGCCTCATTTTCATATTCTTTATCCTCCCCCCTCTCTCTCTCTCTCAGTCTAATGATTCTGCTCCTTCTTATGTGAAGCCTCACTTCATCATTGTATTAAGACAGAAATATACAGTCCAGGAAAATGGCAGCTTCACAGATCCAGTGTTAACCACACAATTTTTTTCACACCCTTTTTACCATCACACTCGCCCAAATGATCATCCACATGCTTCTCACACACACTTCACGTTCACAAAAATATAGAGAAACACAACTAAACTAAATGGATTTAAGCCATATGTTAGAACCCAAAGTAGAATAATCTTTGAGTAGTTTATTTTAAGCAAGCGCCTGAAAAAAACTCACATCTCAACCAGCTTTTCTTTCATACAGTAAAATTAAAACTTTAAGATAATGATTTTTCAATTTTTAATTTCACTCCATCCCTTGATAACAGTCTCAACTACCCACATCCTCACATTACGACCGTTCATTCAGGAGGAGGCGGGCGGGCGCAGTCCATTAGACATCTGCAAATGTGCACACACGCAGTAATTCACCAATATTCAGTCTTTTGTGTTTAGCTGAAGAAAGTACAGTCCTCACCTCCATTTGACAGTAACCTCCCTCACATTATGTCGCGCTCGCCGCACATCATTTAAAGCAAAGTGACACAAAATGAGACAGAGAGGTCCAACCACGTGAGACCACTTTTTGACTGACTTACTTTTGTTTGGAGTTGAAATTTTCACTCTCAAAATTAATTGACAGATTCTTTTTGGTGCCGCTCAAGGACACATTTTACATTGGTGATGTTTTTTTTTTTTTTTCTTTTTCTTTTGGGAGCCTTGAAGTTAAACAGCTCTGATGTGTATTCATAAAGCTGAATGTTCATGAAAGCCAGAGGAAAAAAATATGTACAAGCAGAGAACAAAATTTAAATGTCAGATGAAGGCACTTAATGCAAAGTTTTATCATTTGGATTGAAATGGGATTCAGTATCATTTAGAGTTGGAGTAATTGGTTCAATCTGTTTATCATCTGCGCTGTTCAACAGGGGGGCAAATAAAGTAATAAATAGTCAGTAACAACCTCTGAGTCACCGTGGGAACGCCTACAAGGAGCTGTCAATCATCATCTCCCTCTCTGGCCCTTAGGCTACAACCTACACACACACACACACACACACACACACACACACCACACACACACACACACACACACACACACACACACACACACACACACACACACACACACACACACACACACACACACATATTACTGAGGGCTTCTTATTTACCTTTTGCATTCTTTACCAACTTGCTCCCTTTTTTATATTCTGTATCATCAGTATGTGATGTTCATTATGTTGCTTGAGTTATTTAGTGAACTGCTGCGATTTAACTTTTCCATGTAGGCTACCCACTTTTCCCTCAACATGCCTTTTCTACTTCTACTTTAGTTTGTGCTTCCCAACGATGTCTTCCCAGAATAGCTTTGAAAAAAAAAAAATATCCCTAAAACAGGTGCAAGCTTGTTGCATTCAGCTGCAGGTGAAAAGTGTAGGTGGTAGGTGTGACGGCTCCAGTTATAGCAGTAGAGCGGTAAAAGCGAGAAAGTTTTTTTTTGGTTTTTTTTAAACTTTAAAAAGAGCATGAGTGGGGTCTGTTAAAGAGTCTGTGAAGTAGCATAATGTGGATGCATTGCATTCTGGTCTACGGAGAATTTGATCTGTCTGCCTCTTCGATGAAGATTTCATCCTGTACGACTGTTGAAAGGAATTAAGCATCTTTTTTACTCAACTCTGATTTAGGAACCATTATCTACCATTCAGTCTTTATACATGATTAACTGCAGTTCTTCTGCTGAACTCTATTCCAGCCTGGCGATCTGTCTGCAGAGGGCAGGGCATACGATGACCGACATTAATAAAGAGGCTAAATTTGGAGCTAAAATGCTCTTATTCTCTTTGGTTTCAAGTTCAAACTAATCATTTAAGAAATAAAAATAAAAGAAGCTTATCGCATGTTAAATCAGGAAGACTATCTCTATTCCGCCTCCATTCACAGTTCACCAAAGACTCTCACATCTCTCACTTACACGTGGCAATAAGACGTTTCATCACTGAGCAGGTTTTCAGCTTCGTCATAAAACAACTTCAGAAACAAAACTCAAAGGTGTCGAGATACCTTTAAGCTTCAAGTTTATGCTCCTTTATCAAAGGCCTTTGTGGGGAAATTCAAATTTTGCTCTTATTTAATCAGCTTCCAGGACGAAGAAAGATCTGTCAAAGAGATTCATTTTATTTACACGATATTTTATATCCTTTAGTCACCATGTAAATTGCAGCTTCCTAATTACTCTGTAATTCAGCGTCATTGCACATCACAAAATTTTTTTACATCACAGAAAAGTCAAATGAACTAATTTAACTTTTAAACTGTGAAAACTGAAATTACAAACTAATAACATTTATTTGAATAAACCAACTTTTCATATGTTTTCATTGAGTTTCGCTGATGTATCATGGTAACAAAACATCCCTGATAATGACTTCCACATTTAACTGTGTTTCATCCAGTCATTAGATTATGATTTGCATCCTTAAAAGTTATCAATAAGCCTGATTCAATGACAATTGCAGAAATGTAAGGATGAAATCCAGGCAGTGGGTCTGTGGATGAAGAAGTGCAAGGTCAGTCGGTGAATCACTGCATCTCTGGGGCTTTTTGGAAACCAAGAGGATGGCGAGAGACAGAGCGGAGGGTGACTCGTCGACAGGCTTGGCAAGGATGAATGAGTAAGAGAGGAGGAGGCAGGGAAAGAGGAAACTGTTCCCAAAAGCAATAAAATGAAGAGGGAGTCAGGAGTGAGGGGGATGAGAGAGATGGAGAGGGGCAGGACATATCAAAAGAGAGTTTGGGTAGTTGTGGTAAGTGATAAGGAGAGCTTTAGTAAACAGTGCCTGAAGGGTACGGAGGACTGACAAAGACATAAAAGAAAGAGGAGGAGAGAGTGGAAAGAGAGCTGGATGGAGACAGACAGAGGGCAACCCATGATTCAGCAGGGCAGGGCACATGTCATGTACTTAAGTCACATACAGTCGAGCCTGTCATTCCTCCTCTCTCATTCTGTCCATCCTCCCTGCGTTTCATTACCCAGAATAAAGCTGAAATGCCAGATAAATAACCAATTCCTCTTCTCTAAACTTGGACATTTTAAGGTAAGCTGATTCATCTTGCATGACAGGCAGCTCATGTGGAGAGTGGAAGGTCTAAAGAGTTTTTTTTTCTCCCCTCTATAAATTCCCATTTGAAAGTTTTATTTGCTCCTCGGTGTCCCCCTAAACTTTTGTGTCCTGACGAGATCTGGACTGAGCACGACTTAAAGTCTTAAATCAACACATTTCTTGGATTGACATGGCAAACTTTGTGTTAATTGCTCCTAGCAACTGGTATTGCAGTCAGTGTGCCAACTAAAAAAGGCATAGACAGGGTGGATACATCGGTGACTGCTGATTAGTTCAGGGAGAGCTTAACTCCCACTTCCAAACTGAAAATTAAGTAAGTTTGAGTAAATAATGAAGTAAAACTAAATGGCAGTTCAGTCTGATTAAATGGGTTCAGAGAAACATGGGAACCTCCTGGATAGTAATATAAAAATGAACGCTGCCATCAGCGCTGCAGCTCCTTGATCAGAAGTGTCTTATCAGAATTCTCCTTGGATTTGTGGTTGACCTCTTGCTTTAAATTTTTATGTGCTCAGACTTGAATTTTTTTAATACTTTTTGTCAAGGATCCAGGGATCTTCCTCACACAACAGCTCATTTTTTTATCCTGAGGGTTTCATGTGGCAAGTCACCCTATGTGTGTATATATATATACACATATATATACACACATATATATATATATAAAAATAGACTTTTAGTTCTGCAGCCCTGGAGGCCTGAACCGACTCCTCTTCCCTCTGCGGTGTATTATCTTATAATGCCATCATAATAAAATGTACATGTTTACATTGTGTGTTCTTCCTTGAGCTCGATCCTTGAACTTTTATCAGAGTAAAAGAATAAAAACAACTCAACAACCCTGAAAGTCAAATCACTCCTTTCATTGGTCGACGCATCCACGAAGATGGTGCAGGAAAGAGGGGCAAAGAAAAGGTAATCTGGGGACAGCTGGAGTTTATTTATACCACCAGCCATCAAGGACCAGTGCTCCTCTTCGTGCAGTGCAGTTTAATATGGCCATGTGACCCGAGCACTGATCCTTGATCAGTTCTCTTGTTCTTGGAGGTTTAATGACCAAAGGCCCTGGACTAGAGCCACATCTGGGTGGAGCAAAAAGTAAAGCAGCGTATCCTAATGCACCCAGACACCTCGACACCAAAGGGGTGGAAAGATATGTAGTGTGAGCAGTTGAGAAGGAGAGAATGAGGCCGGGAAACGACGGGAGGCTATATGACAGAAGTTAGGAAAGAGGAAGGAAAGGGCTGTGAGGTAGAACAAACCATGACGAGTACAGATGGGTGAACACCAACTCTAAAGCTACTTTTCTCTTACTTCTGCCAAGGAGGTGATTTTCACCCGTGTCACCGTGTTACGCAAAAAGTACTGAACTGATTTGCACCAAACTTGATGGAGGGATGGGACTCAGGTCCGGGACGAACCCATTCAACCTCAACAGATCCGGATCACTTACTATGAATCTGAAGTTTTAGTTTTTAGTTCAGTATTTTAGTTGTTATGATACTTCACATATTGTATTTATGGGGTTTTTTTTTTTGCTTTTGCAGATTTTAATGTCTGACAAAAGCCAGTGAGTGAGTTTTTTTTGCCTAGTCTCGTCATTATGTCTCTGTTTTACATCTGTATTAAAAATAAAAGCTGTCACCCAGAAACTGCTCACTAGTATACTGCACCAATTCTAAATAGGAAATAAATAAGACACATAAAACCACAAGTGACAGCTAGATTGCAAGTGTGTGGAGCATGTATAATTTATTGTATAACTTAATGTATAATAACCATTATTTACTTATACATGTTTAATGTGCCTTTATTCGGATGCAATTGGGTTTAGCCTCAATGATTCTGAGAACATAATTCAAGACTTCTCAGGCCAATATAGATATTTCTCTGTTACATAATATGAAGAACATTACGTAATAATTCATGCTGTTGGTGAATCATTACGCTTAGAGAGAAAATACGGATCAATAGGCTGCGAGAAGCAATAAAATATAGTTTGCGTATGTAATGGAAAGAAAGAGGGGAGGAGAGGGAGACTAAATAAATCATTGGACACTGTATGCTGGTACTTACTGAAACTCCCATCGCTTGCTTTGTCCTCCCAATGACACTATCCTCAGATGTAAACTGTTCAAGCTTTAGAAAAGGAGCATTAAAAAGCCATTTGGACAGGGCAATTTAAAGTCATTTTTCTCTACTACCTCATCCAACTGATCCACCACAGAGGTCTGCCGGCCATTAGCACATTTTCCACCTGCATTCACGGCAAGTTGTCATAATCATTTAACTCACAGGGGCTGCTATTAGGAGGGCTGGGATTAGATGAGACAGTTGCTAAAATGGCTACAGTTATGCGCTTCTACTTACATATATACACACACACACACACACACACACACACGCACACACACCTGTCTATCTGAATCGAACGTCAGATTCAGAGTCGCAGTGAAGAAACGTCAACAGAAACAAAAAACACACACATACTGAACGACACAAGCATCGACCAGATGTTCACAGCAGCGAAGAACTCTTGTGCTTCTCAGTGCAACGAGAAGGATCCGAAGTAACATCGACATTTCAATACTGTTTATTTAAGACTTTTAGTGGATTCAGATTGCGATGATGCGACCATATTGTTTTATTATTTTATGAAATTCTGTTGCTCAGATTAATGGTTCATAAACAAAGTGATTGGTTTGGAGTTTAGTTTAATGTAATGCATCAAAGTGAAACACTTTGTTGCCCTGAATTAATTATTAATATTGAATAAAACGGTACTATGCTAATAATTTGAATTATAATAACTTGAAAGTTAAGCGCTAAAGTTAAACGGAAGGTCATGTGATTATACTTAAATATTAATGTAAACTCAATAAACAAAACGTCTGGGTGTGCTGGGTAAAACTGGAGTTAGACACACCATCCTCTTCAAGTAGTCTGACTTCAGGTATGCTGATGTTACACTCATCCTGCCAATTCAAGCGCGTGTTTCCAGCTGACTCAGCCGCACCCACAGGTCATATTACCAGACCAGATTCACTTATTACCTACACTGGATTGTGACACTGAAACATTTTTAGGGGCTGAATGTGGGACCATTTTGGTAATGGTACCTTTAAATGAAATTTTTTTTTTTTTTTTTTTAAATCTGACCCCAAAGGCTGGAGCAACGTGGGTTCTGCTCTCTGTGTCTCTTTTTATAGAGTAAGGTGAAGCGGCTGGCTGCTCCCAGACTCCCTCAGCCAACTTTGGTTGACGCCGGCTGAAGGTGTTTCATTACTTAATAATAAACAAATGGACAAAAGTTGAAGTAGAAAAAAAACAAAAACAAACTTTGAGCAGCAGAAAGGAATGAATATTGTAGAGGAAACACGAAGAATAGTCAGAGGGATGGAGAGGGAGAAAGCAATGTGCCACTGTGAGACAGGGCGGGAGAATTGCCTCGCCCCGTCTGCCAACCTTACCCAGTTATTAATGACCTGTGACTGGAGGGTGGGTGCAAGCAGCGAGCACAGCAGCCCACCACTGCTCTGGGATAATCTGCATCCCCGCTGCCATATTCTTCGCTAAGCACCAGCTGACAAGACCCATACTTCACTATAAATTGGGCCTTCCAGATCCATTAGGGTCTGTGTGTGGGCACGGCCAAAAGTCTTGATCAGAGGCTCAACGGAGAATGAATAAGAAAGAAAAAAAACAACAACAGTGGGAGGAAATAAATGACAAAGTTATTGTTTTTAATATTCGGGCCCAAAAACATTTGTGTAAATATCTTTAGAAAGCCGAGCCACACGGGGGTGCATGCCGGATGAATTACCGCAATCAATGTGAATTTCTGTTCTCTTCTCTGCCTCTATTTTCGCTCCTCGTTTTTGATTGCTTGCTACTCCTGTCCGTAGCAATAGACGTGCGGAAGGTAAAATTGGTCTCGGCAATCAGTATCCATTAAGCTCCATTGCGATAGTCGATTTTACGTTTGCCACTGAGTTCATGCACGGGGGGATGAATATAATTTTAGATGACAATGTAGCTTAATGTGTTTTTAAAAAGAGATGAGTGCAGAATTGATTCTGTTGTTGAAGGCAGAGGGAAATACGACGGAAAGAATCGGCTATCACTGACTCTGCTAATGCCAGACAGAAAGCACAATGTATGTGATTCACTTTGATCAGCCTATAGCCTCGAGCACAAATCCCATACTTTCAGGGTTGTAATTCTTTTAGGAATCTACATTCAATCCGTGCAGGCCGACTCTTCGACAGAGAAACGCTGAGGGCTTCACGTGTGGGCACACACATGCGCTCGGCGGTGTGTGTGTGTGTTTAATCTAGTGTTCACCTTGACCAGCTGCAGCTCACAGGAACAGCAGCCACGACAACGCCGCCCTGTGATACTGTCTGTGATTCTTGAAGGCAGACAGACAAGAGAGCGCTCTAATGCTCGGTGTCAGTGCGGTAAGCCGGGGTGGAGACTGAGCATTGGTCAAGATGCAAGCGAGCCAGGAGCGGCCCAGCTGGCCAATGAGACGCACCTGCAGCTAATTAACCACTGCCTGTGTGTGTGTGTGTGTGTGTTTCAGTAGAAGCTGACAGGAGGAGAGGTATCAGTAGCAAACTGCCAACGCCCCGCTGTGCACCTGGAACCTGGAAAGACTGGGTGTAAATGACGCTGCAGCGTTCAGCCCCTGAAAGAGGAACCTTTAATTAGCATGTGGACAGGTGAACCGTTCCAAAAATGACCAGCACAGGTAATAGCAGCCTCTCAGCAAGTTACGAGCGGCCCGATAATTGTAGGCACAAAGATAACACACCTCTCTTCACGTCCGAACCTTTTCAAAGTATATTCAACACGTTGGCAACTGTCCTGCATGACCTTGTCTGCCTGCAGGGAAGTCAGTTTGTCATGCAGGAAGCAACACCATCAGCCAGTGAATGAACCTTTTGGCAAGCTCAGGCTGGGGACAGAGCTTTCCTGAGAATCTACTGCCACCATGTACCAATATTTTACCCATAATGCCTGCACCATACTTTCCCTCGCTATGCAACGAAAGCGCAAAGAATGATCCTGTACCCGCTATCAGCATGACTGGACTTACCAGAGTGATGAAACTTGTCTGGGGAAAAAAGACAACTTGAGAGTTTGTGAAGCCGCCCATGCTTCAGTATCGGTGAATTATTTTCGCCATTTAGAACCACAAACTTCGGGTCACTGCAGACAAGGCAATCGGCCTCTGCAGTCGACAAAAGAAACGCTGAGAACCCCGCAAGGACGCTTCAATGCCAGATTCCCTCAGATCACTATTTGCTGTATGCACTATATTATATTTCATTTCTCTTCTATCTTTTAATGATTGTCTACCTTTTCTCTCGGCGGTGTACGCACGGTATGTGTCTGCTGTCGCTCTCAGCAGCACCTCTATATTTCTAATCACGGCCCCTTTTTCACAGCAGACATTTTCACTTGTTTTAGCAGGAAAAGCACAGGTCAAACTTTCAACAGAGACGATGATAACATTTAGCTTTTAACTGAAACCGACAAATAAATGTAGTGGAGTAGAAAGTAGAAACCATTGAACCCTGAAATTTAGGACTGGAAATAAAAATGGAAATAATCAAGTGAAGTCCAAGTAGCTCAAAGTTGTACTTAAGTACAGTAGTTAGAGTAAATGTACTTAATTACTTAACTCCTTTGGCAATTAAGGAGTAAAATATTGTAATGCTTTATTGTTGGTGTTATGTTATGCCGATTTTTTCATTTTCATAAGATGATTACAGGAGACTTACGCCATTAGATTTGTCGATAAAAACATTAGAAAATTTCCCGGTTTGAATACTTTCATTCTTAAAAGGAAATTCATCAACTCTAACGAATGTCGCTGTAGCATTAATTGATAAATGATCCTAATGTTAAGTAATCAACAGCTCCGGCTCTGACTGCCTGATTTTTCGTACATGAAAGTGCAGGGTACATTTGCTCTGTGTCTTTATTTATATTTTCACTTGCAATCTGAATGTAATTACAGCCTGATTATGTTACTAATTGTAACCCAGTATAGAGTGGTACATACAAGCACAAACAAACACACAAGCTGGAGTGAGAGAAAGGGGATGGTGAACACTGTTAATGTGTGAGATGAATTCTTTTCATGTGGTTTCAAAGAGACCTGCTGTCAAAGAGAGACTTCTTTTGTTGTTTTAATGGGTAGTCTAGATGTGAATGTTGCCATTTCCTTCACCCTGGACACACACCAATTAAACTCAAACGAGTCTGTGCCTCTGCAGCGAGACCTTCATACAAAGCAAGCATTATCATTCCTATTATTATAAAATATAAAATAGTAAATCTAGATCCAGGATTCAAAGGCTGCGTTTAATGTGTTCGCGGTGATTGACAGGCGATGAAGAAACTCACATCATAAGAGAGATCACTCAGACCCGCCGTGGCTTTGGTACCGTGAGACCGTCGCAGACCTGACAGTTCTTTATCCATATGCTGGTAGGTTGGATTTGCTTTGCCACGATTAGTCAGTGTAAGGAGGAGTGTAAGAACTTCTGAGTGTTAAACCAGCTGCTTTTTGTCCTCGTCTTTCGGATGGTGTGAATTCAACAAGATGTCTCCTGAGACCCCCCCCCCCCCTTTCCCGGCGCTGTGTGGGAACGTCGGGATGGAGACACATACAGATACATACGCACACAAGAAAAAACATACACACACATACAAAAGACCTGTGCAGAACTGTGAGAAAACTAAACCAAGGGCATTGAGGAGGAGCGCTCTGTAGCTGCTAACCGCGCAGCTTTCTACCTACTGCTTTCTACTGACGGCTGTCAGAGGAGTTGATCACGTCCTAAACTTAAAGGCCTACTGTGTAACATTTTAAAATGTCTGACTTTGCGACGCCTAGTGGTGAAAAAAGAGACCCATCTTATTCTGCCATCAGAAAAAATTGAAAGATGCCGTATCACACAATTGGTGGACACAATATCCGAAATATCAGTTACAATGAATGTTGTACAAAAACTCATTAAAAGCATCCAAAATATTCACAACAGATAAAAACTAAACTATAAGTCTTTGTGATTGGGATTACCAAAGCTGCTCAGAGTCTTATGAGCCAAGTCCAAGTCCAAGTCTAAAGTCATCTAACGGTCAAGAGCCTCCAGTGGAACCTCTCAGGACGGAGGTCGGGGACGACTGACGGATCAGCGATGTGTTGTCGGCCCAAACAGTTTATCACTCAAGTCAAGTCTTTAGGGAATTAGGTCTAAAGTGCAACAAGTATCAGAGCAGGCAGCCACAGGTCTGCAGCTCCTTGGGCTTCAGCTTGTACCAGTGTTCATGTTCATGTCCACTCATTTTGAGGTCATGTTTTTTATCGACTACATATCTGCACTTTGCTCATCTAGTTTGCAGCTGGTTCTCTCACTCCCATATCATTTATTTAGGCCTGTATTCTCATTATGTTGCTATAACTCCACGAGCAGATTTGTGATACTTAACTGATTTTCAAATTATCTAAAAGGTTAGCGTCGGGGGAGCACCACCCCCGGAGCTTCTGGGTGTAGCTGTATAAGTAATCAACTAAATAATATTTTGTTGTGAGCATCACTGAGATGCTGCATGAAGTTTTTTGCACAGTTGTGAGTAAACAACACCGATCACACGCTCAGCAGAGCATCATTGTAACCAAGGTGGCTCTCGTTGCCCCTTCGACTCGACAGTTGCCCGCATGATAAAAGAATGACGCTCAAAGCAATCGCACTTTTCATGCTTCTCTTATATCTTACGGATTGAAACATGCAATACTACATGAAATACAGGGTTGTATTCTCGGGGAAATTGGACTTGCATGATTACTGCAGTGTTATCATCCGCGGTGCGCGCAAACCTGCCGAGCATGAAATCAAATCTCATAAAGATAGTGTGAATTAAATTTGTCTTCAGATTTAAATCTCTTAAATCTCTCTCTGTGGCTCTATGGGGTGTGATATGATGCATGTGCCGCAGATGAGAATGTGCTGATTCTCACTCTGCCTTCCAGCGCTGTAAAACTGTCCGTCTCAGCTCCCCGGCCCTTTGATTCAGAGGGGTTGAATATGTTTTTCCAATGTGACCGAGACAATGATTGCAGAGGGGCTATGTAGATGATGAGAGTAGTAAAGAGAGAGATCGAGGTGGGGCAGAGGAGCGAGGGAACACTATTCAAAGAGAATACATTTAGAGTCTCGTCTACGTCAGCTCCTGAATGCTGTATTGTCTTGCGCAAGTCCCTCAGAATGGATAGTGCCAATCAGCAACCTCCCAGTTTGAACAACAAAAGACGTCTCGACAACAAAAGCAGTTTGAACTCAGTTTCTTTTGAAATGAAAAAAATATTTGACGTACTGTATGTAAGGCTAACAACAACAGCAAAAAAAAAAAGAAAAAGCCTTTGTTGCATCTTTGACAGATTCAGGGGAAACCCAGACAAATCTTTGATCTCAAACGCATCCCGTCGAGCGAGGTTAGGTGACAAACTCGGCGTTCAGCCTTGTCAGCAATTTTGAGAGCTAAATGCACATCAGTGAGTCGTGTGGAGGCCCCCGCTAAGATCCTCCGCTCCGGCTGGAAGTTAGTTTGACTTATGAGAGTTTAAGAGCTCTGGCCTCCAAGCTACATCACAGGCTGTTTAACCCCCCCCCCCCCCCCGGTCTCAGCTGCTCATTCGCTGATGTTTTAACTGTCAGGCTTCATCAGTAAAACAATAAAAACATCTTTAAGGGGCTTGTAAAATTCATCGAGTGGACAACCTCTCCTTTTTCCTTTAGTAAGCTGTTCGTCGTCCTGCATCCGTGTTGAACTTTCTGTCGTCTTTGCCTTGAAGTCTTGAAGCTGTGCCATACTTATAATACTACATTCAAGACCAAAAGTGGTGAGGGTGTTGCTCATTTGAAATTGAAGTCTTTGGTACACTTGTTTACAGCTGCTTGGGACAGAAAAATCAATAAAACCCTTTGCATCTCTCTTTTTAAAGCTGATACTGAGGGTTACGCCGTCTCCTGATCCATAAATGATTAGTCTAAATTAGTCTCAAATAAATTTTTATAAATGACTGACCCCTTACTATTCGCTTCCACACTCCTTTTCACCTCATTTCTTTAAGGTTGTTAAAATCATCTTTCTCCACACTGACTGACGCTATTCACATTCTGTATCAACTTGTTCCAGCTGTGTATCGAGGCCAGACGATGTTTGCGCTGAATAAAATATTCAAACCCCAACACTTTCCCGCTACTATCGAATGGAAATATTCTAGATGTCTTGTGCAGTTTGTACACATTTTCCTTATTCCTGATTCAGCCTCACATATTCGGTATGTTTGGAAACTCCAACAGAATCCAAAATCAAACTCTTCGGCTTTGAGCGATGTCTGGCTGCACAGCATTCATTTGTTTGGACCTTTTTCAACGTCTACATTGTTTAACTCCTCAAATCCAGTGTTGGAATTTGCTGCTTTTTATAGAATTTGCTATTTTAATTTTAATTTTATTGTATATTTGGGAAATCTAAAAGCCTTTGCTCTCAGAACTTGATCCATTCATCGAAAGATATCGATTGATGTGATTTGTAGTGAAGGTTTCTGTTGGAAAAATTGGGATACTTTATGACAAACATAACCATCTTAAAGGGAAACTGTATTATCCTGTATAGAACTTTTCCATTATTGTGTCTTCCTTTAAGACCGGAGTTGTCAGAGAGGAGCGCAGGGACCTTCGTTGTTATCATTAGCTTTGATAAGGCATGAATCGAGTCTCTTTTGTGTCTCATTTCAGCAAGAATGTGAGGTCACTCTCAATATTCTGGGTATAAATTCTGGGTGAATCTTGCATTCTTTGAACATTTGCACTGTGAGCTCTGGTGTGACACAACAACTTGGTCCTTCGAGCCGGATCTCAACAGCCTCTCCTACTGTCCAGGACAGGACCTGAACCGTGCACGGGGGAGTCTGGGACTCTTGAACTAAAGCCCTCCAGCATAGAAGTTTGCTGTTAAAAAGAGGCCAGGATCTACTGGACTGTGGGAAGGTGACGAGATCCACGAACAGAGAAAATTTTCCAAACAGTTTCTCCCTTTCTTTGTTTCGTAAAGCCTGATGTAACTGTGTCTGGATATCTTGCATTTGTTTTTCCTCTTGGAGCCTATTATTCAACATTGCCTTGCAGTTTATGAAGCCAGTAATTTATCTAAAGCAGGTTTTGAATTTACTAAATTATAGGATCTAGTATTTCTTGTTCTGTTTCTTTCTCTCTCTCTCTCTCTCTCTCTCTCTCTCTCTCTCTTGTGTTTGTATAACCACTGGAGTCATGACACCGCCTCCGTCCTCTGAGACCCTGAGACAGTGTGATAGCCCGGCTCGGAAGATGCGTCCACTTTCACCCAGCCTTTCTCTCCTCCTCGCTCGTGCACTTCCTTCCCTTCTGTCGAGACTGCGGCATGCCAGAGGTCCTTGGCAGCGTTCGCCTGCCCTGCTGGTGAACCTTTTTTAGCTAGCACAATTCGAGCCTCGGTCCATCTGAGGCTTGTGCCACTTAGTGTTAGGAGATGAGTTGGACAGAGAACTGTAGACTGGGGAGAAGGGATGAGGTCTGACGCTTGGACGAGATGCGTGTTGAGGGAAGGATGGCACGGAGGAGGTTAGCGAGAGACAGATGGGGGCGAGAGGGGGGCCGTCTGGGGGGGAATTTGGAACAGGGAGCAGGGGTGTCAACATTGAGGCAAGCTCGAGCAGGAGACACAAAGGTAACCCGGGAAATTAGGATTTGATGAGCTGTGGGCGAAGGAGTCAAGGAAAGTGATGCAATGACAAGATTATCTGCGGGGTGAGGAAAGAAGAAGTGGCACAGTCTGCCACTCTTCTTTTCCAACTTTGCACTTACCAACTTTGTGAAGCAGGAAGAAGTTGAATAAAATGGGGGGGTGGGGGGGGAGGAAGGAAAAGAAAATGTGGTGTTATTGAAAAAAGAAATCCATAGGTTATATGACATTGTGTTTTGTAATAGAGAACAGTGAACAGGGACTTCAGAAATAAAGGAGGTAGCTGAGAGCGGGATTGAAGCCAGGAAGACGAATGACCTGAAAGTAGGCCAATCGATTCTTACTATTAGAAAATGAATTGAGGATAGAGATTTGGAAGAGAGGTGGAGAAAGTTGCAAAGAATAGATGAGTGAGATTAGAAATGAATGAGGGAAAGTGGTGTGAGCTAAAGCTGATACAAAGAGAAAGGTGTTGGGGATGTGTCGGGTTCAGCTGGGATGTCAAACAGGGAAAACACATTACTTTCTATTTTTCTTTTCTTTTTTTTTTTGTCCTCGTCCCCCATTGCTCAGTAATGGCTTGGTAACTCCCAGACAATTTATATGGAAATTCACCTGAAAGAGTCCCGTCAATTAACAGACTAATAATCAGTAAGTGACTTAGGCAAGAAAACCTATTTGGGGTTATGGTTAAGATTTGGTTTTTGGTTTGCTGGAGAACAACTTTGTTTCTTGATACTGAAAGTCAATTCTCTTCACCCCTGGAGTTATGTGGAGTGTTGTCGAGGCCGAGAGAATCTACAAACAGATGCCCGATCTTGTTGTTATGAGACACAGAGAACGTCAGGGCATGCAGCTACTTTCTGTAGTTTCCAAACAGACACAGATACACAAACAACCTTCCCACCTCCTAACCTCAACTCTGAAATGTTGCTGTTGAAAACTGTTGAGAACTGCACCTGAACACATATTATGCACAGTACAGCAATACTTTATTTGACAGGTTGAGTAGTTTCCTAGAATTTCTCCTGACTTTAGAAAAGTTTTATGGAATTTAAAATCACTTGTTAACCTTCCTGAGGATTGTTTAGTTTAAATCCAAGTTAATATTTATTCATTACTTCTTTATAATTAGAAATTTATTTGTGTATTTATTGTATGCTCGCCTGTAAATATATCCCATATATAACCTCATTACAGAGAACCCTTACTTTAAAGTAAGGGATACAGAGTTATTAGTCCTTAACTTTGTGATGTCGCAACTATACAGGAACCGCCCTCAGCTACGCTTTCAATCACTCAGAAAACATTCAGCCAATCAGAGGAGAGGCTCAGAGCCTCCTCTCTTCTGATTGGCTCACCGACCTGTTGTTACTAGAGCTCCAGAGAGAAGCCTGAGAGAGGAGATGTGAAACTACACTGAGACGGTTTTTTGGTTCTAAAAACCACAAATATATCTTCTTATGGATCAACACTTCAAATAAATCACAGAAGAAGAATAAAATATGGGACCTTTAATGTGTGCAGTGTGTGCACTTGTATTGACAAGGACTCTGATTGGGATCTGCGCATGAATGTGATTGGAACACATTTTAGATGCAGTCTTGTGACTTTTATTCTTTAATTTTTTTAATAACAGTGTCAAATATAAAACGTGGCCCAGTGAGATCTGGACCCCTTGAGGCCCTAGAGCAGTGCCCAAGGATTCAAACAATGAGACTGAGAACATATTTTCTAACGCTTCTTCACCATGATCAACAGATACAGTAGCAAACACAATCAACAACTGTTTCCATCTGACATTTGACAAATTGTTTCAGCGATGAGGACGGTAACGGTTCTTAGCTACCAATACGTTCAGGTCAGTGGGTTTGGTGTACAAACAAAGCGATAGGTGTCACTTGAATGAACACCAATGTTGTTCTAACAAGGACAATTACCTTAATACTTGCTTGGAATTAAAAACCTCATTACGGAGACTTAATTAATTATCTGGAAAGTAAAGGATATTAAGAAAGAGCAAGTGATAACAGTGTTGTTGCCTTTGCCACATTTAATCTACACGTCTCATTTATGGCACATTCTCCAATGCAATCAAGTAGAGAATTTCATATTCATGATGAGAAATTTTAATTTCGTAATTCTCAGAGAGGGATTTTCTGACACTGGATAAATACAAAGTAAAAATCCCAGAGGCACATCACCGTCCTTTTATGGTAAATGGAGCTATTACAGCGAGTCACGGATAAGCTAATGCACTGCCTCTGTGTTGGTGCCCCAGTGACAAGGTTGCATTTTTTGGAATGAGGTGAGAGGAACGAGGAAATGAATATGCACAGATAGTGAGTGGTAAGGACAGAAGTTATGGCAATTTGTGTTCCTCCCTCAGCTGTATGACACTGAGAGGGACCATGGGATGGGAGAGGTGACATTAGTCTGAGGAGGAGAGGATATTTTCTAGAGAGCAGTGAATGGAGAGGAAAATTAAAAAGTAATATGAGGATTAGCAATGAGTTTATGTAAAGAAAGAGCAGCTGAATATAACAGAAGAACAGTTAAGGTTCTAAACCAATAAAATGTTGTAACTTAAAACAAAACTTGCCAGGAGATTGTTATACAGTTTGGTTGTTATATATATTGTTATATATATATAGTCAGACACAGAATATTTCACTTTCTTGCATCGTTATTAATGTTTTCATCAGTATAAAGAAAAGAAATTCAATTCTGTCTTGGAATTTGCAAAGGAATAGTTGTTCTTATGCTTTGCAATGGTCTTGTTTCGCTGTGTGTATCAGTGCAGCAGTGGGGTTTCATTTTTCAGACCCACAGCCCTGCTGGTTTTCTAATCAGGGACTGATGCTCACCTGTGATGTCAGGTGAATGCAATTATTGTAACTACAATCATCCAGTTGGTAAGAGCAACCACCAGCAGCACTGTGGCGTCTGAGGTCCTGCATTAAAACCCAACTGATACAAAATCCACTGTGCACTGAGGAAGTCTAGCTTTGGGCCACTCATAGAATTTAACGTCCAATATCTTGTAGTTAGAAGAGAAACCACCTCGTGTCTGCGTTGCTGCGGCGACTGACAGCATTTCTGAGGAATATCTGCATATTTTAGGGGGGAAATGCAATAAGACAAAATTCTAGTTTTGGATTTCACACAGCAGATTTCTATTTATACTGCATGGCTGAGTGCTCCTGTAACAGTCACAGAGGTAATATTATCATACTCTAGTCTGTCTCTAATGCTTCCATGGCAGAGCTGAGGAAGTGGTGGCGAGAACACGTGGTAATTGTTGGTGTCAGTTTGTGAACATCTGATTTTCACTATTACACATCAGTAATCTGAAGAGTAAATGTCCCTCCAGTGGAAACATGACCCCCTTGTTTACCTTTATACATCTGATGCACAATCTTATTATACGTTTGATGGCTGTTGATACTCTGAATACACCAGAGTACAAAGAGAAATGTGGGAACTCACTTGGGTCAGACAGGATGGAGTCTGTCTTTGGCAGAAACTGGTCGCAGCGGATTCCCTGGTAACCTTCTCGACACCTGGTGGGAGGGAAAAAAAAAAGGAAAATCAACAATCAGTCAGTGAGTCGGGTCGAACTTATGCCACTACAACTGATGCTGCGCATAAACCGGCCCCTCGTTGCCTCGAGACAAATGTAGGTAAGGCTCAGTCCTCCTGGAAGCACGCTGAGTTGACAAAAAGTGCAAAGTGAGGCGCCCTGGCAGGAAGAAATTAATAGTGAGGGGATATTTAGGGCCTGCAACTAGCACTTTTCTTGACAGAGACCTCCACCAACATCACAAAACGGTGCCGCAGCAGAAAAGGAGCATCCAATCCCCATTTAACGGACACACCGATTACCTTCCTCTGTGTGTGTGCTTACATGGGGTTTCAGGTTCCTTGCTTGGTCACAGGAAGTCCTCAAAGAAAGTAAGGACTGTAGACCCAGTCCGTGTTTTCTGGATGGTCCTCAAACTTTCAAGAAATGTAAACTGTTAAATTTGATTGGCACATTAGCGAGAGCGCCACGTCAGGCAATGATCATTAAGCAGCTAATGAATTCTGAAATGTGCTCGGGCTGCTCTTCAGAAGTGTCCTAGGAAAAAGCTATGCATTGCAAAGATGTGTTTTTTAATTAGCTTCAGAGCCATAAATATACCCTTATCAACGTATGGAAGTGCAACTGTATCCTACAGTGCACAGAGCTAAAATGGAGGCTAAAATGCCAGTATGCAGTGCAAAGCCTAATTGGCTGCCTCAGTTGGTTTGGTTATCTATCTCTGCCTCTGGCCATTTGTACCTCGCCTGCTGTTCTGTTTTTCTCCCCGACACCTCTTGAGGAAAAATGCAAGTTTTATACATGCAAATAAAATACAAACTTCACCTACAGAAGCAACATGTGCTGGCTCTTCAAATCTGACCCCGCTATATCAACTCAATCTATCATCCGGTCACCTTCTCAACTATTCTGTTCCAATGAGTCTCAATTTTCTCTTCTATCCCACCTGCATCCCAATGTCTCCCTTGTTTACCCCTGTGGCTTTGTTTCATGGACATTCCTGGAATTAATCTGTATCTACTCTGACAAGCTGACGGCGGCGCAAATATACATATCCCAGTGGCCCCTGCTTTTGGAAAACCCCCAACTGAGAGAATATCTATGTCCACCCAGACAAAAACACAGAGGCTCTGCATAGAGATCAAGTTTGCAAAAGAATGCAGCGTGACATATCAAAGAGTTTGCCCTGTGCGGAATGATAATGGCTGCACTCCTGTTTGTCTTTCATCTACAGTGAGTGATTTTCAATTATTAAATGAGCTGCAGTGGGCGGGGATAGATGCACTCCACTGCGCGGGCCAGTGGCATGCATAAAGAGCATCTTCGCTGCTGGGAGGGAAAAGGTGGTAAATATGGTGAGACATATGGTGAGAAGACGGCGCGTGACATTGATGCTGATTCTAAATAACGAAAAAAATATGACCACAAAAAATGCTATTACGGCGATGAAGTGAATCTCCAGGGGCCGTACGACAGAAACTCCTTTAAGTCTTAAGTTAGGAAGTTTAAGAATCCTATCTTATCTTACTTTGTCCTACTTTATCTCAGGTTAGGAAACCGACATTGCTTTTCTCATCTCAAACTGGACCTTAAATCCGCCTGTATTCATCGTATTCACGAGAGAACAAGTCACATTTCTGCCAAGAATGGTAAACACTGGTTGCCGTAGTAACTCACGGATGTATTTTCTGTAAAGCAAACAACAACTCATTATATGTATAAGGGCTTCTCCTCGTCATATTCATCAGGCCACATCACTGTGATGACAGATGGTTCAGGATATCAACCACGCCGTCAAGGAGGACACAACAATCTCATCGACTCAAGGTGTCAGCCTGGGCCGCCTCTCCTCCCGAGTTTGTTCTTCTCGGCTTCTACAGTGGCAACGTGTGATGCCAAATATGTGATGTGTGGGAGCGGGAGAACAAAACAAACACAAAAAAAGACTCAGTTGTCTCATTTTAAAGTCACAGTTTAAATCAAATGATGTTCAGACTTCGGCTTCCTCGTCCAGATGCTTTCAGCTCAGGATGAAAGTCTGAGACGTTGCTTAAAACACAGTCCAGACTTTTCTCCGTGCTAAATATGTGGCCATTTAACATCTCCCCATGCCACTGTGACCTAAACAGGCTAAACTTTGACAGGAGGCAACCTTTGTCACACCAAGTGGAGGTGAGGAAGATAATTAAAAGGATTAACACGGTGACAGTGAGTGCTCATTAAGAGGGGCTGTGGAAGTGAGAAGAAGCATACAGCAGCTATTAAACTGAACAGAGTGCGGGTAAAAAAACAACAACTCAGGGGTGAAAGGGAAGACAATGGAACACACAATTGTGTAGACATAGCCTTAGCCTCTTTGTTATGTGGCCATGAGCTGCACAAACACCACTGTAATATCCTTCTTCATCATGTCCTGCAGTGTATCAAGTTATTGTTTCCCACAAACTTTGCTTTTCTCGTGCCCGTGCTGTTCCCAGCGGAGACCAAGACACATCAGAATGAGGCTTCATAGAGCCGAATAAAAGACAGTTGGGGGGGCGCTAAAGAGTTGCGTGTCTTCTAATTAGCACTGCAGTCATTAATTAAAAGAACACAGGATGAGACTGCATGTGCATAAATGCATGTGAGTGTGTGTGTGTGTGTGTGAGAACGTGTATATGTGTGAATCTATCACAAATATACAAACCTGCCCAGAGCAGGGGATATATATATATATATATATATATATATATATATAGACATGCCGCCCGCTGGATGATAAATTTCTGCAAAGGGAAGTGTGAAAAACCCAAGCGCTGGTGCACACAAACATATGCATAACAGAATGTATAGGGAAAGAGCACATCCCATTCAAGTGGTTCAAAAGTTCTGCATGTGTATGTGGAAAAACATGTGGCTTTTTTCCCTGTGATGTAAACAGAATATTTCCAGCTGAAGTTCATGAAAAATCCAGCACTGGTTCTTTGAAGAGATCACACTGAAGCTGGAGCAGAAATGCACCATCAACTTCTCAATGACAAGTTACTTGATAATTTAGTTTGATTCCGCTTTACCCAGTCTCAGCTGACTTCTTCATCTCTCATCAAAAACACAGTCCATCACTGCGTGAGAGCACACGCAGACACCAATTATGAATCGTACTGATGAAGCTTCGCCCCCATTCAGCATCTCAACCACGGACGCCTGACCATCTCCAATTTAACCATCCAATCAGAGGTTTCCCTCTCATGAAGCTGCTCCCATCCCCTCTGCTGGATTCCTCATCACCACCAGCAGCATCTAGGCTCTGGGGGAGGTTTCCTGTAATTGGGAGCACCTTACTCCTATGGACGGCTTCCTGTGGGGATCCACTTCCTGCAGAGGTTTAGGCACCAAAGTTTATTCCTTCTGTTCACAATAAATTCCATTTTACTTCAAATTTCATCCTCTTCTGTGATTGAATATATATGTATATTTACATGCAGTAGAACATGAATAACCTAACTCATTCTAGCTCAGGCTGCACGTTTTGTGGTATTTTTCAGGACGCTTAAACAGTAGATTCACACTTTGAAGCTGCTCAGTGACTCTGCAGCTGCTCCAGTTGGTGCCTCAGGAGTTTATCCTGCAGGTGCAGGATTTTCACTGTCTTTAGGCTGCAAATTATACATGTTGCAATCTCCAACTTTAAAAACACAGTTTTAACATCTGGTTAAAACTTTACACGTAACATGTCCTCACTACATTTGTGATCTAGAGAATATCTTCGTCTGAAAAGGACCAAGACCTCATTAGAAGGAACATCAAGTAGAAATCATCAAGTGGGCTCTGTCCACATAGTGAATGTCATTACAGACATTTGCTCTGCATGTTCTACTGTACATCCAAATCTGACCCCCGTATAATTTACAGAATTTGATGCGATCCAGAGAGACTGGAAACTGGAGATATATTTCTGAAATGTTCTTCTCTGCAAACCGATTGTTATACTGCTCTTCCTGGGTTTGTACAAGACAGAAAACATTTATCATGTCCACTGATTCCCTCCTCAGATACTAAAGATGTGATACAAATAAAATAATGAGGCGATTTGCAGTGTCAAACATCAAAAGAATTATTAGAGATCTACGCGTCTGCTTCTCTCTCCTTGGCAGGGTGGCCATTTAGACCAATTTAATACAGTGCAGCCACGGCAGTGTGAGGCTCAACGGTCTATTAAAAGAAAATATGCCACAGTGCGTTGGTCAGACTGTGACAGGTTGGCTCAATGATCTTCACATTTTCTCAGCATAGAGTTCGTTCTTTGAGCAAAATGGCTGATACACTTCCAATAAACTGGCCAACAAAACAGGAAATGGCTGAGGGGAAGTGTTGTTTCTGTCATGGGGGGGGTCTGAGGATTTCTCACGGTAAAGATCACCAAGACAACTGCATCACTTTTAAATTAAAATGGTTCATGTATCCCAGTCTCAATTTGGTACATATTAAAAGCTTCAACAAATGTTCGGATAATGCTTGTTTATAATCAACCTGCCAATCAATCACTGTTCTACACATCAGTTTCTGTAAGTATGGACCTATCTTTTTTTTTTAATTATTATTTCAAATGACACCAGATAACTTACTCAACATGTGCAAACTCTATTAATTAAGATTTTGTAAACATGCAACGTGACGACTGAGATGAAATTACCAACCAGTCATCCAACCTCAACAACCATCGTTTTTATTTTTTCTATCATCTGATCCGACCCATCGGAGCGCCTCCTGAAACAGCACGCCTACAGCGGCAGACGTGCTGGAACCTTGGTTGTCATGGTTACAATAATAACAACTTTGTCGAAAATGTTCACGGGTAACAGAAACAACATAAACTGCTACTTTCACGTGGGAGTCGAACACCGCTCTCTCTTTATACTACGTCACCGCACTTAACGAGAAAATAGCTGAGGGTCATAATAACCTGCTGCACAGACGACCTCTGGGCTTGTTTCTTTTCCAATGCTGATCCTTTTAGAGCCAAGCGGTCATGGCTCTACAGGGAGAGGCTCACAGCGGCCTTATAACACTGGGAATAAACATTCACAGTAAGACACTGAGCAAGCCAATTAACCAACTAGACGCAGTTCATTTATCACAAGGTTTTATTGATTCAACGAAGGCGCTCTCATTGCTTCATTTAAAGAGTTGCTGCGCAAATTCTTCATCAAGTTTTGGATGTACTAATGACAAAACCACGGTGCCCCACGTGCGACGGATGAGGATGGGCGGAACAGATATTCTTTCATTGTGTTATTTGTAATTAGGTTTTAAGCCAAGATTGTGAAGATTTACCAGCTGTTACTGTTACCGTGGATACTCAATAAAGCCATATCGTTTGATGTATCAAATCCTAATGTAATCCCATACGTCTGCTCGGCTCTAATAGCAACTTGCCGCCCGGAGGTTTGTTTAATCATACCTGCAGACAACCAAATACAATTGACAGCCCAGACTTCAAAGGAGGCCCGAGATGATTACTTTTCTACTTTAATGACATTACATATCGCTCACCCGTATGTGTTTCCATTCATTCCTCCCTTTCTTGATGGGACAGAAAATTGAAATGAAAATCTAGCCTGGCTGTGTATCGAGGGAAGTCTTGTCTCTCATTTCTCCCAGACGGGGTGATTGAAATGCATCTGGGGCGCCGAGTCTCAGCCTTAAAGAGACCGGCAGGGTGGGAAGCTGTGTGCATTGCACGTGTTGTTGTGTGCATGTATATGTATCTGCATATGTGTTTTTTATATTTGTGTTTCACATAAAAGCTTCTCTTGGAAATACTCGTAAGAGTGATAAGGACCCCTGTCCAATAGGATTCGTAGCCAAACATAATTATGGCAGATATTACAATGAACTGTTGATCAGCATAAGTTGCATTGACATGACGTCAATGCAACTTATGCAATAGAAGCTTATTTCATTAGGGTCTGTAGCGTAATGCTGGTCTGACAGTATGTGGAAAAGTGATTGCATTTGGAGGCCACAGTAAACCAATCTTGTTGAAACTGTTGAAACACTGCTGCTGGTGAATTCTATGCCTTTGTTAAGATAGCTGAAAGCCGAGAGATGACAGTAAACGTGTGGAGATGTCTGGCAACAAAGGTCCCCTGCCAGGCATGAACCGCGGGATGCTGCATTCGTGGTTGGAGCATTAACCCCCGGGTCAGGGTAGTGTGCCCCGACAATACAAGTTTATTGGCGCGGTGGATGGAAGTGATAAAACCCGGCAGATTACTCCTGCTTGTTGCATGTAACCAGTCAATTTAGATGTCTTATCCGAAGTGAGTATTCGCTGGATTTAAGCAATAGCTAAAATCCACCTTGGGGAAACAAGCCACGGCACACCAGCTCTCCAGACGTCTCCTGGCCCTGATGTTTTTATCACGTATCTTGTGACCTCAATTCCCCTTTTCTTCTTTCCTCTTTTCCTCCACCCCACCCCCACCACCCGCTCCCATATACACTCTTCTTCACTAAACCAAAGGGAAAATAGGAAATTAAACAACCATTTGTGGAGGCCAGGGGAAGATGTTTGGCGTCCCAATGCAACACCATTAAAAGTCTCTCTATATGTGAGCCTCCATTTCTCAATGCATTGATCATTATTATTATTATTATTTTATTATATCTTTTTTTGAAAGTCTGCTTCATTTTGAGATTGAACTCCAATTTACTAATCTTTAAAAGAAAGATTACACATTACACACTAAAAGCTATTACATACAAGCAGATAAAGCAAATACATGACACAAAAAACTTTAAAAAGGTAATTTTATACAAAGTTTTTAATTCATTAGGTCACTTTGAAGCCAGCAGCCTCTCAGTCTAACAAACAGGAAGAACATATTGTATTTGCTGCTTGCTTTGTGGTCTAATTGTGGTCTAATCCAATTCCAGTTTAATTTTTTTGCAAATGGCCTCTATGGATTTATAATCACTAAAGTAGCTTTTTGAGTAAGCCTGAAATTTTCAAGAGGAAGAAGAAGAACATGTTCCTTTAGTCAGCAATTTAAAAGTTAGTCAAACTGGATCTTAGGCAACTGTGAAGCTCCCTGGGCTTCTGCTCTGTTTAAGTGTACACATGACCCATTTGGAATAAAAATGTGAGGGGGAAAACTTCAACCAAAGTTTACATCACAACCTGAGTCAAGTCAGGTTAAAAGGCTCGGAATCCAAATCCCAAACAGGCCGATGATGAGTTTTGAAAATCAAATCACAACAAGTCACGTCTGAGCAAGTCAGTGAGAAAACCAAACATTTAAAACACGCCGCCGTGAATGTATCTCCAAATACCCAGTGGTCTCTAACACATCCTGCTCTTTTCTCTCTGGATGTTTCCAGTTGTCAAGTGCAACTGACTGCTGAGCTTCTCTCCTTTTTAAATAAAACATGCCTCCTACTGAATGTTGCAGCACATGCCATGGTGTTTGAATGTGTGCCCCCTTCCTCCATCTCACCTTGAGTCCTGTGTGAAAGCTCACCACCATCTCTCAACCCTTTCAGCGGAGGCAGGAAGTCACTCAATAATTCACAGCTGGTCCCAAAATTAAAACAAACAAAAAAAATAATACACCACTCCCTCTGGTGCATCTCATATTCTATTCTTTTCTAACTACCCACCTTTTACCTCAGCTATTGCTTCCTTACCTCTTGCTGACATATTTCCTACTGTATGTAAAACCAAAAGTAGAACTGGGACAGAAGAAAAGCATTTGTGGAGGCCAGACGAAGATGTTTTGCACCACATACTGAATGTTAATAGAACTGTCTTTCACCCAAATTCTACATCTGACAGCCGAGAAAGAAAGAGAAACTGGATTTGTCCAAGAAATCCCTCTTGGGAATAGAGCTAGTGCTACATTAGCTCATCCTGTATCTTTCAAGCAGTCGGTAGCACCAGACAGAAGAAATGAGAGACAACAACAAAGAGAAGACTCGTGTCCTCACCAGAAAGTGACAGAATTAGTTGTTTGTAAAAACAACCCATGGGCTGCATCTTTTCCTAGCATGCAATTCTTTTGTGGTTTTGCGACAACAGAAAGTGTTGTCACAGTTGTTGAAACAATGTATGTTAATGTTCACAGGCATAGGTGCGCTGAAAGTTGTGTGAAGTTTAAAAAGCACCAGGCTTCAAGATCTCAAGATGGTTTCTTTTAAGGTGATCTTTCCATGACCTTACAGGGACACTTCATCTAAAACCTACTGTATCTTTTGAGTATCAGGCATCATAAAGCTTCTGAAAAGTTTGCAGCTTGCTCCTTCACCAAGGACAAAAGACGGGATCAGCTTGGATTTACAAAAGATAAGCCGGATTGAAGACATTGCAGTGCAGCTACGGAGTCTGTACGTGAAGCCGATGTGCACGGTTGCGTCACAGCGGCGCGACGAGACTGTCCCACTTCCAAGGCTGCCTTCTCCAACTGCTGGATCCTTCGTGGCCTGATCTATCCCAAGATTCATTGCACGGCAGTAATCAAAATAATATGGCAGGAAGCAACAGGAACAGAGAGCCCGAGCATTATGCTTTTAAATGTAAGTATTGATTTCCAGCTCAGTTCAACAGCTAATGTTACAACCATTAAAAAACCAAGGGGCCTTAAAACCTCAAGTTTAAAAAAAAAGAAAAGAAAAAAAGTTATGTGTTGTCAAGGTTGCTAGGTGACAGGAGCGGCGGTGAGGGCGGGCACAGCTGGTTACGCAAAGCAACAAGTTTACAAAGCTGGTTGGGATTGTTGAAACCGAAGACAATATTAGGAAAGTAAAAGGAAGAATCTTCTCATCCTCAGTAGCACACATTAAACCTTAAACTCGGGGCGAAAACAAGGCAAAACTTATCTGGATGTAACCACCTCGAACACCTTTCAAGCCTAGAAGGGATGAATATTTAAGACTCAAGTGATTTTGAGGGTTTCTTTCACCTTAACCATAATCTTTTCCTAACCAGCCGTGGCCATGGCCTAACCTGAAGAGACAACGGCGAACAACTGAAAAGATTCGAGATTTAATCGAAGGTCAGAAAGAGAATGTGGATTCTCTTTCTGCTTGGTGAAGTCGTCACTGTACACACTGCTCTTCTCTGCAGTTCAGTAGAAGTCACCTGTAAGTACCTCTTATACTGTAGAAGACTATCATGTCACACTCTATAAATACATTCCTCTGTCTTGATCTTGATAGCGAATGGAAATGCCATTAACCGTAAGATAACACTTAATATCTAAACCCTTATCTCCTTTCATTCTGCCCCCCTCTCTCCATCCCTCTCCCTGTTGCTCTCCTTTTGCATATTAACACTTTATTACTTATCTCTGTGCTTAATAATTCCCTCCCCCTAAGTCACTTTGATTAGATGCCTTGTTCGTTGTATCGACAGTGGGATTCAGGGAGTATCTCTTCATTGCATCTGAATGTTAAAGGGAGTACCGAGGTACTTCGATCGATTAAATTAGCCGTTATCTCTGCCGGTGACAAGCAGCCTCCACCCACTCAGCAACAGCACCCTGTACAGTGCGCATAGATAAACATAAAGCTAACATCCAGGAAGGTTAATCGGGTGCTTCTTCATCGAAGTCTTTTCAAAGTTAAGTAATTTTCCTTAAGAACACTTCCGCACACTACTGCAATCTGAGAAATTATGGCTCCTTCTTCTGGACAGTTGTTATGACCAACACTAAACTTACACCTCTTCGAAATGACATTGAAATAATATTTCACTTTACAGTAAAAATACAGGGAATGTGCTTCCAACTGTGTCCTGTTTAACATGACACAAATGCACAAAGCCAATCCACGCATCCATTTTCTTCCGCTTATCCGAGGTCGGGTCGTGGTGGCGAGTCAACCTCTCGAGGCCTCCTACCAGTAGGATGTGCGTGGATGACATCCAATGAAAGGCGCCCAACAGGCGTCCTACCAAGATGCCTGAACCACCTCAACTGGCTCCTTTCGACGCGAAGGAGTGATCACATCAATCCCGGAAATACATTACGCTTATTGTGACTTTACGCTGTAAACTATACTGAACAGAGAAGAGAAGAATAAGTTGTAGTAATGAGCGTTTCCACCTTCAGTTTTACTTGTTTTGTGCCGGAGATGCTGTGGTGCCCTTTGGCAGTCCAAACAAAAGGAACCATGGACTTGTTTAAATGAGGTACCACAGGGGTGGCAGCTTTATCACTTCCTAATTTCAGAAAATATACCAAAACATCCAAATGCCAGAGGAAGATTTATGCAGGAGAGTGCGGAGTCGTGTTGAAGAACAATACTCTCATGAAAGCTTTGACCTTTGGACAAAATTAAGCAGCAGAAAAGTCCGTCAGAGTAATCAGATAATTAAACTCGCCCCTTTTTGGCTTCTGTTTTCATATGATTTTGCGTCCCTTCGGATATACTTCCTCACTGTGAAAGTGTCACTTGCATGCTGCTGATCCCGTTAGAGGGCACGGCTAAGAAGGCATTTGGCTGGATAATACTTCACAAAGGAATTTTAAGTTATAACCTTCTGGAAACTGGCAGCCACTTCATCTCCCAAACGTTGATGCTGGGATTTAAATTCTTATGCATGTAAAATGTAATTTCACCGCTCAAACAGTGTGCCATTGCCCATAGGAAACATTAGCAATGTGACTGGGAGCAGCGGCAAAGACAGTTGATATACGATTAGAAATAAATCCAGCGGAAAATCTCAAGCGTATGTGTATGAAGGTGGGTGATTCTGTTCGCTGAGCAAATAGAACTACACTGATAAGAGGTAATCCCATGTTGCCTCAGTTTGCCTTCATAGGGAGATTCTGTTATTTTATATATAAATAATACGTCATTTCCATTTGTGGCTTGTGCTGTCATTAACTATCATCTCATTAACTTTAAACTCACTATATACTTTTACTCTCAACCGATGGTAAAATTACATGAATGTATTTCATTGTTTTGCACAAAGTATCTCTCTGCCCTTCAGTTCGTGACTAACACAAGAGTCATGAAAAGCAATAACAAGCCACAGGATCCATTTTGTCATTATTTCTGACCTGAAGCACTTGAGTGCACGACCAGCTGAATTCAAAAACCTACATGGAGCACTTGAAAGCAGGACCACACACACTGCAAGCCAATTATTATTTACAGTGAGAGAGAGAGAGAGAGAGAGAGAGAGAGAGAGAGAGAGAGAGAGAGAGAGAGAGAGAGAGAGAGAGAGAGAGAGAGAAGTAGTCCATGTGGAACACAGGGAATGGTAAAGCAAATGCTGGCAAGACAAAACAGATGCTGTGATGTTTTTCCAAGCAAACAATGGTTTCCCATCAAAAAAAAAAAAATGCATGAGTGAATTAGGAAATGTTTCTGAAATGCAACGTCAAACATGTTCCCAAATCCAGCAAAACTGCATTCTGGGAAAACTGAGCTCTGGGACATCTTAGGTCATCTTAGCACTGGAACTATAATCTGTCTTCTGGAAAGTGTTCAGTGCTTGTTTATCTTCTAAAATCTATATATTTTTTTTTTACCTTTTCTGATGGTTTGTGTTATTTCTTAAAATGCCTTTCCAGCCCAGAAAAGCACCATTAGGATTATTGTGATGCATATGATCAATCATAAAATAGTTATTCGTATGTTATCCATATAATGTGCCTATACCAAGCCCCATTACCTCCAGGTATTATGGAAGAATTTCAGTTTAATCAAAACACAACCTGAGGCTACAGGAAGGGATTATATTATAGGGACTATTATTACCCCACAGTGACGATTAAGGACTTTGACGTCCACACTTCCCTATGCCTGAGAGATATACGTAGAAAATCACGATAAAAACAATTATTATCTGAACAAAAGTCCATCCAGTTCCTGAGCCATCACATTTGACTCATGATTATTTCGGCTGCTGGCTTCAGTTCTACTCTACACGGAAACACAAGCAGACAAAATACTTCTCAGAGGGCTGAACGCTCTGTTTTCTTTAGCCAAACAACAACAAAAAAAAAAAGTTAGATGCAAATCAGCACAAAGCAAAAGCTGATAAGGGCTGATGCAAAGCAGGCACGCCAATTTCAAGACACTGGGATAATATCAAGCAGAAGAACAGTTATTCTGGCAGCTGGGGGTATCAGATAACAGATGATCACAAAAGGAAACTTGGCAGGTGTGTGTTCTTTCACACCTAAAGTGATGACCTTTGGGGTTCTCTGATGTTGCCCTTCAAGTGAACCCCTCAAACAAAGCAAGATTGCTTTCATGGACACATAAGTCTTTGATAAAAAAGTGTTTAAGAGCATCAGCCGGAAGAGGAGATGAAAGGTATTTAACACAAAGACTGTCCAAGTTCAGGTGTGGGTCCCTATCTGAAATGAACTGTAGTGGCACCATTGTGCTGAAAAATTCAATATTTGACGAATTCAACTTTTGGCACGTGACTTGCGGCACAAACCATAGACACTACTTTTATGTTCTTTTGTGGGATAGGTGAGGGCACGATGTAGCAGAGGTCTCCCTAGTACCTGAGACCCAACCTGTGACCCATGAACAGTCAAACGATTAGCTTGAAAAGATTAGCAACAGTACATCATGAAGCAGTTAGAGGGACTTCTGCCTGTAGAGTATGAACTGAAATCCATAGTTTACACAAAAGCTGTCATGTCAAGAAGCCAATAAAAGAAGTAAGTCAGTCCAAGTCTTGAGTGTGAGGTTGGCCTTGTGAAAACTCAAGTGTTAAATCAAGCAATCAACCTCTGTTCTCACCATGAATCAAAGGACAATGAGACGAAGACGAAGACGACAAGTTTGCTAAATGTTGCAACTCCATTTATCCTCATCAATTTTAATCTGGAACAACAATACATTAAACTTCACAAAAGCTTGCAAACAATAAAGGAGACAGCAAGTGGAAGAAAATAGCTGCAACAACAAAAGCAAAAGTGAACCTCCCAAAAATGTGTTGTCAACAGCATTCTTTAGAGAAGGGAGGGAAAAAAAGGGGGAAAGGAGCTTTGTTATGAGGACAAGAGAGAAGCGAGAGGAAATAATTACTACATTACAGGAAAAGCCGTTTACACAAGACTTCCGCTGTGCCTCAGGACCAGCAACACGTAGCGGCTTATGTGACCCAAAAAGACCTGAGAAACACACTCTGCCTACAGATACATCACTTTTGGGGAGAGGAGAGGAATTAGAGTGAGGCTGTAAACGCTGCTACCAAATCTGTTTGTTCAACCTTGGCCCAGAGTCGGCAAAGAGTTGGGTTCTTTCTTTTTAGATGAACTTGACGGAGAGAAGTAGAGAGATATTACACTTGAGAGAAACTAGTCTACAAGTGTACACCAATCAGCCACAACAATAAAAACAGCTAACTCAGCCTATCTCTGATTGGCTGATTGTTTCCTAAGTAACCAATTAGAAATATAGCAGATTTCAGGTAAACACTCAGAGAAACCAAATCCTGCAAGTCTGAACAGTTGGTCTGGGTGGGCGGGACTGAGAGTAGTAACTGCTTTGTTGTGACATCACAAAGTTACAGAAGTCCTGACGGCTGGTTTTAAGGCTCAGAGTCTGAATACAGGCTGTGTGCATTTCTCTGTGGACTGAGGCTTTGATACTTTCACAGTATAAATAAAGAACGTAGACCTGCTTTATTATCACAGAGGACATGGACATCTACCTTTACACTATATGGGACCTTTAAAGTAACATGTTCATTATTTACTCACCTCTTGTGCTGGACTGTCTGTCAATCAAAATAATCTATCTATATATACTATCACATTCTGCATTAAGTTGATGGCTGGCGTTTTATTTTGACCTGATAAAAATAAAAAAGCAGCAGTTTATGCCCTCTCTCATTATTTATTTCTAATGTCTTCTCTTGTTTTGTTAGTGGGCAAAATAAAAAAGTATTTTGTTTTGTGCTTTTCCCACCTGAAAATGTAGATGTCCCAGTTTTCCACCGGGCACTAAAATGCAACATGCATGTTGTGCCTCAAACCTCCACACACACAAATGTTTCACAGTCAACATGTGTCAGGTAATTCATGCATGCGTATTTGGCAGTGTGTAACTATCTGTAAGCAAATGCAAAAAATTATTATCACTATTTATTTGTAATACTCTTTGACATTTTGTCATAAATTTCATTTTTATTAGTTCATCATGAAACGGACATTTATCACTGGAAGTGTTTTTCTCCGTAGAGGCTGGACCGGTTTTCTCACCGCCCTCAAACTGCAGCTCAGTGAATCATGTCAGTTTGACAAGGAGAGGAAGGAAAAGACTGAGAGAGAGAGAGAGAGAAAGAAGGAGAAGACTGAGCAGATATAGGGAGACAGTATGTGATATGAACTCACAAGAATGTGTCGCCTCCTATAATTGTATGCACGGGTGTGTGCGCATGTGCGGATGTGTGTGTGAGAGTATGAAAGCGAGAGAGAAGAGAGCAGAGGTGGCAGCTGTAGTATTAATTAGGCAGGTGAGATGAGTGGAACCGCAGCAACATTACATTGGCAATTAGAGTGCAGTCTATTTACCCAGCATGCCCCTGGCTCTGAGAGAGAGAGAGAGAGAGAGTCAGAGAACTGGTTGGGAGACTTGAGTGAGAAGGAGTGATGCGACATAAAAGGAAAGAAGATAGAGAAAAGCAGGTGGGAGAGAGGTTTAAAGGCAGAGTGGATGTTATAGTTGCGAGTCATGAAAAGGATTCGTCACTAATCCCTTCTGGTGATAGTCAGCTTCTATGATCTCCGCTGCTATGCCAGCCAATCACAGAACAATGTGATGTGTTGATAGAATGCAGCCGATGTGACACATTTCATAGACACTTCTTTCCTTTCGGTGCATTGAAGTCGTCTTACGGTTGGGTGATGGATGGCTTAAATTCTTATAGAAATGAGCAGATGCATTTGGATGCGTCGCAGTGATCCACTATTCTTTTTTCTCCCTCTGGATTCCACAAACACACACACACACACACACACACACACACACACAAACACACACTATGAAAGACTCACATATACAGTAAGAGACTCAGAGCTCCCGCATACTCGAGATACAAGAAAGAAGAAATAAGAATAAGAATGCTCCAAAAAGTAGGGCAGCCCCCTTTAGCTGGTCCAACACAAACGGCATTATAAATGTGTGCCCAGCATATGGCATCAAATTTCAATGTATTGACACATTATTCAAACATTCCTCATCGCTTTACATTTGCATAAAATGTCTAGATTAACGTTCACATCTGCAACGTTTCTCCGTCCTGGATTTAGGTCTCATCACTTTGGGTTTTTAAAAGATTTTCATTGTTCTCTGTTCTCGTAGTTTAGTTTTCTTTGTGATTTGTGTTCAAAACTTTACTCAGGATTTTGAATCCAGCTGTCCTCACGAAACCCTGTCCTGCTTTTAGCCGATCAGTGTTCAGCCAGACGGCAAGAGGCAGGAATTCAAAGGTATGAGAACTATATTTCATAATAAAAATTTAGTTATATAAGTAAATACATGGCTAATATTTCAAATTCAGTGACATATGGTATTTCATTGGCAACCGATTATTATATAAGCAGGATAATACCATTAGAAATATACGTTTCATCACACTAATGGAACCTGTGAAGGCAAAACCACCAGGAACACTTTATTTGGATAGTCCACCTATAGAGAGTTGCCACAGG
This sequence comes from Seriola aureovittata, assembly GCF_021018895.1. Taxonomy (NCBI): domain Eukaryota; kingdom Metazoa; phylum Chordata; class Actinopteri; order Carangiformes; family Carangidae; genus Seriola; species Seriola aureovittata. The sequence goes on from NC_079377.1 coordinate 23,516,740, forward strand.
CAGGGCTGGAAGGTGAGGCGCATGTCTACTGAGGTTGGCTGCGGAGGTTTTGTGGGGCAGTCGCTCTACAAAGCCTTGAGTGCACACACGGGCTTCACTGGGCTGAGGAGGAGACGAGCCATCGCAAACACACAAGGCGGCAGAGAAAAGCCTCGACATGGCTCCGGATCAGGAGAGGAGATCCGTGAACACAAGTCGGGCTCTGATCAGCCTCGGCGGTTGAGATGTGTCTTTATCATCGTTGGGATTCAACAATTCAACTGTTTTGCTGACTCTAACTCTAACTCTAACCATTAAATGGTTAAATGGACATTGCTGAACATCAGAGTTCATCAAAGGTTAGTGAAATGTTGCAAACGCTCTAAACTCTCTTGAGGGCGACCAAATAAAGTGAAACCAAACCTCCTGGTGCGTTTTTGACGAACATAGGCCTTTCCAGGTGTTATCCCTTCCTTAGGATTTCATTTTGAACCTCGAAGCATTTTAAAGGGAGCAGAAACTCGGCCACGGAGGGTCCTCCACTGGGGAAACTTTTGCCGGGCACGGAATGAGCTTTTTGTCAAGAATTCAGATGCATTTCAGTCACTGTGAAATGTGTTGCTGGGGTCTGAACGAGCTCTGGTCCCGGGGGGTAACGGCGGGTTTAGATGAACAGCGTTGCGTCGGTGTGCCATCGGTGTCTGTGCTGGTCAGGCAGTACAGTGAGCGGGATAGAGAGCTGGAGGGAGCTGGTCCGGGTGACTTTGGCTCCGTCACACCAAGGTCTCCACTCTAACTCCAATATAATGAGCCTGTCAGCACGGTGTGAGCCATAGGAGACAGGCTGGCCCCTATCAACCTAGTTTCACAGTCAAGGATGAGTAGCTCTCTCTGTGTGTGTGTGTGTGTGTGCGTGCGTGTGTGTGTGTGTTTACGTGTGGTGGAATTATTCTCCGGCACATTTTTTTTCTTCTTTGCATTCCCAGCAAACCTGTTGTCATCTTGGCTGGTGAAGGGTCCATAATCCAATTTAGAATAACTTTTAGGGATTGAAGGCCGCAAACAAATTTTCTATATTAGCACAAAAAAGCGTGTTGCTCCAAAAAGCTTCTCCAGGCGACTATTTTCATTCTTTTTATGCAGAATCTGAGGGAAAAAGGATTTACAAAAGACAACTTCCTGGTTATAACTACATAGGTTAGCAGCTACTGACAAGAATTTCCAGTAACAGGAAATTTCGTGTAAGGTTTCTATACTCATTTTACTCCCACTGGAATGCATTGCAATTCACGATTATCTATTTATGATTATCTATTCATGCTGACTGAAGTTTTTTCCCCGAATAAACACAAAAATCCTTTGTGCAAACCCAGTCATTTTGAGCTAATCACAAAAAAAAAAAACTAAAAACAAAATCCTGCAGAGACTGTGGTAGCTGCTTGCAGATTACAGAGTTCAAAAAATCTAAAGAGGCAAACAACTCCAAACATTTGGTGTGTGTGTGTGTGTGTGTGTGTGCTTTGTTTGGCTGAACTCATGCATGTGCGCAGGCGTATGTGTTTTGCTATAAAGCTTTCCTGATCCAGTGTTAACTGCTCTCATAAACAAGCACCTGCCAGATGTGAGCCTCTGCCCAGAGGACTACTAGCGCCTAGCTGTGAGTGGAATCCATAACCAGGCGCGTCCTCTGCTCGCTGCATCCTTTTGTCTCAGGCAGATAAGGCAAAGTCTAAAGCCAAATACAACTGACCCTCTGCTAAAGCTCAAGCTTTACTTTGCACAACAGAAATATTTCACAGACATAAAGACAGACAGATATACAGGCAGGCCAGTGGCGGCTGTAGCGCCTTCACCAGTAGGAATTTAAACAACAATGGCAGAACCTGCTCATGTTGTAAAGGCCAATATATACTCTCTCAAGCGTCGTTCGCAAAGTTTTAAAGTGGTGAAAAGCTCCTTTCAAACCCTTAGATGGTGTGTGTTGCCAAGACATATTTCTGAAAATCTAAAAAAATTCCACACCCTCTTCCTGCAGCAAATTACAGGTGTTCATGGAGGTAAAAAGGACCAGAGCTTCGATCTCCTTCAGAAATCCTGCTCTCTACATTTCTCACATTCCTAAATCTGACTGCGTCGATGTTCATTGCAGAGCTGCACGGACTGCATCTTTTGCTGGCAGTGATGGAGGTGGGCCGCACTTGAAGACGTAGGAGGAGTTGGACCAAAAAACTCTGGATCACCCTCTGAATAAGAGCCAGGACAAATCTGTGCCTAGAGACAGATTCTCCCTTTTCCTGATTTGAAGTTTCTGAATCTGACACATAACAGGATAATGTGCTAACTGACCGAATGCACATGAGGACGAAGCGTAACGACTTTCCATTTCCTCACTGTGCCTCATCAAATGTAGAGTAGATTTCATTGTCAATCATGTACAAAATGCATCACGGCCTGTCTGAACTAACACTGTGCTACATTTTCTTCAACATTGTTTGTATAGTTTTATCTTCATTTAGCCTGTAACCCTCACTGAGTGCCTAACTTTGCTGTCGAATCAAAACCATGCAGCTCAGATTTGGGGCTTTTGAATTTTTCAGACAAACTGAACTAAATGTCCTTTCATGAGTTGCTCTTCTGCCGTTAAATAAACCATTTAAAACCCCTTAGGATTATTTGGAAAATGCATTGTCGCAAAGCTAAAAACAGGACTTTTTTTTATCTAAGCTAATGAAAAGTTTGTGTTTTGGTGATATGTGGCTTTCCCAGGGCAGAGGCAAAATATATAATATTTAAATATGTACTGAGAGAGTCAGAAACACAGATGTAGGTCAGAGCCTGAAAGCCACAACGTACAGTATGATAAGAAAATAATGTAATTTGAAACTGATGTGAAGCGTACAGAAAGAATCAGAGGAAACTCTCCCTGAATAATCTAGATATATTCTTCAACTTGTTTTTATCACATTATCTTTGTAGAACTCAGGCAGCATTCATCGCCTCACACTCAGTTATTGCTGCTGTGCCACAGCGACATGTTCCCTGTAGCTACTAATAACCGCGCTCTAAACACCGCGTGTCTGACTTACATCGAGCAGTAAAAACGACAACAGGGACACATTTAAAATTCCTAAATACTCCGTAGTTTCAGACATTTTTCTGGGAGCCGCTGCGGGAAACAGACGACCGTCGCCTCGTCCTGCAGCGACAGTGACTCTGTGTTTCACTGTTAGAAAGACACGTGGTTTTCAAGTTATTTCAGTGACAGCGGCGATGTGATGGGGGGATGACACATCTGCCGCCCACATGCGAACACAATGTACACACATGACCACACACACGCGCATAGCTGTCACATGTACAGAATAGAACAACACACACACACACACACACACACACACACACACACACACACACACACACACACACACACACACACACACACACACACACACACACACACGCACTTTATCCAGCGCTGGATTGATGCCAGAGATGGAGCTGTTGTCAAAGCCGCATGACAATGAAGGTGCATTAGTTGGTTAACTCAAGCTACTAAGAAGCGTACATGGAAGTGGTGCTACATGTTGTCACGACAACACATCCAGTTAAACACCACCCCTCGTATTGTAATGCAGCTTCCGTGAGCTGTTTATGAAACGTTCACATCTATTTATGACCCTTTGAAAAGCAAGTCACGGCTAATTTAGGGCAGAACGCCCCACACTCATTGGTTGTAAATGTGTTATTGTGGCATGCATGGAGAGATATTGTAATATAATAGACTGGTTGGTGGAAGGGTGCCAGAGTTGCATGGCGGCTGGGTAAAGTATTCTGGCGGAGCAAATTAGCTTCTCTGTTACACAGCAGCCGGGCGGGTTGTGTTTGAAAAAGGCCTGGTGAGTGTGTGTGTTTGCTGTCGTTACACACACACACACACACACACACACACTCCAGTGCACTCTGAGTCTAGCAAGAGAGGGCGCATCCTTGACTCTTGGCAGTTGGTGTGTGTACATGTGTGTGCGAGTGCGAGCTGGACAAAGACACATGAATGAGAGGAAGATGGAACAAGACCAGCGTTCACCGGTCCAGCTTTTTCCTGAGTGATTGGCACTAAGGGGCATTCCCTTGTTGTGCCAATAGACCGGTCCTCATCAGCCTCCATCCAGGCCTCAGGACCTGTGTGACACAGTTTACACCGTGTCAATAACCACACTCCCAGGCGGAGTATCTCTTTCCTCAGTGTCACAGTTTTGACTCAGCACCAAGAGGAAATAAATAAGGACCTAGTTTTTGGTTTCACATTGTCTTCAGGTTTAATTATCCCTTTGGCAGGAGCGCTGCAGTCATTATTGTTTGTGGATGCCAGCACAGACTTGGGGGAGGATTTTTTTTTGACGCTCGAATCAACTTCTGACCCAGTCTGCTTTGTAATTGGGCTGCTTATCATCCACCGGCATCACGTCATGGTGCTCCCCAAGCTCCAAATCATACTAACATTCATTCACTGTGCGAAAATAATTACTGTAATTGCAAAATGTGGTGGAAGGAATATGTGTCAGCAGTCACTCATTTTGAAGTATTAAAACAAATGTGGATGGAATTGGGGAGGATTTGAAGTGATGTGCCTGAGCTGTAAAGTTAAATAGAGTTCAAGACTGACGGAGTTCGTTCTGAGGCCACGGAGAACTTGTTACTCTGGTTGGATGTGCTGGAAAATCTCCCTCTTTTTTTTTCACATACACAATATATACGGTATAATGAGAAAATGGGAGGATGTGCAGTATTTTCCTATACCAAGAACATGTGAAGAGTTTTAATCATATACCTAACTGTAAGTGATGATTAGCAGTATATAAGCACCATGCTGTCCCCAGAGTAATGAGGTGGCAGATACTTTATCTCTGGAACTGCCCTCGACACTCATCAGGTTCATTTGTTGTAAATCCTGAATAAAACCATATGACAATTCTTATTATGGCTTTCACTATAGTTATTTACCATAATGCAGTTATCTATAATGAGCTATAATGGAAAACATTTTTTAATGTTCCTCAGTAAGTAGAAATGACTAATCCACCATTCTGCTGAGTTTCTACAGACATATTGATGGATTTACTTTATGGTGCTATCGATATCAGCTGATCACACTTCAAACTTAGCACTTCCTCAAGTTGTTTCAGCAGTTTCTGCCGAACCAGCAGACAGCGTTGTGGGTTAGTGAACTACATGTAATTAAAGTGGTTTAACTACATTTTGCAGTAGCTTGCTGCTACTTAACTACTGGAACTACAAACAATTTGGGACCATTAAAGGACAATAATGATTTATAATTTAAAGTTTTATCTTATCATTGCTTCTCTAAGTAACTGAACTTTCCCATGAACAGTGAGGTATGTTTTTTTTTTTTTTTTGGTTTATGTTACGACCTGTGAACAAGTAAGCACTGTTTCCTGTTTGTCACTTTTTTTAATTTATTTATTTATATATTTATTTATTATTTCATATCATATATACATGGTCAGTTTGATCATTTTTTACAGAGTAGCTTGAACTTCTTCCTTCTAAGTAGCTTTCGTTAACCAAACTACATTTCTCTAAACTTCAGCTTCTTCCAGTGTGAGGTCAACGGTAGCTTGCATCGCTGGAGTCAGACAGCAGCATCAGATTAACACAGCAAACAAGGCTGCTTACTAAAATATGATGAAATGTACTAAGAAAACAATTTTTTAAAATTTGATACATCAACGTAATTTTAACTGCAAAAGCATTGGATTTTTTTTTTCTTATTTTCAAACATCATTAGATGAATTAATTTCATCTGACTCATCAACTTTTAAAGGTTCGATTCCTCCTACCTATATGATTTAAGCCCTGAAAGGTCTCACTTGAAATGACAGACATATATTTCGAGTGCCTTTAATAGAAAATTCCACAATTGTTTCCATGGAAACTAAAGTGAGCCCTCACCCTCTTCCTCTTTGTAAAGCCACAAACTGCAGGTGTCAATGACTGTGCTTGTGTTTGTGTGTGTGTGTGTGTGTGTGTGTGTGTGTGTGTGTGTGTGTACACCACTTCATTATTTATCTCTCTCCATACTCAACATTTGATGGCCAGAGAAAATCAATAGCACATAAGTCTATTAAAGTTTCTATTGTTGACGCTGTCCAAAGGCTGCACTCTGGAAATTCTTCTGATTTTATTATGTGCTGGACGTGCGACGAGAAATATTGTGTGTTTGTGAGCTGTTGTTATTGCCGGGCTGAGGTTATTTCTGTCTTAGAGAGCTCTTCCCAATCTGTTCACAGAGCATAGATCACTTAAGCCCTCTTTAGAAATTGCACTGCAAAAACCCTCAGATACATTCCCAATAGATCTTTCCCAGTGTCTTCGGTTTAATGAGAAAAAGCCACTGACAAAGCCAATCACTGTGTTTCAGCGGGCGGCACGACGTGATGCTGTAATTAGGAATTGCGGTTTCAAAATAAGGGGCAGACAAAATAATGACACGAGAAATCAATCACCTAATCAATATATTTGTCTCCGTCTTTGTAAATCTTTTCATCTCTCTCTCTCTCTGCTCGTCTTCACCTTCCTCTCTGTCCGTCTCCGTTTGTGCCTCTTCCTCCTTTGAAATAACCTCCATGGCTAATGATCTGCCGTGACCTCAGCGATCTTTAATTGAATAATAAATGAGCAGGTCTTATCCCGGGCTCATCTCCAGCAGACTGAACACACACACACACACACACACACACACACACACACACACACACACACACACACACACACACACACACACACACACACACACACACAAACACAAACACATATATTTCCAACTCCAAGGTCAAACAAGAAGAGCAAAATACTGACTTGCTGCCTGATAGTTCGATCTGCATGTATCATATGCAGTGTACTGTATACGACTTCAAATCTCCACCAGTCAATACTTTCTATATTGGCTATAAATCAAGATGTTATGTGTAATGCGGGAGCGGCTTCTCGCATTGACAGAGCTACAGACAATTATCATTGAACTTGTTCACACATTTAAGACCCGACATGTTTGAACTGATTCAGCTCATTCCCTGCAAACAATCTGTGGTAAACCCACTGTGCGCTACCCGGCTAGTTAGCAACTAGCTGTAGAAGAGAGGGGGACGTTTAGCAGCTAAAGAGCCAGATAATATTCTTGAGAGCTAGTGGAGACCAAAACCAAAAGAGAAAGAATAGATAGATTACATTCATCAGGCGGACGAGGACACAACTAAATGTGTAAGTAGGCAAGTGCTAACATGTTAGCTGTAAAAACACCATAAGGCGATAGCATCAGGACTGTAGTTCTTAGAGGTTTTTACAGTCCAGAAATTTTGTATCCAATGTAATACGGACCGGTGGAAAACCTACTCAAACAAGACCCGTTATGAAAGAGACCCAAGGTCAATCAGACCTGCATAAATCCAACCATAATAGCCCCAGACCGAAAATGTGCTTGGCCCAGAAAGACCCTAAAAGAGCTAGAACACCGACAATGGCAGCAATGTCATAGGTCACCAGCTAATGAGCACACAGCATGATCACGATGATAGCGAGTTGAATTAGATTTAGACCTGAGTGTAATTTATACCCGCCCCTACTGAGGAACTCGTACTAGGAAGTCGAATATGAGCTGTGGAGTTCTTCTTCCGCCCCCAGTGACCACCGACCAAACCGATAACATTTAGCTTCGTCTTATGCGTCAGCAACATGCATCTGACAAAGACTAAAATGTTTGTGCATGTCAAATAAGACATCGCTCATTTCCACAGTTTTTAAAATCACAGATTCTTCATTGTCAGGAGGAAATAAGTTAGTTTGATCCAGTTGGCAAAGACATGATAATACCATCAACTGCCAGAATCGGGCCTCTCTGGATGTCAGGCAAGAATGGAGACGTTAGTCACTCCAAAATAATATCCTCCAACTTGAATGACTCGATGATACAGGAAAATGTGTTATTAAATCATGGGATTTATGTGTGAAAGAATAGCTTGCCACCCCATTGTGAAACAGTCTTCTGCAGTGTGCAGAGTGCAAATACAAAGGGTGATTGAGCAGGGCTATTTGGATGCATGGTAGTCCTTGGTGGGCGTGTTTGCAATGCAACTTGATTTACATAAATTCCTCACTAAGTAAGATGGAAGCTGAGTTATTAACTTGAGCAAGTAAAGAGAAGAAGAATTCCCACAAAAAAAAAGCAATCTTACTTAACATCAAGGTCAGAACAACACTGGGGATGGTGACTAGGTTTCAGAATATGGAGAGACTTGTATGAGAAGCAGAGAGAGAGAGAGAGGAAGAGAGAGAGAGAGGCTGAGGCCAGATCAGCACTTGGATGTTGTTGGGGGGGGGGGGTTTATCAGGGTTGTTCAGAGTCCACATTACAGCCCCATAACCAGGCTTCCATTCCCTGACCAACTTAATGGGCAGACTGGGGCTTTAGGCGCTCTGCCATCCTCCTGCTCTTCCTCACATGCATGATCACACATGCATGCACGGACACACAGCACAGTATGTACACAAATAACTGCATTAAGCAACTGGGAACCAAAGATATCCCAGGCGTCCAAGCAAACAGAATGACAGAGAGATGAATGATAGAACGGAGGGATGAAGAGAGAAGAGAGATGAAGGGTGTGTGTGTGTGTGTGTGTGTGTGTGTGTGTGTGTGTGTGTGTGTGTGTGTGTGTGCGTGTGGGATTTGGACGATGAGGACGAGCTGCCAGCTGCTGGGAGGTTTGGCATGTGACAGATTGAGGCTGGCCATGGGGTGTAGTACTAAGTCCTCATACAAAAAACCAAAAAAGTACACACACACACACACACACACACACACACACACACACACACACACACACACACACACACACACACACACACACACACACACACGCACACGCACACACACACACAGACACCAATCCATAACTGCCAAGCACTTCACTCGTTACACTTTGAGTGCTAACTGGCTTGCAGCGTGTGTGTAAATGTGTGTGTTGGTGTGTACTAGTGTTGGGGAGGCTTCTCTGAAAATGCAGCTAGCTATGCCACCAATTACTTTCCCCTATTAGTAATAGCGGAGTTACAACTGAGAGAAAAGCAGTAAAGTGGCAGATTATGACGAAGCTTCATAATAGAAAAATATCTTAAGCATTTGACTAAAAGGGTCCAAAATTTACTGCGTTCAAATTCTGCAATCTTTTCCAACATGAGCCGAAATAACAGAAATATAAATTAATCTAATGAGGACAAATTAGAGGCATTAGGAGGACACAGGGCTTGTGCTCATTATTCATGTTTTAAAGCCTCTTTTAAAAGAATTATCATACAGCATCAAAAGCCACACGCCATTTCTGAACAGCACGGCGTTCAAGAGTGACGTTTTCAGAAAACCAATTTATTGAGAAAACAACAATCAAACATGAACATCACGACAAGTTTTTCATTTTTGCCACCGAACGTTTTCTGTTAAGATGTTAAAGCCTCTCAGCCGTCAAACCCGGGCATGTTTATTTGTGATGTAATCACTCCACTAGGAAACCATGACTGTAACTCTGTCTTCATAGTCAAGTGACACTCGTGTCGTGATCTTTCACAGACAAGAGCAAAAGCCTTGAAATGGAAGGTGATAAAATACGTGGAACATTTGTCAAGGAGAAAAATCCCAAGAACCTGAACGTCCATTTGAAAATTTCCGCACAAGAATGCTAACCTAGCTTAACTCGACAAGGTGAGGGAGGGGGCCCAGAACAGGAAGCACAAAGGAGCACGAGACAACCAGGAAACAGTAACTGCAGCACTTCCTCCTTCTAACCAAAACTAAAGGAACCCTGCTTTAAAAATGAAAGGAAACTAAAACTGAAACTGAAAACACAAAGTAAAAACAAAATGTAATAACTGTGGCTGCGAGTGGTCATCCTCTATCCAAAAGTAAGATTTCTTGTGCATTCCTGCTGATTTTGCAGTTTCACTGGTGAGTAGTGTTGGTATGTAAAGTGTAAACGGCGCCATCCCTCTTCAGCACTGTTCTGTTGAGCGCCCTCATCCTTTAGAAAAACCCCAGGCTCATTTTCGGTCCTCGCCCACTGCAAAGGTGACATCAGTCCTCGGCCTGCGCGCACAAACACCTGACACAGCACCAGAAGTCAGACATACTGTACATTTTCATTGAACTAGATCCAACCAATCATCCATCAAGGTTATATTTGATGGCAGCGAGTGGTAACCCCCCATGCGCCCACACACACACACACACACACACACACACACACACACACACACACAACAGTAATTTGTCCATTCAACCTCTCCTTGGTGTTTTCATCTCTAATGGCTTTTCAATTCACCCAATTCCAGCATCAGGCAGTGGGCCTTGAAATAAATCACTTCCTTTATAATTCACAGTTTTCCTTTCTCACACATCAGCAATGTAGATTGGTCTGATTTATCGGTGCTTTTGCTTCATTCTTGCCTCCGCTCTGTCTGTTGTTTTGCTTTCTCAGTTTCTATGTGGCTATTTGGAACCGAAGTTGAGAAGCAAGGTCTTTGGGGAACTGTCTTTTCATTTTTTTTTCTTCCATATTCTCATATTCTTTCCTTCTCTGTCTCTGCCTGTCTCTGTAGTGCAGTTAAACTCCCCAGCTACCTTCACAGGGTTGCCATAGTAACCACCTACCCAACTCCACTCTGTACGTGAAAGTGTGTTTGTACGTTGTTGATGTGATCGTGTGTGTGTGTGTGTGTGTGTGAGAGATGTGACATATTGGAAAAGTGTCTGCTGGTCGCTTGTCTTACTACCTTGAGGTTTTTCCCTTATCAGGGGCAGTCCGTATTATACAAAAGTGCAAACACACACAGGTATGTGCACTTAACACACACACACACACTCCAGAGGCTTCCTGTGTTCTTAGGACTGTAGGAGTCCACTAAGTTCCCTTTGATTTTGCTATATATTAACAGAGACACCACGAGGGAGCAGAGCCACAACACTAAAGAGTTCTCTGTCCCTTATATGTAACTGAGCCGCTCAATTTGATGGTTGAACTTTTTAGCTAAAGTTCATCTTTAGCTGTTTTTCTCAAAGCAAAATGTTCTATGTTTATGCAAATTAAGCATGTAGTAAGGCTAAATGGACATGTCTTTTTATGAATTCCATTACAGCTGAAGTAGTTTAAGCAAAATAGTTTTTGATAATGCTACTTTAACAAATGGTCAAAGAAACGCTTTTGTCTAATAAATGAATTAGTCTGACACTGGGAAATTCTTTCTACTGTTCAAAGTGACTTTGTACATGAAAGAGCAAATGTTTCTCATGAAATAGCTTTGATATTACTGAACATTGCATTCTTATGTATATCTAGATGTTTCTTGTTGCAGGGCAAAAGGAAAATCCGCTTTCTGTCTGTATCATTTCAAGAGGGAGAAAGACCGGGGGACACACATGAGACAATGTTCCCCCGGGATTCATTTCCACACAGGTGAGGTAGTCAAAGCTCCCGAGGCAAGATTTCCTCCGCTGCTATTTGAGGAGATAAATACATTTCAGACACTAGAGCCAGAAAATGCAGTAAATCATAAACCATTAGAAATACAGTGTTGTATGTAGTTTTTTCCTGCAGTGTAATTTTAAATGTCACCGTATGATTGTTGCAAGCTGGAACCTCCTGACAGCTCACACCACTAAATACTGTCAGGCTACTCACTGGTACCAGTAACTGTCACCGAACAGGAATATTTGTACTGTATATGCTTCTATTTGAAATAATATAGTAAAATTGGAATGTTTGCAGGTGAAGTAATGACACACAGGCAGCGGGAGTCATTATTCAAACACAGGTACACGATTTACATTCAAAAGGTATTCAGCTTGGCACTGTGAGACAGTCACACATCATCTCTGATGTGTGGCTGTTTAGCATAAAAAAAAAGAAAAGCAGCGGTTATAAATGCACCTGCACTTAAGTCAGATACTGTAATCAGAGATACATGTCTATGATGTAAAAAGGCACATGCTAAAAGGGAAATCCGCGAGAGAGATAATAGATGTCATTTATATGTAACTGTTTCTGTGACAAGAGAGGAGCAAATGTCTTAAAAGAAAAAAACATCCGTTTATCAGCTGCTTAAACATTTAATGTGGATTCTTTCCTGACAGAAAATACGGGGTGGGGCATGGCCGAGAGTGGTGACTGCTTCGTTGTGACATCACAAAGTTCAGGAAATCCTCACGGCTGGTTTTAAGGCTCAGTTTCTGAATACAGGCTGTGTGCATTTCTCTGTGGACTGAGGCTTTGATACTTTCACAGTATTAATATAGAAACTAGAGCTGATCTATAATCAAACTACACATGGACACAGACCTTTATACTATATGGGACCTTTAAAAAAATGAAATATTGATATTGTGCTAATAATACATGTATGATATTAAAGTGATGGCAGATGTTAAACACACAATAAACAAAATTAAAGATGAATGTGACTGACAGCATTATTATTATTATTATTATTATTATTATTATAATATTCACATTTTTTTATAGATATTGTGATAATTTTGTTCTTGTATTCTTTTGGCCACGATTATCATGCAGTGAAAACGTCATATCATCACAGCCCTACTTCCAACTAAATAAAAAGAAACAGATGGGTTTTTTTTTACCATTAATTGATCATCATTACAGATAATTGATAGAATTGATACATTTTTTAAAGAATGAACAAAGAAAGAAAGAACAGGAAATATCTGAAAGAAAGTGAAAAATACTGATATCATGACACCTTGTTTGTCCCACCAGCAGTTTAAATCCAAACAGGTTCAATTTATACTGATATAAAACAATGATATACAAAATAAGAATCATAATTTCTCATTTGAGAAGCAGACGAGAGAATGTTTTGCATTTTATCTTGATAAACACCTTACCTGACCGTAATTGCTGTCATTAATTTTCTGCTCTGTTCAGCTAAACTGACTAATTGTTTCAGGTCTACGATAAATGACCAACCAAAATATACCGTTCCCTTCAAGGACTTTCTTTGAAGGGTTAAGCACACGTTAGCAGTGAGGAATAGTGCTCATAAAGCTCTACATTATATTCAGCAAGGAAATGTTCTGAGCGCTGACAGTTTGTTTTCCCAAAAGTCCCATATTCCCTAAATCTTCCCATCTCCATTGATGAACTGTGCTGATCCCTAAGCTAAATGCTTTTGGGCACTGTGGCTCAGATAGGAGGCATACTATATTATTTATATGGACAAATGTTCAAGAAGTGCCTCTCCGGGTATTATGCTGAAATTGTGCTCTTTAGCTATCGGGCTCAGTGCTGAAAATCAAAGAGAGAGTTTAAGGCCTTTGACTTGCAGTAGAAACAGATGAAGCAAATGGCCTCCTTGTTTCAGCTCTCATTGTCGGGCTCCCAGTAGTGCTGCGGGCTTCATTTTTCATTTCTTTCTTGACAAATGTCTGATTCGTGCAAAGATAGATTGTGGTCCATATGTTGCTGTATCTCCTTGCAAAAAACAGATTAATAACAATAACTACCCCTGAACAAGAGCTCCCATCCTGCACACTGAGCACAGGTATTTGAAATTTAATTATTTTGGCAACACAGAACATCTGGAAGGAGATTATTTCATTTCAACTGCTGTTTTTTTTCTTCTTATATGAACGTTTAAATACTGTATAGCTAGTAAAATTATGACAATTAAATTAATTAAAATGTATTTTTCAGTTTGGAAGTGATTCGTTTCAAGGTTTCACCCAACCCTTTACCCTCATGAAGGCACCGCAGAGAAGTAAGAGCCACCAACAATTAATAGGTTAATTAATTAGGATTTAATTGTTGTATCTTTAATTTATACCGTGTGATGAAGCAGACGGAACTAAAGTTTTAAAATAACTACTGTAAATAAGTTTAAAGACACAAATATTACAGATGTTGCTTTTCTTATCATATTAAACAATTTAAATGTCCCATATTTCACACATTTACAGTGTTTTATTTGAGACTTCTCTCTGGAGTATCAACAGGTCAGTGAGCCAATCAGAAGAGAGCAGGCTCTGAGCCTCTCATCTGATTGGCTAACTGTTTTCTTAGTGAGCTAATAGAAATATTGCAGATTTCAGTTAAACACTCAGAGAAACCAAATGCACTAAGGTTGGATGGTGGGTCTGGGTGGGCGGGGCTTGGTGACTGCTTTGTTGTGACATCACAAAGTTACAGAAGTCCTGACGGCTGGTTTTAAGGCTCAGAGTCTGAATACAGGCTGTGTGCATTTCTCTGTGGACTGAGGCTTTGATACTTTCACAGTATTAATATAGAAGCTAGAGCTGATCTATAATCACACTACACATGGACACAGACCTTTATACAACATGGGATCTTCAACCGTTATTATATGTATTTATTATCTCTTTATCCTTTTTTTTCCCTGCTTACTTTGTTGTGTAACTATAGTAAATCTTATGTATATGTTTACAGATGAATGACAATAAATTTAAGCCTGACTTGACTTGAAAGCTGCAAACCATTATTACACACCAAAACCACACAACACATACGGTGTAAGCATCATATCATAAGCCTCATCATATCACGCAGCGGCGCCTATATCACCTAAGCTAATCATCATCTGCTTTATCCCATTATCACATCTCACACACATTCATACCACAAACATAAATCACACATGCATATGTCATTGGCTCAAACCCCATATCATCAACACAGAGGAGCATGTTTGCCAGTGGCTTCATCCCTTATCCTGTCACACAGATGAGAAACATTAAACGACTCCACTGCTTGGGTCCCCGGGAGGCCAAACACGCCCAGCCAATTGGATCAACCATGAGGCATCATGTGACACAGGCAAAGATATCATGTTACAGAGATGCAGATCATGAAAATCCCTTTTCTGTATGTGTGTGTTTGTGTGTGTGTAAATCCTCTCAGTAGAAAGGGATTATACCATACAACCATAGGGGTTATGCACAAGTGTCAGGTGGTTAGTTGCATGCAAATGGCTGCAAACTTTCTGCTCTTCACTTTACTTGCACTGCAACTCTGCCGGTGAGCTGCCGCAAACATGAGGCAAGAAAAGACACCCATCTGTTTGTGTGCACAAACGTGTGCGAGCGCACAAACGTGTGCGTGCACATGTGTGCTTGATAATCTCTTACGAACATGCAGGGTTACATCTCCAGGGGATTCAGTGCATTCATACCTGATCTCGTGTTTACTTATCGGCTTCTGTCACATAATGTGATTCGACTATACTGTACTACACATGAGCTCCTGCTTCTCTTGCCTTCAGTTAGTGTGTCAATCCTGTATTACGTAACTATCTCGAATGCGCCAGCCCCAATTAACCAGGTCAAATTCCTTGTGCATCTGCTGTATCCTACTTGGCAAATTAAAGGGCTTCTGTTTCTCCCGCTCAGTCACTGAAATCCAATACGTTTCTCTGCACCTAAACAGCAGTGTGCCAGCTGATGATGATGCTTTCATGCTGTGTTCATATTTTCTGGTTTGACTGGTGTGACCTACAAAACATGCCAAGTCTTTCAAAAAATTTGATTCATGATTTTCCTTAGGAAAAAAAAACAAACCTTGTGTTTTTAAGCTTATTAACAGCACATGCTTCTTCTGAGGCCGGTCAATTTTTTATATTCTAGCTCTGTATTCACAACAGCTGCTCTTCCCTCATTACAAATATTCATTTTTCTTGACAATCAAGTGGTTTGGAAGCAGTTTTATACTTCCTGACAAACAGGTTGTTTGTCAGTGGCTTCCATTAATGATCCATATGACTGTTCCAAAAAGATCTCATATGAAGACGTTGATGAAGAAAAATCACATTTATAGTTAAAAGAAACAAGTGTTGACTGACGGGAGAAAACAGGATGAGAATCAAAGTGTTTGATGTCGAAGTTATACGCTGTGTACTCCCGACAACCAATCCCAACCTCTCATAGAGGTGAAACAGCGAGAGGACAGTCATTATTTGGATGATTGCAAGAGGTATGTCAGCAAAACGTAACACATGGCCTTTTAAACGTTTTCTGATGAGGACGGCCTCGGTGAACGAGATCACGCTGCCAAACTAGTCATTGATATTTGAGTTTCATTTTTAGTGAGCAATTGTGATGTTGGGGACAAAGCCCAACGCCATTAAGAGCCGGCTCTGTTTTGCTAACTTCAGCACCATGGACAGCGACACAGCCAGCCAGGCACATGTGGTGATTATAGCACCATCTGACACCATTTTGTTACATCAACAACCATGAAACACTGGTTTCTGCTGGTTTCTATATCAGTGTCATCGTAACACCCCTGCATATTAATTTGTGCCACAATGATTATGTGAATCATACATGATATGATATGATATATTAAGTATAATGAGTTTAAAGCAGAAGTAAAGATCTTGTGACTTCACAATGAATGAAGTTCATAGTCCTTTAATGTGCAAATTAATACATATTAACTCAAGTCACTGATGTCAGGACCTCCAATCTCACACTAATCCAGCATATCAAAAGTCAGCAGTCATATCTGTCGATGTGTGTGATGCACACACACGTGATGTGGCCTTTTCTTTGGAAGATAAGCAGCTCATTTGCTGGTTTACATACTGTACACACTGTATACACCAGTGATTGCTGTGAATAAAGAGATTAGGTAATTGTTTGATTAATGTGTTTACATGGTTCCCACTAACCTGATTTCCCAAATGTTACATGATGTGTGTGGTAATCTGGTTAGTGTGCAGAAAGCTAGAAGGTAGCCTGCAGGAATCTGATTAGCATCACAAAATAAGAGAGGGGAAGTGGAGGGACTTTGTTGGTGTTTAGTTTTATTACATGGATTAATCCTTTATATATGTATAGGCTATATTTCTTTCCAACTTCGTTTTATTTTCTACCACCATTCTGCTGTTAATGTATAGACACTTTACATATAGTTCACTCTGTTTCCCAGTAATGTATAGAATAAAAATAATGAAATGAATCAGATTAATTACACTCTTATTAAGAACATTGATGTATGATCCAAGTCTGTTAATAAGGTCATATTTAACATAATTTTCTGATCATGGTGTTTACATGACAGTTCACATAATCATTACATTAATGTGCCGCTAATCAAATTAAGAGTCTTCACTTAAACACACTGGATGTCAAACCAGTCAGGATGTACATTACTACCACCTGCCTACTTGCAGCTAAAAGGTCAGCACCACAAATATTAACCATGTAAGTGGAGCGACAATTAGCAACAATTAACCACCATTTCAAACTGATCAGTTGCCGGGGTTAAACGCGCTGAAGGGGAAAACAGGATCACAACCTCAGCTCAGCTTGTTCTCTGCTTTTGCTTTTTCCTCGAAACAGATCCGGAGCATTGAGAGGACAAATGGGCTGCAATTACTGTGGCTGATTGATAGTTTGTCTTACAGCGAGACACATGCACCATATCAAAGCATGGCAGCGTAAGCAGCTGAAACAAGACATTTGACAGGAGAACAGCCTTATAAAAAGCATAAGGAAGCTATCTGAGCCGTCCTGTTTTTGAGGACATTACTATCTGAAACACAAGTAGTTAGAAGCAGCACGGCGCAAGAAGCACCGGAAACTACGAGATGAATGCCGAGAACAGGAAGGAATTAATAATAGACATTATTCATTTTATTCTTATTCTGATTATTTGCATTTATTTAGATTAATATTTTCTCATATGAAAAGAAGTGATGTTGTTTGTCCTGTCTCGAGTTAAACCAAGTGGCAACCTCCGGGGCTGAAAGATGAAGCCAACATGGTAGTTCCAAAAACTGCAGTTCATCCAACGGCCACTAGAGTCTGGCTCCAACAGTGAGTCAATCCCCATTGACTCCCACGTTAAAATGTCCAACTTTACAGCAGAAACAAACATGTTTACACCCTGGTACAAAGAACAGTTTTGGTTTCTAAAGCTAATTTACTCCTTAACGACAACTGTACAGTGGATGAATTTTTATATAATTTACCCATTTAGATTTTATTAAGGTATACCTCAATGAAAGGACCTTATTTGCTCTCTTACCGTGGTTTGTGGTATTTTTAATACAATATGCTAGATTATAAACTTCCAAGGGGAATATGTGTGTGGTCACTACCACAAATATTTGCCTTTTATTTCTTTTTTACAACAATCTACGAGTCCCTGGTTACAGGGAGTTATGTTGCAGGTAAACCTGCAGTTTTCTGGTCAGTGCTGGGGAGCTGTGCATTTCTGCATCTACTTGGGAACCCATTACAGAAACCTGTTGTCGAGGACATGAATACATCACAGGATCCCCACACCGTGAACATGATCTTCACATTATACGCTTGAGAGCCACATTGACAACACAAGTGAATCTATAAAAACATATGAACATCTACAAATAAACACTACATGCAGAAACATGACAAGGTAGTCACAAATCATACACGCCGGCGTGCAGCGGAGCGCTCATAAGCTTCAAGCACCTTCCACCTAGAGCACACTAGGTGGAAGGTGCTTGAAGCTTATGATAAAACTCACAGTACTTAAGAGCACATGTTCTTGTACAGTATTTAATCTCAACATGTTGACTTTGGCTGCGAGCGTTTTCCAACACAGGAGAGAGGAATTAGCATATAGAGTCCATGAATCATTAATAAGGAGATTAATTGATGTTTCCATTCATTAATGAGGCAGGGACGATGAACAAGGCTTGACACGTCAGAGTGCCGTGGCATGAAAGTGGATTAGTCTTGTCTAAGAAGCCAGGACGCCATTATTCTGTGTACTAAGTCCCATTTAATACTGAGGGAGACACACAGGCTTAACAGTGTGCGTATGTGCGTTTGACTTTGTGGCATTGTGCGAGCGTGACTCTATGTGTGTGTCTGTGGCCGTGCGTGAGGTCGGGGGTCTTTGGGTGGGCAAAGAGTTTCTCTCTCTGTGGTGCCAGCAGGGATTTTCAGAGATGTCAAAGTCCCTGACCAGCAGAGGGCGCCACGTCAGACCAAACAGTTGGTAAAGGTTCATGAAATATGTGGATATGGTGAGAAAAAGATGACCTTAAAGGCCCCATATAGTGTAAAGGTCTGTGTCCATGTGTAGTGTGATTATAGATCAGGTCTAGCTTCTATATTAATAATGTGAAAGTCTCAAAGCCTCAGTCCACAGAGATGCACACAGCGGTCAGGACGTCTGTCGTCACATCACAACAAAGCAGTCTCCACCCACTGCCATGGCACAAGTTTTTCACTTGCATTAAAATATTCTAAAATCATGCAGATGCAACTTTGTCTAAATGAAGGAAAATCGAAGACCGTTTGCGCGCGGTCTCATCTTTCTATTGACTTTGTTCGTATCACGCTGCCTCCTGATATTAGCTTCACGTTCATTATTCACACACCTTTACACCTGTGTCATCATCTGTCCTCTATGTCAAGTTAACTGCATTCTGTCCCTCGATGTCTGAGCATTTCAGTCACGTGGCTAAAGCTCTTCGTTTTTCTCAGCCTGAACAGCAGAATGAGGTTAAACGCTTAAATCACCAACAAAAGGTAAACACGCTTCCTAAACACCTTTCTGTTTGTCTGGACGAACTGGAAGAGGAAATGGCAGCAGTTCTCCTTTGAGGATAATTGTCATGCATGGCATGTCGCCCTCTCCTCCACTGGACCACTGGTCTGCTGAGGGGACAGCAGACCCAGGTGCTTCCTGTAGTCCTGCCGTCTTCCAGTGTTTCAAGGTTTCCAGACTGCTGAGGTCATGCTTGTCACGTTTCCCCGGCTGACTTCTGCCTCTAACCTCTATCTGCCTCGTCTCTGTCTCTGTCTTCCTCAAAATCTTTGTTTCCCCTCTCTCGTCCTTCTTTCCTTTCAGACATGCCGAGCTGCATAATTCAAGACTGGCAGCAACCTCTGATCAGACAAAAGAAAAGGAGAAAAAAAAAAAAAAGATTTTTTTTGAAGAGGTAATGAATATTTAAAGCGGGGGAAAGGGACCTTTCTTTAGCTGTGTGCCTTGAATTTATTTTTTCAATTTCTTACACAGTGAGGGTTATTATCATGGAAATAAGAGCAACAGTTTTTTCTTTCTTTCTTTTTCTTTTTTCTCCAACAAATGCACTGTTAACACAATCTCTCTCTCTCTTCTCCCCATTTTTCCTGGACTTCATTAATATCATTGTGTCCCATCAGTGGAAAGTGTCAGTGCTCAGCTTGACTAACACTGAACTGAGGCTTTTGAAGACCGTGATCTACAGAGTGACGACAGAGGAAGCTCTCCCACGTTCACACTCCCGTCCTGTTTCCACGATATCAAAGGCTGAATTCATGTAAGAAAAGACACAATGAATCATGATACTGTTCAAAAATGTGCCTGAACATTTACTGACTGATCTTTTTCACTACAATGAATGTAATTGTTTTGTATTCTCTGTGTTCATCGGGCAGTAGACTATGAATTATTTTCGTTCTTTTAGTCATTGTGGTATTTTCTGGTGATTAAAAGTTACACACCGAACTCCAAAAACATCAGTGATTTTAAAACACTGATTATAATAATTGTTTACATTGTGAACACAGAAGTAGTGTAATTTGTATAATTTGTCATCTGATTGTCTACCTGCACTGATGGTTGTTTGTATAGAGTAAATACATATCTGGATGTTTATTCAAATCAGTGAAATTTAGTGTCTCTGCTGTTGATATTTCTTTTTGCTGTTTATTTTATTCTCGATCTCTTCCTGATTAAATAAAGTACTAATAAAATAAAGTTGTGTCCATGTGACCATGCATTTACAGCAATTCTTCCAGTTGCCTACATGTTATTTCTATATGCAGCTACTCTGCAGAGACACAAAGCATTTAATCCTCCTTCCTGTATATTGCCTTACATGCTCATGTTTTATATCTTTGCTAAGTCATGTTATCCCAAATGCATTAGCTCATTGATACCTAATCACATTTAATGAATTATCCAGAGCATAACCTAACAAAGCTCTATACGTAACACTGAAATACAGTTTAATCTGCTGCTCTAAGCTTTCTTTTCTGATTGGTTTTATTGTCACCCAGCACCGACTTCGCTATAGAAAATCTACAGTCACATCTTATCAGATGTCCCACAGTTTTCCCAGCAACACCCTTGAAAGGCACTACAGCATCCCATCTAATTTTCTTTTTCAGAGGGCAGGAATGGAAGGTGGGCTGTCAGGGCAGGTGGTGGTCAGAACTCAAACGTCACCGAGATGACATTTTGCAGACATCAGCTGCAGCTAGAGCCCTCATCAATGAACTGATGTAAATATTCAGCGCCGTCTCTTTACATAAATCCATGTCACCAGCTTCCCCTCGCAGAGCGTCTTTACAACTCTTTTGAGCCTGTGACCAATTATGAAACATTTCCACCCTGTACGTTTCCATGGCAGACGCGTATCTCACAGATAGCATCGAACTGTTTGCTCCCCGGCACAGAGATAGCATCAGCAACCCTCGTCCGTGGTGTGATGTCAATCTGAATAAAATTGATTTGTGATTGTTGCATTCATTATGCTCGGAAAAAAAAAAAAAAAAACCCAGTGCATGTCTATCAGTGAGGTGGTGCAGTGTGTTCACGCAGAGGCAAAAAGCCTTGGGGAGGTTTGGACGAGAGGCAGCACAGTGGAGCTGAGCTAGACCAATCTCCTCCGCAGCAGGAGTCCTATTATATGGCCTTTCGCTTCTTTCTCTTTATGTGTGTGTGTCTATCTAACAGCTTTTACACAGTTGCATAAAAACTCAATCACAACCTATCCCCCCATTCTCTTTTGCATAAATCAGGCCAAGCTCACTTCACATAGCGAATTATAAGTGAGTGCATAACTTGCAAGGAGAAAGCAGAGAGAGAGAGAGAGAGAGAGAGAGAGAGAGAGAGAGAGAGAGAGAGAGAGAGAGAGAGAGAGAGAGAGAAAATCAAAGCTAGTAAATGCCATCATATAGATGAGACTATTATGTCTGAGTCATGGTTTTGTCAGTGTTTATGTTTCCAATTCTGCCATAGACACAGATAAATCAAACCACTGGCCTGCAGCAATGGGTATAACAACATGTTTATTTCAGACAGCATATGAACTAAATTTAGGGATAATTCTATAGATCTGTTGGTTTGATTTTCAGACTAAATCACCCCATCATTCAGTCTGACATCGCCTTCATGTTTGCCACTTTATGTGGAGGGGGGGGTTGAGTTTTGCCCCAGTCTGACACGGCTGATTGACAGGCAGCTTTGACATCATTATCTGAGGCTGTGAAGTGCAAGTTAAAGCTTCACTGATCAATATTTCTATATTAACAAAAAATATAGATGGGGGCCTTGTCAGGGGGGGGCTGGTCCATCACTGTGTGAGTGTGTGTATGGATGTAATGTATGTATATGTGAGTGAATGTGGCGAGTATTGTAAAGCACTTTGACTGGTCCATTTACCATTTATGCAATTTGACAGAAAACAGCAGTTTATATTTTGTTGCTGTCTGTATTTTCAAAATGTCTGCAGACAGAAAACAACCCTGTTGTGACGGTGAACGTTCACATTGTCCACTGGGTTTTTAAAAGCTTGATTTCTCTGCAAGAAGTAGGAAAATAATTGCAACTCGTGAAGGAACAATTAGACAAATTCAAGGTTTTGAGAAATATGCAAATAATGCACATGGTTTTTACTGGATTCGCTTTTTATAATTTCAGAGTGAGGTGTCATGAAAATAAAAACAAGTCGGATTAGAAAATTTTCTCTTTGCCGAATCAGAGCTCCATCCACAGAATCCAGTGTTTGTATTGTAGTGTTTGTTTGTATTGGGACACTGTAAACATGAAAACCACACCAGAAGCAGTCGACATAGCTGAGCTTTGCAACGAGAAACGTGACCTTGATCTTAAACCTGTCAAACACAGCCGCCTCAGGGCTGCTCAAGCTGATCTGTCAGAGCTGGGCCCGAGCTCATCGGCCATGAAAGTCAATATTCATCAGATGTGATGCATCACGGTATATCTGCACAGACACGGGTCGGTCCTTCATGAGTGTGATGTGGCGGGGGCTGACGGACTGCGACGGTAATTAGCCTATATCCCATTAATTGGCTGCACTGGTGTGTCGTACGTGCTTCCACCTCACCCACGCACACAACCATTCTCTTCCTCGCGCCTTTCATATTTCTCCTCGACCCCCCCCCCTGTGGTCGTGGCTCGTCCGTGAACCCTGACCCCCACCCTCCCATGAGTGCTCTCATCAGGTCAGTCAGCTGAGATTTGATTTATTGACTCCTCGGAAGCTATCAAACGCTTTTCTGTATCGGCCTCAAAGCCTGGGGTCAACTCAATTGGCCGGCTGGGGAGATTGGGCTTATCGGAGAGGCCAACGGTTACGACGGTGTCACATCGGGGCGTCTCGCGTAGCGTTTGTAACCCTGCTGATGGCCGTTGTGTGTTGCTGTGAGTCCATCTTCTATAGAGGGATTGGAGATAGAAAAAAAAAACAGCTCCTATAAATTGCCACGGGCGATCGCTGCAGTATGACCAACTTGACTGTGCTGCTGTGAACATGAAGAACATGCACACAAAATGCCAGTGGAATAAAACATTGCAGTGACAGGCAGATGTTGGCACAGATGAGCGTGTTGCACAAGTGCTTAGATTGATTTCTGAGGAATTTATCGGGGGCATTATTTTGCAAACAACCTTGGATGCTCTAAATGAAATTGTAAATCCATGGTAATCTGTGGGTCACGCATAGCAGTTGACATTTCAGGGCTATGTAGATCACCTTGAAATGGCTGGATTCTCATAACTGGGACGTAAGCCTGTGATTTTGTAAAAAGCCGCGCCGCCTACAGCTTTCAATCTCATAAAAATGGTGAGCACCAATCTCTCATTCCTGCTCTCCGGGCTTTCGCTTGCTCTCTGGGCTTTACTGCAGTCTGCTGCGCCCTGGAGTTTCTCTGATTTTAATGGCTGTCACAGTGAATCTGGAGGACCCGCCTGTTTCAAATAATAACCATGCTATTTATACAAGCTGGACTTTTGACCAAGTATAGCTTTGACCAAGAAGCCATTAGACTGTTTTAGATCTGTTAAAATGGGTTTAAAGTTCCTCTCCACACATGTTTTAAACTCTGTAAAATCCTCTGCTTTGATTCATATTTTCTTTAACATGGTTTTCCCACATAAAAGGTGAAAAAGAGGAAACCTGAGGTTAGAAGTATTTCTACTCTTACTTCCTCATTGAGAAAATCTGGATCAGGCCTTGTGCCCCGCCCACCACCACCTGCTCCCTCCAGGTGGACAGGTGAAAGAGCAGAGAGCATCAAGATGGTCGGAGGAGGAAACATCAGAGAGACTCAGCCACATGTTGGAGCCTCAGTCAGACCCAGACTCAGAGGAGGAGTCTGCTAGTCTCTGATTCTGTTGGCGTAGTTAGCATCTTTTATTTGATTAGTTTGTTAGCTTGTAACTGGCAGTGGCTGACACAGTGTTAGCGTGTCGTGCTAATGCTAACTCACGCTCGATGCTAGGAGTCGACTGCTCATTTTGCTCATATGTATGTAAAAAACACCACCGCCCCTCCTTCCTCTGCATCTTCATGTGCAGTTCATATTTTACATACATGCTTCTGTGTGGACGTTCTTTCTCATAAGTCACAATGACAGCCTGGTTAGACTGCTCCTTTCACAGCCTCGTCATGTACAGTCAGAGGGGAGCTGGTCTGAGCAGAACAACTGTTGGTA
Source organism: Seriola aureovittata (assembly GCF_021018895.1). NCBI lineage: Eukaryota > Metazoa > Chordata > Actinopteri > Carangiformes > Carangidae > Seriola > Seriola aureovittata. The sequence goes on from NC_079377.1 coordinate 23,541,539, forward strand.
AACAGTCATTTAATCAATGAGTGTCTGGAAGTATCGCCTGCCAGAGACATTTAACATTAAACAGACTGCGTTTAATAAAACCCAGACTTTATCCTGTCAGGGAATCTCACAGGAGTCGTATAAACGTATAAACTGCCTGGTATATTTTGGACTGAATATCCCTCACGATCTTTGTCCACTGCCAGCTTTCTCTTCGTCACTCCATTGTGTAATTTCTAATAAAGCGGATACACATGTATATATATATATATATATATATAAAAAAAACCTCCTTTCAGAGCCTGATTTTTCCACTCGAGCCGCAGCTGTGAACGCAAAATAGCACTTGTGATAAGTGAAATAACATCTAGTGACCGGTGACGCTCACCTCGGGCCTGCTCCCTCGTAGCAGTGCTTCAGCAGAGACGTGCAATGCTGAGATAAGATGCGGCAAAGAGGAAACATGCCCCACAAACCCCTCCATTTCTGAGGGAATTCATTTCAAGGTTTTGTGAAGAAATAATTTAACTTTATAAAAAAATAAGATAGGCCCCAAAAAAGAAGTTACTTCTCCAAGAAAAAAAAAAAAAAAAAAGACAAATCTTTGCCTAAGAAGCTAAATTCTGAAAAATTCTAAATGCTTTCTGTTTTCATTGCACAGCACTCTCCAAAAATATCTTTCGCAGGCAGAATAATGAGAATTTAAACGGCACAAGATAAGTATGCGCGCAGCGAGTGGGAAAAGGAGAACATCTGAAAGAGAATGGCAAATAAAAAAAATTATGACAACATTTGTCAGATTTGCTCGTAATGTGGAGATGAAACTAATATAGTGGGCTTTGGAGTGGGTTGAGCGAGACAGATACGGGTGACACAGGGAGCGCAAGATAGAGAGGAAATACTGCGCCGATAAGACGCAGTAAATGTCTTGCTCCCATTGTGACAATAAAGAATATTTGAATTAGAAAGCGAGGACAGGAAGGAGGTGAGGAGAGCGGCGCTGCATACAGAGAATGACGCCAAGCTATTGTACCATAAACTATTTTTGTATCTCAGGAAGCTCTGAAGTCATAAATACTACAGAGAAAAAAACATTGACACAAATCCAGGAATCATGCACACGTGACAAAAGGACACACATGCACAGATATGCAGTCGGGGCTGTGTTTATATGACCAAACAAGAAGAGAGCGACAGTGAGCGAGAGACTGTAATTGCGGACAAAGATAAAGTGTTTCATGAGCAGGGTGATAAAGTGCATATTAAATTAGCCTTAGCTCTATCGATCGCTGCACTGCAGCAGAAATGGATGCCTTGCATATCAGAGAGATTCAATTATACTCATATAATCAGCTTCAATTCCTAACGGAGCGTGAGTCGGACGGGAGGGAGGGAGGGAGGGAGGGAGGGAAGCATTTGCATAGACTGTATAGAATATTGCTACTTATAGTGTGACAATGAAATAAATCTTGCGGCATGAAAATGAAAAATATTTATCAGTTTTAAAGAGAATTATGAAACAATAGAAGCGACACTGAGAGAATATTTACTTCTCCGCTTCTCTTCCTTCCTTCGTCTTTTCCTTTTCTCGCCCACTCCATACCTTCCTGCTGTGCACCCCCCCTCCCCTCTCTAAGCATATTTCCTCTCATTACTTATTCATTAGTCATATTTATTGAAGGGGCTCACTCTGAGGGGGGATCAATGTCTTATTTACACATTTAGACAGTCTATGGACTGAGCTGCGATTAACTGGCCTATAAAACCTTTAGTAATACCACCATGAATCTGCCATCAGGGACATTTGCCTCCTGATAATGTGAATCTCCATGAAAACAAACAAAGAAAAACGTCTCACTGGAACAAGAAAGATGGAGGCAGTTTGGAGCCAATATATGCAGCGAGGCTGCATCATATGAGGCGATTACTGTATCAGTTTCATCCTTTAAAGAACCGAGCTGCATCTAAACAGCTGGGCAGATGTGTATGTGGGAGCATGTGCAGTTTGTCTGAGGTCACATGTTTTGTGTGACACACAGAAATGACATGATGTAAGAGCGACGTGGAATCCCAACATATTAACACTAACGGCTTATGACAGAGATTCAATCATCTGTCAGCCATTTTGTAAAACAGCTACAAGAGCAAACAGATGAATACAGGGCGTCTCAGGACGTGTGTGTTCTGAGCAACTGGACTTTAAGCGGCTTATCTTATTATCTTTTTCATACTTATCTTTTTTGAACAGAGGTCATAAAAGCAAAACAAATAATTGGATGATTGTAAATTATTTATAGATGCTTTATAGATCTGTTAAAAACGACGTACAAAAGACGGCGGTGGCACCTAATGGACAAAACAGGAACCAGCCTCAAATAAAAACACAGTATATTACTGTAAGAAAACATTTCAAAATCCCACGTGCAATGCCTCGCTGCACTCCAATCTGCACACAACCACAAATATGAGGATTTCTTTCATTACATCAAACAACATGCAACTTTACTAGTAAAATCTTAAATAGCACGACATTATCACCGTGAGCAGCTGCAGCCGTTCTCATCCCAACAGCATTCCTGCTGCCCTCTGAACTCTGAACGCCACCGCTACAGGAAGGCAGAACTACGCCCCCTGCTGTACGAAATCAACACCTGCAGCACGACTGCTACTGGGGGGGTGGGGTGGGGGGGGGGGGGGGGGGGGTGGGGGGTGGGGGGGGGGACCCAGACACCAGCCGAAAGGTCGGCACAAAACTTGGCAAATAAAGTGAGCCATCAACAGTGGTTTATAACCGATCTGTGACATGTTATCAACTGATTAAATGACCACCAACGCAGCCGTTAGTTATATCTTATAAACCTTTTTATCAGCGGTTCCTTATTAGAAACAGGTACCAACAAAAAATGACCTTTAAACATCATAGGAAAACGCACGTCTCATCACACACCTGAGGATTATTCTAACTGCGGCATGGAGCCAGATGAAAGCATCATCCTCTCACTAATACTAATTGTCAAGGCATTCGCATCATATCCGTTGATGTTCACCTGCTTTCCGTCGTGATTTGACATCTGTTTGAATTTGAAATAATGGAAAGACAACTGGTAGCTACTGCTGATATCATGTCCATGTCCATGTCCATGCCCCCTCCCCCCCCCCTTCTTTCCCGCCCTTTCTCTTGGCTCTGCAACAGAATTCAATTACTCTCATACTCCCATATAATCACTTTTCATCCCCAAGGCTTGACAGTTTCCCTGGTCTGACAGAGAAAGCCTAATTACTCTCTGACCTTGACTCTCACTCTCTCATTTTCTCTCTCTCTCTCTCTCCTGCTCTCTCTCTCTCTTTCTTGTTCCTCCTGCACAGTCAGTCTCTCTCTATCACTCTCTGGTCCACAAACACCTGTTCAAATGTGTGAACCCTGAACACACTGACAACATGTCCACATTTGCACCTTTTGCACGTGAGCCTGCTTCCATCAATTGGACGTGCACGAACACGGGGCACGCAGACATGACCTGGTTTCATTCACACCGGTGGAGTAAAGCTATCTCTGCCTGCCCGGCCTCGCCATATGGGCTTTTAACTTTAGGTCTTAATTTCCTTCAATTTCATACCACAGATATAGATGCTCTTATAGTAATTGAAGTCTTTCATGGTCTCCGGCTCTATAAGAGGCTCTTTTTTTTTTTAAAGAGACAGGGCACTCGACCTTGTTGCTGTATATCTCCAGCTTCTCCGTCAGAACACGAGGAAGGATAATGTGTGGAAGTCGAGAGAGAATTCACACGGCGCTGTCACTGCAGTCATGCCTCCTGCTCCCCTTAATCTTCTTTCCCGTGTCAAATTTAATGTAGAGGAGAGAGCTGGCTGAATGGTTGATGAGTTGTAAGGAGGGAGATACCTTTCTCCTGATCTTCATTTACATCACAAGTGCAGACAGACACAATCTGCTTAAGATAATAACTCACAAACAATTACATCATCTTTTGTGTCTTTGGTGAACGCGGCCGTTAGACTCTCACAGTGCTGCTGGAAAAAGCAAGTGATCTCTTGGCTTTAATAACTCAAACTCAGACCTTCAGAGCTGCTGCAGCTCAGCCGTTTCCTTAGTGTATCTCAGGTTCCACAACATCTGTGTTGGGTTAAGGTGTGGGGGTCTTGACTGGGCCGCTCCAAAAACGGTGGTTTTTCATTGTTTGAAGTCATTGTGTAGCAGGCATGCATCCAGGATTTCAGTTTTGGACGGGCCACAGTTATTTTGGCAGGGCCTTTTAATTACAGATGTTAATACTGTTTGCCTTCCTTTGACCGTTTCCAACTGGAAATCTCACTAAAACAGAAACGACCGATGTCATGCTGCGGAGGACGACCAGTGTGTCGACGCTTTTTAAATCTTTTTCTAAAACAAGCGGCACACGCAGGTATGTTGCTCAAATCGAGCAAAAAAGAAGTTTATCCCATCCATCATGTTTATTTTTTGCTGTGGATTGTATAAAGTAACACATTCACTCATTGTCACACTGACACACAACTAAACTGTCACTATTCCAGAGGACGGGCCAAAACCTTTTTTAAATCTTACAATATCAGACTGACAGTCCCACATTTAGTTATAATGTCGACATAAAGAATCTACCCCCGTCTGCAGAATGCTGAAGAGACCTTTTCTCCATGTGGAGAGTGAATGACAGACACAAACAGTCACATGTCAGTGCACAGGCCTGGTGCTAAAATAGATCTCCATCATGGCAACAACAGTTAACCACAGAACCGCTTTCTCTTTTGTGCTTTTATTTTGTAGGCAATATTGCAAAATAAAAAGAGAAACTTTCTTTATTTTATTCTGAAAAGTTCTGACAGGAAATCCCAATGGTTCTGTTGCTTGCTTGACAGACAAGATATGTGGTATGAAAAAAATAACACCAGTAATAAAAATAACACCAGTTCAGTAAATCAGTCAAACGTATAATATGACTGTGGATCACAGCACCACATGTGAACAGTAACAAAATAAATTCCAGTTGCATTTTTATCAATCAATTTCTTAAATTAGCCTTTGATTATGTTCTGGCGGCCATCTAATGGATTAGAAAGAAATTGGCCTGAGGCCAAATACTTGTGGACCCCTGCTGTAAACCTCTGCAGCTCCGTGCAGCCTGATTCACATCAGCACATCTTTCCTGTGAATAACAAACTCAAAATGTTTGAGCGTTTTTAGTTTTATTAAATTAACAAAAGTAATGCATTTATAATAACAACAAGAATAAGAAAGTATTTCATTAGTATTCAGTTACTGAGATTGTTTGCGCTCGATGTTGTGCAGTTTGAAAGTTGAACACAGTGCCGAGGTAAAATATGTGTAAAGTTTCTCGGACATCAGACGTCTCTTTATCTCACTGTCATTACTGGAAACAGCGTTTAATGACCCCAAAGGCTTCAGAGTGTCTCTCACTTGTGGCTAATTGTCTTCAAAGATGATCTGGATATAAAAAATGAAACCAAGAAGTCACTGTTTTCCTCATTAGGCACAAGTCACATTCTTACAGACATTTTTGTGCACAAGCGTGCAGACAGGCACAGGTGCAGAGACGGGACGCCATCACCAGCCAATGTGCTGTGAATATCACTGCACAGTCAACCAGCCCAGAATATCTATAAATAATATATATGTCACTTGTGAGAACATTGTACTGTCTTACATTCACTCCCAGGAGACTTTTTCAACAAACACTCTGCTGATGCTGCAGCCGCATCATATGGCACGGCTTCAATATATGCCTGTGATCTGACACCTGTAGCACACACCTGACGCGTCTGTAGACGGAGGAAACAGTCAAGACCTGATGGACGTCAGCCCTGGGAAAAGGGAGGGAGGTGAAGCATAACTTTGTTTGGGTTTATGCACAGATGTGCATGTGTAGAACGCCAAAGTGGAACGGAACCACGTGCACATCTGCAATGTCTGCAGCTGTCGACACAAAAATCTTAACACAAATATTTCATGTTTAAAAGGTGCGGATTTAACCTGGAAACCAAGTGTTAATGTAACCGATTCACCTTATGGAGATCCACTGTATGTCCCATAAAGGTGAGTCCCCATAATGCAACTGTATGAACAGATTTATGTATTTATACCACTGCAGACTGTCCTGCCTTTACGAGGGGCTGAGCAACAGCCGTTTGCTAAGAAACAAGATTTTGATCTGAGTTAACGACACACGGAGTCAGTGGTAAAGTCAAAGTCTGGCGTGACGTAGCGAGAAGAACAGTGTGGACGATGGTGATGGCTTCATTCACTGTGCTGACTATCGTTCCCTAATTCATCTCAACTTCAGATTGAAATTCATGAAGACCATGTCAGGAGCATGTGCACCACCTCCATGCAGAGCGGGCTCACAGATATTTGACTGGAGAGGATGGATAAAGGCAAAAAACTAAAAAATAGCCTTCTGACTCAATCAGAGGAGAGTGACTCTCTGATGGGCCTGCATCAATATTTTCACAGGGGGCAGAGGAGTCAGTCGTGCCTCTGATCTCGCTTCAGGCGTTTTGCTTCGAGTCGTGTAAACTTGCTCTGCTGCATGCTTTGCATAAATTTGCAAACAGCTCCTCCAACTTAGCAAAGCTGTTACTAAGCACACTAATAATTGATGGTGATGGTGGTGCTGCAGCTGAAGTGACCTTTATGGACTAACCGCACTTCATCTCTGCACTAAACATCTGTAGATAACTGTCCCTGTTATGTCACAGTCCGGATGACACCAAAACTGTGAAACATCTGCACATACATATGCAGTGATATGAGAATACAACACAAATATCTTTCCATAAATGTCCTGTTCTTTCCCCTGGGCACTGAGCTTTGCCGAGGCCTTTGTTCTTTCATTAGCTTTCCTGGAGTGACCTGCTGCACACACACACACACACACACACACACACACACACACACACACACACACACACACACACACACACACACACCTGCAAGTCCATACTCACTGTCCCTGCTGCTCTCTACTGTAGTCTATACCCACATGACCTCAGTGTCAGACTCCACTCCTGTGTCTGCACATATTTACTCACAAGAATATATATTTTTGCTTCCAGGTGCTGATCTACTGCTGGACACAGTGACTTTGCATCTGTGTGATACTGTCATATCACTCCTGGATTAAAGGCTTCTTCCTAACATGATGCCGTACCCAACCCGTTTGGTTTGACGATATCACTTTAATATATGAACTACACCAACGGGTGCAATTAAAGTAAATTAAAATAATGACATACACCAGAATTTACTTGTCTTTGTCTTTTAGTGTAAAATTCTGCACAGAAAAGATTTGTGATGTGTCTGTAAACTCTTCATTTTTGTTTATTTTATTTTCATTCAGGGACAATGCTGAAACCATACAGAAAAAAAGATCCATTGCACAACGGCACTTAAATGTCTCTTCTACTTCTTTTTGCAGTACGGCACAATTAAAAACAGAAAGAGCTACTTCCAGCAGTTTAATTAAAACGTAAAGAAAACATTCCTCAGTGGATTCATTAAGGTACAGTAAAGAAACCTCCACCCTGCATATCATTTGGTTATGTTTCATTCATCTACTAACTTCCACAGCTCAGATGTTGTGTAATTATATCTCAATCCTGTGCAAAGTGAAAAAAAGCTTCAAAATGCGCTACTATCAACCACATATGAATATTTGGATGCATAATCATCTGTGGAAACAGCGTCTTAAGTTGCAGAATAAACTGAAAGAGGGGTAAAAAGAGAATAATGAGCTAACAGTGTCTTCTCCTTCGTCTCCTCTTTCTCTAAATAACATCACATATGATCATTTTCTCCCGGCCTGAAGGGAATCTGAGATCACATGCTTTTAATTCTCTAAGAAGATTATTCATAGGGATACTCTATATGAACACTCAGCCCATCAAAATGATTGTTATCCCTCCTGTCAGTTCTTTTTTACCAACAGATGTTTGATTATCACACTGGGAGACATTAGCAGCCACCCTTGCAAGCTCGCCAGATTTATAACACATATCAAAGCTAATTCCACTGACTTCCGCCCCGCGCCGCTCCATCTGCAATGCTGATCGATCTGCCCTTTGTATCTCCATAAGCCAGCCTACCGTACGCTAATAGAGGAGGTATAAAGTTACTTTGTGACCTTAATAAAACCTTCACTTTGTACTTTAGTCTGCTACCGCCTCCTGAATCAAGCGGCTCAGCGGCTTGTCCACATAAAAGCAAACATCCCATTCTGCTGTGGACACTCTAAATCTGTCCAACACACAGATCCACTCTTTCTATCCTTCCACCTTCTGCATCCAGTTTGCTCTGCGTGATGCTGTGACACAACACAAGCTGTCGCAGAAAAAAAAAAGGCTGTGGAAGAGTGTGGAAGTACACAGGTGGAAGGAGGAGGACATTATTTGATGTGTAATAAAAATGAAGCGAGGTCGGGAGGTTACACTGGAACTGCAATAAAGGAATCAGTTTGAGAACTTTTCAATTGCTTGAAACAAGTATTCAGGTATTCTGCGTTCGCAACAAAAAGGGCCGAAGCCAAAGGTCATTTTGTTTCTACAATAGAATTTCTCAGCATGACAAACTGCAGGGAACGCCGCCGCGCACTTGAAAAACACCAGCTGAACTGTTGCGAGGTTGTAATATTTAGCACGTTTTGTGGAAAAATTTTGCAATTAGCAAACGCCACCGCTGGGCCCCTTCAAACAAAAAGAAAAATAATAATAAAACTCACTTCTTCGGAACTTCCCTCATTCCCAAAGCACAACAAAGCACTTAGGTTTTAATCACAGCTGACTTTTTGGAGGGGCTTTGTTCAGCCAGCAGCACAGCTCCGTTTGAGAGTGGTGAAGCGCTCTTTCCTCCTTTTACAAATTATTCACTACAATCCGATTCCAGACAAACAGTGATGCACGATCAGGACCGGACACGTCGGCGCGGCTCGTAAAGTCAGGAGTGTGGATCCCGCGTGTTTTCCCTGGGACGCAGCTGGACGTTTGTTTAGCGACATGATAACGTTCACTGCAGCTGAATGAGAAAACATTTTGTTTCTGCAGGTTAACACGAGCATGTGTTTGTTTTGCTTCTTTTACAGTTAACAAAGATGTCTCAATCGTGCCTGGGACTTCGACTGTAGACACATTAATTAATAATTAACAATAAATAATTAATGCGCGAAAAATGGCAGTTTTTTTCACTCATTAATGAGTCCAGCATAAAAAATATAAACACGTATATCACCATATTAACTTTAAAATATTTGACCCTTCGCCTCATGTTACTTCAGTATGATGTCATGTCCATTTTATTGTCTCCCATGCTTCCATTAGAGAAGGGGGAGACAGACAGGGGGAGTCATAGGTCTTTAGTTTGAGGGCGATTAAATTTTTACTGTTAACAGGAAGTGCAAAAGGTCAGTTCTCAGCTTTGACATGGCACAGGCCGTGTGAGCAGGGCAGCGGCATCATAAAGTGCACTTCATTTGTGAAGTTTATCCTTTGGAACAAAATGTAGAAATATAAAAATTCCATTGGCTTTTTATCTAGGAAAACCAAGGTAACGCTAACATCCGGGTTGGTCTACAAAAGTACGTCATCCCTGCGTCACTCTATCGTTTTCTTCAGTGTCATTACAGTTGTAGGAGTAGGAGCTATCACAGGTAAGCACCTGACAAATGTTCCAGCATGCGGACACAACTCAAAGAGAGACCCGCAGAAAGGAGCCGAGACTTGGAGGAGGCTGCGTCCCAACTCCACACAACTATTCATTTCATCTGGAGCTTTCAGTTTGCAATGAATTCACACTGGGAAACTGTCAAAAGTAAGTAAGTCAAAGATGTCAGCGTGTTGACTACGTTCGCTTGATTTTTTGAAAGCAGAGGTGATGGACGCTATTGTCCCATAATTCAATGTGGGGAGCCAAAATTAAAAACCAATTATGGATGACGGGTGACAAAAGAATAATAAATGAATGGGCTCAAATCAAAACATTTTGCTCGCACAGTGTTTAGCTTCGCGTGTTGGTGCAGGAATGGCATTATGGGTAAAGACCACCGCTGCTGATGATGAGAATAAAATACAGTAGATACAACACAAGGACATGTGTTAGTTTTGTCCATTTGTGCTTACAGTATGAGCACTGGCATGTTTGTGTACCTGTGTACCTGTGTGTGTGTGTGTGTGTGTGTGTGTGTGTGTGTGTGTACTGTATCTTAGTGTAGTTCTGTATGTGTGTGACAGGTTGAGCTCCGGTGACATGAGAAGTGCTAGACTTTGACACGGAAGCTTGTCGGCATCCATCAGCATCACTGCCATTATCTCCTCACTGCCCCCCCCCCCCCCCCCCCCGAAACCCCACCACCTCCACCTCCACCTCCACCCTTGCACTTCATTTGTCCTCCTCTCCTCTCTCTGTGATACTGCTCCACCTCTCTCTCTCCCACTCTTCCACTCACATCAGAGGAGTGTACAGAAGTGCACACACAAACACACACACACACACACAAACACACACACACACACACACACACACACACACACACACACACACACACACACACACACACACACACGCACTTATCTCTAACTCCCTCACTCCTTCATTCACTCCATCACTCACCCATGCGTTCTTCCTTTCTCTCAGTAACAAGCTGACAAACGGACGGGCAGACCTACAATACATCATGACATCCCATTGACAGATTCAACCCACGGCCAACATGACTGTAGCTGGAGGATGGAGAGACTCCTATATGCTCAGTCTCAGCCTGAAGCAAAGCATTGTGGGGTTACAAACCCTGAAATAGCGTCTCCAGCAGTGGTGTGGCCCCGCAGTACTAAAACTAAAAAAAAAAAAAAAGAAAGAGAAAGAAAAATAATGGCTCCATTATTGGCTATTTTTCTGCTGCACACGATTATCTTTTTTATAGCCAGCAGTGTTTATGTACACGCATCAAAGCATCGCCCACGCTCACACTTACACTCCCACCCGGATACATACACACACTCATAAACTATTGTAGGCAATAAGAAACACATTATATGCAGATTAGGGAGCAGTGATTAGAAATAATCTGGGATGTCTCTTTAATTTATTGATTAAATTGGAACAAATGATTTCAGTATTTTTCACTATTTTCAGCCACTAACATTAATTTATGAAACATTCAGGTTTCTCAGCTGATTCAGCTTTCATGACTCCAATGAAATAAAAACAAGTTATGACTAAGCGCCATGACTCATGTCTGATGTTTATTCATTCTCACAGATTCTATAAAAGCACTAATGAAATGTTACATGATTGTTTTGATCCAAGTATTGCTGCTATTAATATGTGTTGGAATTTAGGACATTTAATCCCGTTTTCCCTCTGCATCATAAACAGGCTGCAGGAATTCTACTCTTTGAATGGAGACATCAGTTCGTCAACTGCAAAGTCAAAACAGTTTAAATAGGTGCAGTTATGTTTTTTATTTTATTTTATTATAATGCTTTATGTCCAAAAGACAATAAAAGTTAGCACGCATGGCTTTTTCTTGATACGAGGAACTGAGAGGCCAAAGTGAAGGAACTGTAAATCCTGCACCCAGTGGCAAAAGTAACGCTGGTCTGAATTTGAGAGTTGTGAAAGGTCTGACAGTGAAGAGTGAATTGTGGGAAGCTCATAGCTCTAAAACTGTTTTATAAGTGCACATCAAGTGTGGGTTAACTCTTCTAAACATATTTTCAGACGCGGCACACACTTACCTATACTACCCAGCAGCTGGGTGTGAATGCACACTTCAGCTCTCAAGACCTCAAGTGTGGGTACTCAGAGTTTACAGACTGACACAGCTTTCACGTTTTTCTTTTTAACCTGCAGAGAATCTGCCTCGGCTGCTGAGTTAATAGTTAAAGGAAGTCACGTGACCATTTATACCATATGTAAAACACTTGATAGAAAGACCGACAGCCTGTAGCTTCATTTAGTACGAGCTTGGAAGTTCTGGAGCTTTTTGATGATATGTCGCCATCGTCAACAGCAAAGGGAGGTTTTCTGATGATGTCGTGTTTTCAGTCACAACCACATCAACAACAATCTTTTTTTACATATAAAGAACTATATAAAAGTCACATGAAACGGATTAGTTACAATAAACCACTGATGGAACAGCAGCAGTTCAACTGGCGACTTCTAAATGTAATTTTCACTAATTGGAAAAAAAGGCAGATTGAAAGGACAATTACAGGGCCTCTCGTTGAAGATGTCAAAATGGCCATTGGCTTGAGTGTCAGCGTAGCGGTGACCTTGACTGGATTTTGAAATGGGAAAGTGTTAATTATTCATGAACACTTAAGGGTGGAGAAGGAGCACGACGGAGCTGCTTTATTGGAGACATTAAGTGTGAATCCCGTCCTTATGACTTGTTTGGCACGCAGCCGTGCGTGGGGCGCCTCGCTATAGTCTGCATGCGCTCCGTGTTTCTTCACACGTGTGTGTAATCAAGCCTCGCTCTTCAGAGAACACAATGACGGAGGACTGCTCCCTGTTAGCCGGAATACGGGAGACAGACGTATCTGAGCTCGGGGCGCTGCTGCCGTTTCAGAGTGAAGTGCACTACAGTAAAAAACATACATCAGCAGGCTGGTGCAGCTCCCAGGTAGCACTGGGACTCCAGACCTGCTTAATATTACAGACACAGCTCGTCTTTAGTCATTCTCTCTTTTCTATTGTACCTCTCTGTCTCTTTCAATCTCTGTCGCTCTTTCTCCGTTTCCTCCCTTTCTTCTTTCCTCAGCAATCCTTTATGTAAATATATTTTACTCTCCATCTTCCTTCTTTTTTTTTTACTGTCACATTCATTTTCTCTGCCTCTGTTCCTGCATGCTGAAATTCACCTCTGTGCCAGAGTTCAGTCAATGGGGAAAGATTCCCCAAGGTAGGCATGGGAAATTATACTGTCTTTGTGGCCAGCTTAAAAGTTTCTCTCATTTTTTTTCTAAAAAAGGAAAAAAAAAAAAAATCAATCCTACTTCTCGAAGCTCTCTAACGTATTTATTCAGAGCTCTCCATCCTGGTGGAGGATGCAATGCAAACTCAGTCAGAGTTTTGGAGGGAAAAGGAGGGTTCATTTGCATACATTTGCATCCTATTAACACATCAAACCTGCTGACTTGAAAGGGATGCCTTGATTAGGAACATCACCAAATTACTGCATGTCCACTTCCTCGCTCCTCTTCTCCCCGTGTCCTCTCTCTATCTCCTCAGTTTACTTCACCTCTGCTTCACTGCTGAGTATTGTTACTGTACACATCCTGTGTGTGTGTGTGTGTGTGTGTATACATCATTATAGAGAATATTACTGGAATATTCTTCAACCTTTGATGTGCCACACACTCCCTATAAACCCATCTGTCCACTGCCTCTTGCTTTTGTCTTTCACCATGAGGTCATGGTCAGGTCTCCTTCTTTGTTGCCTCAGGGCGTCACTGATAAGTTTGGCAGACCCGTCAAAGATTTTCAATTTGTATGTGTGTGTGCGTGTGTGTTGTGTTCTTCACACACACACACACACACACACACACACACACACACACACACACACACACACACACACACACACACACACACACACACATCTAGAAATTGCTTTTACACATGACCACATGTTCTGCATCATGGTATGTTATGCGCCTCCTAAAGAAGAGCTGACCGTGTGGGTGTTGGAAAAGAAAAATGTCCTCCCATGTCTCCACTCACTGATTTACATCACTTACAGTTACATGATGAAATACACCCTGAGCTGTCACTCACTTCAAAAGGCACAGCAGGAAGTGAAATTATCTTTACTAGCCCGACTCGCACTGTGTTTCGATTCCATGACAACGCTCCTGATTTCCCAGATACTACAGTGTAGTCCACTACACCAAACTCTGTGGGACTGTACGGCCACGTCCTCACTGTTATAAAACATAAAGGGCTGTCAGTGATTTACTGCACGCTGAGCATCTCGCTATTTCCTTGTGCACGTCTTCTAAGTCACAAGCAACATTTCCCGCTAACTATGAGGTGTCCTTCTAAAAATTTTGATTGTATAATTAAATCAGTTCTTTTCCTTTAAAACCCCGCTGACCTACCAGGGGGTCCAAACTCATGTTGAGCAGTATTGTGTAAGATTATGCAAATCCACAGAGCTTTATTTTTAATTGAGGTGGAGATTGTTACGTGCATAAAATGATGGACAGGCTACTATTTCTATTTGATGCAATGGGGCATGGGCCTGAAGAAGAAGTGCTGCTCAGGTGCTGGGCGTATTCTAACCTCTTGTATTGTAAATGCAATGATGGCTGAAGCTTTATTCCTTGATGGCCACTGCTGCTGTTGTGCAAAACATATCTCACTGCCAAATATTAGTGCCATCTCTTCAGGGAAATCACAAAAATGATAACATAATTAAATACTTCGACTTCTTACTGTATTATTTCTGTCTGCTTCAGGATATTCTCTATCAAACGTCTTTAAAATCCTGCAGTTGGCACCGTCAGGGTCCAATTGCCACAGGCTGTGAGGGTTATTCACAGGAAAACGTCACTCTGATTAATGATCCTAATTTGTCTAAGTATAACTTTTCAGAACTGTGTTAAATGTGACAATTATTTAAAGCTTTCGTGGATTACACTCAGCAGTGCACCTCCAAAACGTTCAGTTTCCTGTCACTTTCTGTCAAAATCATCGCAACACTACAACAACTCACAACACACATACACAGTATATGTGTATGTTTGCGACACAGCCTTAATTGGAGAGTCTCTGCTGTTTACCAAACTGAGTGAGCTAATGCAATTGCACAATTAAACTTGCTAAATCTTGCTAATTAAAACTGACAATTTGTCAATACAAATCGATGGGAAGTTGAGAAGTTGGTGGAGAGGTTATGTGACGGCATCGAGAGGACAGCTTGAGAAAATTCACAATTCCAGGAAATATCTCACTAATCTAAACACTAAACACTAGTTCACTTCTGCATTGAAGTCCACCAACCTAAACGACCATATAGGTCATTTGTCCCTACCCTCTGATATTCCCGTGTCTCCATGGCAGCTGGAGATACGCCACAAAGTGTTGTGTGACAATGCTATGGTAAATATGAGCTAAGTTTAGGCACAAAAACAACTTGGCTATTTGCACGTCGACAAAATAGTTTGTTAGAGTTTGCTGCTGTCTGCCGTCTGCTGCTGGGCAGGTAGCGAACAGTGGGTTCAACAAAAAGAGCAGCGAGACTGAACCAAATGTGCTGTAACCAAAACCGGAACAACAGGCTAAAATAGACTGAATGAAGCCGGTTCGTTGTTAATTCAAACATGTTTATGACGTTGTGAAGCAAGAAAAACAAGCCACTGTTCCATTTGTTTTCTTTTCTGTTCAAGCACAAGATCATGAAAAATCAAGAATGATTAAAATAACAGAAAAAATAATGGCTTATTCCTCTGCACTAATTTGACTTCCCTTTATATAACACCCCGACTGAGGTGCCAAAAGATCATTAAGCCTTCATTGTGTGCTAATTAAATCAGCACACAGTGACTTACTGTCGTTTGGCTCCCATCACTCACACTCAGCTCCTCTCAGTCACCATGTCACCGCGAAAACGCACCCTCATCGCCTGTTTCCTGGTTTATATTTGTCTTGCTCCCTCCTTGGCTTCCCCCCAGCTTCTGTTTTCCATACCCATGCTGAGTGCTCCTCTTTGCATCTTGGAGGATTCACTCACCGAAAGCGGCGCCTTCTAGCCATAATATGCAGTCTCTTATCTGTTTAATTTTCTCCCACCATGAAAGCATGCCACGGCATCAGCCTTGTTTATTACTGTCAGAGAGACACCAGTCGAACTCCCACTGGTGTGCCATTATTATCGCACAGATGGCGATGAGGGCTGAGAGAGATAGATGGAGCAACAGAGAGGGAGAAAAAGAAAACAAAAAGAGGGAGTGCAGGGTAAAGAGGAAGAAAAGAAAACAGGAAGAGAGTGAGAGTATGAGTGAATGAGAAAAAAAATGTACTTTCCATTTTAACATTTTTCTGAAGGTATCTCTTATCCTGTAACGATAATACACCTTTGCACTTCTCTATTTACAGACACACACACATGCACAAACGCAAATGTGCACTGCAGCATTCTATATAGTGAACATGTGACACACCTTCATCCCAGAGGCTTTCTCCTGTCGAAGTAAATTCCTGCTGTCAGAAACAATATCGCACAGAATGCAATGACCCCTCCATACATTCCTTCACTCCTCCTCTCTGCAGGAGTGGTGGTGATGGTGGTGGGGGTGGAGGGTGGGGGTGTCTCTTGGGGTGACAGACGTGTGTGTTGTTGTGTGAGTGATTGCATATCTTCTTCCAAAATGCCCAGAGGAAAGATTTCAGGACCTTGGAGAGCGACACTCTCTCTCACTCAGGGAAAACGACTCATTTTTATGTCTTAGTTTGGTCACCGCCAAACATTATGGCTTCCTGATTCATGGGCTTTGCATATGCAATAGATTCACAAGCCGGCACGCACTGATTTGGCGATTTGCATATTGGAAGAAATTTGGCATTGTAGGTTAAGATTAAAGCTCGGTATAAAGGTATAAAAATGCTGAGTAGGCCCAGTTGATTCTGACTTTGTGTCATGACAAAAGGAAAAGATCCAAGTGACAGTTTGTTGGGGTTGGGGTTCATATATTATATATATTGCATATATATATATATATATATATTGCATATCTTTATTCATATGTTTTTAATCTCCTTGTTTACCGGCGGCTTAGAGGTGTGTTATTGCTGCCATGTTTTCAATTTCATGCATGCTTCTTGTTAATTGGCTTGCCGGTGGGTGTATGTGTGTACGAGTGGGGAAGGTGATGTTATGTATTCCACTGAGCAGCCACTCTTGGCACCTATGAGGCTCAGGCAATTGCGTAGTGCAGGGTATACTCAGGTATACCTGCTTATTTTTCAGTCAGCAGTGTGTATACCACTTCTAGATTCACTCTGTTGAGCATCATTCATGTGCTGCAATCCAATTTGTTTTGTTTTTTTACTTATTTACTTTACACTGTACAGTAGGGTGGGTCATGCATCCAATTCATCCTGAGAAGGAAAATATCGCCTGTTGCCTACCTGCCTTGTTGGTGTATAACTCACCACAGATCCTATGAGGTAAATTTGACTTTCAGGTAGTATTTGTTCGACAGATAATGCCTGAATTTTCATTTTGGGGAGAACCGTTTCTTGAAATGCTCTGCGTTCAAAAAGTAGGCTACACTTTTATTTTGCAAATCGGCTGTGTCATCCTGAATGTTTGTTCAGAACATTGTCTCAGACTGAAACACCATGTTTGCTTCATGTTGAATGTGTCTTATATTTATGCATTAGGCATGTGCGGGCCCCAGTTATATCTGCAAACTGCTCTGTGACAAATCATGGTGACACACTCTGACTCACATCATCTGTGGAAAATCACTTGTTCCAAGACACAGTTTACAAAAGAAATTACTAGCCGACAGACTACTTGCAAGGTAAGAGAAAAGTTGTTTGATTCTCATGTGTGGACGGACTCAGGAATAAGGAATATCATCTGAAGTCAAGCAGCAGAAGTTAAGTGACAATGTGCAAATACCACTGGCCCATTTTTGGGTGAACTAAATATTCAAGAATAGTGTCACATGTCACTTTATAACACAGGGCATCTATCCTTTGCTGGACAGGCCGATAAATTAAGGCACCACTACAGCGCTGGGCCCAGGTCAATCTGGTGGAGCTGGTCCGTGACTGAACACTTTGGAGAAGCATAAGGTCAACTGGGAAGAGAAAGGCTGGAGTACAGAGAGACAGGAGGGAGGATGAGGAGGATTGTGAGCGAGGGAAGGAGGATTACACTCTGAGAAGAAGTGGTTTGTCTGCTGCGTGACCCCCCCCCCCCAGCTCCTTCTTTACTCTGTGCCAAAAAAAATACTCAGCAACCACTGTTATCAAGTGATCAGCCTTTTCACATACAGGACTGTTTACATCCTTCTAAAACCAGTGCAGAGTACTTACTGTGATGGGGTGGTTCAGTTCTTGAGATGTTTATTTATTTATTTATTTTTTTAAATCTAATCTTTTATGTCTTGGAGTAAATTTGTTCATGAAATAATTTCTTTGTAAGTCTTCCAGCTGAACTCAATTTACATTTCTGCTTGTCACGAAGATTAGCTGCAGGGCAGTGAAATGGGGGAAACATCACAGCTAATGTTATGAGTTTTGTTTCAGTTTTCTGTGTTCTTCTTGTGTTTAAGACATTATATCTGTCTTGCATAATGATCTCTTTCTATTTATTTTAGAGCAAGGTGTTATTGAGTTTTAAAGGCCTTTCAATTGAATAGGATGATGTAAAAGAAAAGGAAGGAGGATGAATGGCTAAGGACAAGAGAAGCATGTGATAGACATGAATGATGACAGTGACGTTAGAAGCCTTTGGTTGGAAGAAAGAGGAAGAGACTGAACACCACGCTGCCCTTTAACCTAGCAATCAATTTTGGGTATGTGTCATATATCTGCCTCTGCCCCCCCCCCCAGAGAGGGTCTGTGTCACCCCCCTGGTCTTATTGGCTCCAGCTTTGCAGGGATCTCTTCCAAACCGGCGCTACCTCCACCTGCCAGGTGAGATTGCCTTTCTATCGCTCTGGAACAGCCTGTCGACAGAGGGCAATGAGACGGGGTTTAGACCTAGCACCTTGTTGATAACTAGACTGGGGGGGGCACCACGTCTTCTCCAAAAAGTATGAAAGTAAAGACAGAGATGTAGGCAAACAGGGAAGGGAAGATACTTAAATAGACATTATTTGAACTGGTAATTACATTAAAACTATCATTACAGTTTTTGTTCTCTTTGGGAAAATCCAGCTAAGCTGAAAAAGTAATTAATCAAATTCAGCATCGCATACTTTTATAACTGAATGACTTGGCCTCTTGCCATGTTCTGAAAATATTATCTTAGCACACTGACTAATTTACTGGTTAGCTGAGCACTAATGATTGAATGCCTGACTATGTTGCCCAAAGCAATGAGCATTGGTGTGTGTGTGTGTGTGTGTGTGTGTGTGTGTGTATGTTTGTATGTATGAGAACGAGCAGTCCTTGTGACTCACATTGAATCCCTCCCCTCTCAGCATCCGTCCCCGCAGGTTCACAAACCGGCTGCACTAAACAGCGCTCTGGGGGACAATCCCTGCGCTTGTTTTACAACATGGTCGGGGGAATGGCACTTGATGTTTGAGTTATGAGGCTTTGGGAGAAAAATCATTGCGAAAAAGGATCAAGTTTCATCTAACAAATAAAAATGATTAATTCTGTGACAAATAATGCCACAAACTGGCTCAATTTATCCCCATTAAACGTCTGGATTGATCACGCTTTTACAACCTGATTTGTCTCAATTTGTTGTAAACATAAATTGAATCAGATTATACATTGATCCTGTGCCGGGGGTGAAATTCGTCATTCTTTTTGTTGCTGAAGATAAATTAACGTCTAGCAGCATGTCGAATGGAGCACACAGTAGCCTGTTTTTTTTCTTTTATGGCAAAATTTTAGATATATTTACTATATATTACTGATATATTACTCCAGTCTTTAGTCACTCTGTTGCCTCACTCAGAAAGTACATCTATTCATAAAATATTCATATCAAGTTTGATTCCAAAAAGACTGACTCATTAGTTTAGTTCCAGAGTCTAAAGTATTACCCCTTCCAAACTCTAAATGTTATTTTTTAAGTTAAGCACTAAACACACCTCATAGTTTTACTGCATGATCACGCCAGCTGTTATTCAGATTCAGAACGGATGGCATATTGTTTGATGGTCCATATCTTTCCTTTAGAAAGCTCATTGCCACACGATTAAGCAGCAGAGATCAACTCGGTGCGCATTTTTCCTCTGCTCTGTACCTCAGCTCGCACATTAACATGCACAGACAGTGTGTTCAAGGCCGTCCTGGCGTACATCGCAAACCTTCTCTCCTTAACAGCTCTGCTTGTCCACAGATTATGTCGTCATGGCAACGGAAGCGAGCTATGGGAGGAGGGCAACGGCCCTCCCCCATCTCAGACTCCTCGTCCGCCTACACCTCGGTCTCTCCCGCGCTCTCTGTTTTCTGCCTCTCTCATCCTGCTTCCCCTTCTCTCTTTCAACTATCAACACTTTTCTGTAATAAAGTAGAAAGCAGTAAAAAACAGGCCTTTGTGCTTTTGTGGACTTTGGTTGAGCTTTGACTCGATTACACAGCGCATGGAAACTGAAGAGGACGCATTAAAGTGGGTGACTCTCTCACTGCACTCACTTACGCAAACGGGTATTCTTCTGGCTTTTAGGTTTCTTAAATATACATGTGTATATTATTATATAATACATATACTACATATATGTGTTATACTAAACACAGTTAGCAAAGGTAGATTTATGTTGCGGCTCACTGTCAGCCCACAAAACATAACCACCCTCAGAGAGCGGGAATTTTTTTATTTTTTATCACTGAAGTCCAAACTATTACTCTGGCATCTGCATAACTGCAGACCCTTGCAGCTATGCAGATTTGTCTTTTAGTCGTGTCGACAAGGGTGGTCTCTGCATAAATGTATGACTGTGTGGGCCACCTGCAACTGCACTAACTTCTGCATCTGTTTCAGACTCTGTCAGGGAGTTAATTCACCTCTAATAAGCACGGTTCAAAGATCGGGTCAGGGTTAGGGAGGAGATCTGACTGCCAGGCCTGCAGCATGTAGGAGGATTTATAGCAACAAAAACAGTCTGTGTGCATGTGTGCACATCATCATGAAATATGTGTTCATGTGCACAGTCTTCACATAATCTCTTCTGTTACATTCTGTACATATATTCTAAATTCAGCGATTCTCACTTACATTGCTGAACTACAACACACCCCTCATTATCATCCACACACCCACACACACACACACACACACACACACACACACACACACACTTTTGCATGCATACGGATGTATACTTGTAGCCCAGGGAAGGCAAAACAGACTCTTTGAAAAACAGGTCGGGTGGAAGTCCTGCGGTTAGATTTTGGAAGAAGTTGTTCTGGGACTTAATTAGTAAAGGGCCCCACATTTGAACAGGCTAAGTGCCCATGAGCTCTACTCTCAAATCTGGGACAACTAAGACACACACACATAAGATGGCGACACCCATGCATACACACACATACACGCGCACGCATACACACGCACACACAGATTATACATATGTACACATATATACACGTTGCACGGCTGCACAGCCACTGAGCTGCAGAAAATCTTTTCCATACAGTTTATCACAGTGTTTGCAGAAGGACCAGCTCCTATAGATATCTGCCAGAACCAAACGCAGAATTAAAGGAATGTTTCACAGTAAGTGTTGTGTAAAGTGTGTACGCTTGAACCCCGGCTCGGACACGTTTGTAGCTCGGTCTGGCAGCTGGAGTCACAGCAGTTACTGTGATTTTAAGGGCGATGCAGAGTCACAACACAAAAAGCATTTCAATCTCCACAGAAACATTTCGAACAACTTCTTTTCAGATGTTGATATATGTTCATTAAGTTCCAAGCAATGATTCATTTACTAATGCATTCCTACACACACTTCTTCCAGATAGAAAAGATACAGTACAGCACGGACACACAGCATTTAGCTGACTGTGACTGTTCAAATGTGCTGTAGCAATTAACGGTCGAGGAATGGATTATGCTGAGAAGTGGTTTGAGAACTTCCTATGGACGCTGTGTTGTCGTCTTTGGCCATAAATCTAGGTCACCCTTGGAATCCATTAACTGTTGTAAATTCAAGCAGCTTCTACCGTCCATTAAGGGGCAAACTGCACATTCTTTAGAGCCATCTTCCTCTTAAACCTGCAGGGTGTGGTGCGTGATGTGTTTGGTGCTACAGTCCTTTGAGTTAAAGGGATTATTCCTTCACTGACAGGGTTAGGGTCACAACACAACAAAAAAAAAAAAGAAGGCAGAAGAAAAACATATTAAATATGGGAAGACAGAGAAGAGGGGGGAGGAAGAGGAGGCATTTAAATAATCACTTACTTGCAGTGCTTGTGAGGCCCACTGAGCGTCTCGATGACAAAGCATTCGCCACCATTTAGGCAGTAGGCCAGGTCCTTCTCATGACAGGGTTTGAAATGCTCTGAGTGCAGCGGAGGGACAGTTGGAGATGCTGCAAGACAAACAAAGAAACTCTTGTTAGTCATAATTAACTCCTACAGAATAAAAAATAAATTAAAAAAGCAGAGGCTCTTTAGTCTCCACCCAAGGATCCACAACAAGTGTGCTGCTGCCTCTTAACACACTGCATGTTTGTGGATGAAGCCAACGCACTATTGTTTGCTTAGACCCTGCAATGTCACCGGCGAAAGATGGATGGAGGACGGCTAATAATCTGTCCTGCTGTGATTAATGCTCCCTGGTCACAGTTGCGCTGTTGGAGAGCTCGACTTCTCCTGGCGATTTATCACGACATGCATGGCCGATTGTGGACAGTGCACAGTCACGAGGGAATCTGCTCAACGTACCTTAATAGATGATCGTATAATTGAAATTAATAAACTGAGCATCAGTCGCTTAAGAGCAATAAAGGAAATGCAAAAAAGGAGGAGTCGATTAATCTGCAATTAATGGTGTTACAGACATTTTTCTACCTGTTGAGGATAATTTATAAAACAAAAAAGGAAAATGAAATGGTTTCAGAGAGTGCATGGACAGTTATCCATCGATGGGACATGAGGAGAGATCGGATCTGCACCACAGATGATGCTCTTATTAATATCAGAGCAGACTGCTGACTGTTTCCTTTGTGCTTACAAATGAAAAATGAGTGTGCTAAGGGCTCTCATTAGCCCGTCCACAGCCATGTTTTTGAAAGTAGCTGGATGAACAGTGATGAGCAAGAACTTTATGCTTCAGT
This sequence comes from Seriola aureovittata, assembly GCF_021018895.1. Lineage (NCBI taxonomy): Eukaryota > Metazoa > Chordata > Actinopteri > Carangiformes > Carangidae > Seriola > Seriola aureovittata. The sequence continues at coordinate 23,564,543 of NC_079377.1, forward strand.
GAAAATCCGTTTTACTCACAGGACACAGTTATTACCACTAGTATACTGATTACTGCATTAGGTCGCCCTTTAATGGCGTGTGGAAGATACATCGGAACGAACCGCAGATTTCTCAATCAGGAGCTAAAGAGAGAATAATGATGAGCAGTGTTTGGGGAGGGAGGGAGGGAGGGAGGGAGGGAGGGAGAGAGGGAGGGGATGGATGGGTGAGGCGAGGTGAGTTATTTCAGTATGGACCTCAGATCCCTTAATCAGCAGTATGAGGCATGTTCGTGGCAGGGTTAAGTTATGAGATGCTGGGTGCTGATTGGCTCTCTGGGGATCTTCAATAACCCTTGGTAATTGGCTGGTGAGGGGCTGGTTTCCATGTGAGAGGTTTAGTCAGGTCAAGAATTGAGTCAGCGCTAAGACGCGGAGGACGTCACCGGGGTTGGACACGATGACGAGAATGTTTCAAGCTCGTAAAGAGTTGTTTAAACACTTCGACTTCTGAGCCAGTCAACGCTTCTAAAATGCAAATCCCTCCGTTTAAAACAGCTTTATTATATTTTCTGTGAATCTGTAAGAGCTTCAGTTTGAGGGCTTGGAGTTTCAAAATAAAAGAAGTGATGTTTGCCAGACAGGGTAGGTCTGAAGAGGAGACGTGCTCGTTGCATTATAGGAAATGTAGGATTATGGAGCTTGAGCCAACTGGCACAAAAAGTCAGGCCTGGCTGCCTCCATTTTGACAATTCTGACGACGCAGAGTTGCCCAGCGTCGCCTGCCTGCAACGCCAAATTACAAGTGACACTTGAAGTAGCATCGAGGTCCTTTTTCTTTTCATCTTCAATAATATTTATGTACTGCAGCTGTTCTGAACTTAACTTTCAGACTGATCAACAAGCAAAGGCAAGCTACAGACACTGCTTTCCAACCGGCAGGGTTAAAGGTCAACGCATAGCGACGGTGATGGTCTATTCCCATTAAGGTGATGCCGAGCATGATGGTGAATCCCTCACCTGCTCTATAACCATAAGACAATGTCAATCCTGAATCCGGAGCAGAATAAAGTCCAGTTTAATCTCTCTGCAGACAGACACTCACTCTCTCTCTCTCTCTTCTCTCTCTCTGAATTAGCCTTGTGCTTATTCCAGACATGTCCTCCTCCAGTCTGCATTCATAATCTGTATAGTTGCCAGCATTGAATGAGACAAAAAAAATATGTCTTGTGCTCCTCGCAACAGCCATAGGAAACTGACTCAGTGCTAATGAAAAATAACTGGACAGCTTATACAAACACAAGCAGAAGTGATATTTCACAGCAATTTATATTTCACTTTAGTTTATTTCAAGGATCATACATTTGAAAAGCTGTCTACCCCCAAACTTGGATTTTGAATCGCCAGTGGGCATTTTTCAACATGGAAGGAGAATTGATTTTAAATCGGAGATGCTGAGATCTGATTTAACAGCTGACCATCCAGAGGGATTAGTGTCTCGTGCAGGGACTCAGCCGTGCACGACTTACATTCAACGCATAAGAAGTTTTTCAAGTGCCAGTGTCTCAGCGAGCGGGAGAGAGGAAGAGTCATGACGGAGAGCGGAGGTTGTGACACAGCAACAACTGATGTTTTCAACAGGTCGTCCGACCTCAACAACCAAACAGGTTGTACGTTCCAACCCTCCGACACCACCCACGGGAGGCGCTCCTGAAATTACAGAAACCTATGATGGGAGGCCTTGGTTGTCACGGTTACAATGATAAACACACAGACTATACTGAAAGTGGTGTACAACACTTCCGTCGGTAGTGTGGTACGGTCGACTACGTGTTTAGGTTTAGGGAAAAGATCTTCCTCAACATTAGACGATCTCCGTTGCCATGGTAACAACAATAACAACGTGATTAACTTTGCTGGTCATCTGGTATCGACTATTTTCTGGCTTTAGTGTTGGAATATGACCAAACATCAATTCCATTTTATATGATTTGACCATGGATCCACAAAGTGCCACCTCAGCTTAACCTTCTTAAAGCTTTTCTCCGCACTTCACGTGGATTCACAAGGACCATAATGAGATTAAACTCCACTCTGACGAGGGCATTTTCTTCCTTACCGCAGCTGCCAACCAGAAAGATAAAGAGATAACTCATAAAAGAGTAAGAAGGAATATAACAATGCCACTTGAGCATGTCCTGGGATGGTTTCCCTTTAGCTTGTAGTGCCACACATTCTGCACACAGACACTCAAACAAAGGCCAGAATCACAAAGCACTGCTGTGTCATCCTTTGCACTTGCTCTGCAACACCACTAGACTAGATTTTTCTTTTTTATATACACAAAGGATTTCCCTCCAGACATGATTTCATGCTCAGACTGAGCGGCGCTGTTTTGTTAGTCCTGGCGATAAGTGACAGAAGCACCATTTGTCGTCCTCTCTCTTTGTTTTTTTTTTTGTTGACAGAGTTGTCACAATGCACTGTAGGTTGTTTAGCTTAACACTTGTCACCTGTCAGCTCAGACGCTGTACGCACTCAAAGAATTGTGTCATTTTCAACAGGGACTGCCAGAGTGGACTGAAAAAAAAGAAAAAAAATGATTTCAGTCGGCTGAAAATATCACTGCAAGTTTGAAAACACTGCGCGCAGAAGGCAGACGTCAATCACTGCAGAGGAAAACAGTCCAATTTACTCCGCCATGCTGTGAAGAGGGAAAGAGGGAGAGGCACCGCGAGGATCAATAAACCATCGGGCGCTGGATAACAGAACCCTCCACTTCAAACTCTTCTCCTTCTTCGTCTCTTACCTTCTTCTCCGTCTCCTCCTCTCTCCACTCCAGGAAAAGTGAGGAAAGAATAAGGAATTTGCTGATTTTCATCTTTGCATCAGGACACCACTCGGTTGTAGTGGGGGAACAGGCAGCAGCCATTTATGTAGCACTTAATAATTTAGTGATAAAAAAAAAGAAAGAAGAGCAGATCAATCAGAGCCGTTTCAGAACTTCTATCAGTGACACTGATCTCCTTAGAAGACTCTCCAAGAGCTGAATATGCTAAAGAGATCAACACAGAGATAAATCCAATCACCAGTGAGACCAGGTGATGCAGTATTCATGGTTTAATTACTGTTCTTCCATTTTGTAAATCCAGATCAGCGGGGAAATAACACAGAATGAATTTCAGCTTTTACAAATTCAAATCTGGAGACCAGACAGTGCAACCCTTCTCATACTACTTTGTTTTACCAAGTATGTTTTGAAAGGGAAGCAGACACTGGAGACCCGGGGGGGGTGGGGGGTGGGGGGTGGGGGGTGGGTGTTGTTTGTTGGTTTCAAACAATGTGTTGCGGTTGGGAAATATTCCTTATCTCTCGTCCTACAGGAGCAACCCGATCACTTTTTCAATATTTAATAACGGCCACAATGTTTCCCCCGACCTTAAGCAAGTGCCTAAATAAAAACATTTAAAAAAGAAAAAAAACTTCCTCCAAAATAAACAGCACAAAACAAAAGTATAAATATCATTACTTAATATCCGTTGGCAGAACATCAGTGTCTTTCCACATTGTTAAATATGACGGTTACAGAAATTATTCATATGACCTGAGCTGATCCTTCACTGTTCTAGTTAAGACTAAAACTACTGGGTAAAGGACAGACTGACTGTCCGCATGATTAAAAGAGGAAAAACATACTGAATGTCAGGAAAGAAAAATGTAAGTTTTTACTCCGTCCATTCATTCTGACTTCCTTTTCCATCGCTAAAAAAGATCGAACTTCACTCGCCTTCATTTCTCATTTCTTTTGTCTGACACACATTTTTATTGTTGTGGATTCCAGATATGACGGACACATATTATACATTTCTACAGTTTCTGCTTAATAGAAATACAGTATACTGTGCAGAAAGTGTTGGCCACACATAGGGATGGGTAGCGTTCAGAAACTCTCGGTATCAGTACTGTTACCAATTTAATCAAATCCAGTTTAACAGAAAGAAAAAATTACAATACACGATACAAACATGAGCCAATCACCTGCATCATTAGATCTTGGCCCGAGCATGCTGCATGGTTATCGGCTCACTGAAGACAATGAGATTTACTCCTAGTATCAAACCAATCTGGTCGATCAATAAAAAGATCGAAGTTCGATACCCAGCCCTCCCCACACCTCATCATGCGTGATTTTAACATTCACTCCCGTCCATGCGTGCACAGAACCACTCTTCTGCAAAAACCACATGTAAGTAAGTTGTTGTTTGCTGTAATTATGAATTTCCCTGCGCCATAGTTTGGAGATTGCTTATGCTGCAAATACGTCTTTCTTTTACCAGATAATGCTTGAACAGTCTGAACGGTGGGTTCTCAGGTATGCAAGGTTCACGTTCTCAAGCAATGCAAATATTTCCCTTCAAAAATGATCCAGGAGGGGGCCACTTCCAGAACGTTACTGCATGGATGAAAATGCAACCATTTGCATCTGATCCTCTGGGATATTTTCTCACAGATTTCCAGCTCCATTTCCCATTATTGTTTAATACATAAGGTATTTATCTGTTTTATATATTAGACAACGGTCTGTGGTTACATCTTTCTCTCTAAAACTAACCTCTTCTCTATGCGCTTTCACAGAGAATTTGAATAAATGAATGTTTAAATATGCTTAATGCAGGAAACACTGCAGTTGGTTGTGTTAAAATGTTGAGATTTTTGCAGCCGAGCCCAAACAGAACATTTCCAAATTGTTGCAAATGAAAACACAAAGCTTTTCTTTGCTGGTGTTGCAGTCTTTTCTAAATTAATTACCTTCAAAGGGCCAGTTCAGCAAAAACTGCTTATGCACTATCCAAGTCATATTTTATCAAGAGCTAACAATTACCAACAAAGCACTGATTAGGCAATAATGGGTGAAACATGTTGATGTGGTGAACGTGTTGCATTGATACTGGAGGCAGAAGTTATATTCCCTGTATGGCTGAATGCACTGGGGTAAACACAATTATTTCACAGTCACTACTTCTTCTGCGCTCGCTTCCTTCCCTCCTCTCTGTCCTCCCTTGCACGTGCGTGTGCACCAGCACACAGATGTGTTTGAGGGGGTTAAAGCGTGACATTCCCGTGGGCCAGACATGTAATGGCGCCCTTCGTGGATGACATTCCCCCAGAGTAGCAGACTTACAGGCAGCAAGCCAGTCAGCCAGCCAGCCAGCCTGGAAGCCATGCTAACTGATATCAAAGAGTCTCTGGCAGGCTAGTCCTGGCCTGCCTGATTATTGATTGGCCCTGAGAGCAGGAAGAAAGACCAGAGGCACAGGGACTGGAGAATAAAGGACACACGCAAACCAGGAAAAGTAGGAGGAAGTGGTGTTCTCTGGTGTGGAGCGAAGGCTTACTGCTGTATCAGGTTGTAGGTTTTGAGATTTAAGTAGCGGTGAAGTTGTGCATCAGTTCACAAACACAGAAGAGAGACATTTAACTCACACCTGCTGGTGCTTGGAGGACGAATTTGGAAACTTTGGATCGAACCAGGACAAGAAGTGTGTTGCAATTACACATGTGAACGTATACACAAAGTAGTCAGCTGGATAAGAGAAAGGTGTGTGGTATCATGCATTCAATATGTGGGAGGGATTCAGCTGACAGGGAAAAAAGGTTGAGGTCAGGATTCTGTGCAGACCATTAAAGTTACACTCAATGAAACAATTTCCCTATGGACCTCAGTTTGTGTGTAGGACTATTGTTACACTGACAGGAAGTACAATATGAATCACGGTGTGCAAGATTTCCGTTCACTTGATCTACAGTAAAGCCCCTTTTCCACGCAAACATCTGGCTTTTGTCACTAATGGAAAACGGTACAATCGTCATTCACACCCGGGTCAAATGACTCTGCAGCAGACGTGGGTCTTTGTTGGCACCAGCTCCGATCAGCATTGATGTAAACACAAAACCCGCGCAAACTTTCCCTCCCTTTCCGTGCCGTCTGTCAGATCACACACGCTGTAAACACACCTGTCACCTGCGCAGCACGCTGCTGCTGCACCAGAAACACCACAGCTACACCGCTGGCACTGCAGAAGGAAGCAATCGTCTCTTTTAGTTTAAAAAAAACTTGCTAACACACAATAATGTTGGTGTAAAAAGGTTATGAGGGCCTTAACACAAACACATCAACAGCTCCATAACAGAGGTCAATGTGTGTGAACAGGCGTGCCGATACCTTTGACCATACAACACAGCTAACACCCTGAATGAGACTCAGATACTTTAGTAGCCTCGCAGTGGCTGGTGGAATTAATTCATTCTATAGGTGAAGAAAAACTTATTTTACTGTGTGCATCTGAGCTCCAGTGCATCATTAGTACCAGCCGTCCTCACCTGACAGTAAATGCAGCCAGAGAACGTTAGCCGGCAATTAACTGAGGCTGAATGGACTTAAAAGTTTCTCCCTGATTAACTGACTGGTCTGCGGTGCGGCTGCTGCCTCTCTCAGACTGGATTTGAACGGGGGCGAGACTGTCATGGACACTCGACGGAGTAAATTGAGGGAGACAAATGATTTATGTGAAATAATTGGAGGTGGCATGTCTTCCTGTGTCCTCATAAAAAAGTACATCTTTGATGGCGTGGTCATTTAATGGACTAGAACACGGAACCCACTGGCGCCGTTGCCCGAGGACTGTCACATAAGTTCAGACAGATTTAAGTTGCCTCATATAATTGCATTTTATAATACAGGCAACTTTGACTTTTTTTTTTTTTCAGTGAATTCCTGCCAAATGAATATATGAACAACCAAGTGTGAAAAAAAACAAAAAAACAAATACAGAAATTGTGTTGCTGGTTCTGGCGGCGGCTGCAGTCTGTGCCTGTGGTGCCATAATTGAAATTGTGAACTTATTATTTAGATCAGGCTCATGCTCCAAATTTAAAGCAGATGAGATAATTTATTTATTTAAAGCCCAGGCTGTGACTTAATTGGCAGCGCACAGTGTAAAGCCATCTGATGGCGCACACTGAGGCCGTTCATGAACAAACCATCCGAAAGGTGTTAGAAACAAATAGAAACTCATGCATGAAGCCTCAGATGGTTCTGCTCCTCACACAGATGTTGTTTTATCCGGGGAATCGTTCACATCCTCCTCCCTCCGGAGATCATAAAAACATTACTCTTGACAATTTGCACCACACAAGATAATAGTGTGACTACGGTGGCCCTGAGAGCTCAAGACACTGCAACACAAAAACAGACGAAACACAAGCAAATTCAGAGAACATCTTCATCGATTTGACAACAAATGTGCTGCAGGTGCTCGAAGCACAACCAAAGTGTGCTTGTGCTTTTTACTTCAAACATCACAAAGCATTGAACTACAACTGCATCCCAGCGGGGTTCATCTTTTTGGCGTCCCCTGGAAACACTTCAGTCGTCGCATGCGCTGCTTGCGGCGAGTTTCCGTTGTGTTGTGACTCTTTGCAGCGTGTTTCTGATTTCGCTTGTGTTTTTTCTCAAGACGCAGTGCGTGGGCCACCGTACGCGTCTCTAATAGAGTTCATAGCTCCTTCTCACAACCAACAAATATCTGAATGAAACATTTCAGCTCAGTCGTTTGTTGTAGATTTTCAGTCAAATTGCTTCAGTAAACACATTGATTCAACAGTGGGTTCTGATTTCTCTTTACGAACTTACTGTTGACAGCCAGACGTGATTTATCAAACGCCACTTTCTCAAGATTGAACTGGCATGAAATTTGATGCGTAGAAACATCTCACTTAGACAGACTGACCTGAATCTTACCTCTCGGGGACCACAGTGCTGTATAGGAGTAGCTCCGCAGGGGAAAGAAATGTAAATTTGGAAACCTAATGTAGACAGAACCGCTCATACCATCACTCTGCCAGACAAACCCCATGGGGTCAGTGCTAAAGATTTATACTCCTGATGCTTCCTGTCCCCGGCTGCAGTCTTGGGATCCCTAATAAGAAATCATGTGTTTGGTCCAAAGAGTCAAAACCGCTTCTCTACTTTGCTTCCTGTTTCACTGGTTATGAAAGCGTATGGATTGATGAAGATGTGTTTTACACACATGTAATAAAACGTAGAAATTTCACAGTGAACACCTGAGCTGGCTACTGACGGAGCAAAGAGCTGTGGAACAGTTCTCCTTTCTCTCCATGAGGGATGATGCTGTGTTTCCTCGGCGAACAGAGATAGGAAAGCAAAACCCTGAAGCATCTTTTCCTTAGCATTTAAAGAATTCTACAAGCTTTTATCATGGCTGCCACTTAGATACTTCTGGGTCAGTTCACTCAGTTTTGTAGCCTCACTAATAAAAAAAGGACTTTTTGGAGTTTACCCACGGCATGCTTAGCAAACAATCCCTCAGTAAAATAAAGGTCAAAAAACATATTCCTTCTCTGCTGGTCCATTTCTTTTCATCCAGTTCTCTCTTTTTTTTTTTCCTGAAGTGCTGCTTCAGAATCTTTTTATGTCTGTCTCCCCGTTAGCGGCTCTCCATTGCAACGGCGGGGGTCACCTGCAACTTCCTTCTGTTCCTTCTCAGCACAACATGGACCTCACACATGCACAAATATCTGAATGCAACACGGCTACACCCCGACAGCTTCTGCATCTACAGCATACACCTGAAGGGTGTCAGAGAATGGAGAAGCACACAACTGTGCACACAGCGCCACGCTACTGAAAGTGTCTATCCTCTGAAGCTCACAGGATCGTATGGTACGTTAGAAGCAAACGAGTCCCAGGCTTGTCCCTGCGCTCGGATATGACCTGTAGGAATGTACCAGCAGCAGGCGGAACGGTCACGGATAAAAGGTTCACCTTAACTTCCTCCTAACACCGATTTTTGTTGCTCTTTATACTACGTCACCTGACCTCCTCTGCCGGCGACTAGAAGACGGATCAGAACGGTTAGCGTGGTTAGCATCTTTTATTTGTTTATGTTGTTTGTTAGCTTGTAACTGGAAGTGACTGACGCAGTATTAGTGGTTGTGCTAATGCTAACTCTTTGCTCTCTGTACTGACAAGGTTTGACAGGATTGGTTGCTTAGGTTACCTGACGTATGAAGCCCTGGCTGTCATTGGTTCACTGGTACGTCTTGTATCATCAACATGTTAACGAGGCTAAAAACTTGGAATGGGTTTTTTAAAGAAGTCAGGTCATAATAAATCTGACATTGAACTGAAAAGACAAATCTAGTTTCAAAAACATTCATCTTAAACTCCTGCTCTTTATTTCCTCTTTTCCCATTTCCTATTTCTCAAATTCATTTCCTTGTATCTCTCACTTAGAGAAGCCACAGCCACTTCTCGAGGCAGGGTTGTAGCTGCAACGTCAAACAGACACAAGGTGGGCATGGTGGTGGGAGGATATTATTGCACAGCATGATCCAATAAAGATAACAGCACACCTCTCCTCTCTCTCTCTCTGGCTCCGTCTCTCTCTCTCTCTCATCCCCACTCTTCTACAGCTGTCCAATAAATATCCACCAAATCACCTTCATTGATACCAAGGCTCTTTTGAGATAAGAGCACCAGTCTGTGATGTGCGGTCTTTAATCACTCTGAATGCCTCCTTTGCAGATTCTTTTGGCTGAATTTAATATGTTTTATGTGGCGGCCAAATGCTAAAATAGATGAAAAGCTATAGCGTATACGAATTCAAGGAATTGTTCGGCAGCTGTAGGAGAAGAAGGGCCTTACCCTGGACATTTTATCACAAATTGTTCTGCCAGAAAGTGTTACAGAAGTGTGAATGAATGGACTTGCAGGGAGGCGGCCTGCATGGTCGGTTTTACAAAAAGATCTTTGTTCTTACCCTGTGCTGAGAGATGTGTCTCTCCCGTCCGACTCCATATTCGGATCAATGGGAGACAGACAGTGTGGACAAGCTGGTCAATAGAGCGGGGGATGGGTGGACGAGAAAAGAAAAGCAAAAAGGGCGATGGGGTTGGGGGGGGTTAGGCAAAGAAGATGAGAAACAGGAGGTGGAATTTACGGGAATGATCCCATTGGATCCCTCAATCCAATGCTTGTGTGTGTTTTCTCACCCGGGTGAGTGTGTGTGTGTGTGTGTGTGTGTGTGTATCAATCTGTCTGTGTGGACTCAGGGGTGTTGCACAGAGGCAGCAGAGCTAAACCATGGCAGCCACTGCATTGCAGATAGTTGGCCCGGTGTGGCACGGCACAGATAGATGTGTGTGAACAGGCCGCCGTGCTCCGACTGTACGGCCAAACAAAAGCAAAATGGCAGCATGTCAAGATAGCTCCGCGGTCAACAACAGGCTAATCATGGAAATCTGATACTACCTGTTTTCTCCTGCTCTCTCCCCCCCCCCCCCCCTCACTCTCTCCTCACACGTACAGACACAAACACACACATAAACACACTCCGGCGGCTCGTTGTTTTAAACACACCTGCTCGATGCAGATAGGCCCACTACCACTGCTAATCTGTCCGTGTGTCAGTCAGCCCAGCCTGGCCCAGAAAGTAACCCCCCCCCCCCCCCCCACCCCCCCTTCCTGTTCGCTGCTCAGATCGTATGCGCGGGACACCTCCAGGGTTCGCCAAATAAATAGCGCTAAGTATCAGGCCTCGTCCCGTCCCCTGGCCATCTGGCTCTATAGTGGAGAAATTCATTACTCTCCAGGTGATAGCTCCAGCACACTTTCTCTGGATTGGCTTTGTGTCCCTGCAGGCTGCATTCTGACACTGGAGATTATAATCACAAACTGGCTGCTGGTGTGAATGTGAATGTTGCTGCTGCCACCGCTGCTGCTCATACTAATATTCACCTTTCTTGCTCTTATTACGACCACCGTTACTACGACTGCAACCGCAAGTAACTAATCTACTAAAACTACTACAGAGCAGTGCTGATAGGATTACATCACATCCAAATCCAACATCTTTTTGAATCTCTTATCAAAGCACTTTTAAATAACCAAAGTTGATGACTTAATATTTAATATCTACAACGGAATAATTGACATTAGTAAGTACAAAAACTCACCTTTTGCTGTGTTGTTTACTTTTGCCATTTATCTAAACAGCTGAAATAGATTAGATTTGTAAGATGTGGTGTTTGAGGACCATCAGTGAACTCTACGGGCGTGTGTCATATAAACTGCGTCCCGATCCAGGGGCTGCATCCTTCAGAGGAAGCGGTCTACGAGCGCCTGGTGCCAGCACGCCTTCAAAATAAGCGCTGCGTGTGAGTTTTGTTTCTATGGCAACGATATCTTGACACCATATCACCACTGCCATTCAGTGTCCGGCCTACCTGCTCCCTAACTGAGCCGCTCTGTCTCCGTTGTGGTAGTTTCTATCCGATACATCATTAAGTTATACAGACAGAGAGAAAACAGCTAAAGTAGTGTTTGCTCCATTTTCTTGGTTACCAGGGTGACAACTTCAAACTCCATGTGATTGGTTGCCTGAAGAGGAACTTTAGTGACACCAGCACCTTCAAATTTTATATTTTGAGGCTTGTGTCCAACTTTATTCATATGGCACTATAAGGTAATGATTTATTTCACACCTTTTCCATCTCAGTATTTGTTGCAGGACGACGGCTCTCACACAGAGGCAGATTACAGGGATCGTATTCAGGTCAAGTGACTTTCAGAAACTCTCGATTCTGCAGATGAAGACGCTATTTATTTCACTCTTGCTCTCCTGTGCATGACAACTGCACCAGCTACAGAACACACACAAACTGACTTATCCATTTTAATTTTAGCCATTAGACAAGACAGAATCGTCCCGAAAACCCCTTAGGGAGAGAGGCTAAAGTCTCCCTTCTCAACAGGGCAGAGGCTGCAGCAGAAGGCCGTACTGCAGCTCTGTGGTCGCTGCCATGTCTTTCCAGATCAGCAGAGAGACTCACAGGTAATTGTTTCAGCATGCGTTCTTTCATGGAAATGTCTCATAAATATATAAAGCATTTTACAGTAGTAACTGTAATACTTGACCGGGCAAAATCCAGGTAAATCTAATGTCCATAAAAGTGACAGCTTAATCCCAAAACTGGTAGCTGCGATGTATGTCTGCAGTCCTGCTCTATCACTATATTTTCTACCAGCTCAGTCACATTTTAACAATATCTCTTCATCATGTCAGCCAGCAGTAGAAGATGCTGTACATGTACCTGTAATGAGACTATCTATATGCTGGCACAGACCATACCTCTGTTGTATCTGGCAGCTTAATCTCAATAATGTTTACATTTATTTAGTGAACTCTTTACATCTAGGACGTAGCCACATTTCACAGTCTTTGACCGTGACGCCGGCTGGTAAAATACAGCGTAACACCGGTGAACAAGAACCCTGTTTTCCTCTTCTCCTGTGTTTTATTTGAAGTGTTGATCCGTGAAAAGATATAATTGTTGTTTTAAGAACCAAAAACCAACTCTTCTGATTGGCTGACTGTTTTCTGAGTGATAAAATAAAAGCATAGCAGATTTCAGGTAAAAAGGTGGGCCGAGCTCGGGGCATGGCTGAGAGTGATGAGAGCGCTTTGTTGTGACATCACAAAGTTACAAAAGTCATGACGGCTGGTTTTAAGGCTCAGTTTCTGAATACAGGCTGTGTGCATTTCTCTGTGGACTGAGCGCTTTGATACTTTCACAGTATTAATATAGAACCTAGACCTGATCTATAATCAAAGAAGACATCTGACTCTGTGGAACCTTTAATCAGATTGGAAACTTCTAAAGGATTATTTAAGATGCTGACTTTTTGAACTTTACTACTGTAAAAGCCAAGGAAATTGTTGGAGTCTTAAGAAAATCATGTACAGACCGATTATATAATCTCACAATCTGAAGCCTCATTACAGAACTCGCAGGGCGATTTAATAGGATCCTTAATCAAGCTGTATTTTAAAACCATCGTTTTTTGGAACTTGTTTGATTTCATTGGACATTCGAACCAAGTTGACACAATGAAAAGGTTATTGCTCCCGAGAGACTCTGAGGATTTACAGGAAATCCAATTATTGATCTTCTGGTGTGGCCTATGTGCACTTCATGAGTCTATGGGAATGCAACATGCAAATGCAGAAGGAAACATTCATAGTGTTAAATCACTGTAGGTTTGTGTTTTCCACTAAATCAGCAACTATGATCCCTATTAGGTCCCTGTGAGTAAACCACTTAACCTGTAATTGCTGCTGTGGAGCTGCAGTGGAGCCAACAACTGAGAGCTGAGGTTACAGTGGCAGGTCGGGGTTGTGAGTCTGTCTGATGCTGAAAGGGAGCAGCTTGGCTCAGCAAACACTTTCCATAAAGGTCGTCAAGATTCTTCTCTTTCAACAACAAGCTTTTTTCCGGTAAAAAAAAAAAAAAAACTTCTTATCTGCCCTTCGCATTAGTCTTCCCACTTTTCTGTCCTGTACAGATACTCTGTGTTTAATTTGTACTTCAGCTGCAACAAAGTCACATCCCCAGGGATGCAGACATGGATGTTTCAACTTTCCAAACAAAGCTCTCACTTCTGCTTTTAGTGCAAGAGTAAGCATATTTTTGAGAAACTCGTTTTTTACTCTGACAATCTTTCTGCTTATCAAGTTTTCCTTAAGCTCGTCACACAGACCCCTAAAACAAATTTATGTCAGTAGCACATCAAATTACCAGACACAGCTGAACTGAACTATTCACATACCATCAAACATCTGTAACTAACAATAGTACAGCAGCTCAACATGCAGGGGCTTTCAAAGAGAACAAAAGGCATGTTTTCTGCAGAGACAAGTTTTTCAAGATGCTTTAAATGTGTAATCCACAAACAGCAAGAAAACAGATTTATGGGCGCTCTGCCACTTCTGTACCCACACACACACACAACACACACACACTCTTAACACACACAGACACAGTGTGATCGGTTTGTCAGCCCCCACCACCCCGCTTACATGGAATGCAGAGTGAGTTTCTTAATTAAGTCGAGAAGAAGCTATTACTTTTGGGACAGACTCGATTGTCCTCGCTCTGTGGCACCAATGGCTCTGGGCTTCTAATCACATCATAGAGCGAGAGAGGGAGAGAGGGAGGGAGAGAGAGAGAGAGAGAGAGAGAGAGAGAGAGAGAGAGAGGGGAAGCTCGACTGCTTGCCTGACAACAATTACCTCTCTCTCTCTGTCTGCCTACAATGAATGTGGTCTTTGAGAAGAGGCATGTGTGTGGATGGTCTTTAATATGACCTCATATGACTTGTAATCTGACCATGCTACTACATTAGTGGTGCAAGCCTCCAGCCATGAACACATGCAAACCCACTCCCTCACACTGAAAAACTATTGCTTAATTAATAATTAATTGGTAAGCTAAATTTTTGAAAATTTGTAGTTCTAAACATTTGAGTGTGTCTTCGTATGCAAGATTACAATGATGCATTTACGCACAACTTTAATTCTGTATTTTTTCACCACTTTTAGGCAGAAGACCTCCACAGTAATCTCACAATCACACATGACATATTTCCACCTGGCTAACATGCTAGCAAACAGCAGGCTACTTACACGTCCAGGACAACATTAGCATTCCTTTGAAGCCGTTTTCTTTTATGTAAATCCAATGTTAACTCCCCTTTTAGCTCTGTCTTTGGGTCTTCTTTTGTTCTTCTTATCAACTCAACAAAAACATAAATGCAACAATTTTGTTTTTTGCTCCCATTTATCACGAGTTGAAACTAGAGATCTAAGACTTTTTTTAACCACACAAAAGGTGTTTTTCTCCCAGATTTTTCGATCAGTGTTAGTGAGCATTTCTCCTTGGTCAAGACAATCCACCCACCTGACAGGTACGGCACATCAAGATGCTGAGTATTCGGCATGATTGCTGCACAGGTGTGCCCTGGGCTGGTCTCAATAAAAGGCCACTTTAACTTTAATGAAAAGGTGCTCCATGTGAACTAAAGTCCTGAGGTGTGGGCAGAACTGGGAAATCATCATTAACTCAAGTGAGCTGAGTATTTCCACTTTGTGCTATTTTACTATTTTATCTTTTCTTTTTTTTTCTTTATTTGACATAATTACTACTTACTTTGCAAATTTCACATACGTAGATTACCATATGATCAGTTAAGGAAATGCTCTATTGATGTACCTCTGAAATATATATGCCTTGAATTTATTTACTTTCTTAATGCATATTTTAAATATGAAACAATCACCATTTGAGCTGCACTCCATGAAGCAAAAGTACCTGAGGCAATAATAACAACTATATGAAAATGGTAAGTCACATGTCTAATGGTATTTGGTTTAGATGTAAAGATTGCACGCTCACAAACAGCCCAAAACTATTATCAAAACAGCTCAGCTTTTCCACATCGAACAGGCTTTCGAGTGTCATAAACATAACCAGCACTTTCGTTGCTCGTCTGTTCAGAGCCGCTAGCCAACACTGCGAATCCCACAGGACACAGGGCGTCAGTTGTGTTACACTCGGTGCAGGCTGAGGTCACCGAGAGGCCACTATGAGTTAGAGGTTTATTAAATGTTAGAGGAACAGAAAGTTATCTGAGGACTGCAGCATCCTGCTTTTACACTGTGATTGTCTTTGATAACAGAAACGACTCTACTGGCTCTTACCACATGGCGCTGCTCAATGCGTTGTTGTTTTTTTTGTGTGTGTGTGCCACATCTGCATGGATATTAACGCTTTAATATGGAGTCAATCGACAGTGAATAAACAATATTCATAACATCTGCTCATGGTGACTTTAGTTTCCTGCGGGCCTGGCCTCGGCACAATGCAAGGCAAATGTAAAAACAAACATGACAGGGAGAAAATCTGTTTTCCATGGAGTCCAAATTCTATAAAACACACCACACACCAAGTCTCAAGCACAGCGGCATAATGGTGTAGCCTAGGGGCCAAATAAAAGATAGTAAACATCTACAGCCTGCCATTCCCGCCTCACAGAGCCTCCACCTGCCAGAGCGGCATCGTATCTCTGAAAAGGAAAAAGTCAGAGAGTTGAGTTCTCATCATCTTCTGCTTTTCTTGTTTCTTCTTGTTCACTTCATCTCTGGCTCAGCCTCTTTTTTTTCTCTATCTTGTTTCTTTATCTAACCTTTGGTCTCTGGCTCGCTGACCATCTATCATTCATTTACTGTCTATATTTACTCTTCTTCCTTTGCTTTACTCTCTCTCGAACAGAATTATAAATCAAAAAGGAGTCGTGAACAGAACACACACACACACACACACACACACACACACACACACAAACAATCAATACAAACAACTTTGTTGCCAGGGAAGAAGCAGTGTGATACACAAGCACACACTTGTACATGAGCATACAATACAATCAGGCACATGTTTGCTTGCATCCTGTAGCTGAGATGACTCTCAGCTCATGATATGAGAACAACCACAACCACATCTGACCGTGATGTTGGATCTTTGCAGCTTTCTATATTGGTAAAAGTACAACCCCAGCAGTATTTCTTTCTCCAAAGACAATATAACGACGCTGAAATATTTGTCATACAAGTTTTCTTTGGGATTTCTTAAAGGTCCATATTGTATAAAGTAAGATATGTAGTGTGATTATAGATCAGGTCTAGCTTCTATATTAATACTGTGAAAGTATCAAAGCCTCAGTCCACAGAGAAATGCACACAGCCTGTATTCAGAAACTAAGCCTTAAAACCAGCCGTCAGGATTTCTGGAACTTTGTGATGTCACAACAAATCAGTCACCAAGCCCCGCCCACCTGAACCCAACGTCCAACCTTGCAGGATTTTGTTTCTCTGACTGTTTTTACCTGAAACCTGCTGTATTTTTATTAAATCACTCAGAAAACAGTCAGCCAATCAGAACAGAGGCTCAGAGCCTGCTCTCTTCTGATTGGCTCATCAAACTGTTGTTACTAGAGCTCCAGAGAGAAGCGGTTCTTAAAACCACAGTTATATCTTCATATGGATATCAACCAGAAATGTGTCAAATATGGGACTTTTTAATATAAAAAAATGAAAATACATCAAATCCAGTATTATAGATCAAGAAGAACAAGTTTGTATTGGTGTTGTAAGTGTGAGGGCCTGGTAACTAATTAATATTAAGTACTTTTTGTGTTTCATAAAAATATTAATCATTACTTTACACATTGAAACGTTTCTCTCTCAGAATAATGGTTATTAGTAAGATCAAATCAGCCACAGAAACAGTTGGTTCCTTTGTAACTGGCTGTAAAAACACTCAGCGCAGTGACGATAGCTGTGGACAAAGTCAGTCTGTTCATTACTGAGCAGCATGTTACTGATTAAAAGCTGTTTTGTAGAAGTTGTATGATTTGAAAAATGCAACCTCAACTCCTCAACTCAAGTTGGATTTTTTTTTTTTATCACAGATCACAGCAGCCCACAGATGGTAGAAGAACAGATTTCAGGATTCATCATTATTTAATATAAAAACACCATTGATTGATTTACTGGGGCAATATCATTCATTTGTAAAACTGGTGTTTATAGCAAACAGTTTAAAGTGAGACTCTGTAGCTGCAAAGAAGTGATAATACATTTTACTGAGTCGGTTTGCTAACTCCACGACACCTCTGTGTGTGTGTGTGTCACTGTTACACTTACACTATGCACTTACTGTAATGTCCACAGTGGCCACGTCAAATGTCCCATATAGTATAAAGGTAGATGTCCATGCTTTTTGATTATAAAGCAGGTCTAGGTTCTATATTAATACTGTTTAATATAATATAATATACTTGCATGTTTCACCAAAGGATAACTCCCTGCTGTTGGCAGAACATACAGGCAGGGTCTGAAGTCAGGACAGTGAACACAATGGCAGTTTGACAAAGACAGAAAATACGTTGTTTACAACAAAAACTGTGTGTGTCACTGACAGCTGGAAGTACCGTAAAATGACTCTGCTGCCTCTCTGCCTGTCTTTAATCTTGGGCAGTTCAGAGTGGATTTAAAAACATCAACTCCGACTAAACCTATTTCACTTTCCATTTCCTAAATGCACCAGTAACTTTCTGAATGGGGAACAGATGCATTATCTTAATACGGTCTATAAAATTCAGTCAAGCACAAACTTGGCACAGCAATCGCTCAATGTGGTCAGACAACAGACAGATGTCATTTTAAGTACACTCACAGGAAGTGGGTCATGCGGTTGCAGAATAATGTTTTGTTTTTATTTCTACAACAGCTATTTCAAATTGTTGTTAATGAGGTTTCGGGGGGTTTTGGAGAGCCGCTGAGTCACACTATCATCTGATCTTTTTTTCGCTGATTGGTCTGTTATGCATGGTCGAGCAAGTCTGGCTGTGCAGGGATGACAAAGCACTGAAAAACCATGCGAGTAATTCTTTGTCTGTTGAAAGTCGAGCAGGAAATAATCACTAAAAGACACAATAGGAACAGCAGTCAGAAATAGTTGTCAGGCACAGAGCACAGTGACCTATGACGACATCTTTGTGTCATGTGAAAAGCCATGAGACGGTTTTCGTGTCTTCGTTTCTCCCTCCAGCTCACTTTTCCTCTGATTGCTTCTCTCTGTACCTCTCTGTCTCTCTTTGTCTGTCAGTCTTTCGATGCCTCAGCTCAGTCTCTCTGTCTCTGTCTCACCCTTTTCCCCTCTGTCACTTTGTCAGTGTCTTCTTTCACCAGCTCTTCTTGGCAAATGCTCTGCATTCGTTACCTCTCTTTTTTCCCTTCCCTCCTCCCTCCTCCCTTTTCCAGTCATGCCTGCAAATACAATGAACACCACAGAATCCACACGGACCTCTCCAGCAGCCATAACTTTCTCCTCAATCACCCCAACTGCAGTCACAAAGGCACTCAAAACACACATGCACACAAAATTAAGAAATTAATGATCTATGCAGAACTATCTGTGTATACAGGTATCCACCCCATACTCCTTCTGGTGCCTGTCCTTCTCCACCTCTTCACCTCTGTCTTGCTCCAATTAATCTCCTTTTATTCTGTCTTTATACTCCTTGCATCAAGTGCGAGCGTGCACACACACACGCACACACACCTTGCCTTTGCTCCTAGCCAGCGAAGGGAGGTGCCAGGTGGAGGAGATCCATCACAGTGACAGAGGTGGAGTGCTGCAGCCAGCAGAACAGCCATGTGTGGCTCTGTCTTTGCCTTTGGAGACGACCTTGTCAGTCAGTCATTCATGCAGTCACTATTAGCATACGCCGATCAGAGCGGATGGATATTATTCTGACACAGAAGAAGACAACTAAAGTGCATCGCACTGCTGTTACACGAGGAACTCCTCAATGTCATTTAGACCTTTTCATTATTAGAAACTTGAACCGATTAGGAGACACTGGGTCCGTGTTTTGCACATACACTTATCACTGTATCCCAGAGTTCCCAGTGGCCATCCTAGACTTTGAAGGCTCTAGGAAAAAAACCCACCAAAGGACCCCCTGCCACATGCAAACTATTGGCAGACACTACAATTCACAGATGTCCTCTAAATGCCTCATACACAGACTATTGGTAGATGTTAGCTACAGCACACATTGGCAGAGGCCTTGTGTGTGTGTGTGTGCCGTGTGTGTGTGTAGTGTTTTTAATGGGAGGTTTAGGGAGGGTTTATAGTTGCAAAATGTGCCAACATGAGAGGCCATGGAGGGTCTCTGCATGTCAAAGGTAGAGCCTGGTCTCCATGGTAATTTGTATAACTGCAAAAAAAGTTAGTCCTAACAATATTGTGCAGTTTATTTGGACGCACCCCTGTTCTTAACTGTAATGAAAAGTTGGTGTCGTGTCCTGGCTGGTGAAGTCGTTCTCTTCTCCCCTCAGCCAGCTGAGTCTATAAGATTAGATTACCTGTAAATAATTGACCTGCTCTGGCTCTGAAAAGGTTAATGAGGTAATTCAACATGCAGATAGACGTGCCAGTGGCTCCAGCGCTCAGGCACATCAACACTGAGCAGTCTGAGAGACTCTCCTTATCCAGACCCAAGGCGATGGATGTCCAAAAGATTTGTCATTCCCACAGATGGCGTGAAGAATACACTTATCTGCATGGTGAAGGGAACATGAAGGATGGATTAGATTCATGCTGCATTTGATTTAGCCTCAGACCATCCACTGGGTCTCTCCATCGATCAGCCTATTCCAACTCCTTCCCTCTCTTTTCCTTTTCCCCCCGTTATCAACTGAGGTGGCCGCAGTGACATCAATCTCTCTCTCTCCCACAAATACACACTAAAACACACAGAGTCAGTGAAATGCTCAACAAGAAGCCTCTGCTGGAAAACCCTGTGGAGCTCTGGAATTAGTCTGTCCACCATGGGGGGAGTTCAAGAATGGAGAGAGCTGGACCATGAAGCTGAGAAGAGGGAGGGGAGGGGAGGGAGGGAAGAAGACCAGTGACTATAAAATTCATGAATTCTGAAGTTACAGTGTTGGGAGCCATTTTCTGTAAATATAGTGGGTTCCAAAAGTGGTCACTTGAATGTGAAAGGGGCTCTTCTTTCGCTGGCCTTACACCAAATGATTTTTCAAGCAGTTTCACCGTCACAGACTAATTTCCAATGTCGGAATGAAATATGGAAAGTTTTTTTGCTGGAGTTGCAGCCCATTCCCGTAAATGATCAGAAATAATCTCAAAATCTTATCGTCTTTACAAAATCTAACAGTCTGAGACTAAAACCTTTTGTCTTTAGATGTGAGACCGTGTCAGACTGACTAGTCTTTTTTTTTAAGTCTTTTCAAAGTCTTCCAGTGTAATGTAGGCATCAGATGACATCAGCTGAAGGTCATAACAGGAAGCCGATGTATAGGCTAGTAAGAGCATGAGAGTAAGATCTTACACTAAAGGCTACAAAGTCCGACATGTGACGAGTCTGACAGAGAAACGTGAGGACTTGAAGGGCATCCAGGAATCTAATCACATATGAGCGATTTAGGCTGTATCAGTGTCAAATGTCTCAGTCAAGCTGTTCATATCTGGATCTCCTGACATAAGGTTGTCCATCTTTGACGAGGAGTTCTGCAGCAGATATGCACAGTTAAAATCCATTCAGGTGTGTTTAATTTGCATGCCATGAAAGCAGCTGGACTGTCTGAAGATTATGTATTTGCTGACGGCAAGGAGGGGATCATTTCAGAGGCCACTGCTTGCTGGTGTGGAAAATCACTGTTAGAAATTCCGCATCGAGAAGCAAAATAAACACGCAGGCATCAATCCATTACCTTTTCTTTGGCGGACCCCACCCCCCACCCGCCCGCTCTCTCTCTCTCTCTCTCCCAGTGGTGAAATGAAGGTATCATTTTTCATGGCATGAGCAAACGCCTCTCTTTTTTTTTTTTTTGCATATCATGCTTTTAGAGCGCATCTGATTTCTGAAGAGAGTTTGTGTCCCATCTCTCTCTGTCTCTCCATCGCTGTGTGTCTGCGTCTCTCAGGATCTCTCTTCTATCTTCCCAAATAAATAAGAGATGAAGACCATGATTGCTATTATTTGTAGAAGGGGCCACTGTGATGGATAGATTACAGATAAATGAAACACTAACTTGACAATGGTATGAAAAGCCCAGCAGAAACTCTATGCCTCAAGTAAAAAACACATTTTCCTGTTTTGCTTTTGGTTTTAAGTCTGAAATCGTTTGGCCAGGATTAGAAATACTGCTGCGGACACCAAGGTCATGTTTTTCATGCCTGTTTCGATTTCTCACACAAAGACGCAAGAAATGAAAATATCTAATTACATCCTGTTAAACATAACACTATTGTAACAAAGCGTTTACCTTAAATTTCGACCCGTTAGATTTGTCTGTAATGATTTATAATGAACAGTGTTCATAATACAGAATGAATTAAAAATGTGGTTGCACCCATTCTGTGAAGGAGAATCCACTGTGATCTGCTTCACCGGGCAGCACATCCTTTTGTCAGATATCATTATACAACAGACTGCAGTTTCTCGCCTTCTGTCCAGGGTGGCGCTATTGTGCCAAGTTATGGCTTCAGAGTGACTTTCACAACGTTGAGTTTGGTTCATTTATTCTTCGCTCTGATTTAGTTCTGGTCTCTTTGTAAAGATGAAGTCACTCTGCATCACCAGGGGAGACTTCCTGGGGAGACCAAAACAAAAAAGTTCATTTTGGTGATTCACTGCACATCATCCTGCACACTGACACCTCTAATCATGAAGAGAGAGGTGGGTTTTGAGCATTATTATTTCAGTCTGCAACTAGACCTCATATGTCATAAATAATGACAGAAACAGAACGAAGATGAGGTGTCTTGTGCTGTTCCATAAAATGAGGTGGGAAGGTCCTAGTTGCTGTGTGGTGGGAACATTTCACTCACTTTTTTTAATGAGGAGCTGCCAGAGTGCACTGAGAAAAACATGAGCACAACTCTTCTGTTTTTTTAAACTTGCTGATGTAAGGTTCAACCTCCACACTCTATGCTGACATGCATATGTTGCCAAATCTACTGACTGCAAAAAAATGACAAGTCCCATGATCAGCAGATTAAATGACAATCTTTACATTCACACTATAAGCAAACCACACTTACCATTAAGAAAAGACATACAGTATGTTCAGTATTGTAAGTGTATCAACAAATGGGAGGGGAGGAAAAAAATCATCAGTTATTCAAAATGATTCAATCAGTATTCACTGTGAGGAACTGAGGACCGATACACTGGTAATGGTACATGCCACAGCTTTAGCAGCTGAAGTGACTGTCCCTGTGCATGTATTTATGAATGTGCACATTCACACACTGTTCCACATGGTGCCATCTACTGGAGCTGCTACATCACAGGCTTGTTTTGCAGGCATCTAAAAAGGCACGTTATGCTGAGACATTATCTATAAGAGTCTTTTACAGAACAAAGGGACTCAAACGCTGCCACGCACATCCATGCTGGGAGACAGATGGCTACATATGAACACAAACACACACACACACACCTACACACACACACACACACAAAACATATCTGATAAGCTTTCATTGCATATTATCCACCGTGCTGTCCGGTGCAGAACATGAGAAGCTGTATCTGCGCCTGGTATCTCACAGTTCTCATCTTTCTCATCAGTGGTGCCACTACACACACAATGATTTGCCCTTCTGGACTTGTGAGGACACTGATATAATGCATTCCCCAGTCCAAAACCAAACTCTAATTATAAGGAAGATGGAATTAATGGATGTTTGCATTTTTGACTATTTCTGTCAATTTGGATGATTTGATGGCTTAGTCAATAAAACATCAGTATATTGTGACAGATGAGACATTTGAAATCACCTGATTGTCTAACCAATTGTCCAAATCCTAAATATATTAAATCATAAACAGAAAAGTTCACATTTAAAAGGGGCAATATGTAAATAGTTTAGTTTCAAACATCCAATAATTAATTAAGATAATCAACAGAATGTGAGGAAATAACAGTTTTGACATTATGTCAAAGACATCTATGAGTTGTTTTGTAGAGATAGCTACTGAAGTTAGCATGCTAACCAGCTAGCCCTGGCCTGTCTCATCTCATAATACCACTTTGTACCTCAGTAAGTAGTGAGTCAGTGTAGTGTCCAGTCTGCCCTCAGTCCAACATGACAGGATGAACTGAAGAATTGTGAGTCGACTATAAGTCTGTCCTCTTTCATTCCTCCACTACTTCCTCAAGCTTAGCGATTGACGCTACTGTTCTAGCTGTTCTCCCTCATGTTCCTCCACCTCTCGTTGTTCGTCCTCGACTCCTGCCACCACTACACCTTCCCTGTCTCTCTGACAGGGATTAGTCTAATAATCAACAAAGAAAACAATCCATCAGTTACATAATCAGATTGCAAGATAAACCTGTGTGGAAAACAGTATTCCCCAATCCATGCAGGTTCAGCAACATGTCAACAATGTAGGATCCCGTTCTTTCAGTTCTAGTCATTAGCTCAATGTACGGGTGAGGTATGGATACTGGTTGTGAGTGGCCAGTGAGCCCAGTCGCAGAACACCCATGTAGCACGCTCTCATGTGCACCCTGAGTGACAGGTTCACTGAGAGAGCCCGTAAAAACGTTTATTTTTGATGGTCCATTGATGGAGAGCCCACCAAGATTTATGGATGCCTGGAGGCCATTCTGACTGTAGTACAGGGGCAGGGGAGGGGGGAGGAGGGACCTAAGATTGCATTTCCTTCTTTCTTGTTTCTTATGATAGGAGTGGACAGCTCAACTTTCTAGCGATATGCTGCCCCCTATCTGTTTGGAGTATGACTTCGACTGTTAGCCAGTTCTTGCACATTGCCCCTTTACGAAGATGGAAACAGCCTTTCAAAGAAGTGATATCCTCACTTTCCAAAAATGTGCTCACCCCCAGGCCTAAAATCAGCCCTCATAAAGGTCTAGGTACACATATACACACACACACTCCAAACAGTACAAAACATACCAAAGAGAAAGGGATATTTTCGTGCCTCTGACTGCTCTACAGCAGGTTGTGACATAGAAGCTGCCCCCCCCACCACCCCCCCACATGTACACAGCATAAAACACACAAACCCACTCCCAAACAAGCAGAGAATAATAACTCCCATCATTCATCTCCAAAGCTATTCAAAACACTGTTACATTTAGCGTGGAAGAGCTCATTTGATGTTTTGTTTATTCAGCTTCACTTATCATAATTAAAGGTTACCAGCTGATTCAACAGAGAGCGGAGCAGTGGCTCTTTTTTGTTTTTCTTCTAAACAACCATGATTGATTTCCTCTACCTGCCCTCCCCTGGCTGTGACAAAATATTAATCTGACTCAGAATGATAGAGCAACAGATACAAAAGCGGCAGAAGACACTATAAAAGAAACAGGGGAAGCGTTCATCCATGGCCAACATGTGAAAGAAAAGCAGCCTCCCCGACAGACCCTGAAAGCCACATACGTGTCTGATGAAGCTGACATGTGCAGGCGAGCGGAAGAAAGGATCGAGGGGGGAAAACGGAGGTGTGGGAGTGAATCATGTTGTGCTTTTCTCAGAAGTCAAAAGCCCCTAAGCAGACTGGAAGAGGCAGTCAATGGTCATTGGCAGCTTGTGGAAATGGATCTAAAATTAATTGTGTGTGTTTGGAGCTTTCTCAGAGTATCTGGGCCGACTGTGGAAGGCCGTGCACGTTAAGTGTGTCACTTGTCAGGACCAATGATCAATGCTGTGAGATGTGTTTGCCAGTCAGCCATTTCATAAGGCAGTCAATCATTCAGAGTCTATTCCACATGCCTGCATAGGAGCGCTAAATCTTCAACTAATAAGATTGGATATGTATTTGTGACCAGCCATTAGCCTAATTGTAACAGAGGGAGGATGTTTATGGCTGTTTTAGGGAAAACCTTAGAGGTTGCAACTGAGTTGACAGGTGCAAGATTTTTAGCTTTCTCGAGTCAGCACCCTTCTACTGTGAAGGATCTCCTTCTCAGCTAATAGCGGCATTCATTTCTCCCGAGCAGAGCACATTCCTAAGCGTTTTACTGAAGAGAAGAAAATAGAACAAAGCCAAAGAAACTAGAACAAATCCTACAAAGGGTTAAAAACTCTTGCAGTTTCTAAGTCTCATCAAGGACTCATCTGATAATCACCTCCTCTGAATTCATTGTGACGATGACGTGACAAACAGGAAATCCTACATGTTCTTTACAAGTGTCCCGGCTTCTGCAGCTAGTGATTAGTTGTATGCCTCCAGGTGAACATGAAGTGTATGAATGAACATGAATGTCAATCACGGCTCTCGCATTTGTTCTTAAAGGGACACTCCACTGATTTTACACATAAAGATCCATTAAGGGTGTAAAAATAAAAATGTTGTCTGTGGTAGGTTTTTTTTCAGACTTTGGAAATTCTGAAAAATACCATAACTCTGGTAACATCACCAGTTTTATCTTTTAACAAAAAGCCAACATTACACACACGTGGCGTTTGAAAGAAAGTTGTATTTATGTAGGATCCTGTTGTTTGAGTTTGACCCATAAAAAGTCAGGCTCTTCTGTATAGATTATGACCATCGTAGTAACGCTTACGTTCTTACACTTGCTATTTTGAGTGCATAAGTGACAAGTACAGAAACATGCAGTGCCCTTTAAGTGCATGGATCTGACTTTCAGTATGGTCAAACAGTTGAGTGTTGAACGATGGGCACTTCTCACCCTCGATGGTCGCCATCTTGGCCACGTAGGGGAAGAGGTGAGAGGCCACCAATGTTATTTTGAGACTCGTGAAAACAGAAGACACATCGTGGGAATAGCAGCGCAACTTCCAAGTCACATGATTCATTTCTAAGTCAAGTGATCGAGGTGTACTGACTGGAGTATCTGATTTAAGACGCTGCATTTGTCTTTTTGGACGTGTAAAACTAAGATTCTCAGTTTGGCTGTCACTAAGTGCTTTAAATGCACAGGACTAATGATTAAATATTCAACATGTGTGGTCGTGTTTTTGCTTTCACGTGTCAAGTCTCAAGTCCTCGTGTTTCTCACTAAGTCTCTCTCAAATTCACATCTAAAATCTCCAGGTTACTTCTCTGTTGGTCATTTGTTGCTAGTAAATGAGCAGAAAGCCTGTTCAGACTGAAAAAACATGTTCATACAGGACTTAACATTTCCCATTTCCTGATTTATTAAAAAAAAAATGAAATGCATGAGAACAAAATAACTACAGCACTTCCAACATGACATGTTTTGAAAATCATTTTTAAAACAGAGAAAAATGGCCAGCGCACTCCACAGCATATTTCTCCACTCTGCTCCTAATGCATATGAAAAATTTCTCTCCTCATGCTACAAGCCTTTGGTAGACACATAAGCCACACACATAGGGGTAGAGGCTTTGGGTGTGTGCTGCTGACTCCACTCTGTATATTGAAAAAACAGATCTTTAAAGCTCTCGAGCCCTGGAGATATAGAGAAAACATGGATACATTATTCATCTGTGTTGTCCTTATACACAGGGATCCTGAGAGCACAAAGCTCGATGCTACAATGAACCAAACCAGCTCAAGAAAATGCAGTGTAGGATACAATTTAATATTCTGTGTTTGATATAGTGTTGCAGATCCTCATGTTATAGTAAATGTTTACAGTTTCCAGGCTGGCGGGGGCTCTGTAGGAGGTCTTTGATGTGAGCGTAAGAAGCAGCACACAATGTAAAACGTTACCAACTGTTTTGATGGGCATTAGGGGAAAAGGTGTTTGTTAGAAAAGTTGTTCTGATTAGTATTTCTGATTTAATTTCATTACTTATTGCTAATCTATTTGATTGCAAACTATCAGCCCAAGGCTGCGCTTAAAAAATGCAATTAGCTGCCAATTAACAACACAGCAGGCTAAAGAAAATCAAAGTGTTTGACAAATGAACCTGCAGTCAATAGACAGCCAACCTGGGTTTGTACGTTCAAGTTCCTGCCATTTATCGCATGTTGATTTAGCAAGAAATAGTCTTCCCTTTTCTCAGTTCATCTAAGACTTAAACGACTTTTCAGATTTAAAAAAAAAACAAACACTATCCTGAATTCTCAGAATAAAAAATATGGCTCATGAAAGCACTTCTCTCTCAAAAAAGGAGTGCAGGCCATCCAGCACCCATAAGGATATCTGACAGTGCTCGGTACTCTAAAGCGAGACAGGAACTGAGCGGAGGAAAACACACATCACAGCAGGAGACAGGATTTGAACCCGCGCAAACGGCGAGGATGCTCTGCTTCCAGCGCAGCATCCAGTGACGGCTCAGCTCACAAGGGAAGGCCATGAAAGCAGCTGCAGTTACTCGTGATGCTTGGTTTTGAAAGTATAAAGCTCTGATCCCCCCCCCCTCCCAAAAAAAAAATATTAAAGTAAAAAATAACCAAAAGTTTAATTTTTAATATGGGCATTTAGATTAACATGAACCCAGAAAAAAGGGAATGCTACAATACTCCCAGGGAGAAAAGGTGTTTATTTACCGTTCCTATTATACTGCTGATAAGAGGTACAAAGGAAGCCATTAACAAGACAGCCATTGTTTTTCATTTACCTTATTTCATGAGCTATGCTTTTCCAAAAGAGGGAAATGTGCTAATTTTCCTGCTTTCACCCAAACATTCAAGGTGTCAAGATTTTCTGTGCAAGCCACTGAGGATTGTCTTCAGCTACATTGATCACTAAAAGAAAAGTTTCCAAGTCTTCCAACTCTGCAGCTTAGTCTTTTATTAGTTTATGCTTTTGGTTTGACAGAGAATTTACTGTTTGGTTCACTGTCATTGTTCTTAACCTTGTTTCCGGCAGTAACACACAGCTGTTGTAGGCAAACAAACACAGATTATCCCACTGTGATGATGCCTGCCCAGCACCAAACAGCTGGCAAGGGCAGTTGAAAAGAGACAGTAACTTTTCTTTGGGAGTTGGTGGAGACGAAATCTGAAGCTAAAAACAGAAGGAACAGCAGACTTAATTTCATCAGATGGATGGAAACCATAGACGGTAAATAAAGATGTAACCTCATGTGAAAAATCACCCATAGGTTCCCGAGGAGCAGTATTGAGTGAGCTGCTCTGCCGTTGCCATCTTGGCGTTGCCCGTCTCCGCCTCACTCATGGCTAATTGAAAAAAGGGCAAAGAGGTGTTTTCTGTGTGGAGCAGAGATGTCGTTGCACACACTCACCCACCTGTCACTCAAAGCAGCACGCCCTCAATTATGCATAAATTTAAGCTTTCATTAAATTGAAACAGGTGAGTTGTATAAAAATCCACCCCCTGTACAGTCAGGAAAATAGCTATAGAGACCAAAGCTGTTTTTTTGTACCAGGCTGTAAACATGTTCATTTCTGCTGTGAAGTTGGGCATTGTAACATGGGAGTCTATGGGGACTGATTCACTATGGGAGCTAGACACCTAGTGGCCATTAGAGGAACTGCAGTTGTTAACACTTCAGCATCAACTTCATTTTTCAGTCCCATTGTCGCTTGATGGAAACACACAAACACCACATAAACACTGCTGTTGCTCTGGGCCGGCTCAGTGTGTGAGTTGACTAGTTTAAGGACGCATCGACCATTTTTTTTTTTAAAACCTAAAACAGCTACTTGTTCATATAAAGCAAAAACGTGTCACATACATTAGGGATTCCAGCAGCATTTAACAGCACTTAAATAATGGAGGAGATACTTGGCCCAAACAGATTAATCACTACAGCAAACAAACACAAATGCATTCCCCACTTCCCAACATGCACACACTCATGATGTCACTGTCTGTCGCAGTGAAGCACACTGTTTCGTTATCTGTGAACTCTGATCCAACTTGAACTCCCAATTAAATATTTACTTCCTCCTACGACTTCTCAGCAGAGAGCAATAGGCTTCGCTCCACATGAAACAAACAGCGTTTATTTCGGCGTGTGTGTGTGTGTGTGTGTGTGTGTGTGTGTGTGTGGGCATGTTTGTAATTATGAATTATCACTGGCCCACTCTACATGAAGTGTATGAAATTCCCTGGTGACGTGTACATGGTTTTATGCAAGATGTTGTCTCTGCAACCCAACTGTTTAAGTGGAACAGCTGTAAACTTGATATAGTGTCGCTCTGTTGTGACTGGTTCTTATTTGACTGGTACTTATTTTCAACACAATGGACGTACATTTGATTTATCTGGGTAATACAGCCCCCAGATCAGTCCTGTAGGTGATACGTGAGAAGCCACGAACCGATCCATTACCGTGACGCACAACAGGCAACAATCACTATAATTCATTGCATTTTTAAGCTAAAGCCACACAGACACACAAAAAGTCACAGAACAACAACAAAGTTTTGTCTTGTTGGTTTCATCCCTCCACCTTCATCCATCTACTTGTCTTCATCAGTTTTTTCATTCCTTTGTGTTTATTTTTCATGTCTCCCAGCTCCTCGTCTCCTGCTCGTCTCAGGCTCTTTGCAAATGACAGTTTATTTGTCCACCATGTTTTCTTCATCTATCCTTGTCTCCATTAATTCTTATTTACATTTGCTCATTTATCCTTCCGTGCTTAAAATAAACATCATTCTTTTATCCGCCAACCATCAACACATGGCTTCTCTCATCTATCTTCTTCCCTTCTTCTTCTCTCAACTTGTTCAGAACATGTTTCTCTCCTCCCTTTATTCTTTCTTCTTACTCACTCTATCTCTATGGTGTCCCAATTTTATCTCATATCCATTCAAACATCTGTTTTCCATCCATGTTTTTTGCGCTTAAATGAGACACATATCTTGTTTTCCGTTTGTTGAATCAGTTTTGTTTTATCCTGTGTCATTTCTCTTCTTCTTCCCTCTCCTAAACTGCACTGAAAATGACTTCTATGCACGAACAACAAACGTACCAGCCTCTGATTTGGGACGACTGGAAATCGAATAATTCCATTTTTCCTTGTTGCATTTTCTTCCAGCCACCCAGGATCTTCTGCACATGAAAATATATATTTGACCCAAAGCCAGGACTCTCTGATGTAGTTGTAAACTCATGCTTTAAATGTAGGATTCTTTTTATGGCCAGTGGTATTTAGTCTGGCAGGTATAGCGTCGGTTTAATTTGCTGAGGTGCAACTGATAAGCTGCCATCCCCAATTCAAAGGAGGTGAGGGCAATTTCATTTTAGGTGCTGGCAGGATGGTTGCATTGATGGATTTGTGTGTGTGTGTGTGTGTGTGTGTGTGTGTTGTGTGTGTGTGTGTTCACAGCGTTAGCTTGTGAAAGCTAACCTTTAGCTGGGATAACAATAAGTAAAAATCTGTGATTGGTTATCAGACGAACCAAATTTCACAATAAGGATGCATGACATTCCTAATCCACGACCTCGAGTGCTACTGCAGCTGCTACCTGCTGCTTCTAAACTCCAAAAACTCTATTTGAATTTTTACACTTGTGTGTACGCATCAATATGCAAGCCAGCAGAGCCTGTGTTGAGATGGTTTTTGAATGGAACAAATGTCAAGAAAAGCTTTCATGGTGCTGTAAACCTGTTCAGCTATTCCATCAGCTCGGCTCGCTCTGAATATCACCTCGAAAAAAAAAGTATCATTCTTGGAAAGAAAAATCTAAAATCTGTTCATATGTTTTAAATCTTTTTAAATTCTTCTTCTTAGTTGTCGTCAGTATTTAGAAAGAAAACTAACCTTCTCAGCTGCTCTATTTCTTTTTAATAGCTAAATATCAACATCCAAAGAGATGCAGTTGTTATATTTGCTTCTGCTATTTTATCGCTGACTCACGCAGATGACTCAGCGTTAAAGTTATAATATTAAACTAGACTAGAGCTATGTTATATATACAGATAATTCGGCTCCCGGTATAAACCTCCTGAACGTCTGGTTATCAGAGGAAGAAAGGTTAGCAGCTCCCTGCTCCGAGCCCCTCCCTCCCTCCCTGACTTCCTGTCTCGGCCGAACTGCAACGGCGAATCACTAACTTTTATCGGTTATAATCACCTGCTCTGTTTGATTTGGAGAGGAGGAAACACCTGTGGACAACATGGCCGCTGTTAAAAAAACCTCCTGAACAACTGACACTGAAGGAATATGAACTGTGAGAAGCTGTGACGGTAATGGCGGTGAAAAACAACAACTCCCATGATCCCACACAACGTCACCAAACACAGTCTTTTCTTATTGTTTTGATTGAGAGACCTCAAGCTGAAGGAGTTGTACTGCGTGTTTAACATGTATGTTTCTTCTTCTTTCTTCTTCATGTGAATAAAGTGATGTGTATCTATTTAAATCAGGATTAACTCACAAATAATGATAAATACATTTGTCTCGATCCTCCACACTCTACCTTCCTCCCTCGTTCACCTCGGTCACTCACTCACTCACTCACTCACTCACTCACTCACTCACTCACTCACTGGATGGCTGGACTGATATGGGAAAGATCTGATTTGCGAGCTTTCATGACTCCAAAAAACGTTCCTCGATTACAGATTTAGTCATGTTAGGATTCGAATCCTGCGGATTGAACATATAACACCACATCCATTAAATCTGGGTTTAACTCCGCTGAACATTTCCAGACACTTTACGAATCATTAAGTGCCGGATACAGTCGGATATATCCGAGGTTCGCCAGTCCGCCTTGGATGAACCCTGTTTACAAGTTGAAAACATGTAATTCCAGTATGACATGAATGCATTCACCACCTTCTTCACCCTGTCACTTCATCAACTCCCTTATTTACTAAATTCCTCCTCGCTCTTTCACTCATTTACTTTCTTTCTTATCCGCCCACTTCCTCCCTCCCACTGACAACACCATTGTTGAGTTTTTTTTTCTCCCTCTGCTATAAGAGTCTATTTATGGGCTATAATGCTGTAGTCTGAATGCTCATGAGTAAGTCTGACACTCTCCATCGCCATTCAGCTCCTCTTCCCAATCACTCCATTCACTGTCTGAGTGTGTCATCCTCCCCTCTCGCCCCACAACATTGTCTCCCGCCCGTCCTTTTCATGTGCGGCACTCACTTCATATCTTTGTCATTCCATCCACATCTCCATCCATCCATCCATCCGCCCGTGCTTCTGACCCCCTCCCCTCTGGATGTCTGTCTTTCCCCTCATGATATTTCTCTCTGTTTCACTCTTCTCCACATTCATCTTTTTCATTATTTTTTAACCCACACAATATTTGTAATCCAATTTATTTTGCAATCGATCTACTTTAAATAGCATCCCTTGCTTTCTCCACAATTACCGGATGTTTAAACAGTAGTATATGTATTCTGCTCTCTGTCAGCGCACCGCTGGAAAAACTGAGTTGAAGTGAACTGAGGAGAACTGGCCGA
Organism: Seriola aureovittata; assembly: GCF_021018895.1. NCBI lineage: Eukaryota > Metazoa > Chordata > Actinopteri > Carangiformes > Carangidae > Seriola > Seriola aureovittata. Next base: position 23,597,338 of record NC_079377.1, read on the forward strand.
CAATATCAGTAATGTTTAGTTTCTTTTAATAACAGCCATGGTTGAATTGTGTCTGTGTCTGTGCATGTGTGCAGGTCTGTCTGCATACTTCTGCCAAATTAACAGCTTGTCAAAACCACTAATTTAGACAGAGAGGCAGAGACATGAAGGAGCATACACACACACACACACACACACACACACACACGCACGCACACACGCACACACACACACGCACAACCCCAAACAGACCCCCCCTACTTCGTGCTCAGGCATTTCTGGGAAACAGGGAATGTATCACGCAACTCCTCCAGAGCTGCAGAACACGTAACGACAGTGAACCCAACGCGAGGACACACACTCATCCTTAAATTGCTCAAAAACACCTGAACATGGAAACCTGGAGAAAGCACAGTCACTCTCATGGTTAATTTACACTGCAGGGATACTGAGGCTGATCTCCGTGGTTACAATAAGATGGCAGTCTATGAGAAGTTTTAGTTGGTTAAAATAGATGCACTTCTCTCTGACACGTCCCTGACCTTGACTTCTCTCTTTAATTCTCTTCTTCTTTCTCAATTACTTTTCTTTTTTCTCATTTTCATTATTTTTTGTGTATTTTGTTTTCTTCCTTTCTTTTCCTCCTCTTTTCTGTTTCCTACCTCCTCTTTTATCCTAATTCACTCTTTTCTCCCAACTTCCTCTCCTCCCCTTCATCCTCTTTTCCTCACCTCCTCTCCACTTTTCCTGTTCCACCTTTATTCCCTCTTCTCTCCTCCTTCTTCACCCCATTTTCTTCCATTTTCCTATCCTCCATCTCCTGATTTATCCTCACTTCCTCTCTTTCTTCCTCTTTGTCTCCTCTTTCCTTTTCCTCCTCAGCTCTCTCCTCTCCTCTCCTCCAGTTACAGTCTTCTCCTGCAGCCTCTATAACCAGGGTCACGTCTGCTGCCCTTCACTGTCATCCTCTGAACCGACTTCAATCAGAGCTGCCACTTCCAGCTCTGACTCTCTATGTGCTTCTGTTTACGTGTGTGTGTGTGTGTGTGTGTGTGTCTATATTTCTGTCTATTTGTATGCATGACACAGAGGGAGTATCCTTCTTCTGTCTATCAACCGTAGTTGGTGTTAATCTCCCAGTATCACCACCACACACACAAACACAAACACAAACACACACTAACACACACAGTAGCTAAATAACTTCCTGTCACATCTTCACTGGCGGTAGGAAAGACCACCGCCGCCCAGAGGTTGAAGGGGTAATTCTATCCATCACTCTCTCCACAGTAGACTCACACTCACACACACACACACACACACACACACACACACACACACACGCCTTCAGTGCTATCCTCACACACAATTGGACGCTGGCCGTGCATTACACAAGCGGGCAAACTAAGCTCTGCTCAGCAAAATAATCTCCATCGAAAACAAACCAAATGAGATAAAAAGAGCTCAGTCACAGATGACTGACACCTGTATGCTCCTATTGTTTGTCACAAGCAGCACTTCTTTTAAAAAGGTGTCCTAACGTTTCTTACCGGATTTTATGCAATCTTGCTATGACTTATTCAAATACTTGTATTTATTCAAATGCGTTTTTTATTGCTTTTGCATTTTAACGTTCTGTTTTGAATGTATTTCCATGCATCTGTGAAGCACTTAGAATTGCCTTGTGTCTGAACGGTGCTACTTAAAATAAACCTGCCTTTCCTTTTCTTGCTGCCGCTGCCCCAACACCACCTGCTTCTTCTCACTGAAATGTGCAGATTAATTGGTAAGATTTGTGCGTGCAGCGCTAACAAGCTCAGCGTCACCTCGAATGTAAGAATATACACAAGGAACAATTATTTAAACAATTGTTGGGGATTTTTCTCACTTTCTTTTCTTTTTGTAAAAGGGTGTTGGATTCATATTTTCTCCTTTTCACCGCTGGATTTTATTCACTTCTCTCCAGCCACTAATACTGCTCTTTCTGCAGAGGACAGTAGGCCAGATGAGAGCTGGAGAATACAGATGAGAGAAGGTGAGAGTGGAGGTCAGAAAACAGACACTGCCTACCAAGAGCGTTAATCGCATTCTTCACGCCGGTGCCGGCCGGCAGGGAGCCTGCTATTTAGGAGCATTTTGCTTTTCTTTTTTCTTCTTTTTTCCCCCCAGCCTGGAAGCACAGTGAGGAATTTAGTCTTTGACCCCAGCGTCTAAAGCATATTCATCTCCTTTTGTCTTGCGGTGACCAACTAGCACTGTTTCCATAACAATAACTAGCAACGGCGCCTTCATCAAGCGCTGGGCAATACTTCATTTGCATTTTTATTTTTTAAATGAATTATTCAATCAATTGCAGCTTTGGACATCCCAGGCGAGACAATTTATGGATATACAAGAATGGCAGCAGGGATGGGAGGAAATGAAAATTAGAGCAAAGACAGAAAACGGAGTAGAGTGAATGTAGAGGGCTAATTTCATTACAGACAGGGATGATTGACAGACAGGTGTCACCTGACCCTGCAGCTCTTTATGTAAATGCTGTTCTGTACAACGTTGTTCACATGTACTTATTGCAGCAAACACAACAACCTTTAAAGACAGGAAGCTCTCAGCAGCGTGAGTCTTCCCGTCTGAGTCCTCAACAGTTGTAGTTCATGTGTGGCTGTGGTTTCATGCAGTCAGCAGAGATGCAATAACTTTAACTGAACTAATGGCATCATGCTGGTCGTTAACACAGCGGAGGCTTTCTTGACTTGCAGTGTGCAGTTCAAGGAACCTGTTGCACATTAAATTGCAAGAATAACATAATTATATTGTATAAACACGTGTTCCCAAAGCATTTAGTCTTACACTGACCCTTCAATGACTGATCTGTCAGTGGGTTGACTGTGGGGAATATACATGATAGATCCTCAGCTGTTGTATTTGTTTGTTTACGGGTGTAAAAAACTGCAACTTTCTTATTTAGACACTCCATGCCTGGTAAAAAAAGCCCACGCTGGTCAAAAATCCTGCTAAGAGCCACTAACATCTGACTTTTGCTGCCAATGGAAAAGGGTCCAATCGGCAATCACACCCGGGTCAAATGACTCGGCAGTGGACGTGGGTATATATCGGCTTTGGTGTAAAAAGGGTATAAGCCAAGGTAAGTACTGCACATGACTAGCACATGAGAAGTTGGTGGAGCGCCCCCTTTTATCTAAGCAAAAAAAAAAAAGACAATATACCACTGAAGTACATACTATAGAAGGACTGAGAGATATCTACAGAATGAGCTGTTGGTAACAGGGTCCCGTGTGTCACGTTGTCCTGAAATGACATTTGTGATGGTTTTTAAAGGGGACCGAAGACACGAGATGTGTGTATTCAGCTTTCATGGTCCCTCGGTGCGGAGGAGTGGAGGGCGTGAATAGATGAAGACAGGACAAGGGCAGGTGCTGACTGAATGCTAACCAGTGACCACCGACAGTTTACAGGTTATATAACAGGCAGCTATGGACAGCTGCACGGAAGCTCGAACGTCATGAATACAACTTATGATGATATGTACAAAGTGCTTTTTTCTTTTTTTTCCCAAAAGGGAGAAAATTGATTTGTTAAAACATATGATTTTTGTAGCGGTTGCAAAAATTTTTGAGCTGTGCTGTTTTATTTTGGAGATCTTGCAGTTACCACTGCGCTGCACAGCAAAGAACGGCCGGACAATCATCTGTGTGCTGTGGGCTGGCATTTATTTTATTTCCATCCACAGGACAAATCTTGTTAGTTTCAACCTTATCCTATTTCACACAGGAACAGGAACTTTTATTTCCCCCGTGTCAGAATATCAGGATATATTTGCTGCTGCTGCTGCTTCAGTTTGCAAACTGAAACTGCATCATTTGTATTTATGAATTTGAATTTGAAAAACAAACTCAGTGGTTTTCCTTACTTGTTATAAGCACGATTAACAGGAATTACAATTAATCACACCAGACTGGAGACTCTGTTATAAATATATACCTTCTGGCAGGATACTGATGGAAAACCAGAGGCTGAAAATAATGACTTTTATTTTTGAGACATCTTAATTGACTGGTGGTTTGGGCCTCTGATCAGCAGAGCCCACTGTGCATTCTGGGCATGTCCAACTAGGAGGGGACCTTGAGGCAGACCCAGAGCAAGCTGGAGGGACTACATATCCCACCTGGCCTGTGGATGCCACAGGATCCCCCAGGAAGAGCTGGAGGACAGAATGTCAGCTTTGTTTAACCTGCTGCCAACACAACCCAGATAAGGAGTTTTGGATGAAAAAATGGAGCACTCACAGTGTCAGTGTGAAAGATAAATGTAATTGTTGAAAGTACTTTCTTGCCTGTCTACTAAAAAAAAAAGTAACATCTTAACTTAGTCTGAGTATTGTGCTTATTATTTCCATTTCACTTCTAGCCTCACTCTACCTGAAGCGACTCCTGCGGAGGCTGCACTGTCTGCTTGAGTCGTACTTCATTTGTCTTCTAAAATCTAAGCTGACGGACTGAAATGGCTTTTCATAATGCACCATTTCATTTGGAGAAGCAGAGACGGAGATGTTCTGTGCTTCTGCTTTGCGATTGTGAGTAACTCAACGTGATGTTATGAGCCTCATGTTTTTCTGACTGTTTTTTTGTATCTCCGTGTAATTAGAGTCCATATTTTATAGATGTCATGTCTCTTTGCAATTAGAGTCTCTGCATTATGGATGCTGCCTGTTCATGTGAGCATGTGGAAGGAAAAATACGACGCGAGCTGTGCACTTTTGTTTTTGGGCCAAAATGGAGGATGCGCCTGCAGGGCAGCGGGAGCCTCGCCTTGCTCTACTTGGGCCCGCAGCCATGCATTATTGAATGTGGTCCTCTGCAGGGGGTGCAACACGCACCCTCACACACAGTCTGAGAGGTGGGGAGCGAGGTGCACTGCTGCTGCTGCTGCTGCCGCTTAGTAAATTAGTCTGACATCAGTGGAGGCAGAGAGTGAAAGGAGGAGAGATGAAGAGGTGAAATGCTGAGACAGAAATAGTTGGAAAAGAGACTGAATTTCTGCAGTAATGGTCGGCTTTTTTAATGCTACTGTATTTACCTGTTCACCTGTTTCTGCCTCTGTCCCTCCATCATACCTCAACTCCATTCTTTCTCAATAACGATTGGTGATGTGCCCCTGAGTGCTGCTCAGAGACCGTGACCGGAAAACTGCCGATGTACTGAGGAATGAAGTGGCTTTTCTCCTGAATAGGAGTTTATATATAGACCTCAAATTCCTTGGAGAAGTAAAGTTGTAAATTGTGTAGATAAAATCATATTTGAAAAAAAAAAAAAAAAAGGTGTGTGTTCACTCTGATTGGTGGATGTTTTTCAACCAGGATTATTGTGTGTATAATTTAAGGCCCAACAAAGAAGTTGAATCCATTTCCTGCCTCTTCTAACCCGCGTTGTTAAGATTTTCACTGGGTCTTCTCACAGTCCACAGTAGTTTGTAATGGGCACCAATGTAGGAACATTTCAAGCTTAAATGTTAGTAAATGAGATGGAGTCAATGCTAACTAGTTGTATTTGCAAACTTATCTGCTGCTACACCCTGAAAGCCTTGGTTGCATAGCGTCTCTGCAGTCACAGAAACGTGTACTCCATCACATGCTGGTGGAGCATGAGGTGCAAACAAAATGGGGATCCTTTCTTCAAAACATCCAGGGGCGTGTTAGTCCTTAAAGTACGTACAAACCTTTCTACAACACTGTTTTTATTGTTCTTTTAATCTGTCACCTAACTTCATATTCATTCGTTGTACTGATTTCCTCTGTATCAGTTCTATAAGTTCCAAAAATCATATTTCACATCCCTGTGTTCTTTTGTCTCTTTGGCAAGTCTCTCCTTCCCCACAAACCCGTGTCCTCCACCCATCCTTCATCATCATCCCCTCCTCTTTCCAATTAACTTCTACTTGTGCTTTACCTGCTTCCTCCATTTGTTCTGTGTCTCCTCTCCCACCTTATTTCCTCCCATCACTCCTCCAATTAACCTGCTTTCAATCACCCCGCCAGCTGAAGATATTCCAAGCACCTACCCTGACTGAAATTATTGACACGAGTGAAGCAAGCTGCACCCAACATCCGCTGATAGCAATCTCTTTCTCTGCCTTTGCAGGGGCACTTGTTCTACTTCTGGTACTCACACACTCGGGTGTTTGCGCAGACAACAAATGCACACAGTACAATCTCACACACACACCCACTCCTTTCCATGTCATCAATCCTAATCATTCTGAATCATTCTGATTAAATGCACCTGCTCAATGGATGTAAGAGCAAAAGGGGAAAGAGATGGGCTTCCTTTGGAAGAAGAAATGACTACAACCATTAGGAAAGATGAGACACTGGCCAAATAGCCCTCATTACATGTGACTGCTTTCTGACATTATGGGCAATATGGAATGGCTCTTTTGCCTCAGTAACACTGATCGATATCGCTGTGTCCTAAACTCAACAATTACACCTGAGCGTTTAAAAAGCTTAGCTGGCTATTCTACAGTGGGGGGGGGGAATCAATACATGAAACTGGGCTATGAAGTCATGTATTAAAGCTGCTGATAGATTGGGCTTTTCCCTTCAGTCCCTTTGCTGTGCAGTAGGCCTGTGTGTTAAACAAGGGGCTGCCTGGTCAGTTCAGTCTCTTTTTCCAAATTGCTTTTCCCATTAATTGTGCCACTGGCTGAAATTCAAACAGCTGACCATTGATTTGGGTGTTATCTCTGCACCATAATGCAACAGCGCATCTGTGCCACGCTGTGCTCTTAGTTGTTGCTGATCCCTGAAGGACTGTAATGGGAAACATGCTCCTCGACTATCCAAACAATTTTACACTTACGCATCTGCATCAGAAAATTTGTGGAAATTATGAAAATCTGAAGGACAGAAGATGAGGAAATAAAAGCACTGAGAGGCAATTTAAATGGCCTTTTTTAATTTAGTGTTGCACAGTGATGTGTGGCGCTTGAACGGATACTGAAAAGGACAAATGATTTTGCTCAGTGTTTTCCTAATGTTTCTTGTCATTTCTGGTAACTTCTCATCTTCAGTAGCTAACTGAACCGATTTTTTTTTTGTAAAATTACATTTAATTTGTCGCTCAATCAATTTACAATTTAGTGAAGAATCCAGCTACATTGTTTAAAACACAGATAACGTATCTAAAAAATCCCACTTGAAAGCCCACGACCGGCCGTAGGGAGGCTATATGACAGCTTGTTGCATTTTTCTGTACCTTACTTTGAAAAATATAAACATATTTTTCTGCAAAACCATTATCTACAAGAAAAAAAAAAAAAGGCCATATTATGTAAATTAACAACATATCCTCATTACGTTAACAGAAAATGTAATCCGGTCACAATTGTGCTTCCTACAAAATGAATTTGCTACAGATTAGTTGTGTATATAAATGTAATTTGTGGGAGACAGGGTTGTATGAAGACAGTTTTCAGTACCTGACAGTTTAATACCTTTTTTATAGACAGAGTGGGGAGATTCAATGCCCAGCAATGGCCAATGATCAGTGCTTCTTTACAGTGTCAGTAAATACGTCACAATTGTTGCAGCAGTCACTGCTTTCAGCAAAGTGCAGGACATAAAACTCAACCTCGATAGCTCCTAATTAAAATGTCCTACCTTAGAAACTGAGGCTTCTTGTGGCCCAAGAAAAGTTCCTGAAGTGGAAAAAAAAAAGTCTTTGGTTGCAGCTTGTCAAAGCCAGTATAATATAAACTTGTTCCTCTGCCTCTTCATCTTCTCTCCCCCTCTTTCTCTCCCTCCCTCTCTCTCTCTCTCTCTCCCTCTCGTTATCTCTGGACACTTCGGCGCGACAGATGCAAAAGTGGCACAACTGAGTACAGACGTGAAACCTTAGCATATATTGTGGGAAAATGTGGATGAGAGTTAAAAGGAGGAGGAAGTGATAAAGGCACAGTGAGGCAGCAGAGACACGCTGGGCTGTGAGTCTATTACACACCATGTAGCTGCCCAAATAAAAGCCTAATGGAACATCACCGCACTTTGGCTACAAGGGTCTGAGCAGATCTGACAGTACGGGAGAGCGGCACCTTGTCGGCAGACTCATACACACTCCCTGTTGTCTCAATCTGTGACACACATAATGCACTTTACTCAGACATACGTACTGTATGTAGGCTACATATACACGTGAAAACACAGCTCATTTCAGTGAGTTCAGTAATTCTATAATACCAAAGGTTAAAATCTTGTCCAGAACATACAGTACACCAGGATCTAAATCGATTTCCTTCTTTTTTCTTTTCTTTTTTTTTATGTACAATGAAATGTAATTTTACTTGCTGACATATTGGACATGTGCAACCTTTAACTCACGTAATGGCCAGGGAAAGGTTAAGACAGGGTTAATAGACTTGAGATTATCCAGAGGCCAAAAAGAGCTGAGATGTAAAATCATCATGTAAATTCTACAAATCAACTCTTGTACAAGCAAGGAAATCAATGATGGGGGGGGGGTTAAAACCCTTTGACACTTTTCTGACAGGTAAAAATATTTACGTATGTTTATAATAATAAGATAAAGATACAGATTGAGAAGTTTGTAACTATGCAAAGCTGCTGAAGCTCCACATAGAGGCCCATACAGCTAATTAGTCTTTATATCGCCCTCATCATTAAGAGTGTTAGTGTTGTGATAACCTTTGTGGGCAGAGGCGGTTGGTGTATGTGTGTGCTGTGTATGTTTGTGTCTGTGTTTAATTGCGTCCACTGGGATTTCCAGTTTGGCTCCACAACAGAATTCCCCCAATAATCAAGCTCCCAGAAGCACCGGTGTCTTACACTAATAGTCCATAGGCCTTGAATGCCCCCTCACCCCTCCCAAAACACACACAAGCACATCTCTGCTTACGCACCCCTCGCCTATTCACATTTCTTTAGAGCCTGCTTTTACCCCGAGCCTATGTTTTTGTGTTTATCCAACCCAGCCTACCACATTTTTGTAAGCTCTTTTCAGTGCAACCTTCTGTACAGACGCTCTGTCACTGCTTTTCACGTTGACACCCAAAGTGCACTTCAGCTCCATTGCAAGCAGCTTAGTGAAAAAAATGTAAAAAAGAAAAAAAAAAAAAGAGGCACACATTTACTCAAGGCAATGAAAGCAACATGGCACATCAAAATGAAAAAGCAAATCTTCTATTCAGTACCGCAGAGACGAGCGCGCTTGTGGAGCGGCTGAAGATTTCAGCACCAAGGACAGCGCCACTGCAATGCGTAATCAAAATGCCTTTCTATTTTACTCTAGAGTTTGGGAAAGAATTGCAGAGGCAGTGATCTGTTGAAATCAGGTGGTACATCCCTTTTTGAATATAGTTTCTTTAAAATAAAATAAATAAATAAAAGTTTAATGCAGCTGTAAAAGAGAGAGTTGGCTGAAAAAGTGCTACAGAAAAGTAGTAGTCGGTTACTGGAATAAAGAATCACTGGTTGAATAGAAAACATTTTGAAAGTGGCAGCTTTAACCTCCCATACCTCACTTTTTGAATGTCCTTGTTCCTAGAGTTTTCCCCACGAGGAGTCTATTTCATGAATGCAGTGCCAAAGGGTACAGTCACTCACTTGTAGTAGTATCTAGCCATGTATACAGCTTTGCTTTCACGTGTCCAGGTTTTAACATATTTGGATGTAACACTTGTTCTTCCGACCCAATACAATGGAAGTGAGAAAAATTTTTGCTTTGTGACGCTTGCAGCACTGTGTCAAGATGTGGACATTAAATCAATTTACATTAATTAACCATAATCACTACTTTTCCTAACCATTACTTGAACCTAAACCTAATCTTATCCTGACCATAGAACATTTCTTCACCTTTAAAAATTAATGATTTATGTTATGGAGACTTGCTTTTTGTTCCAATAATGTCACTGTATAAACAAGTTTAGGTCCCCACAACATGAGTAATACCTGGACCACACACACACACACCAGGAAAAAAAATAAAAACACACACCTGTGACTATCAATTAGCCACACAGGCACAGAAGCAAACACACATCACATGGTGTTTAAAAATAGGGGCAGCTCAGTCGTAACATGTCAAAACAAATCCTTCACTTCTGAGACTGTTAAGGTGGGTCTGACCTCTCATCTCCATCACTTCTTGATTCTAAAGCCCCTCCATCCCTCCCTTCATCTCTCTCTCTCTCCCTCTGTATTGTTCCTTCCTCCTTCCCCTCCTCCTCCTCCTCCTCCCTCTGGGTGGGATGGAACAGGAGCTGTGATCTCTGTCACTGTTTGTTGCATTTTTTCCGAGACAAAGAGGCCTTTGTGTTAAGCACTTGCTCTGTGAAGGAATTTCACAGAGCCGTACTGTATATCCCCGGGCTTCGGTTGCCTTTCTCTCTGTCTGTAATTACCGCATGCTCTTTGACCACAGTGACTACTGTACCCCATGCAGCTCCAGAGACCCTGTCAATCTCCTTATTTACAGCCAGCTCTTAGGAATGCAGCCATAAATCATCAGTGCTGGTTTGTCCACAACCAAACAACATCAACACGGGGCCAGCACAAAGATCCTGTTTATGGTTCAGTGACGTTTTATTACATTTTATTCAATCACACGTAAATAAATGAAAAAAAAAATCTACTTTACAATATTTATGTTTCATATTACATCCTATATAATCCCCTTCTTGGTAACTTGCATGTCTTTTGAGAAATACATAGTACAGTACATGATGTTATGTTACCAGTTGCTTCATGTGGGAATAAAGAATGAACTATTTTTATTTTTCTTACTTGTCATGCTGTCCCAGTGGGATACAGAAGAGACAGATGTTCATTCTCATTAAAATGTCTTAGCCTCTTGGGTAGAACAAATTTAGCCATGAGTCTATCATTCGGAACAGTTGTTTATTAATACAGTCTGAAAACCTAAAGTTTGGTTGTCTTTGTTCCCTGGCAGTTGACATTTCTGTCTGCAAAGTTTGCTATAAATCCAGTGTCTGTGCGCTCAGTGTATGTGTAGGTGCTGTGCTGTAGATAAATGTACTGGACGCATTTTGCTTTTTAATTTGATCAATTTGAGAAACATATAAGGCGACTGACAACAGCCATCACTCTGAAGCAACCTGGAATGGGTTGAGTGTGTGCATGCATAGGAAAGTGTCTGTTTATGCTATATGACAGTTGTTGGATAATGAAACTACATGAGGCTCTGTTAGCTGAGATTAGAGACCATTTACACTGTGCTAATGCTAAAGACCCTGCTCCCACATTCATCGAAAACGGCTGGGGAAAATGTTAATGGCCTGTTAGCCTGCCCATTTAGATTAGCAGATAACAATGCTAAATCTGATGACAGCGAGGCTAACGAATATGACTGCGGAAAATGACACTGCTAATATCATGTCTGTTGAGTGTCACTGTCAGAAATGCATACAGCCGAATAGTATTTTCTCTCACATCTCATCAGGGGAAATCACTGACTCTGTGATTCCAAATGCTCATACATTAGTGTTAATTCATGAGATCTGGAAACCTGGACCATTGTTACTTTCAAACACTTTGCTTTTTATCTGATAAAGTTATCATGCGTGATTAGGTTTGAAGTTTACATTTAATCTGTGCTTCATGGATATCAGCCATATCTGAAGTTAAACTGTGGAGCGGGGGAAAGTACGTGGGGTGATTGATAAGTTTGTGGCCTGAGGTCGAAGGAGATGAGTTATACAGCTCTGGCTTCATGCACAAGTTTGGAATTAATAACTTTTATGGTATTTCTATTTGGGGTAATTGGAAAACTGCAAATCAGCACCGTCAGTGATGGTTAACGTCGGCCTTCCTGCAAGGGCTTATCACCCAAGGAGGTCCATGCGGACCTGGTGGCAACACTAAGGATGCAAGGGCGCTCTTTCTTACAGCATGGTGAGGAAGTGACCTGCTGAATTCAAACATGCCGAGAGAGAGAAAGAGAGAGAGAGAGAGAGAGAGAGAAAGCCTGGAGGATGACCCCCGTCCTGCAAGCCTGCTACCTGCAATTTTCAATTACGTGAAACAGAAATACCACAAAGTGCTCCTGAAGTGCTCCTGCTACAATGCTTGCTTGCTTCCTGAAACGTATCCATTTTTTATACAGTGCAAAAAGCCCATGCAGTCACTACAGAAGTGTATGCAAATCACAATGCCTCTGAATGCTTTATTCTCTCTAGATGATGAATGAGGGATACAGTCGTTGAACAGTTTCTGTACATCGCTGCAATTAATGACGCAATATTAATGTGGTGCATTGTTAATGTTAATAAGTATGTTGGCATGTTCTAACACTATAATCTATCATAACGGTCTTTATAGTATTTTCTCCATTTTTATGTTCAGCAGTAAAATGCAGTTCAGTCTGCAGTTTTTTTTTTCTTCTATAGTAGTTAAATGCTTGAATATTGATGTATTTACCGTGTGCCAAGTTTTACATTCAGAAGGGCTACATGCGTCATTTTCCATAAAAAATGTTAATATCTGTGTTAAACAAAGGAGCACATGGGTTCAGTCACAATGGCTTCATATCTGTACGAAGGATAAAGCTATGGGGAAGAATTAGGAAGAGAAAGGTTCAAAGCTTCCAAAATATACAGAAGTGGCTGGAGAAATATTCTGTTAATTAAATTACCCATTCCTCCAATACACAGTATGTGAGGTTGATGTTATGGAATTCGAAATGAATCAGCCCCCTCCCCTTATATCCTGCCTGCAGGCTACAGGTGAGGGCTGAACGGCGAGGTCCTGCGGCTGTGTTGGAAATGCACTTCCAGTCCCTTGTTTCATTTTGGATGAATTCCATCCGGCCCCATTTTCAGGGTCACCGGGCAATCACGGCATGTTTTCTTAACGGTCCGACAGTTCTGCTTCCACCAGTTTTCTGGTACACTAAGCATGTTTTTTTTTTCTTCTTTCGCTCTTCCACATACGTTTCAGCCTCGATTGCTACAGTTTCCCAAAAGCTAAATGGAGGATTTTCCAAGAAAACATCGGGGAAAAAAAAAAAGTACAAGTAGAGTCGTCCTCGTGAGCTGAGGAAATGAAAAGGTTACACAACCAATTACACTGTACATTGCGTCATGTGACATCATTAATTTTCCTATGGACTTCCATGTGGTGCAATCATTTTGACTGCCAGGCCGGGATGTTGTCAATGCTGACATTTGCATCAACGCTCTGGAGTTGTTAGCTCTGTCTGTTTAGTATGAGAGCGTTCACATGCAGACTGAGATAAGAACAATAACTGTTCATTTTCTCTGTATTAGCAGGTTTAGCAGTGCTGCGACAATCTGCCTACAACTGCTTTTATAAAGGTCAAACTCCCCAGCAGCTACAGACCGACACAGACTTACAGATGCTGTGGCAATACGAACGGTAGATCTATTTAAATGTCTGAAGTGCGATGACAATGCAAAGTAATATACAACCGCTACCAAAGTTTGATTTGCAGCTAGGACATCCCACTCCGAGATCTAATTACTGACAGAGAGGAAGTAGGTGTGGAAGACGGAGAGAAAAATAAAAGACCATCTACTACCACCCATTAAACCGTTCCCTGGCACGATGAGAGGCACCCGCTCGCAGTGATGGGTCACACCACCTGATGGGGTTTGGAGCCAACGGCAGGCTGTCAGTCCACTGTGAGGGCTGAATGGAGGACAGATGAACCGATCAGTTATCTGCCGTTAGCCGGCATCATGACACATTTCACCAGGGTGACTAATGGGAACGCAACCAGAGTGCGATCCGATCGCCAGTGGGCAGCAATAAGTACAGGTGTGAACGCACCCAAAGACTCATTTAGGACGCATTTGAAATCCGATCACTCAAGATCGCATTCTGAGTGGTCTGGGCCACCCCTCTCTCTCTCTCTCTCTTTCTCTCTCTCTCTCTCTCTCTCTCTCTCTCTCTCATAAATACATTGACAGGGGACCTTCTGTCATAGTGCAGGCATTTGGTCTTCACAAACAGAAATGATGTACGTGACGTCTCACAGCCTCACTTCACCTATATTCACACTTTAAACTAATTACTGTGACTAAGTGGATTCATTCAGTGAAAGTGTGTCCATGTTTTGATCTGAGTAACTGTAACTGTACTGGGCTACCGGTTCCTTAGATTATGCGCGAGACGACTTCATTCTAATTTCAAATGCTGAGTGTAGATCTGAGATGCAGGAAAAAGCTGCAGGTTTATATCCACCGTGCTCGGTTTAAAATATGCACTGCACATTTGGCGAGCCATAATTTCTGACTTCATTTTCCAAACGTCACCGTGACCTTTCTCATCTCTTTCACGTCTTTTTGCTCCTTGTCACGTCTGAATGATATCGTTTGTATTGCCCATAAAGTACAAATTTATATGTTTCAAATACCACTTTGTTTTCCTCATACGCCCTATTGTTAAATCACGGTGTGCTCAGGAACATTCGTAGCGTGTGAACCTCATTGCTTACTGCCGTGCTGTGAAGTCATGTCGAACATCAACCTGTGAAACTACGGGAAAAACTGCAGCATTGACAAGCATCAGCAAAGAGGTTTTCAAAATAAAAGGAAATAAAACAATCCCTGCTGCCAAATTTGCTCTCATAGAAACACTGACAATTCAGTCAGATACGAATGTGGAGGACTGCTGCTCGAACGAAGGTGCGACTCGATCCCTCAAATGGAGACAGTACTCACCGTCACACTGCGAGGTGACGTTTCAGAGATCAGACAGCTCCACAGCAGACAGATGTGTGTGTCTGTCTGTCTGTGAAGCATTGTCCTGCACACACACACACACACACACACACTGCTTTACTGCTGGGGCCTAAATGCCACATTAATGCTGACTTGAATGAGCGTAATGATGCTGTCTGATTAAAATCAGGGAGGATCAGATTGAGTCCAACAGCCTGCCACAGAGGATCTGAGGCAGCTCAAACGCTTTCTTGAAACAGAGACTTAAAAAACACCTTTTCATCCTGACTTTTGCTGGAGGGTTTCATGGCTAAACATCTGGTTTATTCTTTCTGTTTTGAATTTCCGTGTACATTAGTCCAGTGGCTCTGGACTCCCATTTGGAAAGATTTTTGCTTTTAGATGTTTTATTACAGAAAGAGTTTGAAACCCATGACCAAAACAGCTATACACTCTGTCACTGTGTTACTCATGGGTGGAATTATAGTGAAAATAAATGATTCCCCTCAAGGATCCCTGGTGGTCCCCAGACTCGCTTTGTTTTACTGGTTATTCTCCTTTCTTTACAGCCTTTGATTTGCACTAACTTGTTATGAAAGGTGCTATAGAGTTTGACTGATACACAGGAGGCAGAGAGAGGGATATGTAAATACTCACACTGTTTCTAAGTACAGGCTTCTTTGTTTAAAAGAGCTATACCAATACTCCAGTAATCACACACTCCTGGCTGTGGGAATAGGCCCAACCATCATTGGCATAAAACTGCCATTAGGTGTGGACCAGAAAATTTCATCCTTATCTCCAACAAAATGCACTCATTCTGGATGCAGCCACAGTTTTTCCATCAGTTCTCCTTCGCTGCACAGCTAAATTTGCTGCAGCACGTTCAGGTCTACACATCAACACCGATTTCTAAAACAGGTGTCCACTTCCTACGGCACTCTCACACAGATTCTATGCTCTCATTTGTACGTGCAGCGTCAAACATCTTGGACCAGCTGTTTAATTTACGTAAAGCTAATTGCCATCATCCAATCAGTTTTTTTGTTTGCGAGGTAAACCCTTGTTATAACGTTGGTTAGGTCCGTCACGGCATACTGGGATGAGCTGGGATATTATTTCCTGTGGCTGAGGGCGTTCCGCTACTGCAGAGGATTGTCAGGCACAAATGGGAACTGGGCGCTTCCAGCCATGATCGATTGCTCTCCCTCTTTCTCCGAACTGGAGAGACGTGAAGGGAAGGATTAAAAACACTGGAAGGGGGTCATTTTCATGCCACCATCCTCCAACCAGTGAAGGATAAGAGTGTGTTCCTGGATTATTCTAATAAAGTGGTAGACTCAAATCAGTCAGCTTCTTCTTTGTAGCTGGAGCATATTACTGGCTCTTTGTCCATTTACTTGAAGTGCAGCCCTGTGATAAAAAGCCACTAAGCAGTCCACTTGAAGCAGAAAATAATGCTGTGTTATTTCCATTCAGCTTTAGCCTTTTAGAAAGGACTACAGTACAGTCTCCATATGAAGTGAGTTTTTATTTCAGAAAAATCAAAATGTAGAAACCGGTATTTACAGAGTAATAGTTATACTTATTTTCCAATTCAGCTTCTAGCAGAGACCACGAACGACAGCAGTAAAGTACATTTCTAAAGCTGTAGAAATGTCAGCTTTAATTCACTGTCGACTCTGCAGAGGTCATTTGCAGGACAGCTTTGAGCTCACATGCAAATACCAACTTCCTTAACTGTGTGAAGCACAGTTGCACAGTTGTCTCAAAAAGAAGTCTGAGCTGGTGAGTGAAAAGGTAATAATGAACCGCTCTCTTACATCGAATTAACAGCAGCCACAGGAGCGACTGGAAGCGAATTCTGCAAATTAAAAAGACAGGCTCTGGAACTCGAGCACCGCTCTCAACATTAGCATATAGCAACATAGCAACAAGATTGTAGGTCTGCCCCAGCCCACAGCCAATATCATTAAATACTAAGCTTGTCAAGTCTGCTTTCAGCCGTGCTGCATGGAATCGCTCACAGCAGATCTTCATCTCGTGTCGCGGGGCACTTTCAGAGCTCATTAAGGCTGTGATTAATCACAGTTTTCATGTTGCAGCAGAGATGTTTTTGATTAATACATTGATGCTTTAGATTAATATTTGCTCAGTACACGTATTTATTCTCATTGCTCGACTGATTGTTTTTTTTTTTTTGTTTGTTATATTTTATTGGTATTCCTGTTCCTCATTATGTTCTTCCCCGGTGTAAATAAGGGCTGCACTGATATTTAAAACAAAAACATTAGTGACAAGGCAATGCTTGCAACACACACACACACACACACATTTAGACAGGGTAGGAAAGTCAGAACGTATGAACACACACAGTTAATTAGTGTTTTTTTGTGTTTTTTTTTTTTTTTACAATAATTCTGAATAAAACCACAGTGAACAAAATGCTTAATTATTGACTATCGGGGTGTTTGGTATTTAATAGCCGTCGTCATATTAAATCTACCAGAAGCAAGCGAGCATTGTTCACAATCCATTATGTCGACAGGAAGCTGCGCTCGGTAGCAGAGACGGAAGCTGTGGTCAGCACAACCTGCTTAATGGTCATTATTGTGTCGGGAGACAGGAGCAGGAAACCAACAGTGCATGTTAGAGAAGTAGTTGACGCATATTTTACTTGTCAGCGCTTCGATCTTTGACTCACAAAAATGATTCCTTCGTATTGCACCGGTGACACAAACTGCATTACGTTACAAATGAAATGTTAGGATTACATTTTCCTTTGGAGGTATTGATTCTGAAATGAAGGGGGATTGTCCAGACGGGCACAGTGTTTTATGATATGGTATTTCTGCCGCACGCACACATCAACGCAAACATAGCTCATGACAAAAGGCAATACAAGAGCAGTCCAATCCCCTTCACAACCTCATAGAAAAGACTCGATAACAACATGGCAGGAGGGAACCCTTTTTATGAACGGATCGATCTCTGAGTCTTTTACACTTGAGAAAAAAAAAAGAAAAATCTACTTAGTTCTTGAGCGAATCAAAGAACAGCGAATCAAAATATCAAATGAGTTCCCAGATAGAAAGTTACAGAAGAAAGTTGTGTCTAATAAGATTCACTGAGGTTGCCAACAACTTGGACTCAAACTTCCTGTGTGTGTTTCCTTTACAGGTTAACATCATGCAGCCCCCCCCCCATGCTATGTGCTCACCTTCATCAGGTATTTAACTGGATCATTTGTCGAAACAATCCCCCTCCCAACCAGCAGGTTTCAGCAGCTGCCGCCTTTCTGGAAGATTCTACTGGACTTTTTCCGCAATGAAATTAGCCCCTGAAAACTTGCTGCTCAGACAGAATCACTGTGAATCTATATTCAATTTCTATGTTAAAAAAAAAAAAAAAAAAAGATTAATACTTTTCTAGGCTTTAGTAGAAATTTCCAGAGGTCACAGAGTGATACACTAGTCCATCACTGACAAGCGTGAGTAATCCAAGCTCAATATAAAACGTGTTGTCAGGCGTAACTCTTTAGATTTGTCTTAGATTTCTGGCCCCATTCACTCTCAAACTGGAATGCCGTGTGTTTCTTTAATGATGCCAAGCTGTTATCTTGGTTACATACTTCCTCACTTAAAACACCTGAACGTTACCACTCAGCACCCACTCTGTTCTGTTCTGTTCTGTTCTGGACTGGACTGGAAGTGGTGACACATGAATCCAAAACAACTAAAAGTTTAAAACTCGCATAAAAGCGTTTGCATTAAAAAACTATGTGTTGGAAGGTGTGTTTGGGGAAAGCTGCATGGAGGGAAAGCCGACTGACAGCAGCTCAAATAGTGTTGAAGGCAGGTGAGCTGCGTTCTCCCCGGTGACCCTGAACTCCACCCTCCAGGCTCCTTCAGAGAGGAGGGAAGGTGGTAGATGGAGGTTGTTCACAACGTGTCCATGCGGATAGAGCGTACTGATCATCAGATAATAATCCCAAACTGGCCGGTACGCAGAGCCGCTTTGTCCCAGCTTAAAGGAGGCGCCACTCACAGCTGCAAAACATAAAAATCAGCTGCAGCTTGTAACGACAAAGATAAAGAAGGAACTTACAGCAAAATACACAAAGAGAATGCATTGTGAACTTGATGTATTGTGCAAATGCAAGGATGCACAGGTTACTGTAGATAGTATTAGCATGCAGTATAGAAATGGGACACTAAGAATGAGCAGTCTTATATCCTGGTTAATTTAATTAAATTACCTTTATGTTGAGACCCATTCCATTTAACCACTAAACCCCGATCACCAAACCCCTCTCAGTACCACTTTAAACCCCGTGGATGAGTTGGTTTTTGTCAACTTCAAATTTTTTTTGCCGCAACTCCATGATGCCTCAGCCCCCTGCCCCCTCCTTCAACCACCACCGCCGCCGCCGCCGTCGCCACCGCCACCACCACCTCACTGTGATGTCAAGCATGACATTCAGAGATGGGTTTAGACATGATCTGTCCTTAAGGGAGCTCAGTTTTTGACAATACAGGAGGGGAGGCTGGGTGGGTGTTTGTGTGTGCGGATTAGAAAGCCAACGGATTGAGATTTAAGCTAAAGGGCAAAAAAAAAAAAGCCAAGCACACTGACACTTTTCAACCACAAACAACTGCGCCTGAAATTTTTAAAGTCTTATTCCTTCCTTTATCCTCCATCATAGCTGCTCTCCAGCGCTGGGGAAAGAAATGTCTGGGTATGTGTTTTTATTTTTTCCCCCATTTTATCTGCCACTCCCTCGATGCTGCAAGAAATGTGTGTGTTTGCCTCTTGAACAGAAGTTTCATCACAAAACCCTCAGAGTGCAGACATCATCCCAGGCATGCACTGACATACATACAAACATACAGACCCACACAACGTAATCTATGAACTGTATACAAATATATAACACCTGCAAGAACATGTGCAGAACATGTATGCACATGCACATACCAGCTCACGTGCAAACACACAGAGTGTTGCACCCGTCCCCCTTTCTTACATTGTCTGCTGAGCTGCTGTATATTTCAGAGGCAGGTGTGCTAAAGGCAGAGATGGAGGGAAGTAAAGTAAAGAGAAAATGACACTGGGAGGGAGATGTGTGTAAAATACCATCACTGTCAGAATTCATGAGGCTAAAACTAAGATTTGAAAGTTTAAGGTTTGACAGGTTAAGGCTGGGATTTCACCGTCTACAGCAGCGGTAACGGCAGAAACTTGTCAGGTAAATCTAGTCTGTCAAAGACAGCCCACATTTTTCACTTTACCATCTGTGGTCTGGCAAGTAACAATATGGATTTACGTAAAGCAAGCACCATTTTAAGCAGGCTGTGAAAAGTGCTATCCCTACGTGAACCTTTCCCACTTCTGGACAGGTGTGATATTCTCTGTATTCTCTCGTTGTATTCTACACGCTGAAAAAATAACAATAAAAAAGAATATGACCGGTGTTCTGTAAATGAGTTTCTGATTAGGTGGGAAACAGGCCACGCAGTTGCCTTATAAGAATAAGTTTTATTTCAGCTAAGTAGTTTAGCTGAAGTGGTTTTGTTGAGGTCTTGAAATGCAGGGACTCATTGACATGCAGTCTGTCCACTGATGGCGTTTCCAGCTGCAGGGCTCAACTAAGCCACAGGAGGTGATTTATGACTAAAATCTTAAAAGCTAAAGAAATTCATATTTGGCTTGAAGCTATTCAAACAAGCAACACACACTTGGCAGAGACTGTCCTGTAAAAAAAAAAAAAAACTGTCTGTGGAGCAGGTTATTATAGTTAGGTTTTGTTGCTAGGCGACATCTAGTGGACGTAGTAATTATGACACTTGACGTAGTACGAAGAGAGACAGAGTCCACGTCAGGAGGAGGTTGTGATGGATGGAGGATTCCCATGTGAAAGCAGCAGTTTATGTTGTTTCCGTTATCCATGACCGTTCGACAAAGTTAACCACGTTGTTATTATCGTAACCGTGACAACAAAGGTCGCCCAGTGTTGAGGAAGTACTTATTTTAACCCAAACCACAATATTTCCCGAAACCTAACCGAGCCGTGGCGGTTATTATAGTAACCACGGTGACGAAGGTGGGAACACCGCTGTTGGTACGTTACATGTGTTTTATTATTGTAACCGTGACAACCGAGATCTGGTAGGCCCGCCAACGTAGGGGCGCTATTTCAGGAGACACAGGTCATATCAGAGGGTTGAGAAAAAACAAAATGTGTGGTTGTTGAGGGTGGAGGACTGGTTGACTTGTTGTGATACAAGACAGCCTGGAATATCTTGACTCTCAGTCCCGAGCTAATTCCTCCCTTTTTATCGCCTGTGCTTATTTCAAACTTTACTAAAATAGGCTTTCAGTTAAAAAAGAGAAAAGGAGAAATCCAGTCCATGTGAAGTCCAGTACGAGAACAGCCTGACGTCCTCGGGGTTATTTCCTGTGAACCACTGTCCACAAGATATTCTGCAACTCCTCCCACAGGCTGTGTTTCTCTCATGAGGAGTGAAGTGATCTTCACGTGTGGCCCTTTTTAAAGCTCGGTTTTCTCCTCACAGCAAAGTGAAGTATGAGGAGAAAAAAAATATATATTCAGGATCTCTTTTAATTTTAATTTTTAATATATATCCTCCATAGAGAGAGAGAGAGAGAGAGAGAGAGAGGGGGCGAGAGATGAAAACAGGAGGAAGAGGTGGTGCCGGCAAAGGGACTCTAATCAGGGTTGAAGAGTGAAGATTAATCTTGTTGTCAGGGATGGGTGGCAATGTGAGGCACACAGCACTTCCATCTCTCTGTGCTCCGACTGCTCTGTTTGGCCCTGACCCCCCCCACCCCCCACCCCCCCACCCCACACACACACACACACACACACACACACAGTGGGAGAGGGAGTGAAACGGAAATAGAAAGCTTCCAGGTAGATTTCCCGCCTGACGGAGCGACAGCGTCTGCTGCTTCAACGACAGAGCGAGACGCGGGACACAGCTGAGGTAGGAGAGGATGGTGTGAAATGCATAGAGGGATTTCTGATGGGCGACCAAATTAAGTGTCCAGTCAGTTCCACAACTTCCTTAACCATCCTTGATGCCGTCTCCAGCTACTTTCCCTCCGTCTTCATCCGCCTTTTACTCTACCTCCAATTCAGATTATCCAATCTTTTCCAGCTCAGCATACCCCCCCCCTCTTTCTTCTCATTTAACCTGTCACCAGACATCCCCCTTTTTGTGCACAAGGCTGAAAGTAATGCACCCACAATAAAAGAGGTTACTGTTAAACCCTTTTTGATTACAGTCGTAACCCTGGTGTCCTTTGAAAGGTAACGCTTTAAATTTTACAACCAAAAAGTCAGAATGAGTAGAAGAGACACCGAACCAAAGTTACAGAGGCACAAATATGCTATAAATGTAAACATTAAAAGGGCAGCAGTTGCTGACAAAACACTTCTAAGCCAATTGCTGTAGATCTGTGGAACTCTGTGGATCTATATATATATAAATATATATATTTAAGCCCACACACACAAATGCATGCATGCACGCACGCACACACACACACACACACACACACACACACAGACACACACACAGACACACACACACACACACACACAAAATGAGGCCTCTCAATCCGTCTGATGTTTATGTGTCCTCGAGTGTGTCTTGTCAAATCAAATCATAAAAGGATTCCTTGTTTACATCCAGCTGATCAAAGACCGCTCTGCTCCCCGCATGCGTATTCTTTGTATTGATTTCCCCTTTGAACAGTCGTTTTTATTTGTCAATGAGTCATTTGAGAGTCAGCAAGTAGTCATTTCATCTTTGAAAGGGCCATGTTGAAGTCTGTCGTTAGCTTAATCCCATCAAACTTTATACGACGATTTAACATGACAGTTGAAGGAGGTATTTAAATTTAGTGGATTTCTCCTGCCAGAAATGACATAACGTTATGCTGCTGAACTGCGCAGCCTCCTGATCAGTTTGTTTGTCTGCACCGAAGCTGGACATTACAGTTGCCAGGTTTTTCTAATATTTAGAAGAAGGTTTTTTGATTCACTCACCTTTCTTTACCCCCACAATTCCTGCACACTCAGATTCCCCCCGAGTAACAACAGAATGAGGAAACAGGGCTGAGCTGCGAGTTCAAGAGGCGTATTTTACACTGAAAAATCTAATTTAAACATCAGAGTTCGAGCAGGTATCGTGCCAACATGGACTCTCAGGAGGATTACATACCAACAGGGTTGAGTAATGGGACAGGTTATAAAGATTTAAGATGATTTTTCAGACACTTGAGTTCTACTATAGCACTTCAGCGTAGCGCTCCAGGGCATTATGCTTCAATCCCAAAAAACAACCAGAGTTTAAATGTTCATTTTTAAAATTTGAATTGTGCAAAAAATATCAGGTTTAGAAAACAGGAGAACACACACTCACGTTCCACTGACTGTGTGTTTGCACTAGTGACTGATTACACATTTCACTCCTCAGTCTGTGTGGTTCTGTGGAGACTTTGCTCGACCGGCATCTCACTTGCTCTCCCCATAATGTCTGTTGCACCTATGGATGGGCCACTTTACACTTTTATAATTAGCGCAGGTTAGAAATCTTTTCTGACTTTCGCCGGCGCTCCGCTGTCACATGACTTTAAGACCTCGCTGGGAGCAAGGTGCCTTCAGCTTTTCAGAGTCGGCTGGCTGCAGTTGCTCTCCACCGGCTGCACTGAATAATCAATAGTCGCCAGTGGTTCACATTGACCATAAGGTCAGGAGAAGTCGATCTCCAACGCACCTATTCTTACCAGTTCCTGAATTTGAATGACCTCAATTAGCCAGAGTAACTGAAAACACCTGTGTGGTTGTGCAGGCGCTTTACCTTTCCCCCTACTTGTCCATGCTTTAAAATGCAGATGCTTTTCTCGATTGAAGACCCACTTTGTGGTTTAGTCTGTGAAAAAATGCTGTGTATTTAATGAAGCCTTTAATTACTTGCATAAGTTTTTTTTTTAAACTTGTATATAGCGCACTTTTAAGTCGGGGGGAGAAGCATTCAATTTTCCTGTCATGCTGGCATAAAACTGTCCCTATTTAATTAATGAGATTTTCATCACCCCCCCTGTGGACTCAAAGAAATCCCCTCATGGTGTGAGCACCATCAGTGAGGAGAGGTCTGGTGGCTGAGAAGGAGTGTGTGTGTGTGTGTGTGTGTGTGTGTGTGTGTGTGTGTGTGGGGTGGGGGGGTGGGGGGGTTGGTGGGAGAAAATGACAGACCGGGAGGAGTATTTATCCATGAAGGGAAAGCTAAATGGGGTTGAATAACAGGTGGAGAGAATCTTAACATCCGTCATGATCGATTTCTCTTTAATTTTATCCAGTGCTGAGTCTTAATCGTTCCCAGTCCGTCTTTTTTCATTCAGTATCTAAATCACTGCTTTTAGGATTTCTGTAGTTGACCGAGAATCTCAGTCTTTTTCCACGTGTTTCACTCTCTTTGGTCTCTTTAGTCCTTAAATCCTTTTTTCTTTTGCTTATTTATTATTATCCTCCAACCACACCCCCCCACCCCCACCCCCACCCCCTCCCTTCATGACTCCTCAGTGAGCGAGGAGGAGTAGAAGTCGACACAGCCCATCCATAAAGATGTCTCCCACTGCGAGGGAATGGGAAATGCCATTAGGCTGCTTCTCAGTCCTCCCACCACGGTGGACTTGCAAAGCTGCAGCTCTGCGGGCAGTTGGCTTGGGCAGCACACAACACATACTCACAGGGGCAACACACAGCAGCTTGCAGCAGGTGTACACACACACACACACACACACACACACACACACAAACACACACACAAACACACACACACACTTGGAGATGCAGCAGCAAGAACTGCCAGATACTCTGGAGTCAAAGAATGTCATGCACACAGAGATGCAGGTACTCTGGAGTCAATTTAAGTTTAATATCGAGAGGCAAGTTAGTGCTTAACATTAAAGAGCCCTTCAGGGATTTAGGAATGTAAAGAAATATCAAAGAAAATCTTTGGGTGGAACTGAGTTCATTCTCTAAAAATATAAACTGACAGTGTGACCGTATAAGCGAGTTTGGATTAGGTATGCAACTGTCATATCTTCAGATACTTTCACCAGAAACACTGTCTGACTGTTAACGCGGCGCTTCTGTTTGTGTTTGGACACACGTGCAAACTGGCATGCGTCGCGCTCGTTTCTAATTCAGTCATTTGAATCAGTTGAGATGTTGACAAAAACAAAGCACAGAAACAGTGCATTACCATAGCAGGGAGCAATTTCCAGCTCATCAAAGCTCAATGACGCCTTTCTGGGGCTACGACAAACTGATTCCTTTGCTGCTGCTCCGTTAGCTCGTCTGCATGTTTACCTGACTTCTCCACCACCTTTCAACAGCGCTGCCTAACAAGTCGGCAGTGTTTTGGCTGCCAGTCTTTTCTGTTCTCAAACAGATAAACATCTTCATCTGCGCCTTCAAGAAAAATGATTAAAGAAAAGTTTTCCAAAATAAAGTTGCGACAGCTCTTCAATGACGCAGCATCTGTGCGTCAGGTATTTCATGTTTGAATTGCAGGTATTACGTCGATGTATAGGCAGTCGTTAACAAGTGCTTCAATGACAGTCAATGCCTAGTTCTTCAACAACCCATATGACTTGTAAGAGTGTTTTCTTCCCTGGCACCTGGTTGTTTAGACACCCACAACTACTTGGTTAAGGGTTGTTACAGATCCTCTCCACACACGTTTTAAACTCTGTAAAATCCTCTGCTGTGATTAATATAAGCTCATCCCCCACCACCTGCTCGCTCCAGGTGGACAGGTGAGAGAGCAGAGAGCATCAAGATGGTCGGAGGAGGAAACATCAGAGAGACTCGGCCACATGGAGCCTCAGTCAGACCCAGACTCAGATGAAGAGTCTGTTGAGACCAGAACCAGACTAAGTAGCAGACAGGTCAGAGCAGTTAGCGCAGTTAGCATCTTTTACACTTACCACGTACACCATGCAACATGTACAACAGCATCTCGCTGCTTCCACCTCGGTTACTGAGCTAAGTTACTGCTGAGAGACACATGACACATGCACAGTAACCGAAACGCTGAATGCATAACTGAAGTGTCACATGTAT
Source organism: Seriola aureovittata (assembly GCF_021018895.1). Lineage (NCBI taxonomy): Eukaryota > Metazoa > Chordata > Actinopteri > Carangiformes > Carangidae > Seriola > Seriola aureovittata. Next base: position 23,623,211 of record NC_079377.1, read on the forward strand.
TTTCTGCACAAAATATTTTGCATAGCTCCCTTGAGTTCAGTGTGAGGTACTGTTGTCCTCAAACACTGTAGTCTGATTTTACACCAGTGACACACGCTCATGTAGAGTGTTACTCATCCCGACTCTGCAAAAAGTCAAGTTGCACTTCACATCTATCCAAATTGTAGTTGAGTGTTGACTGTCCTACATTTTTTTTTCTATCTCATCCTGTGCCTTCAACAGAATAATAAAGCCTTTCTGTATCTTACACTTGACGTCTTCTGATGCTCTGTTTCCAGTCATCAAAATATGATACTACACTGCTGTCACAGAAATCTAACAGTGTTCAAAAATCTTCTCTTGATATATCTTTATACCCGCAAAACTTATTTTGTGCTCTATCATCACTTCTGTGCTCTCTGACATTGTTTGATTTCCAGCGACGATCAATGTGAGACATCATCTTTCATCCAGACAAATGCACTGATCCTCTCTGGTTCTGACTGTTTGATCTGTTCTCTCTCTGCTAAAATGTCAGAGACTGTCTTAAATCCCCGGTCTAGCTGGTGCTTGAAAATATGTTTTAAGGTATATTTACAGCCAACACCGCGGCGTCTACGTGGAAAATAAGCACTCTGAATGTCACAGAGCGTCACTCTTAGACACAAGTGTGATTCACTGCAAAGTGGCTGTCACTCATAGTTGTGCCTCGGTTTCTAATGACTCTCGCTGATCAAATAGTCCCAGCGACTAAGGAGCACCATGAACTAAATCTACCGAAAATCCCTTTTGCTCATTCATGTTTCTGTTTCCTCTGCACCAGAGGGATTAGGCAGATTTGATGAATAAGGGATTAACAAGCGATTTTATCATGCAACGAAACAACAGAGTCACCCTGTCCGTCTTTTCCGCACGACTGCCATGTTTGAATGATTGTTGGAAAGGAGATGCCGGTGTAAACCACACGTGCTACGTAATGCCAGACAATCATCACAAGACATTCTTCTCCCGAGGCGTTACGCTGCTCCAAGGGGAAAACCACGCAGCGCTGGCGTAGCGGGTCATCACACACACACACACACACACACACACTACTACCTCCGCAGAAAGAAGAGTTTGAAGGGAAGCAGGAACTGGCTCAGGAGCTAATTTTGAAGTTTCAGACTTGTTTCTATCTTCTTCTACATTTAACCTTTCACTGACCAGAAGTTTGCAATTATTCTGCTCTGCTCTTTACGCTGCCTTGACTCTGTATGGTCTACGATCGTCTATCGTACCGCCATCACTTCCTCGGTTGTTACAGTGCTTAAAATTGCAACTCTTCTTCTCTTCATACCACATTGATTTGTTGTCAAAGGGCGACAGCTCACATCTTTTTCCTCTCCAAATCACACAGGAGCAGACGGATAAATACGAGGTGTATTAGGAGGTTGTGATGCACGTACGTGTGCAGATTTGCGTCACACAAAGAAATTCCAGGAATCCGGCGACGACAAATACGACTGAAGCTGCACATTCTGATGATCTATAGGGAAATATATGTGAAGAATATGACTTGATTCAAATGTTATCTCTTACCCGCTTCCCTCTACGTAATCTCTGACTCCTAACAGTTTTGATGTGATTACATCCAGCGCCCCAGAAGGCTTGACGTCAGCTTGATATGAAGCATCTCACTTTGATTTCTCATTAGTCACGCTTCTTCCATTCTTCCAGATCACTCTGACACTGCCCTCGTCATTTAAGGTGACGCTTTTAGGCGCCGTCGCCGCCATCCACAATCCGTTTTTCTCCCAACTGATTTCATTGCGAAAACAATTCCGTGCTTGTGATTTGAGTGGAAAAGCTTCTCTTTTTAAAGCTTAGAGTAAAGGATTAGGTGTTTAAGTCTGCAACTATAGCCGTGCTAAAATACTCGGGTTGTGTGTCTCCTTCCGGATGAGACGCTCGTCAGCCAAATAAGGTTCGCTGCGTCGCAGCGTCCCTAAAGTCACTTTGGGCAAAGCTGTAAAAAATAAACACTGAGAAAGCAAAAGATTTTTTTGCTCCACGTCAGTGACCACAGCTTCTGTACAGCGGGATGTACAAGAGATCCATGACCTATCCCTCTGTCAGGTAACGACAGTAACGACAGGTAGCTCCCAGTCCACAGCACTAAATAACACGGTGCGAGGCGAGCCCCCCCCCCCCGTCGCATGAGTCTATAAATATGATGTGATCAAACGAACTTACCTGTTGGGTAGCCAGGAGAAATACAGTGTTTGGAGAGAAAGACAGCATCCAGCCAAGGCCCAGTGGAGTGGAAGCAGGAGGAGAGAGAGAGAGAGAGAGAGAGAGAGAGGGGAAGAGGAAAGAAAAAAAAACAGTCAGGCAGAGCAAAAACCTTTGGAGATAAATAATTGAAGACATTCTTTTTACGTTGAGGCTCAACAAAGATGGCTCTTAAAATGCCATTTGGGCAGGAATACTGAAATGAAAGAAACACCTCGGCATAAATAATTGAAGGAGTGTCTCGTCTTCGGTGGTGAGGGTGAGGGCGAGGGCAAGCGGCGAGCTGAGGCTACCCTTCCTCACCCGGGCGGAATTACCGAGCAGGGATTGGCTGCCACGGTGTTGGAGGCTGTGCCGAGGTGTGTGAGGAGTTCAGACGCTCCATTGCTTGAACACATGCAAAATCTGTCAAAAATATTGCTTCATTATGACCCCGCACAAGACCTGAGGTAGGACCGGCTGCATGCAAAGCAGCTCGCTACAGTGGCATACATCAAGTTAACCAGCCGTTCATTATGTATGCCGGCTCCCGGAGAGCTGGAATTACCTTTATATTCAGGGCTCTCTCTCTCTGCTGTGCAAATGAGAACGAGGGAAGAGGCCAGTTGCAGAAAAGTGGTGGTTTGGTTTGATGTCATTACGCTTTCATTAGCTAAACTTAATAACATTTCCTTTTACTGATCCCATGGTGCTGATTTTCCATATTCATCCAGTGACACCCGACACTCAGGGCAGACACGTCGAGAGCGTCGCTACCGTGCAAACGTACAGGTGTGTAGGTGAGATCACAACGAAGGACGACAGATGTGGCCCGAGAACTGTAGTGCTCTCTGTGGCCTCGCAGCAAGTAGGTCTGTCCCTGTGCCCGCCTCCCACGATCCAAAGACATGCAGGTTCAGGTTAACTGGGTGACTTTAATTGCCTGTAGGTGTGAATGGTTGTTTGTCTCGACTTGTCCAGGGTGTATCCCCCGCCCTCACCCAATAATGTCAGCTGGGATTGGCTCCATAAGCGGTGTGGCTAACGAATGAGTGAATGCCGAAACTCACGGGTCGGAACGTCAACATGTGGACGGGTGTTGTAGCTGGCGTGGTCCCATCGCAACGCCGTCTCTAATCATAAACGCTTCACATTTCGCGGGGCCAAACAAATACCCAACACACTGTTTCCTTCTTCCCATTTTATAATTACTGCTCCAGGTCACAGCTGGTCCCTATACGTTCCCATACAGCACCACAGCTACTTACACAACAACATTTAGTCATGTGATATTGACAAAAATGAGAGTGGACTTGTATTCCATTACAGTGCACAGTGAACAAGTTTCTGCTTATTGATTCTCAGGGAGAAATTAATGGTTGCCAAGAGTGGTAAATAAGTCCAGCCACCCATGTTATTTGTAGAAAGTGGGCCCAAACACGGTCCTTTAAAACTTTACCGTAGTCTCCAGCTCAGAGTAATGCTCTTTATAGTTACTCCTAATAAAATATGGAAATGTTTGGTGTTTAATTGTTGTACTTCATTATGACAGTGATGTAATCTTCACATGGGGATTGTTTGATCACCACAAAGAGATGACCGCTGGGCATATTGTGTGAGACTGTGAGCCCATAGTTTGTCTGCGCCAGCGGCTTATTATGACCCACAGTTACATTTAATTGTTAGGCAACCACAGTAATTATGATGGGAGCAAAGGAGGAAGTCAGGTGATGCAGTACGAAGAGCGTCTACAACAGGAGGAGGGATGAGGCGGACGGACGGGTCCAAAAAACACAGGACTTACACAAAGGAGTCACATTGTTTATTTTATCCATCACCATTCCACAACTTTAGCCATGTGTTTATGTAACTATGACAACAAGGCAACGCTCCTATCAGAGGGTATAGGCACAGATATTCAGGTTGAAGGAATTGTTCTAAGTCATTATCCGACTGCAAATGACGTTAAGATGGTTCATCATCACTAACTGTATCTATATTGTGTGTTTATACCTGCAGCTTAACCTGAAGGTGACCTTCTCATTCACGGTCACCCAGAGTGAGTCAGCTCTAAGCAGTTCCTTCAATATTTGAACTGAAAACTGAACCAGTTAACTTTGTAATTACAGAGCATTTATTCTCATATTTTGGAGGGCGCAAACAAAGACAGCCAAACTACATCCAAAAACTAAAAGTGAACCGGAGCCAGGCCTCCGCGTCTGACAAACTCTCACCTACAAGACACATAATACATCTCTACAGAACCGCCACAGCCCCGGCCAAGTCTGTCTGCACAGAGACAGACTATAAAATAGTAGCAGCGTGCACCCAACACAACCTCATCAGCTCTGCCACATCTGAAAAAACACACTGCACTTCTGAGTGGGCACCTTGTTCGGCAGCGCTCCAGGCCCCTGATCAATGAAAGCATGTTCAGGGATGCTCAGGAGAGCTGGTGATAGAAACCTGCTCCTTACTCTCTCAGCAACGATCATTTATAAAGACCTAGCTGAGGCACATGTCTGACCGACTCATCAGGACAGGCAGAGCTTGCATTTATCTGACGATGTGTCTGCTGTATATCAAGGTGAGCAAAGTTGTTGGAGGATTTGATGGAGGACTGTGCAGCAGTTCCAGACACATTATGGAACTGACTCGCATTAGGATGCTAAATAATATAGTTACCAATACTATGATTTAAAAAAAAACTACCTTAAAAGGTGTTGTGATAAACATATTTCATTTGTCATTATGTCACACCAACTCTTTCAAAATAAAATGCAGCACAAAAAAAAAAAACAGAACATTAAAGTTTTGCAATATTTATTCTCATTCGCTCCATGTGAAATGTTCAGCATTAGTCAACAGCTCCTAATTAAAAAATAATAGTAATAATGTAGCATCAGTCTGCTTATTAATTGAATTGATAGAAATCTGTTAGAAATAGCAGAGGTGGACGGTAACAAAATACATTTACTAGTTTGTTTTTTGAGTATTTTGTTTTGGAAACAAAGCTTTTATTTTAGAGAATATGATACATACACCGTGTTCATCACAGCAGAGAAAACAATCAAAGCCAAATCCTCCACTGTCAGTCCTGTTGTGTTTGCTGCATTTTTGAACAGCTCAGTTTCACGTTTCAATTCAATTAAAATGCCCTTTTGAATACAAGTACTTTTTAAATCAAGTACTTCAGTACTTTCACCTGTATGGGAGTCATATGTGATCTGTACTTTGTTCACCTCTGAAGAGTTGATAAGTTTGGTTTGTATTTGTGAAAGTGTGTAAATCCCTTTCACAAATATATATATGTTTTATGTCCTTGAATTATCAAACTTGGCAGACGTGGAACAGGATATCTACTTTCCAAGATAGAAAATCTCTTCCTTTCTCTGTCCAGCTGCTGGTTGTGATGTGACTTATGTCTCAGTAGCCTGTCGGGGCCTGCAGCTACCTGGCCGCCACCTGTTATTATCACGCCGTTGTCCTGCCGGTAAATGCGACTGTCCTGCTGTCCGAGAACGACAGCACAAGAGGGAAGATCAATGATATCACAGACTTTAGCTTCGTTGGAAAGGTGAGCTGACTCCAGTCCAGCTGATCTAGTCTGCGCTCTGCGTGTCCGACCGTCTGAGCGTAACCCTGAGTGTTGACACTGCTGTCGGCAGCGACTAACAAGGATGACCGGTGCATTCATTCTGAGCAAATGATATTATTCCAGCACTATTTCAAAGTCAACTGTTTGGAGGAAAGAATAAAAAATAAAAAAAATGAAATCCTATCATCACCAGCCAGTCAAAAGTGAATTTTCAACTGAGCTGTTGTATGAGTTATGAAAAATTCATAAATTCATGAACTGTTGGAGAATGGATTTTCTTGTGACTATTGCAGCTTTACTGCTCTTGAGAGTAATAGCGTTTGGTGCTGAGTGTGTGTACGTGTGTGTCTCCTGCTGTCTGTATGTGTGTATAAAAAGAAAAAGGGACTTGTTTACTCCATTTCATCACTTCTGTCCCTCCCACGCTGATTGCCTCTTTAAATCGTTTCCCCTCATCTGCGCTCCCGGCCTCATTTGCCAGTATTTGGGGCAGACTTTGTGAGACCATCGCATACAGATGGGGGGCAATTGCCATGGAGAACGTCCAATCACCACACTCATGAGGGTGAATACACATCACACCCAGAGTAAACACAACAAACAGATCAGTTTCGCCGCCCGCCACCGCCGCCGCCGCCGCCGAGTCGGCCTATCTTTTTTAGCCTGTCAGGCATTGAGCCGGCCACTCAGTCAACCAGCCTGTCAATCAGCCATTCAATCAAGCAACAAGCCAGCCAGTTACACATTGTCTCTGCCAATCAGTCGGTGAGTCATTCAGTCAGCCAGTCTGTCAGCAAGATACTATTTCTGCCAGTCAGCCAGTGAATCAGCCAGTGAATCAGCCAGTCATACACTCAATCTGTCTTGTTTATCTTTGCCCGGTGAGATATACAGACTTGAAGCTGTGTCCCTAATGTCTGTCGCAATGTATCTGAATCCCGAACAGTGGTGGGATATTGGATGAAATGCAATAAATAATTTTAATTTTTTTTATTTTTTTAAATGGGGGGGGGTGATAGAAGCTCATTCCTGCATAATTTCCCTCCCGATGAGGGCTGTATCTATTGAGGATGTTGTGCTTTCATCTTGTTTTACTCAGAGTGGCCAAAACATCAATTAATGCAGCTTTTAATTTTGATATTTATTTTTAGTCCCGCCATGTCAGATCCTGTGGCTTTTTGTTTTTGTTTTTTTTTGTTTTTTTTTTGGGGGGGGTTGGTGTTTAAAGAACATGGCTGCGATATGTGATCTAAAAAAAATAGCTGCACAAATAAAATGTTTTATGGAAATCTTAATAATTGCTCAACACAACCAGATAAACATATTTCATGCCACATGCAGGACTCATGACCTCTATATTTCTTCCAATCCTCGCCACACCCCTCCTCCCTGCTGCTACTCTAATGATGGACTGAGATGAGTTTGCTGAGGAAAGAAAAACAAGAAAAGAAGAAAAAACAAAAAGAGATGGTTGGCTGTTTTCCTTCCCCCTCGATCTGGCTGGACTTCTTGTTCCTCTTTTCTTTTCCTTCTCTCCTTTCACAGTTATCTAATCATAGCCCAGTAAATGGCCCATAAAACATTAATTTCATTATTCCAGCAATATGGCTTTTAGATAGACATTGAGCGGGTGGCGAGGTGGGGGGGGGGGGTTTACAGATTAGCAAGACAGACAAATCAAACAGTCAGACGAGACATGTACATCATCAGACTCTCCACACAAGGGTTTCCTCTCATCACACTAAAAAAAACCGTCTCCCAGCCACCGAGAGCCTGATATCTCCGCACATCACTGTCCTTGAATTCAAACAGCTGTTTATTTCCATCTTTCCAGATACACTAGAGAAACAAATAATGCTCATCCCGCTGGTATGTACTGTATGTGCTTCTGAAAAAGCTTAATGGAAGGTTGCCATGATAACATCGAAATCAACGCAAATATTTCACTTGTAATTTTCTCCTTTCAGCCTGTTACATGAGACTCGATGACGAACAAAACTGCTCATGTTCCAGGGTCAGTCAGGACACACAGAGAGAGTTGTTGTGATGCGAGACAGATGATAGCGCCGCTGCAGGGATTTCGGATTGTCGGGCTCTGCTTCTGAAACCCGACTTCAAAGCTTAAATGTTTAGCGCGGCGCAGGACTGAAAGCACTTCAGCTACTGCCTCAGAGAGAGGAAGAGAAAGACGGAGAGAAAGAAAAGGTTTCCTCACATGTAGAGCACAAACAGTGAGCGCTAATTACAGCTTACCTTACTGTATGGTAGTGCTGCCTGCTATCACACACACACACACACACACACACACACACACACTTTCCACAGTGAGGAATGCAAACACTGCAAGACTAATTCCAGAGATGCTATTTAAGGATAATGGCTGGTTCTCTTTCACATGTGCCCGCACGTTAATGAGTGCTTTTGTGTGTGTGTGTGTGTGTGTGGGTGTGTGTGTGTATGAATACATATTTTACATGTGTTATTATGTAATTGTGGCCTCTCGTGACGAGGTGCACACAAACTATCAAAGCAGAAAGTCTGATTGTAATTCAAAGGTGCACTCGGATATTTCCGATTTATTTTATTGTGGCTGTCTCATGCTTAATTGCGTGCTTTAGTGTCTGCAGCATGTGAACGCATTAAGTGGTGCTAACTCTCTGATGAAAAAAAAACAAAACACCCATGTGATGCATTGGCGTACCCATGGCATAAATGACATAACCCAGCTCCCCTTCCACCATGTGCTCACTATACAAGGACAAGATTAAGCAGCATGATTCTCAGTGATTATAGGTGTAATTGGATTTCTAATTGGTTTTCTCTGCTCCCTCTATAGTTACACTTCACCACCATAAACGCCGAAACCCATTTGCTCCTTTTAGCATCGGTGAATTAGCATGTCATTCTCTGACAGCCTCGGCGGCTCATCACAGCGATGCAAAACAAGTGGCCGACGGTAAAGAGCGGCGCGGCGCACGGCGAAAATCGATGGTGCTAAACAGTGAATCACACAAATGGAGGCAGGCACTCGTGGCCCCATGCGCACACACATGTAAGCAGACCCGCCACACACACACACACACACACACACACACAAATATGTGTAACTAGGCTTTATGAAGGACAAGGGGAAGGAAACACATGCAGTGGGGCTAAATAAATGAAGAAATGGGGCCATTACTTTTAAAAAAATATTGATTTTAAAATAGGTGTTAAAATACTGTAGTGTAATTGATGTATTTTTAAGAAAGTGACAGTTGAAATGTGACTTAATTTTTCACTGTTTTGACTAATTTCTGGATATACTAGTATTGGAATAAACAATGTGGATGATGATTTAACACAGAACTAAAGAAAAGTTCATTATCATCTCTGACAGTGTCAGATATAAAAAGTGAACATTATAACATTCCTATGAGTGTGACAGAGAGAGAGAGAGAGAGAGAGACAGAGAGAGAGAGAGAGAGAGAGAGAGGTGTGGAGACGGCTCATGAGATCAGTGCCAGGTGAGCTGATTGGCACAGCTGGTGCTCGTTGACTAATCACACTCTCCCTTTAAAAGGCAGCAGCATGCTGGACCTCGGATGACTGCCACACACACACACACACACACACACACACACACACACACACACACACACACACACACACACACACACACACACACACACACAAAAGACACCATGCCGGCCCATTGGTTATTGTTTGTTGAACTGTGTGTGTTGTTGGAAGCTGGGCAACCAGAGGCGAACAATAGAGAGTTGCATATCGACACCCTCTTAAAATAATGGCCTAAGTCATTTTTTCAGGTTTTTCAGGAAACACAAAAAACTCAACAAAAGAGTCACACTTTTGACATAGGCCATTATACAACCGGGGGTAGAATTGCATGTTCCCCTCAACTGAGGATTCAGGCGATTTTACCAGAGGTGGCCAGCATCATGAGGGGGTGATTTAGGCAAAAAAAACATTTTTGTCAAAACATGACTTAGGCCATTATTTTAGGAAGGTGACGATATTTTATGTTTGAAAGTGTGTGTGTGTGTGTGTGTGTGTGTGTGTGTGAGACAGAGAGAGAGAGAGCAGTTGACACAATAAAGGAAGTTGTCTGTGAGCAGATCAGCCTGTCAGTGTTTGTGCTGGGGGAGCTCCTGTTGGCAGCAGGACCAGCTACAGATGCTTTATGGGGGAGATGGTTTTGGATCACAGGGGATATTTATGAGATGCAATACCACAGTGAACCACTGGGCCACATGGGGCCACATGGGGCCACCAGGCTGACTGGTCTCTACTATACAAGAGAAGGGGAAGGTATATCGAACCTGTGTGCTTGTGCTCTTCCTGTCTGAAGGTGTCAAACAGTTTCAAAGGTTTAAAAACAAACACTTGTTTAGCATCACTAACTCCTTCCTTCTCTCCGTGTAATCATTTAGCCTGTTACGTTTTCATCCCCCTCTTTCCTCCTCTGCAACCTGTGCACAGCACATCCCAGTAACGCACTCTTGTAAAGCCGAGGACTAGACTATGTCGGGTTCCTGCTCTGTGCGGCTGTGGCTGCCCTTTCGCTTGTTTCTCAGCTCATATATCACAGGGCAGCCAGGCCCCCGCGACAAGCTAGAGCCCTGCATTTGAAAACACATTACTTTTTAAGACCCCCTGAGAAATTGTGAGAGGAGGAAGAGTAATAGAGCTTTCCCACTCTCTCTTGTAAAGCACCCGCTGTGCACATATGAGATTGTGTGTCGCTGTGTGTTTGGCCGTGTGTCGGAGCGCATGTTGTTGTGCTCGTCTGTGTTTGTGTATTCGGGGATATTTGGATTGGAGGCTGGAGCACACAATAACAGCGAGCTTCAGTGCTCAGCCAGGTCTATATTTTCATGTCCTCGTTCCTCAACATACAAAGAATTCAACACTTTCTCAGTTCAGTGAAATCAACTTCTCGTATTCACTCAGTGTAAGTAGAACAATGAAAAAAAATGCTGCTTTCATGTTGAATAAAAAAAAAAAAAAAATAGTTCAAGTGCTTCAGATGATTAGTTGAATGAATCGAACGCCCCGCTGAGCGTTCACTAAACTCATCAAATTAAGTTTGTTCATTGGTAGCTGATCAGCAGTGTTTAAGCATGTAATGTATTTGGGTTAAAGCTCTCCAGAAACCTCTTTCTTCTTCATTTACATGATGCATGAGGCTTGTTTTTGTATCTTTAATGTGTCTTCTGTATCTCAGATGAGTCACACAGTCTTTTCTTTCCTAATATATAAAAAGGAAAAACACAATACTGTAACCACTTTAATCATGAACCCTGGTCTAAATGTGTGAGTTTTATCATAGAGTGGATTTTGCCCCTGGAATTAAACTTCTGGGGCAAAAACATCTGGGCAGATTCTGGCTGTTATTCTCCTGTAATGACTCAGACGTGGTCCAGATGTGGAAGCATCACCTGACAATCACGCTGTATATGGGGCCAGATTCGGGGCCGTGGAACCCGGTGTATGAAACAAATGAAAACACGGTGTTTGAATATCCAGCGTCTGGAAAGAACTTTTCAAGCAAAGTGAAAAAGATGACTTCACAGTGCGTGAAGAGGTTGTTAAAAGTTTTACATTATTGACTGTATTGTAACTGGAAAGGAAGAAAAACCTTGAGAGCCATAACCCCCCCCCCCCCCCCCCCGATGGTTTATAAACAACCTGTTAATGCCCGTAAAGACTTGCAGGTCTTCATCTCACAGCTCAGCATGGGAACTTTTCACTTCAGGTTCAATATTCAGAACTAATTAGCTGATATTCTGCAGATATATTAACAGATGTAGACTCCTGCTAACCTCGCCATAATAACACAAGCCAAAAGATGATCCCACAGTGTAAACCCTCTTATGATCACATTGAATGTGTTTGACAGATAAAGATGATTTTTTTATTTCTTTTTTATTCTCTCTGAGTTTCACACTCGGAGGGGAAGCCACTGATCTTCCAGTGAGGCACCTCTGCTGCACCAGCAATTCTTTTTCACCACCAGATCTGAGACACTCAAAGAGATCTCTGCCGGGTATATCCGTCTCTGGAGTACTCTCTCTCACAAAAAATACTAGCCACCCCCCCCCCCCCCGACACCCCCCACCCCTACCCGTCCTTCTCCTTAACGCTCCCTTTGTCTCCCGCCCCCTCCCTCTCTTTATTTCTGCGAGGGACATGAGATAAAAATCATCAGCGTTGCTGGAGGAGACACAGAGGGTGTGAAGAGACAGACTACAGCAGAGAGACAAAGATGTCTGGAGGGAGGACTTGATGGATTGAAAGGCAGGGAGGGAGGACAGACACTAAGCAGGTACACTGTCGTCCACTGATCATATCTCTACCTTTTTTTTTTGTTCTTTTTTTTTTTTTTGCTGTTTCGGGCCGGGGAATGTAAAGCGTCCAAATGTGTAAAGAGAAAATATTTGCAGCTTTGCAGCAAAGAGCCGTGCACATACAGCGACACGAGCACGTTGCCAAAAATGATTGCCTTATCGCAAACATCATTTTAAACACCTGTCAGCTCCGCAGAGAGCAGCCACATTTCAGCTTTGAACATGAAATCTTGAACATTTGATTTACACCCCCACAGGATCTGTTTGACAAAGAAAAAGAAATCCTAAAAACTGATTTTATTTGTTTTGTGTCATGTCTACTCACAGTAGATAAGGATTCAAATTGCTTTAATTTTTATTCAACAAAACATGGACACATGAGATAAGCAGACCTTAAACTCCAACCTTAATTATCCAAACTCAAAGTTGTGGGTGGTGGAGCTTGTTGGTGGCAGCACACAGCTAGAAAGTCTGATTCTAACTGGCAAGTCTGAAAGGTCATTAAGTAAAAGACAGAAGAAAAAAATCTTTTTTGTGAATAAAAAGGCTTTTGAATGATGTTACGTTTTGTTATTTTCTGCTGTACAGGTAACAAACTGATCATCATCCATCGCTCAGAGAGACACCGAGGAGGTGATGATCTGGTGTCCGTGCACTGACCTCACGACGGACACGCAAAGGTCAAAACAGCAGAGACAGTGGAGTGATCATAACAATCTTTGCTTCCTTAATAAAAACCAATTTAATCCTTTTCAAAAGTTATCACTGCGAGTGTCATTGTAGGAAGAGTCATATTGGTTGTTTTTGGAGGCAACTTACTCAAGTACTAGAGGACTGATAGTAAAACTAAACTAAAACACTTGTTTAAAGTTGGAAAGATCATCGTCTTGGTTAAATATTGAAATGCAGAGCCAGCATTAACGGTCGTCTCAGACGAAGCTGTGTTCCTCAGCATCAACTCTAAATGCTTTCAAGTTCCTCTCCAGACTACTTCCTACTTGCTCACTGAGAAATCTGGATCAGGTCTTGTGCCCCCCGCCAACCACCGCTGCTTCCTCCAGGTCGACAGGTGAAACATCAGAGAGACTCATCATTCATCGTCAGCGGCGGCACTGGGTATTTACTGGAAACTGTTGAGTGGTCCTGTATAAACAGGACACTGAGCTGTCAGAGGGTGAAGTAAGAACCTGAACTAGTCTGACGGGTCTCTAAAACAAACAGTGAGTTATTAATACTGTATGTCTGCGGTGAGACTAAAACGAAGGCACCAATCTGCTTTGGTTGCATAGATAATACGTTTTATGGAGACTGCCTTTGACTAGAGAGGCAGACAGAGTCGCCAGAGGGAGAGGAGGTGAGGAAGAAAGGTTCAGCGATGGAAGATAGAAGTCCAGAGGAAATGTCACCGGCCCCCGCGGAGGCAAACGTATGGTCTCAGTATGAACCTACACACATGCGCAGACGCACACGCTTGGGTATTGCAGAGATGATGGGGACTTGAAGAACCTGAAAGGTTAATTAGTCACCATGGGGGGAAACTCAAAGGGTGTCAGCTCAGACTCTCCCTCATCAGTCTCTTGCTGTCTCCAGGCCTCAGCTCCCTGCTGCGTTTTTTGATTTCAGGCTCAAGGAATAGACCACTTGTGATCTAAATTAAGAAGTTGAATAAAAAATAATGGGTTAGCTCATTACCAAGAAAGGGTGGGGGGGAGGAAATTGACAGAAGCCTGGAAAATACAGATAGAGACTGAAATCCAGATATGCTCACAGCGTGGGAGCAGGTCTGAGGGTTACGTATACATTCGTTCATCTGCCCAGGTAGCTACAAACTGGACTATTTCACATGCTCTAATTGACGCGTAGTACCACTTACTGCGCCCAACCCATCAATCAGTCTCTACTGAAGTACAAATCTCATAAGTCTCTGGGGCTTCCCTCACTAAGACAGGCTCAGACGACGAGAACAGATAAAGACGGATTCTTAATTCAAACTTTGAAGTAAATGCATCTTTGGACAATTATACAGTGTGAAAACAAACTGCAAATATTGACCTACGAAGGTTAATTAAAAGGTACAAAGGCTTCTTCTTCTAATTTGATGTCCCAGACAGGCCTGTTTATAATTCACTTAAGTGGTATGGTTCATTTTGACAGCGTTCTCGCATTCTGTGAAGATACTGATTGGCCTGAAGAAAACGCTAATTAAAGGTCAGAAGTAAAAAAAAAAAAATTTAAAAAACAGCTGCAACACTGTCCAGTTTTAATGAAAGTTAAACAAACCAAGGGTCTTGTTGCTGATTAGTCCAATATTGTGCCTGCATTGTGTCATAGAGAGCTTGTTATGTACATGTTAGCACCCAGTCACAGCAGCAGTGTCAGAGCCGCATCATATTATTGCCGACTGTCACAACAACAAAACACAAGCATCAAGTTAAGAATATCTCATCAGGATGAAGAGCAACTCTTCAGCTGTTTTCTCAAAGAAAAAACATGGCCATCTTTGTTGATGTCCCATATAGTATCAAAGTTAATCTCTGTGTCTGTTTTTGATTATAAAGCAGGTCTAGTTTCAATATTAATACAGTGTTAAAAGTTAAGTATCAAAGCGCTCAGTCCACAGAGAAACGCAGATCAGAAACTGATCTTTAAAACCAGCCGGACCAAGACTTCTGTAACTTTGTGATGTCACAACAAAGCAGTCACAGCTCTCAGCCATGCCCCAAGCCCCGCCCACCTGGACCCCACCTGAAATCTGCTATAGTTTTATTCAATCACTCAGAAAAACGGTCAGCCAATCAGAAGAGAGGCTCAGAGCCTGTTGTAACTAGAGCTCCGGAGAGAAGCCTGAGAGAGGAAATGTAAAACTGCACCGACACACTTTTTTGGTGCCTAAAACAAACAAATATATCTTGACCACAGGAAAAGTGTAACATATGGGACCTTTTAATGACTTCCTGATGACAGTGGAGGGTTTTTCAGCCTGTTGAGGAGCGCGTATTGACTGGACAGTGATAAAAACCGAGCGAGTGGCTGTCACACTCGGAGAGTTCAACAGCACATAAAAACCAACACTTGACAAACAGATGAACAGACACAGTAGTGGTGCTTACAGTAAGTTGTTATTATCTACAGGACAGATATTGAAAAGGATTTTGGATATTACAAGTGAGTGGCGTGGAGACCCCTCGTAGACGGGGACAGTGTGTAGCATGTGTCTTATGCCGGCGGGCCACAGTGGCGAGACATAAATATATTCTAATAGCTGACAGCTTCACTGTTGGTCTTTGGCCATTAAAGTAAATGTTATCTCATTGGTTGTCTAGATGCAGGCGATGGATTTATTCATTTGTTTTTTTTAATGTTAAATACTTCAGATAGTTGATGACTTTCCTGTGGTAAAGAGACGGAGGTTCAACCAGTAGAATTATTGCGGTTGGAAGTTGCTAAGCTAAGGGTACAGTCTCTTTTTGCTCACATATTTTTGCTGAATAGCTAATTATAAATGAGTTATCATTATTACCCCATTATATGTGTGTGTGTGTGTGTGTGTGTGTGTGTGTGTGCGTGTGTGTGCATTTCCCCAATGTATCCTGAAAAACCAATTTGCTCATCTACTTTGAATCCACACAATACCACTGAATCTAAATGCAATCCTAATGTTTCCTCGTTCCACAGTTTCGAATTTAATGGGAAATTGTAAAGTCTGCCAGCGCTCAGCAGATTTGGAAAGTTATGTTGAATGATTGATAGTCAGAATCCAATAATCATAAAAGTCTGTGACCTTCTGGCTCTTTCCCACAGTTGGCTGAAGTCGACTTAATATGGATCACTCACTAGTCTTGACTAAGAGACGTGGAAAATGCCACCGACTGTCCCTGAAGAATCATCCAGACAGCTGAGGAAGTATTAGTCAACATTAGAATAGTTCCCAGAAATTTCCTTTCAAACCAAAGTCAGACTGAGATAAAATGGCTTCAGATGCTGCATTCAGATTGTCTTCCTTTGGTCCACTGTGGCTCAGACTGAGGCGCGGTACCACTGGGGATTAACACAGGGATGCAGTATTTCCCACTGGTCTTATCTCAGACTGAAGGCTCGGTTCCAAATGAAATAAAACGCTGCAACAAATCGCTGCAAATGAATTTTAAATAACAGGAATCTTAAAGTCTAACTGTATATACGCATGGAGGCTGCAGGGAAAGCTTCTTCTCTACCCCTGATGTCAGTATGAGCCAACAGTGGCGCTCAGCTCACGACTTTGTAGAGCTGAAAATAGAACAACAGCGATGGAATACATTTCTCAGTCTCGTTCTCAGTCTCTCACCCTTCTCGAAAACTCGCCGCACTGTCGGGACGAGGCTCAGATGCACGTCGCCGGACACTCAGGCGAATAAACAGGCTGAAAGAAAAAAGCTGTAGCCTTGTTAAAATCTCACATATGGGCTGAAAACAGGCGCAGGCTGAGTACAGTTTGTTTTCTGTTTTTTTTTCATGAACCAGTTCAGTTTATTTTGAGCCATTTAATAGATTATACAGCATCACATCGCCTCCTTAGAGCAGAATAGCAACCAAAATTTAGCAATTTAACACATGAATTTGATTGATGGCTTTACTTTTAGTCCCTTTGCAAACATCACTTCTCTCTACTTTCTCTTTCTGCTTCTTTTTTCTTTTGTGAGTGTGTGTTTAAAGAAACTCTCTCCCAATAGTACTCGGCTCTGCCTTTGATTATTGGAGAAGACAGAGCATCTGAATTCATCCACCAGGCCATTAATCTGTGACTGGGTCTGAGAGATGAGGGAGCCTTCAGTGGAGACCCGCGGGGGAATTATCTGCTCGCTTCAGCCCCGCCACAGAGACCCACTGCTGGGGTCTGACCACACTCGCCAGCGGCCACCTGGGGCAGCGACTGTGGACACTGATGCGGAGAGAAACTCGACTGATGCAACAGACAGTTTCTGAATTTACTTAAATGTTGAAGCCATGTTTCTTACTGTTGTGGGCTTCAAGAAAACTTTAATAAGAAGAGAACTAACCTCAACATCTTCCACTGACACAAGAAAGAGTTTGGAGCAAAGACTAACTTGTCTTGTGATGTCACAAGCTTCATTAACGATATCTTCAAAATGGAAAAAAAACAAAAACATTTTCAAGTCTGCCACGAAACAACTAGCTAACTAGCTAACTAGCTAACGGCGGTCCAGCTGTACCGTCTTCCTGCTTTCCGATGCCCAGAGGACGTATTATAACCTCGTGTTGTAAACGCAACAATGATTGAAGCTCTCAGCAAGACGGGTAAGTAAACAGCTGTTAATGCTAACGTTAGCTACGTAGCAAAACTTACAAATAGCTTTTTGAGATCTGCACAGTAGTCTACATTTTAAACCTTTGAATTAATATTTTTCAATTTTTCTTTTAGTCTCTGTCTCTGTATCTAAAGCATTGTAAAGCACAGGTGATGCTAACGTTGGCTTTGTAACAATAGCTCCCTTTTTAAAATGTTATGAAACTACTTACTTTTATTTGAGTATCATGATCATGATCTTGATTTCTGTACGCTAAAGAAAATCTACATTTACTTTGATGCTATTCCTTGAAACTCAAATTTAACATTTGATCTTTAAACTGTCAGATGTTTTAACTTGGTTAACATTTCTGAGGTGGATGGGGGCAAGTGACAGATCCTTAAAGAAAGATAAAAGACTTGACTCATTAGAATTTAATGATAACTGTAGTTGAGGGATGTCTATTCTCTCCTTTGCTCCTGCTGGTGATTCATTATGAACATCTCTCATTTGACGCCACACATCATTTTTCTTGATGTTGGCTCTTTCTTTTTTTTTCTTCATATTTTCTTGTCCTCCAAACTGAGCTGAGGTTGTATGAGAGCTGCTGACATGTGATGGATGAAGTCATCACTGTCCTTACTGGCACAAAAGAAAGAAGGTTATTGGGGGGAAATCAAGTTTTAAGGCCGGAAAAATCGGCATACACGTTTGACCTTTTTTACTGAAACAACCACAGCACCTGTGTTTACATGCTGCTGCTCTGGTGTCACATCGCTCTCCCACACACTATTATATTTTCGAACCAAGTCTGTGTGTGAATGTGTCAGAACGGTGGTGAGTGGCGACAAACATCAAACCATCAGCGCAGGGACCTCGGCGGCTGCGACTATGAAAAGCTTCTGTGAAAATATCCCTAAACCTTTTTCTTTCTTTCTTTCTTTTTTTAAACATTGTAATCCATGTCATGTGTGCTTGTGCTTATTCTCTATTTTACTGTATGGGTAATGCTTTTGTTAGGCTACTTATGGAATTATGTCTACTTATACAAAGTGAAGATCCTGGGTATGAAGTAGAAGGTTATGGAAATATTGGGAGTCATGGTTGGGGGTGGGGGTGTGGGGGGGTGTTAGTATTAATGTTTTATATTTTCTCTTAATGGGATGATCGGTGCTTCTACTATACAAATGAGTTGCTGTTGAGTTTGACATAAGAAATATAAATGAAACATTTCTCCAGCGAGTATTGCAGATATTACTCATGTACATGAACTTTTTCTTAGAAATCATTGGAATTTCGATGTAAGAGTTATGTAGTGGTACGTAACGAGTACAACAGCTGAGTCCTGTGGGTTGACCTTTGGTCCTGTAGCTACTCTTTATTTACCTCAGCATCAATGATTGAGCCTCCTGTTCAGCTGAATTCAATATTAAATGACTTGAACGGCGCGCCAGCCAACAAAGTGTGATACTACTGAGCTTTAAGTGTTGATTTTTAATGTGTGAAAATAGAAATATGGTGAGAAACTTGTTAGTTCTAGTACAGCGGCTGTTTTAAACAGACTTTATTTGCACCGCCAGCCAGGACAGGCGCAAAGGGCTGACTGACATTTGTATAAAGTAGGGATTTAGTTATCTACATATCGCTTCTTCCCTCTCTTACTCAGGACTTGTCTGCCGGCTTTGGTCCGCGGTTCCTGTCTGCGTTTCATCCAGCTCGCTTTTATCTGGGTCTACATCCTCCTGGAGACTCAGCCAGTGTTCGCAGAGTCTTTGTTCATAACTGTTTTAGCATCATGTGTTTTCTATGACTAACTGCAGCACCCACTCTCAGCACCTCTGCTCTCTTTCTTCTCTCTCTGTGTGAATGATGGGCTGGAGTTTGCCTCAGAGTGTGTGTGTGTGTGTGTGTGTGTTTGTGTGTGTGTGTGTGTGTGTAGTTTTATCTTCTTTCCATGGTTCAGAGCTGGTTTTGTGGTCGAGGCTGTAGCAGCTCTTGGCAGCATGTGAAAGTTGCCTGATGTTTTCTTTATTGATCCACATTATTCCCACTATACACCTGCACCTTCTGCTTTCAACTCTTTGACTTAAAACATTTAATTTGCACTGACTGTACCAGGGTTTTTTCTCTGCACAGGCCCTCTGAAGTGCACGGCTGAATATTGTGTTTGTTTCACTTCAGTTTGTCACCTTGTAATTCTTGTTTGCATATTTTATATTTCTACATTTTATAATTCTACCATTGCTACCTGTGTTATAAGGAATCGTTCTTCGTTTAAACTGGTGGTAATACACTTTTTTTTTCTTTTAATATGTTTTAATCCTGTTTTGTCACCATCAAAAATCGACGTCTAAAGATAGAGGCTCTCCAACAACGTGAACAACCACACATGTCGTTTTCTTTTCCAACCGTCTGATACGACCCATGGGAATGTGTCCTGAAATGACGGCAGCAGGTATATATACCGGACCTTGGTTGTCGTGGTTACAATAACAAACACGCACACCGTACCGAGAGCGGCGTCACCATGGTGGACGCTCGGTTAGGTTTAAGAAAAGATCACGATTTGGGTTAAAATAAGTACTTCCTCAACATTAGATGATCTTTGTTGTCATGGTTACAATGATGACAACATAGTTAACAGTCATGGATAATACAAACAACATAAACAGCTACTTTCACATGGGAATCGAACACCGCTCTCCCGTGTCGTGTTCATCCATCCACCACAACCTCCTCCTGACGTGGACTCTGTCTCTCTGTCTCTCTCTCTGTCTCTCTGTCTCTCTCTCTGTCTCTCTGTCTCTCTGTCTCTCCGTCTCTCCGTCTCTCTGTAAACTACGTCACCGACACTTTTCTCTTTGCTCCTGTCTTTATAACTACGACCACCAGATGTGGCTTAACAACAAAACCACCTATGGTCTCAGGCTGTCATATCTCACAAAGTCATTTTGGTAAAGCTCGTTGGGAGAGAAGCATAATTTGGGTTTCCACTCATTTTAAACCAAATTTAACCAATAAATAATAATAAAAAAACATTACACGTACCAGCTTTTTACTGATGCATACATCATGTGTGACCACTGTTATTCTGTCATCCGCATATCTGATCATAAATCATAAGCATCAATAAATCCAACACCAGTATTCTTCAATATAACTGCATATAGAATATACGTCAAACATAAAAAGCTCATAGTAAACTTATAATTTATCCCAGCATGCTAGGCAGAAGCTGATTTAGTTCCCATGCAGAGCCTCCACTGGTGCTTTGGAACACAGTCAAGAAGCTTGTATAAGGGCCCTTCCCTTGGCATTTGATGGATGAACCAATGTAAAAAAAAAAAAAAAAAGTAGGGGTAATAAAACACCACAACACTGAAGATATATTTTTTTTACTTCAATTTTGCATTCCAATGATTTGAAATTGTTTCCCTGCGCACGGTGTGTCGATCTCCGCTACCTATTCACCCGATGAGCGAGCACTATCTGAGGAGAGGATTTATGCCTGCATCATTTGGCAGTTCGTCTTTGTGATAGCAAAGATATGAAAAATGTGTTCCTGTGAGAGAGCAATTTATAATTATTTTTCCAGTAGGGTTCCTGGAGAAACACTCTGGTGGAGGAGACACAGAAAATAATAATTAGTTGAACAGAAATGTGTGACACGTTCAACACACTCCCCCTTTTTTCTCTCAGCCAAACACGCACGCACATGCACGCACGCACGCACACACACACACACACACACACACACACACACACACACACAAACACAGATTTTGGTATTAATCCAGTTGATTGTGTTCTCATGCACAATTCACCAGTATTTTTCAACAGCCTTAATGAGCCTTGCCCAACCTCATGGTCAACAAACCAACCTCACTGTGTTTCCTTCCCCTTCTGCACCTCTCTACATTTCACGCAGGTTAATTAGGCGTTTTCTTTTCTTTTTTTTTTTTCTTCTTCTACTCTCCAGAGATGCACGTATACATTTTTTTTTCTGCTTTTCAACGTGCACACTTGCCCTTATGGGGGCAGGTTAGCGTGTGGAGTCAGGTCTCAAGGACACCAACCTGACAATGGATGAGGACTGTTAATATAATGCAATTCAAAAATGCATTATATTTTCCTCCCCAGTTGTGGTGCTTCATGTCCCCCTCTCCCTGGCCTTGTATACAGCCCCTTCATGGCTGGAGTGAGGCCCCGACTGCCAGTGTAATATAATCCTTCACCTCCCATAGCAATTACAGAGCAGAAAGACACACACACACACACACACACACACACACACACACACACACACACACACACACACACACACACACACACACACACACACACACAGTGAGATAGAGAAACGGTGAAATCTAATGTGATCTAATATGAATTGTGAACTGTGGATCTCTGCACCGCTGCAGCTGGCGCTTTAGCTGAATTGGTGGGTGTTGTCCTCTGAGATGGTTTGAGCTCCTATGTTTATTAACTGGACCATATCATCATGACACCTCCACATCAGTGCACATATCTACCTGTCTGCCTGTTCATTAGAGTTTACTTCTCTCCGTCTAGATTTGATCGATTTGGAAATGCAAGAAGCTTATTGATTGATTGACTGATAATACTGATATGAATGTGGGTTAGAGCACTATATAATAAATCTAATTACACAGAAAGGGCATTGAGCGTCACTGCAACCCAATCAGACCATACCAACACACACACACAACTCCAACATGTCGCAGAGTCTCTCAGGTTGAGTGCAGGGTTCAATAAACTTCGCAATTAGAGAAGTCATGAAGCGATGAAGCTGATGATGATGGCTGAGATTTGCCTTGTGCTGCTGCCGCCGCCGAGCTTTATTAACAAACCGTGATGAATTTTCCGAGAGTGGCCTCTCGGTGTGGCACGCTCACGACGTACAGGAAGCAGCAGGAGGGAAAACAAGACGATGATTTGCCACCGCCACTTTAAAATAATTTGAACCCACATTAAAAATCTAATTACTAAAAAGTCTGACTTTACAAATACATACATTAACATACGTCAATCATTATTTGTAAGTTAGGTCGACTCGATTAGAAGGGAAGGGAACTCCACATGGGACAAATTCCCATTTGTCCTATTTGTAACTACCACTAGTAGCTCAGCATGTCCCCCCCCCCCCCATCAACAACATGACAGGAATGCTGTATTAAACCTCAGTTGGAGAATGATGGTGTTCTGTTGGAGGTAATTCCTTCAACTTTTCCTGCCTGTTTTTTCAATCTTAAATTCCTTGGTATTTATTACACCGTGGCAAACAGGACGAACTGTATCTGTGTCACAGTGCAGCCATCTGGAATATGGCTTCACATGGAATATGTGAAATGTAAAATATAGAGTAGTTTGCACCGCAGAGCCAGATATACGCCTCTGGTGACACCCTGGACCCCACAGAGCTGATGAGGCTAAATTCAAATCCTTATGCAGCTGTGGTGAAGAAAAATCAATTAGACAGCAGCAGTAAATGAGGCCAGTGTGTTTGTTATGTGAAACTCTGAGGATTTCTTTTTTTTTTTCTCTTTGTTGTTTGTGTGTGTTTGTGTGTGTGTGTGTGTGTGTGTGTGTGTGTGTGTGTGTGTGTATTGGCTGGATGTGCTCCACTCTTTCTGGCTGAGTCTTGTTCACTTTACATCTGGGCCGCGGTGGAACAAAAGGGCAGACACCCAAGAGGCAGCGCGAGCATTAGCACAATGATTATGATCCCGCACGCACGCACGCACACTAACACGCGCACACACACACACACACACACACACACACACACACACACACACACACACACACACACACACACACACACACACACACACACACACACACACACGCTATATATTTCTTTTGCTATATACACATGCTAGCAGCAGAGTCACAAAGCACAGCGGCTTGATTGTGACTGAGATGCAGAGATTAAAAGGAGCAAATGAAAAAGAGAAGGAGAGAGACAAAGAGAGAGGGAGAGAAAAGCAAATGGAAAAATTAAAGAGAAGTGGGGATGGCAGCTGGTGCTTCCCACCAGCCTCCTGCTGCCTGATTTCTCTCTCTGTCTTCTCTCTTTATCTTGGTCTTTCACAGCCTCATTTCCACCCTCCATTGCCCCGGCGCCTTTAGACTTTCATTCCCCATTAAGCTTCAATATCTATCTATCTATCTATCTATCTATCTATCTGTCTGTCTGTCTGTCTCTCGGTCTGTCTATCAGGACAGGGATTGGTGAAATGAAAGTGAAGCAGTCATACTTCTATCAGACTCTAAATTTAGCTCCCGCTGCAATGCAGGTGACAACCCAAAGCCAGCAGCAACACACTCCCACTCTCTCACACACACTCTCTCACACACACACACACACACACACACACGCAGCCTAGCCACCAACAGAGTGAAAAGAAAGCATCCCAGCTGTTTCTGTAGCAAAATGAAAAGGCACTTTAATCTGCCAGTCTCCCCGACCCTGGTGGCCATCTCGCCTCCTTTTCTCTCCTCTGCACTGAAAAAGGTTACAGGTACCACAGAGCAGCCATCACGCTTCATTTCCTTTCAGACGCATCTCATTTACTGCTCTGTGTAGTTCGCCTGTATGGATTTATGACGTGGGCAGATGCCCTTTGGGTAAATGAAATAAATAAAGAAAAACAAATAAATAAATAAATAAAAGGTTAATGTGCTTGGATTGTTAATACTCTCTCTCTCTCTACACATGTATGCATATATATATATATATATATATATATATATATATACTCTATAAACTCTATATACTTTTTACTTTTTCTTTTTTTTTTTAATTTCTGTTCCGCATCTCCGAGCCGGCTGCAAAGATTGTTTGGAGGTAGAGACCTCTCTCTCTCTCTCTCTCTCTCTCTCTCTCTCTCTCTCTCTCCCCGCCTGCTCTCCTCATCTCTCTCTATTTCTCTCTGGCTCTGTCACTGTGCCAGATTAGTGACTGAAAAGGTACAATTTTCAGTTTGCCCACAAAGAGGAGGAGGTAAGAGGATCTGATTAATGCACATTCCCTCTTTATATATTCATGACTATTTCCTGGAGTCTATTAGAAAGACATGACTTATTCAAGTGGAGGTTTTGATTGAAGTTCTGTCTGTCTCGGCAGTTGACTTTCTATCTTTCATTTTCCAACACTCCTCCCCCTTTTTTTTCTGTGGGTCTGATCCCTGCACCCCCCCCCACCTCCCCACCCACCCTTACCTATCTCCTTCACTCTGTTCTTTAACCCCACCCTGCTCCCCTTTCATTTCGGAGTGCTTCAATTGATTGGATGTGACAGATTATATCCTTTTGGCACCACTTAGCTGAGTCTGGTTGTATGAGAGTGAGGGTTTTGACCCTCCGTGAACTGGTGATGAGAGATGGTTTGGTTGTGACTGTCATCTATTATGTATCTGGATGGAAATGGTGTTGCGAGGATTTTAGTCCGGTGGCCTCCTGCCAACCTGTGAGGCTCTGATTATGCATTCACAGCACTGCAGGACTATTTTAGGGAGCCAAATAACTCTGCTCACTTTGAGGAGTTATGATACTAAAAAAAAGAAAAAAGGGCCTGAATGTTATATATCACTCCAGTTTTCTCCTTTTGTTCAAATGCATCGCTCCCAACTGCAAATGCAAAGATGCAGAGATCAAATGGACTCACTGAACTCGTACTGATTTCTGGTTTCTCTTTACACGATTCTCAGCTGCTGTCTCTAAGTCAAGAGTAAGTCGAGATGCAAAGTCTTCCAGGTCTGAGTGCTGCACAGAGAACATCTTAGTGGGAGGAGGAGTCGTTTCAGGCATCATGGGTTCCAGAGTAAGAGTCAAGTTTATTTTCTGCATAGGTTAATGGTAGGTGACTGCCAGCCGGAGTATTTCCAAGAACTGAAAGACCATTGATCTCCCCTGGTTCAATCATCAGTGCAAAGGATAGCAATCCGCATTAAAGCATTTCTGGTTCTTTGAGGTACAAGCCTATGTATATTTAAAAAAAAGGGGGGGAGGGGAGAAGTACGCCATGATTTCCAGTGAGCAAATCAACATGAAACATTCAACCACCAACAGTTTAACGATCCTGTTATCATGAGATGAATTCAGCTATTATGATGCTGGTTTATTTCTCAGTCCCTGAGAACAGCTCATATAGAGACTGTATGATGATGGCCAGCCCCAACCTGCAGTATCATTCAATTATTCAGGAGACTTCCTGTTTCAAATGTTGAGTAAACATATGTTTTTAAGAGCTCACTCCTTTGGGAGGAATAATAATGAAACAATTCTGACTCTGAAGCAATGCTTTTATTGTGAAAGATGTTCCAATGATTATGATGCACGCTTGGCAGACCTCTAAAACAGCAGACATACGATGCGAAAAAAATAAAACCAGCTCAGTAAATCAGTCAAACGTATAATATGTGACTGTGGGAAACAGCACCAGATGTGAACTGTAACTCAGCAAATTCCAGCTGCATTCTTATCAGTTTCTTAAATTAGCCTTTGATTTGCAGACCCCTGAAGAAGGCTACAGCCTAAAGAAAACAGGTAGTACCATCATCATCATCTCATCGGATGTAGACAGGCACTACTTCTAAGTCCTCTCCCTCCAGTGAGCCAGAGAGGAACAACTTAGTGAGACAGCACTGAAGATGACTGTGGCTGATATTTAAGGAAAAAAAAAAAAAGTGCGGTAAATGTAAATGTCTAACCCACAGTCAGGAGAGCTTGCTAATAAGGACGATACACTCCCTTGTTCTTGGAAACCTGGATTGAAATGATCTTTTTCCAGTGGACTTTGCCACCAGATTAAGATGAGATACACTTAATTGCTCCGCTACTCAGCAGTCGGGAGTTTTTTTGTTTTTTTTCCTCTAAGAACATCAGTATAAAGCCAGGATTTCTTAATGTTGTGCATCGCAAATCTCCCATAAAGCTACCTTTGAGTTCTGTGCTGTTTCTTGAGACGTGGAAAGACAGGATTCACTAAAAGAATACAGTTAAAGTTAAACAAATTCACTAAATGCCAGCCTACTTTTTCCCAACTTTTTTCCAAGGAAACAAAGTTGGCTGTATCTCTCGCTGGCTGCCGGTGCTGCTGGGAGCCTTTCGGGACAGTAGACAGTCTGTGGGCAGCACAGGGAGGCAGATGGCCCTCAATCCTATTACACAGCTCCTTACACAATCTTTCTATTACACACTCTCTCACTTGCACATACACACATATGACATGCAGCGAGCACACATATGCACACACACAAAATGCAGCTATCCCTCTTTCTTCTCAGAGACCGCCCTCGCCAGAAAAAACAAAACAAAAAACTATAGATTTTTTTCTTTTTTTTTTGTCCAATACATAAAACAAACTATGAGAGTGTCAGATCACGACACGTTCATGTAAGTCGTCTTTGGAGCAGCCGCGTATGTCACTTCGGATGGCACTGAAACAACCACCACGCTTCACGGTGTCCCTGAGAGCTCAACGCACTGCGACTTCAGAAAAACACATGCAAATAGACAAAAGACAAATTCAGGAAAACATCTGCATCAATCTGACAACACATGTGCTGCAAATACTTACAACACAACCAGGAGACACAAAAAAAAACCAAAAGTGATGAACCCGCCCGGGGTGCATTTGCTGTTCAATGCTTTTAACTTTAAAAAGTCACAAGACAGTGAACAAGTGCATCCAAGCCTGATTCATCACTTTGTAGTGTCCCCTGGAAACACTTCCACTGTCGTATGTGCTCCTTGCGTTGTGTGTTGTCAAACTGTTGAAGATGTTTCTGAACGTGTTAAGTGTTTTATTCCTGCGTGCATGTCTTCAGCTGCAGTGCATTGAGCTCTCAGGGCCACCGTACATATAGACCATTAAGCTCATTTATCTTGAGAGTTGCTGATCCCTTCAACACAAGTATGGAAAGCGGGAGAGAGCTGCAGCTGCTGTAATCTCGATAGCTTGAGGCATCACTATGTGATGTATGAACTGCGATCTTCCGGTCCCCATGGTACTGCATAGACTTCATCTTGACTGTCAGGGTCGGGCACTCACACATAACACACATTAATTAGTTACGCTGAAAATTCAAACTAATGGAAGACATTCCTCTGAGCAACCTGGGAGCAATATTATAATAATAGTACTCATTTACTGTATATAGCTCACATAGATTTGAATCTTGTAATTTTCTATTTACAGTACTCATCTCATAATTATCAATGTAAATGCATGAGTTACTAACATGTTTGAGGTCCTGGAATATTACTTGCTGTATGTGGCTCCTGGATCATGGCATTATTCAGTTTGCAAAATTGTATTTGTATTCATGAAACTCGTGAATGCAGACATTACCACCTGTTGCATCCGGCAGAAGGCAGACCGTCCTGCTCAACACGTATGAGTAAAGAGCGGCGACAGGAGTCAACACAATGATAATGAGTCATGCAGAGAGGGGGGAAAGTCGTTAGTGTTGACTGAGCATGTACACGTTCTCGGCCCGCAACTGTTTGACTCCGCAGAGCAAGTGTTGCCCATCAATTTGTGGAGAGGCGATATGTGTACACAGCTGTACTCCAACGATAGCCTCTCATGCCTGTGAGCCCAGAAGCTGGAGTACTTAGACGCCCCCTCAACATACACACACTATGCCCAGGCGGGTAAACACCAAAATAGCTAAGAGCCTCTGAACGCTGCCAAAATGCTCATATTCAAATGTACCATGAAGAATAACGGTGGTTCGACATTAAAAGCCATTTTTATGGGCCCTCCTAAACATATATATCCCCAAAGTACAAAACCATAGTAGTAACACGCCAAAATGCACAAGTAAACAAAAGCTGCGTATTGGGAACATTTGCTATTCACTTTTACCAAAAGTCATTTAGCTTGTAGAGCTCACAAAGCTGCCGTTAATTAATTTTTGTTCATTAACACAGCACTCTCATCCCATCCCACCGACTCAGTGGTAGTATTGCTGGCTCCGCCCGCTCCCTTCATATAAGGACAGGTTTACAAAGCTGATTTAGACCTCGAGTTAGAAATGTTTCACAGTGAGTGGTTTAGTTTTTCCAGGTGTGATATCACAGTGAGGGACAGCTCACAGTACCTGCTGCACGCCTCATCAGCGCTCACTGCCTGTGAAATCTTCCCTGGGCTTCCTCATGTATAAAGACGCGAGGTGTAAAGAAGGGCTGGCATTACGCTGTGCCTGCTGGTATGTGGCGTCTGAAAGGACGCCGCCAGAGCAAAAATGCAATTTTTGGGTAGTGGTGCATTACTGCGTTCAGTGTAAACAGAAGCCGCTGGTTTACACGACAAACAACCAGCGCATTAGGCGTAATCAGAAGCTAAAGATACCCCCCACCCCCGTCCTCCCCCGGTTCACTCTTCCATCTCAGACCCAGTGAGGAGTCCGGCTGCTTAAAGACTCTCAGAGCAGCAACAAGTTAAAACAAGGGATCGTTGTGTTCTAACTGGGCGAAGAAGCAGATCAGCAGGGGATTATGGGAGAAACTAAGGGGCAGTAGATAGAAGACTGTAGGAGATGGTGTTGAGAACACCTGCTATCACCGAGGCAACAGGAGGCCACAGGACTGCAGTCACGAAGGTACCTATTGATCAATTATAGTGTGGGAGCCACAATGTGTGCATGAGTTTTAGCCATTGTGATAAGGAAACTGGTAAATGTTTAATTTTAGGCACTAATCTGTAGTTTTATTCTTCTGGGGAGGCTTAAACACCCCCCCCCCCTCCCCAAATATCGCCTCTTTTATTAGAGCCGCACTCTGACGTGGCTGAACTTTAATTTCTTTATGGATTCAAGTTAAAACACAAATATTTAACTTTTTGAAATTGTCTTTGTTCCTTGTGTTAGGTAACACATTAATGCAAGTCACGCACACATGTTCAACTGACCGTCACATGATTGATGCAAACCTCACCGCAATGAAAAGGTCACATTAATAACCGTCCTAATGATGGAACCGTCTCCGTCACTGCGAGGGGCGCTCAGGAGTTCGCCCAGGGCAAAGGCTCCCGGCACAACATACCTGCCACCCAGCAGGTCTGATCACACACACACACACACAGGTGTACGGACATGTAGTGTGGTGCCCACCTGACGTCCAATATCTATCCTGACAGACACGGCTCACACACACACACTCACACTCACACACACACACTCACAACGTCACCACTGACCCAGTTTTCTGGTACCTGGGGGAAGTCGCCTATCCTCAAAGCAATTTGCTCCTCCATCCATTTATATTCAGTGGATTGAAGGAGGGCTGATGCTGAGCTGGAAGCAGTCTGAACTGTGAACTTTAAAAATGTTTTAAATCTTTTAGTCATGTATCGTCCAGACAGCGCAGCACTGGAACTTGAAGCAGTACGACACGTAACTCTGGGCGGCGGGGTGCAGAGGGATGCCAGCGTTCGTGCCCCTGAAATGGACGCAGTAGCCCTGCTGACAAGGTCAGGACCCAGGTCATGAGACGATCACTGAATCTCAACTAGCTCCTGAGGGACTTCTCTGGAGATGCTGCTGTTCTCTGACCTTCATGTAAGCAAAAAAAAAAAAAAAAAAAAGATTCACACTTGGAAATCAATGACGCATGATTTTTATTTATTTAATCTACTCCTTCTTTTAGTGTTTGTTCAGTGGAGGACTACAGACAGCCCCTCCCCCCTTTGTTCTAACCCCCACTGTGCATGTGCCCTGACCAAGGACAGCAGGAAAAATCACACCCCTTATTGGCTTCCTAGTCCATTAACAAAGCCAGCTGTGGTAACTGGACTGCACAGCCAGTTCACATGTACCTCTATCAGGGCCCAGTCCTTGCAGTAGTGGGTGGGAAACCCTGTGCAAATACAATTTTAAGAAAATGTTTTGTAAAGTAAATAAAAATACTGTTTTTCCTTTTTGTTGTGTCAAGCTTAGCTAGCCATGGCGTGTCTGACTATGGAAGAGCCGTAGACATCATAACTATCGACCCACTGAAGCAAATCATACGTGAGAGGTTTGAGTTCATTCAAGCACCAAAACAAATTAAAGCCACATAACTCGATTTTGTTTTTTTTAACCCTCCCACGCCCTTCCGTCCTAAAAGTTGTTATTTCATATTCCTCCAGTCCTTCATAGCCTCGTCTACAGCTGGACCAAAGCACAGCACTCGGCCTGAGAATTAATCTTTTTTTATTCAGTAAGCATTTGGACTTATGATGATGATGATGATGATGATGCTGATGATGATGATGCCAGGTTCAAAACTCTCCTTTAAAGCTCAATATAAGTTTTAAAAGCGGACCCGTCAGCAGCGAGTGAGATCTGTTGATGATCCAACACAAGACAGACCCAAGGAGCCGTTCGATTCGTTAAGCAGATATTTGAGCGGGGCGAGGTTGCCGTGGTTACCGTCTGTCGCCTCGGCATGGGGTGGGCAGCGCTTTTCTAGTTCTCAGCAGTTTGTGGTCTGTTTCTTTTTTTTTTTCTTACCCTGTACTCCGTCTCTTTCACACAACACACACAGCCCAGAAAGACACATGCACGCAAAGAAAAAAACAACATATGTGTGAGAGAGGGACGAGAATAAATTGTTACTGTGACAGAACGGAAGACGGGACATATACACGGGAAGAACGGCTCATTCTGTTGTTGGTCTAACACGACTGCTCATTTTATTTTGTTGCATCAGAAACACTGATAGTGAACTTTTTAACTTGTCACACGTGTTAAAATGTTAATTATTTAGGCCGTGTAGAGAGTTCTTGCACGGGGGGGATCAGCTGATAGCGCCGAAGCAGGTCGGCACGGCGACCACAACAACGGACACTGTGGCAGGAGTAGACGCAAGAGGAGGCAGAGGAGGATGGAAGAGCCGGGTCCGGACAAACAGAGACTGATGGAGGAGAGGAGATAAAAGCCATATCTCCCTTCTATCATCACGGGCAACATGAGATTGCTGGACAACATGATGGACGAGCCGGCGGCCCTTGTTAGGAATCAGAGGGACTTCACTGAGTGCAGACTCATGTATTTCACTGAGTCATTGGCTGCAGGAAGATACTCCGGATCCCATCACGATACCATCAAGGGTTTTCAGGCGGTTCGGGCAGCATCCATACTACATACCCGGGGGGGGGGTTCTCGAACGCCATTTTGGTGGTTGTTAACCCGGCAACCACATGTGACATCATCCCCTTGGTTACCAGGGGAACTCAATGAAGCGATAAGGGAGAAATTTTGCACATTTGTACATTTTTCTTTTCCCTTGCTGCATATTTATCATTATTACTATTTTACAGTAGTTTTTTACTTTTATACTTACTTACTTCCTCTTACCTAACTTCCTTTCCTAACTGAGACTGGTGCTCACACACACACACACACACACACACACACACACACACACACACACACACACACACACACACACACACACACACACACACACACACACACACACACATAAATCCAAAGATACCGCGTCATTAATCAAACTAAAGCTGAACATCACAGGTGAAAGACAAGTATTTGTGTGTTTTCCTCAACCTCAGACACTGTTGACAGCCACCCTGGTGCTACACACACTCCCCTGGCCAGCATTACACACATACACACACACACACACACACACACACACATAAATCCAAAGATACCGCGTCATTAATCAAACTAAAGCTGAACATCACAGGTGAAAGACAAGTATTTGTGTGTTTTCCTCAACCTCAGACACTGTTGACAGCCACCCTGGTGCTACACACACTCCCCTGGCCAGCATTACACACATACACACGCACACGCGCACACGCACACACTCAAATACTCATGTTCACTCGTTTCATCCTCTCTGAGCCTATCTTTCTCCCTTTATTCCCGTACTCCTCCTCTCCTCTTTCACTCGCCTCTCTTGTGGGAGTTGAAGAACAATAGATGATGAATGAGAGGAGCCATGTAGGCTATGTGAATCAGACAGGTCTGTATTTATAGTGGCAACCCACCTCTCTCCATCACCAGGTACTCCACATTGGCTAGCGCGGTGAGCGGCGTTTAGCCAAAGTGGTATTACACTGCCTCGAGCACATGCAGTCAATATTTTCAGTGCATCGAGGGATTAAAAACACAGAGGGTGGCGGCAAATGAGGGAAACTTCATCTTGGCAGTCGTAAGACCGCACAACATGGACTTCCCATGTAATGTTCAAAAGGGTTTATCCTTAATGCTTTGTGAGAAACAGGAGCATGTGGACTTTAGTGTCAAAGAAGGGTTTAATCCTTAATGCTTTGTCAGTTCGAGTGGTGGCTTTCAAATCAAGTGTTGTTTTTCAATTGAACCTGCGCGGACTCGATCGTTTTAAGTTGGAATTTAAAGATAAACCTCAAACCTAACACCGCTGTGGTCGCCGCTATAGAGCGCCACAGGGATGACCTATTTTTGTAGGCCAGCCCAGATGTCACCATCACCCTGGTTGCCTCAACAAAAAGCCAACAGGATTTGTACATTGGCTTTTGGATTACTGCAAAAAAAATATACTCTGTGACAAACAACAGTTTATGATACTGACATATTTTGTTGTGCAGGATAATCTTCACTAATGAACAGTAAATGTATGATTTTTGAAGCTTAAATACAGGCACCAGAAGTAAAAAGCCAATGTTAAGCTATAAAGCAACTACAGCACGGTCACGTGAACTCAACGTCGCCCCCCACTGAACTTACCTCGTCACTGTGATGACGTTTAACCCCCAACATCTTTCTCATTCAGCCACGTGTTAGCAACTGGCCTTTCTTAAGAGACGTGAAAGCTTAAAAAAAACACAACAGTATTTACCGACGTATTTTATGTCGTAGGATAAAACATGAAAATTGGAACCATACGTGCTAAAATTCAAACTGCTTTCCTGGTTTTTACGACTCATTCCTGCGGTACTCTGTGACGGCTTAAACTCCAACTTAAACCTTGAAAAAGGTTTGGTTAAGTTTAAGCCTAACATCATAGGTTTGGGTTTATACAGGTGAAACTCAAAAAATTAGAATATCGTGCAAAGGTTTGTTTATTCCAGCAATTAGATTTACAAGATGAAACTAATGTATGACATAGGTTCATAACATGCAACTCAAGATATTTCAAGCCTTCATTTGATACAATTTTGATGATTATGGCTTACAATTTATGAAAACCTCAAATTGAAAATCTCAAAAAATTAGAATATCACATAAGATTAATAGAAAGGGGATTTTAAACAGATAAATATTGGCCCTCTGAAAGGTTTAAATCTTGCATGTGTACTTAGTACTTGGTTTGGGCCCCTTTTGCATGAATTACTGCCTCAATGCAGCGTAGCATGGATGCTATCAGCCTGTGGCACTGCTCAGGTGTTATGGAAGACCAGGATGCTTTGTTGTTCGGTCTCATGTCTCTCATCTTTCTCTTGGCAATGCCCCATAAAATCTCTATGGGGTTCAGGTCTGGCGAGTTTGCTGGCCAATCAAGCACCGTTATCTGATGGTTATTTAACCAGGTTTTGGTACTTTTGGCAGTGTGGGCAGGTGCCATATCCTGTTGGAAAATGAAGTCAGCATCTCCATTAAGCTTGTCTGCTGAAGGACCCATGAAGTGTTCTAAAATCTCCTGATAGACAGCTGCGTTGACTCTGGACTCAATAAAGCACAGTGGACCAACACCAGTAGATGACATGGCTCCCTAAACAAACACAGACTGAGGAAACTTCACACTGGACTTCATGCATCTTGGATTGTGTGCATCTCCATTCTTCCTCCAGACTCTGGGAACTTGGTTTCCAAATGAGATGCAAAATTTGCTCTCATCGGAAAAGAGGACTTTGGACCACTGAGCAACAGACCAGTTCTTTTTGTCTTTAGCCCAGGTAAGACGCTTCTGACGTTTTTTGTTGTTCAGGAGCGGCTTGATAAGAGGAATACGACATTTGAAGCCCATTTGCAGGATCAGTCTGTGTGTGGTGGCTCTTGATGTACTAACTCCAGCCTCGGTCCACTCCTTGTGAAGTTCCCCCACACTTTTGAATGGCCTTTTCCTGACAATCCTCTCCAGACTCCGGTCATCCCTGCGGCTTGTGCACCTTTTTCTTCCACACTTTTCCCTTCCAGCTACCTTTCTATTAATGTGCTTTGATACAGCACTTTGAGAACATCCAACTTCTTTTGCAATTACCTTTTGAGGCTTTCCCTCCTTGTGGAGGGTGTCAATGATGGGTTTCTGCACAACTGTCAGGTTAGCAGTCTTCCCCATGATTGTGAATTCTACTGAACCAGACTGAGAGATCATTTAAAGACTCAGGGACCCTTCACAGGTGTTTTGGATTAATTAGCTGATGAGCGTGTGACACTTTGAGCCTATAGTATTGAACCTTTTCCAAATATTCTAATTTTCTGAGATTTGGAATTTGGGGTTTTCAAAAACTGTAAGCCATGATCATCAAGATTATAACAAATAAAGCCTTGACATATCTCGCTTTGCATGTACTGAGTTTATATCACGTGTTAGTTTCACATTTGAAGTTGAATTGCTGACATGAATGAACTTTTGCACGATATTCTAATTTTTTGAGTTTCACCTGTATAACTCCTTGGTTAAAGTTAGGAAACTATCTTGGTCGGGGTTAAAAGAAACCGATGCAGGAAACGTGGCAAACAGCCCTGTCCTGTCCTTAAGATGATTTAACTGCCAAGCTGAGCTACTGTACTGCTGTTTAAACACCTGCCAGCCAATCAGAAACATTTTCCACGGTGGGTGTGTGGATAGATAAGAGTCTCTCTCACTGAATCACACACAGACACAAACACACACACACACACACACACACACACACACACAGGATGAGAAACTCAGGAGAATCAATTTCCCAGCCGAGAGTGTGACTGAGTGTTTCAGCTGGGCTTAGAAGGCCCATTACTGCTGGACTGGGGGAGCAGGCCGGGTGCACTTCACCCTGCCCTGAGTGTGCGTCTGTGTGTGCAGTCCTATTGCAACTGTTGTCAAAAGTACTTGAATGCTCTCTCTGTACGTCAGTGTACACACACACACACACACACACACACACACACACACACACACACACACACACACACACACACACACACACACACACACACACACACACTCGTACGTGTCACATGCACACGGAGAGCCCAGCACCTGGGAAGAATCGCTGGATAAATTGGTTCCGTTAGGTTGTTACTGAGTCCGATCACACCGAGGAGCCTGTGGAGAGTCAACTGACTCCAGGACCACAAGGCTTGACGGGAGCTGATTTCATGACCATAACTCCATGATGCAGTCGGTCAGTGATGCTGTGTGGATCTTGTGTAAATCCGGGGAGTGAGGGCTGAGAGATACAGCAGCTTTGTCACAAAC
Source organism: Seriola aureovittata (assembly GCF_021018895.1). Lineage (NCBI taxonomy): Eukaryota > Metazoa > Chordata > Actinopteri > Carangiformes > Carangidae > Seriola > Seriola aureovittata. The sequence goes on from NC_079377.1 coordinate 23,659,096, forward strand.
CGTGCGAGTCCGAGCCCGTCAGCTCAAAGGACAAAAGTGTCATTTAAAGTTTTATGCCTAAAAATAACCAAAGCCATAGTTTCATCAGTAGTTTACTTAATCATAACCAATATTCCGATATGCACGAAAGGCTTAGAATTAGTATTCACATAAATGATCATGTTTTTTAATCACTTTAATTAATTTCTCTCTGAAGTCAGAACCTGTGAGCTGCATCATCTCCTTGCTCTGTCTTGTAGAAATACCATAAATTAGAATATCTAGTCTCTAATAAATAAATAAATAAAAACACATAATAAAAAAATAAAAATAAATAAACACCAGTCCTGTTGCCTATTGCATTAAAGGCTTGATACCCACACAGGGCAGATTATATAATGCTTGTGAAATTTTGAGATGCAAGAAAACAAAGTGACTGTCCCTCCTACAGGGCGGAAACTGCTTCTAATCTTCTCCTTGTACAATGGTTTTTGCCAAATTACCAGTATAATCCTTTTAAGAGGTATATTTTTATTATATGTGGTGATCACTTCAGCTTCATTTGCAGATTAGCTTTTATTAACATGGTATTTATGACACAGTCCACGTAAAAGAGTAAAACAGTGAAGTTTATGTGTATTTCTTTAGCTTGATGTTATTTTGGGTTTATTATCTTACAATTCTTTTAACCTTTTTTGGGGAAAAATTTAGAAACTCGCAGTGAAAGGCAAATTAATTTTACTGCAAAAGTCAACAGCTGGAGTATGTCTTCCTTCAGTTCCCCACTATTCAGCAGAACTGACAAAGTGAGTGCTAAAAACTCCTTAAAGGTCCCATATAGTCTAAAGGTCTGTGTCCATGTGTAGTGTGATTATAGATCAGCTCTAGCTTCTATATTAATACTGTGAAAGTATCAAAGCCTCAGTCCACAGAGAAATGCACACAGCCTGTATTCAGAAACTGAGCCTTAAAACCAGCCGTCAGGACTTCTGGAACTTTGTGATGTCACAACAAAGCAGTCACCAAGCCCCGCCCACCTGGACCCACCATCCAAACCTTTGCAGGATTTGGTTTCTCTGAGTGTTTGTACCTGAAATCTGCTATATTTTTACTGGATCACTCAGAAAACAGTCAGCCAATCAGAAGAGAGGCTCAGAGCCTCACATGATTCAGTTCAGCAGTTTAATGATCAGGTACAAACAACGTTTTAACATGCACTGCGTCTTCTTCAGAGTCAAACAATAATGGCAAAGATTTGAAAAAACTGAATAACAGTTGTCTTTGTCTTAGTAAAAGGAGATGTTGTATCTATCATATGCCTGTGGCTCTTCATAGATATGGAATGGCTTTGTAATTTCCAGTGTAAAAAGGAGCTGAGGTGGCTTGCAGCGGGTGAAACCCTCCGCTATAACTGATGCAAACACTGCCAGCGAGCCATTTGTTACAGCAGCATGACGATAACAGCAGAAACTTTTGGCGAAGATAAATCACAATGTAGAAACGTTCAAATGTTCCTCTCGGGCGGACGCTTCGGGGGCCTGACCCGTTACTGTTGCTCTATTTCCATGACCACAAGCTCCATGGCAAATTCTGCTCTACTGCAGAGGCTGCTTTCTCTGGTGATTTGTGGATTTCATGCCAGTGCCGCACTATGGCGCTGAGTGCCGACACAATAGCTCCTCCAGCAAAGGCTGTCAATCTCATTTCATGACATGCTCTACCTGAGTATTAAAATCTTATTCTAGTGAAGCCGAGCTCAGCCTTGCTTGCTTTTTATTTATTTCTTTCTAAAGCATCACAAAGTTACATACATTGCACTTTAATGTTAACCAAAGCACTGGCTTGTCTAGTGGCGATAACAAGGCTTTAAATGAACTCATTTCAGTTCGGATTTAGAAAACTGCTCAAGTGTTGAAATCTTTTAAAACGTAATAATGAAATACCTATGCACCCGCGTGGCAAAGATTTTCTGCACAATGATTACGGCAGCGCGCACACACAGAACTTCATTAAGAGCGTATTGCAGATTGGTAGTTGGTGTTTTTCAAGCAATTCTCTGTCCATTCCCCGATCCATTCCTATAACCTGTGAGAGCTAAATTCCCCCCAGAGGAGCTGTAGCCCCTGAGACAGAGCATACAGGCAGAGCTCCAGAGACGCAATCCATTTTCATCAGCCTGTCCAGACCGCGTTTAGGTTTTTTTTTTCCCCCACAGAAAAAAGAATAAATAGGGCTGTTAAAAGAGTATGGCTTTTCTCTTAAACTACAACAAATAGACAAAGCAGTAAAAAAGAGCTACTACTGAGAAATCGTGAAATAGCTGGAAAAGGTTTGCGGCTACTTCGTTTACCATTACGGCTTTTTCTCGGCGGCGCAGGACATTCAGCTGATTGATAAACTCCATCTTGTTTTCTGCTTGTGCCTCTGTTCGCCTGTGGCTTTACTTCTTCTTCATGTCAAATCACTCTCTAATGTCGCCCTCCGTGCGATTTTGTCTCGTGTGTAAATGTGGAGCTAAGTCTTTCATGGATGGGATTGGATCGATAGTACATTTTTTTTTTTGCTGCTGACCCTCCTCGTTGCTGACGGGATCTACTGTGAGCCTCCAGCTCTTCCTCTCTGTCTTTGTCTTTTCTCGCCCTGTCACTGCATCGCACCCTCATCTGCTCCAGGACTTCAGTCACCGCAGTCTGTTAAGGGGATCTTGCAGGAAATGACTCGAATCGTATGAGCAGTGCATTGTCTGATAATTCTGTTTTGCAACAAAATCGTGGTTCAACATTTTGTGATGATACATATCTGGAGCGGAAAAAACTGGGTCACAACACCAACTAAATCTTATCAGCTGGCTTTGAGCGCCGCAGGAGCAGGAGCAGCGACGTGCGGTGAAGACTACACTGATTTTCAAACTTACAATGCCCAGTTCGTTTTATTTCCTGCAGTCACTGTCCTTTCGTCTCCACTGTCTGCGCATCCATCCACTCGTTCAAACGAGAATAAAGACTTGACTTACAACTCAAATAACTCCATCACTGTTCATATCTTTCTCCTCATTCTGTCTGCAGTCCTGCTAATGCAAATATCGCCGTGCATTGCCGTGCAGGCATTTGGAAAGTGTTCGTGTACAAAGATGTATAAGAAAAACTATTATAAAAACTGAAATTAAAACACTGACGGAGGAAAAATAAGGAGAAATTTTCTACTGGCTAAATTTATTGAAGTATCACGTGTCATCTCTGCTTTACAAATCCCATATCCCAAGAAGTTTTGTTACACCTTTTTACAAAACATCTGTCACCCCCCCCCCGAGAAATCAAACACACTTCCAAACAGGTGTTTACTAATGAATCATAAGACTAGTTCTTTACTGGAATCATTGGTTTTAGTCGATACTCTTTTCTCCTTTGCAAAATGTATCTGCGGGGCAAAAACTTTATCGATCTATATTTTGTCCAGCCTGTTCCATTCCATCTTTAATAATATCTTTTCTTTACCAAATACTGTTGAGAACCCAGACCAGTTTAAAAGCCCTTTCATCCATTTTCAGTAGCCACTTATTCATATTTAGGGGTCACGAGGGATGGAGTGCATCCCAGCGTGCTGTGGGGAAAGAGGCACGGAGACGACCCAGACAGGTCGCCAGTGCATCGCAGGGCTGAATTCACACACGTTCACAGTGTGAAAAGAAAGTATGAAATATTTATGAACACACTTGAGGATCATAAAATACACGTTAGTCCAGAGCTCCCCGCAGGCAACAAACAAAATATGTGTTTTGTTAATATTGCAAGGCACAGATAAAAAATATACTTTGGTGGTACTAGCTATTTAACACAGTTAAATAGCTTATCTTTTTCTTTTCTTTTTTTTTTAATGCAGGCCATGAGCACGGTGGTTGGAACAGGCTTGCCAATTCAGTGGAGCACAAAAGTCTATCAGTGTGACTTATTTTGAAGACAGCAATTTACTGCAGCATCATTCTATTTTGAAATCGGGTTTCTTTTTTTGCACTAAAAGCCATTTTGAAATTACAATAGCAGCAATTAAGTGGCAGATTTATGCATGCACCAAAGAGCTGCTGTCCAAAGGGAGCGATAATGAAGAAGGAGTGGTGAGGGTGGGGGACTCGCAGCTGAAATAAAAGCCTAATGTAACTTCAAAGATCACCATCATTCCCATTTTTGGTTCTTTTTATAAAATTAGTTTTTTTCTGAAAGGTATCGCTGTATATTCCCAGTAACACAGGTAAACACACCCATACATGCACACACAACATCCTGCAATAAGCTATGAAGAGGAAGAGTGATATTCCCATTTGTGAGTGATTCACTCTGCATTTCTAAAGCAGAGGGGCGGAGCTGACACAATTACAAAAATATAATAATGATGAAATGAATCCTTTTTTATCATTTGTTTACTTCACAGCAGAAATGCACAGCACATCCAGCTGCTGCTGATTATTTACATTGAAAAGCAAGCCAGTCTTTATATTATTCATGCCATGAATTACAGTAAATAACAGAGAGGCAGCGACACACACAGATCACACTAAAACAGGAAACTCTGTGATAATGAGGGGGTGAGCTTTAATGTGACAGTACTGGAACTCTATGTGTGTGTGTCGGTTACTCTCTCGCACAGTGCAGTGTGCCTGTGAAACATCAACACTCTGTCATCACAGTTTTTTTTGTTTTTTTATGCGATGTGGGATTCGAAAAGCTGAGCAGATAACGAAAAAATAAAGAACTGAGAGAAAGTGGAAAAAAGAAAGAGAAAAGGTGAAGCACGAGGAAGAAGGTGCAAGAGTTAGTGTCGCGGTGCGACGCACAGCGGCCTCGTTAGCGCTGCATTCGCATGTGTGTAAGTGCGCTTGTGTGTGTGTGTGTGTGTGTGTCTACATGTGTGTCTTTGTTGGAAAACTTGTGGGTGTGATGCTATGAACGTGCAAGACAAGTTGAACCAAGTTTGTCAGCAGATGTGCTGATGCACATGTTTAAATAATCATGAATTAATGGGATTTATTCACAAAGGTTTGTGTGAATGCATGAGCAGGTACATCACTTTTTCTTTTTAATTAGTCCTTTTTTTCATGTCATTTATTTGTTGTTAATTTACTTTCTTTATAAGTTAGAGTGAGTGATGACGCTCAAACTGCACATGCTCAGAGCACAAAAGTACATCTTTTCCATGAGCTTTACTTTTGTTAAAAACTGTCCTGCCATTTGGTAAAAATTCAAACATACTTAGTTTGAATCATTGTTTTGTTGACTTTTTAAAGTTACATGTTTAGCATACGTCATGGTCAGTGTGTCTAACCAGCACGTGATGTTCTGTCACGGCTAACGGGACGGGGACGGTTGCAACAAGTTGTCGTTACTGTGCGCGAGTTAAGCAGCAGTTTTTTTCCAACACTTTTAGTTCAAAATAGGAAATACTGTATATGCAGCTGATTCTGGGGATTTATTTTGTGAGCCTCTCAAGGTCTTTTTATATATTCGCCTGTTCTATTCATCATAGGCAATAAAATGTAAATTGTGTCTCTTTTGAGGCCTGAGCTCTGTGCAAAACAAATCTGCATCTGAAGAGAAAAGAACTCAATAATTGGTCAATATTACAGAATAATACTAATAAAACCATACTAATACTATAATATTGTAAAACACTGCATATTTTCGGAAGTACTTTGCTTACTGAGGTTATTTGTGAAATGTAATGTCTATTTATAATATGTTGCCACCGTCCCAAGTGTCGTGTTGCAACTGTCCCCGGGGGTTTGGGTCAGTCGCAACAACCGAATTCTTCCATTAAAGTAATATTGTGAATGATATGTCAATCCATCTTTCAGTGGTTTGGGTAATAAGCAGACAGATGTCAGTTTTAACCAGCGCGCTGGTCCAAATAGTCTCAGAGTAGCTGAGAGAAATGTAAAAAGTGATGCAACTGTGAGAATGACAGACAAATTTGCTATATATGAATATGTGTGTGTGTATGTGTGTGTGTGTGTGTGGGTGGCAGTGTGAGTGACATCTGGGAGGAGGAGAAAGAGTCAAGAGCTAAATTAATCAGTGTGTGAGCAATTTTCGGGGTCTCTCTCTCTCTCTCTCTCTCTCTCTCTCTCTCTCTCTCTCTCTCTCTCTCTCTCTCTCTCTCTCTCTCTCTCTCTCTCTCTCTCTCTCTCTCTCTCTCTCTCTCTCTCTCTCTCTCTCTCTCTCTCTCTCTCTCTCTCTCTCTCTCTCTCTCTCTCTCTCTCTCTCTCACACACACACACACACCTTTTTCAAGTCTTCTCTCTGAGTCACATGGCTTTAAGATAAAAGTATTAAGACAGCCTTTGTTGTGTTTGCTTGTAAAATGAATTCAGTGTCAGAGGGAGAATATGAGGTGAAACAGGAAGCCGTCTGATTTTTTTTTTTTCTTACTACATTTGTCTGCGTCACGTTCATGTCATTCATATTGAAATACAGAAACTGGCAAGAGTCACTGTGTAAGATGCCAACAAGTCCTCCTACTTAAAAGTGAATTTCAAATCGACCTACAGTATATGGGTGTTTTTCTCACCTGCCACATAAATGGTGAAAGCCACTTGTTCATTTGCAGCAGCAGCAGCTGCTTTAAGCTGAGTTCTCGATGGCTCGAGTCAAACTGTCAAACGCTGACAGCAGAACTGGAATCTGGATTTTTAAACATGTTTGATATTTGTGTGCATCACCAATTGTTTCCCTTTGTAACTTCAAGCAGTTTAAAGCAAAACAAATTCCTGCTTTCAAGCTGTTTCTGAGAAGTTTTGTCTCCGAGTCTCTCTTCTCTGATTGGCTGACTGTTTTCTGAGTGAGCTGATAAAAGGCTTTAAGCCTGTGTGCATTTCTCTGTGCACTGAGCGCTGTGACACTTTCACAGTATCAATATAGAACCCAGACCTGCTTTATAATCGAGCAACACATGGACATCTACCTTTATACAATATGGGACCTTTAAACCTTTAAAGTGTTTTCACGTATTTGCCTGATTACTTACCCATGCAGACCTAACCTGAGCACAAATTACCTGTGTGGAAGCACTGACTGTTTATCAAAACGCCCTCTCTGTGTTCATTTCTTTGACTTGTGACACCAGTGCAAGCTAGTGAGCTATAGCTAAACATCTTGGTTGATTTTTAGCTCTGCAGATGACATGATTTATTCTGGATCACTGAGCTGGTGAAGAAAAGTCAAGTGGAATGAATGTGTATCAGTAGAATTAAGAGCAAGATCATTCACTTGAATGGGAAAGCATGAGCATCCTCATGACATGCTTAAAAACAAACAAACAATAAAAGATGTGTTACCACCTTGAACATTTTTTTAAGCTTTCCAATTCTTGTTTCTTGTTTTCTTATATTGGTAAGATTTGCATAAATAAAGACAGCATCATTGACGACAAGCTGCAAGTGCCAGAGAAAACACAATTACTAATTGTGTTTGCAGCCAAAGATGGACCGCTGTGTGTCTGGAGCTTTTACTGTCTTCTGAGTCGGCATCAGGTCACATGAGAAAAGAGAAAAGCACACCGATGTGGATTCTCACTGTTGTTTCCCGCTGGTGTATGACGTGTTAAAGCCGGCGTGTGTGAAATCAGATGAATAAAATACATAAGAAACGAGGACGTCAGGAGGATTTCAGACCGAGTGCAGCGGAGCATTTAAAAACCACTCATATTTACATGTTGCAAACTGTCAGAAATGGATTAAAATGTGCTGGAAATCGATATGAGAACAACAATATTTTTCTATCAAAGTGCATCGTCCACATTTATGTAATAAAAGGGGTGACGCTTATTGGTGGAAAACAAGATGCAAGAATTTGTATTCCCCCCCACTAGTGCTGTCAGGACAGTTCCACAGCTCTGCAGCTGCTCGGCTCTGTGTTTCTACATCTGCAGGGTAAACATGCACTGTATATTATGGTCTGCCTCTGCTGCAAACTAATAGAAACAAAATGGAGAGGGGATGTGAGAGTTCTGCACGGACATGCATTTTACTGTAGAGGAGCCAGCCTTGATCTTTAAATTCCCACAAAGCCCTGCATGAACACAGAAACTGACGTCACAGCACGCCTGAGTTTGTTTCCTGCGAGATGGGTGATGGCGCTGTTAATGCCGTTTGTTATGTAACATGTGTAGGCGATGTTGCGTCTCTTAAGTGCCCGTAGCGCCGTCGCAGACGCAGGAGCGCTGCACATGTTAAGAACATGGCCGTAGGCACAAAGCAGCAGCGGAAAACGCAGGAATCCAACATGGAATCACGCCTGGCTTTATCTGCTGCTGATTGTAAATTTTTCATCAACAAAGTGGAGGCAGAAACAGCAGAGTTGCAGCTGTGGGATGTGATATTTGTGCGTGTGTGTGTGCGTGCGTGCGTGCGTGAGTGCGTGCGAGAGAGAGAGAGTGAGATGTGTACTGTAACCAGGCAGAGCTCATTAACTTCTCCACTGTGCACAAACAACAAAAATAACAAAAAAAAAACAAAACAAAAAAACAAAAAACAGATGGATGAACACACAGAAATATAGTCACTCACTCACTCACTCACTCACTCACTCACTCACTCACTCACTCACTCACTCACTCACTCACTCAATCTGACAGCCCCCCCACCCCCCCACCCCCTCCCCTCTCTCACCCCTCTGCTGAGAGGGCTCATAAATAAAGCAGGGTAAGATTGCAGCGCCTGCAGCGATTAAGGGATGCTGGCTGGGAAAGCTTGGGACCTAGTCTACCACATAGGGAGAAGGCAGAGACAGTGTGTGTGTGTGTGTGTGTGTGTGTGTGTGTGTGTCTTTGTACCTGTCAACCATGACACATTTTGGAGCCACATTTTATATTTAAACAAGCTGCTTTTGGGACAAATTATCAAATTGTTACAAACATTGAACAGACCTGAGATCTGTGGCAACTGAACTAAATCCTATTAAAGCTCCTCCAGCATAAAGGTGTGTGTCCATGTGTAGTGTGATTATAGATCAGCTCTAGCTTCTATATTAATACTGTGAAAGTATCAAAGCCTCAGTCCACAGAGAAATGCACACAGCCTGTATCCAGAAACTGAGCCTTAAAACCAGCCGTCAGGACTTCCTGTAACTTTGTGATGTCACAACAAAGCAGTCAACTCACAGCCATGCCTCAAGCCCTGCCCACCTGGAAAACGGTCAACCAATCAGAAGAGAGACAATGTAAAACTACATCGAGAAGGTTTTTGGTTCTTCAAACCACCAATATATATTCTTATGGATCAACCTTTTTAAATAAAACACAGAAGTGTAAAATATGGACCTTTAAGGCTAAAATGATCCTGTCCCGTTGTAAATCTAGGGGCTCAGATGGTTTTGGGAACAGGGTCCTGAAACCGAAGCACAATTAGTCAAAATATCATTTGGAGCCACGAGGAGCCTTCTATATGTTAAATACTGTGTTCACCATTGGCGCTGAACACACATGCAAAAAGAAAGAGATGAAATATGGATAAACAAATAAATGACTAGCACATTTATATCAACAGTGTTTATATGTCAGCAAGACAAATCCCTGCCCGTGATGCAATCTCATTGAATTTTCATGCATGTTCTCTATCTGTCCGCCTCCCGCCTCTGCTCCACAAGCTGTTATCTGATGGGGATTTCACAGTTTGAAGATGCTGTTTGATTAGTTTTGCCTCTGCTACGTCCACACTGTATTTTCAGTGGTGATTGTACCATATAATCTCTCACATAGTTCATATTCATTCCTCCGTTAACCATGTAACCATGGCTGCTTTTTTTTTTTTTTTTTAATCAGCTGAACTTCTGCTGTACATCATGTGTCGCTGTCCTTTTCAACGTGAACGGGGAAAGGAAGCCGATAATGTTGTGTCTGTGATAAGGAGCCACCGGTCGAGCCACACAGCCACACACGCACTTACACAGGTCGTGGTAGAAAAGCGCTACAATCTCGCTGCTTCTTTGCAGATTATCATTTTACACTCAACCCAACTTCGCTTACAGACCGCAATCGTTTAAACATTACTGCGACAGTTTGAGATTACGCAATCGTCCAAAGTAATTTTGTTTTCTAAGATGAGATAAGGTGTAGCTATCCACACAGCAGCACAAAACAGTAGCAGCGCAAGGGGAAATAAAATAAGAAATAAAATAAGAACAGAAACAGAGTCTAAAATAAATGAGATGAAATAGAAATACGACATACAATAACAATGTACGATGCGATTTCATTTTCGCTTATTTTCTGACTTTATTTTTTAACGTCCTTCCGTCTGTCCGTCCTTTCCTGCTTCAACTAATCCCATGAAGAAACATTTTGTTATATTTTATGGGTCAAAAAATTCTGGACTTTGTCAGTGTAACATTTATATACGTTTTGTTGGGGCTGTTTCACGACTCAGAGACACTTCTGTCCATTAATTACATATTTGGTTTCAGACGTGTTGAACAGCCCGCGTTGTGAGTCCTACTGTGAGTGGTAGCGAGTGTCCTCAACTGAACTGCGATACAACAAGTAGGAAATGTGCAAAATGAAACTCCAGTTTTATCTGTACAATGACACCATGGAGCTGCATGAACTCTCAAGGGTTTTTAAATTATAACCATGAAAAAACATGAATAAAATGAATAAGATGCAGGCAGAAATGGACATCGTGCACAGGGTTAAGGAAATGATTTTTATTACTTCGTCTGAGAGCTCATTTCTCCATATAGCAGATATAATTATGTACGCACGGTTTCTAACTGTGTGCTTCATTTAACAAATTGACCGTTCAATATTGAGTGAAGGAGCCAATTCCTGTTTTGTTTTTTTTTTCCCATTATGTTTGGGGTTTTAAGGGATTATAGGTAAAGAGTCAGCAGAGATGTCAGAGTGACATTAACTGGCACTGTGTCGTAACGGCCCCGAAAGCAAGTGTGACGTCAATCCAGCGGCTCAGTGGCCCAGTTTGCATTGCTGAAACTTTTTCCGGCAAATAAGATTTGCCCCTCACTGTGCAACCCCTGCAGGCCGCCTCCCCCAAGGACAAGACAACTCTGACACAGGCTCTCCATCCCCAAAAAGAACAAATCTCTTTCAAGCATGTTACTAAGACCCCTGCGCATAAAGTCTGCCATGCCTATTTTTCTCTCTCTTTCTATCTCTTTGCTCGTTCCCTTGCTCCCTCCACGATCCCAGTGAAGGATCCTCTGTGGCGAGATCCTCTTGAAATTTGCCCCTGTAGCTATTTTGAAAGCGTATCGGACCGGCTGGCCGGGGCCACTGACTCATTTCCGCCTTATAACTCCCTCATTATGTGACACAAATCAATTATGGATGAAAAAAAAAAACCTTGCGAAAGATGCACGGAGGCCCTTTCATGTGTCAAACCCCACAGCGAGCCAGAGCAACACAAAGAAGAGATGAGGAAGCGAAGGAGAAAAAAAAAGAGGGAGATGATGTGGAGGGTAAACGGAAGGGTTAGAGAGAGTGTGAGTGTGTGTGTGTGTGTGTGTGTGTGTGTGTGTGTGTGTGTTTGGTCTCAGATGATTCCTCGGTGGCCGCCCTTTATGTCCTTTAAAAGCAGCAGTTAAACATTTTCAGAATATCAGTTTCACGTGTCTGTGTTTTAAATAAAGAGCTGGAGTGGTTAGCCTCGCTTAGCTTAGCATGCAGGCTGGGAATCAGCTAATCTGGATCTGTTCGGAGTTTTAAAAAAAAAAAAAATGCACTTATACGATGTGTAACAGAAATGTGTGTCAGACATTTCATGATTTTAAGCGAAGCTGCAAGGTTTTGCTTTTGGTCTGTGCACAAGCATGATGTGCTACACCTGGAAATCTGGCTGTGATGAGGCTGCACACACGTCTTAAAACCATATATTGTCGTTTTTAATTTTCTGTCACAAAGTAGACTTCAGAGATTTTAGGGTGAATCCAAGTTGTTTTCTCTCTGCCTTCAGTCTTTATGCTACGTGAGGATAAATAAGTCCCAACACCAACTCTGTACTCAACCCCACACGGAAAAGAATAAGACCAGTCCTCTCGTGTCCCATAACACTGAACTGTTCCTTTAAGGCCCCACATCTCCTCTTCCCCTCTTGTTTGGACCAAATTCTCTCTTACACTCTCTCTATTTTTGCATCTGTTCCTTCTCTGCTGAACTATTTTTGTCCTTCCCTCTCCTTCTGTCTCTGTTTCTCACTTCTCCATCTTCTCACACGCCCTCCTCTGTTACCTACTGTTCCCTGTCTCCGTCCTCCTCCTCCATTTTCACACATCTGCCCCTCCTCCAGGCCTCTGCCCGTCCCTGTCTCCTCGCTCTCCTTCACTCTTTGCACTCATTCGCTCTGTAGCCACTGAGGTTAGGAATACTAAATTACTGACGACTCGAATTCTCCTTGAGGAAGACTTCTAACCGTTGTGTTGCGGCTGCGGCTGCGGCTCTGCTGATCTCACGCTCTAACCTCTGCGCTGACATTTTCACGGGTTGGGATGTTTATGCGTGTCTTAGAGCGGATATGCAAAATAATTAAAAATAATTAATTTCCGGTACAGCCTGTGATGGCCTGCTGCCCCCCCCCCCCCCCCCCCTCCCCCCTCCTCCTCCTCTTGCCTCAGAGGATGTGATTGTGTTTGGGGTAAAGTGGAGCAAGGGCAAGGCGAGGCCTCCTCTTCTGAGGCGCGGCCACTTAGACAGCGCGGGGCATAAAACACACACACAGGCCTTGGCATATCACTGGGTCCCTGCACACCAGAGTAGCAACACCATCCGCGCATTATCACAGTGGCTGAACACAGAGCTGCAAGACTGAGCACAGATTTATGCTCAGTCAGAGGAAGGGAGTGTGCCCATGGGTAATGACCATGTGAGGATAGATAGATAGATAGATAGATAGATAGATAGATAGATAGATAGATAGATAGATAGATAGATAGATAGATAGATAGATAGTTAGATAATATAATAGAATATCTCTTACCTGCTTGGCGGAGAAGAAGGGGTCAGAAAGCATGAAAAAAAGAAAGAAAAAGCAATATTAGATGACATATAGTACAGTATACGAGTATTGCAATAAGGGATAAATACATATCTCAAACATTGGCATTGTCACTTTTGACTTTTGTGAATTACTTGTTGTGTTTTTTGTTTCATGTCACCTGCCTACGTGCCCTCCAGCATGTTTATGTCATGTATTTGATACCGATGTTCATTCACATGCATTGCTCCTATCAAATAAACAAACATATTAAGTATAATCATATTTATCTATTTATCTAAGGTATGTAAGGGAAATATGGTTATGGCAAAAGAAAAAAAAGATATGGTTTGGTTTGTCCAAGAAAAACACAGGGTGCAGTTACAGAAACATTGTGGTTATTGTTAATACAAAGGCAAACAGTCATTGTCACTGCATTTTACTTGAACTGGAATACAACCAAAACTCTAACAACAATACCTAACAATAACAATATAATAATACTGTCACAATAATATTCCATACTGGTGTAAAAGCGGCAAAGGTGAGTACGCTGTTCACAGAAACACTTTCACACTCATAGTGTCGTCGCACACGTTTACTGTTTCAACCAGTAGCTGCCAAATTTGATGTTACCACCAATATGCTCCAGAAAAAGAAAAAACCCACCCCACAGGGAGTTTAACAAACTAACAGACACTGTCAAGTTTGTTTCTGAGATATTGCACTTTGAACAGCGGGGAGTGATTTAAACCGCTGCACATTGGGAGGCAGGACCTTTCAAACGCCTCTGTCAGGGGTGTGAGCCCTGTTCTGGCTGACTGCTCTCACCAGAGAAAGATTTGGCGACAATCTTTTTCCCCTTCCTCCACAGATTTAATAAAGCTTCCTCAACAGGGACATGACAGCACGTCTCCGTTGATTTCAGAAAGCTTGTGAGCCCTTATTGAAGGAGGAGATGCCGACAAACTGTCTGCAGAACACAACTCTTTTGTATGGTCGGGAGTAATGTTTTCATAATCAAATACTGAGGTGGATATGAGCTTCACTGATCTACACAAATGAAGAGTTTTGGAGTTAATTGGATAAGATTTGCGTGCGTATTTTCACACACACACACGCGCACACAAACACACACACACACACAAACACACACACACACACAAACACACACACAGCAGAAGCAGCAGCAGCAAGGAAAACATCAGGCATTATGGGTGGTGGCAGGATTAAACATGGTGGTGTGCGAATGCAGACTACACCGATCCATAAATACAACTTTCATCATCACTGATTTAAACACCGTAGTAGGCATACATCTATCTGGCTGCCATGGCACGCACACACGCACGCACACACACACACACACACACACACGCAGACAGAGAGAGAGGCCTAGTTACACAGACCCAGATAAAGCAAGAAAAAAAAGGAGAGAGAGAGAGAGAAAGAATCAGGCAGTGAAAACTTTAGAAAGTGTGTATTTGCATAATCTCTTCTTTGCAAAGAGTCTAGGGGAGGAATAATAAGCTAGAGAAAGCTATCATCTGCCAACACAGTGTTGAGCCAAACCCCTATGTGTGTAAATGCAGCTTGCAAGCAATACAGTAGCTCTCTGAGCTGCTTCACTCGGCTGCATGTTCGGTCTGATTCAGCTCGTGTGGGTGTCAGACGTCCTGCGTTTGATATTTCCACAGATGTAAATTAAAAGAAATAGCAGACAAGCAATTTTACCACTGCCCTCTGAATATCCATTCACTCTTAACTCTCAGTCACTGTAATTTAGACAGAGTGAACATGGAGCTCCTCACTCACTCGCTCTTGAATGTACGTGCTAAACCAGCCGCGTACGCTGTATGTATGAAATCATCAGTGATGTTTTCCTGGGAAAAATGGGGTAATCACTAGAGGAAACGGAGAAGTGATGAGACAGTTCGGCCCAGACTAGAGCTAGCTGGTTAGCATGCTAACTTCAGTAGAAGAAAAGAAGGGATACCAGTAGAGGCAAAGCAAGAGGTTTTGCTTTCCACCTCCGGGGACAGCTCTTGGTGAGTGAAGGAACAAAGTTTGAACCTGCAAAGTTTCTTCTAGACTGGCAAGTAAACAGCTGTTACTGCCAACATTGGCAATGTAGCAACAGCAAAACCTTACAAATAGCTCTTTTAATGTCGCCATGTAAATGACAGTATTGTTAGTTCAAACAAAGCTGGATTACCAACTAAACAAAGTTGGCAACTTCCCCCTGAATGCACCATGTTCACTGTGTAGTTTGTGGTCATTTGATTAATTTCAACTTTATTCACTACGGCAGGAAAAATAAAATGGTGCAGGAACCACTAAAGCACACAGCTCCCGCATTGTTCCTAACTTCGAGCATCTGTCCTCTAGTTTTAGGACCTGGACTGTTTAAGTTGATGCACAGCATGATCTTCTAAGGGGTCTGGGGAAAATATAGTGAAGCTGCTATTTGTGCTCTCCAGCATGCACTGTACCAGATTTATACTTAAAGGCAATAGGATGCATAAACAATGCACAGAGAGTGGCTTAAAACAGATGTTTGCTGTAAGTAGCACAGCAGGAAGTAGACTGATGTCCTGTCTGAGTGAATCTGATTCTGTCTCCTAACAGCATTAGAGGTCGGTTGGTCCTTTGACTGTAATTTCTCTCCAACCTTGTCCAAGGTTGGATACTTAAAGGAGCTATTTGCCAGCGTTAGCATAAACAGCTGTTTTTATTACCAGTGTAGATGAAAACTTGTGAGTTCAGTATCAAACTTAATTCCTTCACTCGCCACCATCTGTTTCCAGAGGTGGAAAGCGACACCAATGTTAACTCTTGTCTGTATCACGTGTTTTCTTTGAAGTTAGCACGCTAATCAGCTAGCCCCAGCCTGTATCGAATCTTTCCGATAGCGAGTCACTGTAGCCTCCAATCTTCCCTGAAGACGTGGCGCTGCTCAGAGAGCTTATTATAACCTCTTGTCTTGTAAACACAGTGATGGCTGAAGTGCTTGTCAAGCGACAATCACCAGCACCTGCTCCCGGAAAGACACCGCATTCAGCCGCAGAGAAAACGTACAAATAACGCATTTAGCTTTATATAACTATACATAAATGCAGCAGATCACAACCACTGATCAGCACATAGGCATCATTTCCGTAGAGGACAGATTGTATATGGATTGCTAGGTGTGTTTTCAGCTGATTGACCTAAACCGCAGAGGTCAAATTCCCATTTAGTTTTAAGCCTAGATTGAGGTACAATCAACAAACCCTCATCAGAAGGCCTCAGTGACTTGCTGATGACAACAGCTGCTGTATCTCACAAATGTTGGTGAGCACCAGAGCATGCAGCCATCTAAAAAGAAAATATGATCACAGGGACCTTGAACTGGATCATGAGTTTGCTGGGAATATAGAAATCAAGATAAGAGTGACATGAGGCTTTTTATAAAATCTGAATTTTATTTTTACGTTAAAAATCAGGATCAACAACCATTTTAACATCTTCAAACAGCCGCTGTCAGCACAAGAACTCTTATCTGCCCATCAGCACGAGCCTGGATAGACATGAAGGGAGAAAATTCAACATTTGATTGATTTTACTACGGAGCGCCGCTGACCATCTGGGATCAACTCGCCAGTCAGCGACAAGGAGTCCAAAGACAGAAAAAAAGCAGAAATAGCTCTAACTGGAAAAGACCATGATGGACAAGGACAATTAAAGCATGCATACTGTGTCACTAAGTGGAAGGCTCATTGATTGCGACGGACTTCAGATGGACCGAGGCGAGGCATCTGTTGATATTTTAAAATGAACATGAGCAGTTGCAATGTCCAACAGAAAGTTCATGATAAACATCAAGTCGTGGCCTTGTTTCTAGAGTTCAGCTCACTCGCTGCTCTGTAATTTGGATGTCTTGTTCTGCAGCCCGAGGGCTCTGAGGCAGAGCGGATGCTGCAATCCTTTGAAATCATTCAAAAAAAAAGCGAAGGGAGTGATATCATTGGCTCATTGGCGTGCAGGGAGCATATCCTAGTTTCCGTTTAGCAGGCGACAACCTGCTCTTCCGCTTATCACACAGACATCACGCACACGAATGCATGACCACACACGGCACACACACACACACACGCATTTACATTACTCAGCGTGTGAGGATGAACTGCACTCCCTCCGCACCACGACCTTAAAAACTACAACTACATATTTAACCTTTACACTTCTCATGAGCTCATGAATACTCTGTTAACCACGACTCAACTTCAACTTAACCTCAACTTCAACTTATTTTCTTCCCCTAAAACACATTTATGAAGGTCTCATTTATCTCTTTCTCATAAATCTATGAAATTACAGTCCTGACACTTTACATTTCTAATGCATTACTGTACTGTTGGATCCCTCATTATCAATGCTCTCCAAATAGTCTCCACTTTCAACTCCATTCAGTCCACACCCAATCTCAGCCTGTGCCACAGTATAAATGTAGTTCTAATCCTAATCCTTATCTTTATATAATACCAGACATACCCACAAAGCTCATCACTCATGACTGGAACAAAGACTTCCATTTCCAGCTCCCAGTGCACCGGCTATATTTGTGTTTGTTAGTATTTGTTAGCAACCTGAATAATTTTAGTCATCTGGGGATCCTCTCTCCCACATTCACTCTTTTTTAAGTTTTTTTGGGGGTGAGGTAGTCCTGGTTTCTTTTATTGTGTTTCCCTTATTTTTTCAAGTAGGTGAGCTAGTTTTGTTTGTTTGGAGGCAACTTACAGTATTTCTGCTTTATTGCTTTGGTCGGTCGCACACATACGATTTATCCTTCAGACTGACTAAAAAAGTAAACAATAGACTGCTGAGCACTACTTTTGCCTTCTATAGCTAAGGAGTTCTGGGCAAAGATGAATGTATTTTATGCTATGGCCAGATTTCCTCCAGGGCTAAGCACAACACTTTCTCAGTGGAGACAAATTGCTTCACATAAGTATGAGAACACAAAAACAACTGTGTGTAGAGTTTATAGACAAAAGTAGGCAGCACTTACAAACTGTCATTCAGGTCTATTTTCTACACCTGTGTTATTGAGATTGAAATGAATTTCTCACCCTCTAGTTTATCTATAATCCTCATCAGTCAAACAGACTTCCAACTAGTGATGGTTGTGTGCATTTCAGAGAGCACACCCGCTGTGTCACATGAGTAATTTTGAAGGTTACTGAGCCTCTCTCTTCCCTTTCATCACGAGCAGAGATCAGTTGGTGGGAAAAAGGGAGAGTGTGCAGACGTAAGCAGGTTTACTCCTCAGACGACGCGTACACAAACAAACACATGCAGGCAATCATGCGCACACAGGCAGGTAAATATACATACACACATTACAGCACATGTACACACACACATGTAAAAACACACTCTCCTGCACACATACAGACAAATAAAACAGTGGGGTCAGTGCACTCGTCTACAACACCAGAGTAAATAAAGTTGTGTTCATTTTATCCCAGCCTCTTAGGTGTGTCTGTGTGCACATGTGCACATGTGCACATGTGCACATGTTCCACCTGCCTGAGCTTTCCTAAAGGACAGTGTTAAAAGCCACTGTGCCGCTCTCCGCTGCAAAATCAAGGTGGTTGTTTGCATGAAAATACAACACACTGCAGCAGCAGTCACAGCGCAACACAACACATAGTTATTTTTTACTTCCCTCATATCTACTCTGCAGTATTCAGAGGAATAATTCTAGTGTCTCGGTCGCATTTATATCACTGTCTGCCTCAGAAAGCATAAAGATAAATCTATCCAGATCTGCACCTGAATACAAACAGCACAGGGACCGGTGATTCATGTCGCAGCGTACACTACCCTCTCCGCTCTGTTGTAAATTTGACTTTATTGCAGCTTCACAATGCACAAGAATGTGAACCAGATCTGCTTATTTACATACAAAAAGATATAAAAATGTCTGATTTCCAACCCATATTTACTCAAGCTAAAAAAAATTGACTTATTTCAAACATTATGGTGAGGTCGTTCACTGGTAGAAACCCTAACATGTAAATGTCACTGCAGGAAAGATGTTAGGTCACAAAGATGTCTGTTCATTCTCTGAAGACGGTTCAAGGATTGTGATGAAACCAACAACCACATAGGTCGTCTGTTCCAACCCTCTGATACAACCCACAGGACTATCTCCTCAAATAGTGCCCTGCAGCGCCAGGCGTACTGGACCGTGGTTGTCATGGTTACAATGGTAAACCAACAAGTCCTCCATACTGGACCACCATATAGGTTTTTTGTTTTTTTTTTATTCAACCGCAGTTTTCCCTTTGCTCCTGTCATAATTAATAAAGCCACTAGATGTCGCCTAGCAACAAAACATGACTACAGGTCATAATTACCTGCTGCACAAACGACCTACAGTCGTGTTTTCTCTGATGAAGCCACTTGAACAATTGGATAAACGCCGTCGATCATTAACGTCGTGGCTGTGTTTAGTTTGACTCAGTCGCGCCGTAAAAAGGAGCCTCGGAAAAAAACTGAAACTACAAGATAAGTTTTGCTGACGGTTCAGAATGAAGTCTTTGAGAACAGGCCAGAGATACACACCGATCAACAACATTAAAACCATTTACCAGTTGTTGTAATGTTGTGGCTTATCAGCGTAAGGCCACGCTCAGACCAACAATGGCCTACGACGAAAAAGAAAAAAAAAAGAGGCTCACCATGATATCTTACCAGAGTTTTAAATCCTGTCTTACTATATTAAAAGATAAGCCCTCAAATACATGGAGGACTTCAAGACCCTAGTGATTTCAGTGCTATTTTTGATCTGAAGAGTCGGTGCAACAGCAAATCCAGCTGAGTAATACTGGATAACCTGGATGATTTAAAATCTTCACTGTCATGCAGCAACCCTCGCAATTCTGGACTGTGAAAACCGTGATGCTGTCGAGGTGCCTGTGGTAAGTTAATGTGAGTTTTTCATGTCTGATAGAATAAGAAGTTAATTCAACATTTCACGGTGTCTTCCTTCCTAAACCATTAGTCCAGTAGCACCTGTTTTCAACCAGGAAACCGCACAGCGCATGATTACATTCAATATGCTGCACAATGACATTGTTTGCGTGACTGGGAATTGACAGAACAAACAAACACACACATTCTACCGTACACATGCTCTTCTATCTGTTTTTGTATAAAAATAAATGTCCCCAGCATCTGTGAGATTGATACTCTAAGTGCATCCATTACTGTGTTTATGTGTGTGTGTGTGTGTGTGTGTGTGTGTGTGTGCATATGTCTATTGCAGCCAGTGAGCCATACACAGATACAGATGGGAGATCCGTCTCTAGAAAGTGTTCATACAAGGCCTTGTCACGGCATGAGGAAGATGCCACGAAGCTCACACTTTGTGCAAATAATATGAAATACAAATTGTGCCATTGCAAAATACACACCCACAAAAACATGCACGCACACACACACACACACAATCAGACTGGTCTATTTGGCTGCTCATCCCAATTGAGAGGACCTTTGATCATCAAACAGATAGCAACCTGGGAGACGACACGCAGGCATGAATTCACACACACTCACACTCACACTCACACTCACACTCACACTCACACACACACACACACACACACACACACACACACACACACACACACACACACAGCAGAGTGTGAGAACTCATGTGCAGAACAGGTCCTTCCTGGGAACGAGTGAGAAGAAGGGTGAGAGCAGATGAGTGCCGGGGAGAGACGGGAGAACAGATGGATTGAGAACGTGTGAGGAGGGAGACGGAGAGAGAAACTTGACTGGCTGCAGGAATGAGTTTTCCAGTCACTACTTTTTGGGCGCTTTTTAATGCCTTTATTTGATGGGGGGGAAAGTCAAGAGAGACAGGAAATACGTGAGAGAGAGAGAGAGAGAGTGCGGCAGAGACATGCAGTAACGAGTCCGGCCAGCTGGGAGTCGAACCAGGGACCTACTGCTCAGGGCTCGTTATGCTAATATTGGAACGCACCCTCAGGTTGAATGTTTTATTTTTAAGACAAATATGTATCCGTGTTACGATGATTATTTGAAAAAAAATAGGTAACAACTGGATTAAAAAATACATAAATACATAATACAAAAATAAATAACTTCTGAGAAACGATTGTATTTATAACAAGGTCACATGACCAGCAACTCAGAAGCATTTCCTAAGCCATTGCTAGATGATGTCATTGGTTGTGGACAGTGTTTTTTGTGCAGCAGGAAGCATAACTTGTGGATGCAAGAGAACATAAAATCCAGATTAAAACAGGTTTAAAGTCAAATTCAATAAAGCTAAATATGTTTTTTTTGCTCATCGCTCTAACCATCGACTGTTTTCTAAATGTGATCATCGTGAGGCACGATCTGAACTTCTTATCTGACTTCTACACAGATTTATTGATGTCTAACATTGGAGAGAAAGCCTGTCGACTCCAGCAGCTCTGAGCTCTAGTACGAACAAGTAGGATCCATAGAAGAAGATGAGGTGCAATTTTTGATTGCTCTGGTGCAAACAGTTAACCTGCTCCTTTTTTTTTTTCTAAATATGCATTTTTAAGTGAAAATCAATAAAAAATGGAAATGATGAGCCTTGTACAGAATAAGTATTCTGAGGGAGATATTCAGCTTTATTTTCCATCAGAGGCTTATGGCACTGAGCTCAGGCTGCAGCTGCCGAGCTCTCCCACACACAGATTTGAGGAGAGGAACTCGCTGTAACTACAACATGCCCATATTCAAAGGATTTTATTCATATCTGATTTGCATAAGCAAACATTTTCCCGAATATCAACAAAACAAGCATGGACAAAGACATACTGTACATGAACATGCACATTAAGGATACAGAATTATACACACATACACTCGCGCAAACAGGCATGAATGCACCCACATATTATGCACACAAACACTCCAGAAACAGCTCTCTAATATGAAAGCATCTGAGTCTTTAATGAGCAGGATAATGTAGGCGGCTGTTTTGAAATTCCGCTTCTCGTCTGTAGCAATCTCCGATTCCTCACCTCCCTCTCTACCTCCCTCTCTCCTTCTAAATCCCTTTCTTCTACCTCCCCGCTCTCCTCCTCTGCCTCCTCCTCTGTCTAGCAGCAGCAATTCAGTTTTAATTGCTTTCTGAGTCACCTAATTCCTCTGAGGAAAGACGGCATGTGAAGGAGAGAGATGGAGACAGAGACGGAAAGAGATGGTACATTTTAAACATTTAAAGACTCAAACACACACACTTTGTCTGTCCCTCGCCCTTCCTGTCTTTCCCGTCTCCTTAGTCTTCTAAAAGTCTGACTGCTCAAACTTTCTTACTCAAAAACTAATCCTTTCTTACCCTTAAAAGTCCAGAAACAGCCTTCAGTCCCCCTGACATACATACTTTGACAGACACTACTCTATTCGGGGCTTGAATTTTGCATCATTTTCTGACCAATATGGCAAGAAATATCAGCTAAATTCTACCTCCCTCTGCCGCAGATGTTATCTATTTTCATTGTTTTCAACGTACAAAGCTATTTGCATCACTGTAGAAAAAACAAACATAACCTTATTCCACCAAACCACTTGTTTTCCCATGAATAATGAAGAAGACAAATGTTCCTTCCTTTTATTTCTCTGCTGGTTTCTCATCTTTTTATAGGCCACCCCATTGTGCAAAAATCCCTAAGATAGTCCTTTGAAAGGAAAAGTGCAGCCGCAGCATTTATGTGCTTGTATACTACATTATATCGTCCCAGCACAGGAGCTAATTAGCCAGTCACACCCTGATTATGTCACTGATTGCCTCATCTGTCCTGTGCTTCCACTCAAGAGTGACAGGCTTGTTATAGCTCACTATTTGGACATAGTGCGGAGAGTCACTGAATCTTTTCGTCATCATCTTATTAAGTCTCTTCTGGCCACTACAGAGTCTTAAAACATTATGTCCTCAACGGAATAATTCAACATTTTGGGAAACTGCTCACTGACTTGCAGAGAGAAAAAACTTACAGCTCCTTTAAAACACTGAGCATGAATGAAACTTTTCAGGACTCAAACTGCTTACAAGAAATAACTTAAGAAACTTAAATCTGGTTTGATCAGCTGTCTTGAAAGCAAACATAATATTCTCTAGATACCTAAAATTAAGGCATGTGAAATAAATGTGTTGCATAGCAACACAGACAACTAAATTACATGTGGTGAGATTAATATGATAAAATGGAAATTGAAGATGTAGAGCTGAAAGCTGGAGACTGTGTTGATGTTTTAGATTCAGTGTGAAACTGCATCAGAATGAAGAGCAGCCATGAATCAATACTTAAATAAGCTTAAAAAAAAATCGTAAAATGAATGAAAATAACTTGTCTAATGACAAAAGAGGCTGTAATGTAAAAAGGGCAGATATACATTAAAGATGAGGTAAAATGCTCATTAAAGCCGCTGCTATCCTTTCAACTCTTCCTGACTGTTTCAGTCTCTCAATCAGGCTTTGAAGTTGAAATCAAGGTCCTGTGTTCAGCCGTGACCAGACAGAATTGATTGGGTGTTGATGAAAACAAGACTCGAGAGCATCTGAGCAGGTATGTGTGTCTGTGTTCAGCAATCCATCTAAAATCAATATGAAAGGATACGTTTTTAACAGAAGTTAGTTTTCCTCGTGTTGCGTTTTATTACTTAAAACACCCGACAACGTCCTTATCAGGACTCTGCATCATCCTCTGGTCGTCCATATATTTATGAGACGGTTTGTCGACAAGACGAGTTTGTCTTTTCAGCAGGATCTGCTGAAAACGGTATCAGCGGTTGTCCTGCTGATTGCAGACTAGACAGTTCAATCCGTGCACTGCAGCCTTAATCAAAGCAATAGGTTTCCACTTTCCTGTCTTTTCTTTGTCTTGAACACAACACAAACAGCTCCATTGACTTTTACCCTTTAAATATTAATGTGATTATATCACCAGTGCTCTTTTCTTCCTCTTTCCGCTCCTGCCTCGCTTTTATCCGCCACACGTCCGCTCCCCTTTTTTTTTTTTACATAATGTCTGAACTCTGTCCATTTTTCAGTTTCCTGTGTTCGTCTGCCGGTGTTTACGTTCACGCAGCTTGGACGGCAGCAACCGTCCATATCGGCTTCATGGCAAATTAGTGAACAACTGATTCAGTGGCTGAGTCCGTTGTCGAGGTGTTTATCACTAAAAACGTTCCTCTCCCGACGACCTTATAGCAACGAACAGCGCTGCCCGAAAATCACTGGCAGTCTTTTGTATGTTTTGCTGAGTCAGCATGATCCCGTGTGTGTTTATACACTCCTGTTGGTGTGTCTGTTCGGTGGTCGAGTGTGCACAGAGAGTGCGTGTCTATGAATATGAAATTAAATGCGCCTCTGTCTGTGTGTGTGTGTGTGTGTGTGTGTGTGTGTGTGTGTGTGTGCCTTCAGAAATAATCCATGTTCTTTTTTTCACCCCATGAATTAAACATCTTCCCTCTGATCAACCAGATATGCTCATTGCTCACCTCAAGAACCAATTACAAGAGGTTATTGGGTAGAACTTTAGGGAAACGTCTGTTTCAGCTCAGCAACATAAGACGTGAATTTTTCATCTGAGAGCGTTGCATCAACAGCCAGACGGACTTCTGCCCATTTAAATATTAAGCTGGTTATGTCATCAGTGCACTTTCTCATCTCCCTCCGCTCCCCTCCCGTTTTTACTCATCGCTTCCCGACTTTATTCGACTCAAGATTCTCTCCTTTTTTTGTTGTTGTTGTTATTTTGCTGCGTTGCATTTAATAAGATGTATTGTTCACTTTTTGAAGGATCGATGAAGTTTATGTGCATACACACATGTCTGCTGGCAGAAGGCAGAGTGCAGCAGAGTGACTCACACTGGAGCTTTCTCACACACTATTACAAAACTATTTTTACACTGACACATCTTTCTTCTTACGGCTTTCAGCCTTGTTCTCTTATAGATTCTCAAGTGTCTCAAGAGTGCTTTCTCACTCTAATATACATTTGCAATATTTTTTAGATGCATTAACTTGAAACACGCTCTGACCCCGTTTCTTCTCCCTGTTCATGTCGCCTGCTCACTTCCATTTTCCAAAAGAAAAATCCTTATAAAGCATGTACAAAAGTCATTTGTGGTTTTTAAAAGGAAGGTGTGCAGTCACATGACTCATTAGCAAGAAGTGATGGATTAAAAATCATCTGCCCTGACCGTCAATACACACACAGCCTCGAGAAAGCTGCCATCGCATTTTTGGAACATGGCTGCAGGCATTTGCTCGCATTTAGCCACATGAGTGGTGGCGAGGCCGGGAACTGATATCGGTCAGTAAGGCCTGGCTCGGGATCTGAGTGTCCAATCAACCCAAAAACACCCCAACCGCAGGGGTTATGGAGGTTATGGGGACAGTGTCTAAACCACTGCCACTATCTTAGAAGAGCCCCAGACCAAAAGAACACACACGTTTGATATGTATTCCACATTAATACTCACACTCTTAGCACTGTATAAAGGGCTTTGAACTATGTTTATGTTCAGTATATTGCTGTGGTTTGTGCATGTGAACATCATCAAGATACACTTATGCACGAGTACAGAGGGAAAGATACAAACAGAAAATATATTCCACGCAAATCGCCCTCTCTCTCTCTCTGTCTCTCTCTTTGAACCAGTCTTTGAAGAATCAGTGCGATAATAGTCGGCATGCCAGCAGCAGGGATTAGTAAATGAATGCAAAGCTCCCCAAGCATCTCTTCTCAATCCACAGCACAGGTGACTGCTCCAAAGGCGTACAGAGCTAAGCAGCATATAGCCCGAGCCCACGCTTACCTTATCTCCTCTATCCTCACTGTGTTTACAATCTCTGCAAATAACAGGAGCACCGGTCTAAAGGTCTGAGAGCACCCTCAACTTTTCTGTTGTCTTCAAAATCAAATAGCAGGGTATGACATCAGCCAACACCGTGTTTTTTCTGTCTGTTTGAAGGAGAAATAAGATGGACGACGCGCACACACACACACACACACACACACACACACACACACACACACAAGCCCAGAGCACACAATCTAAACAAAGTTAGTGGGACTGAAATTACTGTCGTACTCATGCAATTTGTCTTTATTATTCCTCTATTTATTCAGAAGAAATCACACTTTAATATTCATTTATGTACATGAGAGTGTTTCACAGTGCCTTGCTTTTGTTTAGTTTTTTTCATCTTACACATTTCTAATCTTCTTTGCATGAATGCAGATCAACAGAATTTGGGCTTTCAGGGATAATATAGATAAAATCCTCTTCCACCCCCCCCCCACCCCCCCATCTCCCTCGCTTCCCCCTCCATCTGTTGACTTTAGCATCCTCCCTAGCATCTACCCACCTCCCTTTGCTCTTTTTTTTTTCCTCCATAGCTTCCTTTTGCTTTATATAGATTCTTTAGAATCTTTGCTAGAATATTGACAAAAAAGAAGAAAGCAGACATGATCCCTGTGTGCTTGATTCTTGCCACAGGAAGGTCAAAGCAGAGCGATGTCGTTAAGAACTCAGTGTTCTTGATCGACAGAGCCACTGCAGAGTGACTGCTTTATGTCATGCGGGCCTACCACCCTGATTTTGATACTCTAGGATAATTATTATGTTATTCTCTAAAGTCTGGGAAATTATTGGTCATTTCTTTTGAATATTGAAAAATTACTTAAATGTTGTAGACTTAATTTACTCAGAGTGTTCTTCAGCAACTTTGCATAAGAAATACAAAGCTTATATTACCAGAATCCTGTTCTCATTCAGGCTGATCAGAGGACGACCTTGTTTGTCATTAACTAACGAGAATTTTCTCCTTCAGCAAGACAAGAAAAACAATAACTTGTGTATGTTAAGTGAAAAACTCTCATTGTCAAACAATGTCATTTTTAATTATAAAGCAGCTCTAGGTTCTATATTAATACTGTGAAAGTATCAAAGCCTCAGTCCACAGAGAAATGCACACAGCCTGTATTCAGAAACTGAGCCCTAAAATGAGCCGTCAGGATTTCCTGAAACTTTGTGATGTCACAACAAAGCAGTCACCGCTCTCAGCCATGCCCCAAGCCCCGCCCACCTGGACCCACCATCCAACCTTGCAGGATTTGATTTCTCTGATTGTTTTTACCTGAAAACAATATATTTTAATAAGATCGCCCAGAAAACAGTCAGCCAATCAGAAGAGAGGCTCAGAGTCTCCTCTCTTCTGATTGGCTCACCGACCTGTTGTTACTAGAGCTCCAGAGAGAAGCCTGAGAGAGGAGATGTAAAACTACACTGAGATGGTTTTTGCTTCTTAAAACCACAAATATATCTTCTATGGATCAACACTTTAAATAAAACATAGGAAAAGTGTAAAATATTAGAAAATAAAAAATATATACAAAGTACATATAGGTATTTTTTTCAGTGACTGCTTCAGTTCACTTCATTGGAGTAAAATGGGCTTTCAAGGGTGAGAGATTCAATGTGTGTGTCAGTGTGTGTGTGCGCTCACGTGACCCCGCATATGATTACATATGTAAATTCTGATTCATGTGACGTTTTCCCACATCAGTGGAGGACAAAGAGGAGAGCGAGAGTGAGAAAGAGAGCTGCACCTACACCTGTCAGGTGACTCTCGAACAGATGGTCAAATCCAAATACAGCACCACGGGCACCAAAGGCAGCGGGCCGGCGCTGTGAGTGTGTGCGTTCACTCGCCCGTGTACTTTTCCGTTGTCCGTGTAAATGTGTGCGTGGCTGAGGCTGGCGATGAGCTCAGAGGTGGAGCGCCGCCAGCAGCCCAGCGGCAGACAGCTGGGCTGCAGGTTCGAGTCCTGAGGTCCAGCCCCTGTGGGCCGCGCATATGTCCATGTACAGTTAGCAGACAGTATTGTATGAAAAGCACTTTGAACCCAGGGGGGGGCTGCAAGTGCAAACACAGCTCTTAAAGTGTTCATCCTTCACATTTGCATTTAAATAAACTGTCAACTGCTCAAAAGTTTAGAATTACATTTTTTCCTTCTAAATTAGACGAAGGGCTGGTGGTTTGCATTAGTGATAACCGCTGAGGATAAACAGACAAAAGAGCGACACCAACTGAAAAGTGAAAAGAAAAGAAAAAAGGGAACTTCACAGTACTGATCAGTTCCATTGATGACTAGAAAAACCACCGCAGCATTAAGTGCTTATCGTGGGAAATATTAACGACTCCGCTCTTTAAACCGCTCGACTGTCAGTGTTGACATACGGTATGTAAGTAGCTTCAGCTCTTGTGAATCCAGGATGAAACTCTCAGACGGTATATCACTTATTTCTTACTATGAATACAGTGAAAAAAACCCAGGCTTGGTCAGTGCCGACTCCCAAAACACAAAACTATTCAAGTCACGTCGTTTGCAGTGGCAATCCTACAGTCTGGGTGGCCCCAGGCAATGACACCCATCGAACCCCTCCTTACGATTTACAAATGTCCCCTAAACGCCTCACATGGCGGTAATCGTTAGACACTACAGCACACATCATCAGGGGCCCCCACTTACGAGAGGTTGGGGCAACAGCAGTGCACTGTAGAGTGTCCTTACGGGAGGTTTAAGGGGGTTTATATATGTCACCATGAAATGTGTTACTATGAGGGGTCATCAGGGCCCCTCGGGGGGGGGGGGGGGGGGGGGGCGACGTATGTCTGGTTTGCCTTTCCTTCAAATAAATTTCTAAAGAATTCTGTCCTTCCGAAGCTATCACGGATATTTTTGCTGTAATTTACAATGTGTTTGGCATTTTCAAATTATTTTGAGATGTATCAGCAGTGACTTTGGTGAATAGTGCCACAAATGTTCAAATATATGCAGCATAATATGACAAAGATAAATAATTGTCCTGCCTGCACAAACCATAATCCATGCAGTTAAATATGAGGCTCTCTTCACTAATATCATCCTCATCCAAGTCTTGAGCGCTTTTGCAACTGTGTCACTATTTTCATCGGGATTTCATTAAGATTCAGGTCAACTCACAGCTTGCTTTGTGCTGTCTGAAAGTTTATGCTTTACCGTCTCACCGCTGGCTGCTGAGTTTGACTCCAACTATGAGGAAGACAAAAAAAAAAAAAAAAGCGGCTAAAGTAAATCACATGGCAGCCCTTCCGTGTCAAAGCCTTGTCAGGACAAGTACCTGGCAATGTTCAGTAATTTGTAAGGGTTGTTGAAGTTGTCAGCGCTTTAAATCCTGTGCAAATCTGCCACAGCTGCTGGAGTAGGGCAGTCACACTGTGACAACCGTGTGTGCGGTGATACTCATGATCACAGGCTAATCCTACACTGAATTTGTCCAATGACAATTTTATATACTGAGCTGCGGTATCGAAAGCATGACGGGCTCAGTGAAGGAGAGGTCGTCGAAATGGAAGAGACGGTTGAAAGGGAATGAGACTATACGGACGAAAACAAAAGCGTCAGCTCTAATTTAGAAATCGAGATCTGTGATTGGTCAGGTGATCAGTGACTGATAGGAACATCTTGATAACTAATTAATCATTTAAGAAAGAAAATGCCAAACAAATATGAGAATTTGCTGCGTTTTAAATTTGTAAATTTAATATGTTTGAGCTGCTGGTTGTGCGCTGTGTATATTTCTCTGTGGGACACTTTGACAGAATTCATACAGAACCTAGACCCACTTTATAATCACAAAACACATGGCAATCTACCTTTATACATTATGGGACCTTTAAGACGCATTCTGCAGAGGTTATTTTGTGATTATTTTTTAGACTGTAACTTCTGCTCTACATTCATTTCATCTTCATTTCGAAACCGGACACCTGCACTCTTCCTTTCCCGGTGCATTAGCAGCTTTATCAGAATTTGTCTTTGGAGAAAGTAAAGATGAGCGAAGATCGACAGCCCCTGCGCATGCATCGTGACAAATTCATGAGCTGTTCCTCCTTAATAATTAATGTTGCTTTCCTTTGTCATCAAAATTGATTGATCATTAATTTCAGGTGCACTTTTCTAAAAGAGCTACAGAACAGGATGCTATACGAAAATTTGTGCATTGCAAATTAAGAACCCACAGATTTTGAAACTGATAATCACATAAATGAAGATTTCAGAAGTAAATTCTAAGTAAATCCACGTGCACGTCCTGCACTAATGACTCAGCAGGAATTCGCTGTGTTGAGATGGTTCTTATACGTCTTACTCATGTGGTTAACCTCAGCTGGCGGCTTAAAGGCCTCTAATGTCGACACAGTGGTCATGTTCACTTCCAGCAAAAGCATCAGTCTTATACACACACACACACACACACACACAGAAATGTATTCAGCATATATAACGAGATTCCCAACAGCCATGTCATCAAAATGAAAAAAACCCAATAGTGTCAGTCAAATAATAAAGCTATTGGGTTGTTTCTAGTCATGCATATGTAAATTGTATGTAAATCTCATTATTATCATTGTTGAACAAGGCTGGCAAGTCAACAAACACATGGGTTTCTTTCTGAATTAGACAAAAAAAAAAAAAAAAATAGCACCAATCGTGCAAAACAATACACATATTTTGATAATCTTCCTTTTTGGATGCAACGTCTGGCTTCATGTTTTATGCACTTGCCGCAAATGCAACAAAATTTCCCTGTGGGTGCAATAAAGAAGCAAAAAGCACTTTTAAAGTTCAATCTTAGTGAATCTGAAGCTGAAAGTCTGATTCTCCTGTGGGTAGCTGCATGTGAAGACAAGCCAATGCTTCCAGCATGGATGGATCCCATTTAGAAGAAGTGGTCTGGGATGTAGTTATTTTGGCTTGTCCTTGTTTTCACCCACAGACTCTAATAAACAACTTGTTTTTTTGTTTTGAAGCAAACCCTGTTATTGGTGCTTTGATTTCCATCTCAAAATCTCAAATGTACCTCTTAGCTGGCTCACCATAATACACACACACACACACACACACAAAAAGGCCAACAAACATGCCAGTGGTAGTGACAACTGACCCTGTACTTTTAGCTCAGTAGGGGTCACTTGTAGATGTTGTAGTAGACAGCTGACACCCATCACTTAGACCAACTGCTATCATCAAAATAACCTCACCAGCACCAGGAAGTGGTGCATCAGATGTACCAACCAATCGACAAGCTCCAATTAACCAACTGTGGTAACAACATAGATGACAATAGAAACTTTGATTTCAATAGAGAGGAAAACACTGAGAGCCAGCAGGAGTGCAATTAGTTTCGATACAAAACTTTTCAGTTTTCAGTTTTCTTGATTTTGTGGTTTTTCTTCTTGTTTTGTTCTTTCCTCTTGTCATTTTCTCTCTCAGAAAAAAAGAAAACGGATGACAGGCAGTTGCCAAATCAGCATGGCAAGCAAACAGGCGTCTTCCAGACTCCTATTACTATCTGCTCCCTCCCTCCCTCCTCCTGCCTTTTACCTCCGTCTCCATCTGTCTGTGGACGGGAGTCTCCCGTCTTCTGCAGCAAACAGCAGGTGGAACCCAAAGGAGTGCACAAGTTTCTGATAAATGAGTTCGAAGACGAGCTGTTTATCTGCTTTTTCCGTGTTTTTTGGGGGTTTTTTTTGACTGTTTTTTTAACCTTGTTTTCTCTGCCTTTGCTTTCCAGTTGTGTGTGTGTACTTTATTCTCTTATATCAGATATTCAGGGTTCAGCCGGAGAGATTTTCTAAATACTGCTCTGAGTAGAAGCTACAGGAATAGACATTATCAGAAATGCAACCTCACTGTTAGTCCCTGACTGCAGTGGCGTGGAACTAACCTTAATGGCGACCCACACTGACGCCAGTTTCTTCGGCGTTTCTGGAACATTTCAAGCGTCTGTCACTGAACAGATTTCGCTTGTGTTATTACTTATTCACGCAAATTCTGAGACAGGATTTTCGGTTACTTTTTTGTCAAGTGAACTGTAAACCATTCAGAAGCCATTCATCACCGTCATCATTCATCAGATCAGGTCTAGGTTCTATATTAATACTGTGAAAGTATCAAACTTCCTGAAACTTTGTGATGTCACAACAAAGCAGTCACCATGCCCCAAGCCCCGCCCACCTGGACCCAGCATCCAAACCTTGCAGTATTTGATTTTTCTGAGTGTTTACCTGAAATCTGCTATATTTTTTATTCAACCACCCATAAAACAGTCAGCCAGAGAGGCTCAGAGCCTCCTCTCTTCTGATTGGCCCATCCACCTGTTGTTACTAGAGCTCCAGAGAGAAGAGGAGATACTAAAAAAAGATGGTTTTTGGTTCTTAAAATCAGAAATAAATCTTCTCAGGGATCAGCACTTCAAATAAAACACAGGAAAAATGTAAAATAAGTGACCTTTAATTTCCGATTATAAATGTGGGGATTAAGGCTTAAATTCTGCATGCTAAATAATATGTGGCTAAAATAATACATTTTCTTATAGTTCTTAATTATAACAACCATTTTCCATATTTATATTTACTAACCCATTTCCACCATTAATTCGATAGCGTTAGAGAGTAGGACAGGAAACACAGGAAGACAAATGTTCCCAGCAGAATCCCACCAGTAGCACTGCAGTTACATGGTATGCATCTTAAACCACTCACCCTCCAGGATGCGCCCCTCCTGCAGCCTGCTTGAAAACTGTTTTTGTCCACTGAACCGACTGATTGTTTTGGTTGTTTTTTGATATATGTCAGCCTGGTAAAAAATATTTTTAAAAAACATGCTGGTGGCCAGTGTCTGTGCAGCTGAAAGGACGACAGTTCTGAGGACAGTGATGGCTAAATGTGGGACACAGAATAGACGAATGGACACAAACTGCTGACGATTCTTTATGAATTTCAGGTTACTGAAGCGTCCAAGCTCCCACGGTTCATTAATTTCATTCCAACTGTATATGGGGGAGATGCTAACCTCACAGCTAGAAATCAAGACTCTACGTGGAACAGTGCTTTTGAGAAACTTTGACCAGGACTTTTAACCTCCAACAGCTCCTCTAATGCTGCAGAGAGGCCGCCTCGAGTATCTGAGTAGATATTCTTTTCTTTGAGGTTGCATTACATAATAACAACCTCCTGACCTCATTCAGAGCAATAACAAAGGCAGAGAATCACGTGGGGCTGAGGTGAATTTAATTAGTGCGGTTTAAAGTCAGTGGTCGATGGCAATTTCACAGCTAAAATGCTGAACTGGCTCTTTATTTTTTTTTGGGGGGGGGGGGGGGGGGGCTCAGAAAGTGAATGTGATTCCAGCATATATATATATATATATATATATAGATATATATATATATAATATATATATATATATATATATATAGATATATAGATAGATAGATATAACAGTAAGCAAATCTATAACAGCAGCATTCCCTTGTCTATAAGAAGTGCTGTGTTATTGTGTTTCAACCCAGTGTCAATTCAAGCGACAGAGAGAGAAAGAGAAAGTGCAGCAAGAGAGCATTTCAGGAAAGCTTCAAAAAGACAAGATGAAAGTAAGCACCGGATGGGACACACAAGAAAGGAGAGATTGTTGGACCAATTTGTCTTTATTTCCCTGCAGTATCAGTGAAATAGACCATGCTGAAAGACTTGTGCTCTCTGTGCTGTCAGGATCCTCCCTGAAAGCCAGGAAAGAAGCTCTCAGTTTGGCCTGCTCACCACAGCTCTCCCCTCTCTCTCTCTCTCTCTCTCTCTCTCTCTCTCTCCACTTCCACTTCTCTTCCCTGTGGAAGCACACAGACGCACAGATGGCCCCTTTTTTTGACTCTACGTTTGAGAAATGAGACTGTGGGTGATATACATAGACACAGTCACACTGTAGCTGTGTTGCTGCCTGGTACGACTTAAAGGGGAAAACAAAAACTGTCAAAAATAATTTGGACTTGAGTTATAGGATGTGAGGCTTTATCAAGACCGGTGGAAATGTGTTCTGCAGTCTGTTCAGATGACAAGCAAAAAAGGTTCTTGGGTTCATTTACTAAAAATTGCAATCCAGGGATGGAAGACATTTTCGGATCATTCAAATAATTAGAAATACTAATATCACAGTGTAAAAGTCAAATAGTTTAAAAGTGAATGCACCAAGTTATTATCAGTGAAAGACAGACATCAAAAGTAGAAGTAGAGTGTTATATTATTGTAAGATTGGGTTACTTATAAAAAATGAAGGACTGCTTCAGTCCTATAGTGTCATTTCATTTCCAACATGTATCATGTTCTGTAAGATAATCATATGCTATGTAAAATCCTAATCTGCAATATTATTAGTAACTAAGGCCATAAAATAAATGTAGTGGTGTAAAATGAACAACTATAGTATAAAATATAAAGTAGTACATGGGAGTATTTAAGTAAAGTAAAAGTACCCTGAAAGTGTATTTCTGTACATTCTCCTTTAACCAGTGCTGCAACCTGAACTAACATACATGTGTTTTTTTTTCCAACCCTCTGATACGACCCATAGGAGTGTCTCCTTCGGTTGTCATGGTTACAATAATAAACAACAGCGTAACTGCCTTCGTCGCCATGGTTGCTATAATAATGCTCATGGCCCAGTCAGGCTGAGGAAAAGACTGTGATTTGGGTTAAAATAAGTACTTCCTCAACATTAAACGATATTCGTTGCCGTGGTTACAATACTAGCATGGTTAACTTTGGCGAACAGTCACGGATAATAGAAAGCAGATAAACTGCTGGGAATCGAACACCGCTCTCCTGTGTCACACTCCTGACCATGTCTCTCTTCAAACCACGTCACTGACACTTTTCCCCTTCGCTCCTGTAATAATTTCTATGACAGCTAGATGTCGCCTAGCAACAAAACGTTAACTACAGGTCATAATAACCTGCTGTACAGACGACCTGTGGGCCCATCATCTTGGAAATTCATATGTCTACAAAAACAGTCTTTTATTGGGTTGGAGTTAATGTTATGGTTGCTGATGAGTTTGTGAAAAAAAAAACAAGAGTCCCCATCTTATTCATTTGTGAATTTATGGAGTTTTCTCCCTGGTAGCATCTTGAGTGAAAGCAAGACATTTAATATGAAGTTAATTAGTGAAATGTGGCCTTTTCTTTGTTTTAATTAGAAGAAAACCACTTAGGAGTTACTATCACCAATGATAAACACAGTCGCAGCAAAATAGGTAAAACACTATTGATGAGACTGAAGTTAATCAGCCAAGCATGCTCTGTAATTAGACTGGAAAACCAAACAAACAAACAAATAAAAATAAAAAAAATAGCAAATTGCTGTTGAGTATGTTGCAGCACCGGTGGGACGACACTGCACACGCACCTATTGTAACTTTGCTCGTACACGTTCCACTGATGTTCTCTAACACGAACACAAGTACAGCACAGATCTGATTTGTACAACAGAGTAAATGTTCTAATTACAGCCGCACCACAACCCACCCCCACATCCACTATGGTCCCCTGTGGATTTTACAGGCTCAAACACACAGTATACTGTACCTCATAAACAATGGATGCCGCCCTTTGAAATATCTTTGCATTCTCCGCAGTGATGGAATTTGAATTATGAATGAGTTTTTTTTTGTTTTTTTTCCCCCATCTTTTACATGTGACATCAGTAAAAATGTGGGAAACGTGATGTGTGATGTGAAATGTAATGCCGTGAAGAGTGACGTCCTTGTCAGAGTCAGTCAGCGTTGTTCAGAGCGTGAAAGTCACATGCGGGACAGAGTTTCCTCCTGAAGCGATGCTCTCTGACGAATCAAACAGCCTCTTTCTGAATCTATCACTGTAATTTATTAACATACAGCATATTCAGTATATTCCGTTTTCTTTGGCAAATCTCACTAATTTCCTATAAGTGACGGTATTTATTTTAATACTAAGCCAAGACATCTGCTGCAGTCTCTGTTTCCTGTGGGCTTTTTGCTGGGATTCAAGCCCAACAGATATCAACTGGGACCCACTGAAACCACTGTGGCAGTTGTGTGAAACAGTGATAGGTCACACTCATTTTCTACCATTAAAATGTGTTTTGCATCTAGTCCCCCCCCCCATGTCATCCTCTCTCTCTCTCTCTCTTTCCCCCAACTCTCCTGTCACTCTCTCACTGTTTCTATCACATTGAAAAGGAAAAAAAAAAAAACTGCCCCCATAAATAACTTCAAAAAAATGGCACTGACTGCTTCATTAACTCGTGATACTTTTAGAAATACTTTTCCTAAAATCAGATAAAGTCTCACACAATCAAAAACAGTTTGTTCGAGTGACAAACACACTTCATTTCTTGCCTCCGTTTCCTCTGAAGTAGTGTGTCAGTGCACCATTTCCTTTGCTGGCCTGTTATTCATCATTACATCATTCACATGAAATCACAACACACCTACATTTACCTGAACCACAAAACTCCTGCTACTGGTAGTACCAAGCTACTGTTAGGCTTCTGCATATGTATCCAGGTGTGTGTGTGAGTGCATGCACGGGAGTACATGCTGATATATATCTGCATTTGTGTGTATGTGAGCGTGTGCATATTCCTACTGAGGCATGCTGTCACCTTCCGGAGCCCAGGTGGCCAGGGTCACATGAGTGCCGTATGCAGGCGAGCTGGTGTAGAGCGTCCATCTGGTCTCTTTATACACAGAGTGTGTGTGTGTGTGTGTGTGTGTGTGTGTGTGTGTGTGTTTGTAAAAATGACCTTGTTCACATTCCAGAGCAGGGCTAAGAAGAGGTGGTGGCAGAGCACTGCTGAAGAAAGCAGTCAGTTCAAACACTGTAAAATACTTAATAATTGTATTTATATATAGCCAGAGATCTGAGCTCCGAGCGAGGCCATTTCTGTAACGTCTCAGGTTTTCATTTTGTCTGTAGGTGTCTGTGAGAAAGTTTAATTATGCAAGAACAGACTGATCACAGCCAAAACACTGTCAGGCTACCAGACAGTTTGTCAGGCTTCTTCTGTTCCATCTGTCTTTCTATGGACTTAATGATTCAAATTAGCTTGCAGAGAGATGTGGCGAGAAGAGTGAGCGACTCCTCTAATACGTGAAAGGAGAATAGGTTGAAACTTTATGGTCAAAATACTAATATAATTATTCACAGATCACATAATCTCTCCGACTTTTCATTCCATTAAAAGCAGCAGGTGATATTTGCCCACAGGTATTAAATTGTGCAGAGCTGTAATGCATTGAAGGTTTAACAAAGGTTCAATCAAGCTGCACTTTGCTTACGTACACCATCTCTTTAATCAGAGATTATCCTGCTCTGCCACTTTTTACAGTTTCCTGTCTTTTTTCCCTTCTATGTGTTAAGTCATGCCTTCTTAGTTTACACTAAATTTAACCTGTCAGATCCCACCAAATGTTCCGAGAAGCAATTATCACCGCGATGCTAAATTTAAACCTCTTCCTGTGAATGCCCTGTGAATATTTTTTTTTCTAACTTTTGACTGTCTCCGTCTCTTCCTGTGAGGAACGAGTGATCAGACGTCGTCCCTGCGAACTCAGCTGTTGCTCTGGAGACGGTGTAGATAGCCATGTTTTTTTGTTTCTCTGATACATGAACTCTACCGATACTGCTTATTACCATGAGAGCAAGATCCCCCCCACCATCACCATCACCACCAGCAACCAGTGGGAAAGACTTGATCCCTCACTGGCTTCCCACAACACTTGCATTCAACAGAGAGGTTGGCTAAGAAGAGTACGACTGCCTGGGATCGAATTCATCCAGTATGTAGATTCCCGAAATGTAACATGTGACTTATACAGTATGTCCCTGTATCAGGAGTGTTGTTGACATAAATGTTAACTATGAGGGGATATATTATTATCACACACACAGAAAACATCCTCTAGATATATGAGATATATATCCTCTAGAGTATGAATACATACATTAAAAACATAGAGCCTACTGTATGATGAATTGATTAATGATTTACTGTATATCTCAGTTATGTATGCAAGTTTATTAAAGTAACATATACATT
The DNA here is from genome assembly GCF_021018895.1 of Seriola aureovittata. Classification (NCBI taxonomy): domain Eukaryota; kingdom Metazoa; phylum Chordata; class Actinopteri; order Carangiformes; family Carangidae; genus Seriola; species Seriola aureovittata. The sequence continues at coordinate 23,697,067 of NC_079377.1, forward strand.
AAAAGTTCTATATGCTCATATATATATATTTATTTGTGTGTGTGTAACATACAGTATGTCTACAATATAAGCATACATACATAAACATACATTACATTTGTATGGCCTAGACATATATGTCAATATATGAAATTGTTCCAATTTCCAATAGGTTTCATATATGATTTCTAGATATATGTTTTTATTCTATATGTACATATACTGCATGTCATACATGGAATTTCAACATGTGTACATATATTACATTTGCGTATGGTTTTTTGCACATAACCTGGTTTCTTCTGTGACTCAATGAGCAATAAAATCTTGACATTCATGCTTTTAATTTGTTTCCTCTGATTAAAATACTGCCATATTGACTATAATACAGTCAATAATAAAGTCTTTTTTCACTACCAGATCCTTGAAAAAACTCCACTTGCTGCTGAAAAAATGTATTTGTTGGAACCAACATTGAGAAAAAGCCACAGTTCACATATTTTGCATTTGCTCTGCCTGTAATTCTACAGAGCCGTATATAGACCCCTGCCTGCCAGCTACCTGTGGATATATATTTAGATGTAGAATCATACCAGTGATAAGTGTCTATTCTCCAAACACTGACAGGTCCTGGCAGGTTTTTCCTTCCTTCGTGTGTGTGTGTGTTTTGTCCTCATCTGACAATATTTCCTTTTCTTTCACAGCACTCATCCATCTGTTTATATCTGTGTCTATCTCGCCCTGAGCGACTCTCCCCACAATTCCTTCATTTGTCAAACTTATGAGTGTCAGTCTCCTCTTTCTCCATTCTGTGTCTGTTGTGTGTGTGTGTATATACTATGTGCATGCGAGTATGTGTGTGTGTGTTTGTTTGTCATTCATTTCTCGTATAACTTTTTGTTCTCACCATGACAGTAATTGCCTCTCTCTTCACTCGCAGGTTCAGAGAGATGTTTCTGAATATGATCTGGATCAGCTACAGATGCTGCTGCTGCTACACTAGGAAATCAAAGTGTATGCACCATTTCAAAAGACAGCGACGGCAGCTCTTCGACCCACATTCCTCGGTAATAAACTGGCTGTATTCAGTCAAATGTCAAGGTCTAGCCAGTAATTAAGCGACTGCAAATCATGCAGGAAATGGGAATAACTTTTAGCATCAACGACCTAGTTTAGGTGTTTCTGATACTTACAGCAAGCTACGAGCTAACTGCTGGAAGACGTGACACACACTGAATTGTTAATGCAACAGGTAACTACCTGCCCCTGGAAACACACTTGTCTCAATAAGAGATCAGAAATCCCACATAGTGGCCTGTTTCACTTGGAGGGATCACTCCACCTTTCGCCGCGTTAATCAGCGATTTTGTTTGGATGGCTGGTTGTGGAAACATTTCAAATGACTGGTAATGTAAATGGTGGGGTGGTTGTTTGACAGATGGAGGAGATGAAGGTGGTGGCTTAGTTGGGGGGGGGGGGGGGGGGGGGGGGGGGGGGGGGGGGGGGGCTCTATGACGGACCGGGCTCCAGCATCATTAGCATTTGGCTGACAGTGACAGTATGGATTAGGGGGGGCCCTAGCTGCTCAGAAGTGCTGATGCGGGGAACACAGCCCAACAGCCTGCTGATAAATACATGAACACAAAGACATGTTTAAGCAAAAGGCTCGCTGCTACATGCAAACTCACAAACCCCTTGCATGCTCAATATTTTACCAAGCTCTCATACATACACAACATCATAAGCTCTCCTACCTCTGTGGTTATGATCTTGGTGCACTTAAGCAACTCAAACCACTTGGTTAACGTCTGACACTTCAAATTACAACACAGAAAACAAGCTGCAACTTCACTGAACAGGAACTTAAAATAACTCATTTAGTAGCCTTGATTTTCCCAGATGCTATCAGTGCTTGTCGCATACGGCGTATAAGATGTCAACAAACTTGACAGTGTAACTCATTTGACTGACAACTGAAGTGAAGTTGTGTTGCTTAAAGGTTGAACTACGCGTCCGTGGTGTGCACAGACTATATTCTCTTTGGGTGAGCTACCGGTAGCTTGTAGCGCGACACCCCGGTGTTAGATGTTCCGTAGACCCAAACCTCCATCCAAATCTCTCTCTATTCTTTCAGCGTTATAAGAATAACATGTTACTTGTTTCTTGGCCACTCAACATTCACATAAAGTGTGACCGATGCTGTTGTTATTGCGGAGACGACAGCAAAAGTTGGCTTCAGTGGTTCTGAGTATTTTATGAAATGACAAATGGTTTCTTTTCTCTGGTGAAGACAGTTCCCCTTGTTGGTGTGAACTTTGAAAGTGTTAACTTTGTGTAGACCGTTCCAGACGTTTGTGTTTTTTGTCTAATCGTTGTTGTGCAGAGGGAGACAGAGACATGTTCTCTCTGTCTCTCTGTGGTTTTTTTTCGTCTCTTTGTCTGATTACATGTGTTTCTTTGCAGGTTCGCTCTGGCCAATTACTGCCACTGCAGCTCTCCTGGCCGGCCTGTCTCTGGCTGCTCGTGTACAGCCCAGCTGAAGGCCCTTGTGGCAGCACCACCAGTAATTACACCTCAGGAGAGGAAAACACACATGCACACACCATGACAGCCACGTGAACACACACCTACACACACTTACACACACTTACACACACTTACACACACTTACACACACACAGTGACTTCAGGCTTCACTGACAGGTTGTCTAATTGCATCTCAAGAATTGATCATTAAGCTGGAAAAGTTCTGGTGCCATCAAAGCTTTGTGTTAATGTGTGAACATGTGCACGCCTTTATTTGTGTGCACATGCGCAAAAAACCCTCCGGCAAGTTAGTTGCATCAGAGAATCAAAGTGTGTAGTCCACCAGAGGTTTGTGAATATGAAAATGGTATCTTCCATACGGCGTCACAGGCACTTCTTCTTTATTACTATTTCATATTTATTTTCCACAAAGTTGGTTAAAAAGCGCCGGAGTAAGGAGACAGAACAGCTCCTCCTGCTTCCCCTCCGAGGGAGCGTCCTACAGGAACTATTATTTATTACTATTATCTGCCAAAGTTACATCAATGCGACTTATTTCAGAAAAGAAATGTTGGTGTTTTACGCTGGTCCGTGTCTGTCGTTCATAATGGGTGGGGCATTTTTGGCAATAAGTGATGACAGGTAATTTTATGCACCAATGAGGATTTATGAATGTGAATATCACATGGCATCTTTGCTTGATAAATTGTGTTGGAGCCTTATTGTTATTCCTACCATGGAAAGACAGATAGATGAATGGACAGACAGCAGGACAAGGATGAAAAGTGACGAGGGAAAGATGTTTCTTTCTTCTCTCTTTCTTTTCATGCCCTTTGTCTTTAGGTCACGTGGTTTAAATATAAGTGTGATCACATATGCAGCGCAGTCATGTTATTTAAATATTACGCCTCCTTGTGATTAAAACAGAGCTCGGAGCACCTTCATGCTAATTTTCTTTTTTTCTTTCCACATGAATCTTACATCTTAATTTAGCACCATTAACCTGGTTTCTACCAGCAAACCAAACAGGGGTGGCAGGGGCCTGATTCATTATGGATGGAACTCAAAGTGAAATGTGGTGTTAAATGATTTTCATAGCATCTTGATGCTGGCAGAGATGATTATTGTGCTGTACTTAGACCCCCCCCTCCCTCCCAATATACATCACTTGATGGCCTGAGTCATCAGGATGAAATCTCGCCTTCAGTCGTCTTTGTGTTACGGTACGTTTTGATCTGATGTTGTAAATGTTGTTTTGTCAGTCTCACTCCTGCCTCTGTCCTAAAGACTTTCTGACAGTGTCCTGATAGCAAAGTATAAATTTAAAGTCATATCACACTGTCAGACCTCAAATTCTGGAAGTATATAATATAAACAGACACGCTTGCGTGTACACACACATGCACACACACTAAATGTCTCCAGCACACAGCCTCAAGCCACAGCTGAAATGTCACAGAGAGGCAGCCCGTTGAGGATGTTGTTGGCTGTACTTTTTCAGTCTCTTTGCTACTGCCCATTTCAGCTCCATCCAAGCAGCCAAGCTGCTGCTCCAGGGAGAGAGCAGCAGAGCTTGTTCTGAGTGTTACTGTACTGTCTTTGTCATCCTTTTAAAGAGGAAAAAAATTTGTATTTTTCTCCCTTTTTGTCTTCACTTTTTGTCACTTGCTCTTGGATGCAGTGAGCCAGACTGGATTCTGATTTGCTCATCTCACATCGAAGACAGCTTTCGCTGCCAATAAACAATGCTCTCATCCATGGATAATTAAGAGTCAGACGAGCACATAAGCCACCGTCCCAGTAATATTTTCCTGGCTAACTTTTGTTTTATTCCACAGAACCTGAAAAGATGTCCAAGTGGTTTGGACTAGAATTGGCACATGTAAACACTTCAACTCACTCAGTTCTTTCCCCTTTTAGCAACTGTTCCATTAACCGTTAAGAAGAAGAGGTGAAATCCTTGGGCCCTAACAGCCAACACTAAACTGTTACTAAATTCTGCAATTAACCAGTGGTTCAGTCCTTCCTCTGCAAGATTTTCAAACCACCATCTATCATAATAAACATCACATATTATAAATCCCAGCAGTTTGGATCCTTAGTGAACTCCATCTCCAAGTTCATTTGTCAAAAGCCATGTTAATTGGTGCATTCCATCTTGTCTTCCCTGATGGTAAAGACTAATCTATCACAGAGGGCAGCCACTGAATAAAGTGCACAGAGAAGGAATCAAAAGGAAACCAAAAAAAAAAAAAAAACAGGTTTCAAGAATGATTTTTTATTTTTTTTGCCCTCACTCAGAAACTCGCTGCAAAATTCAAATATGTTAGAGCCTAATATTTATACTTAATACTAACAGAGTGAAGTGTTACACACACACACACACACACACACACAGCACAATCTCTGCCTCTGTCTCATGGGCAGCAGTTTGAGGGTGAAAATTGAGATATACTGTAGATGTCAAATGCCACCAGTAGCCCCCCCACACACACCCCTCCACCCCCACCCCCTCTCTGTGTCTTCATCCCTCCCCTTCTCTCACAAAGTCATCTGTCAGCAGTAAATCCCATCAGTTGTCACAGCGACCTCCTGACAGGATCCAGGCTCCCAGGGACCTGCTTCACGCCAGGAATATTCATGCAGACCCAGACAAGCCGGCACCAGGCTCTGACAAATCACTCAATCAGCCAGTCAAACAGAACAAGACTGAGAGTGCCAGCAACAAGAGGGGGAGACAAAGCAACCGAATCCTGCTACACAGCAGCCCACAGAAAGACAGAGAGGAAGCTGAAGCTCTACCAAAATAAAACTCAACTTTCAGTTTTTTGATGCACTCTCAAACCAAAATCCAAAATTTACTTGTGCAACAAAATGACAATCAGTCAGCATCTTACAGCAGGGCAACCCCTGGAGCAACATGCAAAATTTTATTTTTACATAGATAACCCTGGAAAACATGCTTTGGCAATACTGCCAAAATAAAAGTAAAGTACATTAATGCAAGATGGAAAATGGATGTGATGATTTAGACTTTTAACTAGGAGAACATACAGAAAATATATTATTTATGTCACGTCTTATTTGGTTTGCAGTGTCTAGGCTTTGATCTTCATCAGCCAACAACTTTCCAGTGTCTTATTTGAAGTGTATTTGTGGTTATAAGAACCAAAAACCATCTCAATGTAGTTTTACTCTCTCTCTCTGGCGCTCTAGCAACAACAACTGACTGTTTTCTGAGTGATGGAATAAAAATATAGCAGATGTCAGGTAAACATTCACAGAAACTAAATCCTGCGAGGCTGGATGATGCGTCCCGGTGCTCTAGATGTGCTGGGGGCAGTCACTGTATATTTGTGACATCACAAAGTTGCAGAAGTCCTGACGGCTTGTTTTAAGGCTCAGCTTCTGAATACAGGCTGTGTGCATTTCTCTGTGGACTGAGGCTTTGATACTTTCACAGTATTAATATAGAAGCTAGACCTGATCTATAATCAAACACATGGACATCTCACTTACAATATGGGACCTTTAATAGTAATAATAATTCTGCACGGTTGAAAAATAATTTTCGCATTTTCTACTGAATCCTTCTCTTTTGCCCACTGCTGACCTGAACTTAAAAAGAGATGCTTCAATCAATACATGAACAAGCTGCTGCTTTTTTTTTTTTTCCCTGTCCAACCCACATCTGCCCCTGCAAATAGATTTCCATGAAGTTTCTTTGTTTGGCATTTAGCCATGCTATGCTCAACACTTCCTTGTTAAAGGTCACATCCCTAAAAGCTTTCAGCACACTGCCCTCGCTTCTCGCTCCCAACAATCTCTTCTGCAGTCACATTTCTGACCCCATCTCTGTCTTCTCTTCTCCCATCTTCCTTTCTCTCCAGTGATGATAGGGCATTTTTCCAGCATTCTCCTATAAAGCCTGCCCTCTTTTGAGGTTTTTTTTTTCATGGCTTTTATGCAGTCGGCGTTGAGCACAGTCAATGATGTTCAAATTGCTTTTTGGTTGTTTTGTTTTTTTTTGTTCCTCTCATGAATTCTTGCCATTTTATCTGTCTTTTTATTTGTTTGAAATAGGCTCACTTGCATCATTCTCATTTGGACATATTCTTGAATATTTGAATGGTTTATTAATTTTATAGTAGCTTTGTAAAAAGGCATTTTCAATTCAATTCCAAGTTGCTTTCTTTATGCTTTTTTTTATGCCGCATCCCCATCCTCGAGCCAGCCTGAACGCCTCTCCAACACCCGCACCGTAACCTATTTCTCTCACTCTCCCTATCAATTCTTCCCCTCAATGTGTGACCAGAAAGAATGATTTGATAAATGTACATTTCCCTCTTTATATATTCATGACTATTTCCCGAAGTCTATCAGAAAGACATGATTTATTCAGGTGGAAGTTTTAATTTAAACCCCCCCCCCCCCATCTCTGCCCTGTGCCGTCTCTCTAGTCATAGAAGTTTTGGCACAAACTCGCAGGGAAAGCCCTGAAATGGAAGAAGCACTTTTGTGGTCGACAGTAGGATCTCCCTCTGTGATTTCTCCCTAATCAAAGCATTATTCAGGAAGCCACTGCCAGGGCATGTACTGGCGAGACATTGGACAAGGTGAACCCTGGAGGAAAATGGCTAAGAGAGCAAATGAGTGCTTAGTTAGTAGGTGAGAAAGTTTAAGAAGCACAGGAGGGACCTAAGGGAAGGTAGTGTAGTGGAATACGGTTTTGTTGAGGAGGGAGATGGGAAAACCTTTTTTTTTTTTTTTTTTTTATGAAATGAAGTTATAGAAAAACGAAAGCACAGGAGAAATTCTTCTTGAAGATTACATTCTACTGTTGAGGCAGAGAACGACGGCGTGTTCAAAGATGTGAGTGAAATGTAAAAATAGACGTGGAAGCAGCTTCTGTGCTTGTGTCCACAACCTCACAGGAGTGTTTCTTCAGGGGCCTGACAGGTTTCCAGTTGTCAAGTTCCCCCCCCCCCCAAAGGAACTTCACCATACACAGCGAGCTTGCTTTGAGCCCAACCCGGCGCAGGAAACCTGTTCACTTCAAATGTAACGGTGCAGCTTTGAGCAAAACATTTCCCGGCTGCCATTTCTGGCAGTGCTATCTGCAGGGCCATCCCTTTCTATAACGGCCACATTCATCCCCTCTGCTGATATCCCTCCTTTTGTTTGGTGGATTTGACAACATTAAGATTGTATCGGTCGCCTCGCCCAGCTCCCTGAAGACTGCCTTCATTATTCAGCAGTCAAAGCCAGACATTCTCTCAGTAATAGGCCCAAACAGCCGGGGGGATTTAGCTGATCGTACAGTACACAGAAAACCTTCATTTTTTAGGCAGCGTGGCTGAAAGACTGACTAGACTGTCTGATTCATACTTAAGTCTTTCAAAGGATTCATACATATTCTAATTGAGAGGGCTGTTAATCTTTTTATCTCCTGCTTATTTTGTCTATTTGGAAGATAGACTGGGGTCAGACGTGGATCTGTGATTTGTTAGGTAAGGACTGCACACAAATAGAGTTTATTCACTATCAGCCAATGAGGGTTTAGCGCAGGATTGAAGTCGAGGGATGTCAAAAAATAAAAGAGAAAAGATATAAACAGAAGAAGGAAAAGTATCGCAGCAAAAACAAATTGAAAGGAGAGAATGAGTGAGCAAAACCTTCATCAGAATCGTCAGACTAACAAGTAAATAAACACTCGTGAACACTCACACGTGCACGAGCTACAATGGCACGACCCTCAGTGGCTGCCTGAGGGCCTGGCTATAGAAAATGCCATCGCAAATTGAGATCGCTAACAGTTTACGCCGCACTGACATTTTCCAGCTGGCCGCTCACAAAGGTCAGACTCCCCCACCTGAAGGCAAAAAGCGGAGGGAGATGGTAGTGTAGCTCTGGTCACTACTGAGATTTGGCAGCCTCAACAGTCAGCTACCAGTGCATTATTAACTCTGAGTGTGGGGGTGCTCAGGAAGCGATATTATGGGCTCAAAGTGAGGCCCTTTGGCAGCTCTGCGCTCACTGAGTGCCAAAGGAAATAGGTGGTGTTTGGCATTAAGATTGTCACTGGAGCAAATGTTTGTCTTGTAATTGCTGCTGCTCACTGCTGCTTTTAACAAGGATGTGATGTGTGGTGCCAGAGGAAGGATTTTCAAAATGTCCGTATCTCAATTAAAGCTATGATATTAAATACAGAGCACACGCTTCCATAGATTTTGACGTGGAGAAGAAAACACACATTTGTCATAGTGCTTTTAGCAACAATTCTCTACGTCTCAGGAGTTAAAAAGAAACATCACACACACAGTTAGTGTGGTAGCTAGAAAATAACACATATGCAACTGTCCTATTCCAATACGTATGAGAAGCAGTAAGCTAGTAACTGATACCAGCTGCCTTTCACCATGTGAGACCACTGTGTCAGAGCCACAGACTGTAAGTAAAGTTTTGAAGCACAGAGCAGCTGCTCTGTCGCCGCCATCTTGGAAGTGCCTGACTCCACCTCACTCCCAAGCTAATTGAAAAATAGGAAAAGTGGTGGGGCGTGGGTGAAGCTGAGACTCACCCACCTGTCACTCAAAGTGGCCTTGTGAAGGAGGAATTTAGGCATTGAGACCAAAACTGCTTTTTGTACCAGGCTGTAAACATGTTTATTTTTATGCTGTGAAGTTGGGCATTGTAACATGGGAGTCTATGGAGCCAGACTCTAGTGGCCATTAGAGGAACTGCAGTTTTTGGCACTTCTGTGTTGGCTTCATTTTTCCGCCGTGGGGGTTGATGCTTGAGTCAAATGATTATCTGAAAATAATACACACCCTTCAGCCAATCAGAATGAGGATGCTCCATTTCCAAACCGTTTAGGCTAAAATAGTATTTTTCATATGCATCCTCCACATGGTGCATCTGTATTTAACCATGACGACAGGTACAAGTGGGGCTCTTACAGGCAGGCGTGGATTGACCTGTCAGGATTCATGCTGATGCTCCGTCGCGCCATGATGAAGTGTCATAGATCATTTTCTTCCAACACACTGTTAATGTTAGCTGATTAAGGAGGGTGGTCATATTTATAAACTGAATGCATATGTGCAAGAGTACACATACTGCACTGACAAATCTGCATGCTGCCATGCCATGACATGTGCAGACACACACACCTGCGCCCGCCTACGCACACACACACAGACACACACACACACACACACACACACACAGACACGCACGCACGCACACACACAGAAACTCACACTGCTCTCCTGACAATAGACAGACACACACAGGGTTGATGGTGTATAGCGTTTGAAGGGCATCACCAGTGTCTCTGTCTCTGAGGTATCAAGTAGATAGCAGGGTAGCTAGAATGTCATTTATCTCGCTGACAGGGACAAGCCTCCGTGACAGCTACAGTCAGCCGAGCAGCACAGCAGTGAGGCGCTCTCCCTCTCGGTAATACTAGCATCCCACCAACTGCACACAACAGCAATCCATTACAACAAGCATATTGTAGCACGGTATATAATATCACTGTAAAAAAAAAAAAAAGGCACTTTAGTCAAATATTTCATTCACAGGGCTTTCAAGGCACGTCGCATCTTTCTCCTCAGATTCCCGTTGTCTGTGCTGTAAAGCGGCAATGCAGCACTGATACCATATTTCTGAGGATACCTCAGAATAATTTACACTCTTTCATCTCTGTGAAAAACAGAAGACCTGTGGCTTTGTTTCTTGTCAAAAAGAAATTTCCACTATTTGGCCTCCCTTGCTAATTCACATCAAGTTTTTAACATATATTGAAGCTAGACATGATTTTCTGGACACTTACAATTGTTATATAATTCACAAGCAAGCAAAAAATATGCATATAACATTTTAAAGGTCCTGTATTTTAGTCATAGTCATATTAAGTCATATAGTCATTTGAATTTGGATGAATAATAATCACAGCAAAATACAATAGCACCAAGGCCTGTGAGAGATCCCAACTTTCTTGCGCTCCTGTTATCTTCTGCCTTTATAGTTCAGGAGAGACGCATTGTACATAACAAGGGAATCGGAACAAAGGTTTCATTTTGTTGCATTATTATGGACATTTTGTGGACGTAGGAATATACAATGCTATTCTTCAGACGATCACATAAGAAAAACAGATGAGCTGGCTCCCAAATCCCACCTGTGGGATGTTCACTTGAGCAACAGTTTAGTGCAGCTGTAGTACAAACACTATTGTAAAACCAGAATTGTGACACTTCGTTTTTAAAAGAGGGGGATATGGGAGTTATATTATTTAAACAGGATGCATATACATCTATTCGGAGAAGCAGAGTGAATGGTGGGTCATAATCAGCTTTCTCACACACACACACACACACACACACACACACACACACACTAAACTGGGTTCAGGATTACACTCCTTCTGCTGACCCTGACACTTACACAGCTGCACTCAACCTGGCTCAAAGGATTTGTGTTCGGTATGTGAGTAAATGTCACAAAATAATGTAATGGTCACACACGCATGACGAGATCTCAATGCAGCAAAAGATCCATTTACCCCTTACCCATTACTTCGAGATCTTTGAAAGTAATTCATGATGTATGATCTCAGTTATAAGATGTGTTTATTCTATATGTGTTTTTGTGTGACAGGGCGTGGGTGACAGAGAACAGGAAAAAGCTAGGATTCGGATTTTGGCTGAAAATCAAGGCAACTCCCAACTATCCATCTGCCATCTACATCTGTACTCAGACTGAGTAACTACACTGCTACGGGTTATGTATGTGTGTGTGTGTGTGTGTGGGGGGGGGGGGGGGGGGGGGGGTGTAAAGGAGAACAATGAAAAACGGTTAAAAAAAAAAAAAAATATATATATATATATATATATATATATACATTGAGGAAACAAAACCGTGACATTGCAGAGGTTGAGAAGTGAGTTTGTTTGGTAGGAGTCAAGTTCCATCAGGCAGTAATGACTACAGCCAGCACCAGGACCATTTATCATTTCATCACCTCATGCAAAATAAAAATAGAAATCAAACATAAACATTCCACTCTTGTGGGAAATGGGTTTTACTTTGCTGTTGTTATTTGCATAAATAAACCGACTGCCTGGCACTTTTCACTAAATGCTCCGATACTTCCACCAGACCGAGCAAACGCTGCCAACATTGTTCACTTTTGATTTATTCACAGAGATGTTCATTTTCGTCAGTGCAAGAGAGCCGCAAACACCAATATTGGCTGGCAAAAAAAAAAAAAAAAAGAGAAAAACAATTTCCTTGTGATAATTGCGTTTCATTATTCTGTGGGCTTGTCTCAGGAGAGAGGGGGACAAGAGTGGTGGCAAATATAGTTGCCTGACTGTCTGTAAAACCAACACTTAAGAGGCTCTGCCCCCCAGAGGTCTGACGCACACATGACGAAGAAAATACCGTTGAACTGTAATCTACGTTCATTTCTCAAGAGAAGGGGGGGGCGAATAGGTGCGGGGGAAAGACCCTGTGTCAAACGTTCAAACGCTGTTAAATAAAAGAATGAAGAAGGGAAGATGGGATTTCCTAAACACAGTGAACAGAAGCCGCTGCCAATCAGGAAAGTGCATTAGATCGCTGAACAAGCCACTCGGGATTACATAACGGGAGCTCCCCAACTCTGGTTAAGAGCTTGTTTCTGTCATGGTTAATTTCATCCAGGAAGTGTAAAGCAAACCTATGGAACGCCACGTCTTCCTCCCTACTTCACTAATACTCCTACTACTTAGCAACCACTACAGAGTGACGCATCCACATTACAAGATCCTGTACAGCTGCATTGTTCACATCCAGGTTTATTTCTTGTTTTTGCTGCAATTTTTTTTACATGAAATCATATTTAGATAACCAGCTACACATAGAAAGATGGCGTCTCCATTCTTGATCCCACCTACAAAGCTCTGTTAGTCAACTGCTTCTCAGCAGCATTCAACAGTGACAACACCAGACCAAACAGAACAAGTCTGAGACACGCGCAGTGGTTCAGATGTCTGAAACCAGCAGAATGAGCTGCTTCTCCACTGTCTGTCTGAATGCTTTACATGGTCCAACTCCCTTGAGCAGGTACTCCTCAGTCAGCCCAGCCAACCTGACTGATAAAGAAACATTAGCTGCTTTGCTTCAGAACAGCATATACTGCAGTCAAAGTCATGCAAGATAACAGGAAAAAAAAACTAACATACCTTATGGGTTGTAAATCCAAACTAAGAAAAATCCTGGCAAGAAAAATAAACAACCCACAACTGCACTACATTATATCAACAAAATGCATATTTACCACCTCTCCAGTGAAGAGCCTTACCCCCAAAATGTGTGAATAATTGAATGATTATGGATCGAAGCCCTTATGAGAAAGACTGAGTGCACTTGGTCAGTCTTCGCTGGGAGAAATAGCGAAACATAATTGGCACTGTAACAAATACGCAGAAGGTTTCAGATTCTTGACATAAATCCATGTGACTGCCTGTGGCCGTGATGGGTTTAGAAATTCTCTGGAGTTGCCAGAGACTAAAATCCAAGGAAATGAAAATATAATTTAATTTGATTTATGCAAGAGAAAATGGCATCTTTCACCTCTGGGATCAGTCCTTTTAAAAAAATGTTTTTTTAAAAATCACAGTAAATTGCACTGAATGAAAATCTTGATAAGATATGAGCGTGCGAGATGAATGTTGTGGTGCGCCCATGGCAAAGACAACCCGACAGGAGATTAATACTTTGAAGATTAGATGCTACAGAAAAGAATATATAATTTAAGAAATTGATTGGGTTTTTTTCCATATATCTTAGAACATGCAGAAAACAGGACACCATCGCTGACAGAAATCAATAACTTGAATTTCACTCGAATGCTCAGTAACACCTCCAGTGGACTGTAAAATCTGTGTTGATAGTACGCAGAGCAGCTTTGACAAGCGGCTTGTGGCTGAACACGTCCACGTGGCGGCAATGCGGGTTCGATAGCGCTGCTTGGCTGCAGACTGACTTGAGAAGTTCACCTTGCTGTTTTCTTCATATTTCTCTTGACACCCCATAAACCAACAGAAATAAAAGAGTAGCGTGATTTTCGCAGATGCAGACGTACATGGAGGATTATTTCTCAAGGCTAATGCACAGAACATGAACATATTATAATTTGAAGGTCCCATATTTTACACTTTTCCTGTTCTGATATCTATTAGAAGATATATTTGTGGATTTAAGAACCAAAAAACTGTTAGTTTTACATCTGAGGCTTTTTTCTGGAGCTCTAGCAACAACAGGGCTGAGCTTCTTTTCTGACTGGCTAAAAATAAAGCAGATTTCAGGTAAAACACTCAGAGACACCAAATCCTGCCAGGTTGGATGGTGGGTCCGGGTGGACCAGACATGGGGCATGGCTGAGAGCGGTCACTGCTTTGTTGTGACATCACAAAGCTCCAGAAGTCCTAACGGCTCGTTTTTATGGCTCCGTTTCTGAGTACAGGCTGTGTGCATTTCTCTGTGGACTGAGCGCTATGATTTTCACTTTCACAGTATTAATATAAAACATATACCTACATTTTTAACCAAAAAAAAGACATGGACAATGACTGCATTACTGTTTAAGAGAGAGAGAGAAAACTCACATCTGCAGTTTCTAAGAGCTATACTCAGGCACGTCTGGATTTCAAAGCTCGCTGTCTGTGTCTGGGTCTGAGTCTCTAATGGTCAACAAAACCTCCTGCTGCCAACCGGAACATCAACACAACACCTGCTGGCATATCCAGCCTCTCTGATGCTGCTCCTTCTCCACCGGAAGAGCAGCATATTACAGTCACTCTGCGGCAAAGGGCTAAAACAGGGTTACACCTGCTGCCACACTAGTTTTTCATTTCATATCTTTTCCCCTTTTTCATCTGGGCTCTAATTAGTAGGTTTACTCCTCCCCAGTGGTGCAAATTCAATCAGGATCAGCCGGAAGCCGTTGAAACCTCGTACAGACCGTTGGCCCGGAAATAGAAATTAATATCTACCAGCATCTTGTACCAGCAAAAACCAGCTAGGCGGTGGTGAGCCCTACCTTTTCGAAGCTCTAGAAGTCGGATTGTCTGTCGATTCCACCATAATTTATATTCCTTTAGTCCGTAAGGGTCCACAGATCACGAAAATCCAAAGGGTTTTTTTTTTCATGGATGTATTCCGAGTATCTGAGAAGTCCACAGCTGACTACCGCGCGATTATTTTTCCCGCGGCACCGGATTTCATCAATGTATCTTCTTCCTGCTGCTTCTGCGCCTGCGTCACCAGGTATTATTGTTGTCGTTAGCTTTCTGGCTAAGAAACTGAGGTCTCCCTGGACAGATGCGTTCAGATTTCAAGCACGGACGCCGGCGTTTTGACCATAGGTTGAGACAGCGAGCGTAACCTAGCTAAAAAGCCGATGACGCGTTTCTTTCAGTCGGAGAAAGCGCCGCTATTGGTTACTGATTCTGTCAATCATTCCCGCTTCAAGACGGGCGTCGAGCGGAGCCAATGAGAGCAAAGAAAGGGAGGGATCGGCACTTCTAAACCAAAGCTGATTGGCTGTGAGAGGTGCGCAGACAGGTGGGAGTCTACAGGTAAGGTGTGCCGATTGGAGTGAAACCGGAAAGGGTTTTAAGACGGACAGTGTGTGGATTGGAAACCTTTCAACTTTGACGCATCCCAAAATATTCCTTTAAGACTCATTCTTCCTTTTCCACTCTGTACAGTCACACCGTGCTGTTAAACCACGCCCACTGCCAGAAAATATCAACATTTAAAAACAGATTATCATTCCAATAATCATTCCTATGTGAAATGTATGTACATTTTTACATTCTTTACGTTTTAATATTTATCTTTCTATTGTAATGGGAAAAGAAATACAGCAAATAGATGAGGACAGAGGTAAAAGAAAAAAAAAACAGCAAAAACTTTATGCTATTTGTTGTAAAGTTTACTAATAGGCAATGTTAATTCCCTTACTTTCATCATGAACAATTACAGCGTATATTCACTGTATGAAATTATATTAAAACTATATTACATAGATTTCTCAGATATTGCATGCTGCTGTTAAATTACGTATTAAAAGGTAAATTATTCACGGCCAGTGTAATGTGTGTGGGAGCTATTGTGATCTGGTGTTTGATTGATATTTTAGCAATGTTATCAGTTCATCCTTAACCAGAATGTAACCATAAAATTCATACTAGTAGGTCCATCATCTCTGCTCGTCCTTATCCAACCATCTGCATCGTGCATTATGCAGTCCCTTATGTATATTGTATTGTAACAGTCTATCAACCTCTCAAGTTCAACCACAGAGTTATACAAAGGCTTAAGTGATTGCTGGAGTGTTACAAAGGCCCATTAAGAGCGATCTTATGGGCCATAATGAGCTGTTTTACTGGTTGGCGAGGAAGAGTATGCAGCCAGCAGTCCTGCAGGGCCTGTTTACCTCCCAACTCCACATACCTATTGAATATATACATGAGATACATGAGCTATGTACATGAGATGCATAAACGTCTTTAGAAATGGAGCCCCTTTGATGAGAGAGACACAGAGAGAGAGAGAGAGAGGGAGAGAGAGAGAGAGAGAGAGAGAGAGAGAGAGAGAGAGAGAGAGAGAGAGAGAGAGAGAGAGAGAGAGAGAGAGAGAGCAAACAAAATGAAAGCTCTGGCACTCGCTTGCGTGTTCATCTGGTTGTGCCTGCTGTCCTGTGATGGACCCCATGAGACCACGGGCTCCTGGAATTTGCATTGCAAATAGGCCACATATTTCACACATTTTTTTTTTTCTTCCCAATTTACAGTTTAATTTCTCCACAGTGTGTCTTTGAGTGTCTCTGCAAAGGAGGTGGCCACGCAGAGATGGCCATGCTGAGGGCAACACCTATCAAATATAACCTTTACTCTCACTGCAGCAGCTCCATGTAAGCAGGTGTTTGCATGTGCATTTCAGTTACAATGTAAAGCAAAAAAAGGGCAAATTTGGGACACATGAATGTCACAAATGTCCTTATTTTCTGAGGCATGCTGCACAAAAATCCAACAACAACAACACTATCAACATTGCTGGGCAAAAAAAACAAAAAAACAAAAAAACAGTAGCTACATTTTGGAGAGACCCTCGTTATGTTAATCACCACGTTTGTGCATGTCGGGAAATGACTGACCCGGTGTTATCTGGTCCAGCGTGGCGTGAATGACGGGTCTGCGGAGACGGAGATAAGTCAGTGAGGAAAAGGAGAAAGCAGCCTCTTATCATTTTCTGGAGGTACCCACCCCACACCCCCGTCCCGATCAGGGTCAGGTTAAGTCCTCTCCACTGGAGCGTCGCCACAAGGCTTCCACTCAGGTCCATTTCAATTTATCCTATTATTTTTTTAGAGAGAATTAAAAACATCTCAAATTTTAATTGGATGTTTAATTGTTGAACCACTGCAAAACAAAGGATCCTGATCTTTGTCTCCCCCAAATGTATTAACCAACTGTTGCTCAAAACAGATCAAATTAGATGATGCAAAGCGTCCCATAATGTGCAATTATGAATACTGGTGTTTATATACAGCACACTGCTGTGTGAGTAAATTGTACTGCAGAGTTGAACTACACATTGAATACTTAAAGGACTTGGTTTAAACCAGGGAGGATCATTAAAGGTCCTATATTTTTAAGTGTTAATATCAATAAGAAGATATATTTGTGATTTTAAGAACCAAAACCATTTAGTTTTACATCTCCTCTCTCAGGCTTCTCCCTGGAGCTCTAGTAACAACATGTCTGTGAGCTGTTTTATGTTTCTGATCAAATAAAAATATTGCAGGTTTCAGTCAAACCAAATCCTGCAAGGCTTGTCGGTGGGTCCAGGTGGCTGTGTGCATTTCTCTGTGGACTGAGGCTTTGATACTTTCCCAGTATCAATATAGAACCTAGACCTGATCTATAATCAAAGAAGTCATGGAAATCTCACTTTATATAACATGGGAGCTATAAGGAGAAACTAGCATCTGTTTCCTGCATCATTTTCCCCAACTGTCTTTAGTAAAAAAAATATACACATAAACGTATCCTATGGTTGCAGGAGGAAAAAGCTAATTAGGCTTCTTTTTAATTTCTTGGTTCAGCGGCAAAGTCAAAAACAAATGAGTCTCCGACTATAATATGCCAGATTAATCAATATTACACCTACAAACACATCTCATAGGTGAGTAATAGATGAGGCCCAGAGGTTGGTTGGTATTTAGTGACACTACAGGGCCATTTCTCCTGGACATGACCTTGTGTTGAACATGCTGGAAGCGTAAATTATTTCTCGGCAAAGTGCTTTGGCAAACAATGGGGGAGTAATGGTGTGTTTCACGGAGACAAGACTAGCGCCTCTTTTATTCACAGGGGTGAATGCGCTGGACGCCATTTAGTGCTCATAAAAATGACTTTTGGCTGCCGGCACAAGTCTGGGCTCCTTCACTGGGTGGGACCGAAAATAGACACGTACTGCGGAAGTGTTTCACAAAGCGTGTAAATAATTAAATATACCTGCTATCTTCAGGAAACTTTCCCAAAGTACTGGATTTCTTTGGTGTACATCTTCATTTGAAATCAGATGTGCTATATCCTGCTTTTAACGAATAAACCTGGCATCAAACCAGTGTTGTTCACTCAGCAGATGCTCAGCCGTTCCTGTTTTAACACTCGGGGCTCCAGTTGGAAGACAAATACTATGTGTCTTACCAGATCTACGACATAATTGGGATAATTCTTTGGACGCTAAGTGGTAGACAAAAGATGTTGCGGGGGATATGGGTGGAGGAAATTTGGAAACAAGAAAAAAGGAACAGGAACAGGGAGAGGAAGCGAGGAGGAGGAGGAGGAAGGGGAGCAGCACAGATGCCAAGGTTTTCCAGTTCAGTGCACTGAAACACGAGCCAACACCACAATTAGGATGTCCAGGGAGATTGTTAAATAAGACATTTATCAGAGAAAACACGGCTGCTTGTGTCCTTTCAGGAGCCTAAAAAGTTTAATAAGATTCAGCTTTTGTTACGTCAGTGTGCATGAAGCAGCTCCATGATAAAATAAATAAATAAAAATAGAGCCGGCTTCCTCAGCTTCCCTGTGAACCACCAGGAGAGTTTGTGTTTGTGTGCCTGTGCATGCAAATATTTGCATGTGACCAGGTAACCCTATATGCACCCTGACCGTGGGGAAATCAACGGCACATTCCTGCAATACCTTCAGCCGACCTTGTTGTTTCAGCTCATGAAATATCAATAGTCTGATAGTAGTGAGAGGAGATGATTACGAAACATAAATGCATGTATATATAATTTTAACACTTCCTGCATAGATATTTCATATTAAAAGCCAATATAGAATTTATTACTTTTAACATTTACTGTATGGTCGACACATGTTATACCATAAAAAAATGAATTATGGATATTTTTAATAGGCTCTAGGCTTAACTTATATCTTCATATAACCGCAGGATGTGTATTAATATAACCCCTTATATGTCACATATATGGCATCATCACTCTTATATATGTCACATATTATATTTCTGTATGGGCAGGACCTGAGGTGGTCTTTTTATGGCAGAAAAAGCTGTAGCAAACACCACTTCCCCTCAGTCCCAAAACCTGAGCTGCTGGAAAAACTAAAGTCCTTGGATTGAGTGGTGCAGGTGCTCACGTTTGAGTTGTTAAGATGTCAGTCCAACATGGTCGTAAATACGCTTTTAATATATTTTCTATATATCTTTTTGTCCTCAGTTGTTGCTTTGTTGTCACTTTGTTGCCTCCCTGTGCAACATAGACACAGATGAGAGATGACTATCTATCTCTCTCTCTCTCGCTCTCTCTTCACTCTTCATTTCAATTCATGTCATAGGTGCATCCTGTCTCAGTGGGAACTCACCATCTGGCACTCTGGATTTTTAAGCTCTATTAAATATATTAAAAAAAACAAAAAAAAAAAACTGTTTCATGCATCACCATAGCACAGGATGCCATGGTGCATTTTGTTAACCTACTTCATGGAACTCTTTTTCAGCGAAATTACCATTTTGCTAATTTATTATATCTCAAAGCACAGACCCTCTCTGTTTGAAATGCGTACGGGATCAAGATGATCCTAAAGGATTTTTCCGACCTATCCCTCCATGAAGGTTGGATGAGTTTCAGCTGTGTTTCTAATAAGAGCTGGAGCTGAGGGCTGGAGGGCAAGAATAAGGGAGGCAGAGGCAGAAAGAAACATATAAACACATAATTGATTCCTTATCTAATGGTGAAACATTGGTTCTCCTTGGCTGTAATGGTTCTATCCATTAGCTCCCAGTCAAGCTGCCTCTTGCTTCTGTGGGAGTAATGGCCTGCAGTTACACATATCTCTTATCGAAATAGGTTTGTCAGTGTGCATGTGCATCTGTGTGTGTGCGTGTGTGTGTGTGTGTGTGCATGTGTGAGTGTGTTTCTGTTTTTGAGCATGTGGGTTGACAAGTGTGTGTATTTATTAGTCTGTGTATTCGTGTGTGTTTGTAAGTGAGGGTATGGTTTATTTTGCTCTTTTTTTTATCATAATCCAACAGTTTTCATTCATCAGATTTATTTTTGCATTTCCATCCGCGTCCTCGCTTTCACTTTAGCAAAAAATAAGAAAACATCTATCATATATATGCTTCTTTAAATATTTATATTAGTTTGCTGTTGCTCTCATGTATACCTCTAGTTGACCATTTTCAAATGCATGAAGTTTAAAATATCTGGATGAATTTTTACATTGAAGGCATCAACTTGTTTCCATTTACTTTCAGAGTCGAGTTGTGACAATGAACCTGAAGTCTTAGTTTTTGCATTATTTTTGATTAGCTACGATGTTAAATACATGTGAGCTGTGTTAAATGTTCTAATAGTGCATATAGTCAAACCCTCTGAGGCATTATATTACATTATATATGTCACTCAGTAAAGACTTCTGTGTTCTATAATAGGTGATCGTAACCCATAAAACAAACAGAAACAAAAAAAAAAAACAGACCCTAATCCTTCCTTATTTTATAGATAAAATCACTGCAAACCATAATAACGAAAGATAAATTCAACACTGAAAGTTGCACACATTTGTTTGGATTGTGCAAGTTACTATCTTTATCTATTCATGAATCATGTCCATTGTCTAAGGCAGTTATTCATGGGCTTTTTTTTTTTCTTCTCCTTGAAAACTTAGCTCCAAAGCCTCTGCTGCACTAAATATCTTACTGTCTTTTTTTCTGCACTCAACTTCTACAATAATAATTATAAATAATAAACAAGTTTTCCTTACTTTGAGTTTAGAATAAAACATTATCAGACATTCTGATTGGCTGTAACAGCACCCACAAACGCTCTGAACACAACAGGATATTTGGAAACGAGACTGTCCAGTAAAAAACGAGCCCATAGGTCGACTGTGCGGCAGGTTATTTGACCCACAGTAGGTTTTGTTGTTAGGAGACATCTAGTGGTCGTAGTAATTATGAGCAAAGAAAAATGTGAGGTGACGTATAAAAAGACAAAGTCGACGCCAGGAAGACGAAAAAAAAAGAGGTGAAATTTTATATCAATGCTTTCTGATGAAGGTACATGACAAAAGGAAGAAAAGATAGACAACAGAGTGGCTCCACCAAAGCATATAGCTGTAGGACCTGCGTAGGTCCATTAACAATATCTTTCAATCATTCATACACTGTCTGGAAGCCGATGCTGATCACGCTGACTTTGCATTGCAGACATGTCTCAGTCAAATAAAGCATGATCATCAGTTATTGTCTTATAAATACAGAGGCACACACAATATTTCTGAAAGTGCATATGCTGCATAACTTTGTTTGACGGCTAAGTAATTAAACTCATCCAAGCACGGGCTGCACATCAAATGGCGGTCTCTGCATAACACATGGTGCGGTGCCTAAATTAAATGAATTATAAGTGAATCTGTTTTGAGAGCGGGGCTCTCAAGTGAATCCTCCATGCACACTTTTTGCCTTTCCTTTTTTTTTGGAGCAGGATGCGTATGTAATATTAATGTGGGTACACAACACAGACACATGCACCTAAACACGCTCACGTACACGTTCGCACAGACAAAACACACACTCTCTGTACACTCTGTGTACTGGAAATGGAACACGACGCAGGCAGTAGTGTTAACAAACTGTGGGCTCCTGTGTTAAAGTCCAATATTTTGTCAACCCATCCATCCATCCATCCACTCCGCCTCAGCTCAGCTTACATCCCATCACGTTAACTATGGCCACGAGGGCTCGCCTAACAATACAGAGGTCGTAACAAGCTGCTTGCAAAGAGGACCACAGACGATTTTAGCCTCTTTTTGGTTGACTGTTTTGGTTGGACAGCACATTTACTGTATGGTTAAGTCACTGTGCACTACCTGTCCACCACCAAATGACAAACACACACAAAAGTAGAAACCACCTGTTCAAGAAAGTCTAACATCTAGTAGGTAAAGATCCAGAATTGTTTCTCAGTAGTTAGAAGTCGAAACCATGTCAAATGGACTAATTGCACTAATTTGACTTAAACTCATCAGGTGGACAGAAACATAACTCTAAATAAATGATGCTTCTCCCTGTTTGCTTGGATGAGTAAAGAGAAAACTGTTGAACATGATGACTGTGAGATAATATGTCAGTTTTGTGATGTTCTTCTGCCTCAAATTGGCAAACATGGAATTCTTTTTCATCAAAGTGTTAGTTACTTCAACCACTGACTAAATGGGCTCATAGGGAAATAAGGCAAGCAAGGTCCAGCTGTGCATACTCTCAGGCTTGTACTGCGCACCGCGGGGAGCGTGCTCCAACCTCCTCCTCAAATTCACCTCAGTTCTCCTGTAGGTTGCAGTTCAGAATGATCCACTTAATTGGAGATGAATACTGAGCTGACAAATCACCTGCAGGGGGAGCATCTGGCTGGCTGCCTCGGGCTGTCCATCAGCGCCTCCCCAGCTGAGGAGTCCCCCCGACCACAGAGCTGCAGAGCTCAGGACAGAACTGGAGGCTCAGATACCCAACACCTGCTGCACAATACGCAACCAAGCACACAGGGCCTGTGGCTAATTTGTCATTTGTGCTTTCCTTCTATTTATTTCTTACAGAAGCAATAAAGTTGACACAATATCTAATAAATTCTCAGTCGTTATCATATTTCATCACATGGCAATATTCTTGTGACTTAATTACACTGCTACTGAAAAGAAATCTGGTTTTATCATGGCATTGTCATTCCCTGAACCACCCAACATGGAGAGTCTTTGTGTTTTCTGACACTGCAATTAAAACGTTGGTACAGTCCACATGGTACTATATCTGAACAGGAGGATTCTGTCCTCTGGAGCCAGAATCCGGTAATATGATTATGTGATATCACACCGCAGTAATTGGCAATTAAGTGAGCAATGTGGATAATAAAGATGGGCTTTTTCATCCTTCTTCTGAATCTGAATACACTCTTATGCTGGACTGTCAAAGAGCATTTTTCAGAGTTTTCTAATTGATTCTGAATGCCTTCTCTGGGTATTAGTGTTACATCGAGCCGGGTAGGGTATTTCTGGAAAACAGTGTGCGTGCTTCTTATACCTAAAAGAATAAAGTTTTCCAAAATGATTTGACTTCTCACATTGTGAGTTTTGTCAAATAAACTGTCACCATCATCCTTTCATTGTTTGCAAATGTACAAGTAGCTAAGCTGCAAGCTAAAAGTAAAACTCATTTGAGGATATCTGAATGCATGTTACCTCTTTAAGCTAGCAACCTTCCTCACCTCAAGCACCAGTGGTGAGGTAACATGTTCTGAACCTGAAGTATGAAATTGACTCTGATTCTCCTTCTTGTAAGGATGTGTTCACACCAGCCTTCGTAGCAGCAAAATCCTGGGCCAAAATCCATCCATCCATCCATCCATCCATCCTGCCATCCATTTTCTTCCACTTATCCAAGGTCGGGTCCCGGCGGTAGCAGACGTCCATCTCCACAGCAACGTTTTCCAGCTCCTCCTGGGGGATATGTATATATATCAGGCCAAATGGGAAATGTAATCCCCCCCAGTGTGTTCTGGGACTACCCCGGGGTCTCCTCCCAGTCAGATTTGCCCAGAAAACGTCCAAAGGAAGGCACCCAGGAGGTATCCTAATCGGATCCCCGAACCATCTCGACTGGCTCCTTTCGACACAAAGGAGCAGCTGCTCCTCTCCGAGCTCCCTCCGGATGTCCGAGCCCCTCACCCTATCTCTCAGGGCTGAGAGCAAAATCAATCATTGTAATGGAATTGGCACAATCAATGGGTTTGCCCATGAAGGCAAAGTACATTTTGTGCTGTTCTTTCGGGGAGAGTTGAACTTTGGTAAAGTCATGCAAATTTGTCGACCCGGCTGCAAACCATCTTGACAGTACTGACCTTTGATGGGAACGAGAGAACCTGAGAGTCCAAAGCAGAGAAAGCCATGTTGTACCATGTGTCACGCCATCTGATTTTAGCTCCCCCTCCGTGCCATGAGCAAAACTAGCCACAACCAAAGCTAGCTACTGCCCCGACCAGGAACTAGTGACTATCACCAAGCTTCCAGCACCACCGATTTCCTAAGCACATGGGTGAGTACTGTGACGAGCCTCTCTGTGTAACCATATTCTAAAAACACATACTGGAAATATATATAACAGAATAAAATATATATATATACTAAACAGCATCCTTCACATTTTTCTCCCTAGTCACAATCCATTTTCTTTCATATATCCACCTTTGAGGCTAGACACCATAGAGTCAGTCCCACAAAGTATTAAGGGGATTCCCAAACATGTATTATTGAACTCCTCTCCCTTTGCCCTCTCTCATCTTTTAGTCTGAGTCATCCCACACTTCCCCTCTTGTTTTCTCCCTCTGCACTGTAGGGACACATTGCTGCCGTCTCTCTTGCCCACCCTTTATTCTGTCTTCTTTGCTTGTGTTCTGCCTGTCCTTGCACTCCCTCCCTCCCACCCCCCACCCCATCCCTCTCTTGCTCTCTTAGTAAAGCACACCCCTCTCCTCGTCTCTCCCTCTGTTTCCTACACTGACTGCGCTCTGTTCCGCTTCCCCGTCCTCTTTATTCTCACAGTGCGATGGGTGTAGAGAGGAGATATACGTGGGAAGCACATCTGGGTTACTCATGTGCAGCAGCGATAGTGGATTGTATGTGTAGGCGGATGGGTGTCAGTGTGTGTTTTCACATGCATATGTTTGTGTTTCTATCTATGTGTGTGGGGGTGTGTTTATGTAGAGCAGTGATATGGGGTAGCAGCAGCCATTTGGTCTTAAAATGAGCTTCCCCCCCACCACATTGTCTTAAAGCTGCTTAGCACTACATCTCTCCGTTTTCTCCTTCTCCTTATCTCCTTCTCTTCTTCTAATTCCCTCGCTCCGTGTTGGTGCCTTTCACTAGCTCCTTGTTTCATGACCACTTCTCATCGCCGCAGCCCAGAGAGAGTTGAGAGAGATGCTACATGAACGATGCATGTGCTTCTTTGTTTGGAGAATATGGCAGCAGTTTGCGTGTCAGTCCATCCGTTCTTCTGCGGGCTTGTGTTCACGTATCCCGTGTGTGTGGGAGACACAGAGGTAATCAGTATGTTTTGCAATTTGTTAGGATGTGTAAGAGGACAGATATTGGTTTTAGAAGAAAATTGCTCCAAGCTATACTACCTCATTAAAATGGGTCATACATATTTAAGGCTTTAAGATTTGGGACATGCAGTAATCTGATTTGCAGCTTAGTAAGGATGCAAACTCGCAAGCAAAGCAAATGAAAAACTATAGGCGAGTGAGATAGCAAACATGCTCAGAGGTGCCTTAAATTATTTTGAACAGCTGCAAAATAATATCAAAAAATGCCCCACTGCTTCTCCGGTGAAAAAAGGTGAAATAAAGAATTTTTGAAAAACGTTTTTTGAGCATTCCTGTTTTAAATGCTGGGTTGATTTTGACTAGCTGTAATGAGTTAGCATACAGTGATGAATGAGAGTGATGAGTAAATGAGTAATAAAAAGTATTTCATCACAGATGGCATCACATGTTCCACTTTGCACAATCAACACGATTAAAAGGTCCATGTGGATGATCCTGTGTAAACATCACGTTCTTTAAAACAGAATAAGTGAACACAGATGCTCCATAAGGAGAAATGACTTATGAAAGTTGATGTTTTCATTCAATAGACTGTCATTTCTGTAAATAAGTTTGTAAGTAGATTTGATTTTATATTGTATATATTATGATATAAATATAGCAGGGAAATATATACATATATATATAAAGACACTCCCACAAGAGAATAATTGTCCCACACAAGATGGGTGGAGCGTTATCTATTTAAGTACATGGTTGTCAGAACTGTTTGAAATATATTATATATTAAATATTTACTTAAGAGACATATTTTTCTTTTCAAGCCTGTAATGAGAATGAGTGTTTTTATGTGTGTGGAAGGACGATGATAGATGCAGAACTTTGTACAGAGATTTGACAGAACTGTCATTATCATATAAAGACACATCATTATCACTTGGCCCCTGTGTGACTTTGTTTGGAGGGAGAAAAAAAATGCAGCAGTGGGTGTGTAACAGTTCAGATTGCTGCTGTAACTTGTGTGCTCAAATGCCTTATTTATACAGTCTCATTCAAAATGAAATATCATTATAATAGCAGAAGAATAGAAAAGCAGAGAGGTGACAGAAACCTGTTTTACAGTCAAAATCTTCAGAGACATTTGGAGATAGACCTGGTAATTTTCACATAGATTAATATATTAATATATCATAGCGCAATTACATATAAAGGTTAATTGTACTGTTTAATTCCGGCTCCTTATGTCGTTATGTAATGACGAGTTAATCTCCTGGGCACAAGCTAGCAGCTGTTATCAGTGCCCTTGCCTTGGAAATGAAAATCAACAAGGTAAATGTAAACAATTAAATGTTAAAGAAGAAAATAAATTGCCCTAAATCAAGGTTGCCAAAACAGCAACACAAACTTTGAAATGGTCCAATTAAATTCTCGTATTTTCTGAGGTTTGATGAATACCTTTTGAGAGTCTGATCTTAAGAGGGTGCCGGTGCATCAGCAACTGTGGCTCCAGTGCTCTGACGGAGTGAAGGAGCCTGAGTTCAGGCCTGGAGTGACACAGCAGAGATGCCTTTTCACTTGAGAAGCTCGTTAGTGCAATGTCCGCCATCAACCAAAGGTGATTACTCAGGCAGGAAGCCAAACTGACAGTGTGCATTTTTCTGCCAGAATGTCTGCATTTGTCCACGTGATGTGTGCGCTCGTATATATTTATATTTCCACCCACGTATGAAGTCCTGCAGAGTGCACATGTACATGTATGTGTGTGCGTGTGAATGTGAGCAGAGCCACGCAGAAAAACCCAGGGTAGCTGATGTTGAGTGGGTACGACTGGTCTCGGCAGGCTGTGTGTGTGCGCAGCTAGCGGGGGGCTGAGGTAAAGGCTGCTGGCTGGTCAGCTAACAGGCTTCGGTATAGGAAGTGAGCACGGATTTGAGGAGTGAAGACAAGCATGCAGTCGGGCCGGGGTTGAGGGGTGGTAGGTTTGGTTTGCTGATAACAGCAGTGCTTCTAAAAGTAGCTGTGGCTAGCTCATTAAATCACCCCGGAGAGAAATGTGCCATGTTTGAAACCATTTAAAATACTTATTGAACTTTGCAGTTCCCTAGGTTGTAGTTGGACACTTTTTCATGTGATACTTCCACATTCACCACCAGAGAATAAACCTGTCATGAATAACCAAGTTGTCTGACATACTGTATACTGCACAGCATATGTAGCTCCACATCAGGGAGGTAATAAAAACAAAAGCCTGAAGGCATTCAGAGGGCTTGTCTTCTTTTAAAGAAGGATTTGTAAGTCAGATCAAAATCACTAGGTCTTAAAAAGGATGTTATTGTCCTCTGTGAAAAGCTGCAGTTTATGAAAAAAATATTTAGAATTTCCATCTCATTTAGAAACTTGTGCTTGTGGAGTTTACGTTAAACATGCATTTTCAGGACTATCGCTTTATGTTGCTTTTATTTTCTGATGCCTTTAGCAATCTGTAGCTTAAAAATCAAGATAAAGCTACAATGGCTCTAAGCAGAGCGAATACTTCAACCAAGGCCGAAAGAAATGCTGAGGAAAATGTTGAAAAATCTCACAATGTTTAAAAATCCCTGGATCTGTACAAAATTTTAATAAGTTCTTCCCTGACCCACACCTCAACCCTACACCAAATTTGGTGCAAATCGGTTTTGTACTTTTGCATAATCCTGCTGACAATAACTATTATTTTGTTACTGTTAAATAACATATCACTCAGGTCTGGGCCTTTGGCACTCTGTCAAAACCTAATGGGAGCTGGAGATGTTGATTGCTGACAAAATCATCTCATCCTACTCTCCAGTGCAGCAGCAGATTTTCATTTAGCTTAGAATATGGAAAGTGAACCCCGGCATCATGTTTCACCTTTTTAGAGAGATCAATGAAAACAAGCCTGTATAACAAAACACAATGAGTTACAGTAGCCAGTGGAACAGAGCAGGACTTCGTATCTCTCTCTAGTTTCTGCAACGTTTTGTCTTTTTGCACCAGCTATTATTTTGTTCCCCTTTCCATAACTATTAGGTGTAGTACATTAGGAAACATAAAGTACCACAAATTGAAATTCAAATGTGCAGCTGCTCTGCAAATATCTGTTATGTGTGTGATGCACACTGAAGCATGGCTGACGGATATACTGTAAGTACTCGCAGAGGGAGGATGAAAGTCAGGTCACAGCATGACCAAAGAGCACACATGCACGTGCACTATCCCATCCTAACACATCTAAAAAAAAAAAAAAAAAAGATCTCCTTTGAACACCTGCAAGGTTGCACTTACTTGTGTAAGACACACACGCATAGACAGGAACACATAAAGCACTGTAAACACACATACACACACACAGTGGAGAAGTGTCTGTCCTGGCCTTCAACCTCTAACGCTGGCGCATCATACACAGGTGGCCAGCCCCTACTCTCTGGCTGACTAATGGCCCCAGTGGAGCGGCACAGGACTCCATCCATCACAGCTACACGGCTGTGAACATCACACAAACAGGTGCACACATGCACGTGCACAAACACGCATGCAGGATGCATGTGCAATCACAACCTCGCCAAAGTCCATGCATAGCCCATAAAAAAGCAAGTTTTGGTATTTCAGCACAGTTCGGGAAATATGAAGAACAGAAAAGTGGGTCATATTAGGGGAGAACACACAAACTGCATATCATGTCAGTGTTTATCTGCTCTGATTGGTTCTATTCCTGGTCCTGTGCGTTCATTTGTCAGCTGGCATAGGAGTCATTTATTACCATTTGCCTTGTCAGTCAAGCCCCTGATCCCCTCCATCCATCTCCCAGAGCCAGCAGCACTGTCCCCACCCTCCCCCCACCACCCTCTCGTCTTCCCCAGCCCCTGCATAACTCTATGTTCAGCTTTCACAACCGTAGCTGAGAGGAGACACACTCTGATAACTATTCAATAGGCGCAACGCCACACCAGAAGCTATGCTAGCATGATATGAAATGAATGGCGATAGGGGGACTGAGGCAGAGGCAGAAGGGGAGGATTTGAAGTGGGAGGAAAGGAGAAAACCATTATCAGAAGGTAGGAAAGAGAAGAGAAAGAGGAGATGAAAGAAGAAAGATGAGAGTGATGAGGGGATGCTGGGGGGAGAAAAATTCCAACAGAGGAGCAATATGGAACAGGAGGAGGGAGAGAGAGAGAGAGCGACTGAAAGAACATGGCAGGGGGGGCTGGTGGAGGAGAACTAAACATACTGAGATGGATAGAGCTGAAGTTGTCAAAAAACAAAGTTAATTGGACAGGAGTTTGAGACAAGGCAGACGTTTAAAATCTTGTGCATCTGCAGTTTGGCATTGTGTTGAGAGGGAGAGAGACAGAGATGGAGAGAGAGAGGAGGATAAGAGGGATGAGGTCAAACATGAAAGTGCAAGCTAAGCAGACATCACAGGAGTGAAAATGTGTCCAGACTAAATCAACCTTCTTTGACTGGCTCCTTCTGGGAACTTATTAGCAAAACTGCTGCAGTGTAATCGGAGCAAATTTTCAAGTTTTAGCTTTGATTTCCCCTCAGCCAAACACTACGGTCATCACATTAAAAGACAGGGTTTCAATCGAGGCAACATGGGCAGTTGTGTTGCTTATTGTTGATGCTCCTGAGTTTCTGGTTACTGACCTGAAATCAGTCTCCGCATCAAACTTTATTCATTTACTCATCAAGAGCTGTCTCCAGAGGTGGAAAGCAACATCAATGTTAACTCTTGTCTCTATCAAGTCTTTTCTTCTACTGAAGACAACACATTAACCCACTAGCCCCAGATTGTCTGGTCACTTTCCAATAGCGACTCACTGTGGCCTCAAATTTGCCCTGAAGACATTAGCGCTGCTCAGAGGACTTTTCTCAAGCATTAACAGCTGTTTACTTACTAGTCTTGCCAAGAGCTTTAGCCATCGTCGTATTTCGTTGTATCAGAAAGTGACAAGATGGGCTAGTCAGATTGTAGCTACCTGGTTAGCATGCTAACTTCAGTAGTAGAGAAGAAGTGATGGAAATAGAAGCAAAACAAGAGGGTTGCTTTCCACCACTGGGGACAACTCTTGGTGAGTAAAGGTTTGATGCTGAACTCACACCTGTTAATGCTAACGTTAGCTATGTGGCAATAGCAAAACTGTCTGTCATGTCTATTCTTCTACTGAAGTTAGCACGGTAACCAGCTAGCCCCGTCTTGTCACACGATAGCGACTAATCTGCCCTAAAGACGTAACGCAACTCAGAGGGCCATAACTTCCTGTCCTGTAAACGCAACAATGGCTGAAGCTTTCGTCAAGCGACAATCACCACCACCTGCACCTGGCAGAAAAGATTTTTACAAATAAACCCTTTAAACTAGTAGCACTTAATCAACATTTTTTTTTTTTTGCTACTGAAATTTTATGTTAAAAACAAAAAGATTAATATGCATACACTGCAGTAAATGGTCTTAGATACTAAAGGGGTTAAAACTTCTTCCACTATTGCATATAAGACAGACATATAGACAATAAAAGACAATAAAACCTGATTTAATCTGACAGCAGTAAAGGGCAACACACACCAGTGTCATGCAACACTCGTCGAAAACACCCACGTCATTTTTTTCCCCTGCATAAGTCGACAATGATGTGTTCAAGACACGTTTGAACTGGATGATGCGCATCGCCGCATTCTCCTGTCCAATATCCTAACTGTGACATGTATCAGAGCTTTAGTAAAGCAAGTTGTATCCAGTTAGTTATGCAAATTGGCATTCTTTGGGGGGCTAGGGTTAGGGTATGTGCTCAACCATGTGCCGCCTAGCTGTTGCTCTTTGTGTTTCTGGGCCCTCCAGCCAGGCTGTGGGAATATTGTGCTGAAGCAGGGAGAGGACTTCCATCAGGAGGCCCCAGCAGAGCTTTACCACCTGGCCAACCATGGGGCTTACAACACACACACACACACACACACACACACACACACACTACATGCACTCGACTTTATTTGAGGGCTGAGTGCTAGTCATACAATACCATCGGGTGAGAAATGATCCCAGAGTGAATCACGTTGAGAGGTAAGGCCAGGTGTTCAGGCTCTGCATCTCTCATCAGTAATTAAAACTGGAACCCTCGGGCCTTCACACCCCATAGAGGGAAAAGATGGAGAGGGGAAGAGAGGGAGGGAGTACAGACCCAGGTCTACTCTTGCTCAGCTTAGAGATTTGTGAAGCGTGACTCATACCATCCCCTTGTCCCATTTATACTTATCTCTGAAATGCATAGTCACTTGCTTCTCTGTACAGCCCCACCCCCACCCCCAACCCCCCAACCCCCCGTCCTGCATTTACATAACACTTACATTCCAAACTTACAAAGTGACATCAGATGCAGTTCCGGGCAATGTTCTAGCATGTATTTGATCCGATCGCACAGAGAGACTCAATTGTCGCTGCTCCATTACCACCAATTTCTCTTGGAATAATTGGACTTTTCACCCACTTTTAAAACCATTAGTTGTGGCACATACTGTAATTTTTTCTTTGCTGTCTTTGAGAGTGACACAGCGGTGCGGAAGCCACTTCGATGTTTGCAGTACATTCTTAGATATGGCAATACACATGCAAGCCCTTCCTGCTTCTCACTGAGAACACTGTTCTGTGGAGCAGATGCTCTCCTGCCCGGTCCTCCTCGCTTTGTGAATTAGGCCCCCAAAGCAAAACACAAGCGTAAGTGTATGTGATGAACAATGGAGCTAATGGAGGGAAGTGGAGCAAAAATGAGATGTGCACAATTCACACCAGGTTCCAGCTGTATAGCACAAAGCGTTCCCATAGCATATGACTTTCCTAAAGCTCACAGCTGCTATTGGGACTACATTAAAGTAATTATATGCACACTTTTTTTTTTGTTTAATATATATAGCTGCTCAAAAGTACTTTGCATACAATGTGTACTTGAGGAAAAACAAATTACATTACATGAAGGAAAAAGTGGAGAGAGAGCTTTTGGGAAAATTGTAATTTATATGTGAAAAGCCTAAAGAGCGGGAAAAGAAGTACACACATGTTATTTGCACTTATCAATTCCCCCAAAAGGACAGTGGGAAATGATCCACCTCATGCAGATGGTGCAAAGTCAAAATACAGTTAACAGATACTATCAGACACATGGTGGAATTTCACATGTATCTTATTTGCTTGAGTTTGGATTTTTAATAAAGTCTCCTCGTCTTTCCAACTTAGTGATCTGTTGATAATCGACACTAAAGAGGCTGGGCAGAGGAGACTCCGGCTGTCCATCTGCTAAGAGGTAATTATTAAATTATTGAGCCATTTAGGGTATTTAAACTTTCATGGCAAGCCATTAGCATCCAAGCCAGCAGAAGAAGACTGGAAAAGGTAGCATGTTGCACCGGCCAGAGGACGAATAATATAGGAAGATGGGGAATCGAGGAAGAGGAAGGGACGGAGAGGCAGAAAGAGGGAGAGCCAGTGAGGATGAAGACACAGATGACCTAAATACACTCGTCTTGCATGACATTTTGTCTCCGCCTCTTCTTTCTGTACATCCTCGTGTTTTTCGTCATGTTGCCTCTCCTACTACTCCTCCTCCTCATTGTCATCACCGCTATACTTTTCCTCCTCTGCGGCCCCCCCAAGTCCTCCTCCTCTTCCTCCTCCTCCACCTTCTCCTCCTCTGGATGAGTAAAAGTGAGCACTGCGTGGTCTCACAGAACAGAATGTAACGTTAGCTCGGCTGCACGTGTCAATGCCGGAACACAGTACCTGCCTGCTCGTGGTCCATGCCAGAGCGATGGGAGGGGAAAAGAGCAAGTGGAGGAACGGAGTCAGAGAGACGGAGGTTGCAGGTGGAGTGACGATGCTTAGATCATGTGGATAGAATAACTGATGATTCACAGTGAAATGTGGGCGTGTGCACGGAAGCGATGCAGTATAGATAATGGCTGTATACGTGCGTGTGTTTTATAGTTGACTTGATTCGTGCCTGATTCAGGTGCTTGTGCGTTTTGCTTGACACGCGATTTCAGCCTGACTTAGTACTGATGAGTAGTGATGCAGTATTAGGACTCTCCTTGTCATTACACATAAAGATGCATGCACAGACTTAAACACACATACACACCGTGTTTCAAACTGAATTATCATTACAGGCCCATCCAAAAGTTTCTGCTCCTTCCTCCTTCTTCTTCATGTAATAATAATGGGTTATGTCAGAATTTTCAAATCTGAGCTCAGTTTAGCTTTTTCACCCTCCGAGCCTCCGCTTATCTGGTTTGTTCTGACACACACTTTTATACAGCCCATTAACTTATAGCTGGATTCCATTTACACTGGCCTTTATCCTTATTCTTATACTGCCATTCAAATGTTTATTTTGCTCATGTAAGGTGTGTGCAGTGACGATAACGTATTGTAGCACCGACCTTCTTCCTCTAATACTACTTTATTTAAAACCTGTACACATCTTATAGCTCAGATGTACGTTGGATACTCAGAGAGTATCGCCATGAGCTGAGGTCAAAAGGCCGTAGCCCCTCTTACAATATCAATCAGGACAGATGTGACTTGCTTTAGCTTAAGCTTACGGTTTTGCCGTTCAGCTTAACACATGTGGTGATATGTTAGCTGTCTGTCAGCCCGTGCAGCATGTTTCCATACGGCGACGGCGGCCTCACCACTCATCACCTCATCTGTAAGCCTTGGATATGCTGCATCATCCTGTGGTGATTCACTTAATTCTACAAGGATACGGTAGTGACAGATATCCAGTGTCCCTCAGCTGCACATGATAGTCTTTTCACATCTATGGACACCTCATATGGATGGTTTGTGTTCACCTCTCTTGCAAGGTCTCATGAATGAATTGGAGGAGTCACATCTTTCAGTTGACCTGGGAGTGTTTGCTGAAACCTGAGAAAGAGGTGGATAAAGTTGGATGGGAAAATGATACGTAAGCTGCTCTGCTTGCTCTTTTACCACCATGACTCTTGCAAAAGCTGATGTCAACTAGACAACAACTGAATCTTTACCTGCATCAGGTAAGGTTCAAGACTCGATTCTGTGGTAGACCTTTTACCAGGTAAACTATCAGCAGGCCTTCATCAGGTAAGAATCAAGACCTAAATCTTCTGTAGATCATTGGGTAAGATTCAAGAGCTGGATCTCATATCAGGTAAGACTTAATAATAGAGTCTTTGGTAGATCTTTATCAGACAGCGTTTTATTCTCCTGTCCATCTTTTGCTGACCCCGATGTTGATGAAATCAGTCAAGTGAAGCCAGAGAGTTTCCTGACCTTTTCACACTTAAATCCCTCAGTTGACGCGTGGATCAAGACATTCGTTCATTCATCATCACAATACAGTTACACTGATCAGAATCCTAAACCTAAACCGGTGAACGACAACGAACTTACAACTAAAATAGGTCTCAGTGTGTTTGCCACGAGGTCAGTTGTGGTGTGGGTTATTACCAGAACCAGAAGTGTATGACAGAAGTGGAACAAAGATGAATTAAAAAGGCTGGTTTTCTCAGGGCAGAGAGCTCCAGTGTGATTGTTTTTAACCAACTGTGACATAGAGAGAAGCATTGTGGGAACAGCATGCTCTGATTATCTCTCAGCTGAAGACGGATCGCAGGAGGACGGTAAAAACAAACTACTGAACATTCAACATACTCATTGTAGCAGTCACTTGCATTTTCTTTCCAATCAAAAACTGACAGTTTTAATATTTCCTATTTCAGTTACAGTTTGTCGTTGGTAATACAAGAGCTGCATGTAACGTTCAAGACTCAAAATATAACGACATACGCTGTGAAAATAAGAATCTTCACTGTGTAGACGGACAGCAAATTAAATAGCTGTGACTATCGGGTGGTGCAGTGTCTTCAATCAATCCCTGGAGGTTGCAGCCGCTAACCTTTGACATTAATGACTGCACTGTGTGATTTACAGTGACTTTTCAGTTCAATTGCCCACAGATAATGGCCCAAGTAATCTATAGCCTGGCTCTAGGATTACATGCATAACATTGACGTAAGTCATATAATTTGACTTGTTTTTGCAATCATCAGTGCTGTGAGTCTACACAGTGAGTGAGGAAAAACTTATTGTAACATAAACCAGGATCTTTTCCTGAACCCAACCAAGTCATGACTGTTTCGTAGTTGAACCATGTTGACGAAGGACTGGTACACGGCTGTTGTGATGTTACACTCCACGTGTTTATTATTGTCCAAGACAAGCAAGGTCCGAGGTCATTTAATAATGATACCTACAGAATATCACTCTATATACACATACACACAGCTGTTACACCACATGCATCTGTGGTCATATGTGTGTGCATGTTTAAAGGGATACAGGCAGAGAGAGAATGATAAAAGTACAGTTCATGCAGCGGTGTGTGTGTGTGTGTGTGTGTGTGTGTGTAGTTTGTTCTTACTAGTATCCATTTCTAGTGAGCTCTTTGCTTCCGCTGCAGACAGCTTCTTGGCCGAGCTGCCATAGTAATTATTATTTACTGATTTGTAATTGCTTGTTGAGTCTCACAGGGCAGCTTGTAATCACACTCATTTCCCTATAAAGTAATTGTTTCTGTTTAAACTAGGGACGACTGTACTGGCTACACTGGTAGCACACTGTGCCGCATGGAGCCTGGTGCAGACAGTTTGTGGTGCTCTGTTTTCAATTGTTATCAGGTTGCATTTTGTGTGCTGCACTATGTTGTGTTTATTTATTTATTATCCACATAATAAGTAAAGAGCTATATACAACGTATGCTTAAACCTTTCATTGCCTACAGTGTGGCTCTACTTAGTTTCCGTTTAGCTTCTTAAGGGAAGATCAGTGTCTTGGTTATCGGATATTGAAAAGTCAACACTGACTTGTAGCTCCTTCTCAATATTTTCTAACCTTTAGCAAGTGTCTTCTAGTGTAAACCAGGACTTTTGAACTACTGAAATCATAAATGTCACGTCCAAGTCAGCCCCCGATTTTGAAAGTCTGCAACTGTTTGGATTCTTCATGTTTTATTTAATCACTTGCTGAAAGCACCAACTTGCTGGAAGAAAACAAACAAACATAAGGACAGGATCTCAGTGTTTTCAGTGGTAGCTAGATCCAGAGTTAAACCCACACTAACACGGTGTCCTCCCCGTGGTTTTATGTGCACTATAAGTACCCCCACTTCCTGGATTGGAAAATGACATTGCGATTAAATGTTATCTTGGCAGTAATTGTGTTTATCCAAAATGTATTTGGTAAATCCAATTAGCATAGAAATGTATCCTGTAGCAAATGTTTACATTCCATGTCTTTCAGATGTCTATACATATAGACAGTATATACACTTTCCTTAACTTCAATAATCACAGTAATGCTGATTTATGTCTGGCACAAAACTGCCCGCTCTTCAAAAATGAGCACAACAGCTGTTGTTGATAATTACTGTACTGTGGTTGTTAAGTAAGAGACAGAAGGAAAATGGATGAAGGAGGGAGGAAAAAAAGAGAAAACAGCCAGTGAGAAAGAGAGAAAAATGCCCTATAATGGCCTGTCAGCAAATGCTTAAGGATGGCTATTAGCGAAACACCACTTTGCAACTTCATCAATATTTCACCAGCATGTCAAAGTCTCAGCACCAACCTCCCTCTCTCCCACTCTCTCCTCTTTCTTCCTCTCTCCCTCCTTCACTTTCACTGGACGGGTACGAAGAGTAAAAAGCTAACCATGAGGGTAAACAGACGAACGCTTTCAGGAGTTGGACGCTTGGTTGAATCTGTCTTTTCATGTGTATGCAAGGTTTTTGTGCACACACATAAACACAGACAAAAAAACGAAAAAACCCACAGTCATCCCCTTTGCTGAACGCTCCCTCAGCGTTGTTTAGCCTCAGGACAACGTCCCGTGATTCACTCCTGTCCAGCCCTCTGTGCTGCACGAGCCCTTTTTCCAAACGATGCACCTTCATGTTGTAAACAAAACTGAATCCTCCCTGCTCCTCTCTCCTCTTACTCTAATCACTGTCTTTAACCTTCACTCGCTCAGTCTTCAGACTTTGCTCTGCGTGCCCGCTGCAGAATCTCGGCCCTCGGTTTTGGGGATTCTTATATTCTTAAGCCTTATTGATTTGCCTGCAGCCACTTTGGGACCGGGGCTGCCCCGAGCGAATGAGAGAAATTACCTGCAATACTGAACAAATTAAACAGTCATTTGCTTCGAGCTGAAGCCAGGCTCAGTACAGCAACCAAGCAGCAAATCCAAATTTTCTGGTTAGCCCGGGATACAAGGCCTCGCCTCCCATCTCTCTCTCTCTCTCTCTCTCTCTCGCTCTCCCTCAGAGGACAGATAAACACCTTACACTGGTAGGCCTTAGCTGTATTTACGACGGCTTGTCTCCAAGGGATTGGGGATAAAAGCGTCAATCCTCTCTAATTGGTCACACCTATGCTGAGAGGGACGTGGCAGGTATTATTGAATAGGCAAAGGGCTTTTCATCAAGTTAAATTATTGAATGGACTGAGCTCGTTCGCTGTGGCAGGAGGGGGAATAATCGTGGCTTTTGATGGGGGGATGAAAAGCACGCACATGTACTTAATCAAATCTAAGTGAGATTACACATCTGCTTACTTACAGATGTACAAACACACAAGGACTAGAAGTACTTCAACACACTTTTCATGTGTTCACACAAGTACGGACCCTTAAGCAGCCAAAGTGCATCAGACAGAGCGGACTGAATTCCTGCCCCAGGAGTTTAATTTACCTAAAATGTTTGAGAGATAACAGCGATTACAAAAAATGCCAGTGACTCTCCACCTGCATCAAAATGAAATAGTTTATCGACAGTCTTTCTTCTCTCTACTATTAATACAAAATGCAGCCACCAGGATTAGAACAGGTACCAGAAAACAAGAGCATGCTGCACCAATCTTTTCATCTGGCTTCCTGTTGTGATTTTGAAATTTTACTTATCACTATTACTTATTTTAAAGCCCTGACTGGTTTGGCCCCAAGTCTTTTAACTCCCCCATGTGCGGGGGCCCTGAGGTCCACTAATGCTGCTCTCCTGGGGCTAACCCTAAATCCAGACTAATACACAAAGATGGCGGAGCATTTGCCATCAGGGATTTAGGAGCAACGTCCCAGAGGATTTTAGGATGGTTAACTAAACCTCTTCTTGAAACACACTTCCTACGATCCTCTATTTTCCTTCTCCACACCTTGCTTCGTAATATTTTAACACTGTATAGTATATATGTTTTTTTTTTTTTCTCATTATGATTAAAACTTTAAGTCATTAGTTGTACTTTATATTATATTCTAATGGTGCAGGGTCAAAAAAAAAAGAATGAAGCTAAAATATTCAGGAAATCTGACATGATGGCCGACTAAACACAGACTTGTAAGGAGGCAGTACTTAATCTCAAATTACCATTTTCCTTCTTTGTAGATTTTGGCATGAATTATGCTGTTAAATCCCAAAAACCCTGAAGGAAAGTAAATGTTAAGATTGCGACACCGAAGGGATGATAAAAAAAAAAAAAAAAAAAGGAACATACGAATGGAAGCACATGAGCGCATGTCAAGAAGGTGCTCACTTGAAACAGAATTTGTTATAGGTAAGAAAGGGAAATTAGATTTCACGCAAATGTAGCATCTAATTACAACTAAGATTTAGAATTTCTGCCTCTTTGATCTGTCGGAAGTTCTTACTAATTAAGATGAGCAGGAATTATGGGCGGGGCTTGATGTTAGAGGTTGTCTTAAGGTTTTTAACTACGACTGGAGGGACGTTTTATTTCTCATGAATCATTATTATCATTATTATTACTAATAATAGATTTTTTTCAATGCTTCAAGGGTGGCTAACAAGACAGTGTACACCAAGCAATTCATTTTGACGCACTCTGATGTCACATTTACATTTTTTAATCTACCCAAACATTATATTGTAAAAAAAAAAAAAAGGAAACATTTCACTATAATCTGTAGAAAGAAGCCAGTGCCATCAATAAGAACATTCCTTGTTTCCATTTATTCACAAATTAATTAAGCTAAACTAGTATTGCAGTATAATTTATTCATTTTATGTACATTCGAGGTCATTATAATCCTGTAGCTGATTATTATATAGTTTCATGCACTGTGAATGAAGAGCCTTTGTGATGTCATAATGACTGACATATGTTCATCCATCAGTCATGATAGGTGGACTTGGGTTTAAAACATCAGTGGCTCTATTGTCATTGCGTTTACGTATGTTGGAATTATTGACTTAATCCAAAAGAGGCAGTTGTGACCCACATCCTGTGTCTGTCTTTTTGAAAACACTCAGCCTTGTAGACAGCTCGTCGTCTTTCTCATTTGGCTGATGCCCATGTAGCTTTAACGCCTCCCCCTATTTTAGAATAAGACTGAATGGAAAACGCCCCAAGGATGACATTCTTAGACTAATTAATGAAACAAAGCAACATTGTAATTCATGAGAAGAGTCAGACTTGACTCCATCATGTCCCCACCAGCCAAACCTCCGTTCCAAGTATGACATCATTTGAAGAAGACAAGCTCGGAAGCCAGACAGCGACGAAACAAAGACATTTCACTAATACCGACATACCCATACTAACAGGTTATTAGAAAGGTAATGCAAATGAACAGTTTTGGTATCATATTTGATGCCCCAGTTAGACAGTAACATTAATTTCAATGGCAACGCCTCAGTCTTCAATGTCTTTATTTAGATATTAATTTATTCTTCACTGCTCCCCTGTTTGCTACTAATTAAGACAGCCTTAATTCCCCCCACTATAGCTGAAACGTGCAGCAGCCTAACAGCACAGCCAATAAGGATCACTGCCTTGGTTTTGGAAGTGTCACTTCAGCACCGCACAAAGTGGACAGCT
The DNA here is from genome assembly GCF_021018895.1 of Seriola aureovittata. Lineage (NCBI taxonomy): Eukaryota > Metazoa > Chordata > Actinopteri > Carangiformes > Carangidae > Seriola > Seriola aureovittata. Next base: position 23,737,196 of record NC_079377.1, read on the forward strand.
GCAGTGAGAGTTTCAGCACTCTGGACAGCGCCTTAAATGTTACAGAACACCACAGCTGTCTCTTTGCTAATTACAGGGGCCTGAAACAACCAGTATTTTGCCAAAAAGCAACGTGGCAAAATGCACATATGAGACATTTAACTGGACACGACTTGGGTCTGCCCTTAAAGAGCCAGCTGCCGTTCAAAAGCAGCAGTTTTAAACATGACAGAAAGTCGAAAACCCTGCAAATGCTCTGTGATGCTGCATTTTTACTGCAGTGTTGTGCAAACAATAGACTCTACCTTGTGTTAGAGCCTTGTCAATGGAGGACCAGGAGAGAAAAAAACCTACGTGATTACATAAAATCAAAGGTGATTATCCTCTTGAGAGAATGGAAATGCTCAGTAAACTTCATGTCGATATGCCTGTTGTATTAAAAGACATTTCGACATTGAAAGTGACATTTTTGCCAAGAGATGATGCAAGAGAAATTAGGCGTTCATTCCCTGGGGAGCATACAGATCATGAAGCCCTGTTGCAAATTGCACAGCTGTTCTGAAATAGTGGTGGATGTTCAGACAGAAAGACCAGGAAACGAAGATCCCTATCCCCACATCTTGACACTTGCAGGTCATACATGTAAGCACTGGGCTTGGCTGTCATGCAGTATAGAGAAACAGTCAAACAAACCTATAGAATATTTGTATAGGATGGATGTCTTGACATGTTCATTGAGAAAAACGGTGAATCTCACAACAGGGGAGGACTGAGTATGGGAGCTGAGACAGTGAATGAGGAAGTGTTAGTCAGAGGAGATTTGGGCGGTGCTGGAGAGTTGTGTGTTTGGAAAGGACTCGACCTTGAGGAACTGTCAGGTGGTGCGGAAGGCTGGAGAGGAGCAGAGTGCGAGCTGGAAGAGCTGTTTAATCGTCCATTGAAACAAGGCCCGCTCACCCTCTTGACAATGCTGCCCCCGGGCCTCCCCCAGCGCGCTAAGCACCTGCGGGACGGCTTGTGCACACACCCAGCAGCTCCAGGCAATCTCACTCCGAGTATTTAGAAGTTTATATCTTCCTCCTCATCTCTCTTTATCTGGCCTGAGTAATGTTGGACGTGTTCCAGTATCACTAACAGTTCCAGCAGTCTCAGTTCTGGGAACAGGAAGAAAGTGATAGTCTGACCACATACTGTAGGTACAAGAGAACACACGTTTTTTTGTTATTTTTTGTTGTGTGAGATTGCCTTCTCGCTGAGCTAAACCAATAATAGACATAAACATTATAATTGACTACATGCCAAGAGCAGTTAAAAATGAACTGTGACAAGAAACAGAAGAGTATATGACCCTGAAAGTAATTTGAGAAGCACTCTCACTCGAAATTTCAATAATTCATGTAGAATATCTGCAACATTTACATGCAATTGGATATAGAGTGTGTATCTATAAGTCTGACATACAAGGTGACATATATATATAGATCTATATCTGATTAGAACATGTTTAACGGTGTGATACACAGCAATTCAGATGCAATGCAGTTCTGATCTAATACTGAGTCAGTTGAGCTTCAATAATATCTGATATTTTTACACGCTATTTTTACAAGGTAGAGGATGTTCGTCGTCATGGCTACGTTAATAAACATCAACCCAGCCATCGACTACAACCTCCTTCCTATGCGGATTGAGTCGCTGCGTATCATCACCTGACTTCCTCCTTTGCCCCATGTCGTAGTTACCGCAACCTCCACGGGGCTCGAACATAAACGCGACATTTTGGGTCCATTTGCTGAAAAGACCGATGCTGTCTCACACGATCATTAGAAAATAAAACATTAATATATTTCACAATAAGCGGCTTACACAGACGACCTGTGGGGACAGTCTCATTTATCAGAGGGTTTTCATTTTCAGTAATTGTAAAAAAAAAAGAGAATCACTTTGTTTTCAATTATAATATTAAGAACTTAATCTGATATGACCCATAAAATTATGCCTTTGTTTATATTTGATCATTCTACTGTTGTTGTTTGATTGTAATCTTCAATTAAATTCCAAAAATGTTATCTCTTTGTAAAGCTCTTTGGTCAGTGTTTGTTGATTTTAAATGTACTGTATAAATGAACAGATCGTTTTTCTCTCAAATGTAATGAGCTCTTCAGCTGTTGGCACATGTTGTTGTTATTAAAACAGATTTCTTCAAGCAGACTTAGTTGGTGTATTTGCAGTGTAATTTGAAAGTAGCATTAGCTGCTAATGCTAGTGTTATTTGCCCTGTTTGTGCATATAACTGTAGCGAGGTCGTGGAGCATTTCAAAGGCTACACATGCTAAAGAATTTTAGGCAACAGTGCAGTCCAACATTTTCTGAAAGTAACTGAAGAACACGGCCTGCTGCTGGGAGAAGCGTGCGTTGCCGACGCTGAAATGTACAGACGGTTGAAACACAGGATTTCCACCAAAACTGGCAACGTACTCTGTGTATTGATGGAGCCATATGTCTGATTCCTGTGGTTTCCCAGTCTGTGTCAGTTAATCTCTTACATTCTCCCAGAATAAAACAACACCATCGAAACCCAACACACTGACAAAAGGTTAGAAAAGGCATAAAACCCACGTCACTGAAACCAGGAAGTGAGTCGTAATACTTTTGATCTATCACTCGTGTAAAAAAAAAACGTACAGTGCACACTAATAACAAACACACACACACACACACACACACACACACACACACACACAGTGTTGCATAATTATGCCCCACTGAGTAAACGATGAGAGAGAAATTACATAAGCATTGGATTAACCTCCCTGTGCCACACTGTGCTCTGTATGTGTTCAGTTCTGTGAAGGCATAAACAGGATGCTTTTTACTGTACACTTCAGGGTTTGTATGTGAGCATTTTTAAAATATTTTTATTTATTTATTTTTTGAAATGTCAGGGTTGTCATTTCTGTTTTTTTTTTTTGTTTTTTTTAAGGTTAATTTAATAAGATCCTCGAGAGACACAAGAAGCTTAAAAGAAGCTGCTTGGAACAAATTGTTGAAATAGCTCGTCAGACCTCTGAGAACCTGGGTGCAGGTGTTTGAATATACGGCGGAGTTCGACTTGTGTGGTTGTCAGAAGGTGCGATGTTCCAACGCGGTAACGAGGCAAGAAACTTTGAAAGATTTCACCTCCTAGTTCGGCGTGTGTGTGGTGAGCGAGGGAATGAGACACTCCGCCTCCTCTCCATCACCCTCCCTCCACTTCTCCCTGACTCTCTCTCGCCAGCCGACAACATGACATTTAACACTTCGTGCCACTGTTCTCTCACTGCAGTCGTTCTTTGTAGACTGACCTGCACCACTCTCACTCATTCTAAGTGCTTCCATTACCATTTCTTTCAATTAGAAAAGTGGTGAAAACAGTCACACTCTCTCTCTCTCACAAGGTTTGAGCTTGTTAATAGATGAAATGTGTTGGTCATTCACTTCGGATTGGATGGAGATTTGTTGTATTTTTTTTATTGCTTTTATCCTTTTTGTATTTTTTGTTTGCAGTGCACAGTAGCTGCTCTTTAGTTATTTTCTGTGCATAGATGTGCTGGATTCAAACCTAGAAAACTTTCACTCAAACCTTTGAGTTTAATTTTCTTTATTTTTGGTTTAATCCTTTTCCCTGGATGACTTCTGTTTGCTCTGTGTTGTCTTTTTATCAGACGATCACACTGTCTGTCTCTCTGCATCAGTCGTTCATTTCATCCATGTCTAAGACAAACACGCAGACGCTCTCATTCTCTCTTTCCCATAGCAGCACATCCAGGAATAAAGTTTCCTGCGGAGAATGCCTCCGTTACCATAGTAGCTCCAGGTGTGTTCGGACTAAATAAAGCAACTTAAAGATGTGCAGGTTTTTCAAAAACAATGATGTATATATAGAGTCATTGCAGCCTGTGATTCCTCTGTCGGCTCAGAGCTTATCTACAAATCCATTTGCCTGACTTGAAGTAAAAAGCAAAGGCGGAGTTCAGACTGTCAGTCAGACTAACTGATGTGGAGCAAGGGGAACATTTCAATTGTTCTCTGGTGTTTTAAGGTTTCAGCGTGGACCAACGTGACATAATGAAACCACTAGCAACTACTGCTAAGTTCTTATTACTTGTTTTAGTGCTGAATATTGAAGGGCAACAAATTATTCATGCTAACAAAACTGATTCAATTATTACATTAACTTCAAAGACTGAGAGAAAGGAAGTATTGTGTTGAAGTACGTCTACACTGCTCAGTTCCTCTCAGCCTGGTTCCACCTCAAGGCCAGTGTCAGGCAGGGAAATCTTCCAGCTGCTTTGAAGGTTTGCCTTTTCCTGCTGAGAGCGAGAGATAAGAACAGTGTTCGGCGTTTTGGGAAAATCCATCACGCCAGGCAAAGTCTGTAAATATCAAATAGGTATTTAGATACTAATACACTGTCAAAACATGCTCCCCCACGAGAGCTTTGCTCTCATCCTCACCTACTGGAAATAATATGAACAGCTGTAAAATGATGCATCCAATACAGTAGCACTACAATCTAAATGCTAATATTTTGTTGAAACTATGTCAAAATTATTGAAAATTAATATATTTTAACTTTTCATTTTAAGTCATTTTGACTCATAAAAGAAACAAAGAAAGAAAAAACTTTTCCTTGATGACGACTTGTCAGATTCCTGTATCAGACAACTAAAACACAGCACTCTGTATCACTGAGGCATGTTTCATTTCTGGGGACCAGGTGGAATAAACTGTAGTTTATCTCATGGTAGACAAAAAACAACAAACCTTAAGGCTAAAAATGATGGAGAAGTAAATGCTTAAAATCATGTTTTCCACAATAAAAGAGGTGTCACTTCATCTGAGCAGTGCTATTATTCAATCTAACATGTTTGTCATTGCCTTACACTAAATATCCTTCTTACATGTATTTTAGGTGTTGAAAGAGTGAACAACCTGTTTCCTGTTGCTCCATCAGGCTGCCTCGTTATTTCCGGAGATAGACTGCAGCTGTGATGAATGATGTGCAGATCATGTGACCTGCTTTGTTTGCTAGATAATAAAATTCAATCATTTCACACAGTTTGACACTAATTTAAGATAAGTTAAATTACTTCTGCTCTGCCATATTCTACCTCTGTGGTTATAGTTTGTGGCGTTGTATTGTCGCACTGTTTGCTCCGTGCTCGCTCACCACCGGTAAAAAAAAAGGAGAAGCCCTCCTCCTGCTTGTTAAGTGCCCGTGGTAAACTCCTGACTATTGACTGTAGTTCTTATCTGGTGGCGGTCTCACACCCTCAGGAGGAGCTCCGAATGCAGCTGGGAGCATGGAGAGCTCTTTTTATGTCTTTCTCTAAAATCTCTGTGGGTTGCTTTGCACCTGGTGAGGCCTTGTCAAGGATGAGGATGTATTAGTCACACATGTTGCTCTCTCTCACTCTCACACACACACACACACACACACATTTTGAATTGATGCCAGCGAAAGAATAGCTTGCAAAATATTGATTGGGAGCTAAGGAGCAGCTAGTCTTTTGGTATTGTAAGGAATGCAAAGGAGTGTGTAACTTTAGCCGTCTTGTTTTAAGAGCTTGTGCTCTTTTGCCGACACTAAATGCAAGGATTCGCCCTTACACATGGCTTAACGCAAAAAAAAAAAAAAAAAAAAAAACAAGTTGTGGTTAATGTCAGAGAGTGTAATGTAAAACATTTGAACATCTATAATGTCAGAGGGAGGAGAAGCAGGAAAGAGAAAGTGAAAAGGATGGGAGCAGAGCAGAGGTTTTTGGAGAAGCTTCTGCACCCAGTCCATCCTCTAATAGACTCTTGCATATTGATTCCTGACCGCTTCCAATCCACTTCACATAACGACTCATAAAAACAAAACCACTGACAACTCAAACAGGTAGTCGGGTTTTCCAGTTTTCTCTGTGTCTCTCTGTGTCGCTTTCTTCAGTCACGCCTGCTCCGGCTAATTTAGTTAAGACAGCCACGGTTAAGATGAGCGAGGTGGCTCTGCGGTTAGCGCTGTCACATCACTGCAGAATCCTCCAGAGTGGGCTGACGCAGGAGAATAAAAGATAAAGAGACGTGTAGCGAGGCGACCTGGAGTTCATTTTGTCCATCAGGTCTCACTCCTCACTTCAGACCAGCTTCCATTAGTGTCTCGAGATAGTATGTGTCTTCTACAGGGTAAAAACTATCGCACAGTTGTAGTTTTATCTAACAACAATACATGGACGCAGACTGTTATATGCTCATTTAATTATCTATTCAACTCTTAATTTACAAAATACTGACTTCAACAACATTTTCAATAGTCAATATGTGCAATTTGCGAGTGGTGGTAATTTCATGGGGACAGAGTGAGGAGCACAGTCAGACTGCTTTCAGAAAGAACTGTGGGAGAGTGTGTTTTCCTTCTGCGTAAAAAGAAAGAGAAGGCACCTGTCATTGTGACAAGGTGGTATTGTCATTGTGTGTGTGTTTAAAAATGTATGTGTGTGATCTCCCGGGGTGTGAGCCAATAGTGAGCATGAATTTGTGTAAAATATGTGCAGAGAATACAGGAGAATATTTTTAAGTGCACTTAAAAATAGAAGTACTCTAGGGACACAAAACAAACAAACACTTTGCAATATCATGATGCAAAAAGAAAAGTGGGACGCAATTTCTTTTTTATTCCTTTGCAATTTTTACTGATCTGCATTGAAGAAATCACACTGGAAATGATTATTTGAAAATGAAATTTGACTTCTGTGTTTTCAAAAAGAAATAAAGCACACTGTCTCTTTAAGGCCTAAAAAACTGCTGAAAACTACAAAAAGAAAAGTTTACAAAGTTGAATCTTTAAAAAGCAGTAACACTCCAAAGTCACATGCTGTTTGTGACTCTGCAGCGAAGGCCTGTTTAACTGAGTTACATGTGACGACAAGGTTCGACACAAATTTCTATCAACTGATTGTCAAACAGCGACAGGTAGAGGAAACGCTGCGGGAAACTTTAATCTTCTCACAGCTTTCAAAAGTGGCTGTAAGTTTTTCTCTGCCGCCAAATTCGTTTTCTCTGCCGGGAGCAGGCGGTGGCGCCTTGACAAGATCTTCACCCATCGTTGTGTTTACAAGACAAGAAGTTATAATACGTTCTTTGAGCGGAACTACATCTTCGGGGCAGATTGGAGGCTACAGTGAGTCGCTATCGGAAAAGTGCTGAGGCATCCTGGGGCTAGCTGGTTAGCATGCTAACTCCAGCAGTTTGATGCTGAACTTGCAACGTTTCAGCTGTTTTTTGCTAACGTTGGCTAAGTAGCAAAACTTGTTACTCCTCAACTCAGCTTTGCATTAGCAGCACGTCACATTATAAACCGAGGAGAAACCACACCCACTACCCACCGTGCCAGTTGAGCTTCGGAGCACATTGTATGAGGGTAAAGATTGTCCTTTGTTCGTTGCTTTTTGCTGACGCATCACTGTGTTTGCTGGTTTGTGTCATGTGCATATACAGTAAAAAAAGAGATAAACAGAACGGGGGCTTGCTTATCAAAACTTTGCTGCATAGCTGCAGCAGTGGTCAAAAAGCTCAACCTCAGCAAACTCGGTATGAAGCTCTGCACAACTGCAACCTGCCCTGATCAATAACTAGAAACACCTGTGTGGGACTCCAGGGCTTTCACTTTTATCTGTGGTCACAGTTCATGATTTGTTTCCCAGGTTAAAAATCCTCAGTGCCACAGAAACACACACAAAAATGCAACTATTGCAGTTCCCCTAACTATTCTGGCAAAATCTGGTGGGTGGTGGAGGGGTGCACAACAAGATGTTTTACACCCCATAAATTCTGGATATTTGGACGGTGAGCCCACTGCTGCATCCTGCGGGGAGGTGGGGAGATTTGTGTGTTGTGCTTCCTCACCCTGGGAGGCAGGAGACGTGATAAATTGTCCTGCAAGAACAAACTGAGTCCAAATACATCAAAAGACTCACTGTCATCTGCACACAGACACTCGGCTACGTAGGACACACAACACAGAGACAAGGCAGCCTGAAGTCGCACCGTGTCAGTGGATGTAAGAGCTGGGGATGATATGATTGACATGCTGTGGTGTGACTGATGAAACTTTAAAACACTCTTTTGGCATCATCAACAGAAACGGCCTTTTGGTTCACGAGACACGTCTCTTAACACTCTCTGATTTGATTGATGAACACACACCTGGCATGCTTCACTGCTGCTCACTCATCCATATTCCTATCAGTCTCCGTTGCACACAATTGTTGAGATGTCCACTGCTGGTGGTCGTGTTTCTTTCACTGAAACTAAAACTGGAGAAAAACATCATGTAGCAACATGTTAAAAGGTCAGTGCTGTTACTCTGGAGCGGCCACAGGGACAAGAGACCAAAAAGGGTTTAGAACACAGGAAGGCAGTCAGGAGGCAGGCAAACAAATCAGATAAGAAATAAGCTAAATTTGAGTCCAAGAGGCGAATAAATCAGTAACTGGGAAGGTTTGACACAAGGGACAAAGACAAACCGAAACAGAGGAAGGGGAGCACAGAGACTAAATACTCTTGGGAGGGGAAGGCAAAGAAACGCAGGTGAAGCCAATCAGGGCGAGGAGAAGACAATCACATCATCAGGAAACACGTAAGGTCAGGAACATGAGTGTCAAAATAAAAGAGGAAAAAAATGAAAATATATAAAACTAAGAAAGCATGACCTTAAGGCACAGAGCAGGGCACGACGGGTGCAGCCAACAAAAATCAAAACAAATATATATATATATATGTATTGTTTAGCCATGCATAGCTATACTGTGTGCATGTGTGCAGTGCAAACATTTATGCAAATATAAAGCTTCTGCACGAGCACATGATGCAAAGATTTATGTATGACGTGCAGAAGAACTGATAGGTGCTCACATGCAGAAGCATCGCTGTGGGTCGTATGCATATGCATGACTGGAGTGACTGGAGCGATGCTGCCTTTGAAAATGCCATCTGTTAACACCAAAGTGTTGTGATACTACAGCTCCGTTTTCCAGAAGAGAATCACTCGACAAAAATGTTAGCTCAAGTTCAAATACAAAATCTACAGGGCAAACTTTTCTCTCTTTTTGTTGTTGTTGTAATATTGTTGCATCACTAGAGTCTAGCTGTACATTAGAGGCTCGTCTTCCACCGCGCTCAAGTGGAACATTGTTATTTAGCTGCTGTAATTGTGTTTTATTTGGTTTGAGGGAGGTGGCAGATGTATCATCGTTCCTTTCTTAATTGTACTTTTTTTGTTAAGAATTGTTTTTCTCCTTTTGATTTTTATATTGTGTAGCTTAAATGTACTAATGATGCAAGCTAAGTAATAGTATGTGCTCTCTCTCTCTTGTGGGTGAAACCATTATTTCTTAGATTTTCATTATTTATTCATTCATTCTTTTATCATTAGTTTTTGCTTTTCTGGTTCTAAATTCCTGTGTTTAGCTGTTAATGTTGCACATAATCATTAAAACAAAGTATTTAATGAGTCACTGACGAACAGCTAGAAAGAAACAGTATAAAACACAGCAGTCTGCAGCTATTTTATTGCCTTTTTCTTTGGTCTATTTCTGTATTGCCTGTGTGTTTTAAATCGAAACACAGTGTGTGCTCCTCTTTCGTTCTCTGCATGCATTCACACCCAGGGCTCTCGAGGTTCTGTCCGTCCTAAAGAGGCCTAACAGCCCTAAACCTGTCATTATTATGCATTTTGAAAATGTATATTCCATCTTTCCTCTGCTGTGCATTAGGAATAAAAATGGTGAGTACTGAAAAACTGATGAATGTGCAGCACCCAGTTGTTAAAAGATGCTAAAAATACACACAAAATGGGACTATGAATGCATTCTATCCGCACTAATTGAGACCCTGTAGGTCTGCCCTATTTGCCCAAATAAAGACTGCATACTTATATGCACATACAGGAAGTGACAAAGTGATACTTCAGGTGCGAATTCTCTCCCAGGCTCCATCCAGGGGAGGAAGATGCACTTTCCATCGTCACACACGCGGATTGACGGGCTCTTTCATCTCTCAGGTTTTCTTGATCACAGAGCAGCCGGGGTGATAAACATGAGCATGTGCAGTTCACTGATACCACATTAGTGCTATCAGTGACTTGTGGGAAGTTGAGATCAGATAGTGCAGCTTTAATATGCATTTTGATCAACAAATTATCCTGACATATATACGTACATACACACGTTAAACGTATATTCACATGTACATTTCTGTTGCACGCAAAGATTGCACAGTTGTCTGTTGATGGCAGTTTGTTATTCATGTGGAGGACTGAAGGTGACAAACTTATCAGTTTCACACACACTCATGTTCCTTTGATTTCCTATCAGAATTAATAATTCTGATTGTAAGTGTAAACAAAGAGTATCGTGCCTGTGTTTTGTTTCTGTTATTTAGCATGATGCTTTTATTGTTGGCAAAGTAATTAACGGTTAAAAAGCCAACATCACGTCTTGTATCCCTTTGGAAAAGATTACAAAACACGTTGAAGCATTTAGATTTGTATCTTAGAAAGAGGAGAAAGAGATTTCATTAACCTCCTCGCCGACCTTCTCAGATCATTTGCATTTGACTGGGTGGCCAAGGACGTTCCATGACTAGTTGAGTCAGAAAATAAATGGAAGGAAAAAACAAACAGAGGTAAATAATGATGAATTGTTCAAAAATGAATATGAACATTTTTTTTTCCTAATTGTACAGTGTTTATATTTTTAAGCTACATTGAATTTTATTTGAAATTTTCTCAATCTTTTTTAAAGGTTTGAAATGTAGCAGGAAAGGATGGGGAGGTTTTTCAGAGGAGGAGAGAGAACTGGAGGGAAGGAGGGAGTAGATAAGAGAAAACATAGGCAAGTGGTGCATGTGTCCATTAGAGTGTATCACAAGGGGTTGTTCACTGTTCCTTCCCACAGCTCTGTGCAGTGTGTTCCTCTGATGTCTATATGCTGTATACTCACCACACTGCTGCCCTCTGGCCCATGCAATCACTGCATCTTATCTGCAGCTACGCTCTGTGTGCATGTGTGCATGTGTGTGTTTGTGTGTGTGCTGACTGCGAGGAGGTCAACACCACCAGGTTGTGATATTAGCATGGGCCAGCTCAGTGTAACTGTAAACCAAGAGTGAAATCAATGGACCGTCTCTGAGAGATGCTGCTCAGAGCTGAGCCGGTGAATCAAAGTATAATGTCGTCAGCGCGCCTGATCAGGCAACATTACATTTCTTAAAAGCTTTTCCGGGTTCTTTTGAAGAGTTCCTGCAGTGAGAAATGTGCGTTATTAACCTGCTTACCACGCCAGCCTCCTGTAATGACTGTGAATATCGGTTAATGGCAGCTGTGTGTGACCTCCGCTACGCCGCAGTAAATCTGATGTGGAGCGCTGATGCTGGCGTTAAAATGACTCAAACTTCCTGTCAAAGCCTTTATGTGTAGGATTTGAACATTTCAGCAGTGAATTGGCTGATACTGCAACAATTTTCACAGGGAACAGACCAATTAAAGCTCAGAAAAATGCTACACATGTTAGCTTAAAGCGAGGCGATGCTTCACTCATGTGATTGGTTTCGCAGGTGGTTTTTTGTGGTGCAAAAGCCTTTTGGGTGAAACTTTGCGAGCGCCAGCCGCCATACGAACATTTATAGAAACGCAGACTCACATCCGGCCCTGGGTGACTTTCTACCGCAGGGTTTTTCTTCCCTCGGCATATGTTTTGCCAAAGGGACAAGAATGTAAGTACGTGTCAGTGTATGTGTGTGTGTGTGTGTGTGGGCCCCCGAAGGAGCACAGTGCAGATGTGTGTGTGTGTGGGGTGGGGGTGTGGCTACAGGGAGAAGCACAGATGTGCAGCATAAGGGGGGGGGGGCTCTGTTCAGTCTAATCAGACCCAGCTCTGCTGAATCAAGTGGCCGCTCACGTTAAGCCTCTTACTGCCGATTCAAATGACACTGGGCAAGAGCTTCTGGCCCATGTCATACAAACATGTGCTTGTGTGTGTGTGTGTCTGTGCATGTGTGTGTGCATTTGCATCTGTTCATCTGTACATACGTGCCTGTAAAAGCAATGAAATGATAAAAAGGGGACTGAAAATACACGTGCACATGTTCATGTAAAGCATTTCTTTTAAATTAATCTTATACGTACATTCCACAAGCATTAACAGGAGCATCAAGCTGTGCATCCTCCCTCCCTCCCCATGTACATCCTCCCCATATTAGTACAATATGCTGGAAACAGATGCATGTGATCAGGTAAAATGAATCAGATTAGTATGTGATCTGACATCAGCCATTGATGGTTTGCTAATATGGATTAGCGGCTGGAGAGGTGTGGGAGACGTAGCTCACAGTGTGTGGAATTAGACTGAAATGGGATGTGACGATACACTTGAACAGTGTAAGTCATGTATAATTCAAGTGATGAGTGCAAGGCATCAGGAACTGCTTTGGGAATCAATATAGAAGCAGTGTGAACGATCTGTGAGATAATATAGGATAAGGATGAAATGTTAGCTTCCTGTGGCGTAGACACATATCAGATATATACGTCTTTACAGACTGGTGTCCAATCATTCCTCTTTTTCCATTTGAATAATAGTGTTTCTTGTTTCTTCTACATTAAGCAGTTCAACATCTGCGTGTAGAAACTGCTAGGGATTTATTTACTGCAGCGAGAATCAAACCTTTTAGGATCATAGGCAGATCATAAATATGAAATATATACATATATGAATATATATATATATGTGAACATATATATATATATGTCGGTGTATTTGTTTGAGGCCGCTCAGGCACCAATTTACTTCTCTTACTTGTCTTTGTCAGCTTTCTATTGTTCAGACGCTCTCCAGCTGAGCCCCCTTCAGCTCCGCTCGTCGCCCGCTCTCCTCGCCCTCCTTAACAAACCTTTCACTCATTTATTTATTCCTTTGGTGTCACAGCCAGCAGCAAACTGCTGTTGAGCCCCTCTGACCTGACAGAGCGAGGGGATGGATAACAAGGAGGAAACAAAACATTGCAGAGCAAAGGAAACTGGGGGGGGAGATGTCTTATTTTCATTATAATAGAGGTTTGAAGGATCAGTCCTCCTTGTTCTGGGTTGCCTAAGTGTTTCGCTGCAGCGGTATGTAAATATAAACCGTATGTCACTGCAACCACAATTCACAATTTCAAAAAAGCCCAAGGTGACATCTTCCAGTTGTGTGTCTTCAACCAGCGAAACCAAAGCTGGGAAACAGTGAAACCAGTCGCTTCAAAAACACCAACTCTCACCCTTTAAAAAAACCACCTGTGCCCCTGTTCAATGTGCATTCACATCACGTCTGGATCCTGCAGCTTCCCCTCTCCCTCCAAATGATCAGATCAAAACTACAATTTTACAACTAGTTTTTGGCTTCTCTATTTTTGGAGACTGGCGTTGCTCATCTTGTCTGGCAGTTGCTCGGGGCGGGCATTTGAAGGGGTCAGCACGATACATGCAGAAAAATAGCTTATTTTCTCTCCTTCAGTAAGATGTCAAGACGCCAACCTTCCCGCAGCTGATTGGACAAACACTCTCTCAGGGATGCCATTATCTTTTTTTTTTCTTCTGATTTTTAAATTGGACACATGTGGCAGCTGGTCTGACAAAAACATTTCAGTGAAGCGAGCTGCCAAAATCAGTTTCAGGACACATTCTGGATAGAAAGTAGGTCATGCAAATTAAGAATCTTTTATCTATAATGTGTCTATAGCATGTAATTTAAAGTTTTTTGGGCAGATGTACAAGTTTAAATGAGGCCAAAACAAGTGGAAACACCTGTGCAGGTGAACCGTGGATGTTGCCAGTGGATCCTTACTTGCTTTGCTTATGGCAGAGTGCTACATCTGGTTTGGGCTTTTTGAGACAAGTGAAGCTGCTTCTAATTGTGACTGTGTGTGTTCTACTCTCCCTTCAGGCTGTTTGCTCACTGACACGTTCATGCTTACCTCCTTCCTTTAGCTTGTCATTTCATTTTTCCAAACAATTCTGTGTGAGGCTACGTCCACACTGATACCCGTTCGCTCCATTTCAGGGTTTAGAAAAAGTGAAAAAAGTGAACGGCAGAAGGAAACGCAGCAAAAGTGATGCGTTAGCCGCTAGTTTGAGATTAAGGCTGTGACTGCTAAAAGCTTCAGCTGGGTCCATTGCAACACATGCTTTATGAGTGATGTACAAGTCGCTTTGTGGAGGCGATGCAGAAGCAGCTTGTAAATGTAGGATTATGGTGTATGAATGATGTTTTTCCACATCTACAGTACACAACTCTGGATCTGAAAACCTCATATAAATAAATAAAGAGGGGAGAGAGAGAGTGACTGCGCATATTTCATGCATGATTTATTAATTTCTCCTCCGTCGTATCATCCCTTTCTTCTCCCTAAAAACTGATTCTTGGTGCACTGCCCCCCTCCCCCTCCCTCGGCCCTCCACATTGTAAATCAGCACGCCGCTCGCTACCGAAACTCGCTCTGCTTTAGCCTGTCAGATTGAGGCCTTACTCTGGCCGGCTCGGGGACTCCTTCCCTCTCCCTCAGCAAACACCAGGTTAGACTCATATCATGTTTCAAGCCATTACCAGCAAAGCCGAGCCCCAGGAAGGCAATGAGAGGACAGCGGTCGGGGAATGGAAAAGAGAGGGCCGGAGGAACGGCCATCCATCACTCCTCGGCCCCCTGGTCCTCTCGCTGCCACTCTGCTGAAACACTCACAAATAAGGACGGGATGGAGGCAGAAACCTGCCACGCCCAGGTGGGGGTCAGAGCAACCAGACAGTGGAGAGGACAGACAGGGATGGAGAGATGAGAGGAGGGAGAGCAAGAGAGCAAGTCTAGTGGATTTTATGTCATTAGAGCCTGGTGTGACAGCTTCATCTCCCCCAGCAACAGGCACAGAGAAAAATGAATATGTGATGTGGGATGGTGTCGATGGAGGACAGGGAGAGAAGAGGAGGGGGAGGAGGAGGAGGAGGGAGAGCAAGTGTGAAGAAAGAAGTAGAAGAAAAACAGAAAACCTTTTTCCCAGTCGCATCAATTCAAACCAAAAAATCTCCATAAATCCGTTTAGAAATCTTGTAAAAAGAATAAAATAAATCTAACTTCAGTGACTATCATCAACTTCAAATTTTCTTCAGTCAAACACTCTTCACTCAAACATAATCCAGTTGATTGTTGTCTGTACATTTCTGGTTACAGTGCAATCATGAGCTGAGGAGCTAATGCGGCACAACTCGACTGTGACATGATTTGCCAAAGTGTAATTTTAGCTGTAAAATCTGAGCCAACATGAAGTCTGCAGCGATGTCACTGACTCAAGGGCAACGTTCCCGTTCACATCACCACAACCGCAGACACTTGGATCTCATTTAGAAACAATAAGGAAAGAAAATGAATATGTAATTGTAAATGTCTTTTCCGGTCAATAATTAACTCTGAAGGTCGGATTTTAAAGTGACATCGATGAGAAACTAAGACACAATGATGACTGGGGAAATTACATCTGCAGATGAAGACAATGTGATATGATAGAAAGCTCTGGAGCAGCTACTTAAAGAACCTTCAGTTGTTGTTTCCAAGGTCAAGAATAAAATATTAAAGATGTTTTTAAGATGCAGTGTCTGACTCCATTCATACATACAGATAGCTGCTGTGCATTACTAGCATTACTAAGTTTATTAATTTATTTTATTCATAAAATGTGTCTGAGACAGAGGCAAACCCCACTGGCCCCTAATATCTTGCAATGACAATGTGTAAAGCCACCCACATGCCAAACAAAGACGTACCTGAGAACAATCAAACCTAAATGTGAAGTGAAAGCCTGTAAGTGAAGAGAGTCAAATGGAAAGTCAAGCAAAAAGAGCGAATGAACAAATAAACACTGGTTTCAGAGAGGAAGATAAAGTCATACGGAGGTAAATAAGTTGCAAAGACTGAGCGCGATGCTGTTTGAAATATTTGCCAAACACCGAGCCGTGACAGCGCCTGAAGAAGCAGAGCTGCTCACGGTGACAGGAACACACAGCGGTGCATTAGCAAGATACGCTGAAGGAAAAATCACCTGTGAAATTCTCCACAAACAACCTCCACATTCTTCACTCTCACGTTTAAGAGTCAGCGAGCGTGCATACAACCTGGCTCGTGTAATTAAATCCTAATTCCTTCAGGGGAGTTGACGATTTGCTCTTGTAAATATGTTGTACATACTGTAGTATTTTAGCCAGTGCAAGTCCTTTCCTAAATTGCTTCCGACATATCTTGAAGGGATTTGTCGAGGCAGGTTGTTAATTGGTCCCGTTCAATCATCGCCTCAATGAAACACGGTCAGTATAAACAATGACTTTGGAAAAGAGGAGCATTTATCTCCTCCAGGGGGCGGGGCTTAGCTCTCATTACAAATATCGCAAGAAGTTATGATAGGAAGGCAGAGAATGACTCACGTGCTCCTGCATAAAATAATCACACCTGGAGAGAAGGCATTAAAGAAAAGATTGACATCACTGACAGAAACCTGGTTGCATTAATAGAGTCAACATGCTGCACTCCAAGTTTTTGGAGAAAACTTGCAGACTGAATTGTTGCACTGGGGTTTAACACACTTTACTTGTACAGCCTGCAGGGAAGACGCTCTCTGAGCCTCTTCTACTACAACAGACAGCGGGGAAGACAGCCAGCTATGACTATATATTTCATTCATCTTGTAACCGTTATATATTTATTCGTTTCTGAGATTCAACTTCAGTGAGTCTCCCTCCCTGGCTGTCACAGGATCATGACTCATTATAGTGCTGCTTATAATCCGGCAGCAGATTTCTAATCAAAGGTCGAGCTTTATTTAAAAGAGTTAAAAGTTGGATAAAGTTGGACTGAGCTGAAGCGGGTTCTGGTGCAATTAAATCCGAGCTTAGACACAGAACCAATAAGGTGCCAACACATTTCCTGCAGAGATCAAAGACAAATATTAGCTGTCTCAGAGACGACCTGTCCACACACGCCGCAATCTCAAACGGAAAGCTGGAGGTGGAGAGAAGACGCTTTCGCACACTTAAAATCTTCCGCCATACGCACCTGTAAATCTCTGTAAATCTCAGTAACCTCATTGTTTATTAATGCAAGTCACTGCAACGTATTTCTCGCTCCAGCTTTGTCGCAAAGGGGCAATAACTGCCACAGGTGGACAGGGCTTCGCATGCAAGTCGTACATCATCACAGCTGCTGCCCAAATCCCCCAAATGATTGTTTGGTACCAAATAGGATGTAGAAGGGAGATTTGGAGGATGGGGGTGGGGGTGGGTTTTATCCAGCAAATTAAAGTCCAAGCAAGAAAGAGACAGAGAGACGAGAGCGAGAGGAGAACGAAAGGAGAGAGAGAGAGAGAGAGAGAGAGAAAAAAAACTGCATTTCTGTAAAGGTTAATGTGTGTTTGGATGTTGGTTGCCAGAGGGCATCTTGCACTCTAATGTGTGTGAGAGAAAGTTCCAGAAGCAAGACGGCATTTGCCCTCGTTTCCAACGGCAGAGGAGAGACGGAGGCGAGTGAGGCAAACACAGGAGGGACTGATGGAAAGAAGGACAGGAGTAACTTGCTGAGCATCACAGTTATTGAGAAAATTACCTTTTGCATCATCAACATTTAAACAATTGCGACCAAAATAAGATCAACTTTTAAAAACCATTAAGTCTGGTGTTTACGCATAGTGACCAACTTGATATTAACATTAACGATGTTACATAGTGTTTCATACTCATTGGAATATATTGAGCCCCGTCTTTGGAACACTGTGTGTAGTTCAGGTAACACATTTACATCCCAAATTAGTTATTTATAGCAAATGGTTGCACAGTTTGGCTCTTGTCTTTGAAGGAACAAGGATTGTGTCTGGAGAACTAACGCAACATGCATCAACATTAATCAATTACTTAATTAATACACATCGGGCGGCACTAGCCAGGTGATAGCCAAACAGCTAACGACTAAGTGTTTTAATTATTTCAGCTTGCGTAGTTGTGAGGGAGAAAACAACCTTTTGCAGATCAGGTTGTGTATTTGGTCATAACAGTTCGGCCCATTCCCGATTTCGTCTCATATTTCGTTCTTAAACGGTTGTAGAACACCACCATGACACATGAATGATCCTCCACATCCTTATAATAGCAGCGCTGCTGCATTCGCTTTGCCCATTTGCGTCAGGAAGGAAGGCAATTAAAGCCATTATCTCGAACAGTAGCAATCATGTTTATGTGATTCTTAGTCTCACATCCATGCCAATAAGCCTGCTGGTTCAAACTGCACACATAGCTGTGATCAAATAGCAACAATCCATTTTGTGGGAGTAACGAGGGCCACGCTGCACCTTTTGACATTTCACTGAGAATTGTAGAATTGACGGCAATTACTTTACATGAATCACAATTTATGTGCAGATTTTATATTAAGCGTGCCATTTAAACAGGAAAACCATTGATTAGCATATGAGAAACTTTTACCCTTTTACATCGTCGGCTCACCCGTCATTATGCAGCGTGCTAATACGTGCTGCTGAGTATAAGTGAAACCCCAATGGCTGCAATGTGTGTGTAATGGATAAGGAGAGGCTAAATGGATTCAGTCAAACCAAAAAAAAACATCACATTCATACAGGCCTGTGTCCAGGTTTTGCTTTGGATCAGTACTAAAAACAAAAAGGTGAATGCACGTACAAAAGGCACGAGATGGATGCAGTTATGACGGGTTAAGGTCCGGCGTCACCGACGAGGCAGCGGAAAGCCTTTCGTGACCGAGAACAAACATCTGTAACATGTAGTTACTTCTCGTGATTAAATGACAGAGGGAGGCTTAATGGTGAATTTTGTTGTTATAAGTGCAAGTAGGAGGAGGGAGGGGCAACACAGAGAGATGGAGGGAGGCAGGGAGAGAGAGAGAGAGAGAACGGGGTCAGTGGTGGAGTCACATTAATCCCACTGAAGCCCCGTTCAGGAGGTTAATGGTCTCTCTGCTCAGCGTGACGTCCGTGTGTGAGCCGGTAGGCGTCGTGGGACAGGAACACTGGCCCCAAAGCCGATGACGTTTCATCTGATTCCCATACAGCTCATTTGGGACGAGATGTAATATCGCCGCTTCGCATTACAAACACGCACGGAGCCACGCGGCGTGCGAACACTTCAAATACATACACGCACGATCAAAAAGCTCACGACGTCTGCGGCTGAACTTCCTGAGACGAGCCGTGCTGCGGTTCTGTTTCCACTGAAATGTTGTACAGAAAACACGGAGGATGTGACAAGATTACACAGATAAGAACTGATGACATTTCACTGATGCTTCTCACCTGTAACGGCACTGGTGTGTGCGTTCAAACTCAAAGAATTTGTCTCCTCTAATCCAGATGTGCCTCGTAGTGTTTTATCAGCCACTGACGTGATACAGAGGGAGATGACATGCAACAAGGACTGAGCTGTGTTTGAAAAAATCTGTTCATATTTCTTCTCTTCTTCAGTCTCGTATCTTCCACCAGTCATGAATACTTTTTGCAACATTTCAACAAGAATCTTTCGCTTTTTTGATGCAAATGGAAACATGACAACAAGTGATTTTTGAGACATAACGACAGATGATAGGACACGTACAAACAGCCGCAGTCATTTAAAAACACATATTCATCGTATGTGGAAAAATTCAGACATAATTTGTTGGTTTTTCTGACATTTCACATGAAAACATCACATGTGAAAAACACCAATTTCACTCATAATATCACATCTGTCAGCTGCAGGCACATGTGGTCTGTGGACGTTATTGCACGTACAGAAGACACATGATTGACATATGCTTTTTATATGGGATATTACATGAAAATTGCATATTATTGAATTATATGGCACCACATAGTTTTTTTTTTTTTTTTGAGGCAACACCGATCCAAAACATTCACACTGTAAAAACACACACATACTCGGGTAGATGCACTCCTGTGAACACCACCATTACACAGAGAGAAATAAGTCAGCAATATGAGCCATAGGCCAAAGCTCTTACAACACCCCCCCCCCCCCCAGTGAAAACATGACAATCCATTTAAAAGGTACAAAATGTCAGAGTACACGATGGACTTATGATGAACAGATGAGTGGGACGTTTACGATGAAAGTTCTCTACTCAAGCATAACCACACCGGACATCCTGAGTGTGGAGCTGCTCTTACACGTGCTGCAGACTTACAGGCCTATTGTGACGCGCTCTTAGAGATGTGAGATATTCATTATTGATGCTGCGGTGTCGATGTAGAATGTAAAAGGCGTATGGAGCAGGTTTACTCAATGTACTTTCAAACAGATAATATATAATATATAGGAGAGCATACGCATGCGGTTGTACTACAGTGAGGCTAAAGGGACGGCTGATGGGAATGAGAGAGGCACCAGGTCGTTCAGGTGAACCAGCGTCTCAGACAGAGAGGCAGACATTAAATGATAATTGAGGAAAGACTGACAGAGTGATGGGATGCAATCTGAAGTACTGGGGTGAATCACGAAGATCAAATTGTTGATAATTGCTTTATCTAAATGATGGGAATCCATTAAATGATCATTTTGAGGGTTTTTTTCTTTCATATGTTTCTGTGACAGACGCATTTCCTTTCTGTTTGAAGCACCTTGTTAACCTTGATGTTTTTATCATCCATATGTTTTTTATATAATACAAGACACATCACGAGGGAAATAAGCAGGCAACTCTGTGACTTCATACATCACAAACCTAAGGAACCAATCTTTTCAACTTGTGGGGACAGGGGGCGGGGCTAAATAAACCTGAAGCCTTGTTAGTACAGAGAGAGAGAGTTTGCATTAGCACAACCATTAACACTATGTCAGACACTGCCAAGCTAACAAACAGTATAATTGAATGATAGATGCTAACTGCGCTAACCGCTCTGATCCGTCTGCTAGTCTCTGGTTCTGGTCTCAACAGACTCCTCATCTGAGTCTGGGTCTGACTGAGCCACCTGTCCACTTGGAGCCAGCAGGTGGGGGGGCGGGGCTCAAGGCCTGATCCAGAAAACAGAGCATGAGTGAAACATGAGAAGAGAACTGCTGCCTCGGTACAGATGCACATTTGGTTCGAAACAAGGGGCCCTTAAAGGTACAGATTTTTCCTATACCACCTCGGTGCTGCCAGATCTCCGGATTTTCTGTCCGCCCACAGTTTGTGTCCTGAAATCCGGAGACCATGTTGCAGGTTTTTCAGTTGCCAGTCTTTCCCTTGTCTTTCCAGGCAAGGTGTAGACACACTGCTCAAGATAACAACAACTGTCTTCCGCTGATTCACAAACGTAAAAGGCATCATCTCCTGACTGTCTTAGAAAAAACCTTCTAAGGGTTGAATGTGTTTACAAGAGAAAAGCTCTCACGTACGGACGTCGCTAAGTGATTGACACCAACTTGCAGTTCAGTAACAAATAGAAAGGTATGCAAAGGGAAACGTCACAGGTTGTGAATATTATATAGACGGACAAATAAGAGAGTGAACAGTTTATCAAGTCGTGGTCAATGAAAGACAGAAGAAGCGCTACGCTGGCATTAACTAACATCCACGGTGGCTTCAAGCAATCAATCTCTGCCTCTCACTATCCTCAACACCCTCTCTCTGGCCCAAGCGGCAGTTCACACCCTGATTAGGATGAGTGACTCAAGCTTAGATAATTATCATCTGATCTAATTAGAGCTGAGTTGACGCTTCACATGTGGCTCGTTATTTGAAGCGAGAAGCCGACTCTGTGTCCCTGCGTCCTCGCTGACAGCTCCTGTCTGTCCATCTTCCCCTGCGTTCCTCTCCGGGGGGGTGGGGGGGTCACAGAAGAGTGATGCCCCAGATGTCTGTGTGTGTGTGTGTGTGTGTGTGTGTGTGAGTGTATATGTGAAACTGGTTTGCAGTTAATATGTGTTTGTGATTTGTGAAACAGCGAGAAGAAAGAAAGAGAGAGAGAGAGTTGGACATCAGTCACTGCTGATAAGTGGTGGACAGAGTGTTGACAGCTCACGACTGTGACGTGTTCATCGCCTCAGGAATGAGGCACGTCTGAACCTGATGTCACAATAGACTACTAACAGAATATACACACACAATATACACACACAGTATATAAACGCAAATAAAAACAATGACATAGAACTACAATATAAAGCTGAGTATACGAATACAATTACTCTGAATGATGACTGTAGATAGTGCACAGTAAGGAACACGAGTAAATGAAGTGAGTATTACACAGAACAGATTAAGCAGCCAGTGAAACTGTAATATTACACCAGAGTGTAGAAGTATGAATGAATATAAATACCAGTAGGATGTAAAACAGCTCACAGTGTAAAACCAAATGAGCTTATTTGGTCCTGAACAACCTGATACCGGTGCGATATTAGAGGTTAACGGATCACCAGAATGTATTATAGTTCGTAATGAGAGAAGCACAAATGTCACTGCTAGATTTAATGGTTATCAGAGCAATAACTGTTTAGACATTTTACTCGAAACTACAAATGACAGCTGTGGGGATGCTGGAGGAAAAGTCAGGGGGCTACCAAAATCATTAGCGTACATTATCTGGGAACCATGGCTGTCTCATGCCCATCCATCCTGTAGTTGTTGAGATATTTCAGTCTGGATGAAAGTGCTGGAGTGACTGACACAGTGTGGCTAAAAACATTGGCATTTAACATTGAAAATGTCACAGAATTTATTCACGGGTTTTGCAAAAATTGTCCACCGCGAGCTTCCTGTTTGGCAATAGAGTTGATCAGTGCCTTGACATTAGTCTCTCTGACTGAGCTAGTGTTTGTACTGCTGCTTCACAGCAAGAAGGGCCATGGTTTTGACATCTACCCAACCTGTCGGGGGCCTTTCTGTGTGGATTTTGCACGCTGGGATATGCATGGACCCTTTGCAAACAAGCACAGGGAAAAGCAGCTCTGGAAAATGGATGGATTGATGGACTTTGTGGTCTTTATGGTTTAGCTGCCGCTGTGTTCCTACTGTTTCCTTTTATTAACACATTCTCGCACACTCTGCTTACAGCGCTGTCACACCGCATCCGCCACAGTCCTCCGTCATCATTTACTGGGTCGCATATAGAACTGCATCCCTCCTGTAGCAACACCCTGTGGATGTATGTGCGTGTGTGAAAGTGTTTGTGATGCCGCTGCACACGGAGCGTATGCTACACACACTCACACACACACACACACACAGGCTGCATGGACTTTGCTTGTTTTACCCAGACAGCAATATCTAACCACTTTACAAGCTGACTGCTCAATAATGGCTGAATCTGTGAGGAAAACCGGAGAACCAAAGAAAGGCCACTACCCTGCAGGAATGTGTTGGCTGTTTGTTTTAGCTGCAGATCTATCGGTGTGCAAACAAACAAACAAACAAAAAACCTCACTGTGCTGATCCTGAAGAGCAAATGATTATCACTCTTGCTAACCAAACCCATCGCCTGAATCTGTGAGCGGGAAAAACAGCAAATAGAAAATAAAAGGAAATATAAAACCAGTCAGCTGTTAAAGTGCAGTGATTTACTAAGATGAACCTACTGTCCGGTAACAATGTGTTAAGTCCTGGGCGGCTGGTGGATTGTCCAGAGTCTGAGCAGTGATTCAAGGGAGATCACAGAGAATTTTTTATTTTTTTTTTTATTTTTTTTCCTCGCATGAATGGCCATCTGGTATTACACACAAAAGCCCTGTTATGACAGCGTTGGTTTCTACAGGGTAGGTTGGGTCATTTTTGTGTGTCACAGATGCACCCGGTGATATTAATCCTGCCTGGATCAGCCATGTCTGGCTTTCATACAGCATTTCTCTGCACATTCCAGCACGCACGGTTTTCCATTAAACTGTAAGAGAAACCAATGAATTTAATGATTTTAAAAGTCCCGTATTTTACACTTTTACACCGGTGTTTTATTTGCAGTGTTGATCCATAAGAAGATACAGTATATTTGTGGTTTCATCTCAGTGTAGTTTTACATCTCCTCTCTCAGGCTTCTCTCTGGAGCTCTAGCAACAACAGGTCGGCGAGCCAATCAGAAGAGAGGAGGCTCTGAGCCTCCCCTCTTCTGATTGGTTGACTGTTTTATGAGCTCTAATAAAAATATATGAGATTTCAGGTAAAAACACTCAGATAAACCGAATCCTGTAAGGTTGGATGGTGGGTCCAAGTGGGCGGGGCTTGGGGCATGGCTGTGAGCGGCGACGGCTTTCATCATTTAGTCGTGTGAACTGTAAAATCGTTGATGACAGAGCAAAAAGCCAATCACAGATCCGTAGTTACATCTTATTGTTACACTAAAAAGAAAAGTCATAGTTTGTCGTAGTTTAAGTTCTATATGACCTAAATTAGTTTGACTCTATTAGCAAACATCTGCAGGCCAATTTGCAGTTTGATGCATTGTCAGATCCATGTCGAACGCGCTAACTAGCTAGTTACTGTGACAAGCAGCAGACATTAAACCTTCATATCCCATAAATACATGTGCCACCGTTTCAGTTAGCAATTTAGTCACTAACGAGCAAAGCATATTGTATCCGACTGCGCTCGCCACCTTGCAAACAGCTGACACTGCTTACCCCCTGAGCCCGTTTCTATAAACAGCATCAGAACCTCGCCATCCATCACTCGCCACCAAATCAACTCCAGCTGGATGTAATGTAAATGTAAATGAACTGAGTGGGCAGAGAGGAGAAGATGGAGGGGGAGAACGAAGGGAGAGCTCACTGTTTCTAGGATGAGAGGCCGGTTTCCCTCGTGCCTTCATCTTGCCCAGTGGAAAGGTTTAATCCAGCCAATTCTCCCCCCTCAATGCATTTCTTACTCCCCATTATTCTGTTTTCACTTCCCCTCTCCTCCACGTTTGTCTCCATTCATTCCTTCCTCGCCTTTTTGCTCTTTCCTCAAACCTCCCGATCCCACCCCCTCCTCCCTCTCTCTCCCTCTCTCTCTCTTTCTCTCTGCTTCTTGTTTCTTATAGAATGATTGTGCAATACCATTTTCTTTTGTCCCCTAAAATGCTGAGTCACACAGCCTGGAGGGAGAAAGCAAGACAGTCCACCTGTCATAAGTAGATCTGTGTCTCTTTCAACAAAAAAAAAAACACACATAGAGACGGACAACCCACCAGTTCACCAGACACGTGGTAGAGTCTCTGTGAGACAGCTGTCAGGAGAGAGAAAAAACCAACAGAGAGACAGAGAAAGAAAGAACAGGTAGAGTGATGACGAGCTGAAACAATAACGAGACTGACAGACAACTAATCAACAATGATTTTGATAAACGATGAAGTCATTCATCACAGGATGATGCCAAACATTTGCTGCTTTCGTTGGACAAAACAAAGAATAAGAAGATGTAACTGTGGGTCAGTGATTGGCCTTTTTGCTCCGTCATCAACGATTTTACAGCTCACATGATTAACTGACAAATAACTTGATAGTAAAAACTGATTTTTACTTGCGATAGAGGCGAGAAAACTAAGTAAGACAGAGGATGCAGTGGAGCATGTTGTCAGAGTGGCGAACACTGAGCTCTGACTGAATCTACAGATTGTCTAGACACACACACAAACACATGCTCCGTCCATGTCAGGCTCCGAAAGACAAATGATGTCACCATCTGCCCGAAGGACCGACGTCTAGTGTATGACACCAACGCACCACTCTCTCTCTCTTTCTCGCTGTCTGGGTGTGTGTTATTGAGGTGTGTTTTCCATCAAGGTGAAAGTGACCTTCTAGGAAGCTGCCCGTTTCCCCGGGAAAACCTCCTGTGTGGTAACATAAGTAATGTGCGGCTCTGATTTCCTGGAAAAAAAGGCCTCCTACATCTTGAGACTCACATTATTGAGGCGTCCAATTGCTGTTACTTAGCATAATAAGATACAGTACAATGGCAGCAGTCCCAAAAATAAACAAACACAAGACAGGAAATTATTTTTCACAGAGCTTAACATGCTAAATCCTCCCCTAACTGTAATGTTTCCACAATAAAACCATCTTCCACTGACACTGAAGTCGCCATCTCGACTGTCTCCTCTGTGCCTCTTTGTTCTATTTCCTCCAGCGCTGTCAGCTCCGAGGCCTCCACCAGAAAAGCCAGCTCCACGGAGCCTCTCAGAGAGAAGCTGGCAACAGTCTTTGAAGCTAAAAATAACCGCGGCAAAATGCAGCGAGCATCGGGATAATCAGAACCCACGCCCATATGCAGGCCCGCTCGCTCGCAGGGAGGGGGGGGGGGGGGGCGCCTGCTAAACTGCTGAGTGGCAAAAGACCAGGATACAATCACACTGGGATCAATATCTTGTGCAGAGCAGAGGATGAGGCGGCTCATGTAATGTGCATGAACAATGTGGCACGACAAAACTGACACACCCACATACAGAGAATCATTATCTTCAAGTAACCAAGAGGGAGGAAACTTTTGCTGGTGCTGATGTCAAAATTAACGACCAGGAAACAGATTCATTCGATTAGTTTCAGATGCTCCACGTTCCAAAATGATGGTTTACACAAACAGCAGCAGTAAAACAGATACAGGGTCAGTGGTCGAGGATTCTTTACTTAAAGGTCCCATATTTTACACTGTCCTGGTGTTTTAATTGAAGCGTTGATCCATAAGAAGATCCAGAAGATATATTTCTAGTTTTAAGAACCAAGAAAGAATCTCAATGTAGTTTTTATATTTCCTTTCCCCCCCAGGCTTCTCTCTGAAACTCTAGCGACAGCCGGTCAGTCAGCCAATCAGAAGAGAGGAGGCTAAATGGTGGGTCCAGGTGGGCGGGGGCTTTGTTGTGACATCACAAAGTTACAGACGCCATGACAACTCGTTTTTCTGAATACAGGCTGTGTGCATTTCACTGTGGACTGAGCACTTTGATACTTTCACTATTAATATTCACTCACTACAATATTGGACCATAAATTATAATATGATTATTTACTTTATCGGGCTCTAATCACTGATGTATTAGCAGTATTTTAACGCTGCAGCAGGTTAGGGTGGATGTTATATGCTACAAGCAGCTGAATGAGAGACACCTAGTGGAATGAAAGGATAAAGTCGCATCATTTATAACAAAGTACTTGAGTAAATGTGCTTTCCACCGCTATAAGATCAGCTGTACTGTACCTGAATCAATCGCTGCACCAGGGATGTTTGTTTTGCTTTTCATCCACTTCTTCAGTGGATGAAAATGTGAACGCTTGAAAGCTAACTTTTGACAGTTCTCTCGTACACAACCGCTCTTAATAACACTCCACTGGGTCCAGCCAACATCAGCAGCAGGAGCACCGGTAATATGAATCAGACAAGCTGACCTTGAGACAGGCAGTGAGAGACATGAGGAGAGAGAGAGAGAGAGAGATGGCGGGGTAGAGGAGGGAAAAAAATTCAATCACACAGCTCAGCCACTGAAAGAAATCATATCAGACTAGCACTGGTATAGACCTGAATGGTTGGGTTCCCTGCTTTGCCGAGTGTAGGCGGTGGTTAAATGACTGTCTGTGCATTTTATCTTTGCTAATAGCATTGTTTACTGCCAGGTGCCTGCAGCATAATGAGCAGGAGGCAGGCGGGAGGAGGGAGAGGCTTTGCTTTGGTGCATGGCGTCACGGGTGAATGTGTTATGTGTGAAACATAAACGTAAGAGAGGTCAAACCGTGTCACTTGACCTTTATGACCTAAAGTTGATGTCTATATATGTCAGCTAAAATTGCTAAATCTGTCTTTCCAAAGAATGGGTAGAGGACCAAAAATTAATGAACAAATAAATGAGGGAAATAAATGAAGCATGCGCTGGCTCTTAAATTTTGCATTTACACATGATGCACACACACATTTGTGTCGTTGCTGTTGACGCAAAGAATTTTTTACAGTGCGTGTCTGTCAGGCTGGTACTTAATTTGTTATTGGTAACAACTCACACGAAGGTTTTCGGTTCTGCCACCTCTCTGGTTAAGGTTTAACTACTTGGTTAAGGACAGAGTGAAGTTCTGCCTTTGCAACAGAGTCATCAGCAGGTGGCTGAGGTGGATGAAAAGCAAACAAACCACATGACTGTGACGACAAAGACTGGGGGTTCACATCAACAGCCCCGTCTGTGGTTAGCTTCAGGCAATAAAAACTTGTTAGTTAAGGTAAGAGAGAAAGATGGTGGGTGTGGTTACGCATGCTTAAACAGAACCATAAAAAAAAGTATAACAATTAGAGAAACGCAGAGAAACGAACTGCAACACCGGCTGTTGGCTACGGTTGAACTCGTAACAGTCTGATATTTATTTGCCTACTTGTGTTAAACGGTTCGCTGCTGTAGGCCAGCTGATGGATTTAATAAAGAGAGGGAGGGAAAGGTGGGCTGTGGGAGAAGGGGGTGGAGATTATTGCCTCTCTTATTTAATAACCCACAAAAATCAATATGTATCTCTTATAACTGTATGCTCTGATGTATTATATAGAATTTGGAAACAAAATATTAGACTTTGGGCTTAATTTACATCATGTTTTATGAAATCTTTCTGAGTAAAGACAAGATATTTATGGATTAGTTGTTCACTGGCAACGACTGGTGAACTAAACACAGTTTCAAAGCAGCATCAGCCTGTATCAAATGAATAAACACAGAGCGAGGTCTAAGACAGAGGTTATATCATGATGGGAGAACGCAAAGCTAATCCAATTCCACCGCTGAATACAAAAGAAATCCCAGGTTGCGATATTAGTGGCTGTGTTTCCCATCAGCGGTCGGACGCAAACGCCTCAGAGGACGGAGACAGCGGAGCAGCTACTGTTGGTGGCAGGTGGCAGCCTCCTCTGGAGAGGTGGCACAGGGCAGGTGAGTCCCAGAAAAGGAATTAACTTCTCTTACATCTTGTCAGCTGCTACCCCCCCCCCCCCCCCCCCCCCCCCCCCCCCCCCGGCCACCGGCTTCCAATAAAATGGAGCAAACCTCATCTAATCAAAGCAGCTTAAACCTGAATTCATTATTAAAAAAAGCTCTGCTGAAGTTAGCGGCAACATTTAACCACTCTGTACTTCATCATCATCTGGACCCAGCTGATAGATGTGTTCGGGAAAGGAGAGGAGGGAGGAAGTGAGGAAGTGAGAGAAGAGAGGAAGATGGAGAATTTTAACCTTGGCAGTCGTGAAGCAATTTTGTGAAAAATCTCACAAAATAACACCTTAGTTTCTTTTCCTCTCCAGCAAAGAGAGTCTTACCCAGCGTGGAGAATGAATGCACCTTCAACGCCTTCATTCGCTGAAGAAGTATTCACGTACGGGGGGGATTGCTCATCGTGGGATAATTCGTCAAAGGGCCATCTTCAATTATTTACACTTTCCTCTACATATTGAACATGTTTCTCTTTCGCATCATTAATATTTTATCACTCTTCGCCCTGCAAGAAATTTCATCAGAATGAATCAATGCGATGTTAAGCTTAATTCGCACGGCATCTACCGCCAAATTAAAACACTCACGGGGGACGGTGTGACAGGTTCTTTGCTGCATTCAACTCATGGTCGAGCACGGCAGCCTTAACGAGTTCATCAGAGATTAACTGACTCGAGCGATATAAATTAAAGAATGCCCTGATCTTTAAGGAACAACTTGTGCGATTGGTTATAAGTTCTCTTGGCAGTGAAATGAAGCAGAACATGAGGAAAGCATGGCCTTACAGCATGTAGATGCATGGGAATATATGTATATATATATATATATATATATACATATATATGCGCTAGTTTCCCCAGGCATTTTGATCACGAGACCCTCAGCCTTTGCAGGCCAACTTGTGACTGGATTTCATTGAAGAACCCTATAACTGTGTGTCATGGTAAGTGGTAAAATGGACTGCATTTATAAAGAGCTTTGGCATGTCTGTCGACAATTCAAAGCGCTTTACAATGTCCAACGATCTGAGACCACTTACCCTAGAGAGGCTCAGAGCCTCCTCTCTTCTGATTGGCTCACAGACCTGTTGTTGCTAGAGCTCCAGAGAGAAGCCTGAGAGAGCAGATGTGAAACTACACTGAGATGGTTTTCGTACTTAAAACCACAAACATATCTTCTTATGGATTAACACTTCAAATAAAACACAGAAGAAGAAGTAAACATGGGACTTTTAATACTAAATGACCTTTTAAAGTGATTATCAGTCATGCTTTCTTTCATGGTCCAAATTTAATGTGAATTAACTGATCATGAAGATACACAGACGCAGGTTCGGTGAGAAAATACAACACACACACACACACACACACAATAATCACACTATGGATATCCATGTCATATTTCAGTCACCGTTTCATCCACGTTTTGCTTCCCTCAAAAACTGTAATCTTGTCCTTAAAAGCTCTTTCAGCTGCAAGGAATCACTCAGGGATTCAAGGACGGTGCTGACTTCAGTTCTCCTCCACACAGGATGTCACAGCTGGCTCCGAAATATCAAATACATATAGACACACATAGACGTGCTGCTGTGAGCATGAGAAAACGGACACAGGCGTGCATACAAAGAAAAAAAAATACCCACCATAGGGAACTTGTTACAAAGCAGCTCACAGAGAACTAATCCAAGTGTAAAGATTGTGAACTCTACAATCTGGTTTAAAACCTAAAATCTGGTTTAAAACCTAAAATCTCTCCATATGAGATGATTAGTGCAACACAAACATGTACACTGATGCCCTCGGTGTTGGCCAGCAGTGATGGAAGCCAAAATTAATTACTGGTTAATTTGGGGTTGTTTTTTCATGGGTGGTAGATGAAATGACTGAACTAAGCCTTGACCAGACTGCACAGCATTTATGTTGTAGTTACAGGGCCACTATTTTCAGATTAGGTGATGGTCGGCCTTGGATGAGAGAATCTCAACCACTCGCTGTTCTTACTTTCACAACCTCACTGACTTCTGGGATCAGGAAAAACATCCCCAAAACAATCCAGGCTTTCTACAGGTTCTGCACCACATACTGCTCATGAAGAATAATGTCCTCATAAAGTTTTTTTCCTGCTGAAGGAAAGAACAGATTTTTATCCAAAAGTAAGTCCAACTGTAAATTTTGTGTGTTTGAAATATGTATCACAGTGTAGAAGTCAGTGTAAGGGCAGATTCCTTCATTTCTTCTTTGGTAATTTAAAGCATTGTGACTTTAGTTTAGTGAAAGTGCACGAGTCAGCGCGATATGCCATAAACACACACTGCATTGAAGTGTTGTGACAGAAAAGCAGCGGTTAGTGCCACTTCATTGTGTGTGACTGTCACGTCACTGTTGCTAACGTAAGCGTAAACCGTTCTCCTCAGGTTTCCCCTTGAGGGGACCCCGAAACGCAGCTGAGAGAAAACCCACCATCTTCAACATGTCATCGCGGCATCGGGCTTCTTGCACAAAACACCTTAAATTAATTTTTCGTCTGAGTTAAGGTTTCCTTAAAGTAAAACAATTGCACATAAAACACCTCTCAAAGTTTCCTTAAAATGTGCCAAAATACTTCTTTAATCGTACCCGCCTCCCAGAAGTGATAACAGGTATCACAGGTGCTAATGGCAGCCAATCAACGGTCTCCATGGAAACAGTAGAATTTTACTGCTATAATAAATCACTGTTGCGAATGCCTTAATGTTTTTCCTTAATTAAGGAAAACCTTTTTAAGAGATTCTGTGCAACACCCTTCAGTAACTCCCTCAGCTAAGGAGAAATTAAATGTCACGCATTACTGGAAAAATTCAGGTGTTTTGTGCAACCTGCTCTGACTGACCATAATCATTTCTTTTATTTATTTATCTATTTCTTTTTGTCTTTTTTTTTCTTTAATAGAGTGAGTGCCTTCTCATTATCAAATGAACTATTATCAAGGGGTTTCCTCATCACCATTGACTCACCTGCTCTTTCCATGTTTCTGATATTATTATTATTTTTATTTCTATTTCATTTCCTATGAGGCATGCACCGCTGATCATAATTTATAATCTTGAGAGAGGTGGCAAGTAAGGGCACAGATCCGATTTCCAGTTCGCTTGATCCGAGTGACATTATCGCTGAGGCATCACCTGACATTTCGCCCGGCAGTGCAGAGGTCACTTTGCTCCCTTATAATGGAATCATCTCTCCCGTGTGTTTGCTTCATTCTGCGGCTTACAGCGCAGTGATATCTTAGGGATTCTGTAGGAATGTCAATCATGCTTTCAAAGTGACATTTTCTTGGAGTGTGACACCTCAACACCTGAATCATATCTCCTTATAGTTGTCAGATCTTGACTTATTTTTTTTGCCGGGGGGGGGGGGGGGGGGGGCGTTAGACAAGCTAGAATGTCACCAAATATCACCAATGCTAAACCGCATCGTCGCCACTCACTATAAGAAACATGATTTTCACACGAGGTTGAGGATATCGTTGAAAGGAAAAACCTGGGCACCTCGACCCTCGTTGCAACTCTAAGCCACTGAAAGCACCGCAGCCAAGTGTCGGATAAAATCGATGTCCATCTTAATTTTGTGACCCACAAAGATGGCGACAGCGTTGATAAGAGGGCGCAGATGGCCAGCTTTACTTAAATTAATAGAATTCTCTCAGTTTCTGAGCAAAAGCCAACACAGGCAATCCAGTTATACCGCATAACACATTCACACGTAATGGATGGTTAATGTGAAAATGATGGCCTTTTTCAAATCAAAGCAGCATGTGGGTGGTAAAATAGAAGGGGTGGGAGGGTGAAGGGTGTTTAGGATTATCGAACGACTTGGCTATTCTGTAGTGGCAGAACTTTCTCAAGCGAGCGAGGAGGAGTGACATTTTCCCTGGATTATCTATCAACAAGGCTTAATGGTTTTCAGGAGCACTTACTGGAGAAATGGCTTCTTTCTTTTTTTAATGGTTAATTAATAAATGAAGAGATGATGATGAATGGCCTCCATCTTTCGTCCTGGTAATTAAATGATACACTTTTTTTTTCCACCCCCCCATGTCTCTAGTGGAGACTGGGGACGTTCTCATTATCATGGACAAGACAGAAGCAGCCACACCTTTGCAGTCAAGCGCCCAGAAGCCTCAGCAGGTGGGATAGGATGATTTTGTTTATCACGTTTATCAATATGACTGGCATCAGCTATTTATCAATTATTTAAAAAATGGTGGTAACCGTGTAAATCACACAAAACAACTGCCCATATGTTGAGACATAGCAACAATACTGGAGTTTAAATGTCATTACAGAGCCATTTAGGTGAGTGCTAATTAATTCATAGCATACAAAAAAATGCCTGTATCCTATTTAATTGGTCCAGACTTTGACATTAACGTAGTATCATGTCATGGCTATGGGAATGTAGCTGTAAAATTAAATTACACTGCAAGAAGAGATTAGCAGTGTATGAGATGTATGAGGTTGCATCACCTAAATTTCATCAAATGCCTGCTGACTTGTCAGCTCCCCCCCCCCCCTCCTCTGCAGACATGAGAGACCTGATACGTGCCGAGCATAAGGTCACAGTTAAAAATATAACCCCCCCCCCCCCCGCCCCCCCCTCTCCACTCTGAAACTGTCCGTGCAGGCCCAGACCAGGATCAGAGACAGCAACATCACAGGCAGAGGGAAGTCCAGCACATAATGTGACACCATTTTGAGAGTGGAAAGATTTATCATGGAGGAAGCTGTGTGCATATGTGTGTGTGTGTGTGTGTGTGTGTGTGTGTGTGTGCGTGCGTGCGTGCCTCTCATTGCTGCAAAAAAATCCCCTGAAGCACTAATCAATAACATGTTTGCCTTAAGTCAAGGACAGTGATGGTAAAAACAAAAGTCCACAAATCAGCATTTATTAACACATGGATTAAGACATATTTCCTTTCAAGTCAGTCAGGATGCAACGACTGATTAGTTTATCGGGGGGGGGGGGGGGGGGGGGGGGGGGGGGGGTCAGGTACCATTTCTGTGACACAACATCAGAAGCATTAAGGAGCCTCAGAGGTTTAAAGGAGGTAAGCAACACCTCAACATGACACTCCTGTAGCTTGAAGGTTGCAGCAAGTAAACAACACCACTTAGTGTACGTACGAGTGTATGCATGCACATGTGCCCAGACCATGAGTGCAAATCATATGTTTTCATCAAGTAAAGTGTGCAGGAGCTTAAAAAGCCTGACATTTTAAAAGCAATGTGACATTTTATGAACAAATGCTTGCATGAGAAAATCTATGTTTTCCACAAACTTGTTCAAGCCTGATCTTATTTCTCCTCATCACAGAAATATCACCTTATTGATAACATAGTATTAAGTGCCTGGTTAAAATGACATGACTCATGATCTTCAACCTCTAAATGTGATGTTAAGATCACCTTACTCAGTGCATCACCAAATCTCACACACACGTTCTGTTTAAGACCAAAGTTGCATCTACCATCATTTTCCATGTTGCTAAACAAGATGTCACGACACTGCTTGTACTGTGCCACCAGAACACGATGCTGCAAAGAAACACGAGTGCAACCAACCACAGCAGAAGATTGATTATTAAGTTCTGCAATAGTTCAGATAGCCTTACTGTACCGATCAATGCTATCGATCACTTTTCTGTAATTCTCAGCCTGCAGGAATGTCAGATATGCAAATTCCAGAACAGCAGAGTAATGATCGCCAACTGCAAAACAAATGTTCCGGATGAACTGTAAAATCTCACAGTTGTCAACAACGAATCAAAAATTAAACATAAGTCTTGTTGGAAAAAAAAGAACCAACCAATGGACGAACCTGTAAACGGGCAACACACCTGTGGGATGCCCTGAGTGAATCTGACCGTTCATCGGCTCAAACAAAACAAACTCCAGGCAAATCACTCGGGAATATTTAAAACACCAAAGACGTTGCCCTGTATTTGATATGAGTGACTCACGTGTTTTGCGGTGGCCGTGCGTACGCGTGGTGAGCGTGGTGGAGACCGTCTCGGTGGTAGTGTGTTCCGGGGTCCACATCTGCGTGGAGTCATGGAGCACGGTCGGATTGGACGGGGAGGGGCTAGACGTTGCCACTCCAATCACGAAGGTCGTCCTCGGTGCTGCAGTGGTTGTAGTAAAACCCGAAGGTCCGCGTCCGTTTCGATTCCCAGGATTCCGAGGGGTTACTTGGCTACCCGAGGCTCCACCCCCTCTGGGGTTTATAGTAGTGGTAGTAGCAGTGGAACGAGTTCTACCTTTCGCGACAGTTACAGTCCTAGGCGTGGGGTTCCCGCCATCCGCTGTAGGAGTAGTTGTAGTAGTAGTAGTATCGGGACTTTTGGGAATCCCGCTCGGCTTGGAGAGGAAGATAGGATCCTGGCCTATTCGATTAGCATCCACCAAGTCTGTTGGCACGTAATCCCGCACCGTGCCGACGACGATCCATTTCAACAACATCAGGCTCAATCCAAGGCCAATGAATCCAATGAGTAAGGGGACCACACACAGCCATGTCTGCTGGCGTGGCCAAACGGCACAACGAAGGGGACCCTGATCCTGGGCCTGGCCCTCCCCACGGCCCCCTGAAGCCCCTGAACCCTCAGGTTCCTCCAGGATCACCACCCCGGATACAGCTGCCCCAGAACACTCGCTCATACTTCCCCGCCGTCCTTTATGGCTCATTGAGGGTTAACCCTGTGATAGGCATCGGTAGCACAAGGCAGAACGGTTCCCAACAATGCCGGACATTTGGAAGAGACAAAGGGAAAGATGAAGAAATGGATGAAAAAAAAGAAAAAAGGACCCCACAGAATCGCACTCTCAATAACACATATACAAATATAGAATCCGAGGATAGAGAGGAGGGGAGGGGTGCAGATACATGCAGACACGCAGTCACAAGCACACACACACACACACACACACTCACACACTCAGAGTCGCCCAGTGAGAAATGGGGGAGCTGGCACAGACGGATAATCGCCCAGTTAGTCCGTGTTCAGTCTTGCCAAAGTCCCTATGTCCGACTGAAGCAACGGCGAACTTCAGGATGTTCACAGGAGGGTAAACTGGAGGAGGAGAGGAGGAAGAAGAAGAAGTGATGTCTCGAACAGGGAGGAAGAGGGACAAAAGAGAGACGGGAGGGAGAGACGGGTGGGAAGGAACAGCTTTACATCTGTGCATGTGAGGAATCCATGGCATCAGTGTTCGGGTGCCACTGCAGCTAAAATCCACAGCTATTTCTGCTTAACATGCACGTACGTCCCCCTCCATGTTCAATCCACGATGGGACGGTATTGTCTAGTCTAGGGGAGTGAAACTTGCAGGGTGGGTCTTATTGTTTCCCCCCACCCTGTACTGACCAAAAAAAAAAAAAAAGGAAAAAATGTTTCCCGATGCAGCCTGTTCCAACGGCTTCAGCCGAGTCAGCTTCCCTCAGCTCCCAAAACCAGTCTCTTTCGTAACTGAAAGAGAACAAGAGAGAAGAGATGTGTCGTTTATGCGTCTGTCCAAACACACTCCTTGGATTATCCTCTATCTTTGTCGCTCTTTGATTTTCGATCAGCCTATCATTTTTTTTTTTTTTTTTTGGGGGGAGATTTTTTTCTTTATCACTCTTTGGAATCTGAACCCACTTTGCTTCCTTTATGTGTGTCTCTAAATTCCAGTGAGGATAAAAATAAAGCCGTAGAATCCAATTACTTTTGCGGATCCAGTCAAAAAGCAACACTTCAGATGAGCACAGAGAGAGAGAGGGAGAGGGGGGGGGAAAGAATGAGGGGTGTTGTCGCGCTGTGGTATCACAGGGCGGATAAATCTGCAACTGCGACGCGTGATCCTGCTCCTTCTCCGGCCGGCTATGGATCAGATTTCTCCAAGCTGTGCGCTCAGCGCCCTGCTGTCTCAGTATACCGTCCGTTAATACTGCAGCAGGCGCTCAGAGAGCCTCTTCTCATCTATTTGCAGGGAGCATTCCGCCACTGAGGGATAAAATGAGAGGAAGAGGATGAGAAGCAGGGAGTGGAGATGGAAATGAATGAAAGAGGAAAGAGCAGAAAAGCAAGAGATAAAAATAAAAAAAGGAAAACACAAACAGGAAGCCACAATGTTTTTAAAATATCCCACAGATGGTCTCTTCTTTCTCTCTGAGTGGTGTTTTTCCCTCAGTTCCTGAAAGCCCGTGCTCTTTCCAGTCAGCCTATGATTTGTTGGTCTGGTTGCTGGGATCCTCTTCTCGTCCTCCCCCCCCTCACAGGATGCCTTCTTGGAGATGATTAGAAATGTGCGCCCCGCACCGGGATGAGAACTTGCAACCGCAGCAGCAAAGACTCCCTAACCCCCTCTGGGGTTAGCAACATCCGACGGTGCAGCTGTCTTTACCTGTGGCAATTGTGATGCAGACGCACATACAGCTGCCTCCCTGAGCTGCCGCCGCT
This sequence comes from Seriola aureovittata, assembly GCF_021018895.1. Taxonomy (NCBI): domain Eukaryota; kingdom Metazoa; phylum Chordata; class Actinopteri; order Carangiformes; family Carangidae; genus Seriola; species Seriola aureovittata. The sequence continues at coordinate 23,774,670 of NC_079377.1, forward strand.
GAGAGGCAGAGAACGAATGAGAAGGGGGGGAGAAAAAAACGCAGGCACAGAGAGAGCGGAGTGTGCACACTGGTAGAGCGAGGATAGTGAGAGAGAGAGACAGAGGAAGGAGGGAGGGAGGGAGGAGAGAAAGAGGCTGCACCTGCTAGATGCACCAGCACTGGGAAGCTTGCCCACCTCCGTTAGCAGGGAGTGGAGTAGCAGAATGCATACAGAAAACTCGGAGAAAAAAAAGGGGTGGGGGTGGGGGGGTGGAGGTGTATGTACAGATAAATATAAAAGAGTGGGAGGGGGAGGTGAGGGGAGAGGTAGAGAGAGTGCTGCAGACGAGGCAGTTACCAGTGAGGAGCCCGAGTCCCAGACGGATCAGAGCAGGAGCACAATGCAGGAGATGTCACTCACTCACTCTGTCCCGCCCACTGCACAGCATCAGATGAGGGGGGGTGGGGTGTGTGTGTGGGGGGGGGTTAGGTTTTCACACCTTAGACCAAAACTTAAGTGCATTTGATGTCACATTTAGGGTTTATATGGACACACTGTAACGTGGTCAGAATTGCAAAGCCACAAAAAAAATGGATGCATCCGACACAAACGTTTCTTTTATTTAGACGCAATCACGTCTTTAGCAGTGAACTCGTTTCTGTAGTGATGCCCATCTTCTTGTTTATTAGTTGTTATTTTATGTTTAGGATAATAAGATATCAGACCGTGCTTTGTACCGTATATAATGTGACTGTAATTCACTTTCACTACAAAACATCAAGCTTGTAATTACATGGTATGAGCTCTTCATTTATTTATTTTTTTAAATCACACCTGTGATTTGTTGGGTGAGCGAAGCGTTGCTTGCACTTCCACTTGCAGAAAAACATTCTGAATAAAATAAATAAAGTCTAGAGTATTCCTCTTTTTTTTTTTTGGTGTGTGGCTTTTCTTAATTTTTAATACATCACTTTAATGTATTCAGTGTGATGTTTAGTAATGGAATACCCTATAACAAAATTTGCATCTATGAGAAACGGTGTCTTTTTACGGTAGGTGAAACCCTCAAGCATAAAGCTTATTTTATTTTCTCTTCCAATATTTTCTTCATTAAAACTCAACTGTGGATATCTCATATTCTGTTTTTTCCTGTAGGATTGTTTTCTCTTCTTTTAATGAAATTTCATGAGAAAAAGAAATAATAAATAGACCTAAGTCAAGAGGAAATAGTGTGGAGGCAAAACAGACACAAGACAAAGAGCTAATAATATTTTGAGTTTCGCATCACTGCTTATTTTGTCTATTATGTTAATCAGCCAGTTTGAATGGCTGAGCCTCAGTAAATCCAGCCTGGGTTCAAATCCATTCAACAGTGAACAGCACAGTGTAAAACGAGGTTTAAGACGCTTGTTGTAAAACCATGCTCCGTTTCCTCCGTTGCATTGTGACTATATCTTCATGTGCAAATGCGTCACAAGACAGACACACGTAAAGTCATGCAGATAGCCACCTGCCTGGAGGAGAATCTCTTAATTGGTCCCGTGGGGGGGGTCAAGGATTCTCACACCTCTCTTCTGTCTTCTGACACACACAGGTTTGGGGACTCGTGGCAGCATGAGTCTGTTAAAGCGGCCGTCGTGACACTGTGGTGGTTTGAAAGAATCGTCGATAATCACACTGGCAAGCGGCCACAGGGACACAGTTTAAATGCTAACCCATCTGCACTTCCACTCCATGACATTTTTAGGATCCCAGGACCCACGTCTCTTTATCATGATATGTGATAGTGGATACTCATATTTTGAATTGCTGACTTTTATGTATAGGCAACTAAATAGTGTTGAAAAAGTGTGTAAACACACTTATAAACTGCTTTACCAAAACTCCAATTTATGTCTTTACGTTGTGGTTTTCAAACACATGCACTGATAACTGGAGCACTGCACTTTCTGTCTTTAATTGTAATGTGTTCTTTTCTGTGTGGCTGTATTTATCTGACAGTTGCCACGGGCACAAAGAAAAAAGTTGGGCGCGATGACAGAGCTCTCCTGATCCGCAGCTCTGAGTAACATAATGTCATCTGGATGGAAATGACATCGACATAAACAATATAACAAAGAGATAAAGTCGCTGCAATACAGCGATTACTCATCCAGGTTTTAATTCATATATATGACATCTCTCCCAGTGCATGCTGGGATAGTTTCTAACCAACTGTGACCCTGCAGAGCTGATGATAATGTTTAAAGAAAAGAAGATGAATGATTTTTTTCTTTTATCACATTAACTGTGTCATATTCAAAGTTCTTCAAAGGAAACTAAACGTAAAGTAAAACAACACAGAATTAAAATCAGGGAATTTTTGCACACAGTTTGTGGTGTGAAAAATTCCATTTACAATGAAAATGAGGCAGAGAACAGTCACCAATAACCCTTTTGCCTCCTCTCTGTTATTTCAAGCATTACGTTAAGTATAATGTTTCTGTTTATTTGATAATCTGGCAGTTAGCTTGCACTGTCTGTCACCACGGGGTTTATATTTAGACTCTGCTCAGTTTTATTTTTAAGCTTTTGTCACTCATTTATGCAGCAGTTGTAAATATCACTTTCAGTGCTGCTGTTCTCTACATCCCCGTGCCATCTGCTGTTTGCCATCAAGCTGTATAATCCTGTCAGATATCATAAAGTAGGTCTACTGTTAGATTATATTGATGCATTTGTCCAGCAAACTGTGTGACCATCGTTATTATCGTATGAAAAATTCCACAACTTCTGCCCTGCCTCAGAAATCTGTATTAAAAGATCCTTCTCATTTTCAGCCCCGTGTTTATCCATTTGCAATGAGCACTTGAGTTGTACTCAGAATTTAGAAATCTTCCAGTTTCACCTTTAAAGCGTCTGGAGAGGCGTTCAACGAGTCTCGACTCGGCGCCTTCTCTCCCACTCTTTTTGTTCTCACAAAAAATGATATGAATTGTCTGTGTGAGATTCAGGGAGCAATCTGCCCTTTAATTAAAATAGTTGAGTTAATGAAACGTGATTGTTTTTAATTAACTTTTTGGGGAAAAAATAAAAAAAGGAATTCTGGCTTTGAGATGAGTATTTGTTGTTAAAGGGATAGTTCGGGTTCTTTGACGTACTCATGAATAATCATTACCACACAAAAAGAAAAAACTACAAAACTACAACATTTTTCTCAAGCGCACCTACAGAGCTCAGTGTATTAGATGAATCAGAAAGCAGCATTATACAGTGCACTCCGTAGGTGCCCCTGGGCGTAGGAATACGGTAGTTTGGCGGTGAGAAATGTAGTGCCAGTGGTGGCGTCACATGTTTATGAGTTGTTGAAATGATCCAAAATTTCACCAAAAAACCTAAAAGCTGAAAACAGGTTTGTGTATCAGAACTTTGTTTTTGTTTTTTCTTCCTTCCTCTCCCATTAATCATCTCACCACCCCTCAGATTTATCTGGCGTTCCTCTGTATATAAAGTAGGTCAAACCAGCTCCACCTCCAGCAGCAACAACTGTAACAAGCTGCTCACATACTGATGCTTCAGTAGTAATCATCTAATGATGTCATATATAATAACATATCAGTCAGAGGGAAAAAATAAATAATTTAACTTCATCTTGCTGCTAATACGTAGTGCTTTTACTTCAGTGGGATTTTTTTAATGCGGGGAATAATGGAACATTTTTACATTGATATACTGGTTCTTTTCATAAAAGGATAATAAATAAAGGATGTAAATGCTTCTTCCAGCCCTGGACGCGTTACTGTGCAACAGGGCCTCACTCACAGACCTATTTCAGGCACAATATGACACGATAACAATAATGCATATTCATAATCTCAGAGCATAACAAGGCTATGCAGAAATGGACTTGGATGCAAACATGAACAAATGCACTGTTGCACATAGATAGACAGAAAGATAGCAGAACAAAAGGGAGAGTAAGGAGTAAACAGACGTATGCAGATGAAACACTCACAAGCCAGCTCTGATCAACACACACAGCAAAATAAATATATAAAAGTCTTGTGCTTGCATGGTTTTTGATGATATTGCTTGTTGGTATTACCAGACCTCAGAGACTGCTGCAACCTGCTTTTTAATTAAAGGGCAAACAAATGTATTTCCTCCAATCACAAGAAGACAACAACAAATCAGCCCTGTTCCAAAAGGTCAAAGTTGTAGTTATTTGTCCAGGGCAATAATGTTGTGCATGAGAGACGGACTCGGCTTAATCAGTCCATCCGGGAATTTCCAATCACTGAAAGCCAATAAGGCATACTTTTGTTAAATTGCTGCCAGATGGACAAAAAACAAAAATAAAACAAAAACATGGCTGGATCGATAAAATATTTGCAAATTATTTGGTTGTTGCGTAATAATTCAGTTCGATGTTCAAAAAAAAGTCTTTTGATTCAATTTCTTTTCTGTGTTAGTTATTTTTACTTGTAGCTCGTGTGGTCTTCCCTCCTTTGTCCAACCTTGAGCTGGGTTGTAACAAATAGTTTCATGTAAAGATCCACCTTTGTATTCACTGTTTTACATTATTCCAGGTTAATCACAATTCATACCTTCTTTCTGTTGTTCCAGATCTTTGTGTTCAGATCATGTTATTCAAGCTTATAGACCCAAGAACGACTAGCAACTGTGCTAACAGAAGCTAATGTGATCCTACAGATCCCTATAGCCAACCTTTCTGCTATAAAGGTCTGTGGCCTCCGTCACCGACCTCAGTGACGGAGGCCACAGACCAATAAAAGCCTGAGCTCATTATACACAGTTCTTTAAAAAATAAAAAAATAAAAAACTGGGCTCATTCCAAGACGTGAAGGTTTTTATCTCTGTCTGAATGTCATCCCTCTTGCATTGAAATTGCAGCGGTGTCTGCTGGGTCCGGCAGGGTGAAGCCCTAAGAGAAAACCCATGACTCACATACACACACACACACACACAAACACACACACTTGTACATGTACATAAAGATTTCCCACTGCTGAAGTCCTGCACGGCTTCTGACAGGTTGCACAGGAGTTTCACACGTGATTTATGAAGGCAACAAAAAGAAAGGACTGTGAGTGCTCCGCCCTGTAGTGTAGTCTGTCTCTGTGCCGTCATGGAGCAAATCGTTCTCTATTGTTAGAAGCTGAAAAAGATGTTTTCTCACTGAATTAAAGAGGAGACTGTTTGTTTGTTTTCCATTTACCCAGGATAGCACTTTGTAACTTTTTTAGCTTTCCTCCTGTAGTCATCTCTTCAATGAGAAAAAAAAATGTACTTGACAGAACAAAATTAGACAGAAGACACATTTTCTCGCACCAAACCAATGAGGCATACCGTGTAAATAACGACTGCAACTGTAAACATTCACCGGTGGTATGACAGTTTTATAATTAGAAAAAACCAATGGGTTAAAACTCACTTCTTAGCTCTTTTTCCTCCTTCCTCCTTAAACCACTGGAGACAGCAGTTTCCTCAATAACCACTCCGGCGTCAGATGGAAATTTTCTGCTGAATCAATGCAAATGCAGCCCAGTGAGTCTGTCTGAGCTCCCACCCTGGAGACCTAATGATAAGCCCCAGAGGGCATCCCATAAACATTAACTGAAAGATGGGAAACGGTAGGGGTCAGAGGTCAGCGCATATTTCAGCCATTAAGAGGTTTGTGTGTTTTGTGCTACATCTAAATTTAAAGAAAAGAATACAATCATGTATCTTAGGACACTTCTGAAATTTCAATCCACCCTTTACAAATTAACAACCACTAATTTAGAAATTCTGCATAGACTTCCACATTTCTTATATTGATAAGAACCCACTAATACTTATCACCAACTCTGCAATAAATGAAGTGTATGGTTCAATCTGAGAACTCTCATTAATGTTGTTTTTGGCAGCAGCTGGAATCTGTTTTGGCCACGCGACATGGAGAGAAGGAAACGGTGGAGATCAAACCAGAGCTGAAACACAAGGGACTTCATCAGGTGGACACAAACACCACTTCAAATGAATTCAAATAGGTTTGTGTGTCTCTCAGCTTGTCCTGGATTTTCACCTTCGCGGCTCTTTGCCCAAAATTTATTTCCTTCGTAGAATTTGCTGCCAAGCCGTCGGGGGCTCGTGGACGGCGTTAGGGGGGCTGCCAATCCAACAACAACAGAAAAAAAGAAGTGGGATTTGAGAAGAGGGATTGCCTCCGAGTTTCAACAAACAAACAAACCAAGAAAAATCCCCCGGACCACCAACCCCCCCCACCCCACCCCACCCCCCAATGTTGAACCTCATTAGCAGGACGAGGCAGCTGTCAGTGGTGACAGGCTTATTGGTGGTTCGGTCACAGTATTGTCAAAATCTATTCACAGGGGTCTGATGTCATGCGTGAATCAATGAACAAACAAACGATGAGGTGTGTCCCTCGGCCTAATTACTGTGATTCTAAGCATGTATACATTGTTAAATGTTAAGGATTTCTTGTCTATGGTGGGGGAGACCATGATGTAGAGCTTTATTACACACATTTGGCTAGGTCCGGATTGCTAGCTGATAAAACGGCTGATTCCATTGACCCAGGGTTTCGGGATCTGGACATCAGCGGGGTCATGATTGTCTTGTCTTCCCTCTGTAGTGATAAGGTCAGCACACCCTGCTTGAATTGCCATCCAGTGCTCCCAGCCTCTGCTGTGAATTCCTGATCATTATCAAACATGTTCAATAGTTGCAGCAGCAGTCTTGTAGTGTTTAATTTAAAAGGGCAAATGTCTTAGGACACCTCACTCAATTGAAAATAAATTGTCCTCAGATGAGGCAAAATCTGTCCAAATTTAATCTGTATTTTACATTGTGCAATATGGATACTATGCTTTCAGGTTAAAAGGGTTTACCAAACTTCTTAAACACTAAGATCAACTCCAAAGACAAACTCTTTAATTCTGTGCTCTGTCTCTTGTTCCACTGCACAAATAAAAAACAACAACTCCGTAATCCTCTTCCTCACTCGGCTTCTCGACCAATTTATAACAGCTTCCAGTTGGAACAGTCTGACAGCAGAAGTAAAGTGGAAAGGGGGGAAACAAGGCCAGACATTTTCTAAAAACGTCTCCAAAAACTATCAGAGAAATCATTTTGTTAATCACCAGTAACTAAAAGAATCTTTACTATTACTGTTAGTGACAGAATCCCTCAGGGGCAGAGCATCGTTTGCAAGTAAAGATGGGATTTATTTACGAAAAGGTAAAGAGAGTTCTGGAGCTTCTCTGGTTGTGGGTTCTAACCTGCAGGTGAGTCAGTGGCTTGATTGGAGAATGAGCTGCAGGTGTGTGGAACCAGATGCTCCGCCCCCAGATCCAGAGACACACAGACAGACAAGGAACAAACACACCCACAAGAGGGGGTGCCATCCGCCCAATGACCCAGAGTTTTACTTTGGAAGTCAAAGCTGTTGATAGTGACTGTGTCTTAATTGTTATCAGCACGGCATCAAGCTCACCTCAGAGAAAATAGTGTTTGATAAAATAGAGGCTTCTAGCTGCTACACTGCTCAGCTCTGGTATCACCTTCCTCAAATCTCAAATCTCAACTGTCACATGCTTTTTCTTAACTGATTTAATGCACTGCCTTTTTTTAATCTTATCTTTCTATGTTCTTGCAATACACTCATTTTAATTTTAATTTGTTCTTTTGGCTGTTTTAATGCACTTTTGTGCAGAGTTTCCTATGGAATCTGTGCATTGAGTTTGGGTTACTTTGATTGCCTTGTTGTAACAAGTCGTTCTTGAATACGAGTTCTGACATTACATAATGGCCTGGTTTGGTGAGGTCACAATGTAAGGCAAGGCAAGTTTATTTATACAGCACCATTCAGACACAAGGCAATTCAAAGTGCTTTACAGACGCATGGAAATACATTAAAAAGAGAACATTAAGATGCCATTAAAATTGCAAATTTGCATTAAGTTATATCAAGATTGCATAAAATCAGATAGGAAACTTTCTTTTACAGACGAAAAACTACCCTTTTTCACCTGAGTGTACACTCTTATACTGAATGGCACCTCGGCTCTGAAGGCGAACGGCACAACAGAACCTCTTTTCCTGACAGACACAAATGCACCACAGGTTTTGATTACACCGAGGTCAGCCTCTTTTCAGCTGCCCCGGGACATTTCCCCCTACGGGTGCAATCTCGCTGTGGGTTTTATCTGCGGCTGGCACAACCCGAAGTTGCCCCAGAAATAACCAACCTCTTCGATGGTGCTGTGGGGGGTGACACACACACACACACACACACACACACACACACACACACACACACACACTGTAGGTTTTAAAGCTGGAGTGTGGGACTTATACATACATTCAAGCCCTTGCCAAACAAGGTTACTCTATGAAAGAAGCCACTTATTTCTGTTTAATTTGAGGCCAATCTTTCATTTTTCATCCGTTTGAGGGGTCGCATGGCGTTCTTTGCAGAGTCTATTGAAACACAAAACAATAGAGTTGTGCAGTGCTGTTTTATTTGTGGGTTAGGTCATGGAGATTAATGGTTGCACACAGAAATATAATAGTCTTAACCTTATGTGGGCTGACCTAATGCTGCTAAATGAATCAGCAGGTTTAATTACATGTGCTGCAGGTAAACTCTGACACTACACACATGTTGCGTATGAGTTGTCTGAACACTTAGCTTGATGTGGCTGGTGTCCAAGTTCCGAAAAGAGGCTTGTCAGGTGTTTGCAGCCAGTAATGCAAGTGTTCAGCCCCAGGGAAGCAGAGAGGTGTCTGCATGTCTTTCACCAAGTGAGGTTGTCAACCGAGATACTCTCAACAAAGTAAGTGATGACTGCGATGTCACTCTGGTCGACGAAATGCACAACATTTTCACATTCTGCCCTTTGACAGCACATCGGAGGAAAAGCCTGTGTTTAAAACTGAACTTTGTGCCGGTTTCAAGTGAAGGCGTTGATATGCTATGAGGGATTTTGACCAACCATGTCAAACGAAATGTATAGACGGGGACGGTAACTGCCTTTTCCAAGCTTTATGGCATATGGCAGCACATACTTGCAGATTTCTGTCAAGTCTTGGACATGAATGTACCTTTGTGAAAGAAATATATCAGAACCTGGGCGACTGAACTTAAAATACAGAGCTGACCTGTTTGGTACACCTATATTTACCTACAGTGGCTGAAGTATTCACCTACCAACTGGAGTCAGCCCTGTGTGAGCTGACCCAATGTGGCTGCAGTTCACCTGTCGACTGGAGTCAAGTGACTGAGCAATTAACCTGCACAATGTGAAGAAAAATGTGTCACCTGTAGGTTGTAATGTGTGTCAGAATAAAAGGTTCTGAGGATTGTGTTGGCATTCGCAATAAAACAGGATCTGGAGAGAAAAAGAACAGTTTGCACAAGACAAAATCCAAAGTGCAGTGACGACAGTGAGGAGATAGAGAAAATATGTCTCGCAATGTCACAAAGATGAACATCACAGAATCAAACTCAAACAGTTGAGTAAAGAGAAATATGCCAGAGATAATGAATTTCAAATGAGTTTGAAATTGGTCAGTGAAGTGAAGTACGGCCGGGGGCACGGTCGACAAACTTTTTGTCTGTTGTACTGATCTACCCCTTGAGCTGTTTTGCCATATTCTCCGCATACAGCCTGTTCCTCCACTTGGTTTTGGTGTGAGTCAAAACTGAGAAGGTCACTTCACACATATAAGCAGCTCCGAAAGGCAAAAGTTCATTCGGTGCGTGTTTTCCCAGCTAAGGATATTCTATTTCTAACGTCAAGCCAAAACTGTCAGTGACTGTTCAGCGTCTTTAGCCCAAAGTCAGAGGACAAATCCACTAGATTTTGCTGCAGTCTTGCAGGTACAGCTGCTGCTGCTGCTGCTGCTGCTGCTGCTTTTATTCACACATTTAAGATGGAAGTACTGTTTGAAATAATCATTGTTTAACTTCCACTTCAAAAACCACAGAAGTTTGACGCCCTGTAGTGGATACTGATTTGTCTTAAACCTTTTTTCATTAAGACAGATGAAAGAAATGCTGAATGAGGGGTTTGAAGAAGCTACGCCGGGCATAATATCATGACTTCGGCTCGACACTGATTGGTGCAGTTTTAACACAACTGATACCAAAATCATCATCTGTCTTGTTTGTTTGTGGCAGCTGTTTGTATGAGGATACACTGTGGATTCATAAATCCTCTAATCCATTCTAAATCTAGCTGCTAACAAAAACATTTTGATATTAATATTTCAGATTTTTTCTTGATTCTGGGACCTGTTGATGAGAAATAGTCATTGTCATTATTCATGCATGCAGTGTTATACAAATGATGAAGACATTAATGACGGCTGTGACTAATAAACCTATGGTCCTTCGATTTTTGAAAATAAGCATTAGCGTTCAGTCTACTCATGGACTCATGTTCATGCGAGTACATTTAGTCTGGCGTCTATTTAGCATGTAAAGCACCTCACTCAAAAAATGTCTCTGAATTCTAAATCAGTTAGAGGCAGCACACCTCCTGAACCTGGCTTATTGTTGATTATGCAAACAAATCAACCTCAGAATGAATTTCCTTTGCCCTCATTTTATTTGTTTGTTTTCGTCGCCCATCTCCGTCGTTTCCTCTCCTCCGAAAATTGCTGTTGTTTGTGCATAGATCCTCTGTTATCTCATTAAGCCCTCCAAACACTCAAGCTGCCTGAAGCCTCCATTATTCTTTTTATCTCTGATTAGGGATTCTATTAAAAAAGTAAATGAGGTCTGTGGGGCCCTTGTTTTTGCTGTCTTTTTTTTCCCCAACAAAACTTGTCCTAACCACATCTTTTTACATCATATTGATTTAGAGAGCTTCACTCATCTGAATGAAACCATTGGCAACTAAAGGCTATTCATATCATTTGTTTATCATTGTCTTAAGGGTCGGGCTGGTGAGTCATTACATTCAATCTTTTATTTTCTCTCAATCAAACCATTTTGGACTGATCCTCGCAGCCCTCTGTCTTGCAGAGAGCAGCTACATCCAAAGCGACAATAGAAATCTGGCATATGAATGTGAGCACGTTGTGTGTGTGTGAATCCAGTAATGTCAGCTTTATTTTAAACCAATCACACCTATGTTTATTCACCAGTGTGTCTACGAAACAAAAAAGCATCAAAAGAGCATATGGTAGCACAGAGTCAAAGACAAAGGGCTGCAGTGCGAGAGTGATGCGGGGGCTAAAGTGAAAGGAAACGTCATGGTGAGTTTACAACAGATGTAGCACTTACAAGCATAAACAGCCACAGAGCTACGGTATGGCTGATGAAATTTACAATAAGCTACAGAGAGCTTATGGAAAGTATTACCAACCACAATGCAGCCCACACTGTGGGTTGACTATGAATTGCTTTGGACTTGTACACTAATGGGAATACTTATTTACTGCCAGAAAGATCAGCAGTGCTGTAATTTCTGACTCAATATATTTGGCACTTAAATAAAATCCACTTTCATCAGGATGAAAGTGGATGTATGCAAAGCTGGTTAAGAAAATCAGGGCAGTGGTGCTTTCCCTATATATATCTGCATGTGGAAACTACAGCATGATTATGATGTTTTATTTTTATCTTTAGGCAACTCAGAACATCTGATTATGACCCGGGTAAGATTTATGGTCTTGTTTAAACAATGATGGTAAGTGTCAAGTCTTAGCGTTTAGTGCTAGTTCAAATTCCTGACCTATAAGTCTTGAGTCCTAAGCAACACAAAAAGTGAAATGTTTGAAATGTTAACATAGGAGTGAAAGTACTGAACAAAAGTTATATTGTTGGGTGAATAATCTGTTTACCCTCCTCCAGCCACATTGTTTACTCTAAAACTGCAATGGCGCAGTATCGAAGCGTGGTATTCCCACACACTGTAGTGTATTATAATAATAATGTCTTACTATTACAGTAACCTCGACTTGAACGTTGCTCATTGTTCTTGCATATTAATTTGTCAAGAGCAAGAAAAAACTTAATGCAAAAATTCTGTGCATTACTCACCCACCTGAACGTGAAGGTGCCCATTAAAAGTTGGTATTTCATTTACAATGTTATTATCAAACCATTCATACAAACTTAAAACGCCTCATGAGTGCCGACGCCGACGCCGATAACATCTGTCACATTTCCAGCTGTTCCTGGGAGTGATTTGCTGATAGCGGTGGCCGACAGCTGGCCAATTAATTCGAAAAGGTTTGTTGCGTCATTGATTAAGGTTGCTAATTACGCCGAGCTCGCAACAATGGAGGAGGTTCGCAAATTCAAGTCAGTTATCAAAGATTGCAGATAACAGCAATGAGTTAATAATTAGGGACAACATCCTCGCATGAATCATGACGTCAAACTTCCACCGGGGACTGTGCGGCTGGAGTCAAAGGTGAGGACTCTCCGCTGAGTGGATTACTTTCTCTGGAACAACAGGTACTTCGGTCCTTTGATGGTGTAAATGTGAGGGTTTTTGAGACAGACTCGAATGCCGAGGAGGACTGTAATGTATCCTGTATCCATATGAGCGTCCAACTCGGAAGAATGCCACCGCAGCCAGCAAGGCATGTTTCTTATAAAAGCATTAGCGTTAAAAAGCAATGTTCAGTTTGAAGTGCTGATCCCGCCTAAATCCTACAATCATTAAATCTGAATTTAGTCTGACTCAAGGCTTGTTTTACCTTTTCTCATTTACATATACTCTTAGCTCTTATTAAAGCTCCTCTCCAGACGTGTTTTATACGTAGAAATCCTCTGCTATGATTAATATTTTGTTTAACATTGTTTTCCCACATATTAAAGTGAAGCTTAACAACACTTACTTCCTCATAGAGAAATCTGGATCAGGCCTTATGCCCCACCCACCACTGCAGCTTGAGCTGGATTAACAGGTTAGAAGAGGAGAGGTCAGAGAGACTCGGCCATGTTTGAGCCTCAGTCAGATCCAGACTCCGGCTACGTCCACACTACTACATTATTGTTTTAAAAAAGGCGTTTTAAACAGGAAGTAGACAGTCTACTCTGCAGTTGATTAGTTGCACGGAATACTATGAACGAGGCAAAACAAAGGCAGATGTTGTGTTAAAATGCAAAGTTGACTGCACAACAGCTGCTAGCAAAAACCACATGGTCAGTAAACGCTCGTATTGACAAGGTTGCAGGTTTATTTAGCCCCCCCCCCCCCCGTCCTTGGATTGGTTCCTTTGAAACCCTGGCTGTCTGAATCCGTCTTTATGAGTCATCGGTTCATTGCAGTTCCAGGTGAAAAATGCACTGACTGATATTTCACTCATTATATGTCTTGCATTATATAAAAAACAACATCATATGGATATGTTAAAAGGCTTAAAAAACTTTTCTGAATTTCACATTTCCATCCGTACTGAACTCAATATCAACTTTCACAGAGTTTGAGACTTTAAAAACCAAAACCAGCCAATTACTCTTAAATTAGCAGCAAAAAAATAGCCACAGTCTCTTCTCAGTTAGGTTCAGTAAACACCAGTGGCTGGTACATTTGTCCTTGTTTCTCAATTAACTCAAAATAAAGCAGTTATACTCCTGACTCCCTATTAACTGCCATCAAAGCTATTGATCAGTAAGACCAAAGAAGATGTGTGGGCTAATTAACTGGAGATAGCTGCCCCCTCACACACACACACACACACACACACACACATACAGATGTATACACACAGACGTCCTACACTGGGGATCCTTCTCTTTTCTTTCTCATGTGACACAGCCGCTGCCGCTGTTCTGTGGTGGTTGCCATGGTTTCTTCTCATGTCAAAGTTTTACTAATGAAGGGAAGAAACAGTTGGGGTTTGTTCACTGACATGGGTTGCCCGACCACTTAATTACCCTTAGGGATGACCGAAAGGGCTTTCTTACAGGTTACACAAGGAGATCCTGGTCAGTGGAGGAGGGAGGAAGGAGTGAGGAGGAGTGAGGAGGAGTTTCGTATCAGGCGCAAGGAAGAAAAAAAGAAGAGGAAGAAAGTGTTAGTGTGTTAATGGAGGGTGGGGGGCAATTAAAAGGGAGAAGTGAGGGAGGCAACACATCAGAGAAAAAGATGACTTAAACAGAGAAAAGAAGCAAAAGCCACCCAATGGTGGCATTTTATATTAACCCTGATTCCTATCACAGTCACAGCAGCTGAAGTAGAGCGTGTTGCCTCCTGATATTTGAAAAGAATAGGGTTTTTTTTTTTTTTTTTTAAACGATGTAAAGCTTATCTATACCACCTTTCAACTTGATTCTGAGCCCTGCTTTGTACTGAAAAGCTGATACCACAAATTATAATAGAAGGAAGTGAGGAGCAGCCTTAGCACACAAGCTCCAGTACACTCACACAGCTATCTGCTATCTTCTTCCCTTCCAATATCCACTCCTGTTTCGAAATGCACTCCAGCATCAAGTTCATTTCAATGAAAACTCTTTCAAGTCAAAGCCTGTCTATGTGGTAAATGAAGAAAGTGGAGTATTCCATCAAACACATTTACCCGCTTTGATCTTGCTGACAGCTTTTGGCAGCAGAGTAAGAGATAGCGGGACTGTGCGTCTGGCATGTGTGAGGGTGTGTGTGGGTATCTACGTGTCTGGAGTGTGTGTTTGGGTGTCTGCGTGTGGAACATCGAGATGGCGGTCAGTGTTCAGAGAAGAGCGACGACGCAGCACAACGACATCTTTTTTACGTCTATGAGACCCGGGACACGTCTTGTCCATATCTCATGTACATCATCTTCTCCCTTTCCTGCTGGACTTCCTTCCTCCTCTTCTTTTATCTGTGTCCCTCCTGCATCTCCTCTTCCTCCCGCCTCGTGGTCCATAGAGAATGATAGGAACAACTGCTCTGAAGTGTTTACTTATGCATATGTACACACTGTCCATCTGTCACATTAAACCAACTTAGCACATAAGAACATACATTTACCACTGACTTAGCATTAAGGCCTTTCCCAAAACATCCATGTATAATTTTTTCTCTGGGATCAATTTAAAGTCAGTAACTGATTTTATCCCAGGAAAATGGCAAGCAAAGTTGAGTTCAGAGAGTAACATAAAAGCAGACAGAAAATCAAATCATTATCTGTCACTTGGCAACCTTCAAGACACAAAACCAAGGGCCTTGAAAATGCAAGTTTCTAACAATTGTATTGTTAGCTGTTGAACTGAGCTGAAACCCAGTACTTACATGTTAGGAGTGTAATCCAAGGGGCTCTCCGTTGGTGTGGTTAGCTGCCATATATTCATTTATGGCGTGCAATGAATCTTGGGATAGGTTGGGTCATGAAGGATCCACCCGTTGGAGCCTTCGTTGCCCAGGAACAGAAGGAGTCTTCTAAATGGGACGGCCCAGTCGCACCGCTGTGGTGCAATCGGTCTTCAAATGCAGCCTCCAAAGGATGCGGCCCCTGACTTAGGACACAGCTCTTGTGTCTAGAAGTTAAACCTTTGAAATGAAACAGATTTGCATATTCACAGATTGTGGATTTTTCAATGAGGGAGTGGAATAGATATCATTTATCAAGTTACAACTAGGTACTTAAAGTCATTTGTAAGAAAAACATCACACTTAAATTATTACTGTTGTTGTTATTAGTGCAGGCTGACTTTGCACGCCTTGAAACATGCCTTGAGGAATTAAATTAAAATTTAAAAAAAATTAAATAATAAATAAATGTAAAAGGATTGCGGCAGCCAAAGGGAAACCAGGGAGGTCCCCAGTCAACAAAGCACCTCTAACCTCGATACTGGGCTGGAATATGAACAAATGTACAAGTAGCTCTCAGCAGAGACCCTGAGAACCTGAGTCACATAAAGAAATGATGAGACGTTGTCATATACAGGGTTGTATTATTAATGGGATACTATTTGTGGCATAGCACAGTGCAGAGACTATGTGTTACCCTTAACAGGTCCTGACCTGAAGAACAAAACAGGCATGTTCGCTGTGACAAGTTTTGCTTTCAGAGTTGCATGAGAACACAGAGGTTTCTTGCCGTTTCGTAGCTAGCTGCATCACTAGCGGTAGTAACCCTAACCCTAGCTTCTGAATGGTGATGAATGCATGCCGGTCTCAGGTTGTTACTATTGTACTTCAAACAATTTAAACATTGGAGAGTTTAAAATGTCTTTGTTGGGTATAGCCAACATCAATCAGCTGGTAATACATTTAAATTTCAGCATCAGATAAAATGTAAGAGAGTAATTGAGAGTGAAAGAATGAAATCTACTGCAGCTACCACTGTGATGTAATCTTTTTTGGATAATGACTCATCACATGATAGTATTAAGGGATACTTAGCGGCGTCATCTGATCGAAATTAAGTGTATTCTATGTGTATCTTATTTTTACTTGACAGCATAACCCAAAAAGGAACTTAACGGGAAAATGAATAAACTTTGAGTGTAAAGGTCTTTGAGAAAATATGTGTTTGATTTATATGAGGAGTGATCAAGCACTTGACCTGGATTTAGATCAGATACTTAAAGATTCTCAGTGATCCGAAGATAAAATATTCTACAAGTGGAAATTATACTTTTAAATGAAAGTAAAAATTTCCAAAACATGAACTGAATTTTTCACTTCAATAGTCGAGCTATTCATATCTATAAGTGTGAGGCCATGTGTGCATCCAATGACGAATCTCCCTAAAGTTAAAAACCAAAACTCTGCCCTTCGTTTTCTCCACTCGTCTATCATCGTCTATTATTGCGGTAAAAGCTGAAATAATGAGGGAAGTTGGATTGAAGAACAAACAGACACAAAGCAACAGAGCGTGATCAATCCAAAGGTAGGACTATTCACAACAGTGAGTATCCTCGACTTACTGTTCAGCTAGTTCTTTTTTCTGGGTCACATGCTGCTGCTAACTGCTTTCCCAGGTGACAGGAGCCATGACGGCGTACTGTACAAACTAATGCTTCAATGCACATTAAATCTCTGTTTGATGGAGAACGGGTTCAACAGATAATTGACTTTCAGACACAATTCAAAATGAAGTGACTCAACAATTTGACCAGTCTGTCCAGATAAGAGATTGTATCCCATGCTGTGAAGTGCTCATTTTATGGACAAGCTGATGATGGACTAACTCGTTTCTGGATAATGGAGCAATTTTCACTCCACCTGCAGACAAAAAAAACCAAAAAAAAACACCCCTAAATTTTCTTGTATATCACAGTCTGACAGCAGTAGATTAAACCTTGGAATCCAATGTCATGTTACATAAACCAATGTCACCTTGATGGAGTGACGAGATGGCTAAAAGAAGATGATGTGAGAGGCAATGTCCCTGGGTTGTTTGGACTGTTAAACCTGATTTTTCACAGTGTTTCATGTCACATCTGAAGACGCTGCTGACACGAAGTTACTCCAGCTGATCGGCCGCACTCCAATCTTCTAAAGGCCCTACTTTTCTCTGGCCTAAACATTTATGTTCAGATGGAATAAAATTAAAGCAGCTCTTATGCAGATTGAAATCTGCATATTTGAGCTTTTCCTAATCAGACTCAAACAACTCGGCCTATGCATTGCAAATTTTTTCATTGTACCTTCCTTTGCATTCAGATTTCTTCTAGTCTGTTTGTTTTATGACATAAGAATTGATAAGATACAGTATAAAGCAATGGCCTTTTTAAATGCTGACAAACGTAAACAACATAATATGTGTAGTTTACAACATACTATAATACTATAATAAATTTCTGTCCATAAGAAAATGGAAAACTGGTTTCATCCCTTTTCATTTTCTAAAGGGATTATACTGGCTTTTACAATACGATTATCACCTTAAAGTCAGTAGCTTTTCAGTAACAAATATTTACTGTAGTATGTCATCACTGGAGTTTCCAAAATAAACCTACAGATGGGTCTTTGATCAGCCTCAAAGGGCATGTGTCACTATGCTGCTCATTGACCTCAGCTGGCTTCCCATGGCCGCCCCCGTCAAATTCAAGTCACCAATGCTGCCCTCAGAGTGACTTCTGGGTCTGCACCCGTCTACTTCAACTCAGTCCTACAGGCATCTCAGCCACTGAGATGACTTCCTCTAAAAGAAACGTCGTCTGGCATTGCCTTCCCTGCACACGGGGCAATCTCAGTACAGACTGTTCTCATTTGTGGTTCCCTGATGGTGGAACAAGCCAAATGCTATCCAATTAGGGGCGTCCCACTCTATCTTCCAGAATCTCTCCAAGACTTCACCTCTCTAACACCTCTAACACTCTAAGATGCCTAACTAGCACTTACTATGCACTTTCACTGCTCTTCTTTACCTGATCTCCTTGCACTTTGCCTTATTGGATAGATTTAGTGCTTATTACTTACACTAAGGTCTTTAGAGTTGTCCCTCACTTGTGAGTCACTGGATAAAAGCGTCTGCCAAATAAGTCAATGTAAATGTAAGTATAAACCATGACATATTTTTGAGTCAAAAATAACCTGTTTATTACTTTGTTTGCTCATTATTTCTAAATTTGTACAAACTTATACGACCATGCCTGCATGCACGTAGCAGTTAGTCCTGTAAAGTCCTATTGAAATGATTCCCTGACAAACATTCAATTATCCTGCAGTAGCAGAAGTAAATCATACACCAACAAAATCTCTGAGTCTGTTTAAACACAAAGGTAAAACACAAAGAGTCTAATGTACTGTTAGACTAAAGGATGCAAATAAAACCAAAAAGCAAATGAAAAGGAACAACAGAGTTAATCAACCTAGAATAAGATGAAATTTGAGGGTTTAATCAGACGGAAAAAAAAAACAAAAAATTGAGAGGAGTGCAGTAAATAAAAAATGTGGAAGAGAAAATAAAGTTGGTTGCATGTGCAGCGTAGAACCTTAAGACACAGCTTCACTATGTTCCTGTAAAGGCACAGCTAACGGACTGCTCCTGAGGATCTAAGGGACCTGCTGGGTTTATATTCTTCAAGCATATCAAAAATGTATTTTGGCTCTCTGCCACTCAGTGATTTATAAAGCAGCAGCAGCAGCAGCACCTTAACATCTCTTCTGTACCTAGAAGCCAATGAGAAGATTTAAAGTCCAGGTTTCAGTAAATTCCCTGTTTCTTTCTGCCACAGATTTGCTCTGTAAATGGGATGTCTTCTTTAAAACTTATTTTAAATTACATCATAGTTTTGTGAGTCTTTACATGTACTACATAGCATTTGTTTCTCTGTGCACCTATACAGAACAGTAAAGACATTCTGTGCTGTTATGTTCCTTTAAAGTTTATATTCATTATTTATTTGACATGTATACACTAGCATACACTGCCTTGCTTTCTTGTTGTTTTCTCCTTTCTCTGAAGGTAAGGAGATGTGGGCTGGGTTAGGGTTAGGGTTAGGGTTAGGGTTAGCAGCCCCTTTTGGCTGAGCAGTCTGTCAAACCACTCAAAGATCCGCCCCTTACCATAACATTGGAAATTATTTTGACAAGATTTTTGACTGCAAAAAGATGGCTGCCGTCATGTCAGTTGTCCATTATTTAATCTGGCTTCAGCTGTCTGTTGACTGCCCCAGTTGTTCCCAATACTCTAAGGCATAAATGAGTTTCTCTAAATCCTGTGTGTGTTCAGCTACTCATAGTAAGAGTCATAATCTCCCATTGTTTTCAAAAGGAAATCTATCAGAAAACATTATGTCATTGGGTTTAAATGATTAGTCTAATCCATAATTTTAAACCCATTACTTCATAACATTATGATGGAGTTACATTTGTATCCAGAGTTGAGCCAGAAGTGAATCTGATGACACTGTTCAGCGTCTCCAACTGGTCTTTACAATACAAAAGTGTCAAAAAGTTGCATTAACCGTGTTAATTAGATTCATAATACAAGAATACTGCCATACCCATGCAGTTTGACAGACGTAGTGTAATGTATAATGTTAATTAAAGGTTTTCTAAACAAGATTTTATACGATAATATAGCAGTAAACAACTATTTTCTATGTATTATTCTATTTTCTATGCATCCTGAGCAGAGAACAAAGTCACAAGTGTTGTGATCTGAGCCGCTCTGTTCTTTGTTTTGGTAGCTGGTCTAGCAGTGCACGCGTGTTAGTGCATGTACGAGCGCATGTTAGTGCATGTGAGTCACTTCCTGTTAAGCCATTGGTGCTCCCCCAGACACAGGGACAGTCCACAGGTGAGAAGGCACAGCGCAGTATGCAGCGTTCAGGTGAAAGCCACTTTCCACAATTTCCCCCACTTTAGAAACCACGTTTTCATCTTAAAAGGCCTCTGACAAAGAAAGAGATCAGACCAGCGTACAGGTCGACTGGCCATGGGGACTACTGGCTCACAACCCGGTCTGATGGTGACTCATCAAAACATTCGAAAAATTTTTAAAGTTTTCCCCCCGGCTCTTTCAGCGTCTTTACCGGCTCCGTTAGTGTCATTTGTGTGACCGGTCCTGGCAGGTAAATCGGAGGCTGAATTTCTTTCATTGTCGACCTCGGAGCCAATGCTACACCAGCTGCAGTGAAATGGAGAGACCTACAAGCTGCTAAAGAACTCCAGCTTTGCTTCCATAACTGGCTTTTCTTCTCCTTGATGGTTACATAATGTTACCCAGTATGTTGACCAGTGAGGCAACAACCACATGGTGCCATCCATAACCACGCCTCAAGTCCCCAGATCAGGCACTGAATTCTTTTATATATCAGACATGATCAAAACACAGACAGCTGACACAGTGTTGGAATTATTTTGTTTAATATATTGGATATTCTTATTTAGAAAAGCCATGTCAGAGGCTTAGGCAGTCAGTATGTCGATGTGTCTCAAGTCTTTACAAAATCACTGCTGTCAACTTGAGATGTCTGAGGTATAGACAGAAAGATCAGTGGCTCCCGTCTCAGAGAGCATGCATTAAGACTCCGGAGCAACATGTATATTTGATCCTACAGTGCAGAGGACTACATCCACATTCAAAAGAGAAATATTCAAATCAAACCTGTTCTGTTTAGAAATGAGTTTTATAAAATAATGCTACAGAACTGTGAGATAAACCAAATATTGATATGGGTTTCACATTTATTCTGCTTGTGCTACCCAGCCTGAGAGCTTGTTGAGATTTATTCCCTTTGATAGACTTTAATGTAGTTTGAAACAAACATTTTTCATGCCCCACTCTGCACTTAAGATTATATTTTCCTTGTCTCACATTTTCATTATTTTCTGTTTTATTTTGGTGTTTCTCACGTGTCCTCTCGTTTTCAGATCCTTTACTTCCTGCCCCTTGTGTCTCCAGCTGCTGTGATTGTCTGCACCGCCCCTTATTGGTTTCACCTGCGTCTCTTTGTCCTCCCCTTCCTAGTGTATTTAGTGTGTGTTTTCCTCTCCCTTCTGTGCCAGTTCATTTTGTCCACAGACTTACACGTTCCAGCCTTAGGTTCCTAGTGTTTGTATTAGTAGTTGCCGACTTCTCACTTGCCTCCTTGACAAAGATTTTGCTTTACCCTTCAGATTATTTTTCTGATCAGTTAACTGTTTGCTCTTTGAACACTGCCTGTGTCTGAGTCGTGTTGTTGAGTCCAATCAGATGTGGTTACAACACTGCGCTGTTATTAAAGTGTAATGAGGAAACATGACTCTCCACCTGGTAGGATTACAGAAAGCAGCATACGTAAACAAATGATAACGTTTGATGCCATCATGATACTTGTATTACGTGTTATGATCATATACATATACATTAGTCTTTCAAAAATCAGCTTTCAATAAGCCTGCATATTTTTAAACAACAAATTATGTTTCTTATGTGCCTGATGATGAAGGCATGTATTATTATTCTGCAAACTACGCAAGACTTGAGACACGGTTTACGTTTTGTGTCATTTTGATAGCGTTTGAGATTTAATAATGGGTGTGTATTGAAGAATGTTCTGAGCTAGAGTGGATGACATCATCGTGAGGGTGGGAGAAGCATGTGAGTGTGTGCTGTACTTAGCTGAAGCACCTGGTAGTGAAAATTCATGCAGAGCTGTACAAAATAAAAAAAATTTAAATGTGCATAATGATTATGGATTTTGCAAGTGTTTTGCGCACAGGAACCCTTCCTTTTTATTTATTTGCAAGCACTCTCTTCCGCTTTTTCAGTTAGTACTACTCTGTCGGAAGCATTAGCGTCCTAACTCATTTCCACCATCAAAGAGAGTGAAATTAGGGAAGGTGATGTGACGGACGGTCTATGACATTGTTATTTAGGGCTATTCAAAGATCTTGAGCAGGTTCTGTACTTGTAATAATACATCTTTATACTATTACAAACCGTGACAAAATATTATCAGAAGTGAAAATGTTACGTTAGCGTATTGCCTGTTCACCTGCTATATATATATATATATATATATATATATATATATATATATATAGATATAATAAATAGAAAGACTGTGTCCAGCTCCACTTTAAGACGGAGGACCCGTGAAGTTGTAGATAAACGACTTCGACAAATTAGGGATGACTGCACAAAACTTCACTGACTTTCAAATGACAACAGAGAGGGACCTTGGAGATATCAACAGAGAGTTTTTTGAAGACATGTTCAGACATTGCAACTGGAGAAGTGTTTAGTGAGGAGGAAGGTGGCGTGGCTATAGATGCAGACATATCTGAGGGTTTTGTGGTTGGCGGCTGTGATGGGCGGAGTCAGACATCTCACTCAGATCATTCTGATGATGAAGTCTATGAGACATTTTCACTCTCTGACAGCATTTGCAACTGGGCCATCCTGATCTTCCACAGGATGCTGGGACCCTCCTTAGGACTAAGACAAAATATTCAATTCAGGAAAGGGCTGGTGGACAGTACCACTATTTTGGTATTCAAACATAGATGGACTTCCTTTGTTCAAGAGCTCTAGTCTGCAACTGTGGCCCATCCTTGGTTCTGCTACTGAGTGTTTCTGTGAAAGAACCTGTAGTGATTGGCTTGTTCTGTGGACCAAAGAAACCCAGATCAGCAAAAGAGTTCCTTGGAGATTTTGTTTCTGAGTTACAAATGCTTGAAAAGGGTTTGGAGTTTGAGGGGAAGAAATTGAAGCTGAAGTTGGACACAGTCATTTGTGACACACCAGCCAGGTCCTTTGTTAAAAACACAAAGAACCACAATGCCTACCATGGTTGTGACAAATGTGCACAGCCTGGAATATACATTAACAGATGCATGACAGACCCATGTACAGACCATATGCTCTAAGGACAAACGATTCATTTGAAAACATGGTTGATGAGACCTCCAACAGAGCTGGACTCAGGGTGGGCGGATATCTGCCTCCGCCGTTTGGGTTTGAAATAAGAAAGACGGGGTGAGGGAGGAGAGAGAGAGAGAGACCGTGGACAGCAGTAGATACTGTTGATTGTTAATTGTAACAGTGAAAATAACAGTTACACCCACAGGTAATGGTTTCCTGTTTAAATGTCAGACAGCAGACTTTGTGTTTAAAGGCTTGTGAGCTTGTGTGATTATAGATGCCGTGAGAAAGAGTCATGTCGCCACTGATGATGAGATTCTGAAGGACGCTATACGGTGGTTCAACCGGGCAGCAGATAGAGGAAGCTGAAGAAAGCGTGGCACCGTGTGTTTTGGTATGCAGACTCCCACCAGTTTTTAAAACAGGTTCTTACATTTAAAATCCAAAAGATTTTCATTACATAAAACTTTTTGATACAAGTTATGGTTGCATTTCATTTTGCCAGTAACACCTATATTCCATATGTATTTACAGTCTGTAATGTCATTTTTTAATAGAGGTTTCACTGTTGATAGCAGACTCCATCTTTGGATAATAACTGTGTGAGGGACTTACAGGAAACTGCATTTATGTTCCTCAGCGCAACAGGTTGAAATGTTCTGATAACTCTTATACACATAACGAAGCTGTATTAAATTACTACAATACAAACCCAATTTTCCTACTTCTACTGCTTCACAGTGAAAGCATTTAACTGTAGAATTGCTGGGTGGCTTAAAGGCTTAGATTTTTTCAAGTCTTCAATGAATAATGTTTTATTAATATTAATAAAGGCAGACCAGTTAAGTATTCAAGCTTTTATAGAGCAATCTATGTGTTGGTCAGCTAGATTTTAGATTTCTGCAGGTAGTTTTAGCCGGATGAGCCATTTTGAATAAGGGATCCAGAACGAGTCTGGACCGAACTAACCACTTCATGAACGGGTCCAAATCCGGGCCGAAAGAGCTGCTTCATGAACGGATACGGATAGGTTCTGGCCCCTGGTCTGGATCCGTAATCGTCATCCGTTCTGGAGCCGTCCCGCCGTGCAAGTCAACTTCCGGAGCCACTGACACCTCCAGGATCCAGCTTTATTGCAGATCAACTTCTGTAAGTGCATGTACACATGTGTGTGTACATGTCTTGCTGTGGTTGTGGGGACACATTTGTGTTTGAAACCATCAGTGTGAGGTTATTGTGGCCAGTCGTGGCAGCTTCAAAAGGCTTTTTGAGGGACACCTGCAGTGACTGAGGTCAGTGTCAGGATGAGTCTCTACGACATTGAATGAAACTGAATGTAACGTCCTTTGTGCAGATTGAAACGGGAGGAGTGAAGTACATGCACCAAGCAGCAGGCACATTCAAAAGTTCTCCAGGAATTTTCTAGTTTTTATTATTTTATTATTTTATTTTTTTCAACCTGAAGGACTGAGGACTCTGTTGTTGTGATCAGACAAAAAGAAACCACAGGCAACCAGTGTAGAAGAATAAGAACTCATGACCTGCTTTTAATAACAGGAAGACAAGATTACAGTAATCAAGGCTGGGTGAGGTACAACTAATTTAATCCTTGGACTGTGTGTGTATATAATTTATGCAGGCCTATATTCTCATTCAGGTAATTCAGGGTTTTGGTGTTCAGTATAATAATAATTACATGATATGCACGACATGAGAGCCAGCTGGTGTTTTATGTGTTCAGTACATGACTGGTGCTGGTTCAGACGCACAGTTGACACTGAAACGAAAGAAGAAACAGGAGATTGTGACTAGTGGACTATGCAGACTGATGGGCAGCTCATTGAAAACAACCCAGTACAGACAAGCTTTCACACTTTGTCTTTCAAACTCCACCCACTACAATCCTGACTCATGCTAGATGCAGATTAACTATAGAAGTCTGTACATGCATGTAACACACACACACACACACACACACACACACACACACACACACCCTCACACATACTCATGCAATGCTTAACAACAGCAGTCGGTCCACTTGTGATTGGCAGATCATCCAGAGGCGACGTAAAGCCTTTCTTTCACCCTCAAACTGAGCTGTCAGTCAAATTAGAAGAAGGCAGCGCTGCAATATGGGTGCTGAAAATAGGTTGTCCTCACCTCAGGCCCTTCGCAGGGCCAGCGGGAACACAATGTTTCAAGGCAGCCACAGAACTGAGAGGCCACATTCACCTGCACAGTCTGTGGTAATGTGGGATAAAGCCAGTGGGCTTGTCGCTCCCATGGTGCAAAGTTTGAAAGTGGGTTTGATTTTTGTTCAGACCATGTTAAGGACATTATAACAGTGTGAAAAAAGTAGTTATAGGAATTGTATTTGAACTTTGGACTGAGAGGAGTCAGTTCTTCCTCCAGTTTTGGATTATTTGAAGTTACTGCTTCAGAATCAATGACAGACACACAAGCTTATATGTAAAATTTGAAACGCCATTTCCCGTCCTACCTGGGTAGCTATCGGAAGCTAGAATTGCATTGTGAAAGCGAGGCTTATAGGGACCCAGTTTAAACGTTGAAGGTGTCATCTTTGTATGCAATCATCATTTACCTCATAGTGATAAGTTAAAGCAAAAAAAATGCCTATTTCCACCTTAAAACAGGCTGTATTGTGTTGGATATAGAACACAGCAACAAGTGACTTATTATTATCAAGTGTGGAAATACACAGTCAAGTTAAATAATAGAAACAACAGTGTGTGTGTGTGTGTGTGTGTGTGTGTGTATGTGTGTGTTTGTGTGCTTCATGTTTCACACTTAATGAAGAGCTGACTTTGGCTTTTTTAACTAGGTAGGTTCGGCCTTTTTAATGTTACCACATTTCATCATGTCTTCATTAAAAAAAAAAAAAACCTCAGTCTTTAATATGCTAATAATGAGTAGATCTAAAAAGGTGCATGATTAAACCAGGCCAAGATCAAATATGACTAAGACAAAGGGAAGTGAAATCACAAGCAAGGTGGCGCAGGGACAAAAAAGCCTTTGTATTATTTACCAGTAACCTGCTGTTAAAGAAGCTGCCGCTGTGATGAGGATCCTCGCCTCAGTCACAAACTTCCTCACACCAAGTGGCCGTTCAGGTAGTGAAGTAGATATCTGAAGGTCATTAAGGTTCCTCACTTGTTAACTTTGCTGCCTCCTGTTCTCTCTGCCCGGCAGACACATTCATGTCACAGCTTTGTGTTTCTGAAGTAATGCTTTATTACCCTAGCCCCCCCCCCCCCTTTTTTCTTTCTGAATGGCTCTCATTCTGTCGCTCTGTTGTGTCGTCCCTTTTCAATCCCTCTCCTGCTCGCTCTCCCTCTTACCTGCCCTGATCTTATGTTTTGTTTACTTCCAGCTGTGGTGAAGCTTCGTCTGAGTGCCGTTCAAGACAACCGTGCTGAAAATCTCTTTTGAAGCACAACAAAATTGAGAATGCACTCTGCTTACGGCTTTGTACAAAAAAGAAAAAATCCACTTCCATTTCAAATTAGCAGTGCTTTAAGAGCATGTGTCATTTCAGCTCGACACTGTGCTTTACTTGATGTCAAGTAAAGCCTGCGTGTGCCTGCCTGCCGTTTCTGGCTGTTTGTTATAAAATGACGGTGCTTGAGTTTAGCATTTTCTTTCATATATTAAATTGTGGCTGAGTGCCCTCACCTTGCAGCTTGTTGCAGCACATTCTAGTACATAAAGAAATGCCGACTCGCAGACTGAATGTAGAGGGATTTCGGTAAACACATGCTGAATGGTGGGTCCAGGGGGGCGGGGCTTGGGGCATGGCTGAGGGCGGTGACTTTGGTGTCACAAAGTTACAGAAGCCCGACAGCTTGTTTTAAGGCTCCGTGTCTAAATACAGGCTTTGTTCATTTCTCTGTGGACTTTGATGATTTCCCAGTATTAATATAGAACCTGGATCTGCTTTATAATCAAAACAGACTCACTTTATACAATATGGAAGCTTTAAAAAAAGGTTTGACAGCTGTGTCATAATCAAGACAAAGCATTTCCAGTTTTTGTCTTTGGTGAATGCGATGCATCTCTGTCATAAGGAGACATTATTATTCTATCTGTAAATAGTTTCTCATTTTTAAGAGATGCACTTTATCACAATAAACGATCTATTATATAAAAGTGATAATTCATGAACAAGTCAGAGAAAAAGTTTCTACACTGTTGTGTTCAGTGGAACGGTTCAAATGTTGTTGGATATCTCACTTTGTGATGAAAGACTATTTCTACAGGCAAATCTTTGAGTTATTGTTTTGTTTACCTTAATTACAACACAAAAACTGCCATTTAGGAGGAACATTTTCTAAAAATGCCCCACAGTGCCATGAGATAGGACTATATCTTTGTTTGAGACTCTTGTAAATTGCAGTGCAGCAGCGTTTCTTGATGCACATCAGATGTTCATAGGAAGCTCATAAAAGCTTTGCGAAGCTGAATCAGTAATGATTATGGCCTTATAAATTCCACACAGATTTTCTCCACAGCAGCAATGCTGGGAACACTTACACTTCGCTGAGCATGGCTGCAAAAGTGATGATGCATTACAAAGGAAGTCAACACAACTCAATATTTTATTTAAAGTATGAAGGAAATTAGTTCTATCACGCCAACAATCTGGACTGGAATTTAAACTTTTTTTTAAATACTTTTCATACATTTTTCTCAGGATTGTTGTTTATGATAAACAACTCACAATAGAAAATAAGCCTTGAACAATGAATCACAGCTGTTGATTGTTATTTAAATGCTATATGTCTGCAGTGTGGTTTCCCGTCATACCATAATGTGAGATGTACTTTGTTGTTTTTGCTGATGACACCTCCAGCTCGAGCAGAACTGCTCTCCAGAGGGCTGAAGCAGTTACACCCTATGTGTTTTAAAGCTCTGTATGATTTGCTCCCTCGATGCATTTTGGGTCAGCAATTGTACGAATTATGCACATCTGTGTTGATTTGTGTTCCCGTGTCTTACAAATGGCTTCTGTGTTTTCTGCAGTGCATCAAGTTGCATCAGTATCAGTGGATCCCTGATTTTCTTTAAAAAAAAATTTAGTTTGTTTTTTGCTAGATCTTATGTGACTGTCTGTGCTGCGCTGGTGTGTGTGTGTGTGTGTGTGTGTGTGTGTTCGTGTGTATATACATGTGTGTATGAGAGAGACAGTGAGAGCTAAGTTTGTCTTGAATTCTATCTTTGTGAAGACCAACTTCAGACCCTCAGACTGATCACAGCCTTGGAACGTGAGGACATTTTTTAATGCTGAACATATATTAGCTTTAAATATAACATGACATACAAAAAAGTACAACAATGTCATGCTATGTGTCCTTATTTAAGAGCATTTAAGGAATCACTGACTCAAAATACAGAGTTGCTGCTGCAAGGAAGTCCTGCAGAAACATTTCCATGGGCTCATAAATAGCATTTGTGATTAATTCTGGGTGGGAGCAAAGCATCTCTCCACAGCATCATTTTGTTAGTATGAAGTGCAACCAACAACCACACTGTGTCTCCGCCCTTTTTCATCCATTTTTATGCTTGAATTACTGTTGTATCCCATGGCTGTTTACCGGAGGAAAAAAGGATAACCTGTTTTCTAATGCAGATGCAAGTGTGCATGATGATTTTAACTGAAAACAGACACCACACTCCCAATAAAAATAATTGTCTGTAGCCATTTCATTTCATGGCCATAACACATTATTTTTTACCCATACAGGCCTGCAAGTTTTCAGATCAAGATAGAGATCACGCCGAGCCAGACTTCTCCCACAGTCATTCTGTCTTCATCTCCAATTCATTCTCCGTATTACACCATGTTTATTTTTTTCCAGGCATTATTTGACATTAATTTCCACTGCAGCACATTTTACATTAGCATTACCGACCAGTGTGAGTGGACCAATTACCTGATCAGTGGCAGATGGCAGACAGATGGATCCATTCCCCAGGAATTGTTTGACAGTGTCACTGCTTCATGTTTCTGTTTGTACTTTATGATAACAAGAGAACGAGAGTTGTTTTTGACACCTAAATTGAAGTGATCCAATCTACAGCCTATTTAGTGGAAGCGTTCATATTAAGTGATGAATGGAAATGGTTTCCCCAGGGTAATTTTTTGAATGTCAGTTCAATATATGAATATGAATGTACAAGCTCTGACTTGGTGTTTGGAGCAAATGCAGTTTGCTGACATTGTTTACATGAATCCACAGAATCCTGATGGCCTAATATCCTCCGAATTCACAATAAATTGAAAGAATGAAAATAAGTGTCCACAGCGAATGCCAGAGCTGCCTTTGACTTTGCACCATATTGTTAGTTGTGACCCCTTATATCAGAACTGATTACACCGTGATTGGACAGTGTAATTGGAAATTATACTGTTAAAGTCTTATTTACTGAGGGAACACTCATACTTAGTATTATATTCATAATGTGAAAAGCCGGTCTCAGCTGTGGAAAATGATAGTTGAATATTAGTTTTTGTGGTAAAGGTGTAGCTGTGTCGCGTTGTGCAGAGAAGACACACTCACACTGCAACTGTCTCTGAGCTGTTTATTCACAGATTCTACCCGCAAGAAGTTTCTCTTTCCCTCAGCACCTTTTCTCCTCCCAAGAAAAAGTTCAGAAACAATAGCATGCACAATAGAATCACAAAAAGAATAAATTAAATACAAAATATATAAACAACATACAACCGTAACAAAGAGCTGCATAAACCCAAATACCTGCAACTGGGAAAACGTAGGATTTCACAGGGCTGCTCTCAGTGCCTGTGTAACGTCATGAGTAAAGCCACTAAATGTTCAATGCTAGCAAACACAGTCTCAACAGTGCACTGAGAGCATGACAAGCTACACTACACTACAGCCCCCCCACCCACCATCCCACCCCCCACCCCCCAAATTAGCACCTGGAAAAGAAAACACTTTCTACCTTTTTTTCCCACTCCTACATTAACTATGGCCAGTTCCAATGCATCACACACATTTCGGGAAGAAGCCTGTGCGTGTGTGAGACAAGGTTCTGTCAAGGATTTTCTTTGTAGGAAGATGAATCACTTCACCGTCACCAAGTGGGAGGAAGCCCTTGCATACTCATTCTTCCCCGAGTGGATTTACTTCATGGATAGCTGTGTTCAAACTTCGACATATAGTGTGTCGAGTGGCGAGAGCAATAGGGAGACACACTCGACTAAACTGCTGCTCAGTGATCTAGTGACATGAACTTACCTGTGTGACCGTCTTCAATCTAAATTCCTTTTTGATCTTTAAAGTGTCACATAATGACGACAGTGCTCAGTAAAGGATATCATTGCTGAGGTAGGCAGATCATTATTTTGGTCTCAGTTTCTGGTTTTATTTGAGACCATTTGAAAAGTCGACCACAAGATATCTACATTGTTTTAACTCTAAAAATGGACAATAGATATGTACATGAACAGCTCCATCATTAACATATAATTTATTTGGATATGTTTAATGGTAACCGTTCTTAGTCTGTGTGGAATCTATATAGTTGAAGAAACTAAGTGTTCATCATTCATGTTCATCTTCATTTGAAATTCAACCATAATTTCCATGATTACTTGCCATCAAACACGGGAGATGCTCTGTCTGTTTGTTCTCTTGCAGACACAAACCAGAAGAACTTGAAGGACAAACTCCTTCGTGTATTTGTGTATAAATAATGAAGCATATTTACTGTGCATTGCCGTTACCTTTGTTGATGTAAAATGAGTCTCCAGTTGGCTGCACAGTCTTCACTGGAGGACAGAATCACAAATAATACAACAGGTTGTCTCTTTAAAGGAGGGGGGGGGGGGATCAGGACCCCTGAAGAAAAGTCCTAAGAAAAATCTAAGGGGAGTCACAAGATGATAATGGGATGAGATAGACACAAAGGATTTCTCTTTTCTCTTTATATTCTTTTTTTTCTATCTATCCTGGAGTGTAAAAACTCTGCAAATCAAACAATATGAGAAGGAAATGTCACTCTGTGGTTGACCTGCTCACAGCTCATGACCACGCAGACCTGTGAGGACGGCTTGAAACTGACTACTGCTTCATTTCAAAAGATCAGAGGACAATAAAAAGTCGGGAACCTCTTCCCCCTTGTTCATCCCTACTGACTCCATCAAGCCTCTTAGCTCTTTAGTCCACATGAAAGCTGGCCATCATGTCAGCTTTGTTCTTCCTTTCTTCCTTCGGTTACTTTGTTCCACTTGCCATAGTGTAATCTGGTCTGTAGCCATCTGACACAAATGGCACAGATGGGGAAGTGCAGGATTTTTTTCAGCAGTTCATACAGTGTCATGGGATTAAAGATGGTGGAGATTGCTCACTGGAGGACTGTGGCTTATCTAGTTGACATGCTCACAGGCCGTGAGAGTGTCAAAGCAGTTTCTGAGGTCAATATTGGTGCTGCTCTTCTTTTTCTGCACCAGACTCAATGGGTAATAAAGTTTAGGTTGGCATGGAGCAGCCCCACCTCACAGCTGCTGCACTATGTCTAACAGACACAGGCCTAGTGAAGCACCATACTGCAACCAACCAGGACACAAGTTGATCTTAGTGAAAATATAATAATATAATATAATATAAGAATCTGGCTCTGAAATTCAGAAATGGGATGTTTTACAAGTTAGGATTGCTGATACATGATGTCTTCACGGTGGGAAGTGGGGGCTGCAGAGGGAAACTGGCACTGTGCCCTGAGTGAAACGGCAGCCAAACAGGGACGAGGACAGACAGAGAGGGGTTAGGGTTATCAATGGGAAGGTTGGGGGTCAGAGATTGAGACAGAGACGGTAAAAGAATATCTGCTGTGTAGCAAAGGCTGAGTCAGCCTGGACCAACACTGGTGCAGGTGCATGAGACGCTTCTGTTTGAGGCACACACAGTTAAAAAAGAAAAATTCACAAAGAGTTCTTCAACTTTACACATGGCCAGAAAACTGTGAGATTCCTCTTCCTATTGTACAGCAACAGTTTTCTGAAAGGCAGCGATGCAAGTCAAGTAAAGGCACAGAGTGAAAGAATAAATCTGTGGAAGGCTGACTGAGAGAATCTCTCCCTGATGAAGTGCAAGTCTCAGCGACTGTGTTAACATGCAGTGAAATAATATCTGAACAAGAATAATTTACTCTTACTTAAGTAACCCCACATTAATATTTCACCCAGACAAGAATGACAACACTATACCCCCACTCTCACAGAAACTTCAAAGTGAGAGCTGTTTTCTTCCACATATTAATGCTTAATCCAATTCAACTCTTCACTACTTTCCACTCAGTCGGGGTGGGATAATACAAATTCAGCTTGCATGGAAATGTCATCACTATCTCAGAGGCTGTCGTGGAGTTGAGAGAGACTTGATTTAGTCATTTTGCATTTTAAAAAGTGATTTAAGGGTGGCATCATTAAAACTAAATAGTTCCAGAGACATCAGAAAAAAGGTTTTCCTTTTATGAGCCACTCCAAACAAAAGACAAGGAGGATCTGGGGACCCATTCTAATGAAACTAATGCAGCAGATTGGCAGAGGGAGTGGGAGGGCGCTGTGGTGGAAAGCCAGAATGTGTGACTGCCAGCATCAGTGCATTGTGCTCATAAGATGTTATTATTCTTATTTGCCTATATAAAAAATGTTGGGTACTAAGCATGAAGAATTAAGATATCACAAGGATTTAACACCCGGCTGAAAGGCGGCGTTTCACTGTCCTCCATAGTTAAAGGACCCATAGTGTATAAAGTGAGATTTCCATGTGTAGTTTAATTATAGATCAGGTCTAGGTTCTATATTAATACTGTGAAAGTATCAAAGCCTCAGTCCACAGAGAAATGCACACAGCCTGTATTCAGAAACTGAGCCTTAAAACCAGCCATCAGGACTTCTGTAACTTTGTGATGTCACAACAAAGCAATCACAGCTCTCACCCACGCCCCGAGCCCCGCCCACCTGGACCCAGCACCCGACCGTGCAGAACTTGGTTTCTGTGAGTGTTTTACCTGAAATCTGCTATATTTTTATTTGATAACTCAGAAAATAGTCAGCCAATCAGAAGCAGAGGCTGAGAGCCTCCTCTCTTCTGATTGGCTCATCGAACTGTTGTTACTAGAGCTCCAGAGAGAAGCCTGAGAGAGGAGATGTAAAACTACATTGAGACGGTTATTTGGTTCTTAAAACCACAAATATATCTTCTTATATCAAAACTTTAAATAAAACGCAGGAGGAGTGTAAAATATGGCACCTTTAAAAGTTTTAAGTCTCCATGACACCTTTAACCATGCCCACCAGGGAAGTCACAGTGCCCTGAGTACACCTGCTCATCTCTGCAGTTTGTGTGAAAAGCAAAATTGCAGATAACTTTAGCGACATGTAGTGAGCTAGCATTTGACTCACCTTTATTTTAAGTCTGCTCCTCTGTAGCTCTTCCTGAGTTTGACTCAGAGGTTCCATCAGTTTTGAATCCCATTTGAATCAAACCCAGGAAGAGCTGCAGAGGAGTCGATTCAGGAGGTGACAGCTTAAAACATGAGTCAGAGGCCTGGTGTGCTGGTATGATGTAAACTGGTTGGGGAAGGAGGAAGCTATGAGATCAAAAAACTGACACAGCCACATCAACAAACAATACAATTAGAGATCCCCAGAGCGTCCTGTATCAGCAGGGGCTTATCACTTCCTGCATCCCTGCAGAGTCGATGTCCTGAAATACAGTATTTCAATAACGTGACATCATTATAGAGCTAACAGAATCATCCTTCTCTTCTGTGGTGCATGCAGTTATTAAAAAGCCAGTCAGAATCTGCAGATGAAGGTACTGTGGTGACAGCTCAGGAAAAAGAACAAATTGCATGCAGATGTTTAATATCCTCTGCCATTCAAAATGAATGAGGACGCTGTTATTTTGATGAAACACAATTAAATGTGTCCATTCTGAGTGCACATCAATCCAAACAGCTGCAGTTGTGAAATGAAATGTTGTATTGTTGAAAACACATGACTGTTGGTACCAAATTGGAGCTAGCCACAGAAAAAGTGAAAAAAACCATGGAAAACTGGGGTTGGAAACACATCTACACTTACTTCCTCATTGAAAAATGCTTGATCAGGCCTTGTGCCTCCGCCCACTACCATCACCTCCACCTGCTCCCT
Organism: Seriola aureovittata; assembly: GCF_021018895.1. Lineage (NCBI taxonomy): Eukaryota > Metazoa > Chordata > Actinopteri > Carangiformes > Carangidae > Seriola > Seriola aureovittata. Next base: position 23,809,105 of record NC_079377.1, read on the forward strand.
CCAGGCGGACAGGTGAAAGAGCAGAGAGCATCAAGATGGTTAGAGGAGGAAACATCAGAGAGACTCAGTCAGACCCAGACTCACTCCAGAACGGTTAGCGTAGTTAGCATCTTTTACTTGTTTATGTTGTTTGTAAGTTTCATGCTAACGCTAACACTAACACTAACGCTAACACTAACGCTAACACTAACGCTAACGCAAACTGGCTCTCTGCACTGACAAGGTTTTGGGTAGTAAGTAGGTTATAGTGTTGGGTTATTTTGAGAAGTTTCTATGGTCACTGCAACTGTTTGAAACTTCATTTCGAAAGACGTCACTAAACATATTTTGTTGCTCTGGTTAAAAGGACTTGTTTACTAAAACCTGCCTGCTGTCTCTGTGAAATCACCGTAGGTACTCTCACCTGCAAAGGGTTCAGATGGCTCGGTTTCACTCCTCCGCCAGTACTGAAACACATCAACAAAGGTGACTTAAAGGAGAAATGTGTGCAAGGTTAATACAAAGGAGATGGATTTGATGTAGTGGAAGAGGTTTCCATTTAATTTGCTGATAGTATGAATGCATTCTAACCCTCCTCGTCTCTATTCGGTTCTTATGATAGGTGCAAAGGAACCGGGGAAAAAAATCACAATGCCAATATTGACTCGTGCATATCCACAATTTTATGTCTCTTTGTTTTTGTCCTCTGGGACACCTTACAGCAGGAATGAGAACGATGGAGAGAAGAGAAGAAGGATAAGACTCAGTCAGTGAGCACTGCCCGCTCTCCTCTGGGGGGGGGGGGCATTCAGTACCACAAACATTCAGGCAGATCAATTTGACGAGGAGACTGGAAAACAGTAGAGAAAGCCACGTAGTCCCATGTAGAACACACACACACACGCACGCACGCACGCACACACGCACGCACGCACACACACACACACACACACCTCCTTCTGCCCACTTATTCTCCCTTTGCACATTAACAAGTACACAGAGACAAAAACAAAACTGAACTTTAAGATAGAACAAGAATAGTTGTGTTCCTACCAATATAATGAGGGCAGAAATGCGCAAGCACACATGCACGTGAGTCTGCAGTACGTGTGCACATGCAGGCATATATTTGATAAAGACATTCACCGGAAGACGGTCCCTTCCAGTATATGAAAGGAAAAAGCAGTGCTGAGCCATGTTTTTGATAGACACAGAACCAGCAGATACAAGCTTGTCAGTGGGGATCCTTCAAATGTATTTCAGGTATTCTAGTAGAAATCTGCAGGTCTACATATTGGGCACTTTTTCTGTGTTGCCAATATGATGCCACCTTGCTTTTCTCCCATCACACACATTTCTTCAATACATTTCTTTCCTCTTTACACTTGAGCTTCTTAGATTTATCAGTCAATAACCAAAACAGCTCGTGTGTGCTGAACATTAAATTGCTGAATTTCGTGAAGACCCATTTAAAAAAAAAAAAAAAAAAAATTTCTCTCTTCTGCACTTCTTCACTTGGCTCCTCCAATCTATCAATTAATGTCACGGTATCCTTCAAAGGCATAGGCAGTATGTAGCAGTCACAACCCGTCAGTCCTACCAAGCGTTCACTCAAACTGAATTCAGTTTTATTCAACTGTATCATATAAAGGTGTAGCACAGAACTAATTCCCAGAATTCTTTTCATTCAGACTTGGTTCTTTGGATGATCCTCTTGTTCTTTTTCCTTTCATCCAGCTCTTCACCTCTGCATTCAGTGTGCAGGTTATTTAAACAATGTGATTTCTCCTTGGGTTTTTGAAAAAAAAAAATCTGACCTCAAACTAGCACAGACAAACAGTGACGGATGAAATGATTTTCTCACGAATAAATGTTGCACTTGAACACACCACAAAGACAACACGCTCGATCATTTCTGCATCTGTGCAACATGAAATAATTAATAGTCACACATAGATTGTTTATATGTGATTCTTTAATATGAAATTAAACTTTGATAATGAAGTGCAGAGTTTATTGTTGCAGTCCCATGACCTTTTTGCTCGTGGAAAAAAGATAAAAAAATAATAGGTGGTCCATGCATTAAATAGAGGATTTAATGATTTGATTTGTTTGGTTAAACAGCCAGCCACAAAATCTACAGACGATGATCAACTACAAGATAATAAATGCCAGCCAATGAACAACTCCTGGCTTTTTGTTTTAGCCTTTATTCACCACTCTTACATTCTGTTCCTGCCTCTATTTCAATACTGCAGGGTTCCCACACCTTTTTAAACGTCAGATTCAAGGACTTTTCAAGGACTGTCCAGGACCTTCAGTTTCAATTCTTTTGCACAAAATATATAAATTCAAGCACTTTCAATGATGTTTATTTTTAACAACTTTCAAGGCATTGATTTATTTTCTCAATATCACAAACTTTAAAGGCTTTCAAAGACCCATGGGAACTGTTTAACACCCTCCATTTCTCATCCTGTATTCCCAGCACCTGTCTTGTTCTGCGGCGTGTTGCTCTGCTCACTGAGTCAGGATTCACCTCGTGTTCTGCATGAGACTGACAGCTGACTGACAGTCCACAGCTCGTCCCAGGGAGTTACAAATTTAGCAAACATGCTGTAACACGAAGAAATGCAAAACAAATACCAAACCGAATGCACAGGCATACTCCGGACAGATTCAATGACACAGTTGTGCACATTAGGTTTGCAGAGAAAATATGCAGATGGAAATATACATAGAAATAAATGAAACAATGTGTCCAGATGGCAAACCGATATATTATCCAATATTGTCAGTGGAGGGGTGAGAATGCAGTAAGATGACTGTAATAACATAGAATTGTACCCAGCTGACATTAATCTACAACCCATAGCTGTGAGCCAGTTGACAAACAAAACACCACCTCTGAAAATCGCATCATTTTGGAGGAGATGTGTTTCTCCAGGCAAATCTTTTCCTTTGTAATATTTATTGTAGGTAGCATCATAAGCCTTATGCACAGCAGTTTCATAACATCAATGACAAAAGAGGCAATTTTGTAATTTTCGAGCATCATTGGTTAATATTTGCCCCACTGATCTAGTGTCAGAGCTGAAAACCACATTCCCAACAACTTAATGTGAAAGCTGGTATTCTGTCAGGTCCTTGTACGCCTGCTTCCATGTTTAGATGTTAATCCCACTTAATGAAAATTGAATCTCCCCATGTCTCTTGACTCGCTGCAGCCGTCAGCGAAGGGAAGTACAAATCGAAGGTCTGACAGAGCAGAGAAATGTTAGAAACAGGGCGTAACAATGACTTGGCCTTTTACAGTCAGTCATGGTGCCTCATGTCATTATCTGGCACCAGCTGCCAGTAGACTTGTGACCTTTGACCGCTCTGCTGTCCACCATGACAGAATTCTTCAGGGATGAGATTGACCTCTGGTCAACTGACATGTCAAGAAGCTCTATAAGTAATGAAGGCCTTGTGTGTGTGTGTGTGTGTGTGTGTTTGTGTGTTTGTGTGTGTGTGTGTGTGTGTGTGTGTTTTCATTTTTTTCTGTAGTTTCAGAGGGTATGGTCATGTAGTGCTTGTCTGTCATCACGTCCCCACTTGCTCAGCTAACCAACGTCATCTGTGAGTTTACTTTCTCCTGCGGGTTCAAGTTTTGCTTCAAACACAAATGTGCTTCAGCTGAGGTCTACCAGTCAGGGCTTTCCTGAGGACACAACTTTAAGAACAAATCAAACAATACACCACTGTGCAGACCTGAAACTCCAGCACATACAAAGGTTAAATGTCTCTTAGGTAAATGCCACAAGAACGGCTGCAGGGGAGTGCCTCTTCTTCTTCTTTGCCACATGGCCACCATCCACTACAGAATGATATTTATGTGTGCACATCCCTTCCTATATTTGGACCAGATACAGATCCACAAAAAAGGCAACATTTGGACCATGCCGGGTCTTATCTCCTTTCCTTTGTTTAAATATTGCACAATTCATACTCAGTATAAAACCTGTTGTTATGTTGGTTTGCAGTGCCCTCAAACAACAGGCTGCCTTCAACACTGTCTATGAAAGATTGGTTAGAGAGTATTAGCTATGTTTGAGGTGTCCTAATATTAAAACAGATACCTGCTACCCCCAAAAAAGCACTAGTGCCATAGCATTAAGTCTCCTAAACGGTGGTGATTCTAGACTCTGCGGTCCCCAGGCAAAGAAGGCTCACATGCACACACATCAGTAGATGCTAAATTTTACAGATGTTCCCTGAATGCCTCACCAGGAAGCAATAGGTAGACACTAGCTACAGCACGCATCATGAGGGTCCCGCTTGCACTGTATAGAGTCTTTATGGGAGGTTTAAGGGGGTTTATAGTTGTCATTGCAAAATGTGCCAATCAGGGGAGCCTCTTTTCCGCTTGGGGGCCCCAAGCATTTGGTTTGCCTCTCCTGACGACGCACCTCTGCTCTTAATTTTTCCTTAGCTCTTTATGTTCTTAGATGTGCAACCCTGATGTCAAAAAGCATTAGGTTTATGTTCAGTGGTATTATTGTTTTATTATCCAACATTTTTTAAATGACCTTATTCTAAAATGTCTGTGATTGTTGTAACCCACATTAAAAAAACTGATATAAATAAATATAAAAGCCATTAAAATGCATAAACAAATCATTAAAATGCCTAAATACTTCATCATTAAAATGAACAAATAAGTGGTTAAAATCTATAAATATGTTTTAAATGGTTAAAATGTGTACATTTCCTTGATTGAGAGTCAATTAAAAAACATAGCCCTTTATAGCCCTTTAATGGGAACAATTAAAAGTCTGCCTACAAAAAAAGAAATAAATAACGGTGGTGACGCTTCCCCTTTAAGAGCCTCCATGCACCTTGGTACGGCAGCCTAAGTGGAGCCGACAGCAGAGGGCGAAGCAGGAGAGAAGCAGGAGAGAAGCAGAGGAAATACTTTCTAAAAGTTGATGTAGAAGATGTGAAACAATACTTACCTAGTCGGTAATCCATGAGGACCTTGTCTTTATGAACCACAACGAAATTGGTTAGTTTTTAGTCCTTTCATTAAAACTTTGCTTGTGATGCACTTTTGCCTATAATGTTTAAACTTGCCAGCTATTTGCTAAAATAAATGTGTGTAGAAGGTCATAAACATTACATACTCCTTAGCGCTTGATATTTTAGGTTTATTAAGGAGATGTTGAGTTTTTGTTATGTGAAACACAAGGAGTGAAGGTAATGTTGCAGCTTCGGCGCCATTTTCAGTCTGTGTAAACAACTTAGCATTAACGTTAAGCCGCCATATTGGTCCTGGCTGAACAGCGTAGCAGTAATATTAAGACTCCCAGCAAATGTAGAACTTTATTGAGTTGATTTATAATGACAGAGTAATTTATTTTCTTCGTGACTTGTCATACAGGTCAGGGTTTTTTGGTGTACCTGTTTGAAGTTGGATTCAAAGTGAGGATCTTTCCATGCTGTTCGTGTGGGGCCTCACACACACACACACACACACACACACACACACACACAACTGGGAGACAAGATGGCGAGCCAAACGCATGGACCACGTTTCTGGAGACCCTGCTTCATCGTGCCAGTGAGAAGGATCCGCTGCACACGGATGGACTGTTGGTAAACTCACTGCCAGAACGGTAGGAGTATCTTAACTCTTTATTTATTTGAACAGAACTGGATTTTGAACTTAATTTGAGTTGAACTATAACTGGAACTGAACTTGAACTCGAGTTTGAAAATAACTTGATCAGAGTTTGAACTGATTTGAAGTTTTATATATTGTACTTTATCTGTCAAGGTTATGATTTAAATTGTACAATGCGTATAATATTTCACTTTGCTTGAATTTTGAATTTTTTTTTATATTCATCTCTTACCTACGAATGAAAAAAATAAATAAACAAAAACAAAATAGGGACAACCTATTAACCTAAAATAGGATAGTTAATTAAAGACCGGTCTAACCTAAACCAACTTAAAGTGACCACCCCGCCTGGACGGATAATCAAACTACACTTTTCCAAACTTAGTTTTAAGTGTCTAAAAGAGGAATAAGTGACTGTTACTTACCTTCTGTGAATTTTACTTACCTTTTGGGTACCTGCTGGGTTATTAATATCTGTTGATTGATTGTTATATGGTTTTGTCTTGTGAATGTTCAGTAAAGTTCTGGCTTTTGCATTTAAATCATCTGGTCTACGGTCTATTTTTATACTGCTACCCCTACTCCATTCAAGCTTAGAACTGGTCCAGTAGCTTTATTGTTGTATTGGTTGATGATAAAAGTGCTACACTGTGGTTACAGAAAGACCATGATTATGGCAAGTAATCTTTGGTGAGAGGGGGCAATTATGGACTTGGTTAGTGTTGGAGAAAGCTTTTAGTTAACTTTATAAATAAAAATAAAAACGAACAGTAATTCCAGGTCTGTGATTCGGCACACAAAGGTGTTTCATGCCCGTCCACCGCTCCAACCTCCACTACTTTCCAATTTGTTACATGAAGGGCACATTTCCTCTTAGATCGGCACTGACATTGGCACTGGACCTGGGGGATAATGGGCAGATGAGGAACACACATTTAGGATGTAGGGTACAATTCCATTATGTTTTTTTGGTACTAGGATTTCAGTGGAACTACAGCTGTATTTCTAAAGAATGTCAGCGTGTCTTCTGGCATCCTGTCATAAGTGCGATTTCCTGTCTTTCCTTTAAGGGTTTTTTTTTTCTCTTTGTATACGACTCTGATCTGCTGTTGCTTCTCCCTGACCTTCTTCTTCTTTCCTCCGCTGTCAGATGAAAAGTGAAAAACACAACGTTCAGACCAGAGAATATTTTTTTTTTTTACAGTCAATCCGCATCATTTATTGTCTTGAATAGGTCACTCATCATCCGAAAGTACACACAACCTGAGGGGTTAGAGGAGCATGTCTTGAATTTAGAGTCATGTCACGAGCCTCAAACACTTTTTTCCTGCACAATCCATTAAAAGCAAATAATACACACAGATGAATAAGACAACTCCACCTTAGAACATGTTTAAATCTCATCAGGATTTTGCCTTTGCTTTGGCTTTCCTCCACTGAATATTCTTCTCATCCTTCTTTGTGGATGAATAAAAAAAAAAAATCCTGAAGTACATCCACTGCTAGCCCCTTTTTTAAAAGGAGGATGGGATATTATCAGGTATTAGAGGCTTATAAAGGACAGGTAGACTGTCATCTTCCTGAGCTGTAGGAGGATTTGTTGATAACCTTTACCCTGAGGACTTCCAAATGCGCTGATATCGCTGCCGAAGAAATAGGGACTTGCTTTATCTGGCCCACAGCTACACTCACTCTTCTCAGACATTTCAGTTTTTCAATCACAGCTTATGTGAGAATGGATTCAAAGCCTGCCCCTGACCCAAAAGAACAGGTTTCGGTGTTGACGTCAGTGTGAGCGTGAGGAGACAGAGAGAGGCCGAGCCTTTTGAAATACTCCTCTGGCTTCCTCCTATGATACATGTACCGGATATAGCTGGTGGGAATATACAGCAGAGACTGTTTATACATACAAGCACACATGTACAGTATACTGTCTGGAATCACAATGATCAGTGAGCGCTGGGTCCACAGGTGTTTGAAATCCCATGTGCAGCCAAATCACAGGTAGTTTGTAATTTTCCATTAACCCCACATAAATGACATGTTGTTCATGATGCCATGAGTGTGAAGTGAGGTTAAAATATATTTCTCTAAATAAAGATTCATGGGGGTTGGACTGTTTTGAATTGGATCCATGCCTCTGTTACCCAAATCTGATGTACAAAAACTAATAAAGATGCGTTATGAAAGTGACCTGGGGGTAATTACACCCATTTCAACGTGAACCAGAGGACAATAGAGCAATTAGCTCTGACCCAATTACACCAAACTGTTGTGAATGAGAGAGATAAATGATGAAGCTGTAAGAAGAGATAAAGATGATATAAAGCTCGACCTGCTGCTGGGCAACCTCCACCACCTGTCATCAGTAAATTACTACGTACCGTACCATGATGAGGAGTGAATCACATTATCAATTACATCATTCATTTAATATCACATTAGGAAATTTAATCATGCAATCTTCAGTGTTAAAGCATGGTCTTAGGAAACACCACATCTCACATATTTTACATGTCAATGCTTCTTCTTATGCTACAAAAACAAAAAAGTTGTGAAGTAGTATGTGGGATGATGGGAGTTGTTATTTTCACCACCTTTCGCATCAGCTTCTCTCAGTTTGGATTCCTTTAGTGTCAGTAGTTCAGGAAGTTGCCGAAACCAGTAAAAACACTGAATAAAGCAGTTTCACAGTAAGCCCCCTGAAAACCAGGAGCCATGGTCCATGAACTAACCGACGCTGTACGACCGACGCGAGACGTTGTGGAAGGGTTAGGACTCATAACTTGCGAACCAGACGTTCAGGAGGTTTTTATCGACAGCTGATAAATGCGCAGTGGCTTTGCTTTTGCTCAAGTCATCCTTGAACAAAGTCGATATGTTAATGGACAGAATATTTGTATTATGTGGAAAAGTGATACCAATGCATACCCTTTATACAGTATTTACACTGTGACTGCATATTTCTAAACACCCTGTTCCAAGTATTTGTCTACTGTCTACAGTACATGTTTTAACTCGGGGCCTAATCACATCCTTACATAGGATCTAAGGGGTCACCCGTGAGCTCAGTGGACCTAATCACCCTGTAAAAGCCTCAGCTGCCCTGTTTATATGGTACATTTCATGGCCCTTGGATCTTAACTGTGGTTTGACATTGGTAATAAAGTGTTCTGAGCTGCTACATCTCACAGTAGCAGCAGTTCTCTGAAACTTTCACTCTGAAAACACCTCTCTTTTGACAGGCGTTGCAGTCAGCTTTTTGTTCCACACGGCAACCTTGTCTGATTTTGTTGTCAGTCTAAGTCTGCTACACCACAGCTCCTCCCAGTATCTGCAGCAGATGCTTTCTGATGTGAGCCACAGCGCTCAAAGGTAATTTCATCTCTGTAACACAGTTTTCCAGTTCATCTTGAAAACAACTTATATGTGCTTATTTTGGAACAATTATTATACTTTCAGATTCAACCAAATTGCTAGGGAATAGATAGCGAGCAGATGATAGTATGGATGTAGCAGGTTGTAATTAGTGTGATAGGCGAATGAACACAAGTAGTTTGTTTTGAATGATTTCCATTAACTTACTTGTGAAGCCGCATTAGAAACATCCTTTCTGAGGAGGAGTTGCGGCGTAGGTAGAGGTCAGGCTTATTTAACAGGCTACAGGCCAGAAGTCACTAAAAGGCTCATGGTCCAGATCTAGACCCAAACGCCATCCCGTCTGGACCCCAGCATATAACTTATAAATGATTGAGAATTATTACATTTTGACGAAGCGTCTCTATTTGCAGCTTTTCTAGCCTTTGTGGCACTGGTCACGTGACGCTACTCATCCAAAGGACATGTTAAAGCTGTTCAGTTGTTGAGATGTGTTGAGATAGTTTATTTTTTATTTTGTCTAACTCGACCTCCTTGAATTTTAATTGTATGAAAAAGCTGCTAAGCTCTCATTTCCTGCCAGCACTGTGAATGCTGCTGTGCAGGTTTAAAAGGCTGGCTTTGTCATGTTTCCTTGCAAATGCATCACAAAGAATTAAACCACACACAAGAGTGAATGATGAATGAAAGGATGTTTTCTGCCTTTATTATCTTTACAGGTCAATGATAGCTATGTAGAAAAAACGTTATTGAATTCACTGTGCTGCCCACAGGCTGCTTGTTACTCAGTGCATGAGTGTATGCTGGGAACTAACTTTAAATGTCAATATGACAACCATACAATCCATCTCCTGCACAATATACTCTTTAGTGATGATCAGATCTTCAAGTGCTTAAAAGAAAGTGTATGAATTTCAACTGGATTATGTGAATTGCGAATACTCTATATCCTCACATGGAGGAAAAAAAAACAACCCTTACACCTATGGTGGCGAGTTTTCAAAACTGTTGTGGTTTTGCAAAACCCCAGGATGAGGACTTCGGTTCCTCCTGATTGCACTTCATTTCCCAAATACAACACAGCTGTGGTCCGGTCTGGCTGAGAAATGACCAAACCTCAGTTACCCTCGCTGCGTGCAATGGACTCACACGGACAGAGCTCAACAACATGCCCACAAAGACCGGTTCAGTATCGTCAGGACTTTCATAAACTGCCGTTTCAAAAAGTGAATAATATATCATACATAAAGGCATGTACGCATATATTAATGACAATGTACATACACAATCAAATGCATATTGTGAATATAAATTGTATGTATGCTTCCCCTTTTCCTTAATCAATCAATCAATCAATCAATCAATCAAGTAATCTGCACATTCTGTATCTATATCCAGATTTTAGTATCACTGCAATTTGTTTTTGTCTGATCTTATTTAAAAAGTACCTATCATAAAACAGTTTATTATCAATGTCCATCCATTCTCTCTCACACACACACACACACACACACACACACACACACACACACACACGGAACGGTGCAGCAGTGGGCCAGCGGGAGTCAGGCAGTTGAATGGAAATGACTTCACTGGGCCCTGCTGTTACCCAGGGTCCTTTGGGTCGCACCAGCATACCCTGCAGCAGCAGAGTTAATGGGATAGCAGCAGGACTGCTGATCAAGCACACTGGTGGCACACACACTACACACCGTCACACACACACATACATACAGCAGCAGCAGCATATTCAACTACACATTCACACAGACACACCTACACAGAAAAACCCATACAACCATCATCATTAAAGGGAGACAGACACACAAAAAGATGCACACACACACACTCTCTCACACACACACACACACACACACACACACCTCCCACAGGACCTTTCAGGACAGGTCTGCCTGACAAGCCTCTGCCGACTTTACTACCTACAGTAGTAACAGATTGACACTATTGAGGCGAAAATGAACACCCACAGCATCTTTCCGGAGTGCAGGGTCGTGAGGACAGATGAGTATATCACCGGGTTCTTCACGTGTGAATCTGTGATGACCTCAAACCAGACCTTACCTCCCCTCTGACAAACAAAATGAAGTTACTAAACTTGTGTCACGGAAAAACTCTTCAGCAGTTTGGCAGTAAGAACCGTGAAACTGAAACGTTCCTATCGCAACTAAAAATGAAAAAAGTAAAAGCCGCCTGTACTTGGAAGAAACTTGTGTTCTTTTTTTTTCTTTTTTTTGTGACTGTTTTTTGTGTTTTATCTGTTTTTGCTGCATGACTGAGCAATTATGAGTGAGCGAATCCTGCTTTATGTTAATGAAAAGTAAGTTCTAAAGCTTTTGAAATGTAAATGTCTATATGGTAGAGTGGATAACAAGGTTGCAGCTTTGTGAAGCACACATAGGATCAACACAAAGTATACACTCAACAACACGGACACATCGAGTTCCTGGTGAAAGTTTGTGCGATATGTGCGAAGATATATATATTTTTTTGCCATAAATGAAAGAACTAATCTTTGTCTGATGATGCAAATGTCTTTCTGCTGGAAGCTAGAAACGAGTGTTTTGAAACTCTCTGAGGAAAATAGATCTGTATTCCTGGTTAAAGAGGAAGTCAATGACTTTCAGTCTGAAAGTCGTGCTTTCAAAATCTTGCAACGACAAAGGCAACCCACGGTTTTGCAGAATCATTCAGTGTTGACATTGCCGTACAGTGATCGGATTTGGAATGAAATACTGTTGACAGCGACACCACATCATTTCTTCCGTCTTCTTTACTTTTTTTTAGTTCATCTTAAACACAATATGTACTTTGTATTATTGCAATTTCTATTTTTCTACTTCACTGTTCATTGTCTCAGCTTTCACAGTTCTTACTCACAACTTGCTGAAGACGCAAATTTAGTAACTTTATAACGTATGTCGACAATATAAGCACACATACTTAAACATACAGATTTGTATGGGCTAGACATATGTCAATATATGAACATTTCTAATTACTAGGTATTATATATCATGTTTGCATGTTTTATGTATATGATATTTGTAGCATATACTGTATATTTCATTGAAAATTCAACACGTACATATATTACATTTGCGTATGGGAAATGATATGAGAGACTGAGTGAAGTCATAAGAATTAATATTATAATAAACTCATAAAATTGCACCACTTAACAAATAACACAAATGTATATGGTAAATTTAAAATGTGTACATTTAGTAAGGTTTAGACTCTCAACCGGCATCAGAAACGTGTAGGAGAAAAGACAACATGGCCATTCTGGTCGATCGCAGCTCCTGCTGCTCCCACACGTTGCTCCCACATGTAGTTTTGTGAAGAGGCGGACGTCAACTATAGTGAAGCTACATCTGAATAGTCTCTGCAGCTATACATCACAGCCACACTGTCACTGTTGATGCAAGGTAGAGATGACATTCAGTAACTGCACATTGTGCTTAAAGTTTCCATAATGCGAGAAAGTCATCAGGAGCAGTTTGGTGTGTCGACGTTCAGACAGTGCGGCACGTCTGAAGCCACGTGCTACAGTGGAAATGAGCCGCTGTTTTTACTGTCTCTTCTTCTCCTCATACTTCAAAAGGTTGGGTGCACTTCCTGACAGAAGTGCTTCATTATTGTGCAGTGGCATGTGTACATGTTGGTGCTTATATATTTCTGGAACATTTGTACAGCTGCTTGAGTGTACTGTATCAGTTCCCTGTCACCAGGGGCTTTCGTATTGATTGTTTTTGTGTAGTGGAATAAAACAGAAGCTTATGTGAAATAGAAGCTTCTGCGCTTTCTGTTTTTCATTTTTCTCTCTAGAGCTGGAGAAGCTCTGTGTTAATATTCTCCAGCAAAGTCTGTCTGTCACTCACATACTCTTTATCTCACTGCCTTTCTCTAGTGTTTTGTGTCTGCTGACATATTATAGAGTATGTGAATATACTCTTTGCTGAGTAGATGTGTGATGATATGATATCTTATGTTTTGATTATTTTTATTTTCATTTTTCAGTTGTTTCTCTCTACTTTTGTCCTTTATCGCAGACAGTGTGTCTGATGTAACAAGGCCTTTTTTTTTTTTTTTATATCTCTGAGTTGCTCCTTAAGTGTATTTTGAAATTCCAATTTTCTCTCTTTTTGTCTTAGCGTTAGAGTTTTTTCAATTCCCTGCCTGAAAAGCTTAGGATGGTAAAATCAGTTTAATCTTTTGAATCACATCTTAACCTCCTAGGACTTGGCGTCCACATATGTGGACCTCACATTTTTGGGTTCTCTAGACCACAATACTAACTTTTTCTCAACAAGGGCCTGGTGACCACATATGAGGATATTATACTGCCACTCAGTAATCGAAATTTAAAACTAATGTCCTCATATGTGGACATCATTTTTCTCAGGTCCCAATCAGCCTATATAGCACAGAATAGAGCTCGGGTCTTAGGAGGTTAAGGCTATTTTTACAGCGACTCTGAAAATGTGACTTTATTCATTCCACTTTCATAATTTTCCCCGCTTTTATTATTATTCATATACCCTCTTTCGCTTTCATGTCTGGGACTTGTGTTACTCATTGATCCGCACTTATAAAGATGTCTTCAAAATGACAGTATAGTGCAAGATAAGTGTGGTAATTGTAAAAACGTATGTACTGTATGTCTTTTGTGAATAGTTATGGTGCTGCAGTAAGAACTAAAAACCCTATCAGACCTTTTCATTTCTCACCTGTCCACAAGTTGCCATATATATATATATATATATATATATACACCAGCCTCTTTCCTACTCTGGCTAGCCATGTTGTCAGCATTGTGTTTTTTGCCATAGCTTGCCATCCATTCCTGCTTTACCTGCACCGACAACACCTGTTCATTGATCACAGTTTTTAGTTAAGTACCTTTTTGTTCAGACAGCTTTGTCTGAGTGTCTGTGTTTGAATCCTCTTTTCTGTTGCCAGGCACTTGGACTGTTACAGTTCTCAGAGCTGCCACTTCTATGATTAAGGTTAAGGTATATTTAAGGCAGCCTAACCCTAACCTGAACCGAGTATTCAAAAGAAGGACACCAACACTGGTTCTAGCAGGTGAGAGGAGAATAGTGGTTTCAAGTTAAATACATCCCAAGAGTTTAAGAGTTTATGCTACTTCTAAAAGAGAAAAGTTAATAAATAAAATACTTTTAATCTTTCAATTATAATAATTTGTTTCATCATAATTAATCTATTTAAGCTTTTATGTTCTGAAAGTGGAAAGTAAGATGTTGCAAACCCAATTCCGTCAAGATGGAATAAGGTTTTTTCTTAATCAATTAAAGGTCCTATTTTGTATAAAGTGAGATTTCCATGTATTTTTTGATTATAAAGCAGGTCTAGGTTCTACATGATGTCACCACTCTGTGCGCCAAGCCCCGCCCACTTATCCGCCCAATGACATTCTGATTGGCTGACTGACCTGTTGTTGACCACAAATATATCTTCTTATGGATCAACACTTCAAATAAAACACAGAAGAAGAATAAAATACGGGACCTTAATCATTTAGCCTATTAAAAAAATACCAATCACGATTTGAACCTGATTTCAAATTTCCAAGATATTCATCCATAGTGTTATAATTGTTCAAATGTTGAGTCATTTTCTGTTTGTCTTGATAAGTATCCTTCCTGTCTGCACCACATAACCTAAGAAGCTTTATGGCATTTTGGGGACCTGGACACCACTGGTTTTGTTAGAAAGATTAGAGCTGAATCTATGTGGAAAAATGGGAGAGTAAAGCATTTTTTGTGGTAATTGTCTCCTTCCCTGGGATCCCTACAGCTTTCACTGTTTTTTTATTTTTATTATTGAGATACCAACCTAAAGAGGACCACATATATTGCTTCTTTTTTTTTTTAATTGTTAATTCCTCCTTTTTAGTCAGCTGAATCTCTTCTTACTGCAGCGTCTGGTTTCTGGAGGTGGTAAATAAAAGCGCACTGCCTGCCAAGGTCAGTGCAGATTACCTTGGAACCGCAGCACAGTGGAAATGTTCTCAATGTGCTGTTGAAGACAATGATGTCAGACTCAGCTGCCTCCAGCACATCACCATCTTCTAATGAAAACCCAAAGGAGGTTACCTGGGTTCTTTTAATGTTTCTATATGGGAAGTATTTCACCTCTAAACTTGTGTTGCGTAAGCCCAGTGTTGTTTCTCACTCTAACTGCTTGGATTTCTGTCCTTTTTCATTCCTAAAAACTCTCTAAAGTATGGTATAATGTTATATTTGAGGCATAACAATGACAGGCTCATGGCCACTGTCAAACCTGCCACATTACAGCAGTTTACATAATTGGTTTGGTGCAGAAGTGTTCTCTCTCTCTCTCTCTTTCAGTGCTGCAAACATTCAAACTCAGCTGCAGATTTTAACTCATCCTGACATTTGGAACCATGCTGAACCGGGTGAAATACGAAATCAATTTAACAAAAAACAGCAGATGTGCAAAGCAAAATGAGAGAAATATAACAGTTGGCAGCTTCTATGGATATAACATGGTGGGTTTTCTGAATAGATACATCCACCTACAGTATCTCTGTGTGCACTGACAACCCAGTGCCACGGCAATTTGTGCAATATATTTAAACCACTTTCCCTAACCCTCAACCAAAGTGCTTTTGTTGCCTAAACCACAGATGTGACGCTGGACCATGTACATGAATCAATAGATACATTTTTGTGACTTTCACAAACTGTTGTGAGGGCGGTTTGGCGCTGAACAACCCAACCCCCAGTCCCCGCCGCCATTAACCACAGATAGAGACAAACAGTACGCAATCGGTTATCGTGCGTGGGTGAAGAGACGAAACTATTACTCCCTCTCTGCTCCCTCTCTTCTCACCTGCCGTCATTACTGCCCATATCACTTCACACATCCATGTCTGTCTGATTGTCCAGCCCTGCGTCAAGTCCCCGAGTCCCATTGGAAGAGATAGGGGATCGTATAATGGATTTACAAATGAACTCAGAAATGGAGGCCAGAACAGATTTGTGTCAAGTGTTGATGAAGCTGCTTCATGAAAGAAAGAAATTCAGGCTTTGGTCATTTTCCTTCTGCTTTGTAGCTTAAAAGGGCACGCCACTGATTTTTAATTAATTGATTTATATTTTCTTTTTTTTTAATTCGAGATCTTAGCCTCTGCTGCTTCTGTTTTTACCATTTCTATCAGTTTTGCTGAAAAATGAAGCCAACACAGAAGTGACAAAACTGCAGTTCCTCTAATGACCACTAGAGTCTGGCTGTAAAAGTGACTCAGTCCTCTTAGACACACACACATACATGTGTGTTGTTTAAAGAACAACCTACAACTTCAAAGTCAAATTATACCAAAATCATTTCGTGTTCTGTACAAAATAACACCTGATATTGATTGAACACAAATGTGAGTTGTTAATCACGACAAAAAATATTGAAAAGTGTTTTTATTCGTCCCAGCTCTCCCTCCAATAAAATACCATACTACTATAATTCCACATAACAGTACAGTTTAAGTTTTTTTGTGTTTAAATTTCAGGGGAACTTTGTATCTTTGCATTACTGTATTTACGTAAAGGTTATGAACAAGTGGTTGCTATAATGATGATATATGGCCTATATGTGGACAGTTTGGCTGAGCAACAACTTTTTGCATTAAAGACAAAGTGAAATTCACTTGACTGACTTTTGAGGACACACTCTGCACCAGAGAAGGTATATACTGTATACATCGCTTGAGTATGTATATAGAGCGTCAATTAATGTTACAAATCAAGCATGAATTCAGGAACACTCATCAAAGCGACACCTAATTAAGGTTTGCAAAACTGCACTTTAACTTGTAAAAACACAACGTGCATGGAGGAAAAGGCAAATCAAGCCAGCTGCAGTTGCACTATCTAGTGAGTGTTTTGGTTTGTGGAGACACAGCGGCTACGCAGAGCTGTCTCCCAGCTACGCTCCCACAGCAAAGAGCTTCGTGACAAATTGGGGAAACAGCTTGTGAATCACTAATTGCCACTTGATCAGCGGGAATTTTTGAATTAGTGCCTTAATCTGCCTTCGCACGTGTCCCATGTTCAAATGAGTCTGCCAGATCCCATGTACCCCCGCCTCTCTGACAGCGTGATACACAGGATATAATGTGACCCTGAGCAGTATGTAATGACATTAGTGGATGTGCAGAGGATATAGCACAGGTGGGGCCGACAGGTATGATTGAGGGGAGCGTGATGTGTTTTTCAGACCATGGCTGGATGTTGGAGGTTTAACAGTTGAATTGCTTTGTGGTAAACCTTCACAAGCCTCCGGTGTTCAGCCCGACAGTTTTTTAATATTTGGACAGGACGTCTTCTTTGTATTTGACTTTCTGACTTTTTCCGTATCTCACATGAATCTGTCATCGATAACAAACGCGTCACCAACAATAATGCTTACTTAACTTTTAATTAGCTGTACGGTTACATCGACTTACTACAAACAAAAGAAGTTTTTATTATAAAGCTACTTTCCCAAAATCTGATAGACAATGGTAAAAAAAAAACTATCAAGTAATATGTTTCAAGATTCAGTGGCAATCCCCACTACAATTTACAGATGTCCCCTAAACGCCTCACATGAAGAGAATCATTTGATGCTACAATGTAGAAATGTTTAAGGGGGTTTATTGTTGTTGTTGTATGAGGGGCCATCAGGGGCCCCTGTTCCCCTTTGGCGGCCCCGAGCAATTGCCTGGTTTGCCTCTCCCGCCGGTCCTGGAAGAATTTTTGGGTTTACTCAGCAAGAAAATGAATAGATCTAATTTTATCAGATACATTAAAAGCCTATTTATGTATTGATCAGTGTGACTATAAAGCATTAAGAAGAGGTAGCAGGAAAGCAAAGAGGCTATAACAATGAAAGATTAGGTCCATAGGTTCCTCTTTTACCTTATCTTCCTCCAGAATATGTTTCTGGCTGTGGGCTGAGGGCAGTCGTGGAGGACTTGGAGTCGTCTGTGTGTGTGTGTGTGTGTGTGTGTGTGTGTGTGTGTGTGTGTGTGTGTGTGCGCTCTTGTGTTTCTATTTTTGTAAAGATCAGTGAAAGCATCAGGACAGTATTAGCCAGTGAGGATTTTGCTGTTTCCCATTCATTCATTTTATTCTTTCATTCAAAACAAAAACACATAATCTATCTTTCTGATTGCATTTCCTCTAGAATATACATTTACAGTTGCGTTTTAGTTGTGTATAAACGTACCGCCTAGGAAACGGTGTTGGTTTAATACTTGATGTTACGGTTAAGTAAGGGTTATGTTTCATGACAGTCAAGATTAGGGTTAGGGAAGTGAGTGAGAGTGTGTACATATAGTAGATATAAGCAGATCTAATCTTTTGACATTGCAGCTCAGAGGTTATTAAACTGGTAAATATACTTACTCCATATTATACCACAGTGTCAGCAGTGAAATAACATTTTTCCAGCTCAAAAATCTTACACAATAATCATGTAAGCCATCTCCACTGGGATAAGTTATGTGTGTCTATCAGTTCTACTCATGCCTACTCTCAGGCTGTTCTATAGACTGTAACTAATTAGTCTGATTACAAGCTAATTTGAAATAACCCGCTGTAAAAATCCTGTTTCTTTTGTAGAGAAGACGTTAAGGTTATAAGCTCTTTTGAAGCCGGTTACACTAAATCAAATCTTTTCACTACATGGAAAATATCAGCATTCGGTGTTGTTGAATTACAGTATTGACACATCAGAGACGGAGAGAAAATAGTGTTTGCTGAAAGAGAATGAAAAGCCCTCAAACTGTAATTATTACAGAGATTACATGTGCACACATCTGCTGATACACGTCAGGTACAAGTCTGAAATGGGACCATGGAGAGAGACGGAAATAAATATATAAGCAGTAATACATTTATTTTATTACTTCAGACAGAACAGAATCATTCTAATGTAAACCTTGTACGAAAGACTATAATACAGTATTGTCAATGAAGCAGTTTGAGTTTGAGTCAAGGATTGAGCGATAAAGACGTTTTAGCACCGTGTGTGTGTGTGTGTGTGTGTGTGTGTGTGTGTGTTTGCATTCATGGTGGCTCATTTATACAGACACCTACCAGCACTTGACTCGCTCATGCAAAAACCCAGCTGAACTGCCATATCATCAATTAAGTCTACGCTGAGTCTCCGTCCCTGAACACACAGGCGGTAATAATATACATTAAGGATGGCCTGTCTGGAATGAGAGCATTAGCGTTCCCACCCCGCTTCGGTGGCATTAGCATTAGCATAGTTGGGAGGGCTCGGTTCCACGGAGCAGGCCCTGCACCAGGCAGATAAGGATTGTACAGACGGCACACAGCAAAGGTCTGCTCAGTCGTCCCTCCACACATGCTAATATATCCGCCTCCTCACATCCCGCTGACTCCTCACATCCAGCCGGCCCAGGGAGAGGGGTATTAAAAATATCTCTACTATTACAAGTAATATAAAACATGCACATGGGGGTACTTGCACATGCACAAACACATTTTTTAAAAATGTGTGGCTGGATATATACACACACACACACACACACTCATACACTCATACACACACACATACGCGCACACACACTCTCCCAGACACCATTACTCTACATAATGAGTATGAATCGATTGGAGGAAAAGGGGCAGCAGGAATCTGTCGTGATAGGGCTTATTACTACGTTTGATAGCCTGTCGGGGTCGCATACTTGTTACAGTTGTGACATCACGCCTCCATTACGTCGTCCGCTATCACGAGAAAGAAGTATGTTAATTGTTTGGCTTATCACCGGTCTTTTTTGGTTTGCTCTCTTTTTACTCATTTGTAATTGCAGACTTATTTTTACATGCGTCTGCAGTAGATGTAGCATTCAGTCTGAGAGAAAAAAACATAATGCAAAAGGTATGAAAAGAAGTACAGATTCTTCAAGAGCCATTACTAACTGGTGGACACATTTTGGCACCTGCCATTCACAACACCACATGCAAACGTGGGTGTTGTATAGATGATTCTATGTCACCGTCACCTCTCTGAAGGAACATTAGCAATAGATGTTTTTTCACAGCAGACATTTTGACTTATTGTGGGAGGAAAAGCAAAGGTGTAACTGATGATATTAACGATGGATTTGTTCTATTTGTGCCACTGCAAGTAAAAAGCAGCATACAACATCTACATATGGCGAATATGGCCATAATTAATGCTACTTATTACACCTGTGGTTGCAAGTCAAAATCTCTGCTGTGTTAAAGGTTTATTTTAAAAATCAACCCCATCACTGCAAGATTTCCACATTACGTGTTTTTTAATCTATTTTCCCCACAATACCTATTCACGGAAATTGAAGTATGATTAAAATGTATAAAACATGCAGTTGTGCAGATCAAGAACTTTGCCATTTGGGCCATCCTGACAGTCTCATCACTAGTTTTTTAGCTGCAGTGTGCAGGCTAAGCTAACAATAAATCAGCAGAGTCAGCGAGTGTGCAAGAGAGGTGTGCTGATCATGTATATCGTGACCTAAATTTTGCGGTTAAAAATAAATTATGCTGTCCTTTAAGCAAAGAAAAGGTCCTAAATTTTGTGTAGATACATTGTGCTGGTAAGGTTTTACTGATCCTGCAGCCATGTGCCTTCCGCCTAACCCCAGGCCGCCTTGTAAATTCATCTGAGCTTAGCCAATCAGAACAATTGCTGATGAGTAGTGGGTGGTTACTTCCAAGCAACAAAATCTGACGTGTGTCGACTGGTATGAAAAATGGTTCTCATGGTGTGATGGTGACAGTGTCACGGTAATGTGGATGCAAACGTGTATGTGCACGAGAACAGGTGGTTTTACATCTGCAGTACAACAAAACAAACATTAAAGACAAATTATCTGCCCACAAGCTCAATTATTATTTTTCAAGAGTTTCTTATAAATAAGAGATTGCCATAAAAAAAAAAATTTTTTTAGGTGGTCTGTGGTGATGATTTTCTAATTTGAAATTTACAGATTTTAACAGAGAGTGAAACTTCCCCCCATCAGGTATTGCTTAGAATCTAATTAGACAGCAGCAGGGGTAGAGCCAGTTAAACGAGCTCATTTAACTGTGCAAATGCAAATGCAGGCCCCTGTTTTGTCTCATGTGAATTTTAAAAACGTCGGCAGTAAAATTGAATTATTATTCAAAATGAGAACAGTATTGAATGTTTTTTTTTTTTTTATCTCAGCGGTCCAAGTGTAAGCAAAACACCTCAACTCATCCCACAAAGAATAACCTTATTTCAATTTAGCTTGAATTATGCAACTTCAAGCCTCAAGATCTCTTTTAGTGGTATGATATTTGTATACATCTTTCATATTTGGGAATAGAATTGGCTCCATCTAGATTTGTTATTTAATGTATGCATATGTAATTCATGCAAAAGAAAGTGTGAATGCACTTGTATGTTTAACTATGGATATTGGAGTGACAGAAGAAAAACCTCTAAAGCAGTCAAACTAAACAAAAAGTTAAGGGTCCCATATTTCATGCTTTTTACGCACTTTTCCGACATTTAATTTGACCTGTTGATCCATAAGAAGATATATTTGTGGTTTTAGGAAACAAAAACCATCTCAATATAATTTTACATCCCCCTCTCTCAGGCTTCTCTCCCGAGCTCTAGCAACAACAGGTTGGGCGTGGCTGAGAGCAATGACTGCTTTATTATGACATCACAAAGTTACAGAAGTCCTGACGGCTGGTTTTAAGGCTCAGTTTCTGAATACAGGCTGTGTGCATTTCTCTGTGGACTGAGGCTTTGATACTTTCACAGTATTAATATAGAACCTAGACCTGCTTTATAATCAAAGAAGACATGAACATCTACCTCAATACAATATGGGACCTTTAAAACAGTTTAGTAAGCTACATTAAGTTCTTGCAGAGAGAGCGAGTCTTATCAGGACAGTAACTTAAACTTGGTAGTCTAAAGCTAGTGTTAATATACTAAAGTGAAGCCATACATATAGTTCACCTTGACAGCTTTCAAGCCATTTGTTCATTGATCATTTTTCCACAAGCCCATTTCTCATTCTCTCTCACCTTCTGCTTTGCTTTTTAATGTGACATTTTTGATATGTGCAGCTTGTTTGGCTTGGATCCAGTGTTTGTGTTTGGTCTGACTGGAGACAGATCCTGCTGTGGTCAGATAGGGGTGTTAAGGGATTGTCCGTGCCCTGAAGTGTGCTTAATCTGTGTCTGTTACATTGTAATTTGTGCTCCTGTCAAATGTGCAAATGTGATCCCTCGGAACGTAAATCTCCCAGATGAGTCCCATCTTGCCGTACCGCCTGCCACATCCGGTGCCACCACATGCCGTGTTGAAACAAGTTGGTGCAAATTAAATACTTTGAAGTCAAGGTACGACAATGGCGGGCATCCTGCCAGGATCGAGTTCAGACCCTGTGAGAACACAAATTCTTACGTGTGCCTGTAACAAAAACAGAGACTTTCATCCGTAAAAAAACACACTGCTTATTTCTGCACCAGTTTGCATGAAAGTGGCAAATAACAGCAGATAAATACCTATAAACTCTGCAGGAAGCTGGAAAAGTTTGTTAAGAGTGAGGTTGAATTCATCTCAGCTGTTCATGTGCAGTAAAATACAAACATCCTGGATTATAAAAAGAATATAATATTTCCAGTCATTTTGTATTGACACCTGTCCTGATTCTGAACATTAAAAAAAAAAAATCATCTTTATGAAAAGGCTCCCAAATACTGGATCAGATTGCAAACTAATACAATTCTTAAACGCATAATGAAGCTGCCCTTCAACACTTCACTGGCCTCCTATAATGACACATGTAACCGTTTCTGATCTGGTGCCACTGTTGGCAGGACAATATCATTTGTCAGTGTCTGTTTGGGAATGCACCACTAAAGAAATATAAATGACACGATAAGGGCCTGAGGGTGTGCTTCATTACATAATCTTGAAATTACATGCTTGTATGTTGCATATAATCAACATAAATGTGTTAAAACAAATTACCACTCACCAGATCTGGGGCCAGACAGTATTCTGCCAAAGGAAATCTGTACACACTGCACAGAGAACAGGAGGAATGGTGGGTTAATAAGAACTCAGCAGCTCATTTTCCCCCCGGGACACCTTAGCAGGTTAATCAAAGCATGGCTTAAATCATAACTACTATAACTGACTCATAAACATGTGTCAAGCTCTTACGATGTTACCTCCCCAGAGGTGTTATTCCCTCCTGCTTCCATGATGCTCCAGGAGTCTGGTTTTGTATAGTCAGTCTTGCGTCTCCACGGTGCTGTGTCAGCGCTGGAGAACGATCTGGCTGCACCCATTTTCATTCTGCTAAAGGGGGGAAAAAAAAAAACATTCCTGTTTGTTTGCATTTCTTTAAATCAATTATAATCATCTTGGGCGCCTGCAGAATAGTGCTGGAGAGGAACTTGTTTCGGGGGCAACATTTTACATGCGGAGGTGCTACAGATGCTACAAAAAAACAACAAAGACATATGTTGAATGTGTTATTGCACAGCCATCAAGGAGAGGGGTGCTATCTTGCAGATTGTTGTTGTTGTTGTTTCTACGGACTGGGTTCCATATAGTCGGTGAGCATTCACGGTGAGGCAGAGAAAGCTCGTGACAGTCTGAACAGTCCGTTCCCTCTATCATCAGTCCGATGTGGAGAATGAAAGACTCCCGCTGGCTGGGACAAGAGAGACTCTGCTTTGCCAGTTGGTGGTGAACTCTTAACTGCTGAGTCACCTGTGCAATAATGCACAGTGAGGAGCACATGCTCACTTTTCCGACAGAATAGCTTAAATTTGTTCACAAAAAGACTTAAACATGACACACAGTGACCATTTGCCTGAGAAGCAGATTGATAACGTCATTTACTTGCAGAATTCTCCCTGTGAGATGAAATACAAGAGACTCCATTGAATGTACATGAATATACTTCCTCCATATGGAAGGATGAGGTCAGAGTGTAGTGATTTATTTACACAACACACGGTCACCATCTGATGTTTCGGATTGTTGGAACCCAATTCTGGTCAAACAGCCCAGAAATGCTACAATAACAAGCAGGTTTAATGTTTGACTAATGGCAGAAATGATCTTTCAATGGAGCCACAATACATTTTTCAGTAGCATTAATGTGAATATTTAACACATGCTAATGTGTTTCCTAAATGGCTGACTGATATCCCATTAAGCCTTTACACCTCTCAGCCTGATTGCTTGTTAAATGAATCCTACCACATAAGATGCAGTGCCACGAGAAGTAACAAGTTTAAGAGCCATTTATGAACTCCAGTAAAGAGAAGGTGTGAGAGTGACCATCCTGTCCAACCTGCAGCGCTCACATCCTCCTACAGAATGAATCAGCTGCTTAATTTAGATCAAATCTCAGCAGTGTGTGGCCCCCACATGTGTTCACAAACACACACACACAGTGGCACATGGACACATGTGTACACACAGATCCATAGACCTGAAACCCCTGCTTGCTTCAGATGAGACAGTCTTGGTGACTGATCTTATGGGAAGCAGGGGGTCAGTTAATCGCCTTCATACGGGTTGGTGTGTGTGTGTGTGTGTGTGTGTGTGTGTGTGTGTGTGTGGATCAATTATATCACATGAATAAATAAATAGTATCGCACAGAGTGACCAGAATGTGTCAGCTCGCTACTTACGTCGATCACATGACCCTTCATTTTATAGGTTGTGACTGTTGAGAGCGAACGAGTCACAGGCCTGACGTTACGTAACTCCCCTAACACTGAAAGGTGAGTGTTTGTCTTATTATTATCTACAGCGAATGTTTTACCGCCTTTAACCTGCTGTTTGGTGCAGTATGTCTTAATACGGTGTTTGGGCAATTATCTACCATTTATTATAAACTATTATTAGCAATAGCAAAAAGGCAATTACTTTCAGCCACTGGTCTTCTTGACTGTGTGTGTGTGTGTGTGTGTGTGTGTGTGTGTGTGTGTGTGTGTGTGTGTGTGTGTGTGTGTGTGAGTGTGTGTGTGTGTGTGTCAAGAGACAGTCCTAATGCAGTGGAAGAGATAGAAAAACGACTCTAAAGACTCCACATCCTTGTTGTGGGACCAGTTCTAAAGAAGACTCGTTACTGAAAACAACAGTGAATATGTTCAATCTCTTTTGCACTCAGAGCAGTCTCTTAGGGAAGCTGCTGGTGCATAACCACAAAACTGAAGTCATATTTTTTACGGTTGTTAGATAGAATACAGTCATGAATTTGAGCTGCACAACACGGCTCCTTATGTTTATGGCTCTGTGTGACTGATAACAGTGAAAAGTTTCATCTCATTTCCCAGAAAACGTGGCTCGTAGACTTGTGAGGATGTCGAAGAAATGAGAGAAATATCTCAACACCGTTGTGATTCCAACTTTCTTTGGAAGAAGCTGCTGCTTAGGTGACAATTTGAGCTTTAATCCATCAGTCTCTTGTGCGCAAAGAAATCTATTCACCTGGAGCTAGAAAATCTTTTTGTTAAAAGGGCAATTCTACTGAGGAACTGTTGCCCAACTTTGATAAGACTGATAAGACATTTAATGTGTACATAAAGATTTAGAGTGCAGCCTAAAGAGAGCATGCCAGTGTGCTTGTTGGTCCAACATCACTTAAGTATTTTTGAAGATAACACTTTTCTCTCTCTCTCTCTCTCTCTGTATTTTCTATGTCCTTCAGTGTATTAAGGCTGAGGTGGGAGGAGCCAAAAGCTTGTGTCAGTTTTATACTTTAGACTATAGAGTGTTAGCATGTGGCTATTTCCTGGAGGCAGTAAGCACCAGTGTAAACTTTGCTAAAATACCAGTAGAAACTATTTGTTCAGTCATTTTAGGTGAAGCTGAGGAAGTCCAGTTTGATGCAGGTTCAAAACACTGTAGTGGTTTCTAATACTAATAGGCGAGACTGGACAGCTGTTGATGCTAACGTCTGCTGAGTAGCAATAGCAAAACTTACAAATAGGTCCTTTTAACAAGGAGTAAGAGAAGTGTGGACACGGAGGCTGGGCCAGTCGAGTGCTGTAGGGCATTGTTTCCTATGTACACACACACAAACACACTCCAGCAGTCCAGAGATTTACGATGGCATCTGAAGGGATTCTGTCCTACATCTGATGTAAAGCGATAGTGGTGTACTGTTGTTAATGCGCCCCAGCAGGACCGCTGGATAAAAAGCAAAAACTGTTGAAGGCTTATGAGGAAAAGACGAATGCATCCCAAATGACTGTTTAAACTTCAAACAGAAGCACGGGGATGAGCCTGAGTGCTGACAGCCACAGGAAGAGAACAGCGGATATCTAGTAAACATCAAAGGCATAAAAATCTCCTGGTGTGTGTGTGTGTGTGTGTGTGTGTGTGTGTGTGTGTGTGAGAGAGAGAGTGTGTAGCTACATGTGTGGGCGAGTGTGGTGCGACGAGTGTGGGCACTGGCTGATATGAATGAAGCCATCACCGTGCATCATTTGTTAATTAGCAGAACACACACACACACACACACACCTCTTATTTATCCCACCTGCCTGTGGCACTACATACAATCTCACATGCTCAGGTACAAAGACACTGTTGTGACACTCTGTGATTTGCTTTTTCTTGAAGATAAGGATAATTAGTCAACCTTCATGTGCAGTTCATATCTGTCCTGACAGATGCAAAAACAGGAAGGGTTTGGAGTGGTTCCTGTGCCTCCTCATGTTTGACCTTTCGGTTACATGGAAACGACATGTACAGCCTTGATGTCCCGTTATCAGTAGCGTGCTCTCTTGTAGTTCCTGTCAGTATATGTGTGTGAATCTGTGTTTATCTAAGGGCTGTATAGTTCAGGCTTACAGAGAATGAATATTGGACTTATATCATCAGCTGGACACAAACACGACTTAAAACAAATGATATATTGACTCTCATTCTGGATGTGTAAATAGCCAACTGCTTGCTAACAAGCGAGCCTCCTCTGCCCCCTATTGGCATGTAAAACTATTATTGCCGCTTTCAAGGTGCGTTCAGATGGAAACAGAGTCATTTGTATATTTGTTGCAAACACCAACCAGAAATCCAGCTTCTTCTTTTTATTTCCCTCCAGTCTCTTTCTGTTTTCTTCTTGGCTCCATACGTTTATAAAATAGGCTCGTATAGCCCCTAAATAAGTTTAAAAAAAAAAAAAAGGTTTAACTCAAATTGGAATATTTTCTACTCGTCTTTGTAAATCCGGGATCTCCCTTCTTGATCAAGTAGTTTCTGTTCTTGCTGATTCATCACTTTTATCGTCCTGCCTAACAAAATTTTGACTTTCTGAAACCGATCTTCAATCTTTTCAATACGTGTTTCTCCCTCCTCTATTCTTTGGTTTGCTTCATTAAGCTCTGATTTAATGTGATTCAGTTGTTGTTTCTCGTCTCCTCCAAACCTTTTGTCAGACTTGCTGTTTCGTTTGGATGAGGATTAGCATTAGTGTCTGTGTCGGAGAGCTATTTGCCGCTTGTTCTGACTGCATTTTCAGATGAGCTCGTTCAGATACTTCTCTAAGAAGAGAAAAACAACAGATGAAGAAGACGCTAGTCAGGTAGCATCATAAGCCTTTTACTGACTCGTAAATGATGATGGTTAGGTAAAAAATAGTATTTTAATGTTCACACTTGTAATCAGATGTGATGTGAGTGTAAACTATATAATGCTGTTAGCGTTACGTTACTCACTCTTTTAATGTAATCTTTTGGTGTTAAAATTCCAATTTTTCCCAAAGTTATTCCCAAAATACTGGGAATAAATAATGCATTAGGAATGCATTGGAATTTTCTTTAAAAACCCACAAAATTTCACCTTTTTTCTTAGTCACCCAGCTCTCTCATACCTGCACGTAGAAATGTGATTCAAACTATAAAACGGAGGAAAACTTCTGCTCTCTCAAAAAGACAGGAACTGTTTTTACATAACATGTAAACTTTTCAAACTGTGAGCACTCAAAGGAGGAGTGCAAATCACTTTTTCTTCAAAGTTAGAGTGACAGCGTCAGTTGGCTAGAGTGCGTGAAGCAGTAAAAAATAAGCTTTATTTTTATTTTTAACTCGAGCTCACGGCCAACCCGTAAAAAGGAGACAAATAATTCTTTCTGAAAATGTAGACATAGTTGTTGGGATTCATAAAATGTAACTTTGACAGGCAGGGTCTGCACAAAATTTAAACGGGGGTGCCGAGTCCGGCAGCAATACCTGTCTCACTCTCATTGACACCTAATGTAATCGTCTTTTTTTTCAAAAGAATCTCTCTCTGTCTTCGCACTGAGCTTACTCACTCATTTTAAGGAATATCTGAATAAAATAGAGACTGTAGAAACTTCTGGCTTCAGTGTCTGGCACGGTCTTTTCGGTTTATGAAAAGAAGTAACGGTTTTCTCATAATTTGCAGTTGTTTGAAGCCATGTAGAAGCCAAATTCCGGGCAGATTTTCACATTGCCATGGCAACGGCAGCTCCTGACCTGTGTGTGTGCCTGCGTGCGCCTAGCAACCAGATAACCAACTCTCCAAGCTCTGCTAGCTTTACATTAGCCGCATGTTAGGTCTTAAATTACATTTAGTTAGATCTTAAATATGTAAGTCCATTTACTGCTTCCTTCGTTGCTTTTTGTTTTGTTTTGTTAAATGAGTGAATGAAGTTGTGACGGTCTCCGCTGAGACAGAGAGGAGAATGAGATATTTCCCACATAATACATGATGGAGGGATGTGACATTGTTTTATTCTTTTATATCAAGACATTTCTCAAAACCAGAATATGATCAGGGTGACTTTTGAACACTGGAAATAAATCATGTACTCATCCCGGCAGTAGCCCCCTTGACACTCAAAATTTCCCTGGAATTTTCTAGTTTAATGTTATTGTTTTACTTATTTTTTACTTTTTACATTTTCAACTGGTTAGAGTTGAAGTAACATTTATTTTTCACAAACCAAAGGTATTTATTTATCTTGACATTGTATATGGCTGAGATATATATTGTAAAAGTTCAATGGTAGCGATAAAAGCCATTTTCAACTGGCCAGCCAATAAATAGGTTTTGAAAGTAAAATCTGCTGTCAACTGCTCATTCGGTCATTTGTGTATGCCTGCCGCCACCGATCCCCCCCACCACCACCACCACCCAGACAGCATGCCCCCCACTGCTGAAAAAATCCTAGAGGAAACACTGTACTGATTACATTCAGTAGCAAGTCAAAAAAAACAAACAATTGTGTTGCAGAATGTTTGACTGTTGAGCGAATTATTTAAGGTGCATTTGTCTTCAAACTATTGTAGTACGAGTGACATAACACAAATGGGAAATAAAACAGAAAACCAAACAAATATAACATATTAAAATGTTAAAAACGTTTATCATGTCAGTTGAGTGTTGAGGTGCAGTGAACGTCCCACTGATGCATCTTCGTACGTGGTGTTAACACCCAGTTATTATGCACAGAAACAAACAAAGGGGGGGGGCACAAAATGAGCAAGCGGTTTCCAGCAGAGAGAGGCTAAAGGGATTTTATAGGAGGTGCTAACAATAGAGACCATTGATATTCAAATTTATAATACAGATGACCTATGCGGTCCACAAAAGGGGACCTGAAAAGGCCTGTACTTGAGACAAAGACAGGAAAACCTTTTCAAAACTGCTATAACTCCACCACAATTGAATGGTCATTTTTCATCATTTGCAGGCGTTACTATGACCAGACATTTATCACCATGTACTGTAAGGTGTAAGATGTTATTCTGATTGGCTAATAATAGGACACGGCATAGTTCAATGGATTGGGCAATAAAGGCCTATTCACCTCCAGAACAATATGAGATAATTACAAATTATGAGGATGCATTGTTGCTCAAGCATTCACATAATAGTGGTGTCTGTGCTCAGATCCTCAGCTGTGAGAACAGTGAATTTGATGGGCTACTTTCAAGGTTTTGCTCTGATTCATTCATACATGCCTGTTTTTCCCCCATACACTAACTCTCCCGTCATTCCAGAGCCTGCCCTGCGGTGACCCCCAGCCCTTCCCGCCCTTCCCGTCACTTGTTTCCCAGCACCCACCTACACACCTGTTCCTCATTTCCTTATTAGCTCCATAGTATAAAAGCCAGTTCTGTTCATTCCCCTTTTCCCCTTCGCTTCCATTCGACTGCAAACTTTAAGTAAAGCTGAGCTGAAGACGAGTCCTGAGCCGTGACAGGCAAAGAGAATTTGTCATAATTGTTTTGTTTTTATTGACATAGGCTGCTTTTTTTAAAGAGACACTAGAAGACAACTACACAATACTCTCATGAGTCAAGTGGTTTGATTCATGAAGATACAGCTGACTGATAATAAAAATGCCCTTTTTCCTTTGTCCCCATCTCAGAAATGGTGAAAGATAAACCTCTCAAAATCAGGGTTCAGGAATGAGAACAAATCCAACAAATTTAGAGGGTTATTGAGGCGATAGTTAGCATCAGACATGAGTCGGACTTGACAGCCAAAATGGTATCTGTGACACCACGTTCCCAGTTCGTCTTCCAGCTATCTCAGCGTGGCTGCTTTTTATGCAGTTTTTATGTGGGACCAAAGAAAACATTGATGGCATGAAATGAAACGTCCACAGCATCCTCGTTTCCCCCGATCTATCGCGTACGCACGGGCCACGCTCCCCCTTAAAGAACAATCCCGACATGTTTACATTGTTTTGAAGTTAGACTTTTCTGGAGGCGGAAAGGGGTTTGACCAATTTCTCTCATGCGCCTGATGTGGAGAAAACTTAATGTACGGAAGAGAGTACAACCAACTGAAAAAAGAGCTTCAGCCAAATGTGTAATTGCAAACAACACTGTGCCAGCAGCACAGCGTAGCTGAAACGTCTGCTAATATTCATGTGTGCGGAATGGCAGAGGTCATTTCCTGTAGTTTGTTAAATTATGCATGTCATGATGCCTGTGTTCTGATTCAACCACCGACTTGGACAAAGCAGTGTGATTATTTCCCAGACAGAATAAATGTTCTGATGTATGATAATAAGGCAAAAAATGAAAAGGCCTGTTAGCGTCACGCCACTGCACCGGGCAGCCCTTCCGGGTGGTTAAACTCTGTTATTTTGTCTCATCACTGCTAATAAACACGAGACGTCGCGCATCTGTCTTGGCGTTGCTCTTCAAAAAAATCTGTGAGGTCAGAATTGCCCCGTCGTCGTGACAACCCACCCACTGATGCACCTATAGCGGTTGTTGCCCCTCCTCTCTCAGCCTTCCTCCACATCTCTGTGCCGCTCACCTATTCACCAGCCTGCCTGGGTGAAGAGCCGCATCGGCTGCTGAGTGAAATGATAATGAAGACAGACTAAGAGCCCCCCCCCCCCCCTCGCTCTCCCTCTCCCATATATATATGCTCTCACTCTTACATTCATTTGCTCTCAGACCCCCCCCCCAGCCTCCCCACATTTTCTCAGTAAATCTGTCCAAACACTCCAGCTGTAACCTTCGGACGCTCAAGAACACTGACTCAATCTGTATACATGAATCCCTTATTGTTACCAAGAAATCAAATCATTCTGCTGGCTGCTGACAGGAAAATTGCCACCTTGAATGCCACACACACACACACACACACACACACACACAGACACACACAGGCATGCATACACACTGTGCATTCTCATCTGCACCAGCCTCCTCCACACTTCTTTCACTCCCTCGATTCGTCTTCGTTGCTCTCTCGCCAGCTATTCAGGTAATAATTTTTAATAAAGGCTTATCAAGGGACAGACAGTGCTACTGTAATGTAGCCCACTCACCTGCTTTTGTTTCACATTAATATGTTTGAATTTGCCAAGGTCAAATGACTAAGCCAGCTGACAAACTGACATAAACACCCCAGCATACTGAAAGGCAACCATGACAACCAAATACCCATCATTATGTCTCATAATCTTTAAATAGAATACGATTTATTTTCCACAGAAAATTCTTTCAATCCAGCTAACACATGTAGACCATTGTGCTTTTCCAAGGTCATCTTCCTACCTACATTTGCTTTTATAATCTGACACATAACTTTGTATTTTGGGAGAAAGCTCTTTTATAATGAGGATAAATACAAAGGAAGTGATGTATAAAACAGGAATACAGGAAATAATGCTGGCAGTTTTACACGTCTGCACTTATATCAAGTAAGCTGCAGATTCACTTTTTTCCCCGGTTGTTTTTATTGACGTGTTCATCCATAAGAAGATATATTTGTGGGTTTTTAAGAACCAAAAACCATTTAAAAGTAGTTTTACATCTCCTCTCTCAGGCTTCTCTGTGGAGCTCTAGTAACAGCAGGTCGGTGAGGCTGTTTTCTGACTGTTTTCTGAGTGATCCATTAAAAATAAAGCAGATTTCAGGTAAAAACACTCAGAGAAACCAAATCCTGCAAAGGTTTGGATGGTGGGTCCAGGTGGGCGGGGCTTGGTGACTGCTTTGTTGTGACATCACAAAGTTCCAGAAGTCCTGACGGCTGGTTTTAAGGCTCAGTTTCTGAATACAGGCTGTGTGCATTTCTCTGTGGACTGAGGCTTTGATACTTTCACAGTATTAATATAGAACTTAGACCTACTCAAAAACTACATGGAAATCTCCCTTTATACTATATGGGACTTTTTTTTTTAAGACAGTTCACATTCAAAAACCAAGCAAGGAGCATTTTTTGTGAGAAATATCCACTCACAGAGCTTAAAATTGTGTTGTGTGCCTCGCTGAAGGCAAAATTAAGCTCAATAATTCTGTAAAGCTGATGCAACATTCAGAAGTTTACACCAGTTCAACTTTCTAACATGAATTCAGCTTCTGTTGTGCAGAGTGTTCTTCCCAAATGCAGCAGCGAAGCCACAGCTGTCACACCTCTGGCTGGGATCTTCACTGTATCAGTGGCCCCTGAGGATGATGGGTATTGTAGTATTACTTACAGATCCTGACCATAACCCCTAACCCTTTTCCAGTTCAAATTATTTAATTCACTTGAGTTTAAAGATCGGTTTTCAGTGGCTGGTCCGTATACCTGAGGTTTGAGGCAGGAGTCTTCGCTTCACGTCCATCCAGCGACATTTGCTGAAAATCATTCTCCGTCATTCTCTCTCCCGTAATTTCCTGTCATTTCCTTACTGTTGCTCCAGTAAATAAAGGACCAAAAATAACTGAACAACTAATAAGAAAAATTAACCATCATAAACTATGTGGTTTTATTCATTTTAAGCTAAGAGATTTAGGATGAGAATGTGTCACAGCACGACTGATAACAGTTTCATTTTGAGTCTCATAATAGAGTTCTGCAGGAATGAGTCTTCAAACCAGGAAATTAGTTAACATCTTAGCACTTCCAGTTCCCTCATCCTGAAGTCTGGGTAATTTGAATGAACATTTTTACTTGAAATAAGGTCTCTGGTTAACACACGCTCAAGATATTTTCACATTTTATTCTACGACATAAAATACGTCAGTAAATACCCCCGTCATGATTTCTTTAAGCTTTTACGTCTCTTAAAAAAGGTCCAGTTGCTAACAAGCGTCCAAATGAGACTACGGAGGTTGTCGGGGGACGTTAAACGTGGTCACACCGAACATGAAAACTGATCTACTCACCAGTCTGGGTGGAAATCAAATGATTAGTTCAAGTTTAGCAATGGTGATGTTGAAGTCGTGTGACAGTGGTGTCGTGCTGACGTTTATACCCTTACATTAGCATTTTACCTCTCGCGATTGTGTTTAGGCTTCAAACATGATAAAAGTGAGATTATCCTGCTGAACGAAACGTATCAGTATCATAAACTTTTGTTTGTCACAGAGTTTATTTTCTGCAGTAATACAAAAGCCTATGCAAAATTCCCGGTGGCTGTTTATGGAGGGAACCAGGGTGATGCTAACTTCATCCCTGCAGCACTCTATTGAAGCAAGATAATTCTTCTGGCGGTTAAATCTGTTTTTTATGTAAACTAGTTTTACATAAGCTGTGTTTATTATTTGTAAAATTTTCAGCAACCACCTATCTGCAGGGGGTTATTGCATCTTGACTGTGATTGTGAATTTTTCTGTCCCTTCAGTAAACTTTTACCCGGAAGTAACATGAGTGGGGAGGACAGAGGGGAGATCCAACATTAAAACTTACATAAAGCCTGTGGTTCATTCACACACTGAGCACCTTCTATTGTCCTTGAGATTACCATGTTTTTATGTTGTCTAACACTGAGGGTGAAGTATGAAATGCTAAATTACAGTAAGGAGACCACTCCTCCCACTTCATTTTCTATTCAGTATGCAAATATGAGCCGAAATTCAATTTTTCATTAAAGGTTTGAGTAGCAGAGTAGCTAGCTCCTGAGACCTGATCACCTTTGCGAAGTGGTCGCAGCTGAGCCGTCGTTCTCCTCACAGTGGCTCAGCGTGTCGCGGCCTGTACGACACACTGTACAGAGGAGCAGATGTCATATAAGTCCCAGCAAATCCTAGAGCCACTGAATGTTTCTCTTTGCCCTCTTTGACAAAAACCCAGACCGGGCGCAGGTGCGGCGCCGCCCTGGGGGCTGAGCTGGGGGTCAGGCGCAGACGGCTCCGGATCATGTGATCTGTGACAGATGGTCACTGTCCGTGGTCCTGAAGGGGTGTTTGCGCTGTCATCTCACTAAAGTTCAGGAGCAGCACACAGAGGTCAGCTTTAATTACACGCTTAATATTACAGCTCATTGATAGAATATATTAGTTATATATTTGTGACATGCATTCTGCAGTAAAACATGACATAATTGTTTTTTTGTTCGGTACTAATGAGTGCAAAATTAAGCTGACTCACTTAATGCTGAGTTTGTTTTGTTTTTTAAATAAAGGACTTAATAACCTGCATGTATTTACAAAGCAAGTTGTGTCAAAGTCCGAAAGTGCTGACGGCAAAAGCTGAATTTTTGTCTTTTGTGAACACTTCCGGCTCTTTTAAATGATTTGTGTTTTAAGCATTAAGTTTTAATGCTTAAGGTTCCAAAAATAAGCAAGTGGTGAGTCCTTTGTCTATAATAAAGTTATAAATTTGACTTTGAAATCTTGTACAGAGCTACCTGGGAGCCACACAGATTATCAACTCATGAATACTGCAATAAAAAAAGATTTTGGGGAAGAAAATAAAGTAATAAAAGATCATTAATGGTAGAAACTGTATTTTAGGAGCTAAATTTAACAACTGAACCACGCCTAAACAAGAGAATGTTTTCAGGCTAATTTTTAACGCCTGATTAGCTTCACTTCAAGTAATATACAGTATATTTACAGGCATCTGACTGAAATATGCTAAAAAAAAATTAAAAAAAGTAGAAGACAAAAAATGAAATGGGTCAAGAGTGAGATCAGTTATTGGACAAGATTATGTAGTAAAGGAAAAAACACCCGGTGGATAGTTTGGGCAGTTGCGAAGTGACTTGCAGTGTACAGACTGTGCATCTGTGCATCTAACAGCTGGAACTGTGACTCTGTACAAATGGCTCGGGGTGTCTGACAGCTGATTTAGAGGCTGGGCCGTAGTAAATGAAGCGCAGCACTAATGGTCCTTCCCGCCACAGCTTTAATGGACATACCCGCAGAGCACCGGGCACGGAGCGCAAGCCTGCCAACATGCTGGGGGACGCGGGGGAAGTGGACGGGGTGAGGAGGGGGTAGTGATGGAAGAAAAAAAAAATAAAAAGGTGGTAGGAGTAAAAGGTGATTGAGAGCTGGACAACAGAGCAGTGAAGTGAGTCCTGCAGTTTTTCTGGCCACCATGCTCGCTGCAGCAGATGCCAACACGTGGAGAGAAGTCCATCTCCACTGACAAACAGAAGAATAATGTCAAAGATTAGTTTTACTAAACTCAGCACTTATCTAATTATCTCGCTCTCATTTGCTCTCCCCCTTCTCCTCCTCCCTCCCTCTCTTTCTCCCTGATCACCACTGACCTCTAGGAAAACATTTTCAGGACCCAGGAGGATTTCCTTTGGACAGAAACCATTAATCCTCACTCAGAATTTAATTCGAGTCACCTCTTCGAGTCTTACCTTTAACATTAGGTGCCTTTCCCAAATGCATTTAATTAATGATTACTAATTAAGGTTTGATTACTCCTGATTGCATGGGGTGGTCTCGTTTTCTCACAGAGTGAGAGCTTCCCCTTTTTATGTGTTTTTGTTTGGTAATAATCTTCTTAAAAATGACTTTACAAGCAGAATCTTCTGTTTTTGGTGAGCCAAGTAATATATGTAGTAGCTGTTAGAAGAATTTTTGTCAAGCTGTATCTGTGATGTTTAATGATTATTTTTATTGCTATTTATTGTCTTTGATCTCCCCTTTAAACCAGTTTCATGAGGCTTTTTTGGGCTAAATCTCTGAGGTGCTATAGAGCTCAAGCTCAAATATATTACTATTGCATATTATATTAAGTTTCAATAGTCTGGCTTGGATGAGATAACTGTCTAATTGCAGTCTGAGAGGGTAAAAAAAGAAAGGAAAAAAATGATTCACTTGGAAAGCAATAATTCTCCACATATAGGTCTAGGCTGCAGGCTGGCTGGTTGCAGCTCCATCCTTGTTAACACGTGTGTAGCAGCTGCTAATGATGCCCAGTGTTTGTTTGTCTGTAGCTTTGTTTTGTAGCCCAAAGTACCACATTCAAAGGATTCTGTGACGTCCTGCTTCCGCTTTAATGCCTCCGAGGCTGTCAGACTGGGTGGCTTGTGCTAATTACAATTCAAATGCTTTCTTCCCCCTCCCCTTCCTGTCTGCTTGTGTTGTGCTCATCTGCCTTCATGTACAAGTCGTGTGCATGTGTGTGTGTGTGCGTGTGTGTGCGTGTGTACGCGCACGCCGCTGTGTCCTTAGAAGACCCTGACCCGTCGTGCACGCTCCCATCATTCATGTTCATTCTGCAGGCAGCAGAAAGTGACTTTCCTGATAGGAGTTTGTGAATTTACGAGACATGTGACATGGATTGCCATCACCACACTGAATAACTTTTGATGAAGCCCCCCCCCCCCCCCCCCCCCCCCCACCACCACCACCACCACCAAACGTAATTTATGTCATGTCAAGCTCAAAGTTATTAAAATGAACATGAAAATGTAACAGCAACCCCACATCCAATCCCTCTGTGCTTCTCTACTGGAAAAATACAACAGAGAGGAGATAACATGAACGACTGTCGTAGCAATTCAGTCATACAGAGAGTCGAGCAACAAAAGCTCCTTTTACACTGGGGGAAAAATAAACAGCAACATCTGGCTCTAGTGATTCGTCATTTAGCGTCACCAGCAGGTCAAAGTTTTCACTTGAAATTAAATGAAATATCTCAATATCTCTGGAATAGGTCACTATGAAAGTTGGTGCACACATTGATGGTCCCCTCTGCATGAATTGTTATGTTTGTGTGCAGGTTGGTTCATGTATATATTACACACTTTTCACAAGAGCATTCGAATGGTGGTGCAGAGTTATCCGACATTTACATTTATAGTGAGTTCGGGCTGTATGAGGTCATTAGTGACAGCTGTGCTGATAGGTGCTCAATACAGTATTGAGTAGAGCTCAGAACTGTATTGAGCAGCAGCTTTGGACCAGCAGATGTAGTAATGAACTACTTGCACCATTTAGAAACAAGAGTAAGGACTGTTTACACGTTTCAATCAGGAGAAACTTCATTCTGAGTCACTGAATAAACTTTTTATTGCCATGTGCAAAACAAGAGAGGAAAAGTCTTCGGCGCTTAGACCCCACTGGGAGCTCTCGGGGTCTAGACACCACCAGTGTCTAGACTTTAACGTTTGACAACACAACAACGTGATTGGCTGGTGGTGGAATCTGGTGACGTCACCTGATATCACCCCACTAGAGAATGAATGAGGCGTAAAGACAGACTTCCTGATTGAACTGCTTAACAGCATCACATATGGATGGACATTCATATTGTAAAATAAAAACAGAAATTCAGACTCATTTTATATGTCTATTAGCCACAGCTCTTTTAAATTACTTCTTTTTACATCTTTTATAGATTAAAATAAAGGAACAAGAACAAGGTGTTATTTAATCTTGAAAATATTCATTTCGAATTTGGATTAATGAGCAAAGAGAATCTAAAGCTTCAGGAGTATTTAAAAATCCATTTGGTCTTGTTGAGACAAATTGAAGTCTTTGAAAAGGTTTGCTACCTCCATATTTCCCATGTGGTGTCAGACTGCCTGCTCATGTGTGAACACACGGATGTCAGTGGTGTGTATTTGGGTGTTTTTTTGTTTTTTTCTGTCGGTGTGGTTGTAGTGTTCTGACAAGTTTAGCGTCCATAAATTATGCATTCAAGCCAACCTGATTAATTAATGTTTTGCAACGTGCTCTTCTCCTTGCTGCTTTTGAACTGCTGTATGTTAGCATAGTACAAAAGTTGCTCTAAGGTCTCATCTATAAGAGCCTTCTTAACAAAAGCTCAAGGTAAAGAAACAGTCAATATCTGTCGGTGAAAGCTGCAGGCAGATCTGCAGGCAGGCACATGGAAATGAAAAAAAATGAAGTTTATATAAGAGGGGACATCATTGGCCTTGTTATTTTCAGATAAGAAGACAATATGTCTCTTGCATTCTACTGTCCACAATCGATGTCCTGCACTCGCTGAATATATTTATCCGGTTACTCTTTGTTCATCACCCAACACTTCATCCCTTCATTCAGCCAGACTCTGGTCTCAGTGTGGAGAGTGACGGGGACAGAGGAAGGAAGGTGGGCGGTGGGGTGAAGTGGAACTGTTGTTAGCGGCAACACTGAAAATGAAAGGTACAGCAGACTAGAAGACATTAAAAATCCCAGCATTACTGCTCAGTCTAAGATGTTGATCTGGGGGTGCACGAATGACATAATTACACGACATTAGGTTGGAGGGAATGAAAACCGATGGGAAGTCCCAGTGTGTGTCATGTGACTGCGTCATGGATGTATTATACTCTAAGTGGGTAGTGCGACAGGAAAAAAAATCCCCTGCAGCTCAAAAGCTTTTTACCCATACAGCACCATGATAAAACACGCTGTAAAACTCATAGGTCACCAACAATAGCACACAAGGACAATAGCTTTTTGTTTTATGAGTATTAAAGCCATGAACATTTTCCAGAGCTTCCCTAAAGCCTCGAGAAGCAATTTTATGCACAGTGGGGTCCAAAAGTCTGTGAATAGGAAAGTGATCTCAGACTTTTGAGTCATCAAACCAGGAAGAGAAACAGCTTGTTATTGGAGACTGTAAAATAAAAAACCCAGCCCACTAGGTCGTCGTGAGACGCAGGTTATTATGACCCGTAGTTATGTTTTGTTGCTAGGCGACATCTAGTGGTCGTAGTAATTACGACAGGAGCAAAGGGGAAAGTGCGGTGATGGATGGCTCAACAAAAACATGACACAGAAGAACAGTGTTTGATACCCATGTGAAACCAGCAATTTATTTTGTAACCGTGACAACAAAGGTCGTGTAATGTTGAGGAGGTACTTATTTTAACCCGAATCACAATCTTTTGCTAAAGCTGACCAAGCCATGACCGTTATTATGGCGACGAAGGTAGGTACGCTGCTGTCGGTACAGTCTGCGTGTTTATTATTGTAACCATGACAACCAAGGTTTCTACTTCAGCAGACACGAATATGGGTCGTATCATAGGGGGTGTACGGGTGTTCAGGTTGGAGGACTGGTTATTTTATTGGAAAGCATGTGAACAATCGTGGAATCCAGAATTCAGTAAAATGCATCTATAGTCCGTTGCCTCCCTCCCTGCAAAACCCCAAGTGTCCTGTTGCGCTCTGATTGATACTGCAGACCTTCTGTCTCCAGCTCCAGATTGCACTGAGCTCCAACTACAAATGCATTGTGATGGAAATGCAGTGTCTGGGGCAGCTCACAATGCAGTTAAGTCAAGTCTCTGAAAACCACTTGAACTAGACAAATTACACAGATTCTGTACTGAGTCTATGGTTTATGTCTCATATTTGTCACGGCAAGTTTTCTATTCTGCACTCGGCTCTTGTTGCTGTGTTGTCAAGGCAGCCTGAATGCAGTTTATATGAACTGTGTTTGAGTGAATGTGTGAATTAATCCAAGGTTAAATAGTGAATTATAATAAATAAACGTTTATAGATCAGAAATTATGAAAAATGGGAGGAAAAAAAGGGAAGCACAGAGAAGAGAGAGGCAGCAGCGTCAGTGTGGGAAATGTGATATTGGAAGAGCAGATCTGTCTGTCATCTAAGGTTGTCAGGCCCCAGATGAATTCATGGTGATAGATTATATGCTTGACCACATGTTTAGTAAAAAAAATAAATAAATACAGTGCTGAAAAATAGAGCCGTGACAGAAAAATACACCTTTCTGAAAGACAGTGGATTTGTGTGCGGTGATGTTTCAATCTTTTGTCCTATCTTGAAATGTTACACCTAAACACCAAGTCCTATTATGTTATGATCCACCGCTGAGGTGCATGAGGTGAAAATTGAAGTGATATTTGAAAAGGAGAACGTGAGTCACTGCTGGAAGTCAAGAGGGGGGAAAAAAAGTAGGAAATGGACGGTTTAA
Source organism: Seriola aureovittata (assembly GCF_021018895.1). Taxonomy (NCBI): domain Eukaryota; kingdom Metazoa; phylum Chordata; class Actinopteri; order Carangiformes; family Carangidae; genus Seriola; species Seriola aureovittata. Next base: position 23,849,819 of record NC_079377.1, read on the forward strand.
AAGCTGCTTAAGAGACAGATGTTGGTAGAGCGATGGAAGCATTGGATGCTCTCTGCTGTTTTTCATGATTGAACCAACAGCATCTTCCAAGAGAGGTAATCATCAGGTGATTGGTGAAAAGTAGAGGCCTTAACAGTCTTTAAGACCCTTCCACTCTTCTTGACCCTTTTAACAGTTTACAAGCCTCCATCCTTTCCGTCCTCATCACATTGTCATTCTAGTTGTATAGTGGACTCATAGATGTGTAACGTAGAGGTGTAGTCTACACCGAACCTGAGACAGAAGACTAAATCAGATTGTAAAACTGTAGCTCATGTGGAATAAATTATGTAAATGTTAACCAGCGTTGATGTCTGGCATGGAGGCACTGACCTCATCACTCCCCACGGGGAAACGCCGAGCTCAGACCAGCAGGGAGTATAGGAAAGGATGATAATCACTCCCCCCACACAGCTCAGGCCTAAACCTCACCCAGCAGTTATGGGATGAACTGGAACGCCGACTGCGAGCCAGACCTTATTGCCCAACATCAGTGTCCAGCCTCTCTAATGCCCCTTTGGCTGGTTGGGAGCAAAATCCCTGCAGCCAAGGTTCCAATATAATTTGGAAACCCCTTCCCCCAGAAGTGTGGAGGCTGTGAATATGTAATGGTCAAGTGTCCACAAATATACCGGCCACATGATGTACATTTTCTGAATCTGAATTAATCTGAATTTCACTTATTTGAAAGGCCTTTAAAAAATATTCAGTGTTAATGTATTTCTGCCCAAAAAACTGTCGTAAACTAGAATCATGGTCATCTGCCTCCGCCGCTCAGACTAGTTTCAGGTTACATCCCAATTTATCCAGAGTCACAGAAAATATGAACCATTTGTATCATAATTCCTGTGTGTGTGTGTGTGTGTGTGTGTGTGTGTGTGTGTGTGTGTGTGTGTCATGAGTAATGGCTAAAAAATGTTTTGTTTGGTCACACTGACCTTGACCTTTGACATTTGACCACCAAAATCATTCTTGCATAATAATAATAATAATGATAAAGAGAGTTATCTTTCCCACTTCCCACCTTTCAGTGTGTTGTCACTGTCGTCCACGACTGCCGGGGAACACACACACACACACACACGCTTGACACCTATCACTAAGTGTTTGTTTAAAAACCCGTGAGGAAAATCAATTCCTCAAAAGCTGCGGTTCACGAAGAAATGAAGGGAAAGAAACGTGGATGTCCTGAAATAACTGTGATAGAGAAGAGACTCACAACGCCGAGAGCACTTAGAGCAGTTTATCCCGGCCAAACAGATCGTTAGTCCACCCAGGGGATGCCAAAAAATCAGAGCAGGGGTGGACCGTGTTTATTGATGCCAGTTGGTGCAACCCATTAAAATGTGAAGCTAGGGGACTTGGAACTCTCAACAGTTGTCTTTAATATAAATCTGGAAACCGTAATGTGTTCCGTTTTTATTACATCCATCTGTATGTTGGAATCATAAAAAAAATAAATAAAATGTAATAATAATAATGAGAAGAAGATTTATAGGTAAATAAGACTAGTAATGAACTAAGAAACGCTAATCTAAAATATAACTTCAATAAAATGGAATAAAATACGTAAAAATTCACATTACTTGACAGTTTCAATCAGAAAGGTGAAATAACTTTGTTTTGGTCTGAAGAAGTGGAACGTAACATCTTTATTTTGAGCAGCTGTTCATGTAAAAACATTAGCAATGACTTGAAAACGCTTCACTCTGAGAATTTATCATCATTATGTCCCCATACATACTAACAGCTAAATAAATAACACCGCTAATTTGCTGTTATTGATCTTCTTTCAATATCTGGCTCTTGGAAAAATAGAATAAGCATCACTGTAAAAAACACTCGCTAATTAAACTGCTAATATTATTTCACATTTGATGATGTCTGCAGCTTTATTGTGTCTCTGTTTCGCTCTCTTTTTTTTTTTTTTCATCTCCTATCAGAGACACAATGTCCTGAGTGCAAACAGACTGCTTTATGACTGTTCAAAGTGGAGCCAGACCACATAACTCTTCCCTCCCCCTACATTTTGCAGTGGAATTAATGAAATTATTTCACTTTGTCAATGTAGCGATAAGATTTGTATTGACAGGAGCTCTCGGTCCAGGGTAGTGCTTGGCCCGCTATTCAAAAATCAATACCTGGCAGTAGGATAATCACCAAGCTACAGGCTTCAGCCAAAAAAACTGAGAGCTGGTGGCTTTTCTCCAAACAACCCACCGTCTGTGGATACAAGTGTTTTTCCATGTGTACATTTGTGCTACTGTTTGTGCACATCACAGCACCATGCATCAGTGCATATTTATACTCTCAAACATAAATAACACTTTGACAACCACAGACTACTTCCCTTTTTCTTTCTTTTCTTTTAACCCTCTGATACGACCCATAGGCGTGTCTCCTGAAATAGCGCCCCAACGGCGGTACGTCTACCAGACCTCGGTTGTCATGGCAGCAATAATAAACAAAGCGGACTGTGCAGAGAGTGGCATACCTACCTTCGTCGCCATGGTTAGTGTATTAACGGTCATGGCTTGATTAGGTTTAGGCACAAAAACTACTTGGTTATGTTTAGGAAAATACTTTCCTCAGCATTAAATGATATTTGTTGTCATGGTTACAATGATAACAACATGGTTAAAGGTCATGGATAATAGAAAAAACCTAAACTGCCGCTTTCGCATGGGAATCGAACACGGCTCTCCTGTGTCATGTTCATTCATCCGCCAAGACCTACCTCCTGACGTGGACTCTGTCTCTCTTTATACCACCTCATCACACTTCTCCCTTTGCTCCTGTCATAATTACTACGACCACTAGATGGCGCCAAACAACAAAATGTAACTGGGATGTAAAGTTGGGCGAAGTCAGGCACTGCCAAGATGGCGACAGCAAAGCAGCCCACTCTGAGCTTCAAAACCACTCTTCAGAAACCTGTTTTCACCGTCACGGAGGCCACGTCCATCTTCATTTACAGTCTATGCACAGAACATTTGTGTCCTGCTGCAACATCTTGTTTTTCGTCTCCAGACAAATAACAGCATTGGATGTCTGTTCGAACGGCAAAAAGAAAGTGCCAAAGTAGCACAATATCCTTCCAGTGTGGTGAAAAGTCATATGCAGGACTTTGGGGTTGATTGATGCGCAAGGAGTTTGACCTTAACACCAAAGACAGCGGGAGTCATGGACATCTCCTACCTTCAGTCACATTGAATACTTTCTTTACCTAGCCTTAATTAATCATTTACGTTTTAATTTAATCACGGGGGTTAGGTGAGAAACTGCTCCCACGAGTAAATATTCGGATTGTACTGGCAAATAGCCCATAAAAACTCCACAGGGTACCTTGAAATATTATAAAATGTGCACACACACATGCAGTGCAAGACCTTTTGATTCAGTGTTTTTGACACTGAATCAAAAGGTAATATGTATTGAAAGCCTTTCGTATCCTGTATGTTTTTCTGGTCCCTCGGTGCAAACCCCTTTATCTTTTTTAAAACAACCACTCAGACACTAGATCTATAAGTAACACTTCTACAAATACAACTGACAAATACAGCTGTTGTGCTGCGAAATAACTCAAGGCAAGCCACCGCAACAGTCTGTCCAGCCTTTCAAACCCAGCTCCCACAAACATTTCATTAGATGAACGATTCCATTGCAGCGCTTTAGAGGAGCAGTTTGTAGCACCTGGCCAAGGTGAGAGCAGCCTGGGGATTTATAGCGGAATACGCATAACCTCAAGGTGAACTAGCTAGTAATGACACTATCTCTGCACTCAGAGTTCCTCTCCCTCATCTTCACACCGCCTATAAAACCGGAATGTGTCCAGAATCAAGGATCCCGCCGGCTCCCGCCACTATTTCCTGGCGACATATTCCATCCGAATGAGGCGTCGTTGTCCCCAACCATACACCCATCCACCCCCTCCCCTTCCTGCCCCTCCATTCGCATTGAAGGGGCTGGGGGGGGGGGGGGGGGGGGGGGGGCTGGAGTGGTCGGGACGTAATGAGGGTGAGTTATTGATAAGACAGAGTCACATAAAGTGGACAGATGACTGGTCATCAAAAGTGCGCTGAAAGATAAAGGGGCGCATAAAATAGATTTTGTGGATTATAGGACACAAGCTTTAAAGTTGTTTGTAAAGTTGTGTGTGTGTGTGTGTGTGTGTGTGTGTGTGTGTGTGTGGGGATGCATGTGGCTGTGTCTGATGATGCATATTTATGCCCGTTTTGTGCGATCGTATAGCTGGCTGGCGATATACTGTACATTTTAAAAGTGAAGAGGACATTATCTAACAGTCATAAGATGTTGATCATTTCGTCCTTTCTTCTTTTTACTATTAGACCTTGGAGGCAAGAGAACATAATAAACATCTTAAAGTTTCACAGCACTCACTGTCTGTATAATGAAGCTTCTCTCTCTCAGGACTTTTTCTTGGACCGTCGATGTTCTCAGAACAGCTGCAGCGTTAATGTCTGCTTTCATCTGTGTATGTATGCATACAACACACACTGGTCTGGGAACAAAACAAAATAAAAAGACTTTAAATGAGTTCTCCATCTAAAACCAATGTTTCGAGTGTCAAAGAGTCACCTGCTGTTGGCCTGATCAGCGTAATCCACCTCTCTGTGATGCGTACATATGTTCAGCAAACTACAAAAACCTTTTTGTTATATAATGCCAAACTATTATCATCACGATGAGCTTTTTATTTACTTAAGTCAGTGGTTCTATGTGTGTGTGTGAATAATGTTTCTACATGTTTTGAAATTATTTTTAAAAAACATAAAATTTCATTTTTTCTTTTTTCTGGTCCTGTCACTGTGATAAGCTGCTGTGAAGGCTACGAAGCTTCCTACGTGTTTCCCTTTGCTTTCAGTTCAGCCCTAAAGGTCTGAGGAAGCATTGTTTGGCCTCCGTATTATTACGGGGTCAGATGTGGGCCGCCAACAATTTTGAGATGTGGGCCATGAGTTGGGAAAGGTCGTGGAACTGTAAGCTGCTTAAATTATTTGTAACCCACATAAGCAAACAAACTGTAGTGAAGGTAAACAGCTGGACACAGCCGCCTCAGAAGGCGGCTGTGTATTAAACCGCGTGCCCTTAAATATGGCGCCCCATATAATTTTTTATTCGAAGCTATTACTTTCCGTTAGCAACTGCCTATCAGTTGTCTTTGCTCTTTGACTTCATATGATCCCCACACACACCACAGGAAGCAGCCGGGAGTGGAGCAGTAAACGCTGAAGGTTCGATATGATCAGAGTTGCTTTTATCTGTCATCCAGTCCATCACCGTGGCAAGACTACACTTTAGAAACAATTCACATTACCAGACAATCTCTGCAGGCCATCAGTCCACACCAAGATCAAGATTACAGGACTCCCTCTCAGTTGTCATGATGTCCGAATATGATGTTAATTGCATATACAAGCCTGTAGTCTGCCCTCCTTACAGCCTGACTCACAATGCGAGAGTGTTCATGTGTATGCCAGAGCAACTTGTGTTACAAATGCTGTAACTTGTGCTCTGTTTCTTTAGATGTGCGGAAGTCTTCACATCTGGGTCTAAGGATTTTTTTATTGATTTATTTTTTTGTCACGCACTCACTTCACACTTTTCATGTTGTGTGGCGTGCGAGCTGCAGCTAAGCAGACAAGACTTAATGTGTTTGTGGAATGGAAACTAACTAATCAGCTTTAGGAGAGCACTTATTGGAGCATTGGAATCTAATCAAAGTGAAGAATGGGGCTATTCAAGTGCAGGAACAAAGCTTTCAGTCTCCTAAAGAGGACAAAAGAAGACATGTTTTGGAATTAGAGCTACTGCAATAACAGACAAGCCACACCCCTTATTTCTGCTGTTTCATAAACAGATAAGCCCACAAGCTGATGTCACTCCAATACCTTTTGCTTTAGGAAACATCTAATACATTGACAAGTCTTTAAATTCATCACAGTATTGATTTAGTTGAATTTACAATCTGGGCACAGGAACAAAAATTTCAGCAGTGTGAATTATTTATAACCCACACAGTTATGTCTTAATGAAAACTTAGGACTCAAGATAAATGCACTGCACAAACTGGAGTTGCATGATGTATTTGCTTTTGATTTTATATTGTATTTTGTAGTATGTTGCTTATACCTTTTGGCAGGTTCCAACCCAAGCTGTATTGTTGTAACATTGTGAAGGTAGGTCAAGAAAATTTAACATAAATATTCACACTTTTGTTGTGACTCAGAATCTGTTCCCTTTCTTTGACATCCAGCAAATGACATCAAATGCATCATTTCACAAACAGCGGCGATTTGGCATCACTGGAGCCTGCATTTCCATATTTTTGTGATCTTGCCTCCAAGCGAGAGCTGAAAAATCTCTGACATCAGAACAGTGAGAAAACACATCTTTGTGGTAATGGGTAGAGACAGAATATTCCCCCCCGGATTCTTATTTTTTCAGCATGAAAAGAGGTTGATCCTTGACCTCAAACATTGCCAATCAAATCAATTGTATATAGCTCAGTATCACATACGGTGTCTCAGTGGCCCACAACAGACATAGTTTCCAATTTGAGAAAACAAAGTACTTAAGCATTTGCATGTTTTGCCTCTCCTGTACCTCCGTTCACAGGCAGCTTGGGTTCTCTAGTTGAAAAATGGCAGTTGGATCTAAAACTAGAAATATATTAATACAATGATGAGATGCATGGAAGCCAAGAAAGGCCATAAGTGAAATCATTTCTTTTTTCAACTGCTCAAGATCACAAGTTAATTATTTCATTATCTCCAGATAACAAAGCTCGTTTTCTTGTGATACTTGGTTAATTGATGTCGTTATCTCCAGAAATCAAAAGGAAGATTTTTTGGGGGCATTTTGCCTTTATTATAGTTGGAGAGAGGGATAGAGAGAGAGAGAGAGAGAGAGAGAGAGGAAAGTTGCAGCAAAGGGCCTCGGGTCGGTTCAAACCCAGGCCGCTGTGGTAAGGAGTCAGCCTTCATGGTGTGCACTCGACCAGGTGAGTCACCGGGGGGCGCTCCCAAAAGGAACGCCTGTTGCTGCCTCACATGTCTGGCTGTAATGATAAAATATGAGCATGCAAGTTCTAAGTTAAACACACTTCCTATACATTTACAGTAAATGCACACAACTTTGAATCGGAGGCTTAGCACGCGGCACGAAGCAGCATGGTGTCCTCCCTCCCACGCAAGGGGAGCTTTTTCTCTCCAACAACTGAATCCCATAATGAATTAAAAGAACTACAGCATCTACCTCAAAGTGAACCAAAAAGATTCTAAAATCTCCTGTCAGCTTCTATAATCTATTTTTTAACAACTGCCGTGGAGGGCTCCTGACTGTGTTCCTCGAGCGATGCAGTGACAGCAGTAATAAATGGTCTTTTTATATGCTGGCTCTTTAATACGCATATAAAGCCCCATCCCCTCCAGATCTGATGCTGTGTGTGTGTGTGTGTGTGTGTGTGTGTGTGTGCGAGTGCCACGGCTGCCAAAAGAGCAAAAATTTGTGAGTGACTTGATAAAAGCGAGATAGTGGAAGGTAATGAGAGGAGAATTTCATTAAACTGGAGGCATTTTTCACCCGGATGGAGAATGAAAACAACAGTCTCATTCTTATCGTCAAACAGCATCTAAAGAAAGAGCTTCTTGTGCTGTCGGGACTGATTGGCTGTGTGCTTGTCTCCTCCGTCTCTAAACACTGTTGACACTTTGCACAACTCCTAAGTGGTGATAAGAAGAGAACAATTGCAATTTCTGCATTTTACCTGAAGACACACACACACACACACACACACACAAGCAATTTCCGCAGTTTCTACGCACAAACTTACAGTGCAGCTGAAGTTGAGTAATGAGACAGGTATATGGAACAAAATGGTCATATTTGGATTTATGGATTGTTTGCATTTTGATAAGAGTGTGTGTGTGTGTGTGTGTGTGTGTGTGTGTTTTTTTTTTTTGTCTCTGCAGCAATGCAGTTGCAGAGCAGAGTGACAACGAAGGGGAGAAAAAGAGAACATGATTGAGTGGGACATTTTGTCAGCCGCAGACGTGAGCTGGAGCCGGGATTGGGCGTGTGTGTTTGTGTGTCTGTGTGTGTTGTGTGTGTGTGTGTGTGTGTGTGTGTGTGTGTCTGTCTGTCTACAGGGGTATACCGAAGGTCTGAGTCACCCTGGATCTATTCTTTACTTCTCTTTTTGTTGGCATTCTAGAGCAGCCACCTCTGTACTAACCTGAGCAGTGCGACGGTTGTTGATAGGGCTGCCCATGTCCCTGCTGATTGTGTTTATGGCTGTGTGTGTGTGTGTGTGTGTGTGTGTGTGTGTGTGTGTGTGTGTGTGTGTGTGTGTGTGTGAGATAGAGAGAGAGTGTGTATGTCTGAACTTTGCCACATTTGGGGACATGTTTTGGATTTAAACCAGCTGTTAAGGGCCTTGGCATCATTTCATTAGGCATGAGTGAAGATAACTTCACAGAAACATGTTGCATTCACATTGGAAATGTTTTTAGTAATTGCATTTTATTTTTTATCATATCCGTATGACTTTTGAGAAAAAAGATTCTGGGTGTCAGCATCACGTGATCAGGCAAAATGCTGCAGGTGAAAAGAGACCATTAGTGTGTTACTTGGGTCCAAATTGACTTCCTGCCAGCTGTTGACATCAGCCAGCACTGCAACTATAACAATCAAAACCATTTTATGGTTATGGTTGAATCTGTGCCTGTGGGAGGTGGAACTGGCAGACCGCTACACAACCACAAAGAGATCACAGTGTCCTTTACATGTGCGCGTCAGGTGTCAGCATGATAATGAATTGCAAGCCTTGAGGGCTGTTTTGAATAAATTAAAAAAGTTTAATAGCTAATGAAATGCTTATAATACTGAGGAGGAAGTTTACAACTCGGAGACAATCATTGCTCCACTTTAACCATCGTGAGTTAAACAACAGAACTAAGGATGAGCGTTCATTGGCCACTGCAGGGTGGTGCTGGATGATGTCGACCTGAGTTGCAGCAAAAGTTCAGTTGTTAAAGTTTTTTTTTCTCTGGACAATTCTGCAGATTTCTTCCAGATCCCCGCTGTCCCAGCATACGGCTCGCATCGAAATGAAAGCAGGGGATGTTTGTTTTTTTGGTGTTGTGGTTCATGGTTACTGCATTGGCTTAATTCAATGGAGAGCTCTCACAACTGCAGAAATACACAGACGTGTGTGTTTGTGTTTGTGTATGTGTGTGTGTGTGTTTGTGCGTGTGTGCATGTGTGTGCGTGAGTGTGCCAGATAGTCTGTAATGGTGGCTTTCAAAGAGAAGTGGACATGAACCACTGGTTAATTTAATGTGTTTGTGGGAGACAAAGCCGATTTTTTCTTCTAAATGATGCCACTTAGGCACCAAAATCAAAAGGATTATAGTATGAAAGGGATTAAAGGCCTTGTGTGACAACAAATTAGACAACACACATGAATGTTGCAGCATAAGTTCTCATGTGTATGCACACACACACACACACACACACACACACACACGTGCACGGACACAGACACATATGCGAGGCCTCAGGAGTGAACTGCACAGCTGCAGCACAGAGTCAGAGAAACAGACTGGTTTCCTTTCAGAGGACAGATGGTTGTCAGGAACACACACTCCCCCAAAATCAATCCACCCTTGCTTTGATATGAATTTACCTCACTAACAGGGTGACTGAACTCACTCCTCAGTTTTTAGTTAAATTCACTGATAACAAAACGATTTAACTTGAGGATTTTGACTCTGACAAGCCTTAGAATACATTCCTTGTTGAGCATGAATAGTGTTGCAGGTGCAAAGAGTTATTTCTGATAAAAAAAAAGGATAAATGAGCAGACAGGACAACGTTAGCCTGTTGCTACGTTGACAGCTACTGATGTTGTCGGGTCTAACATCCAAAATAAGAAGTCCACAAAGACTGAAAGTCTCTCAAAGCTAAAAAAAATAATAAATCACCAGCAAGAGATGGAATAAATATAATTATCATACCATTAAGTATGTGAGACACTAACTAAAATGTGACCACATCTTTTGTGTGTGTCACAATAGCACCTCTAGCTAGAGCTGCGTTTGTTGGTTTTTACAGTAGGACTCAGCTAATTCTGCTAATGGCTAATGTGTTAGCCAACAATTGCCTACTTACACACCCAGCAGGGAGTGTAACAACAGTTTCTCAGAGTTGTGTTTGTTTATATCTGATGAATCTGAGACTGATATCCAACTCTCCTTTTGGTCTCCACCAACGCATGAGAAAAAAGTTGTTTTCAGCTGCTCAGTGTTTCACTTTCTTCAGCAGCTACTCACTTTATGGAGCATTTAAAACATGTTTCTGAAAAGAGGACGGGTGGCGAAGTCGATGGGAAAGTTAAGACTGAACCATACAGAGATTGTTTTTCATAGTATCCTCAATTTTTGTTTTTACAAAAAGTATTTTCTTTCAAATATTGAATATATGTGTCAGTAAAATGTGGCATGATTTTTCATATTATGTAAACATATAAGCCACATCACATGGTTGGGGGTTCCTGTTGTAAATGTGTGACATTACTGGGTGGAACAAGAGAGCTCGGAGCCATTCAGTGGATGTGTTGAAATCCAACCAGACAAGCGTATGTGGCCTTGTTTCCACTCTTCTCTCCCTTTCTCTCTTCATCCCTGAGCATCTGTTTTCATCCCCTCTCCCAAGCTTCCTGTCTCTCCCTCGATCTGTTTTTTCTTTTTTTTTTTGTTGTGTTCCCTGGTTACCATGTGGGCACAGTGTGAGATGTGTTTGTCTCCTTCGGCAATATGTTTTCCAGACAGAGAAAGACACTGGAGACAGGGGCTTGCAAACCAGCACGCACACAAATACATGTCTCTGTGTGTACAAACACTTCCAAATACACACACACACACACACACACACACACACTTGCACTGATGAGAGTGTGTTGGTATCGAAGAGATCGTGAGAGAAAACTGATGTGAAAATCTCAAGTTTGGAAGTGGATGGAAAGTGAGTAATCAAAGAGAAAATTGCCAGCAGCCTCAAACATCATGTGCACACACATACTCTGAACATCCATATATACAGTACAAAGAAGTAGTGGCAGCAAAAGGAATAAAAAATGGAGTAGCAGAGTGATCAGAATGACCTTATCCTGAGTAGGTAGAGGACAAATATATAATTTAGATTAACTGAACTGAGATGTAAATGTGTTTGGAGTGAGCACTTACAAAACACTTCATATTCAAATGAAACCAGATACTAGAAAATACACAGCATACATTATAATACTATAATAACATTATCTTTTATTTGTTTTGCTTTTTTTTTATCTCTTTGTCTTGTGAAACTTTTTCAAAAACAATTTGTAATGCATTTATATAAACACCGTTTAGATATTAAATGTCATCACTTCATTTCATCCTTATAAAGATTTGTGTTAAATTCTGTCATAACCATAGACTGTGTGAAGCTCAGAGTGAGCTGCTCCGCCATTGCCGTCTTGGTAGTGCCTGACTCCGCCTAACTCCCGGCTAATCTAAAAATAGGCAAAGAGGTGGGGCGTGTGTGGAGCCAAGACTTTGGTGCATGTCGGTTTGTGGCAAACAGATGCTCAACCACCTGTCACTCAAAGCGGCCACGTCCTAAATTATGCAGAACTTTAAGCCTAAAATAAAATCTAAACGGATGACTTTAAAACAAAAATTCACCCCCGTCCAGTTGTCATGAAGGAGGAAATAAGCTCTAGAGACCAAAACAGTTTTTTGTTCCAGGCCGTAAACATGTTCATTTCTGCTGTAAAGTTGGACAGAGTCTGTGGGGATTGACTTGCTTTTGGAGCCAGGCTCTAGTGGCCATTCGAGGAACTGCAGTCTTTGGCACTTCCATGTTGGCTTCATCTTTCAACTGCTTGGTCCTAATTAGTGCATGAATTTGTGAGTTATGGACAAAATGTGTTTTCTTAGGTCACACTGACCTTGGCCTTTGACAGATCCGATAATTCTCAGTTCTTTTTTGAGTCTAATTGGACATTTGTGCCAAATTTGAAGAAATCCCGTCAAGGTGTCACTGAGATGTTGCGTTGAAGAGAACGGGACGTTGGGACATCCCGAACACATCACGCCTCCAGCTCTGGCTTTCACCAGCGTGGAGCCATAAAACGCTTTGCAAACAAGTAAAAAAATCAAGGAGAGTTGTTTTGGTGACACAAAATCGAGGATGTGTTGCTGATCTTATGTAAACTTTGAAGAAATTTTAAGAGTTGAGAATTTTGTTGCAGTTTTTTTTTGTTTTTTTTGCTGAAGTGGAAATGCACTGTGTAGGAGCGAGTGTGTGGAGATATTCACAAGGTGATTCTAAAGGAGCATTTTCACTTCCCACACATCTGACCTCTCTCTCCAACCTCTGTTGAAATTTGTCCTCAAAAAAATGTCCAAGGTTGTATTTGATTCAGTATTTGGTACAGGGAGATAAAATCACTGCTTGCACTGAAATCTCCGTAAGCAAAAGCAAAGGCCAACTTTAACATTTTCCAAAATAGCATCACAACAGATTTATGTTTATTCAGATTGTTTCTGTTTGCAGATGACTCATCGAACATTAGCGTCAAGCTAAATAAGAGCCTTCTATACAAAACAGACGTCAGCGTATCATGCAGAGATGTATTAGCATTAACATCACTCCATTGTAAAAACTTGAACCTATGCGTGTTTTCAAGGTATTCAATTACTCATACACACCCGCATTCAGCACAGATCTTATTTCCATTTCAGTTTAATTGAAAGGCGATAATACAATGTCATTTCCAAGGATGCAAGTGAAAGGTTTAATCTTAAGAACAATCTTTTTATGCTTGATGAAAGATCTTTTGAATTGGTACCACCAGTTGTGATGGTTTTTGATACTCTTAATTATAGCAGGAGAGTGTCTATCCCCATATTCTCAGTGATGAGAATGTAATGAGAAAAAAACAAATGTCAAACGTGAAGTGCGTACGTCAAATTAGATTTCTAGCAGTCATGTATCCCCACAACGGAATGAGAAAAGGTGAGCTGTCATAAAAAATAAATAATGATAAATGCAGTTTTGATCAGCTGAAGCCAGAGCTTTTGTCGTGTGAGGCGAATGAACTGTCAGTCTGCGGGGCTTTGTGCTCGTGATGAGATGTGTGCACTGCTGTGAGAGCAGATGGGAGAGGTGCTGGGAACATGCTCGCAATTTTTATGTTTCTTTTTTATTTATTTTTTTACTCTCTTAAGTTAAAAAAGTGACATTGAAACTTGCAGTGAAAGTAGAAGAATTACATGTGATATTAATTCATGACTGGTGGAACAATCCTTACATGGCTCCACATTGTATTTGCAGCATAGACTGTATTTAAAGATGGACTTAGCCTCTGTGGCGTCACCCATAGGTTTCTGAGGAGCGGTTTTCAAGCTCAGAGTGAGCTGCTCTGCTGTCACCATCTTGGCAGTGCCTGACTACATTTAACTCTCAGGTAATCCAAAGAGGTGGGGCGTGTGTGGAGCCGAGACATAAGTAAATGCAAAGCGGCCACACTCTCAATTATGCATATTTGTTAGCCTTAATAAAATCTAAACGGGTGTGTTGTATAAAAATTCACCCCCTGTACAGTTGTCATGAAGGAGGAAATTATCTCTAGAGACCAAAATTTATTTTTGTACCAGGCTGTAAACATGTTTATTTCTGCTGTAAAGTTGGACATGTTAAAATGGGAGTCTATGGGGACTGACTCACTTTTGGAGCCAGCCTCTAGTGGCCATTAGAAGAACTGCAGTTTTCGGCACTTCTGTGTCGGCTTCATTTTCAGCCCTGGAGGTTCATTGGTGATGAATCACTTTTCGAAAAGAGAGAATATGGTGGACTCTACAAATACAACAGTGGCTGAGGATAAATAGGAAATCCTCCGTAGACCACACCGTCCTATTTCAGTTCGGCCTTTGCGGTCTACGCAGCCACGCCTTCGTAAACCGCGCCCTCCAAAGGATGTGGCCTCTGAATTGGGAAACAACTTTCAAGTCCGCTGGACATGTTTCACTTTGTGGTCTGGATTGATAAAACAAACACATTTGCATTAACAAACAGATTAACACACACACACACACACACACACACACACACACACACAATGTGATGAGTGATTGATTACAGCTCTAATCAGCAGATGAGTCGCAGCTGCTTCCCTGGTTTTAGAAACAAGCAGACAGATGTTAAAAGAGCGATAGGGTATTAGGCTCTGACTTTTCTTCTAACCTATTCTTTTGTCCTCCGTCTCCTCCCTACCGTTGCCTCACCTTCATGTAACCCTCCTTAATAATACCCCCACCCCTGCTATTCAGAACCAAGGTGATTGTCTTGATTCAACATTATCCTGTAGAGTGCTCTATTTAAACTCTGCAGGAAACGCAGCCGCTCAATTGTTCGGCTTTATTTCAGTGTGTTATCTCAGCAAGGCCAACTCTTGCTACCCAGAGTCTCATGAATTGATTAGAACATTTCCTTTAAATGTTGTAATCGTGTTTTGCATACTAAAAACAGCAAAAACAAAATAACAAACATTTGCTATCAAGTGCAAAGTTATTCTGCTTTTCTGTTTTATATCATTTTACATTCAATAGTTTAGAGTTTTGGAATATTGTTCAGGAGGAAAAATGAGAAGAAACAATTTCAGACACCACTCTGGCCTCGAGGAAGTGGTTTACTATTTCATCGACTAAACGATATAGAAAAACGTATCCAGAAATTGACGGATTCATCAAAGATTGAATAATCTTTGGTTGCTGCAATGCAGAGCCACATGGTTCCTGTGCTGACTGTCTGTGAAAAGAGAACTGCAGGAATGATTAAATATTATTCACTTCACATCACAGTAAGCAAAACCATTAAATATTACGTGTTAGTAAAACCACAGTAACTTTCAAAACTGATTAAAAAAAAAAATGTCCTCAAAATGCTGAAATTGCTGTTTTCATTTTCATTCCAACCAAACACTGTACGAGTGATTTCACAGATTAGTCTCTCCTTCCCGTGAAAATATGTGCTCATCAATAAACTAATCTTACTCTAGATTTGGAAAGAAAACCTGTGCACCTTGAACCTTGACAGCACACGTCTGAATACGTGTCCTCATGTGATTTCATATAAGACGAGGGATTGTTGCTCTTTTGTAAAGTACATTTGTATACACTTCTGGTGCAATAATATGCATATTAATACACACTCCATCTTACTCTGCTCAGATTGGAAAGACAATGTGTCAACAGCATTTTCACATATTCGTCATAGGTTTAAAGTTTGGTCTTTGGCTGCATGTTTGATTTTCAGATTTCAGCTGAAGCCATCTGTTGGCTTGGCCGTACTCGACAGGCTCCTGTCCAACTTAAATCACTTGACTTGTTCTTGTGGCACGGTGAAACGGGTTCTCCTAAATGCAAATAACATTCAATTCAAATTCCCCATCACCCCCCCCCCCCTTCTGAAAACAGTATAATGCTGCCATCACCATGCCTAACAGTGGAGGAAATGTTGAATAAGTTATTCTTTTTTTCTGAATTGCTTAGTTATGCAACTTCATGTGAGCTTAAAACTCTGAAAACTTCTTAATTACTTCCTGTTCTATCCTGTCTGACTTTTGTTGCACTTTAATGAATTTCTTAGTGCAGTTTCTGCTCTGACACAAAATATCCATTTTGACAAAAGGTCCATATTGTATAAAGTGAGATCTCCATGTGTTTTTTGATTATAGATCAGGTCTAGCTTCTATATTAATACTGTGAAAGTATCAAAGCCTCAGTCCACAGAGAAACGCACACAGCCTGTATTCAGAAACTGAGCCTTAAAACCAGCCGTCAGGATTTCTGTAACTTTGTGATGTCACACATGGGACAGGTGAAGGAGCTCCCAGACGTGACCTGATGTGCTTTGACTTTACAGTCTTCTTCTAATGAGCGACAAATGAGAAAATGACCATATGTTAAATAAAGACCAAATAAATGTATTGTGCTCTCAGTGTTTTGTGTCCCTATTATAAAGGCTATGCCTGATATGATATTTGTCTAATTACAGCCTGTGTTGTCTAATGAAGCTATCAGGCACATGTTGGCAGTATTAAATGTGTTTATTACAGCATCATTTGTAGAATAGCATCTAATTGTAGCATATTTTGGATCTGATTTGTCATTGTATTTCATTTCTAATTAGACTATGGTCCTGTAAAACGGTGTCTAATAGTGTATTAGGAACTCTTAGTCGGTTTTTAATTAGAGTGCCATTTGTCTAATTAGGGTTGTAGTTTTTGTGTGTTATTTGATACAAAGTACTGGCCGATCAAAATGAACTTTGATATTAAAGGCGAGAGCGGCGGCATCAGGACCCAGAATGCATTTTTTTGTAGGTTGTAACAGCACATGATATGGAAAATTCCACATGGCTTTCTGGAGACACTTCTTGTGCAGTTGCCAGGACAACAGAAGTGGTGGTAAGCAACTTAACTCTGACTGATCGACCATCCTTTCAGGAGATTGGTTCAATCAACAAGACACCTCGCAATGCCTCATCTGATCTCCGCTCATCTACAGTACAGAAGCGTGTATCCTCAGTGTGGAAATTTCACACCTCTGCACACACTTGAGCGCATGTGGGCGTGAATGGATCATGGGTATGTGTCTCTGTGCTATCTGTCGGTGGGTCTGTGGGATTTGTGTGTGCGTCTGATGTGCTAATGCTTGTACATACACACAGACACAGTGTGTATGTAGGTGTATCTAGGTTTTATATGAAGACAGGACCAAACTTTTCTGAGTTGAGCAACAGTACTGTATGTCACTGGGTTTCACTTTTACCAAGAAAACACAAGGTCTTCATATTTCAACTGTTCTCTTAGAGCCATCTGTTTTTCTCTCACTAATTGTATTTCTCAAAGAAATTACTTTAATTTAAATTTCACATCATGAAAGTTATTTCATTTCTTTGTATCAAATCATCAGCACATGGTAAGTCGTAAACCCCTCACAAAATGCTTGTTGACTATATGCTGCACCTGTTTGTGGGCTGATATTAAATAACATCAAATATGGCAATATTTCCAGCTATGTGCAAAAAAATAAATAAACGTTGAACTGCTATTTAGTGGCAGCATTGCTTATACCTAAAACATAACATTCATTAATATAATTATAATTTAATTAATATAAAAAAAACACCTGAAACATAAAATACTGTAATATAATTATATTTTAAAAAACACCTGAAAATAAA
The DNA here is from genome assembly GCF_021018895.1 of Seriola aureovittata. Lineage (NCBI taxonomy): Eukaryota > Metazoa > Chordata > Actinopteri > Carangiformes > Carangidae > Seriola > Seriola aureovittata. The sequence goes on from NC_079377.1 coordinate 23,867,171, forward strand.
ATAATAGTAATATATTTATGTATTATTCAGAAAAATCTCAAATGAACAATTTTTTATTAAAAATTCTGATTAAATTCACCACCCAGATTGCCAATATTTTGATAAGCAGGTTACCATAACAGATTCACAGCAGCTCCATACAAATAGCAACTAAATGTCTTCAGCTCGTTCTTCACAAAACGCAGATAATACTAAAAAACAAATGGAAACAAATTAAAATGTCACATAAAAATGCATAAATACTATAATGTGGGATGAAGAAGCTATAAGTGTCAGTTGTTGCACATTATGATTAAGATCAGTATTAGCACTTTAGACATGATATGAACTGTGCAGCTGTTTTATGCTGTTGTGTATAGTGTTGTTTAGCTTGAACTTCAGTTTGTTGATGCAGAGAGAGAGAGACAATGTTATTTAAAAACTACTGAAACAGTAGATACATGAAACATTATGTTGAGACACTCAGGTCATGAACGATTATTTTATATCTGAGTGAAGATGCCAATAAGGGAGACAGACTGTAAGCTAACAGCAGGCCAACATGCACATTTAATAAGCGAACCACATAACATTTTATTCTAAATATTCTCTGGCAAATGTTCAATGTCAGTGGTGGGCGGCTGCCAACGAGCGAGGGCTTCACACAGAGACACAAGCTATCGATTGAATGCTTTGCATACGTGATTCTTTACCGTCAGTGTTTCATAAAATACAGAGTTTATGCTGTATAATGAACTTTAAAGAAAATCATTTTGGATGGATCGACTTAAACAGTTTCAGTTAAAACAGAACTTTTATCTAAAAGTTGTTCTATTTCCTCCTAAATGGCTTGAACTGTGGGTGAAATTGTTAATCATTTTACATGTAGGACTGTTAATTTTGTGTTTCTGCACCACTGGAGAGATAACGCTGAATGCACTCTTATGATAATGAGACAAGTGAATTGGAGAATTAGTTCAACGGCCACAGGCAGCTCCACTGTCAATGAAGGGTCAAATGTGGCTCGTGGGCTGGGAATTGAGAGTCACTGCTGTTCACGTTCAGCGTCAATTCTTGATGCCTGAACAACAAAGTTATGCATATTTATGTCTATGTTCAGGAACTGAAATGTACTGCTAGTGCGCTTTTTTGTGTGTCTGTGTGTACTAGTAAACTTGGTTGTTAAAGAGTATTCACTTGGGAAATCCAGCCCGTTGAAGTGTGAATGCCAACTGAAGGAGCTTAAAAATGCTGCTGCTGAAGTCCTAACTAAGACAAATTTACAATTATTTCAAATTTGTCGTAGCCAGATAAGACAATCAAATTTTTTTTCTGTTAAAGGCAAGCTACATGGTCTGCCTCCAAGAAGTTGGGATAAACTGTGAAAAAAGTAAAATATCCTAATTCAAATAAAGTGTAAAAACAATAAATTTACAGAAAGTTTCATTAATATTTCTACAGCGAAAAACTGTTATTTTACAGATTTCTCCTAATTTATTATGATCAAACACCATCAATAAAGTGACGCCACTAAAGTTTCTGCAGAGAAACTTTTTGCTAATAATAATATTAAGTGTCAATCAATTAAATATTAACACAAGCTTAACATTGTGAAGTAAACCTTTTGTTTTGTGTAAAAACCTGTAGAAGCACAATCTAAATACAATATTTAATGATTCAAATCGATTCTCTTACAATTCTCATAGAATATAATATACTGAAGAAATGCAAATTAAACTGTTGAGTCTCTGTATGTAGTCTTTCAACTAAAGTGGGGTTGGAAACTTAATTACAAATAACATACACACCACTATTTTTTTTTTTTTTTAAAGTATATTTTTTTGGGCTTTTATGCCTTTAATGGACAGCACAGTGGAGAGTGACAGGAAACAGGGAGACAGAGAGAGGGGGAATGACATGCAGCGAAAGGCCGTCCGATGCTGGATTCGAACCGGGGCCAACTGCAGCGAGGACTGTAGCCTCTACACATGGGGCGCCTGCTTAAACCACTACGCTACACGACGCCCCATACACACCACTATTGACTTTATAACATTTTTATTTAATATATTCAGATGAAAATTTACAATATCAACCAATTATTCACAAATAGTTCTTCAGAGCCCCGGGATGATCTGAAGAACTAAAACTGGCATTTCTCCATTGGTCTATCTTGCCTGTTAAGGTTACTATAATGAGGAGGTGATGATGTCACCTCTGAAAGAGGGGGGCTGTGGAGCTGAGGGGGGGTGGTCTGTTGTTTTTTAGCTTGTATTTTCCAAAGCTTCTTGTTCCCCAGGAAATAGCCATTACAAAGCTAAGGCCTGATATAGTCTTGTGGTCTAGGAGTAGAATGAAAGTATATTTCATAGAGCTGACTGTTCCGTGGGAGGCCTTAGTTGAGGAAGCATATGAAAGGAAAAAGCTCAGGTACGCAGAGTTAGGGGCAGAAGCAGAGCAGCGAGGATGGAAAGTTAGGATTTGTCCAGTGGAAGTAGGATGTAGAGGATTTGTAGCAAGGTCTGTTGTCTCTTTGGTGAGGGAGTTAGGAGCAAGTGGACAGAGTGTGAGGAAAATTGTAAAGGACATGTCAGATGAGGCAGCTAAATCCAGTCAGTGGATTTGGATGAGAAGGAGTAATGGTAGCTGGGGGCCCAGCAGGGGGAGCACTTAGGATAGATAGACTCTTAGGAGAAGCAAGGAAGAAATCCAGGAAGAGGAAGTGTTTTTAAGTGGGGGTGTGGCCTGTGTGAGCCTCTTTGAGACCATGCGGTTAGTCCAGGTGAGGTGGCCTGTATTGTTTGCTTGTATCGAATTGGTTTGTAGTGTGTCTTTGGCTGTTTAGGTGAGTTTGTTTGTTTTAGGTGAGTTGCATGGTGTGGTGTTAGAGTATGGGGGGTGTAGAGCACAGCCTAATCCGGCGGGGGAGAGCCAGCCTAAAAAGGCCCCTCTCCCTGACTCTACATCCCTCATTGTCTTGGAGAGTGGGGGGGTGGGGGGGGCAAGAGTACAGCCTAATCCGGCGGGGGAGAGTTTAGCTCAAAAAGGCTTCTCTCCTTGACTCTGCCTCCTTCAAAATGGCCGCCACTTTCTCCAACTGTTCAGGGGAGTTTGTTTGCTGAATCTGCTAGTGTGTTTTGTCAGAGTTGATGATGGTGTTGTTTGTGGTAGCATAGGCAAGATAAAGAAAATGGTGGTGTGAGGAGCAGTGATGGCTGGCATTAGGGGAGTGACTCTGGGACGCCAGTGATCACTGTCTAGCCTCCTGGAGGTGTTGTGGGACCAACTAGACGAAACACTGGTGAAAGGAGGTTCCCACCTGATGACCCCAAAGACATGTTAGTTATCACTGCTCATTAGTCTGTACAGCTAAATTAATAGTTATCATAGGACATGTTAAGCTTAGGGAGCTATTCACTGGGTCCATTTTCTGTAGCACAAGCTTTGTGTTTATCTTTAATAAATTCAGTTTGATCTTGTTTTCCACAGTATTCTCCATATAGTTCTGACAGCATATGTGGACAAACATTATACTATCTTTTATGTCAGAATCCCAACTATACAGTGTTTTAATAAGTCAAATCACAACATACCACAAAGATCAATGAATCTTTACAGAAGTGACGGTGCAACGTAGCAGATGAAGAAAAATCCACCTTCAAACTGCCAGTAATCAGCTGGATCCTTGGAGCATCTGGGGGGAAAAAGAAATAACAGGAGACACTAAGATTCACTGTCAAGTCCTTAAAAAGTGTGATTTAATTATTTTTTGTTTACCATTACTTTAATAAAGTTTAAATAAATGTTATTTAAATGATCTGTACCGACAAAGAATACTCTGACCTTCTGTGGCTGCTTTCTAATGTTCCACCGGACTAAACATCAAACACCTGAAGTTCATCTTCAGAACTCTGCTTGTGCTGAACAGACACGCTGTGCACCCACCTATGTAGGCGCATACTGACAATGTGCCCTGAAAATAATGGCCAAATATTGTGCCATTTACTAAAGACCAGGTTTCTGTTGATCAATTTAAACAACTGGCTATAGGTGATGACGTCATTTAGCGACTTCTAGCGTCTTTTAGGACAGCCAAAAGCTACTTTCCTTACTGAGGAGTTGGCAACACTGCTCTACAGTTGTTCTTGTTATTACAGCCTGTTGCTGCACAAAGCTCGGGCACTTTAACACTAACTGATGGATTACTTGTCCCTGTCGGAGCAGAGAGGAGGAGCCTCCGACTCCACGGCCGGCTTCTCCTATTGGTGCAGCAATGATCCTGTCAGTCCTCACCACAGCTGCATCCGTTCAAGCATCAGAGGAAGAGAGTTTAAGAGCCCGCCGTCACATCATTAGTGGCGGCTGACATGATAGGCAGCTCGCCTCTGTTCCTCCTTTGAACATTTATGTGTAATTTGTAATTTGGTTTGAGATGCTGGTGTCGATTGTTGGGGACTGGGCTAGGTTTAAAATTCTGATTGTGCATCACACCCTTAGAAAAAGACTGTTGGACACATTAGGAAGAGGGGTGCTGCTTCTTGTGTTTTTGGGTTGGTTAGAATCGCATAGTTAGGCTCTTTGTTGGCTCCTGTTCCCCTACTTCAGTTATCCTCTAGCCTTGTTTATATTTTTGTTTACGTATTTACCCTCCTGGTAACGCAATAAATTAAATCAGTAAATTTGATTTACCACTAACACCTGGTTTTATGTTGCTTCCCTTCTCCCCTTGCTGGGTCGTAACATAAAGACTGCCAACATATGGTGACTGGAAAGACACCGCCATGACTTCATATACGATAAACCAACATGGCAGCAGTGAACTGAAACCTGGCCCTGTGAGGTGTCAGAGAGCCAATCCACCTAAGAGGAAGTGGATTCAAGACTAGAAACTGAACACATTATTCCAGCTCTCAAACTTCTGCACTTCTGCCGCCAGGCTGTGAAGGAACTGATTTTAAAATTCCATCACTTGTTTGTAAATCCCTGCATGTTGAAGACCAAACACTTACACTTCTGATCTCCTACCCCAGTATCAATCCAGTAAACCGCTGCGGTCAGCTATTACTGATCTGCTTGTTGTTCCCAGAACTAACCGTGATGCACAATAGAAACATCAATAATGGACGATTCTGCCAAACACTGCATTGCATTCAATGACAAAGTTAACTGTGCATGGCAACTGTGGTAATGTTGAAAGATCCCATATTTTTTCTACGGAAGCCCTCAAGCAGAAGTACATTTATTTCTATTTATTTATTTTTTAATCACTGGCCTCTCAGGGCCTCTGTACTTTTCCAATGTTTGATTTTAAGTCTTGCCTCCCATAAGAAAACATATATGTGGTTTTAAGTATAAAAAACCATTTCCTCTCTCAGGCGTTTCTCTGGAGCTCTAGCAACGGGTAGCAAACACACAGAGAGACCAAATCCTGTAAGGTCGGATGGTGGGTCCAGGTGGGCGGGGCTTGGGGCATGGCTGAGGGCGATGACTGCTTTGTTGTGACATCACAAAGTTCCAGAAGAATACAGGCTGTGTGCATTTCTCTGCTGACTGAGCGCTTTGACACTTTGCAGTATTAATATAGAACCTAAACCTGCTTTATAATCACAGAAGATATGGAAATCTCACTGTTTACAATATGGTACCTTTAAGGTTAGGGAAAGATCATGGTCGAGGCAAATAACCATACTACCATGTGTAGGATACATGTGTGCCTTTCTTGCCCATGTCAGACATGGACACATTTATGCAGCTTTCTCTTATTGCTCTCATGCAATTTACTTATTTTCATTGCATTTCAGCCACAGATGGATAATTAACATCTAGTTTGTGCAGAGAGCGAACTGAGCGTGATGCATTCGTGCTGTGTCTGCACATGCTTGTACGTGTAGGTGGATGTTGTGTATGTCACTATTTTTGGAGCGAGGGATTTTTCTAACTTGTCAACACGTTGCGCTCTGATCAAAAAAAATAAATCACCATACATGGAAGCCACAGCAACTTCTCAAAGCTGGAGATGGGAAATCTTTGATGTAAAGACATAAGTGTGATTCTTTAAAAAAAAAAATAAAGTACATTTACCAAAGGAGACAAAACAACCCGGTTTTATCAGTATGTTGTTGAGGAGCCGTTCTTTTTTCTCAAACACAAAGGAAATCAAAAATAAAAGTCAATACAGGTGCAGAGTTTTACACAGTTTTGAAGTGAAATCAAATAACCATCGCACATCCAATGAATCCTGTGTCGCAATTTTCAACAGCAAGTGAGAAAACAGCTCTCGCCATCACAACAAAAGGACAAAGCCGACAAAACGCCACCTTCCAAAAAACTGACAGTTATGGAGAAAAAGAAGATGGTTTGCTGCGGTTCCCTGACAAATCCTCATCTTTTAGTTTGATGTTGGAGAAATGCAAGAGGCTGCATTCAGACCCTCACGAACACTGTTGATGAACAGACACGAGACCGGTATCAGCTACAGGGGCTTCTCCTGTTGTGTCCCGAGATACGAAGCATGACAGACGCCATGTGCCACCTGAAAGGGCTCAAGCCGGTAGTTCACATGATGGAGGAAGACCGGTCTGAGCTGGAGGCGGATGATAACGTGTGTGCTCGTGCAGAAACTAATGCGTCAAACTCACATAGCAATGTGTTCAATCGAAACAAATCCCAGTGTGGACACACACACACGCACACACGCACACACAGAGTCTCCACTATAGTTTTCCAGAGAGTAATGTCTTCCTAACAACGAGCCTTTTGACTCAAACGAACTGAGATTTCTCCTGACAGACTGTTGCTGCTGCCCGTCAGCCAGAGACTAAAGGAAAGGTCAGCTAACATGGAGTGCATTATCGTTCATCCCCCCCACCCCCACCCCCCGTCCTCTCCTCCCTCTCAACCTCCAAGCCTCTGGCCTCGGACGAAGAAAGGCGCCCTCACAGTGGGACTGTGTAATATTGAAAAACATAGCCAGTGATGTCCATTATAGTGCATTAGCATTTTGATAACTCAAGGCTAGTCCCCCTGTGTCACCTAGTAGTTGGTGTGTGGTGTGGTTAACCTCATTCTGTCTCTCTCTCTCGCTTTGTCCCTCTTCCTCTCTCTTCTACATGCAAACCACAGATTGACGGTCAAAGCAGACAAAGTTTCGTTTCCTCTTTTAAGCCTCTGTTAATGAGCGACTTTGCCTGGAAAAGTTTTTTTTTCCCTTTCTTTTTTTTTTTTATCTGAGAGTTCATATTGGAATTCCTCACCCGCTTCACACTTCCTGAGGCTTGTCACGGGTCTGCAGCCAAACTCTTCCCCTCAAAGCCGTCGTTAGGATATTGTGAAAATGCTGTAATGTGGTGCCCAGACGCAGTGGTAGAGGTGTGTATACACATAGACACATAACTGGAGATCTCCCAGCCGAACAAAACATCAGGGCTTTGTAGGGCTGGTTAGCATGTAGCATATTTTACCATAACACATGTTGTCTTTCTGCTGCTCCAGTGAGGGGTCTCCACAGCAGATCACCATCTACATATTTAATTTGGCAGAGCTTTTTACACCACATACCCTTCCTGATGAAACCTGGGCACAGGGGAGCCGGGCACTGCACTTCCAACTAGGGAGCCACCGTATCATATATTCATTCAGGTCACTGACTATATTTAATTTAATCTGATGCAGGTCCGGATCACAGGAAATATTTTAATAAATTCAATGTAAGTGTTTTAAACGGTTGAAATTGTTGTGCATCCAATTTACCTTACAGCCTTGAGGAAGACCCCTGAACACACCTCATTTTAAGACCAAGGCACCCATGGGTGCACAGATAAGTGCAAGTGTATAAGCTATTTAAACAACGTGGGAGCTGGTTTGAAATGAGCAAAGACACTTGCATTGTGCCATGCACAGATCAGGCTCGATGTCTTTGTATAGTACAGAGCATAAAAAAGCAAGAAAACAGGGATTACCGCCTCTCTTCTTCTTGTCCTGTTTTGGACATACCACTTCACCATTTATCACTGATCATGTAGGTATAGCATTTATATTGCATTGGGTGACTTATACAACCTACCTACCTACAATTGTATAAGCTGTGTTGAGGTGGTAGAGCTGGTTATTTATTTAATGTAGCACTGGTGAGCATGACACTGTGTGTGTGCACTGGTGAATGTGAGGCACTGTGAAGCACTTTGTCCTGGGCTCAGGTTGAATCGTGCTACAGCAGTGGAATCTGCAGTATGAAGAGTCTTTCTTGCTTGAAGGTTTTAAAGAGGAAAACATCTTTTTAAATGACACAATTAGGTGACCAAACGTGATGTGAACAGATGAATGCACACACGGTAACAACATGTCTCCCTCCCTCTTCTCTGTCTGCATTATAATCTTTCCACCTCCCTCCATTGAACACATGACTTCTTCTGAGTGAAGGTGCATTTAAATTTCTTCCCATTTATTTCCATATTGACTTTCTTCCTTCACTGGAGCCAATTAGCTCCTGAGAAATTCCCCACATCCTTGACAGATTACTGAGATAAGGCAGCTAGAATAGTTTGCTTTTATGAATTAGACTTTTGATATTTCTATCTATATAATATTAATAATAGCAGCTTCCTCATTTGAAAAGACATTGATGTTGTTCTTTCTGTCTTAAATTACAAATTGCAAACATGCTGCATGTATGAGCGAGAGTGAGACTGAAGTCATGAAGTCATTCATTAAAAACAGTCCTGAAATATAAATACACATACATAAAACGTATGAATCCTACTGGGAATAGAGTTATACATTTAATATTTCCAAAAGCGAATCCATTCTTTCCATTTTAAACCTATATAACTGGGTATAGTTCTAAAAGGATGCGGTGCTTTACTTACATGCTCCTCACAATATTCACAACTTAATCTCTGCTGCTAATGTCCTGGTAAACTTGTAAATGTCTGGCTTGAAATATTTTTTACCATTTGTTTTCCTACTTCCTGTACTTTGCAGAGCTTGTCCCGCCTCATTCAGACAACAAGGAGAATCTTTTGCTGCACTGTGGACACGCAGCACAACAACAACAACAACAATAACAACAACAACATGCAGCGGATTCAATCTGTCTCTACGGTGCATTAAATCACTGGCAGGGAACACTAGCTTCTCATCAGTCAACACTGTTTTAAACATCCGCAGACGTGGTCTCCTCCCCTGCCCTCACTGAAGTGTAGAAATTATAGCAACTGTCAAAAATGGCTAATTGAAATGATCTTTTATGAGTGTGTGAGGGACAGAGCTGGAAGGCATGATTAGTCACAGGTGGACTTTTTTAAAACTAAGCATAATATAATAATAAAAGAGATCAAATGAACAGAACTAATCTCAGGCTATGATAACAAACAAACCAGCTGACCTCACAAACACAGGACAAAGGGGGACATGTATACAGTACTTGTCTTGTCTTGTTTTTGTCTTGTTTTAACTATATATATATTTATATGTATATTTATATGTATGTACCACGCAGCATATGTAAAACTGGAGATAAATTCCTTGTATGAGTCCACACACTTGGCCAATGAAACAGATTCTGATTCTTATTCTGGTAAAGCAACTGTAACAATCAGCTGAGTTAGACCCAGGGTAACAGTGAAGACTGTAAGATTTCTCTATTATTGTTCATTTAAATTTTTAACAGACCATCTGATTTGACAATGCAAAAATGTATAATGTATAAATCAGCCTCTTTTTGCTTTACGGACATGATTGGAGCAACAAATGATTCACATTGCAAAATTAAAAAGGCTCAGCAGAAAGGCAATTATTTTTTAGACATGGAGTTTGCCGCTAATGCCTTTCTTTGAGTCTCCTGAATTTTGGTTAATTTCTCTTGGGACGGAGCACTCTGTCTGAAGCGATCCCTGCTAAATCAAGAAGGTTAACAGACCCTTGTGTTTTTACCTCTAAAAGAAGACAACTTCACATTTAGTGAATTTGATTTTAAGACCATTAATGAAATGAGGAGGCTGAGAATAATAATCAGTGACTAAGGAATCATCTTCAAAATGAAGCACACTTTAGCAAAATTCAACAGGGTGCTACTTACAACGTTTCAGGTTTTCTTTTTTTTTTTTGAGGATTGCAGCATCCCAAGGACACAGGTTTGGTCTCAGCGCTGGTAGGGGCGCAACAACCCCGCCACCCCTCCAAAACCAAGAGATTATTTTTCTATGTTGTCAACCAAACAGTTTATTAGCATATAAAGTCTGTATTTACATTCCAGAATACCCATACGCAAATGTAAGTGTTGGATTTCCATGAATGAATTATATGAAATAAAATCATATATGTATTTAAATTATAGCCTATTTATGTAAAAAATTTGCATATGAAACCTATTAGTCATAGTATAATAAGGCATAAAAGAGTCATAGTATAGTATAGATTCGATCCCAGGAACTTTTGACTGAGAGACACCAGTTCTAATCACTGGACCAAGCAACCCCATAAATAAGTCACAGTACAGTAAGGCATAAAAATGTCATAGTATAGTAAGTCAAACTCCACATGAAAGGCCACAGGCCCAGGATTCAAACACTGGACCTTCTCACTGGGAGGCCACAGTTCTAACCACTGCATCACAGAGCCACTCCATAATCAAGTCATAGTAAAGTAAGGCATAACAACTCATAAAAAGTCATAGTGTTGTAAGGCTATGACGTTTTTATACCTTACTATATTCTCTCTATGACTTTTATATGGGATGGCTCGGTGGTACAGTGGTTGGAACTGTGGCCTCCCTGTGATAAGGTCCTGGGTTTGTTTCCTGGGCCTGTGGGGTTTGCTTTACTATGACGTTTTTATGCCTTATATGACGTTTTTTATGATTTTTTTTATGCCTTACTATATGCAGCCTAAAAAAAAAGATATTTCAGAGGAATAATTGTTGACAAATAATTAAGATCAATGCGTTCTTAAAACGAGATAAAATGTCACAATAAAATTAGTTAACTTGTGTTTTAAAAAACGGTTCATAAGGGATTAAAAACCAGAGCTATAAACAGACTAGTAAATCTTTGTCATCGTGTTAATAAAGTTAATTGAAATTCAAACAGGTTTGTTTATAGTGAACAAAGGAGTAAATTGTCAGGTCACAACCTAACAGCAGAGGGTGTTAGGTTGTCTATCTTTTGTTTTCTTGGTTGCATTGGCAGTTACGATCTTGTCAGCCCTATCAGAAAGGTAGAGGGGCGGGATTTAATGGCGGACCCGTAGATGGAAGCCATGGAGATAACGATACTCAGGTGAGCCGGAAATACAAAGCTGCAGAGAGAAATTCAGTCCAATACTTAGGTGGATGCAAAGTTTACCGACGAGTAACGGACTTTGAGAAACAAGTATAATGTAAATGTTTTTGTGTGTATGTGTTGTACAGCTTCGACGTGATGTAGTGTGTTAGAAGGGAGATGCTAAGTGCGACAGTTAGCACGCTAGCGGGATTTGCATTTATTCTCAATGTGGTAGCAGCTAACGTGACCGTTTGTTGCTAGCATTTGCTAATTCTACCAGCTGGTTGAGCTCTCACAGACTTTGGTATGAGCAGTAAATGAGCTTGTGAATGAAATTAAAGGAGATTAAGAGAACTGTTAATGTACAAAGTGGACCATACACCATTTTATTTTTGGTTGGAAACGTGTGTGTGTGTGTGTGTGTGTGTGTGTGTGTGTGTGTGTGTGTGTGTGTGTGTGTGTGCCCATTCGAAGTTGGTATTTGAGAAAAAGGTCACAGCTGAAATCTGAACTTTAAGGGTAACTACTGATAAGACTGACTTGAACTGAAAACTTTTGGAAAGTATTTATATTATAAGGGGGAAGCAAAAATGTGTCCCAACATGTTTGGGGACACATTTTGTTTGTGTTTTATTTGTTAAATGTGTTTAAAACAATTTTATTTAACTAAATTCTTCATTTGAATTTAAAATACTGTCTTTGTGTCATATTTGCATTTCACTAAGGTATTTACATTTCATTAAGGTGTGTTTTGAGTTAAAAAGGGAATATTTAGGGGGAAATAAACAAAATTATTAATGGGATTTAAAATTAATGTTTCATATTTTTCTATTTTACGTGGAGTCACTGCCATTTAATTTAAATTTTAAAATACATTGAAAAGGGTTAAAAACAATTCATTTTCTCTATGCTATGACATGCAGGCACAAGGAGAACAATCAAACTAGTCAACAGAAGACAGCAGCCAGGGTTAGCTTGCTAGGTAACACTAGCTAACATGGTTAACTAACATCATTTGACAATTTTCTGTGACGTTAGTTACCACTGACATATTCTCACATGATGTGAGCCTTCAGATAGCCCCCACCTTTTAAGTCAATTAAATACTAGCATACCTAAATTGGTTGTCTTGGAGACGTAGCCTCTTGGAGGGCACATCGGGATGAACTAATATGACTTCACTCCAAACATAGTGTGAACAAGTTCACTCAAATATTGGTTGGTATTCTGCCCTACCCAAAATATTGGCAGGGGTAGTCCCTACCGTCCATATGCAAACCTACGCCCTTGCAGCATCTGTAGTTAGAAGAAGATAAAGAATCTTTTGACCTTTATGCTTCCATATTGATTATTTTTCTATTGAACTGTAACTTGTGGCTAAATGCACATTCTTTTAGCTGGCAGTTCTTTTTCCTACTCTTTTTACCACTGAAATAACATGAACAGTTTGGGGAGTCACTGCTGTTACATGGACCCATTTGGAAACTGAACTTTTTTGTCAAGTACTGTATATTGGGTCTTTTGGAGCAGGATTTAGATGACTTGAAACCTTGTTAAATTATCCTGTTAACAAAGGGAAACAACTAGAGAAAGATAGTTGACATAACTGTCGACATGATGATCATGGTGCCACTGAAGCTTTTGGCCCAGCTCTTACACACTGATGATAGTGGACAGCTTTATGTGTGTTTTCCACCACCAGGCCTGTTTGTTACTGGGACTTGCAGACTTTGGACGTGCGTCCCCATTATAGCTATGAGCATGAATATATTTGCAGTAGCAACATTTGCCGATATTATCAAGTCATTATAAACTCATACACACTGGGACTGAATGGTTGGAGTCACCTTGCTGTCAACAGGCTCTGACCCAGAGGGGCATCAGGGGGTATTCATGGGTGAAAAAAGTGCACCACCATGAAGAAGTGCAATCTGTAGTTATAGCACATAGCCTGAACATTGTCGGCTGCTTTTGTGGTATAAAATGTATAGTATGTCCCAAGTTAAGACTAAATCTGTCTTCCTCAATGCTCCTCTTTAAAAAAAAAAAAAGATTTTACATCATTATTTTGATGAAAAGAACTTTTGCCTGATGTGTCTGCTTTTTACATTAGAAGCACCAAGCGCCCTTCAATAACCTGTGAAGAAGAACAAAAAGATGGTGACGCGGTGTTGAGTGGTCTGAACAACCGGACTGCTATTTAATTCAGTCTGACAACTTTCTACAGCTGAGCAGCCTTGTCACGATGTGTCCCGCTATTTCTGAGTTTTATGGGGTTGTCAATGAAGACACCACCTGCACCAAGTGCCAAGAAATGTTTAAATGTGCTAAAGCGCCGTGGCTGCAGTTTCCACACGGGTAGAGGTGTGGATTGGGATCATTGAGCTGTGTCGTTTCTGATCAGCAGTCACACAGCCTGAACACACATGCGGCCAGTGTTACACCATGTGTCCTCTCTGCCTTTCTCTCTCTCCCTCTCTCTCTCTCTCTCTTTCTCTCCCTCTCTCTCTCTACCTCTCTCTCTCTCTCTCTCTCTCTCTCAACAACAGGTATGACAGCTTGTTAGAGGCTGTTGTGCTTGATATGAGATACACTAAAGATATTCTCTATATAATGTGCACAAGGACACATTGATGCTGCGTGAACTTTGTGTCATGGTTACATGATCCACAGCTGATTGGTTAAAAATGTGGAATATCTCCCCCTTAACTTTGGTCTTAGCCTCAGTCATTTGTGTGTGTGTGTGTGTGTGTGTGTGTGTGTGAACTCCTGCATCCTGGTACACATGAGAGGAGATGCAGTTATTTGCCCGAAAATCAAACTAGAAGAAAGGGAGGTGGCGAGAAATGGGAGAGAAAATGAGCTAAACTTGTCAGTCTGCATTGATTAAATAGTTAATTGCCTAGCAACTGCTTTATTTATTTATAGAATTTTTTTAATTTTTTACCACTTGTTTTGTTTTTTTTGAAAAAGGAGGGGTCACGTTGCAGTGATACACACCTTTTTATCATTTCACCATAGCTGTCAGTTTATTCATACATACTTTTATATGCATACTTTTGCCATTTATGTAATGGGCTTTTAATTTGAAAGAGTCTAGGCTTCGGGGTTAAGGTTTACATTTCAGGCCCAGGGAATGTACAAGCCTATTTTAAAGGTTTTAGCATGTTATTAAATGTTTGACTCAAAACCAACAGTCAACCAACAATCCGGACATTCTTGCAGCTTGAGTATCAAAGTCACCCTGTGCACATCTGGTTAAGCATCTCAATTCAAGGGGACTGAGCCTGACATAGTCCTAACAGTTTCACAGATATCTGTAGCTCCTTACTGGGAAAGGGAGAAAGTGCACCAGAACCTGCCTGGGGACAAGTAAAAGCCACTCTTGATGAATGCCTACCCATTGCTCATAACAGGCCACAAAACCAATTTGAAACCCCCAGCATGGTGCCATGATACATCAGGTTAATTTGACGTAACCAATTTAAAGTGTCATTGTGGTTTAGTGATGGATGGCGCCCATCCTGACATGGCGGGTGAAAACGGTGAAATACACACGTCGTTTATCTCACCTCCCTGCTGCGGTTCGTCCTGCCCTTTATTCCACGGGAAACACCCCCCAAAAAAGACTGGCTGAGCAAAGGTGAAAATAATATGTGTTAAAGAGTCGACTGGTTGGATAACAGCAGCAGAAATATTCTGATGTGGTTCTTGTTTGCTTGAGCTGTGTACTGTTCGACTGTAGTTGCATTAAATGAGGGTTTGGATGAGATGCAGTCAAATGGTTGCCAGTGTTTTACCTCCATTTAAAAAAACGGCCGGTGTTGATTGAGAGGTTTATAGGCTTTGTCGAGGCCAAATATCATGATACTGTTGCAGGGGGGCGGGAGGATTTTTCAATGGTATTGCATGCAATAATTGCAAAAATAACTTATTTGATATTAAATGTATACTCCTTGAATTTCTTCATTGACAATCTAGACACCCACCGCTGTAGACATGAAACCTGGCTGTAAAATGTCAGTTTCTTCTTTTGCAGAAAGCACTGTGGTCAGTTTGAATTCACAGCAGCTTTGGGCTTTGGTCATTCTGTCGAGGCTCTGGTCATACGAATGTAGGCGTGGTTTCGTCTAAACTGGGCTGGAAAAACGTTAGATACCCGTCAGGTATACTTTACAATACTTTATAGATAGCTCTGTTTGATTTGTGAATAGTTTCTCATACATTTTGGCAAATGACAGGTGCAAGTTTACTGTTGTTTTTGAGCGAGGTCTAACCCTCAACTAAAAGTCAAAAGTCACCTTGTGAGTCTTGCATAGCAATAGTTCTTGATTTGAGATCATGTAGGTTAAAATGATCTGCTGTTGGAATTATGATTATTAATTCATGCATGACATTACAACTACACCAGCTAGCGCTTCATGCAGTTTGTTTCAGTTGCTAGCCCTTGAGGATGGCCTGGTGAGTACTAAGAATAGCAACCCTCAGCTTTGAGGCTGGTAAATTGTTTGTTCTTGTTTAACCTTGATGATTACCTGTTGTAGCCTGCTACCTTCTAACATTTTAGGCTACAAAATTATTATTATTATTTTTTTTGTTCTCATCCATCCTTTCTTACTGCAGTGTCAAAAACAAATCTTAAAAGCATAGGTTGCAGAGCTTGTCTTATGAGCAAACTTTAAATGAGATCTTATTGACAGGACTAAATTACCTGCATGATCATTTGGGTGACTCTGTGCAGCATTTACCTGCTTCATTTACAGTCACTTCAGTTGCAAAACTGTTTTGTTGTTTTGGTAATTATGTATTTTTCATTCGAGTTTAAGTTTCCATATTATTTTTGCAGGTTACTCTTTGAGTGTTTACCATGTACACTGTGAAGTTTTCTTTGCTTCACCCATTATGATGCTGACTTCATTTTGCTGCATTGTGTCTCTACTTTAGACCTCACTTCTGAGGCGACCTGCTGGTTTATAAGGTGAGTAAATAACATAATAACATAACACATTCTTTCCCTAAAACTGTAATTAAGGTACCAGCATAGCCAAGGAGTTTGAAACTGTTCTGTTTCTAAATATTTATGCTGCTGATTAGCTTTGAAGAAAGAATTCAAAAGTTTAGCCACACATAGTGATGAGTGATTCCTCATCTTACTTTTTTTCATCTACACTATTCTTCGTAAATGGACTGATCAGAGCAGACGGTCATTATCTCTAAGAGAAAGCCTGTCATAATGACTGACAGTCATTTTCTCCACGACGTAGAGACAATAGCATCTTCTTTCTATAGTTCAGTCGTGTTAAATGTTTTTTGTTTTTAGAACTACATCAAGCGCAGCCTACACAACGAGCCAAAAAGAGTGTTGGTTATGTTGTGTCATTTTTCTAACGGTGAAAATGACATTGATTTGAAGGGACGATAGGAGGTATCGACTATCGGAGGCCAAGGAGGGAGGGGAGAGAACGTGAGTGGGTGAGTCATGAAGAAAAAAATAAATTGCAATGCATTGATGCGCGGTGAAGCTAACAAATAACAATAATAATAGCCTCTCATAGTGTCATATGTGAAATTCAATGTAAAACATTGATGCACATCGCCTGCTCCGTCCCACATTAGAGTAAATACATCCTCCCGCCGCCATATTTGTTTTGGCTCCTGCAGGACCGACTTCAGCCAGACCTTTTTGCCTGAGGCCAAACTCTAATCAGCCTCTGCTGATATCTGGGGTTTGAAACGGCCTGTTAAGATGTCGGCCTGCCTGTCTGTCTGGCAGCCTTTGGATGATGCTGCTAGTCTCTTCATTTATGTCATATTAGCATATTTAATACATCTTGGTTAAAACCACTATGTGTGGAGAAAGATGGTAATCAAAATATTCTTACACGTACACACCTGTTTAAAATCAAGAGTTATGGTCAGTCATGCCTGCATTCGCCACCGTCTCCATAAATGTGCCCACTCACTGCTATTTCTGTTCTCATTTGTTTATTTGCATAGCCGTTAGCTGATCCCATAATGACCATTAATCTCCTCAGTATCCACAAAAGCTCATTTTAAGGAACTATATCAGAGACAGTTTACCATAAATGAATCAACATTAAGATCACAAGCGAGTCATAAAAACAAAAGTCCATTTTAGGAAAAGCTGTAATAGAGATTATATCTAGAGGTGCCAGGTGGCCAAGAAGAAGTTTAAACAAGTTGAACTTTTGCCAGATGACATCGCTATATCCTGCATAAATGGGTTGTGATAGAATGTAATTTAAAACCATCAAACATTCAACTTTGTTTCTGCCTCCATCAGCTGAGCTATTCTCTCTTTTAAAACCTTGAGCTTTACCTTACACTTGGATTTATTCAGCAATAGAGATAAATAAGCATCCCAGATACAGGAAGACAGCAGCAAACAAAATAGCAGGAGTTATCAAAACAGAGGAATCGATCCAGAGTTCTCAAAGGTGTCGCTACAAATTTGAAAAGAGGGCAATGCAATTAACTGCAAGGCTACCTGGGATGTCAAGGTGAATGTGGTTCCAATCTTATACTTCTTTAACATGTCTCCATTCCTGCATAGCATCTCCCCCAGAGAACTGGACAATAAAAACTTGCGCTTTTCCTCTCGGTAGCTTTCAGTCAGTACAAAGAATAAAATAAAAGCTGCTCAATTTGATTTGTTTGGTTGATGTCTCCCAGAGAGATCAATATTCAGAGGGCAGGAGGTTGTCCACATGTGGTCAGGGATCACAAACAGGAGGCGTATCACCTACAGAGAGGAGACCAAATAACAAATGAAGGAATTAATGAAGGGAAATGAAATCAACTTTGAACAATATAAACAACACTTTTGTCTTTACTACCATTTTTCGTGAATTGAGATAAAAGATTTAAGACACACGTAGAAGATACACACACACACACACACACACAAACCCAGACAGATATACCTTGACGAGATCCCGAAGCCCACTGTCATGCCATTCATCTGCTGCCAGCGCCTCATGTTGCAGCATGTTGTACACAAGTCCTGGAAGCTTAAAACATCCCAGTTCTTGCATGGCCTCAACTCTGTACAAAGGAGATGCCTCGCATTGCATGAGGCAAACGGTGGTCGAACCAGATGCTGACTCATTTTCTGACTATATTCTGACTACTGGTGCTCGTGACAATGGAGCCTGTCTTTGTTCCATCATTGTCTCTTGCTTTAATCTTCTGTGGTTGTTGGGCCACACACAAAATGCAGATTTCCAGGTTTCGCAGTCCTACAATCTTAAGCAACGCAA
This sequence comes from Seriola aureovittata, assembly GCF_021018895.1. Lineage (NCBI taxonomy): Eukaryota > Metazoa > Chordata > Actinopteri > Carangiformes > Carangidae > Seriola > Seriola aureovittata. Next base: position 23,885,688 of record NC_079377.1, read on the forward strand.
GCTGTGTTTTACACGTAAACTGGAGCACGTTTCTGAGCACACTGCTCTGAGTGCATTTCTTTAGTGTCAACAAGCACATACAGCACACACAGGTCAAGTCTTTGCTTCATATACACACACCCAATTTGTTTGTGATGATGCATACTAGACTGTTAACTGCTGTGCTACCGATTTTTACTTTATTAATTAAAACTATATCTACTCGTTACCCTGAGCAGAGTTGTTGTCAAACTTAAACAAACCGACCCACAGAAGCTGAACATACACCAAACTTGACATTGCAGAATGAAATTCTAGCATCCAGTTCTTCAAACTCTGGGATTTGTATGTGCAAAGAAATGTGTTGACAACACACTCTGCTCAGAGGAGTCACAGCTGTGTTTCAGAAGTCTGTAAATCAAACGCATCCCTCTGCATAGATATTCCCAATCACACTCTGCGTCCTTTCACTCGTCCTTCCATCCTCTCACTCTCTTGCTAAAGTAAAGATATTTATTCTCTCACTCTCCTGTTGCCCTCAATAAACAGCCAATGTCAGCACCTATTACAAATCCCCACAAAGGCTTTACCATAGGAAAGGTGATTAATTAAAGCAATTAAGGCAATGACGGTTTCAATTAAGGCAGTTATGAGCTCCGAGTTGAGTAGTGTAGGAAGGGCCTTTGGGCTACAGAGGTGGTAGAATGAGAGAATATGACCAGCCGAAAGTAATGAATACAATGAGGAGGGCTACCTGAGGAGAGATGGGGAGATAGAGAGGGAGGGAGGCGGGGACAGAGAGAGGAAAAGCGAGAAATTAATTACTTCTCAGCTCATCTGTTACCTTCTCCCTGCAGCTGTGATTGTGATCATTCTATCAAACAACAGATTTATTCCAGTTATAGAGACTCTGCATGTGCATGTGTGTGTGTGTGTGTTCATCCACACAGGTGTTCATGTTCATCTGCATGTTTTTGTTTGATAATGTAGTCTTTGATTCTGACACAGACGGACAGAAATGCAAAACTGTGATTAAATGAATTGTGTGATTAAATGTACGTTTTCTCTGCCCCCAAATGTAGTGTCTCGCTCGGAGGAAAATCATTCACGACCTTGTAATTTTTTATAACAATTCTCATCGTGGTTTTCAGAATTAGGTAACTAGCTGAGGCAGGAGTCAAATGTTAAAACCTAGACTGTTAAAACCTGACCTGGACCTTTAATAATCAATTCAGATGTTTGCTTTATGTTTAAGGAAAATAAACACGTAAATTATGTGAGCCAATGAAGCATGTAAATGGCAAAAAATACAGGCCCAATGATTGATCCCTGAGGCACCCCATGACTAAAAGGGCTGTATGGCGGCAGGATATATGAGAATACAAATGGCCCTGTTGGAAAGAATAAAAAGGCAAATAAACCAATCATAAACAAAGCAGATATGTCCACTCTTCATTTACAGCTTTCACTGAAAATAAAGTGATCAACTCCATCAAAGGCCACTGTAACGTCTAAAAGGAGTAAAATAGATTAATGTCTACTGTCAGCTGCTAAAACATCATTAAAAAACAGGGAAAAGTGAAGTCTCTGTACTATGGCCTGCTCTAAAACCAGACTCAAATTTATCACAGGAACCATTACCATTTATGAAAGCAATTATCTTGTCTGCTACCAATTTTCTTTGGCCAGAAGGGGAAGTTTAGAAATTGGGCAAAAGTTCTTCAGGATAGGTTGCAGACCAGGATAAATGGTGTCTCTCGTAGAGCAGTTACTGGTGTGATTGTGTAAAGTCACGTGATGATTTCATCATAACTATAGACATATCTCTATACGATGATGAAATGCAAGGCTTTAGGGGCAACTTTTTGAAACTTAGGGCCAGAGGGACGTAACCTGAGGGAGTAAGAGAGAACTTTGGATTTGAGCTGTGTGAAATATTGCGTCCAATACATCTCCATAATGTCGCACTCTGTGCTCTTGTGCTCCTGATGAATTGTCCTGTGTATATTTAGAAGATGAGATACAACCAAGCTGTGCTCGAAAAGCACAGAGGTTTATGCACTTTATTCTAAGAGCTTGGTACTGCTTTCACAAGATTTAATCAAGGTTCCCTGTGTAGGAGACGCACATAATTGCACTTAGAAAACCCTCTAAATACATCATATTAAAGGGAATGCTCTTACTGTACCGTTCCATTCATGCTCTCTCCCTGCAGATGTATGCATGGCTTTGGGAAATATATCCCACAAGCAGCTGTGAATGTCACGACCATTAACCTTATGTCTGTCCTTAACTGTTGGGTGTTATTGACATTAAAATCAGAGCACTGCACAGACAGTATATGAAATTATATTTATGTTAAAACAAAAATACTCATAAATACTCGCACTGATTGAGTCACTAGCTCCTTTCCAGCGTTTTTTATGACATAAGATGAAGTCGAATTAAAACCTAAAGAATTTTGGATTGACGCAGTCATATAGAGGGCTATGTCAACTTTTTTTTTTTTTATTAATCATTTCTACCATTTTGCACATGTCCTTTTGCACACACGCAATTAAAACAGAACATAATTGCGCTCCCGGTTCGCCTTTAATAGTCATCTACTCACCAAACAGCTGATGATTGAGCAAGTGATTGCTGAGCATAATTGAAATAGCTGATCACAATCAGCTGATGCTGATGCAACTGCAGTACTTTGCATGAACTAATGGTAACCCTTGACCAAAAACAAATCAATAGAACTAACCAACTGTAAATAATCCTGAGATGTGTGAGAAGGTCATACGTTGGCAGCTTATAATGTCTATACATGTGTAAATGTGGTGCAGAGAGTGTCATATGTGGCAAACAAACACCGTGAGTGAAGTAGGTTTAGGAGGATGCAAGGAGAAGAGAGAGGCTTTTATAGTCTTCAGGATACAGCTGTCACAGTGCAGATGTCACAAGCTCGAGAAAAAGACCCTACCTGCAAGGAAGACAGGTTAGAAATATAGGGATGGCTGTGTTAGCTCAGTAGCTAATCAGAACAATAGCTTATTAGTATAAGTGTCATTGAACTGTACAAACAGTAAAAATCACTAAATAGCCAGAACTCTCTGAATAATACATATCAATGTGAATCTGTGCTGCTGACCTCCATATACTAAATAACTGCTGCTCTGTATGAATGTCATGCAGTGTCGTAACAGTTAGGACATGCACATGATGCTGTGTATCTGTGCATCTGTGCATGTGCCACATTGCGAGCCTCTGGCAAAGGACCAGCACAGTGAGGTGCAGATTTCTGTGACATCCAGATCTGTCTCATCAATAATGGATGTGAAGTTGAACGTCTTAAAATACCCTCGACCGGGACAGTCAGTGTAGTTATTAGTGCTGTCTTTGACTGGCCCGAGAAATACAGGAGTTATAATTCCCTCACAGCAGCTGGCTAGCCGGCTCCCCAGAGTGTGCCGCTCACTTTCTCACACACACACAAAGCCAGGACACACACACACACACACACACACACACAGTGGAAACACTAAAGACATGGCTACATTCCCCTGCATTGTCCATCTATATAGGTTGTTCTTTCCTTAAATGATGCTCTAACAGATTTTGTCCTAGTTTGCCCAGACTTTTATTTATTTTTTCCTGCCTCGCTTCAGTCGTACGAGTGGGGAAGTTGCATCACCTGCTAATGTGGGAGTGAGAGATGGTCTCATTACCGTGGCAACGTAGGGAGGAAGCCATAACACCAATTAAAGGTGAATGTCCTACAATTAAATGGCAGAGAGAGTGGGTTGGAGGGGGGGGTGAAAGGGGGCAGAGCGGCATAAAGAAAAAATGAGTTTGTCCTCGAACACAGAGACAGACAGTTGTGACGCGTGACAGGACAAACAAGGACATGACCACTGTTTGAAATTTGTGGCTCTATAAGTTGAGCCTGAACAAGGTTTGTAACAGATTTGAAATAGCCTCTTAATTAGATCAAACAGCTGGCGTATGGAGCAAAGCAAGGTAAATGCACTGTCGCTGTGAAACATAGCTGTTGTATGTCCTCTAAGCAATATGTTCTGCAGCTTGTATGGCTAACATATGCTGCAATGTGCCATTATACGCTCCGATTCTACACACAATCTACACACAACCTGGCAGGTGGAATGTGTGGAGCATCAGCGGTGTTGCTTTACACGTAGGTTGCGTGTAATTTCTCATTAAAGGAGTTTTTATATAGGTGATTACCAATCATGGCATGCCATCAGCATCTTTTTTTTCTCATTCTAGTTCAAACTGTGCTCCATGTATAAAATAAGGCAGTAATGACGTTCATTATACTTGCAGGTAGGAAGACATTGAGTGCCAGCTGCTGAACTGATGAGTGCACGGTCAGAACACGGAACAGGAAGACATAGCGTCAGATATGATACAGTAGATGTGAGAGTGAGTCTGCATTATTCCCTCTGCAGCCTCTGGCTCCTGCAGCTTCCCCTTGGTGGCTGATTAGCTTCTCTAAGAATATATGTAACATATTTAACAGTCAAGGTTTATAATTTCTTATTGGATTTCACTTGAAAAAAAGAATACTTTCAAAAAAGGAGCAACCTCTTTAATCATCCACAGCAGGGGACGGTAGGGGAGACTGGGGATGGTTATATTATAATAAAATATATTAATATAGTTGACATTTCTGTCTGTATTTTGGAGATCTTTTAAGCCACTGCATTCAAAATGTGTAATGCAGACTAGTCACATGTGTCTGCTATTAAACGGTGCAGGTGTTATCTCTGCAACACACACAGGAAGTGCTCTGGTTACAATTCACCCCATAGTCCTGGTTAGTGAGAAAGCTTTTTATTCAATTAAACACACAATAAACATGATTTAATTTGAACGGTGGCTGAGTCTGCCCCAGGGTGCCACTTCCTCACATGTGGAATAAGGACTAAATTGAGCACGTATAGAGTGAATCAGGTGACTCATAAAAAAATAAAAACTCTAACCAAAGTGAAGCTCAGGAATGATGTGAAATTGGATAAATACAGGAAAATTAAACACAAGCTCTCTCATGTCATATTGACCTTTTAAATTTCTAACCATGACAGTGTTCACCGAGCGCCGTGAGTCGCTTTGACATAAGCAGAAAAATGCTAATCATGCTTTGGTGGCTCTGAATGGAGAAGTTGGAAAACACTTTCATTAAAAGTTTTTCTTTATTGTGTTGATCAAAAACATTCAAACCAGCATTACATTTTTTTTTTTTACATATTTTCTGTTGCAAATTGGAACCATCTGAATCAGATTTTTCTTTTTTTTTAGGAGACAGGATTGTATACAAATGAGGCTTTTTTTGTTTGTTGGCGAAGTCTAGAGCAGGGGAGAGGAGACAAAAGCTCCTTTGCAACGTTTGCAATGCAGCATTTAATTATCTGTATTCTTCTCTGGCAAGTGTTGTTTCACCATATATTCGTCTGAGACTGGAGGTCCAGTCTTAATAAGGTTCCCAGAATCAGATCATTGAGATCATTTTTTGACAACTGCTGTTTTTAGGGGTCAAAGTATCTGAGAAACCCACATGTCCTGGGCATTTGTACATATCAAAAATGGGAATGAGCAGAGTCTAATGCATGACATGATAAATTCTGACAAAGTATCGCTGCCACGTACTCATAGCCTTTCATAACTGCAGCCTTGAGATATTTATGTAAAGTTTGAACTGTAGGAAAATACAAAAAGTCATTTGTTGGCTTGTCAGCTGATGTGGCAGTTGAATAGACAGAACCGAGAGCTGTGAAGTGTCTGGATTTTGGAAAAATACCCACATTACTGATGTTTTAATGCAACTGCTGTATTTTTTTGTTCCCTCTGCACAGAGGCTTAGTGCACACACTAACATATATGCGCATGTACACGTACACACGGACGGCTCTGCAGCAGCAGCAGCAGCAGCCAACTGTGAGGTGATGTTTCCATTGAGTTATTTCCCCTTTAGATAACTTAATTCCATACTTAAATTTAAAAAGCAGGCTGGAACCCTTAAAAGCAAAGCACTGGTGCTGAAAACACACATTAAGGCTTACAGCTCAGAGAAAATTGACTCACAATCAAGACGCTCCTAATCCATTTTGAACCGTCAAGGGTTAGCATTCTTATCTGCTAGCAGAGACAAGAGCAGCCCTTTTGGGATTGGATGGATGTTTGAGTGTTGCTGCGCCGCGGTGTGTGTGTGTGTGTGTGTGTGTGTGTGTGCGCGCACAAATTTTTACATGCCTTGTTTTCCGTGTGCATGTGTATGACTGAATTACTCAAGGTGTCCAACTGTAGTGTGTGACCTTTTCAGGCAAAGCACTGAATCTGATTGATATCACAGCTGGAAAAATACCCAAGTCAGTCACTGTATCTTTATCATCCATTTTACTTTCTTTCCCTAATCCCGTCCTGCATACCCTCTCCCTATCGATCTCCTTCAGTCCATCAGCCCCTCTCCTCCTCTTCTTTTCTTCATTTGTTTCCTCACTTTCCTATTCCCCATCCACTCCTCTCAGCTTCCCCCATCGCCTGCCCATTATTTCCTCTCTTTCCTTCCCTTCCTCTGTCTCTGCCTGCTGACTGACAGTGCAGACATGCCGAGGTAAATTGGGATGTAGCTGCAATGACAGGCCTTTTGTATTGATTTGTTCATTTTCATCATCCATCACTGTGTCCACACAGGGCTCGAACACACACTTACAAACACACAGTGCTTGCAGCAAGAGGAAACCTGTCCAGGTCCCAGGCCTAGTAAACTAATCACATTACCTTGATGGAGTGGACCAGTGAACCTCACAAGGCCGCAGTGCTGGAGAGAAACAGAGAGAAAACCTTATGTGTCTGTCACCACTAGGACTAACGTTGAAACAGTAAACAAGATGAACAGGCATAAAGCAGATTCGGCCGCGCAATGAACAATGGAGATGTTCATTGCTTCCTCCTCCTTCTTCCTTTCTCTGTTTATTGGTGGTTTGTGTTGTTGTTAGCGGCTGTAGTTTCAGGCATTGTATTTTATCTTCTTCTTTCACATTTTATTGCTTTATGTACTTAAACACTGAGTCTCTGAGGTTACAGCCTTCATCCTGATACTCATAAGTAACAGACTGGGTGACATACTGGCGTTGAACTGCTACGCCGTGAGTGTCGCTGTGTTAGCAGTTCAGCTAATAAAGATTTCCAGGGTGTCAGCGAAGCCTGTCAGTCGTTTCATGAGAAAGCTTACCTGTGATTGGCAGAGAGTCGGGGACGGATTTTCTGTTCTTGCTCTTGCTAGTTGTGGGAGCGGGAGTTAATCAGTAACTAAGAGCTAAAGTGATGTGTGTTGTTTGTTGTGTTAGCCTTGGCTACGCTCTACAGCAGCCTCTCTTCTGCTCGCTAATAAATTGCCAGCAAAACCAGATAAATGTCTCGTAGCTTTGTTACTAAGCAAAGCTAAAAAGATGTTACATGAGTGCAGTGTTGGCTAATTGCTAATAAGCTAGCAAATCAAATTCTTTCTGCTACTTTATTGCTGGTTGCTAAACAATAAAAACAACAATTCACTCATAGGGGAAAAGGTTAATCTCATTTTGATATTTTTAAGGCTCGCTAGGACTTAATTTAAAGAAAAACACAAGGTTGTAGCTTCTCCACTTGATTTCCTCCTTCATTTTTAACTAGTTCTGTCAGCATGGATTGCATGGATGGATTTGATCTGCTGCCTTGTTAGCTATCATTCCTCGCCAGAAAACGTGTTGCACGTGTCACACACTTTCTGCACATGCCACGGGTCACTTTGACATTTACACGTGTATTAACGCTGTAGCTGGCAGCCTGAGGCAGCTCGGGATGTGAACCATCAGGAATCATCCTTCTCTCCAATCCTAATTGTGACTAGAGTTTTGGTACTAGTAATAAAATTGTTATTTTGTCAGTATCCTGGTTTGGGGGATATAAAACTGTTTGTTTGTTTTGTTTGTTGTTTAAAATGATCAAATATCCTTATTTTGATCAAGATATATTTTATTAATGAACAAGACTAAAACTCTGACCGAGCGTCTAGAGATACAGGTGCAGTTCAGGCAATCCTAAATAAATTCCTTTACAGTGAACATTTCTCTAGAATAAGCAATATAAATAAAGCTGATCTTTTCTTAGCCATGAAAGTATGAAATTTCTTTCTTGACCTTGAGAACACGTCCATCTATTCATGATGAAAAATGAGTTTAAAGCCACTAAGAGCTAGACGTGGACCTTGAGTCAGATTATTTAGTCACAAAGAGTTTTTTTTTTTTTTTCAATATAATGTGGCCACAAATCTAATTTTCCAGTGAAGTTTCTGCACCTAAACTCCTCACACCAAATTGGTTTTTCTCTGAATGAGCCAAGAAAACACAGATTTGACATTTTGCAGGTCATACAAAATCAGTAAAAATAAGTGAAAACCTTTTTGACATTTGATACATACATATATAATCATTGCAGTAACCTAGACATATAACATGCACAGAAACCTATAACACAGACTTTAGTTTGACTGTATCATCAAATCAGTGTTTTCTGATTTTGTTATAGACTTTGGACGGAACCAAATCCTACAGTTACACAAGAAGATGGTTCAGGTGAGTAAAAACTTAACGGTAGCAGCATCACCAGCTTTATGAAAACTACTGCCTAATTATACTGTCATTGTTCATTGATGATAGCGTGATTATAGAAATATTCCTCAGCAATTTAAATGTTGGCAATTAGGCATTAGGTTCATGCATAGAGGATATAAATATGATTTATATTACATGCGATGGTGGATGATGTATCTCATTTAGCCAGCGAGCTCCCTCGGCCACAAAGAAACTCGACTGCCTGTCTCCAAGCCCGATAACAGTGCCACTGTGTTGAAAGTGTATTTACTGTCACTCTCATCCTCTGCACATGATTGCCATCTGTAAAGATTTCATTGAAAAGGGACCCTCGGCAACCCTTCAATTACCCTGAGTGTTTTCAGAGCCTTTCTCAGTGAAAAAGGCTGCAAACCATGTGACAGAGAGATATGGGACATTTTTCACCTTCACACCTATAAAGACAGGATAAGTGTACTATCATTCCGAGACCTGAAATTATGCCACTTGGGCAATGTCATGAGGTTAAAAACTGAACTTTTATGTGATGGCATCGGAAGGGAACACGTGTCATCAGGTGTGTGAATGCCTGCAAAATGAAAGCAGCAATACAAACCAATCAGAGACTCAAATTTGAGCGACGTGCCAAAGATGTCTGACGGCTGGAAGAGAAAAGGTTGCATGAAGTTACGGAAGACGTGACACCGGGACACTGTGTGGAGAAACGGGGTGAGGAGGTAATAATGGAACAATGATGATAAGATTGTCTGTAGCAGATAGAAAACCATGAAGGGCAGAGACGGATTTGAGAGCATAAAAGAAAATATCTGATTCATGACCACCCCTGATCTCATATCTTTTTTTTGGCCAGTCGAATCTGAAATAAAATAAAACAGGGAAGATATTGGAAATGTGCTCCTGGGGCTTATAGAATCGGACGTTAGTTCAGGTTGTGAGGAACCCGCTGAACTGATCGACAAAAGATACACAGATTGATCTTTTTTTTGTAAGGCGCGTTAATCAGTCTGATCAGTCTATCTCCTCTCTCCCTCTCTTTGATAAAGCGGAAAATAACACAAGTCAGGTTGATGCATATTTCCAGTTGTTGCGGTATCTGTTTGCTAGCAGCTAGCTTGGCTCTGTCTGAAGGTAAAACATTCTTTCCGCCACTTCTTAATCTCAGTGATTTAACAAAGCGACTTTGTTTGTTTGACTCAAACAAAAACTGAAGTGTAAATATAACGAGCTGTGGTTTTAGCAGGGGCTGATGTCAGGGCTGTTTCTTGGCCTGGAGCAGCTGCTTCCTGGAGTCTTGTCTCTACAGTCGAGGTTACCAAACATCCAGTTCGGTGAGGGTTTACGGTTTACCTGCCTTTACCTGCGGTTTTTAAGGGTCAAACACACAAATGTCTGAAATTTGTTCCAAACATGTTCCAATTAACTGGAACTGAGCTGTTCCCACACTAAAGACAGAACTGTTTTTCCTCTCTCTTTTTCTTGCCCCTAAATGTCCCATGAGACAAAAACACACAGCAATTTCTCATTATGACTTTTATTTATTTATTTACAGAAATAAATAAAGTTATTTTCGTGTGAAGGTTGCATGTGTTCCCTGTGGGTTTCCTACAGATGCTCTGGTTTCCTTCCACTTACCTTTCATGTTTCTCTTTGCAGTGACAGCAAACAATTCTTGTACAATGTGATTTCTTTTGTGAGTGTGTTTATTTGTGTAATGTTTTACATCGAGTATTTATGGTTTAAGAAGATGGAAAGCTGTCTCAGTGTAAGGGTTGCTATCTGGCACTGAAGCTGCAGCAGGACTGTTGTAATATCTCCTAAACACAGACACACACAGACCACAAAACATTAAGATAAACATCCCTGGAAATCAAAGGCATCATCTTATATCGTCCTTCAGTAAATGCCTCGATATGAGCATCTAATTTCCCCAAAGGCTCTAGTGCCTCTATCATATATTCTCAGTATGTGTGGTGGTGTATATCATCCCCAGGACAGTCCTCCTCCCTTCTACAGCAAAAACCCCCTGACATGGGAGCAGCATTCTGCATGTGTGCATGATTCACATAATGTAATATTTCGTTCGAGCTGTAACAGTTAAGTCTCCAGTGTAAATTGTGCTGATTGACTCTCCCTCTTTCTCTCTCACTGAAATAAGCGCAACTTTTTTGTTTTTTACCTGAGTTGAAATACCTTCGAAACATTCTGAGGAAATATTCATATGGTACTTCATTATTTTCTTGCCTCTTGGGAATGGAAATAAACTATCCTTCAGCGTGTTTGCTGCAACCACCTGATACCGGTTCTTGGCAAGGAAATTCTCCACATTGCATGCATGTGAACTTTTGCTTCCTTCATTGATTTTCACCAGAAAACATCAAAATTTCATAGAATAAATCAATATATGTGTACACACACGTAGAGCCCAAAATCTGCTTTATATTAAATCTGTCATATTAAGAAAAAATGTTTATTTCAACAATCAAATGTAACTTTTATTTTTGGGGCACTGACCAACTTAACGCCTTTGTATAAAACGGTCAGATTTCCTTCAGCTGTATCTCCTCCATTGAAGCATGCGCTCAGGTGGATCTGATCTATTAATCAAAGGCTCATTCAAGTACCTCAACATGCAGCCAGTGTCCACCTGCTATAAACAAGGCTGTGCCTCAAGTTTCCAGCAGGGTCTTTTTCCACTAAGTATCATTGTGATGGTGGGAAAAAAATGGCATCAGAACTAAATGGAAGTGTCAGAAGTGAAATTGTTATTCTAAGCAAAGTGGGGCTTTCTCAGCGACAAACTGTGGCTGGACTAAAGGTTTCTAAGGAGGCAGTGCATGGAAAACACTGTGCACAAAGTGCATCAGTTGTATCCTAAGCACGACCAAAAGTGACCACCATCAGAAGATCAATACATCAAGTTGAGTTTCCCTGAGAAATAGAAAAGCAACTTCATCACACAGAAAGAAAGTCCAATCAGCGAAATGAGTGTCAAGAGAAGGCGGCCTTGCAGTTGACCGAGAGGACGAGTGGCAGATTCCACAAGGCTTTTCAAATGGGAATCAAGACCAAACACTTGGGGTGGGCGAAGTAATGACTGGAAAAAGCCCAACTTACTGATGAATCTAAGTTTTAGAGATTAATGGCAGTAACAGAAGGGTGTATGTATGTAAGGAGACAATCAGGAGAGAGTGTATCAAACCCACAGTGAAGCGTGATAGTGGGAATATTGATATCTGGGGGTGTTTTGCCTGCTCTGGAATTGGACACCTGCACTGAATTAATTGCACCCTGAAGCACTCCATGCTTTACCCTCTGGTTTGCATCTTTATGGAGAACGATTCATGCTGCGGCAGGATAATGACCCCAAACACACCTCAAAGCTTTGCAAGAACTACTTGAAAATCCAAGGAGCCCTGACTGTCATGGAGGACTTTCCTTTTCTGGGCAACGACGGCTCCAGCTGGTGGATAAACTATCCCACGATTCATCGCGCGCTGGTAATGAAAATACTACGGCAGCAAACAACACGACCAACACCATGTAAGTATTTCAGCTCTGTTGATCAGCTAACGGTTCAACTGTTAAAAAAAAAAAAACTTGTGTTGTCAAAGTTGCTAGGCGACAGGAGCACCATGGTAACATTGGGCACAGCTGGGGATACAAAGCAGAAATCCTCCATAAGCCAAACCGTCTCATTTTGGTTTGGCCTTCGCAGTCTACAGCTTCATATCATAGACTCTAAATAAAGATGGACGAAGCCTCCGTCGTGATGCCCACCTACAAAGTTTCTCAAAAGTGGTTTTGAAGCTCACACTGAGCTGCTTTGCCATCGCCATCTTGGCAGCGCCTGATTCCGCCTTACTCCCAGCTAATCCAGAAATGGGCAAAGAGGCGAGGCGTGCGTGAAGCCGAGACATTCACCCACCTGTCACTCAAAGCAGTCACGCCCTCAATTATGCATAACTTGAAGCCTTTACAGATAATAAAAACAGTTTTTTGTTCCAGCAGAAATAAAGTCTGTGGGGACTGACTCACTTCAGGAGCCAGCCTGAAGTGGTCATTAGAGGAACTGCAGTTTTTAGCACTTCCCTGTTGGCATCATTTTTCAGCCCCGGAGGTTTGCTGCTTGCTTCATACACATGAGACGGCCAATGTCAGATCATGCCGGGATAACATGGGTCATCAGGTTTTGCACAAACTCGTGGTGTCCATGCAGCTCAAGTGTTTGCCGTCATTACAACAAAAAGAGGAAAAACCAAATACCTAGATTTTTCAAAATAGAAGTCTGTGTGTATTTAACTATCAGTTATTTTGAATGCAGGGGATGCAAGGATGAAAAAGTCATGAGTGACTGTAAGCCATTACATCTCTTTTCCACGGACACACACAAGACGTGAATTCACTCACACCCCTGACACTTAATCAATCACTCTGCTGGAAGTGTGAGTAGATGTTCACCATACTGTGAGGAAGCCTCGGTTAAAGCAGTCAGCAGGCAGTTATTGCCCCATTAAGTATAAAGGCACATACACACACACACATGCACAACATCTACACAGTGTGCAAGCCAGTGATAAGAACAATGGCTCTTGAGAAAGAAGTCTTAAGGATGAAAGGACGAATGAACCGCAAGAAGACGATGTCAGCGTCTCTGTCTGAAGTCTCTTTATCCAAGGGTGCATTCCCTCAAGCAGAGCAGAACATGGCTGCAATGGTTGTTCCTTTGTGCACCAAAATGGTTTTATAGTCAGGAACGTTTGGATGTAACGAATACTGAGACAGATGAACATGCTATCAGTGCAAACACAAAGAGATGCCAACAACGCACTTTGCTTTTGGGTCATATTCCTCCACAAAAAGGGGGGGGGGGGGGACTGAAAATGCTCACCTCAGAGCAGAGAGTACTTTTTTTTTTAATCTAAACTTGCTCATGTGTGAAAACGAAGAGCTTTTTGAGTCTTTGAAATGATTTTTTTTTTTATGCTAGTTCTTATTTATTGGCTAGCTTACAGTTACTAGTGACAGAGAGAGAGAGAGAGAGAGAGAGAAAGAGAGAGAGTGCAGAGATGACATGCAAGAAGGGTCGTGAGCCGTATTCATCCCATCATCCCCTGACATTGTGAGTACCTGCTATCTGCTTTAGCCTGCTGAGCCGCCATTACACTCCTGAGAGATATTTGCTGCGTACGTGTGCGTGTGTGTGTGTGTGTGCGTGTGTGTGTGTGTGTGCGTGCGTGCACTGAGGTGTGATGAGTTGTATTCTGAGTGGGCCCGAGGCTCATTGCACAGTGTGACTCAGGCTTTCAGTCCTGGCAGCAGCGTGCCTCTCAGACATGTGAGCCTGCCGGCAGCTGAGCAGCGTGTAGGCCAGCTGTGTGTGCAAATGACTCGCTGGAGCTACATGTAGATATGCATGTGTGTATTTCTGGGACTGTATGACTGTCAGCCTCCACCTCAGCTCATTAAAGGACGATTCATCCCGGTGGTTCACTTAGTCATCATCTTTCCCTCGCTCTCTCTGCTGAAATATAAAAACCGTCTTGTAAAATTAATTTGAACATGCAGGATGTTTAGATATTCGTGCTGTGTTGAGGGACTTTCCTCCCCCTGTAATATGGCAGTGGAAGATATGAGAAAGTCTAGGACTGATCTCCATAAAGCATTAGGTGCTTAGCTTAAAAGAAGCATGGTTCTGATGCCTTGCAGGTGAAAATAGAAGTGAGTGTCCGTCAGGCTGAACAGTGGGTGGGGGAGGAATAAAGCAAAGAGTGCGAGCACCACACTACTACTGTCATGCCATTAAGTCTGTATAAGCAGAAGTGTTTCTGTAGCTTTGTCACTGGACATCCAGGTTAAACTGTGCTGAATTTTCAGTAGGAAAAGGTGTGCATGCTACATATGCAGTTTAGGGAGGGGTAGTTGCTTGGCAACCTCATGGTGACAACAAAACACCAGAAAATCGGTGGTCCCAGCCAAAAAGAATAAACAACACCATCTGTACAACCTCATGTTGTTTTTACTTTTACAAAAATCATTTTACAGAGAGCTTTAAATATTTTGCAATAAAATAATCTCTGGTTTTAAATATTAAAAACATATAAACCTTAGTTCTGCCTCTGGGGCATCAAAATAGTCGACATTACAATCCTACAAGTAATCATCTTTGTGTTTGTGCTCGTCAATACTTGTGTCCTCAAAAGATGTTTTGCATCCCTACTTTTGTTGTCCCTCCAACGACCCTTTTGTGTTTCCTGACAAAACATTTTTGCTTCAACATTTTTACTGAAAATTGCTTGTAAATGTGGCCGAATGTTCGAATGCTGAGGCAAACATGTAAAAGTAAAGTTATGTATTTCCTGACGGCAGATATTTTCCACTGACATTTCACACATGTTCAACTATTAACGGGCATTTATAGAAACATTTTTATAAACAGATTGTGATTGAAAAACTAAATCCTCCATAATGTCAGACCGTAAGCAGGAAAAATGGGTGTAATAGCTGCTACACAGAGACATCCTGCTGTGATCCATGTCGCTGTGGATGTTTTGTGCTGTCAACCCTCATATTCTGGATCACGTTCTGCATCTAAACGTGACGGATGGATTTGAGAAGTTGCCATTTCCCAATCAAATGTGTTAACTTAGTTTTACAGTTTGCTTTGAGAACCTCCACACCAGCGAGCAGATGAAGCTCTGACTGCACTGCACCTCGACAGGCTCCTGGAGGTTCAGCATGAGAGGCGGTTTGAGATAAACAAGGACTTATTTTCCAACTATATCCTGCAAAAGCCACAAGTGGAATCGGAGAGCTGGAAATGAGCGTAATAGGTCCTAGAATAACACTGTAAAAAATCAGTTTTATAATTGGTTCAGTGGACTTGATGCAGGTCCTGGGCATATTGTTTATGAACACATATTCCCAAATGCTGTTGTTTTTATTATGTTGAAAACAGCACTAAGTGATACTCGGGATTCAGTTTGTAAAGGAGATGGATAATTACTTGAGCATTTTTAACTTGCTAAAAATAATTGTGCCTCATTGACAACAAGTAATTAAAAGAAAAAGACAATACACACAAAAAAACAAACTCATTATCGTGAGTGTTTATTTTCAGCAGCACCGTCCTCCGCACATCATAGTGGGATCTATTTGTGAAAACTTCAAATCCTGAAGAGGCAACACGGTACATTCTCAGAAAGATTTGTCAGTTTCATTCAGGATGTACTTGACTTTGACTTTGAATAATTCTTAACATTATTGATGATACGGTGTCATCCCCGTCGCTACAGCAGCGTCACTAAAAGTCCCAGCCGAAGGTCCACAAGGGATGGTCTCAATGTCAGGAAATGAAAATGAGAATAATTCATGCCAAGGCTCTCCATCACACCAGTGGGAGGGATGAATAAACCAGTGCACTGAGCCTAACTCACCTACAACCAAGGACGGGGGGGGGGGGGGGGGGGGGGGGCTCAAACTCTTGGAGCCACTGAAGGTGTCACCCTGACCCTGATCCTGTTTTACACTTATAACTAATAACTTTTACATTGTTTCAGAGTCACTCCCTCCTCCACCTCTCCACCTGCCTCTTCCACTCGTTCTCCACATCCACACGTGAGTTATTCACTGATGCATTAGAACTTTTCCAATGGTCTCACCTGCACCCCAAATTATGAGTAATGCTTCACACACACACACACACACACACACACACTACCTGAATGTTCCTTTGCAACCATAACCGACAAAGGTTACGTTGATCCTTTGTAGTTTTAAAAATCTATAAAAGGGTTAATTCACCCAAACGACATCACTCAGCTGGTGTGCTGCGACGCAGACGTGTCTGCAGCCGCGACAGACCGTCAATACTTTACTAGTTAGTCTGCATTAAATTTCAGACCTTAATGAGTCATCGCAA
This sequence comes from Seriola aureovittata, assembly GCF_021018895.1. Taxonomy (NCBI): domain Eukaryota; kingdom Metazoa; phylum Chordata; class Actinopteri; order Carangiformes; family Carangidae; genus Seriola; species Seriola aureovittata. The sequence continues at coordinate 23,902,218 of NC_079377.1, forward strand.
TTTTGCATCATGACTGGCAACGTGTGCAGAGATATAAAACTTGGGATATTGCCTAGTACTAGCCTAGTAGATGCCACAGGGGCAATGTGGAAAATATATGTATTTTTGTATTTCTTTCTTTTATGTTTGGAAAATTAATAAAAAAAAAAAAAAAACTTAGGGAGTCAGTTTAAATTGATTCTAAAAAAGTCACCGAAGTGTAAACGCTAAATGTTGCACATCTGCTCCTACAATGACGACTGCAGGTTTTTAAATAGACCCACACAGGTGTTTTCACTTAATTGGCTGATTAACGACCCGCTCAGGACAGTGTGGGCGTGTAACGCTGCTTGATTGACAGCCACCTGACTGTGCTCTCTACAGTTTCATTTAAGGTCTCCAGTCATGTGGATAAACGGTTTGCCCGTTTATCTGTAGGGCTGTGTCTGTGTGATGCTGTGTGTGTGACGCTGTGTGTATGTGTGACGCTGTGTGTGTATGTGTTGCTGTGTGTGTGTGATGCTGTGTGTGTGTGTGTGTGATGCTGTGTGTGTGTGTGTGTGTGTGTGTGACGCTGTGTGTGTGTGTGTGTGACGCTGTGTGTGTGTGAGGGGGTGAATGACGACAACACCAGGAGAGGTCACTCGGGAGTGTTTGCATCAATCAGCCGATAACAAGTTCAGTGATTTTGCGTTATCCAACTTAAATAGCATATTGTACCCAAGTGGAGATCAGGGCGTTATCTGTAATGAACAGGTATTAAAAGGCCTTTGAATCATGGTGACTACCACCATCAGAAACCCCCCCACCCTCCCACCCCCCCTCGCTCCACACAACACACACCTGCCAGCACCAAAGTAGGACACCCGCTTCTGAAATTGCGTAAACAAAACCAAAGCTGGGAGAAACCTTGCAGCATCGTAAGCAGGATGCCAATAGATTTCCTTTGGAGAGTAAGTAGCTGTTCGCCCTTCAATGTCGCATTTTAAGCATGTAATCAAGTCCAGAATAATTGAATACGTGGCGAGCATGCTGAGGTGTGAGGGAGGGGAGAGGAGAGGAGGCGAAACAAGAGGAGAGAAGAAGAGAAACAAGGGGTGAGGTGACAAGAGAGGAGATGAAAGAAAGAAACGAGAGGAGAGGAAACAAGGAAACAAAAGATGAGAGGGGAGGACGGAGAGTAAACAAAAAAAAAGAGAGAAGAGGAAACCAGAGAAGAAGAAAAGATGAGAGGAGGGGAGCAGAAGGCAGAGAGGAAACGAGAGGAAACGAGGAGATGAAAAGATGGTAAAGAAAGGAGAAGGTAGACGCGAATGGGGAGGCAAGAGGAACAGGAGGGGGAAACAGATGGAGACGTAACAAAAGGGAGAGAAGGAACAAAGACAAGAGGAAGAAAAGGAGGAGAGGGAGGAGAGAGACAGGAGAGGAACGTAACCAGCCAGATATTCTGCCCTACATCTCCAGCTCTGCATTTTGGATAATGAAGAGGAGCAGGTGGGCGAATAGATTCTGTCACAGTCTACAAGACATGAGGACACTGTGTGTGTGTGTGTGTGTGTGTGTGTGTGTGTGTGTGTGTGTGTGTGTGCGTGTGTGCGTGTGTGCGTGCATGTGTGTGTTTATGAATGCTCAAACAAACACACAGGCAGGCATGCCAACAGATCTGCTGTCGTTAAGTCATCACTAATTCTGAAGATGGAGCTTTTTGTGTGTGTGTGTATGTGTGTGTGTGTGTGTGACTATATCCTCTTTAGACAGGCTCAGGGAGCAGACGACAAAGGTCTAGGCAATTATCTCCCAAACAGAGCGCAGCTACAAAACTGTTTTCCTGCAGAGTGAGAGAGAGAGAGAGAGAGAGAGAGAAAGAGAGAGAGAGAGGCTGAGACGCCTCATAACATTTTCATCAAACATTTTGGTTTGCTAACATGTTGTCTGTATTATTTTTTATTATATTTTATTGTACACAATGTGTATTCAAACATCACAGACCGTATATCCACTATAGACAATTTGCAGCGGCTGCCCACAATTTGAAACATCAAGGAAGTGATACAGGAAGTGAAGTCACGTGCCAACAATCAGCCGAGACGACGGGGAGAGGAAGAAGAGGAAAGAGAAAGAGGAGGGAGAAAGAGATTTAACTAGCTATCCTACATATTAGATAGATTTTGTATCACCTAGTGATATTCACTCTGACCCCACCAAAAGAAATTGCACACAATTGGCTGTTTTTCCTTTTTTCTGTCTCATACTTTTCCCGTTTAAATGTCACTTGCGATATGTTTTGTAACGACCCTGATGAAGCACGCAAGCTGAAATGTGTTGGTCTAATACAGTTTCCTAAAAGTATCCCTCAATAAGACACTTTCAGACACTTTTGTGTGAACTTTGAATTAGAAAAATATTTTGGCCCTGACTGACGATGCTTCAGACAAATGTAGCCTGACACCAACTCTCTTTTATACAACTAGAATATGCAGTTCCAATCATACCTGACTGGCTGTAGCAGCAAAAGCTCGGAATAAAGCAAAGTCTGTGGTTTACAGCTCATGCTTCAACTTTCTGCTTTGTAAAAGTTACATAGCCTTGCTTCAAGCCAGTCAGTAGTTTTCTTGGTTATATACTGTGCGGATATCAATAAACCTATATTCTCTCTTTGTCGGATTAGCATCCAAGGAATGTAAAACCTTTCTTCTTTTCAAATGTTGGTTTTGTCCTCCCACTCTGTCTCTGCCTTTCTTCTTCGTTTTTGTTTTGTTTTGTTTTGTTTTTTGTTGTTTGTTTGTTTGTTATGTTGCAGCAATCTTTCAGGTCATTCCAGGTAACTCCGCCTCCCTCCTTCTCTCTCTCTCTCACACCGCCATCTCTCCTTCTGTCTCCGCCTGCCCACAGAGGCAGCAGATTAAGAGCTGGCCTCCCCGGATGGAGAGGGAACACGCTGCAGAGAATATCTCTTCGCCGCTACGCCAGCTCGCCCGTCCACTCTCTTTCCCTCAATCAACCTCTCTCTTCTTCTCTCTCTCTCTCTCTCTCAAGTGTTCCCAATGCACGCTCTCCAACAACATCACACACACTCAGTCGGCCAACGAGGAGCTTGTGTTTTGACTATTCACAAACTCCAACAGCTAAACTAAAAGCTCCTGCGAGACAAAGAAGAGGGAGATGTGTGAAGGACAAACTGCTCCCAGTTGGGGGGGGGGGCAACTAATTTATTTTGGAACGTGAACAAAACTGCATCATTTGAAATCATAATAAACCATTCAAACGGCTCGGTCTGTAAAGACAATGAGCAAAAATAATCAAATTAATGCTCTTACTTGATCATAAAAATAATTTGATTCTTCTATGAACACATAATTAATAATTAATAATTATGTTCCCATGCATTCTTGGCGTGGAAAATTGGCCTCCCACACAGGCACCAACACAAGCCAGTCAGCCATGTCAGTCACTTCCGATCTGTCAGTGACTTCACTCGTTTCTTACACAGTTCACCACTAACTTTGTCTCAGGACGTCGTCTGGGTTTTAAGGGTCGAAAGTTTTTCAGGAGGTTCGGGTTATTTCAACAGTGTTTTTAACATGCAGTTCAGATCTGCTTCATATTTAATGTATTCTCATACTTAAAAGCTCTTTTTGGTTTTTAAACCAAATTTAACCCAGATTTACCGAGGCCCGTATTTCTGTCCACTGACTGCACCCTCAGGTATTCAGTTTGAATATGAAGCAAATTTTAGAGGCATTTTGATTATATTAAAAATGGATGGAAATATGCCAAAAGGCCCAGATTTGCTCCACACAGCACAAACATTGAAACACTGAACATAAAATGTTTTTAAAACTAAAGGGTTACACCAATGATTTTATTCATCAAAGTCTATTTACAGGTGTTGGAGAGATCTACCTTGTATGTGAGAAAGGTTTTCATGTCTCCAGAGGAGCCGTGTGGAATCTGATCACGCCCTGAGCGATGTCACTTGAGTTGTGGACTTCCCGGGCTTCTGTAGTTCTGCTCCTCATCTGTGCGTAAGTGCTAGAGGCTTGGGACTTTGTGATTGAGTTGCATTGTGGGTGATGAAGGCTCCAAGATTTCACAAGGAAGAAGAATGCGTGCAATAAAAAGGGGACAATGTTTTAATCCTTTTTTTAAACTGTGCAGTGTTTTTCTGCGTATTCCAAAGCTCCACTTCAGGAACTTAATAAGAAAATAAGAAGGTGTGGAAGAATAGTGCTGAAATCAATAAGTGCCTGAGCTGTCATATGACATACACAGTGTTGGTTGCTGATTGTTTTATTTAGCAAGAGCTAATATCTCAGTACATTTGGTGTTTGCAGGGATTGAAAACCCTCAGAGATTGAGTTTGAATTCCCACAATTTAAAGCTAGCTGAAACTAAATTTGGCAGATGCTGTTGTCCTGATACGGAACGGTTTGTAGAATCAGCTCATGCAATACCAGCTTTACCGATGACCAGTGACAGAAATGTCAGGGGTCACAGCTGGAGCGTTCTGACAGCGTCCCAGCGAACACAGAGAGGTCATGTCAGAAAGCGGTGCAGGGCAAAGCCACAGAGAGAGAGACCGAAGCAGTGAGGCAGAAAGCTTGGAAGAGTTCATTCCACGATTACAACCAGTTTTTATACAGTAGATCTTTTTATTAATATCTTTATTTTTGATTGATTTTAAGCCAAAAAAAACCAACAGCGCACAATATAAGAAACTTTTAAAAACTTTAAAGCCTGTCAGATTTTTTTAACAGGATGGGATTCCTCAAGGGGAATTTACACCATTGACCTCAGCATTTCTTGATTCCTGGCTATGCCCCTGGATTTGTTGACTGGGAAACAAGACAAGTTGTATTTCTATAGCACATTTCATCCCCTGGGGCAAGTTTTCAGTTTGTTTTTTTTTCTTGAACAGGAGATATGAGTGACTTAAGGTCATTCTACCATTTGGGAGCAACAAGAGTCGAGATCTGTAGAGAGGTGACCGCGTCACCGCAGGTCAAGGAGAGCAAAAAACCCCCACTGCTGTCAGAACGCAGATCGCCGGCCGGTGTGTGGAGCTGGATCATGACATGGAGGTATGAGGTCACCACCCCCACCCCCCCCACCCCCCCCCCCCAGCGCCACTTCTCACCGGCACCAGGATTAATAAATTCATACCAAAGCTGCAGCAGGAGAACAGGGCTGGCAGGAGTGTAGGAGGGAAGTGATGAAAGAGAATTTGGAGAAGCTGAAGTGCTGCAATTTGTGCCTCCTTGTGATTGACTTGGATTGAAATGCTTACTTATCTAAAGAATCCTCTAAAGCCCTAATCGCACGGGACGAGAATTACCTGTGGACCCCGGTGTCGATTTAGGAATTTACCCTGCCAGAGTTTGTGTTTCACAGGATTGATGACACAGTCTTTGTGTAGCTTACATATAGTGGCCAAATCTCTCCGTAAATCTTTCTCTAAATATGACTGAATATGTAACGTAACATCAAAGTGTCCCCCAAAAAAGTTTGTTTTGAGTCTGATAAAAGATACAACGTTCCCTTCCAAATACTGCCATGCATTTCTGACAGATTTCCACCCAGTATTTTCTTTTGCCGCTTTACCCATTCCACACTCTATAAAGCTTTCCATTCTCGTCTCTGTCTTTCTCTTTCTCTCTCCGCAGGGGTGACTGATAAAGAGCCAGCTTTCATGCATGAGGAGGGAATAAGGGATCCCTCTTTCTGTATCAGCGAGGACAAAGAAGTAAACAGAGAGAGAGCACACAAGTGAGAAACAATCGGTGCAACTACAGGCGAACTGAATCACAGACAAGATTATAGACAAGTAGTAAAACTGTAAGACAGTGATACTCTGAAGCACCAGAGAAGATGCCAAAGAGGAATCCTCATTAAAAAAAACACCAAAAAAAAAACCATAGATACCATTTGCAGTTTCACAAATATTCAAGCTTGATGTAACTTTGTCTTCAGGTCAATTTCCATCTGAGTCACGTCTCATGCACCTTCAGTGAGTCAGGTAAATCATCTGTAAATGGGTGACATGAATCAGAATAGTTGTCCTTCCATATAAACATCAAAGAAAAAGAATATTGTCATAAATTTAAAGGTCTCATATTGTATAAAATGAGATTTCCATGTCTTTTTTTTTATTATAGATCAGGTCTAGGTTCTATATTAATACTGTGAGAGTATCAAAGCCTCAGTCCACAGAGAAATGCACACAGCCTGTATTCAGAAACTGAGCCTTAAAACCAGCCGTCAGGACTTCCTGTAACTTTGTGATGTCACCACATCCAGACCCACGATCCAAACCTTGCCGGATTTGATTTCTCTGAGTGTTCTTGCCTGAAATCTGCTGTATTTTTATTGGATCAGTCAGAAAACAGTCAGCCAATCAGAAGAGAGGCTCAGAGCCTCCTCTCTTCTGATTGGCTCACTGACATGTTGTTACTAGAGCTCCAGAGAGAAGCCTGAGAGAGGAGATGTAAAACTACACCGAGATGGTTTTAGGTTCTTAAAACCACAAATATATCTTCTTATGGATCAACACTTCAAATGTAAAAGTGTAAAATATGGACCTTTAATTTTAACAGATCTCATTATAAAACAAATTACCCAGCTGAGAGAGATACTTTAAGCTGTATCATTCAACTCCTGGACTTTCTTTTGTACAGAATCATCCCCGTGCACAGCGCTCAGGTCAAGTCCTCAAAGGACTAGCTAATCAGACGGTCTCCTCGCCTACAGAATAACACCTTGATTGAGGAATCACCGCTTGTGTGCCGACTGTTTGGCTTTGTCTTATTAGTCTGTACACAGCATAGGCTTTTGGCCACTTGCCACAGCTACAGTATTTAGCATTTCAACACCATTCATACAGTGCTGTGAATAGTAGTGAATTTCAGAATGGTTATGTGAGATTTGAATGAAGAGTTGAACACTTTGCTTCAACTTCAAATTTACAAGGAATAGTTCATCAAGATCAAAAATAACAGTAGAACTGAGAGACAAAGACCTTTAATGCCCAGAGTAACTCACTGTATATAACAATCAGGCCCTTCACACTACATATTAAATATCATTGCTGTGTGGCAGACATAGGTTAGGAAAATGCTGCTTTCTGCTTTGTTCGTATTGTGTGGATATGAGAAGCAGCTCCTGACCTCTCCTGACCACCAAGCAGCCGCTTGAACCCAGAGCCGTGACAAGTGTTCTTCTATATCTCTATCATTTGTGGGAACAGTACATTGTGTGTGGGTGGTGAGACTTAATGTTTACTTTCACATCTACAGTGGAGCGAAGCAAAGAAGCATAACTAAACTTAAGGTCAAAACTTTAAGCTGCTATGTTAGAAAGAACATTGATTCATAATGGCTCATGGCAATATACTATTAAATCTGCCAGCTGTTATAATCCATGTTTGAAAACAGTGGAGGTTTCATTTACAGAAAATTAACTGTAACATAAATGTTCATCTTGATTTCAATATACAAACCTTACAAGCTCATGGATACAAGCTGTGTGTTTGTGTCTGTTCTCTCATTCACCACTCCCTATACAGTATAACAGACAGTCGGTAGTTGAAGTGAACTGTAAACTGTGATTTCAGACACTTATCTCCAATTTGCACAGACAGGTATAATGTTGCAAACATCTGTGAATGTGCAAATGTTTCACAAACAGAAGCCTTGTTAAGAAGTGAGGGGTTTGTGTCCACTGAAACGCTACAGGGCTTTGGCAGTAACAGTAACGCAGTGCAAGTATGACCAATTATACCTCTCAAACAGGGGGGTTACAAATAAAGTTGCATGTTTTGATCTGATTTCAAGGTCTCACCATACATGCCCCTGACATAGAAATTCATTCATAGATCTGACATCAGATATTACCCATCCCTTTTTTGCCTCTGATGAGGAGCAACAATGGGAAGGGCTGCTATTCCGTAATATACAACTTAAGGAAGTGCACGCCACCTCCAACATATCCTGTAGTGTAACAGTGGATGCTACATGCCATCAGCACCTTCATGCACAAATATAATTCCACTTTAAAGATGCAGCATGTTCTCAGATCAGTCTGTTCTCGGGGCCTAATTGGGGAGCAAAGAACACACTAATTGGATGTTTACATTCTTTTTTTTTTTTTCACCTAATATGGCAATGTATGTGTTATACGGCAATCTGTGTTCATTATAGTTGTGTACATCAGGAATCCACCTTGCTCAAGAGTGTCATAACCAGAGGCGGGATGTGTACGATCCAACAAAAGAGATCTGCCTTCCTCTGGTCAGGGATTGCTGCGGCTCCTGAGAGAAGAAAGCTCATTGCCAGGGAGAGAATTCATTGCCACATGCAGTTTGGATCAGAGAGATAGACAAGAACAGGGAGAAAAGAGTGGGGCTGATAAAGATGGGGTTGCACAGAATGGAGTACAAGATGGGCTATAAAGGGGAACTGAAGGGAAAGATAAAAGAGAGGAAGGTAGGGGGGAGGTGGGGGGGAGGAAATGAAAAAGAAGCGTTAAGGAGAAGTGTGAAGAGAGTGAAATTAGAGACAGGGCTTCAAGAATACAGGGAGAAGTATGAGAGCTTAACAGAATACTAGCCATCTGCATTTCAATTTCCTCCAGCTCTCCGCTGCTCTGTTGTCAGACTTTCTTTCTTCTCTCTTCTCGGTTCCATTACCTTTTTTTTTTTTTTTCATCCCCATTTGCCCCTCTCCTTTTACTATTTCTCTTCCTGTCACTCTTCATTATTGTAATTCACTCTTCATCCCATGACAATTTGTTTGCTTTGGAGACAGAGTATAGCTCTTAGCCAGAGCAGAGACAAAAGGGATGTTTCTTAACAGCGTCATATTCATTCAAACACAGATGTAGTCACACAGACAGCTGTGACTGTCTTACTTTTAAAGTAGTAATACCACAATGGAAATTCTGCATTATATTACAGGTTCTGTATTCGCAATGTTACTCAAGTAAAAAGGCTTGTCAGCAAGCTCTGCAGAATTACTCCCTTTGGGCCAGTGGTGCAGCCTTCCCACCACAGCCCTGTCAGATGAGTAACCCTTCATTTACAAACAGTTTAACTAACAGGTCCTCCAAATTAAACAATAAAATGTTGTGATGCCCGCACTGACAGAGCAACCATCCTACCGGGACTTGGTTTGTGAAAAATCAGTCTGTGTTCAAACAACTAGCTAAAACATTAGCTAAAACCTACTTGCTAAACACTTGGTTAAGGTTAGTTAATGGTTAAAAGAATCCAATGTTGCAATCCAATTTATGTGCATGTTGTGGCCAAAATCAAGGGGAGTTGGACAGGAAATAGTGTGCAGGAGTTAGCATGGCTAGCAGACCATTTTACCATCATTAAACCGTAACACTCAATGCAGCCAAACCGCACCCGCCCCCTCTCTTCAACCAGCTGGACACTAGCGCGACCTGTTATTTTGCAAGTCAAAGTTCAATCAGCTTGAGCGTGTCAGGTGGGTAAAGTCGTAGCAGCCTGCACTTGGTTTTGTCTCCTGTCACCTGCCTACTCTGTTTGCCAAATGACTAATTACCTGTTGCTGAACATTGCTTTGAACTTTGATCAGTAAACCACCTTTTGCTTTCATTCGTTCTACCTCTGAATGCTCAGAACTGTTTCATTGTGATGCTATTATAAGCTCATAGTTGCTGTTAGCTACACCCTCGCAGATCTCTGTGGTATCTTGTATTACTGTTTTGCAATGAGCTGTCATATTTCATAATTCTAATATAGGTACAGTGTATATAGTAGAGAAGCCACTATATACACTGCATCATTGCCAAAGAGACAAAGAGTATATCAGTTGATGTTATCCTAAAAGCTAAGACAGCCAAGGAAGGAAACCATGGAGACAAGCAGATAACACAGAGAGAAATGTAGATACACTGTGTAATCATGGTCTGAGGAGCACTTTTATATCTTACTGAAACAGCAACCCCCAGTGGCCAGAGCCAGCATTGCACTGCCTGGACTCCCTGCTGGTGAGAGACATCTTTATTTACAGAGCTTGTGGAATCATTTAGATAGAGCTGAGATGGGCAGCTGATAATCAGGACAGGCTTGCAGGACGGGGCAGGGTTGTAAGTGACTGTGGCAATCTCGCTCTCTCACTCCCTTACTCCTTTCTCTCTGCTGATCGGGAGCAGATATGTTTTTACACTCGGTCATTCTTTGTCCAAAACCAAAAAAAAAAACACAATGAGATTCCATGTAAATCAGTTTATAACCTCTACAAATCCTTCAAACTGCTGAATATACTCTGATTCACAATTCATCAGACTTATTTGCCCTCCTGCTACACATTGGACTCTTGTTGTACAGTTTTCTTTTGGTTGAACTTTTACTTTTTAAGATTATTTGGGAGGCTATGGCAGGAAGCTTAGTACTCAGATAGCATCTCTTCATCTCCAGTGTGAATTAAATGCTGAAGTTCAGCTGCAGATTATCAACCAACAGCTGTACCTAAGAGTTGTGCTCCACCTGCAGAACGCTGCTGAAAGATACGGAAAAACAAGTACAAACAGACGCCAAACGACCCGCAAACAGATGCAAAATGACCACAATGAGACACAAACAGATTCAAGCAGCTACAAAGAGATTTAAAACAATATGAAAGAAATGCAAAATAACCACAAAGATGTGCAAAATGACCACACGGAGACACAAAATGATCACAACGAAACGCACAATGACTCCAAAGACTTGAAAAACGACCACAAAGAGACATAAACAACCACAAGCAGCTGCGAAGAGATGTAAAACAAATCCCAAAGAAATGCAAAATAACCACAAAGACATGTAAAATCACCATAAAGCAACACAAACCATTACAGACAGACAAAAAAATGACCACAAAGAGCCTTTTGTATGTCCCGTGTCCATGATTGTGTGTCCATATGGAATCTGATAAGATTGTACATACTGTACATTGCACAAAATATTATGATCAAATCATTTCTCTTCTCTGAATGTTGAATCAACGCACTACTTTTCAATTAGCATCACAGCTGAGAATAGCTACGAGCGTCTCTTTGAGCCGATGGATGAGGATGATCCTCGCAGTAAGATGGGTTTCAGCGAGCTAATTCCAGATGTGTGTAAGTGTGAAGTGTGGGTGTGTAGCTGTTGTCATAGTGCCATGTGGCTACAGCGAGAGCTACGATGAGTGGTGGAGTACCAGTAATTGGTTCCATTTATCCTCTTCAGACCTTTTGGGCATCTACACAAAAGAAAGTGTTATTGTAGAGGTTCCCATGCATGCACACAAACACACACACAAGCATCTTGTCTGGCCTACAAGTGTGAGCCAAGGGAGCCTCTTCTGGATTTCACAGTGTTTATGGGATTCCAGGGTGGCAGATGACTTGGGCTGAGAGCTGAGAGCTCCTGAGCGTTTTTTTGCCAAGAGCACATTTCTGTTTGACACCTTGTGTCGTCCTCTGCAGTCAAACAATTATTGAATCAATGTCTGGCAGTCGATTTCCTCTTATGCTCCGAGAGAGGTGAGAGTTGTTGGTATTTAGAGAAACAATAAACTTGTTTTTGTTCTCCTATTTAAAGCTGTTTACTGACATTAACCTAACGCTATCTGGCACATGCTATTAACCAGCGTGACTCACAGCACAGAGGAAGCCATAGATCTGGAGATGGCGTTGGCCCAGTGGAAACGGAATTGAGTGGTGTGGCAGCTGAAGGTGTTGGCGTTATGCTACTTCCAATGAGCTGAACATCTGATAATGAGATGCCGCTGGTCATGATAATGGATTATATTCTTCCTTTCCCAAGTGCTCAGAGCTGCTGTTATACATCACTTTGACATGAAGGAGTTGAGGAGGCTAATTTAAAAAGAAAAACAGTTTGATGCCTTATAGCTCTTAGACTCTTCCCCCTTTAATATACTTAACTGAGCTGAACTCATGCATCTATCACTTGGGAAACCTATAAGAATTGATTACTTGAGACATGTGCTTCAATTTTAATTTCTAATGCAGTCAGGAAGAATCTTTTCTGCTGATACCTGGAAACTTTGACACCTTTAAATGGGGACTTAATATGCTTTTCTTTATTTTCTGTGATGTTGTAGTGTCAGATGTTCATATTAGATCATATTAGATATTAGATATTGTTTTAAGTACTGAGGTAAACACATGCAAAAAATAATCCCTGTGAGACAAAAGCTCAGGCGTCAGGCCAGGAACACACTGGCTGCGTGTGTGTGGCGACTGCAGAACAACTTGGTTTTTCATTTCGGCTTCCATGTTAACGGGTTAGAGCGGACACACTTCCTGCCTCAGGTCCCACGGCTGCGTCGTATGATAGAGATTTGGCGTTTCGCCTATTTTTCAATGCGTCACGCGTGCGGCTCCAAGAAATAAATAGAAAGAGAAAAGACCTATAGTCATACTGACATCATACCAGCCACATTATATAAAACTGATTTCTTCCACTACAGTTGTCTATGTCTAGGATGAATTTGAATATGACCCAGACATGAAAAATATAATGATATTCTTTAACAGCTGCATGTGGAGACAGTGGCACTTTAGAGACATTTGCTGTAGCCTGCGTAAAGAAACTCAGGCAGTAGCAGCGATGCAACAGACACGCAGCCAGCGACGCAGTAGACACGCAGCTAGTGTCAGGCTTATGCTGCAATGCTTGCACGACGCAGGCAGTGCGTTCTCGTCCGTCAGTCTGCTCTGAACACTTGGTTTCCGACGTTTGTTTCTTCCTCATGCCCATGTACTACAGCATACAAGATACTAACAATGCTGGTTTCCTATACAGTCGTTTGGTGACACCCAAATAACATTTTACTAGCAACGTTAGCTTTTGAATCCACTTCAGTTGACTTTTTCCCACATGTACAACAATTAACGGGCATATATAGATAAAGTTTTATATACAGACTGTGACAGAAAGACTAAATGCAGAATTATGTCAGACAATTAGCAGATAATAGATATCCTGCTCTGCTCCTGGTGGCCTGAGTTTGCCTGTTTCATAGGAGGCTGTTTGAAGTAAATAAGGACTTTTTCTTTTTAATAAAACTGTAAATCACGCAAAGCTACTGAAGTGGAGTCCCAGAATAAATATATTGAAGGAGTATAATAGGAACCCTTTAAAGAATCACACTGAGTGTAAGCTTTTTTGACTCCCAACCATTGTTACCAGTCTAATAGTCTAATGGGGATACCCTGTTCTGAATTTACAATCTGGCAGTTCATTTTTCCCCAAATAACTTTTAGCAGTAAAATACAGCATTGTTAACATATAAATACAGTGAAGACACAGAGAAACAAATAAAAAGCACTCCAGTCACACTGTAATAAAGTCTTCCCAGTGTTCTCAGCATGTACATGGTAGACAAATGAGTCTCTAAGGCACCATTTGAACTTGCATGCAGCTAATTTCTGATTGGTCTAGAGGGAACTGGGACAGACCCATTGTGAAATCTGCAAAAAGTCGAGGGCTCTCCTGTGAACCTTTTAAAACTCTTTATGCCTACTTCCTCAAATTTTTTGCAGTGATGCAGCTTTTAAATGAGGCACTCGTCATCACCAGCAGCCTGTGTTTTACAGCTGTGTTCACAAATGTTGCACATGTTGTTTGTTTGTTCTTTATATCTGATTTTACCAGGCAAAAAATATCCAACAAACCAAAATAAATAATAAAACTAAATTGAATTATGTATACAATCTATGCCTCATTACTTTACTGGCTAAAGAAATGCTTCTGCCCCGACATCCGATGTGATGTAATCTGTTGTCCCGTTTCTCATTCAGCATTTTGAGCCCACACAAACTCCCTCATGCGTTCACATCAAGCTCGCAGGTGTTGTCAATTAATGTATGTGAGGGTTCAGTGCGTAGGACAAAGAGTGGACACTGTGATTGAGCTAGGGTCACTGGACTGGAGCAGGGGCTGGATCCTATCCCAGAATACATTAGGCAATAGGTAGAGAAACATCACAATTGTGTGTTAATCTAATAATTCAATTTGAGTTAAATTTGTAATTATTTTTCACTCTCAGTTCACGTAAATGTCGCCTGTCTTGATTAGATTTTGTGTCTCTGTTTTAGTCATCTTTAACAATAAACAGACGAACCGCAATGGCAGGGATCATACCAACAGATATACTGAGAAAGTTTCCAGACTTGAGCAGCATGTTTCTACGATGTGAAAACACCTGACAACTAATCCTGCATTAAAAAGGTTGTGTTCTTGTGTGTTTTTATAATTGTAAGGCAACCACCTCTACCGCAATTAGACGTGTCATTTGAGTAGATGTGATGGATTTCTTTTTTCCACCCCACACTTTGCTCATGATGTTTTTTTTTAGTAGACACTGAAAGAATGAGACTGCAGATAAAAAGCAGGTGGGATTATGTTTCTCTGCAGAGCGTCTTGTCTCACTCCTTGTAAGTCACAAACTTGTGAGTGCTGTGACTCAGGAGGATCTCGGTGCTAAGCTGCTGTTCCCTGTCTTGGTTTGGCCTGGGAGATTTTCCCTGAAGTTCCCTGAAGGACGACGCTCAGGGAAAAGGCCATTTGGGTTACAGCCCCTTGGGTTACACGGGTCATGTGGAGAAAACGGCAGCAGCGTCAGCAGACAAGTGAGTGACAGGCACAGCTGGAAGTTTTCTGTGTTGCTGAACAGGGTTTCTTGCTGGAGGCAGGTGGTGGTGATTGTGTTATAATATGTGTGATAATACAGTGCGCTCAATAGGTGGTCCATAGGTGCTCCATAGGTGCTTGGGTTGTTGCGGTGGGCGCCTTTTTAAAGTGCTGGCCCTGTGCAGATAATCCGAACTATCCCTTTAATGTGGAAAGGTTACATGTCATAACTTTAATATATCAAATGTAGCTATTATTATATATGATTTTATATATATATATATATATATATATATTTAGAATGGATGCTTCAAATTGCTGCAAGTCCTTTATTTTTTAAACAGACGTTTGTTCACTGCGTGTGAGTATCATTCAGCAAACTCACAATACCAGTGAAATTACATCCTTCGTCGTGGTCACACAGCGAGCCGCAGTTCAACCAGGGGCGACTCAGACAGCAGTGGTAAATTACCCTGTGTACACAAGAGTGGCAGCCAGTTCCCTCTGTTCTTTTGTACAACTAAAGGTATACATAATTGCTCATGATGAGTTAATGACCACCCTCTCCATCAGCTGCCCACCTCCCTCCTCCAGCGACAACAGGTAAACCAGAACTACTGAGACAAAACCATTCATTCAGTATGAGGTTGGCCATACACAGGAATTTGGACTACAATGTTACACACAGCTTTTTAGGTTTTGTCACCACAATAGAAACAAATGAACAACATATGAACTCAGCTACACCTAACTAAGTAAACAGCAGATATGCCGGAATCAATTTAACTCAAAACATGACTTTTATTTTTTTTACTTGTTTCGTTTATAAACAAGAATATTTTTTTGTTCCACAGTTTTCAGAGGCAGCAGGACTCTGTGAGTCTCAGACAGGAAGCAGGCGAGTGCTCTGGGTGGCGCGTGGCTGAGTGTGAAGCTCCCGTCACGGTAAATCATTATCATTTCTTATTTATTCAGAAAGATTATTCAAAACAGACAAACTGTTGCACACATGCTTACATCATTAGAGGGCTTATAAAGGCATTAGGAGGTTGGAGTGCTAACATTAATGTCACACAGCGTAATGTCATACATTCGGTTGTTCATATTGTGTGTATACACACACACACACACAAACACACACACACGCCTGTTTTGATTCTTGTGCACACACAAATAAATCTTAATACATGTGTATTCTTTATCTTTGTCTTATAGCTCTCACCTGCACACACACACACACACACACACACACAAACACTCACACACAATACACTCCCATAATGCAGTGTGAGCGAGCCTCAGCTCTTTCTGCTTGGCTCCCTGTTCACCTCAGTGTTCCTCCTCCGTTTGTAATGATCATTAAGCAGCTCCCTACACACCACGCAGGCAGCAGCTAACAAGGGAAGCATGTACATGCTGGCTATTAGAGGCAATTAAAAACGTGTCTCTGTGTGTGTCGTTTTGCGTGTGCATGCATGTGTGTGTGTGTGTATGTGTGTGTGTGTGTGTGTGTGTGTGTGGGAGCTTGTGTGAGCAAGTGGGAATGGAGAGAAAGGACCTCAGACATGCACAGTTTGCACAAGGACACGAATGTGCATGTGTGTGTGTGTTTTAAAAGTGATGGTGTGTGTATCAGTCCTTTTCTTTTCTGTTGTTCACACAAACACACACACACACACACACACACACACACACACAGACAGTGAACATGTTTGTTTCAGTGTCGCCATGGAAATGAAGAGTGCCAGTCCCGCTGGTGGAGAACGTGTCGAACAGCTGACAGAGGGAAGACTTGCCTCTCAGTGTGTGTTTGTGTGCGAAACAGTGACAAATAAGGATAATGAGCTGAAGCACTCAGTGAGAAAATAACTTGAAGATGTAGTTTGAGTATTCTGACTGCTTGCTTTCCTCTGTTGCACAACCCATCTTGAGAGGATCATTAATACAGTAAAGTTTATAAAATGTCTCTCAAGAGATGTGAAGTCAAACATCACAGTGAGTTACGTTTGTCTTCGAAAACAAGAGAAGAGCGGCGGCAAAATGTTCTCCCCTCTCTTGTTTTCTTTCTGCTGCTGTAAACATGTCCCACTCATTCTGGTTTTAGATTGTTCAACTTTGTTTTGTTTGTTCGAAAATGATGATGATGAACAAAAATGATGATATTGCCATTGAAATGATTGAAATACTGTGTATCAGCGTGGAGCCACTTTCTTCAAGTGGCCACAACAACGTCTTATGGTCACGTGATGTTGTGGCAACTCTTCCTCAGTGATGGAACCACGAATGTTCACTGCAGCTTCTTGTTCTCCGTCCGTGAGCTGAAGCTTAATTGTGTTAATTCAAACACTGCAGGTGCACACAGTCTAATGCTCAGGGCGTTTAATGTCTATCCGACACTCTGACGTTACATTTATGCCCGGTGCCTGCTGGGAGCGCGATAACCAGACCGCATCTGAATGGCTGAAAAGAAAACTAATCAAGTTTGTCCCAGAGGGTTTTATCTGTGCAGCATCGTAACACAGGTAGCTCTTTAAACAAATACGACGGGGAACTGCCACCTGTTAGTCCACTGGGAATTTACGGCAGGACAGTAATGTGGGGTTTACGCAGATGATTACATGACTGTCTGAAGTTATTTTGCCGCTGAGATGTGATGCGTGTCTGACCTGCAGTCTTCTGGTCATTTACTCTGAAGAGTACTCCTAAATTTCAGTCCCTGATTTTGCACCTTAATAGAAGTGAAATCCACCTACAGTCAGTGTGTAGGACAAGAAAAGGTTAAAGTTCAAACTGTTATTTACATACTTTATGTGAAATGGATGTTGGATGTCTAATGTTACATGTTGCCAAACTGTACACACACACACACACACACACACACACACACATGCCTGTACAGCAGCCTGAAACAGGGAGTATATTGTGTGTAAGACTCTGTAAACAAACATCCTAACGCCGACCTGACTCCTGACACCCAGATTAAGATCAGCTCAACCACATCTGGGAGGTGTGTGTGTGTGTGTGTGTGTGTGTGTGCCCATTAAGACTGTTGTTGATTCTCCCACAGAAAACAAAGCAGCATAGTTCTTGCTTTCTGTATAAAGTGTTGGGATGATGTAAACCCTTTAGAGATAAGAGACTTCTTTTTTTTTTTTATCATTGAGCGTGTTTTTCTTTTTCTTTTTTTTATATATTATAATAAGCACAAGTTGAAATAACAAGTGGACTCAGACAGGTTGTTAAATCGTTTCTCTGTGAGATCCTTATTGACTCAATTTATTCTCATGTTCGGCTCGTTAAAACACACTGGTACTTATTTGTGAGTGGACATGAAACGTTTCCCTTTCAGGTCTAAAAGTCAGAGCAGGAAGATCTTCATGAATACCTTGTAATTTTTACTTTTTGAAAGTTTAACATAAATGAACAGAGGTGGGCTGTTTCCTCTTCACACTCACACACACACCAACTGACACACTGACACACACACACCCTTTCTGTTATACAGTCTGTCTGAGTATACGAGACATTCAAGAATTTCAACCTAATTTACACCTCGTTTAAATATTATTAGCATTTTATCTCATTAAGAAAATACATATTAATGCGAGATATATTGGGAGACAGGACTGTCATCACGGTGTGGATGTGCTGCAAACAGTGAGGACACATTCCAGATGTGCCAGATGTCAATGAGTGGATTAATCATCGTCCATCTTAACAAGATGAGAATTGCATTTTAATACAAGTGTAAATGAGATGATAGTTTGTTTTAAAAATCATCGTGTTTATCGACTGAAAAACTTTATGTTGTAAAATATCTTTGAAAATAATCTCACGTGAGATACAAAGACAAGTTAAACAAGTTCATTTTATTGTCATTTTTTCAAGCAAAAATTCAAAACGTTTACTGGTTGCAGCTTCTCAAATGTTTCTACTTTCTTCACCTTGGTTGATGGAAATGTGCAGGATTGTTTCCCCCTATTTATGGCATTATGAAGAATTAACAATCAAGCAATTACTTAAAAATATGAATCAATGTATCAACTGATCTTTAGTTTAAGTGTAGCAGCTCTAATGGGAATGTGAAGTTGTCAGAGTTTAGGGGCCATGGCAGGAAAATTCAGACTCCACTTGACTATAATTTGGTCCTCGGGACAGAGAGAAGGAGCTCTTCATCACAGGATTAAGATGTCTCCCGGTGATCTCGCAGGGTAAGAGTCTGAACATGCAGAGTGAGTCTTAAAATCAGCCTGTGTTTAACGAGAGCCTGATGCAGACAGGCTGTTAGCGGGAAATATATAAGGATCACATGTTTAAGCGAAGGCTGTCACAGATGCAATTTTCAGCTCCGTGAGTGAGCTATGTAATTACAGCGCTTCAGTCATTAAGGTGATTGATGGGAAACAAGTGTTTTCATTACACAAAAGTGGGTGAATTTCCTTGATGTTCCTGAGCTGAAATGATCATGTACAAACCTCTGAGGAGTTGAAGCGTTGATTGAACAGGACTCTGCATATGGTCGATATCCGTATAGGAGCTGTTGCTGGGCAGTCCACCTTTATTTTACAGTCTGTGCGTTTACCCCGTGTTCAAAATATTTGTAATTGATCGATAGAGTTTGTTGGGCGACCTCTAGTGGCCGCCCCGATCACGACGGGAGCAAAGAGGGAAGTTTGGTGATGTCATGTAAGGATGGGAGTGGTCTTTGTGGCTAAACCTCACCAAACCACAGCAGTTCCACCGCCTTGACCCTGCGTTTACTATTGTCACCGTGACAATGAAGATCCTGCCACTGGTACGCTCCTTCGGGTCATATCATTGTTACCATGACGACAAAGGTCTGATACGCTTGTCACTCATTCTGCCAAGTTGGAGGACTTGTTGGTATCAATTCAGAAACGAGCAAAAACAAAGAAGAAGATCTAACATGGTTCACAAAGTGTAAAACGAACCTGTAAGTATTTAATCTTTTGTGTGTTTATTTATTTTATTTAGTTTTTGTTGCAGCCATGGTTTCTGTGTAATTCATGACCTGTTTATGCACAATCACATTGAGGATGGTGTTTAATTTATGACAGAGGTATGCGATTTACATCCACCACAGTTTATTTAATGAATAATACATTAACAACTGAGAGGAAAAAAACCTCATGATCCAAGGAGGATTAGTCAAGTACCAATATGCATGACTCGTTAGTGGGTAATTTAGTGGTGGATTATGGACCTTTACAGGCTGATGTAATAATCTTTGATAATTATCTTTTTTATCTTGGGGGTTACTGAAACTGTTCTTCCTCTAAATCTTACCATCTATTCCACTATTTTATTCTACTTCATTTTGAATATAAGCATAATAAAAAGGCATTTGTCTTTTTCTTATTTATTTTTCCTTGTTTTTTTTTTTTTACATTTGCTGTATTTTATTTTTGCTAATTGAAAGCTTTAGAGTTTCTCATAAGGTTGCATATGCATCTTCTTCGTCTTCATTATATTTTTTGCATTAATACTTTGAAGTTTCTGGTAATTGCTGGGTTTTCAGCAGAAATGATGCAAGGCTGCAAGAAAAGATGAAAAAAAAAAGGCTTTCAGATGTAATGAATCTGTTTATGAGAAATACACATTGTTAAAAACAGCTTCTCGAAAGCACATCCTGAAACTTATCGTTTTGTAATAATTGTCCAGTTGTTCACGGTAAGAACTCACCCGTCCTTTACTGTAGGCTTTCACAAATTCATTAATACATGTAATATCTGTCTGTTTTTAAATGTTTTTAAACTGCACTGAAGAAACCGGGCAAAAAATGAAGATTAAAATAAATAAAGAATTTGTTTCCCTATTTTTTTCCCCAACATTTATACCACTTACACCACCAGTTCAGTTTGTGTTAGAAATTCAGTTGGTGAAATGAGAGACGATAACTTTTTTTTGGCGTTCAAATCTGAAAATGCCCACCTTGTTTGTCTCATTGGTTTTCCTCCCCCGCTGCACCCCTCTTACTCTGAGCACCTTTGACGCTTTTAAAAGACAAAGAACACCCACCATTGGCTGCTGAGATTAACACCGACAGCCACACTGCAGCCTCTTCTCTCTTTAAGAAGATTTCGCTGATGCCGGGCGTTGTCGGTAGTTCATGCAGATTGGATGCTTTTGCAAAGCAACCCTATATTCTGGACCTGTCCACATTTCAACACTGACGTACGTACGCCTCATTTATGGTGTTCTACAGTCTCAATATGATGCTTGACATGTTAAAGCTAGCATTTGTCACATGCATCATATCCTCCGTGATGGTAAATTATTCCTACACTTCAGGAACTATGGTGGAGTTGACATTTATCTGCAGCAGCTGCAGTTCATGACAAAAAAAAATAAGCCGAGAGGAGGTGTTTACATACTTGTAATTTGTTGGGTGCTACAGTCCTGAACGTAAAGTGATCTGCATCTCAGATTAACAGAGACTCTTTTTCTTTCATGCAGCAAATTCTGCTGGGTTTCAGCTTCACCTGCATTTTATTGACTTTACAGATTGTTTAAAGCTCCGAGTGGGTCAGAGCACAACGTAAGAGTAAAGACTGCTCCCTCCCTAATCCCCGGAGCAAATCTCCACACTCTTGACTTAAGTGGGAGAATTTATACTCGCAAAACATGATATTGTGACAGTAAATTGAAGTTATATACCCCGGAGGCAGCTGTAGTAATAATATGGGACATTATCATTGGAAAAATATGGTAATTTGCCACTGTTTATCACTGAATGATGTGACAGTATACTCTGCTAACCCTGCCCAGCCTGTAAAGGTCTCCAGCACCCAGGGGAAGATGCATAAACCTCTCCAGATTCAGGACTAACGGCGTGTACACAGGAGGCATTTCATCTGTGGTTTTCAGTCGTCTGTCACGTGGATGAGAACAGAACAGACACGCTCCTATTTTAATCAATCTCGCTGTCTACACAAGCTACGTAATGGCTCTGTGAAAGGCACTTCAATTTTGGACCCAAAATGCAGAACACAGGAAAGGACGCAGTTAAGCAGTTCAAAGGCAATTTTATTGTTGAGTGTGGAGATGTTAGTTGAATGAGGCCGGGGCTGGGTTGTCAGCGGAGCCGGGGCTGGCTGAGGTGGCGGGAATGGCAGAGCAGAGTTGGCAGCGGGAGCTGAAGGCAGGTCGAAGCAGACGATCCAAACGGACGAGCACAGAGCCGGATGTGGCAGGAAGCAGCAGAGACCGGAGAGATGAACCTGGGGCTCAGTAACAAACACGGTGTTAGCAGGATTCAAATGAGCACATGGAAAACGCTGGAAAACAACCGGGGAAACTGGCCGCAACGCTTGTATCTCATTGGTAGACTGAACGATCTGGCGAGGACCGGAGGCTTAAATACTGCTGTTGCCTCGCAGAGTTGATTGGATGATAAACTGCAGGTGCTCAAGTGAATTGGCGGGATATGAACCGGAAGGCTTGTCCAGCATGACACACACACACACACACACACACACGCACACACACACACACACACACACACACACACACACACATGCACACAGACAGAAAGGATAAACAAACCACACAAGGAACGGAGGTGGAAACAGTCGAACTATAACACACTCACAGATTGCCTGTGGAAATGCAGTTTATAAAGCTCTGCATTTGATACCTGTGTTTGTCATATTTCCAAACTCTGCTTCTGTTATTTCAGAGACAAAGGGCCTCATTCACAAATGTTTTCTTATTTTGTATAATTAAAAAAATATAGTGGTTTGGTCTGTTACGCAAGAAGACATTTAAAAATTACAAGTGAAGCTTCCGGAGAGTCCAGAGAGAGGGGGAGCGTCATGAATGTTTCCTGACCTAACCATGACCGTTCCATAACCTTAAAACTGTGTTTATTGGGGGCGTCGTGTGGCGTAGTGGTCTAAGCAGGCGCCCCATGTGTAGAGGCTACAGTCCTCGCTGCAGTCGGCCCCGGTTCGAGTCCCGCATCGGACGGCCTTTACTGCATGTCATTCCCCCTCTCTCTGCCTCCTCATTTCCTGTCTCTGTCCAATAAAGGCACAAAAGCCCAAAAACATATCTTTAAAAAAAAAAAAAAAACTGTGTTTATTATTGTAACCATGACGACGGAGGTCCAGTACGCCTTCCACGGGTACATTCCAATGGGGTCGAATCAGAGGCGAGGGATAAAAGACCACTGCTGTACTTTTGTGTTGAGACTGAAAATACCAAATCTCGAAATGAAATGTTGCTCCTTCTTCAGCATCACTGCCCTCGCTGCTAAACAAACTGGTCTGTGTATGAATAAGACAGTGTCAGATTTTTATTTATACAGCACAATATCACAAAGCAACCCTAAACTCACATTCGCAGTTTGCATTCTGTTCTATATGAATACCAGTCTATGTGTGCGTTCAAACATCCAGCCCCAGGCTTCAGAAAGCATTTTTCCAGGAAAATAAAAATAACAAAAACATTTCAGTTTTCCAGCAGCAGCAGCAGCAGCTCAGAATGAATAGAGGAACTTTCTGGCTTTGTAGCTTTCACTGCTGTTGCTGCTAATGCCGAACAACAATAAGCCTCTTCTTCAACTGCCTCACTGTGGCACGAGTGGTGAAACTGGACAAATCGAATGCAGCAAGAGCGAAGATGCAAACGTAATGTTTTCACCTTGTAAGCTAAGGTCAAAGTATTAAATCCTCTCTGTTATTTCTCACGCTGCGAGCAACATATAGCTCCTTCAGCTTGTGTTTGTTATAAAAAAAAAAATTAAAAGTTCAAAATCATGTTTTTAAAACCACGGAACTGGATGTTGAATACATGAATCACCCTTTTTGAGCATACTGTTTTTATAAAACTGGATGTTCTTAAAAATGGTTGAAACAAGTCACAAATTGAAAGGTACAATGACTTTTTCTTGGAATAGGAGGAAATAATAGAGGAACCATTGAATATTGGCATAATATCCAAAATAATAACAGCAGAATCTTGCTTTGAACGCAGCCTTGTCTTTGTCTGCGACTGTTTACTGCAGTCACAGACTGTGCTTCTGTTGGCTTGGGTTCCCAATATCTGTGTGGGATTTTTTTTGTGTGCACATCATCTGTCCTTGTGTGTTTCTTTGCTTTTTCACTGCCTATAAATGAATAATCAATTAGTTTGAGGAGCTGCTCACAGTCACACAATCATTCTCTGCAGTTTTCTAACACCACCACCAAGCTAAATAACAAGTGATTGAACACATTACGAATAGATTTGGTGAGAGTCTACTGACACAAAAGAGAAAACAGTATTTTTTTTGTTCACCCCTCATTCTTCCATTTCTTTTATTCTGTCTCTCCTCTCGCTCGGCACAGCAGTTTATCCGAGCTAACAAATATTGACATTTGGATGTTTTACTCAGCCAGCTCATGTGGAAATGGATTTACAACTCAACTGAATTACTGAACAAAGTATATACAGAGTTGATGAAGCATTTGTTAACTTGGCTCAGATCTTGTCGCTCCCCTGCAAGTGAACACAGCAGCCTTAAAGTTGAAGTCGTCGCCCCTGGCGTGCGGCGGTGCCTTGATGTTCACGTGCTTTCTGTTTATATGCTACCATCAACAAAAACATACCCCCGACCAACCTAGCGCAATATGAACATCTCGTTAGACCGTTTCCTTTTTCAAACAAACATACAGGTGCGTCTTCTACCTCAACATACAGTATATATCCTGTTATTTCTTACTGCTGCTTTATATACAGTCCGTCATAATCTGCTGAACCTCTTTTAAAAACTCCATTATCTCGGTTCAAGTCCTACCTCTCTACCAAGAAAGCTGTTTGTTTCCATTAGTAGCTTCAGGTCTCCCACACTTTCCCATGGTGTCCCCCAGGGCACAGTTCTTGGACCATTACAGTTCATTATTTACATTCTGACTCATGGACACATAATTTATTGATGGAGCCTCAATGTCCACTGCTATGTTATTTCTGTCTTGAAAGGCGCTTATAAATAAAATGTGCTATTATTATTATTCATAGCACAATATACAAATACATCAGTGCATACAAACACAAAAGAAACTCTTCTATAGCTTATTTTATGAATCAAGAAAAACACAGTCTCTTGGTATAATTGTTGTTTCTTTTAATTAGCAGTTCATTAGACTTGCAGGAAGATTTCATAATGTGTCCTTGAGGAACTCCGGGAGGGTTATCGCTTGAAAAGTTTGGCGTTGTGTGCCTGATGTAAGTTCAGTGAAGTCTTACAAGTTGGAGCTGATGCAGCGGCGCTTGTGTGACAGTTGAGACTTTCTATAAATATGTGCAGAAATCAGAGGGAGACATGAATAGCCAATAATTACCCCAGCGACTGAATGAGAGAAGCAATTACACAGACGTAGGTGATAGTGGACTGGCTGAAGAATGAAACAGGTGGATATATCCCAGAGAAAAATAGCTTGAACTGAGAAATATGTTCATCTGAATCACTAAATTGAGCTGTCAGAGGTGCTCACCAAGCTCCCTAAAGGCACCTACAGACCAAGCAACAATTATCCACACCCAGGTGCTGCTGCTTGCATAGTAGATGGTGGAGTCGCCATGGATACAGGTCTCACAGTGGCTATGTAGTTCACGCTGCTTCGCTGGGTAATTTACACTTCAGACTTCTGTCCTCTGTGAATAGACTCCTCCAAAGACAAACTTATAAGCAATGATAGCTAGTTCTCTCCGCTGACAGGTGACAGGTAGTTACAAACTCCTTTCGCTAATTTTCTCGGAGGACTGATGTCGGCTACAGCGGCTGGTTAGGGAGACTCAGTGGCAGGTCGTCAGCTGTGTTTTGGTAATGATTTGTCTTTGCCCACACAGAACTATTTTCATACACCGTATATTTACATGAACCACAAGCTCAGAAAACTCACACAGATTATACAGGAACTTTAGTGCATTTACATGAGCTAGCCAGCAGGTAAGGAAATTGATTTCTTCGCTACCCACACAGCTATACTTTGGAAGCATATTCATTACCTTGTTTGTCATAGCCACGTTCACTTTCAAAAAGATAATGAGAATTAAACATATAAATGACAGGAAAAAGAGGAGAGGCAGCCGAGTTAGGTGTACATTATACCTCTGTGTAGCATAATGCACGGCAAAATAAACTGTGAAAGTTGTCGAGACAAACTAAATCTGAATGAGCTGCTAAGACTGAATGCAGTTATGCTCTTTACACAGCTTTATCAGAAATAGAACAGAAGGCCAACTGGTGTATCCATTTATATTGCAACCAAACAAACTGATGTTGTTTCAAAGGAAGTTTTCTCCATAATAATTATATTCTTCATCTAATTTCACAGTTAACATACTGTGAGAAAATGTTCTTACAACGCCGAAGCACAGCGTACAAAGAAGCTGGTTACCTTGGTCGGAGGAGTTGAAGGTGGTCACATTTTGCCTGCAGCTCTTCATCTAACAGCTCACTGTGGCCGCTCCACACTCCATTACTCCCACGTTGGTTTTTGCATGACAAAGACAACATTAAAAGCCAATGTGAAGCAGCGGCAGTTGGAAATTGTTGGTTCAGTTAGCATTAGCAGTATCTTCACACAGCTCTTGATGTGGAGTTTGGAGAGCGAACAGCAAACAGAGAAGCTGATATCAATGGCATAGAATTACAAACAGTAATGCTTTGATAACACGCTGCATTGTTTCCTGTGAATCCCTCGTGCATGTAAAGATAAATTTATTCCAGCATGGGAATGGCGGATTCTGACACAAACAATGATAACTAATAGAGTCTGGTGAAAATACACTGAATAGTTATGGATTATAACTTTAAATAACGTTGCTTTGTGTTTGACTTCCCTTCATTTTTTTTTAATATGATGTCAACCATCATTGTTTAACATTAATAATTTGTGTGTACGAGTTATAAGTTCAGCTGGATACTTGCTAGATTCTGCAGTGCATAGTCTGGTGTTGTGGGCAGCAGGGAAGCAACAAAATTGGACTGAATAGTGGCCATTTTGGACTCCTGTGTCCACACAAGTTCTCAAAACAAATCAATGGCAACACAAACTCACACCAAACATTATTGAGCCGGAGGACCTGCCGGGCCAGAGACTTTCACTCTGCGATTGTGGAAGCTCCTCTCATTCATCTGAAACCTCTGGGGTAGTAGTGGGTTTTAATATCCAGGCACTTGTGGCTGTCAAAACCTAAAGTGACCGGAGCGAAAGACTTTCAGAGAACATTTATGGACTCTATGATTGGAGAGAAATATGATCTAGTGGAGTAGACAGTTGGGTTGAGAAATGTTGGTGGTATGAGCAAGCAAATTGTTTGTGAGATCCGTGCCCTGATGTACAGATTTGTAAAGGAATCAATGAGGGATGGTGAGGTGAATGTTTTAAAAACTCCTAAATGAGGTGCATTTATTTCACGCTGTTGTATTTGCTGCTTGAGCAGCATGAAGCTTTTGCATTAGAATGCAGATTTCATATCTTCCCTCAGCTGATTTTGAGTGGAAAAGGTTCCTCTGATCTTTATTCAGTAAATAGCGAGATCTCTGACGTCTCCTCTGGAGGTCCTGGGTGGTAAAGGAGTGTGTGGAAGTTAGGTAAGAAGTGTTTCTGTCTATTTAAAAGTATACAAGGGAAAAGAGACTGTGACATCCATTTATCAATCCTGACAGTTTTCCTATCATACTGTCAGTCTGTGAGCCTGAATGAAATCTGCACGCTGTCTCCTTGACCAGTGGGCAGAGCGGTACACACACACACACACACACACACACACACACACACACACACACACACACACACACACACACACACACACACACACACAGAGGGCATATGAGGATAGAGACCCCAAGAGATCATTCAAGTGTTTTGAAAAGATATACTTGGATTCATCCTTTACTCACTGTCACCATGACAGAAACACTTTAAAACCCTGCAGACTTTGTTGTATCCTTGCTCGACTTAACACTTGCAGAGAATAGAAAAGAGGGGACCGACTGAACCTGCTAAAACTTGTCCAGAAATCCAGCAGGGGAGGCACCTTTGCTCGATTTGGTGCACTGTGTGACCTTGGACTTGCCGACACGTCCGATGACACAAAGGTTCTCTGAGGAACCTGCCGCACGGAAACATAGAAAATCTACTTGTTTGCTTTTGTTCTTTTTGTTTAATTCACCAAATTAGGAGTAAAACAGGAGGCAGCAGGCAAATTGCTCAGTTTGTCATTTTTTCTTATTTAAAAGAAAAAGGCTGAATTAAAGGAGTAGATAGGTTTAATCTGACTTTCACCTCCACTTTACATTCCCACAAAGAGATCTTCTGTTTCCTACTGTGAAACTGAAATGAACTTATTTATCAAGCAGAGGCACGGCTGCATGTTTTCTTTCTCTTCCCTTCATGCTCATGTTCTGAGACCCATGATTAAGGGATAAAATAAAAAAAAATTAAAAAAAGAAGCTATACAGTGTGTTTACTCAGGAGACTGATGTTTGTAACGCTGACCGAGCACAGGTGACCCCCGCTATTATTCCTTTGGTTTAGTCACTAAATCGATGTCACTCAGCAGTGACCTATAATCACAGAGAACTCCCAGTAATCCTGATCAGGCAGCCTAGCTGAGTCACTGAGCAGGAATGATTCAACATCACTGTTAATGGTGGACATTTAGTGGAAAGTACGAGGACGAATATGATACGACTGACTGATACATCTTCCGATCGTGTTGTCCCACCTGCAGGCCGGTCTGCCCATGTAGCTCCTTTATGCTATTTATTACAGTTAACACTGAATAATTAAGGAAAAGAATGAAGCTGAGTTATGTGCTGATTCTGAAGATCTCATCCTGTGAAAAGACGACAAGCTTGTTAAATTAATGAATAAATTGCTCTTTTTTTTTTTTTACTTGATTCACAAAAACAGCCTGAGTGACAGAGATCGATACAGACCAGGATGTAAACTTTAAGTTTACTGCAAACTTCCAAACAATTTGCAATTTATTGGGACCATGCCGGTGTTTAGCTGCAGAAAATCAATCTGAGTGTTTCCTGATAAATATTCTCTCTGTCTTGAAATGTATGATGGTTCCTGTTATTGAGCGCTGCAGACAGGAAGAGAGTGAGGAGCAAAAGAAACCAAAAAAATAAAACAAATAAAAATACACTGCTGTCCTACTCCCATTCTGCCAGATGTGACAGGTATTTTTTCTTTTTGTTCTTTACTGTGCATAATTGTCACTTATCACCTGCAAAGTATTTATGGGAGTGGAAATGAGGGTTGGCAGAGTGAAGGAACAGGAAGTGCAGATTTCCGAATGTTAAATAAAGAGAAACAGTGCAGAGACATAAAATTAAAGTGACACGTAAAGACACATTTAAGACCAGAGCCAACAGAAACTTAACTGTGTTTAACTACAAAAGAAAACAATGTGACTTCAAGACTTCAAGAACATCACAGCAAAATAAAAACAGAGTAATGGTGTACACATCTGGCGGGCTGTCAGAAGATGAACCCACATGGGGACCGGTTTCATAAAGACTGGGCTCGACTGGTTTAAATCTAAATCATCACACTTCACACGTTCGCTGGCTAATTACTGTAGTAAAGTAAAACTAATGTGCTATGACTTCTGGCAAAATGAAAACTCTTTGCAAATAAAATAGACCTTTTACCCAGCTGACATTTTTGACTTGTTGTAGCAGTAAAAGCACAGGTGTGACTCATATCAACACTGATGGCTCAGATGCATCTGAGTCAGCGAGTTCTGCAGAATATACTTAAGGCCCGGGAAGCGGCACACATACATGAAGTGCGGTTAATTGCACCTAGTTTTCACGCGGTTGACTGAGCCGCATCTCGGAGCTGCTCATCTCTCCTTACTGCTGCAGAAAAACTTCTGGAAACATTTTTTAACAGTTAGTTCAGCGATGAGCGAATCAGTTAGCAGGTCTCCAGAAAGTCTTAACCTTCTCCACTCTATCCCCACAGTATTAACAATGCATAAGTACACATTTTTCACAGCTGACATTTTGACTTGTCTCGGGAAAAGCGCATAGTGTAACTAATGACATCGGCTATGGCTCTGCTCCATTTGAGTCAATTTATTTACACGGCACCAAAATCACAGATTTGCCTCAGACGGCTGAAGCATCCAAGTGAGTGAGCCACGTCAGTGAGGCAGCATTACTTTTAATATTAGTAACACCCATGTTTGATGAGTCAAATGTCTGTTGAGCCTTTTTTTAATCTTATGTCTGTCATTCTCTCTTTGTAGCCCCACAGAGAGCAGTGACAGCACTGTGTATGGCATGTGTGCTCGGTGCACGTGAGGGGGCTCCGTGCAACCAGTTTGTTGTTTTTTTACCAACATGAAGTCGGTGTAATGTTCTCTGAGGTGTAGCACAGGGAAGTGATTGTGCCAAGTTTGGGGCACGGCTGCACACATTACTCTCTCTGCGTATCCTTGGAGTTTAGTTTGACTTTAGTTTTTCCCTCAGGACAATATGAAGGAAAGAAAAACTCCACAAATGATCAAGACATAGTTTAGGGGCAGGGTTAGGTCTACAGTGAGGGTTTGTTTTTGAAATTTTGAAATTTTTGAAATCAATGTACATTTTATGTACGATTGCTCTCAGATGTTCTCATGCAAAGAGAGACATCTCAAGCTCACTCACAAAACCCGACCAAAAAATAATCCTGCAGAAATATTAAGGAGGTGGGAGGGTGGCAACGATACAACCAGCTGGAGACACAGCAGTGCCACTTGCCTTGTTTTAATTAATATTTTCCTCCAGCCACTTGTTCTCTCTTCCTTTCGTTTGTTCCCCCGTCTCTTTCTCTCTGGCTCATCGTTTCTCTATTTGGACGTGTCTTCAGTATGTTGAGTAGGTCGGGGTAGGAATAAGGCAAAGACGCAGACCAGCAGATATCTGCAGACAACCTACAGAAAAAGTAATGAAACATAACTACATGACACCTCAGAGGTGTATACTCACTGTGGAGTTACAGCACTCTCTGTCTCGGTGCTAAAATCACTTCATTTATCACGTTTTGTTCGATATGAGAACATCAAGCCATAACCTCTCTTGACGTTTAGACTCACTTTCTCCATCTTAGAGATTTTCTCAGGTCCCATAGCTCAAACACCAGACACCAAGATTTACACCAACCCAGCCAGAGTGGAGCACCTTTCCCCAGATGAGAGTCTTTTAGAAGCCGAATCCAAAAAATGTCAGAAGTCTGAACTAAAATACACTAAAAAGAACTGAACAAAAATGCACATTGAGACATAGTGGCTGCGATTTTGCCAATATAATAAATGGCACAAGCTATTTTACAACTGCAAACATGCACTCCAGTTGAATGAAGCTTAGGCTGGGACCTGCAGCTGGCTCTGACATCATCAGCAGCCTGCCACTAGGCCGTGAATCACCTCCACTCCGTTCGCCATATGTCCAAATGAATCACAGTATAGGAGCCCTATCTAATCAAGCCAAATGAAATGACACATTATGAGCCAAAGCCTGACTGGATCCTTGAGATGCACCTGGGCCCCATTAAAACATTTAGGTGTAAGATTAAAAACTCTCGGCTGTGTCCAAGATAACTGTCTGAATGCGACCCACTGACTGATGCCTCACAGTGATCATAACCAAAAGTGTATTCAGGGAGTCATCATCTACATCCAAAGTCTAATATTATACATATAATGGGCATTAAGGCTGCAACTAATAATTATGTATATCACTGAAAGAAAGAAAAAAGTGAAAAACACCCATCACATGTTTACAAAGCCCAAATTGAGTTTTTCAAATTCAGTAATACTTGAGTTTGTATTGGTGTTTCACCTAAATGTGTAAGAAATAGTGAACCAGCTTAAAGGTAAATATATATTTAATAATATAAATAATATATATTCAAATTACAGCCTTGTCCTTTTTTTTTTTTTTTTTAAATGTAATTTTCTAAAATGTCATTTCCACTAGATCAATGGAGTTTCCAGGCAAAAAACAAAGTAAAGTAGTAAAGTAAAGTTTCACTGTTACAGTCTAATCTTTCACAAGTTCATGTGTTAATGGAGCCTTTCTTTAGACATGTCAAAAGTGTAAACAATAAAATTAATACTGGCTGAATTCCCTATATCTGCTTCAGTTTCAATGCCACCGGGTGGCGTAAGGGGGCGTTGCCCCCTCGGAATGACTACCCCGCCCCCTCAGTAAACATTAAGACCCAATTTGAATTTTTTTTAAATTTATTTATTTATGTTTGTATTTTTACTTTCATTTAATTTTTATAATACATATACATAACTTATAATTTGCTAAAAATCAAAGTAATTTTATCGCATTTATTTTCAAATCCACGCCAATCCACTTGATTGGTTGTCTGGGTGAGCGCGCGCTTAAGTGACGTAAGTGTTGCGTTGTGCGTAGTATGTGTGGGGACTCAACTTTCCCAGGGTGTTTGAAGTAGCCTTGCTAGCTTAGTTTGCTAGCTTAGTCTGCTAGCTTAGTCTGCTAGCTTAGTTTGCTATCTGGCCTTTAGCAAACAAAATGTACATCCGAAAATGGATTAAGAAAAAAAAAAAAAACAACAACAACGACAGAGGAGAGAACCCTGGAACCATAACCAGAACATTAAACATTAGAACCACAAGAACAAGCGCAAAAATCGTGTGAAAATCGAGGCTGTTGTACTTGACGAGGGGCTGATGGACCCACTAAACATGATGCTGCGAACTGACCACGCTGACCTGACCACTGCAGTCCAGCTCACTCACACTGCCTCTGTTCGCCTTGAAAATTATTTGAGGCCTGACGAAGAATTTGTGAAACTGCGGACACACAGTTCATGAGAGGGTCAGGTTCCTGACAGCGAGACTCTGGGCCAGAAGATTTTTTTTTTTTTGGCGTTATCGACTCTGTTCTGGGAAAGATGGCCGTGCAATCATAAATATATATGGACACCTTGAGTGCGCTAGATCCTGGCAGGATCGCAGGAAAAGTGAAAACATCACTGGATTTATCCAGGACCGACATGGATGAGTCGCGGGTCACTGTTGCGCGTCAGTGTCTGGAGAGCCGGAGCGCGGGCCAGCCGGGTGGCGACTAAGCAACTTTAGACCAGCTTGAAGTCCAGTCCAAACTGTGTCCAAACATCGCACTGACATCTGGGGCCTCAACTGCTGTGTGTGAGGATTCCTCCAGAGACTAAGCTGATCCCGCCGTCCCTCCCAGGATTACCTGAGCAGAAAGTTTAAACAAGAGTGGAGGGATCTTCATCTCATCAGCAACCCCGAAGACTTCAATTCTACTGAGTTAAGGTAGGATTGATTTTCCTGTTTATATTTTAGTGCTGTGTTGGCCGGATGCTTATGCATGTTTAGTTAGCCCATTGTTTATGGCACTAATGCTTTTGTGCATTTTTATAACAGGCAGCATACAGGACAGATTGTGCCTTCTGTGTTAGATTGTGTGTTTATTAGCAGAGATGGTTCGGGTGTCTTGGACTGATGGTTGTTGCTTTCTGTCGGTAAACTTTGTTGTCCATCTGTTGAAATCAAAACTCAGAGAGTTGCTTTCCATGCGATGGTGTGTGGATGACACGTGTTTCTGGGGGATTTGTTGATCTGCAGGTGTCTGTGTGAGGTGTACTGATGAAACGATCTCACAGCTGTGCGCACCGTGCGTAATTTTTTGGGTTAAGTCACTTTCCGCTGCTCCGGGGTCTGGTGTTGTACCATTGTAAATGGCTGTATTTATTCTGGGCCCAGGAAACATGTTTGAAATCAATGTTTTAAAAAGAAAAGAAAAGAAAAAAAGACAGTGATTCAGCAAATGTTCATATACATGTCAGCAAATCCTACCACAACAATGCTCACAGGACCGCTTCATCAAACAGCTGATTGGTGCACTGCACTGTGGGACAGACTGATGCTGTTTTCAAAAATTCAGTCAAAAGAAGGCTGCAGGTGTGAGCTGTGTTTGAAGGGGTCTTTGAAATGGGACAGGCCGAGTCAGCTTTACTGCGGTGTGTTCAGCCAAGAAATGCATACTTCGGAGGATCCAGCCCCCTGAATTGGGGCACAGCGTCTGTCTCATCTGTCCTCCCTGTTTCTGTGTGTTGTCTGCATCTGATATTCCCCCAGTCCTCTTTCATCTTTTAGTTCCTCCTTTTCTTTGTTCTTTTATTTTTATCTCCTCAGTTTTCCTCTAATTTTCTTTTTTTTTTCTGCTCTGCTATCAGTCCCCTTTGTCATCTCACCATCATCTCGTCTCCTATTTTTTTTTTTCAACTTCTTCTTCTTCTTCTTCTTTCCATGCTAACCCTCCCCTGCCTGTCACTGTACACATCCGCATTAACTCCCTAGACTTCTCAGCCTACAACCTGACAGTAAATAGAAAATGACTCACACTGATATCAATCCTCCTCTATGAGCGCAGAGCCCGAGCTGCTCTCGTCTATACAATTATACTGTTGAAAGCCTTCACGCTGACAAATTGCTTAAGGAGCAAAAGAGGAAAAGAAGAAGGAAATCCAATTAGGTGAAATGTGGGAGAGGGAGGAGAAAAGGTAATGCGCAAATTTGCTTCACAGACGGCATGTATTTGCTTAAACATCCCAGTGTTTCAAACGCTAACTGTCGGGGTTTGTTTTGTGGAACTCTTTAGACTCTGGACAACTGTCAAGGCTGAGAAAAGGCTGACACACTAATATTAGGCTTCTATAAATACACTTCTAGCATAACTGCTTACTGCTCATGACCCTGTCAGTCTGCCTATTGCTGGTACACATGATGTTGACTGCTGGTGTCCTGCCGTCACGACACGAGTGACTTACAGACGGCAGCAGTAGGCGGTGTGGCCCAACGAGACACCGACCACCACGGCATGCTGCTTATTAGCTCAATGTGCCGAGTCTACTCTACTGGAACTGACAAAAATCACCAGTCAACTTCAGATTTAATCATTACAGTCAGTACAGTGCTTCTTTTTTAAATCTGTGCAAATTCCCTTTGGGAGTGAATGTACTTATGGCAAATGGACTATGATTGAGGTATGGTTATGGTTAGGCTAAAGCACTGGATAATATCATAGTCATGATATGCATAGACTCTGCATAACACACTCAAAATCAGTTAAGCTAGCTGGCTAACAATATATGAACGTCTGGCCCAGTATAGGCCCGGTTCCCACGGCCCAGATCTGGCCTATATACAACATGATTGTCAGATAATGCTTCCGTATCTGGACCAATTCTGGTGCACACACAGGAAATCTTACGGCTGTCGGTGGAAAAACCAAAAGATAACAGCCAGAATCTGTCCAGATGTGGAAGTACATGGGCCAGACTTGGGCCGAGTACCCAGGCATATGTTGGGCCAGCAGTTTCATTTTGTTACCCGGGTTACATTTCATCTTCTCTTTAACTTAAATTAAGAATGCATGTTTCTTTATGTTGACCTTTTTTTTTTTTGTTGTTCTATATTCAAGCTCATCTTCAAGCTCCCTTAATTTATTGAGTGAGTTTTATGTTGCTTTGAAAAGTTTGTTCAGTTCAGTGGCTGTCCTCTAACAGACACGGTTCAAATCAAACACAACAGTGTATGTAATCGTATGAGTTGTGGATAAGAAAGACAGCGGGTGCCCACAGTGTCGCCAACAAAGTGCTGCCAACAAAACCTAACCCACACACCTACACCAGTGTGTGTGGTTCTTTTACCAGACCGAGACTTAAAAGACAACCCACAGGTCCACAATCAGCAGCTCGCAGAAGTCGACCACCAGCAGCTTCACAGTGTGACATCTCCATCTCGCTTTCACCCCTCTGCCTCGATCTTTTTTCTGTCTCTTAATGGCCCGGCTCCACTGTCCACCCATAAGCTTTCACAGACTTTGGCTCACATTGCCAATATGTCCTCAAGGCCTCAGGGCTGTCTCTCTGAAATCTGCATGCAGGAGGACAAGCAGGCTTTGAGCCTCTTCTGCACTTTTTTGCAACTCTGCAATTCTGCAGACAAACCCGTGGCAAGCACAAGTTTGTACTGTTTCTAGTTCTTAATGTTTTGTTGTCAGCAGAACTGGTAAAACAACATTACTTATACAGTATAGAGACAAACACTGTTCTAGTACATACAGGGGATGCTGCTAACCTAACAACGTTATGAGACCTGTCCTGTATACTGAAGTGTAAAACAGTGAGCAACAGCCCAACATTTCTCCGTTTGCCCGCTAAGGATGAGTCTGCTTAACATTGCAATTCGGGATAAGACTCGTAAACACCAACAGCCAGGCTTGTTCTCGGCCTGGGGATCATTCCTTGTTTCTGTTTGTTGGAGGATTTTCTTTTTTAATCTTTTCTTGTTTCCCACTCATGAAATTATTCTCACCCCCACCACATTAAAAGTGTATTCAGCTGCGGTGATGCCACATTGCTTTACCCAGTGGTTAAAGCCAAAAAGTTATCATGTCTTTTTTGGTCTTTTTTCAAACTTTAATTTCTGTATCATTCCTTAATGAATAAAGAGTTTTTCCTGCTGGAGAGCTGATGAGTCCTCCAACCAGAATAACCATACAACTCGTCTTTTTCAACCCTCTGATATGACCCGTAGGTCATACCAGACCTTGGTTGTCATGGTTACAACAATAAACAGGCAGACTGTATCAAGAGCAGCGTAC
Source organism: Seriola aureovittata (assembly GCF_021018895.1). Lineage (NCBI taxonomy): Eukaryota > Metazoa > Chordata > Actinopteri > Carangiformes > Carangidae > Seriola > Seriola aureovittata. The sequence continues at coordinate 23,938,523 of NC_079377.1, forward strand.
CTATCCTTCGTGGCCATGGTTACCATAATAACGGCCGTGGCTCGGTTAGGTTTTAGGGAAAAGATCGTGATTTGGGTTAAAATAAGTACTTCCTCAACATTAGACGATCTTTGTTGTCATGGTTACAATAATAACAACGTAATAATAGAAAGGACATAAAGTGTTGCTTTCACATAGGAATCAAACACTGCTCTCCTGTGTCATATTCATCCATCCACCACAACCTCCTCCCTCTCTTTATACGACGTCACCGACACTTTTCCCTTTGCTACCGTCATAATTACTGTGACCACTAGATGTCGCCTAGCAACAAAATGTAACCATGGGTCATAATAACCTGCTGCACAAACCACCTGTGGGTTCGTTTTGTCTTTATACAGGAGAACAGTCTCACAAAATAACAGGCTCTTATTTTGAACTAGTTTTTACGAAATGGTTCATTTTTACATCCTGCAGTATAGCCCAGAACTTCCAACAGTATTTGAATGTGATACGTCAATCATGCTGCACCAACGCTCTCTTTGCTTTTCTAAAAAAAACAAACAGCTCAGCCGGCCCAGGGGGTTCGAACACTCAAAACTGAAACACTGTTATTTAGAAAGATTGTTCTCAGCAGCCATTTAGTCAATGGAAGAGCGACACCAACAATTGTCGGGCCCTGCTCATGCATTATGGTCATTTTATGCAGGTAGTAGTAGTAAGTGGCAGTAAAACAACACAGATTTTCAGCCTAAAAAAATTTTTTTTGGTTTTTAAAAAGTGCCAAACATGGACTTGAAAAACAGTAATACTTTATGTATAACACATATTTCCTGCAGTGCCCCGCTTGGACTGATATATTTCACCAGACTGCCAGTGCCATCGCCAAGTGCTGTTAATCCATCTGTGATTATTCATAGACATAAGATAAATGTCCACATAAAATGACTCAGAAAATGAAGCGGTGACTGCAGCCACCGCTGAGCCTAAATTTAGATTTTAGGATGTAACAGTTTATCCCAAGGTAAAAAGCTATTGTTATAATCTTCTTGGCAAGAGCAACCTTGAGACGTCTGTTTTTCTATCTATGATGGAGCAAGTAGCAGTCTGAGATAAACAATGTGTGGATTGTCAGGGGCCTTAAATGTCACCGCGCAAAACAAATGGTGTTACACAGACCAGCTCGGGTTGGTTGGTGACACGCAGTGTGTTGTCTCTACTCCGCTTTCACATACATGTGTATATGATGAAGGATATTCCATGCACAAACAGCGTTCTCATCCTCACGCCGTCCTGACCTCAACCCTAACATTTTCACAAAGGGGCCACGAGTTAGTTCCCGAATCAGTTTGCAGTCAGAAGCATATAATGTCTTTTTAAATACCGAGTACTAATCTTTTAAGAAGGATCATCTTGTGTGTGATAGTGACCTCTTGTGAAGCTGAACAGCAGCACTCTGATAAGTGATGCTTGGGGGCTCCAGCTCAGGCTGACACACATTTCTACACACAGGAACACACACACACACACACACACTCTCACACACAAGTACATTGCTACCTCCTCATTCAGGGTTCTGAGTCTATTATCTATTGTTGCAGAAAATACAAACCACCAACTTTGATTATCTACCTGATTATAAATAAATAATAAGGTGCTGATGTACAGTATATAGACAGAATGGTGTGCAGTAGCCAGCATTTTTCTCTTTGGCAGTAGTTGCTTTTGCACTTTCACCCAAAATCTATTTCTCTGACATGTTTGTGTGCGGAGGAGTAGAGCGAAAGGAATCAGACTCATCCACTATCTTTCCTAACTGCCATTTTTTTTCCATAGCTTCTCTTGTGTGGCAGCTATTGTGTCCTGAAGGTTTTTTCTTTTTATTAGGCTAATGAGAGAATCTCTATTCAGTGAAACAACAGTTCATTGTTTGTTTTTGTCACCAAGACATTTCTTTGGGTTTTGTTTCTGTGGCTGGTGGGGGGAAAAAAAAAAAAGAAAGAAGAGATTTCCTGCTGTTTGTGAACCATCTGTTCGAGTGGCTCATTCTCTGGGTATCGCTGTTTTCATAAAAAAGCTTTATATTGGTAAGAGTCTGGTTCACTTCAGGGCAAGCTGCTCCAGAATTTCTTCAGTTCCTTTTCTGCTGTAGATATATCTTCCCGACTCTGATCTACGGGCCAAGCTTTCCTCACAGTTATATGAAGTGCTGAATGCCAATATTGCTAATATTTAAGGATGACAGTGATCTTTTCCCAGCCTTGACAAACCAGTTTTATCTGCAAAACCTAAACCTAAATGTGCAGATACTGAGGGAACAGCATTTCGCTGTACAAAATAAATTCTAATATGTTAAAAATCACATATTATATAAAGGTAGATTATTCTCTAAAGCAGGTTTAGGTTTTTTATTAATACTGTATTCAGAAACTGAGCCTTAAAACCAGCCGTTAGGAAGTCTGTAACTTTGTGATGTCACAACAAAACAGTCATCGCTCCAAGCCCCGCCCACTGGAACCCAGCATCCAACCTTGCAGGATTTGGTCTACCTGGAATCTGCTATATATTTTTATTCGATCACTCATGAAACAGCCAGCCAATCAGAAGAGAGACCTGGGAGCTTCTCTTCTGATTGGCTGACTGACCTGTTTTTGATATAGATTTATTCTTATGGACAATAAAACACTAGAAAAGTGCAAATTATGGGACCTTTTTTTTTAAAGAACAATCTAGTTTTGCATTTTCTCCAAAACTTTATTCTCCTATTCAAATGCATATGAGTAAAAAGTAAAAATGTATTGGCGATACGGTCGGTTGCTTACGCACACGCAAAGACGCAAACACATGATGGCTGTGCACACAGAGACTTTCTAAAATAAGATGTGCTCTGTTTATTCCCTCTTCTCTCTCTCTCTCTTTCTCTCGCTCTCTCTCACACACACACTCACATGCACACACACACACACACACACACACTTATAAATGTCTCCTCTCTTCTGGAGCTGGAGATAAGACAGCAAGGTGTGATCAGTGAAACGCTTGCTGTTGGACACCATTAAGCCAAGGTCTTATCACATCACCAAAATTCTTGTGGGTGATGTTCCTCTCTCTCTCTCTCTCTTCCTCCCTCTCTCTCTTTGGTTGCCTTTTCCCTTCTGCTCTCTTGTTTTGAATCTGATGTTTTACTGTGTCTCTGTCTGTAGACTGCAGTGCGTCTGATATGACTGAGGCTATAGGCGAAGTCACGCTGTGGTTATGACTGAGGTTACGGTGGCATGCAGATTGGAACATTTTCACAATTTCGTCATGAACTACTGTACTTACTTGAATGCCTTTATACTTTTATTAAATCAAATTATAACTTTAGAGGATTGTACTGCCTTGGTGGAGGAATGTGGCTCTGAGTGCTTGCAATCTTCCATTTTCAATAAAATAACTTACCATCAAATAGGATTTCACAAGTCGTGATCCTGTAGATTGGTTTTGACAGCTCTCTAGATTCCATTTTGCACCGAAAACCTTCCAGGAAACAGTTCACTGGAGCACAGTTGTATAATTCACCAATTTTACTTGCAAGCGCTGAAAGTGAATGCAAATCAAGACAAGAAGTAAAATTCAAAGGCCTATAAAGAGCTGACAGCTAAACTGAACAAGCTTCTTGTGGAAGATCTGGGACCATTGTGCCTTTACTGTGTGACACAAAAGTCTTGTTGCTATGGTTTCCCTGCAGTTCAACGTACATATTGCACACCGATTTTTGCCGTGTTCGTGTTGCATCGTTCGGACCATAAAGTAGCAATCTTGAAGTTCTCTGTTTCGTTATCTTTGGCGACACCTATGGCCATATATGCTAATTGCAGGTTTATTCCGTCACGCGAGATGTGAGTCACACCAGACACTCATCACTCAGTTCATAAAACTTCGAAATGGATGGACTTCTTCTATTTAATTACATCAGTGGGTCATAGGCTAATACACCGTTGTGTTACCTCATTCGGTGATAGATAGTGACTTAAAAGACACTTACTTGAATGAAAATCTTCAATCTTGCCACTTTTAAATAAGAGCAGTGGAGTGGGCAAGCCATTCACATTAGCAGTTGTAACGAGTAGACGGTACACAACTCAAATACCAACCGGTGTCAAAATGGCCACAAAGCCACTAAAGCTTGAAGTTAAATAAATAAACTAGTTGAAAATTTTCTGTATGTCTAAAAGTCTGTGAAGAGCTGAGACTACTTAACATTTGCCTGGCTTTTTTTCTCCCATAGGAGATATAGATTTCCAATAATGTAAGAACACAACTCAAATAAATCTATAAAATACAATATGCCTAGTCATTTTTAGACATTTTAACGCTGAAAGGTTTCATATTAAATCTTAAACTGCTTCAAATATGCATGTGATGATATTTAGGCTATGTTCCCATTCATCTTGCGTGACTGCAGGGCTGGCAACGCCAACTTTAACTACACTGTCTCTGAGGAGAAATCTCTCTTGCACCTGAAACACATGATGCATGCAGACTTGAACATGATAGATAAAACTACATAAAACACATCAAACATAAACGTGTAAAACCCACCATGTAAGCTCATATAAAATAATGTACATCAAACAACAGAATAACGTAAAAACCTGAAATCCCTCCAGCCATTATCACCCGGCTTAGCACATCATCACCACCACTTCTTGTTACATGGAAGACTCTTCATGGTGTGACTCATCATGACCATTAACAGTCTGATGGCATGAGAGATAAAAGAATTTTCCGCAGATGGATATTACAGACTCCTGCTCAAGGTCCTGACAATGTCAGCAACCATCTTGGAGTAATGCATGAACACTTCTAATCCATAATATCAGGTTGTTTTCCCGCTCTTCCCTGGTGATACTGGTTAAGCTATTGTCTGGACCTCTTGTTATATAATGTTAATGAACAACCTGTAAGCTAATCAGAAGTAATTACTTCCTGCAGCCATGGCACAATGTGACCATTCTTCTGAGGCAGTGTGAAAGAGGAAATGTACTGTGACCCCCTTGAGGGAAACTAGATAAACAAACATCATCACTGCATTATCTTAAAGCTGAAACTTTGTAAACAACTCCAGTGGGAAGGTAAACACCAGCGAACATTAAATCTAATATTAAAACCACCATAAAATCTATACAGTTTTTAGAAGAAGTGTAAACCCATTTATATTAACCTTATTAAGACTTAATGAGATATGTTGCCTCCATTAGCAGATTGTAAAACATAAACAACATACATAAGCAGAAGTAAACATAAATGGCAGCCGTGGCGTTTGGCCCTTACCAGCACACCATCTTTGTTTCACTCCCATGAACACAGCATATTATTGTGGCTGGCCGCTAATTAGACACTGTTAATACGCTCATTCATCACTATCAGAGCCGCTCACCACAGGGCCCATTACACTGAACCTGTGTGTGTGTGTGTGTGTGTGTGTGTTTGTGTGTGTGTTCATATATATGGGCAAAAACCACAATGAGGTTAATGACCCCTGTTAGTACACAGCTCATTTGTATCAGTACAGTTTACGCTCCTTTCTCCTACTGTAACTGTACACACACATAAACAGACACACAAACTATTATTCTACCAGTTGCCTTTTTTGATTAAATTATTATTCAAAAGGCAAAAAACATAACGTCACGTAGCTCATGAAATATCTTCAGCCGTGCTGCAGCGGACCAAAGTCGGCCTTTTCTTTACACTTGAAGGTTGAGCTGGAAATGTGCCCACTTGGCTGCGTTTGATACAACAATACAGAGAGGAGAATAGGGGGAGATACTGATGGAAGAATAGTTGAGAGAACTGAGGTGGAAAGCTGCGTATCTGATGATACACCCAAACAGTGAGCAGAGAGATTGGATGTGACCGAAGACTCAAAAAGTGTCAACCGCTCCCGGTCAAGGAGATTGGAGGGCTGTGCGTGCCTCCTCTCCAGATATTTCATCGTGAAGTCCAATTAGTGTTATTCTGCCAGAGTGGTATAGGCAACATAGGAGTGGTGGGGGGAAAAAAAAAAAGAAGAAAAAAATTGATGTCAAAATTGATGTCGTAACCAATCGGGTGAGCGCGGCTTTCGTTTTCATTTAAGGGTCCAATGGGCTTGTAGCTAAAAAGGTCACCACTCGTAATCCCCCAGCCACTGCTGGGAAACTCAGGGCGGAAGTGAATGAGTAATGATGTCTTCTCCCTGTAGAAACTGAGAAAAGTGTTAACATTAACTGCTGCAGTGGAGCAATTCAGTTACAAGATGTACAGAGCAGCTGCAAGGTGGGACTGCCCACACCAACTGAAGCCCTGAAAACCTTTTCTAAGTGACAGCCGCCATGACAATATGGATCATTTGGTCAAACACATTTTCTCTCTTTTTTTATTTATTTATTTATTTTTTAAAGCCGGTCTAGCTTCTATATTAATACTGTGAAATTATCAAAGCCTCAGTCCACAGAGAAATGCACACAGCCTGTATTCAGAACCTGAGCCTTAAAACCAGCCGTCGGACTTCTGTAACTTTGTGATGTCACAACAAAACATTCACCAAGCCCCGCCCACCTGGACCCACCATCCAAACCTTGCAGGATTTGGTTTCTCTGAGTGTTTTACCTGAAATCTGCTATATATTTTATTGGATCTCTCAGAAAACAGTCGGTATTATAAAGATCTCAAATCATTTTTGAAGTAGTATTTTATCCTCGTTTTCTTTTTTCAAAATTGTAGTTTAAAATAAAAATAGCAGATGTTCCAAGCAGGAAATCAAAAAAACATATAGAAATATAGGTAATGACAGTAATATATTTCCTTCCAAACCAGTTTTTTTTTTAAAATTTTATATTTCTAAGTTTGTTTTTGTAATACTCATTTCGGCCCCAAGGGAAAAAAAAAAAAAAATAAATGATATCGCATGGCAAAGCTCTGAGGCAAAAAAAAAAAGTTCTTGTTGTGTTGTAGGATGTATGGGTTAAATATAGGACTTTCACGCAGGAGATTGGGGTTCACATCACATATTTATTTATTTAACTTCATTGTTTTTGTTTTTTTTCTTCATTTTTATTTCAAACCTCTCTGCCAGAAAGGCTTGAAGGAAAACTTCTGCCACATGAGGGAGCGTCATGCTGTCGCGTGCACTCTGGATTGACAGGCACACACAGGTGAAGAGACAGACAGGGATGTTAAACACTATGGATTTTTTGTGACGGTCCACTGGATCGCCGATGTGGTGGCCCACTGGGATTTCTCCAGGTGCTCTAGATGGCCAGTCGGACTTATTCATAATAATCACTAAAAAGCAGCAGGCGGAGGCGCGTAAAAAAAAAAACAGCTGTTTAATGTTTGCAGCTGTCTCTCTCTCTCTGGTTTCCTTTCTGTTTGTGGATTCCTACAATGAGGAGAAAAGGGAATTAGAGATCAAAGAAAAGATTGAAATAATAAGTCAATAGATGTTATCGGGTCCAAACCACAGGCTCCTGAGTGAGAGTCTGATGTTTAACCTACACATCCACTATGTGTGGACTGCTCATCGCTTTCTCTTAAAATACGTTTCAAGCCAAAAGAAAGACGTGACAATAATGTTGCATAACTCGCTAACACACAAGCTACGTCTCTTGTGGCCAAAATAAGTATTGCAAAGAAAATTAAAGAAATTAAAATTAGATTTTGTGCCGTGAAACCAAAAAATTAGGCAGCACGTTTCATTCTGTATGTGGAGCTGAACTTTGCAGTAAAAACTGAATACTCAAGCAAATGAGTGCAGTTAAACCTCCTGTCATCCTTCAACCAGCACAAAGCTGCAGAATTAACCAAATGAATTCCTATTCCCAACACTCTGTCGGGATTAGTTGCCAGGTTTTCACTCTTCTCACATCTTTAGTCACATTTATTACCATCAGAGCTCAGCAGAACAGTCTATTTCATCTCCTCTGTGTCAGTGTCTGCATGGATGTGTGTGTGTTCACAGGAGAGGGAAAGATGGGGGTAATGGCCCTTGCTAATGCACTACTTGTTTGTAACAGTGTGTGTTATTCACCGCCCATGCTTGACTGCTGCCACTGCTAGGCCAGCAACACACACACACATACACATACACACACACACACATACATACACACACACACACACACACACACACACACACATACACATACAGTGCAGACACTTACACACACGTCAGAAAAACTTTGGCAGTGTTCACCCAATTATTGATAAGGTCAGTTAAACTTGACAAAGGAAGGAGACACAGAACAACAATGGTTTTTTGTCAACAAACCAGTTTTTTACTCTCGCCTCTAAAAGCATTTCGTACCTGGGTCAAGTATTATCCAGAGAGCTCGTTTGATGTCTAACAATGACAGAGGTTATCTGCAAAAATATATATAATCCCACGTAAAACTGCTGGTGTCGATGAAAAGTCAAGGCAATCTCAAAAGTTTTCAGGATTCATTGTCTGCACCACAGATCTCTATCAGATTTAATTTCAGTCCACTGAATAGTTGCCAAGGCATTTCAGTAAAAACTAAAAATGTCAAGCTCGTGGCGGTGCTAGAGGGGATCTCCAGTGTCACTAGGGACGACTAACGTCTATACAAAAGTTCATGGCAATCCATCAGGGTAGTTGTCGAGATATTTCATTGGAAGTGATGGACTGCCACTATCCTAATATCCCTCTTTCTTTACAATATGGAAGTATTTCTGATCATACGTTCAGGGGTGTTTACATAAATTTAACTAATTATATGTGATTTTGCACTGACCAGCAAAAACTCCTCCACTCATTTAAATCTTGGCACTTGACCATTAGCTTCTGGGTCACAGTAGTTGGCACTGCATAATTATGGGTCAGAGGTGTACCGGGCTGTTATTTGGCAAAAGAATATTTTTCATTTTATAAACAGAGTTTGGTTACTGTAATATTTAGTCATTTTTTCCTCGCTCTAAGTCTAATGACCTGCAGAGGAGATGTGGGTTGAGGTCAACCGTCCTCTAGAGCTCTGTGTCAGTGTGATTCTGATGGTAACACTCATGCATGCTGTAAGTATGGTGGCCCAGATGGATCAACACAATGCAAAAGCAACACAAATTCAAAAGCAACAACACAAATACAAAAGCCTCAACATGAATGCAACAAAAGAGTGTGGCTTTTGTATTTGAGTTGTGGCTTAATTTGCATTCATGTTTGTGGCTTTTCTATTTGTGTTGTTGCTTTTGTATTTGCCTTGTGGCGTTTGCCTTTGTGCGTACGTTATTAACAACCAAATGAAATCCCTGAACAATTTGAAAAACACTCATAAAATGATGCCCTTGCTACAAGTTTCATTTCAGCTGCAGCCGGCTCAAAGGTCTTGATGCCAGGCTACATTTACATTATGCTTCAGATACATCAGAAGACGAACGTTGCGAGTTGGCCAGTAAATTTTAACAGATTTTATTTACTCTTAGCAAATGAGCCACACAGGCTCAAGCACAGATGGAAAACTCCTAATCCACTCATACTCATCTGATGTGAATAGGGCTGAAGTCTCAACAAACCAGCTCTGTATATGACTAAATCTCTTCTCCTCAAAAAAATGATAAGGTCTTCAACAAAACTGACAAAAATCTTTATTGACTAAGCAGCTCATTCTCAATTGAAATGAATACAATTTTATTTATAGAGCCAAGACATAACATTCATAACCACAGTGGCACCTGCAGATAAGTGGTTTCCTGTAAGATTAACACATGATGTGATGAATATAAATCAGGCTGTATCCACCTATTTAACAGTTGTGGATTCTGACTGTAGCTTAAGGACATTTTAACATACACCCCCCCCCCGTCACGTAAACCCTACAATAGATTTCCCACTGGTGCAGGATGAGCTGTTAGAGAAGACTTTTTTAAACATGCCAAATGTGTCAGATTGGAGACAATTTTATGCCTCTGCACACATGAGCCATCAAGTTATGTCCTGTCATTTATGTATTTAAGATTTTAAGGGCTCAACAAAGGGGATAGTGATGCCAGGGTGAACAGAAAGTGACAAGAAATAATTTAAATGTATTCAAGGGACCTTGAACATAGAGCTGTGGGCTGAATGGTGATTTGCAGAGCTTGATTGCCTGCTGACATCCCTCCCATATTACTCCAGGTAACGTGTGACCTTCCAGTCCTGATGGCATTTGTTACACTACACCCAGACAGAGTCTCTGGGGATGTTGTGGTAATGTTTCGGCCCTCTGGCTTTCTCTGTCAGGTGAGGTTTTTAATGGGAACTGGGCAGATATCACGGTACAAAAACACACAGTCAAGGACAGGTTCTGTTTTAAAATTGAAGTCCTGTTTTTTTCATTCTACCTTTATTACAGATTCTGTTGATATAGGAGGGATCATATAGTCTGGAAGTCTGGAAAGCAGATTAAGCAGGACTTCACCTTTTTATGTCTGAAGTTTCCGGAATTAATGTCCCTGAATCACAGACATTAATGTCACACCAACACTGCTGACCACTGATGATATGCATTATTATGATGTAATGTAAGATAATGTAAGAAAAGCAGCAGTCATTTTGTCCTGTAGGTGTTTGTACTTCAGTTTTACAAATTGACAAAAATCTACATTTTAGCAGCATGACTGCTCCTGGTCGTATTTAAGATGTCTCTACCTCGACTGATGCAGCTCAAATGACTAATGCATTTTAATCAGAACTTTTTTTATTGGCTGTTACCTGGAGTCTGACTGTATGAGAGAAGCACTGCATTGGCAGTAGTGGGAGAAAAACTCAAATCCTTTACTTCATTAAAACTACAGAAGTATTATCAGCAAAGTAAAGTAAAAATAAAAAGCGCTCATTACGCAGAATGTTTGCTGTGGCTTATATTGTTGGATTATTGTCATTACTGATGCAGATGGTCTGAGGAAGCTAATTTGAAATATTTTTTATAATTGCTGGATATCTTTAACAATGCATTATATTCTATCAGATGATGGTATGTCTTGAAAGTTAGTAAATAAAAATAACGTAGAGTAAAAGGTCCAATATTTCCCTCTAAAATCTGGTGGAGTAGAATTATAATTTAGCATAAAAAATGTACAAGTACCTTAGAAGTGCACTTGAGTTAATGTACTTGTACTGCATAGTTTGCACATACTGCTCAGTGGAAATGCACAAACACATTTTGATTATATTTAATTATCACTCCTGCTACGAATGGTCCATTTTCCCAAGAGATTCCCCAACATTTAGTGTGTGCAGTAGCTAGCTATATGTTATCTTTAGGCAAATAAAGAAACATCATGGCTGTAAAAACACCGCCTTACTGGGGGCCAGAACAAAAGTTGGGTAAAAAGATGTTTGTCCACTGTGGGTTTTGGCCAGGATGAAGAAGGAGCTGTCATTGTTGTCAAATGGTAATCCCTGAGTCCCTTCCAGTCATTGTGCCAGCCCCTGAAGAGGTAACCATGGAGACAGCAGAGAAGAAGGAGGGGGGGGGGGGGTCTGGTGACTCTGAGCAGAAGTTGTTAATTGGCAGATTATCAGAAGATACCGACTGTTACTGTTACTGTTACTGTTCACAGCTCCACCATCACAAACACCACACACTCACAAATGACTGTCCGCCACACGATCCCCCTATCTGCAGGAGGGGGGCGGGGCGTGGGGCAACAACAACAAAAGGGGGTAATATCTCCAATAAATAGCACTAAATACTCTTGAGTAGAAAAAAAATGATCGTTCGCCTCTCACCCAATCTCCCATAACGGCTTAACTGGAGGGTGGCTGCAGAGCGCTCGGGGGACAGATCCTGACAGCCTGCGGGGACAGTGACACTGTGAGGAAGACGAAGCTCTCAGAAAGCTGTGCTCTGACAGATTGAGAGAAGGCAGGATTTCTTTTCCAAAGCTGCTGTACGCGAGACGGATGAGTGTCACTGCAGGTCAGAGATAAAAATATGGACGTCTATCTGCTGCTTTTTTTTTCTTTTCTTTTTTTTTTTAGTCGATAACTTACTCTCTCTGTGTCTCACCTTGTGAATTTAGACTGGACATTTACCAGGATGTTAAAACTGGATTTATTCTGCGTTACATTCGGAGACTATGTAACAGGGTCCGTTGGACTAATTAAATTGTGATATGTTATTGTTCCCATTAGGAAACATCCTATGGTGGCCCGTCCTCGCAGTTTAATTCAGGATCAGCCACAGAGCAGCGCAGCAGGAGCGAATCATGAGTCACTGCAGTGCACAAATTAATTTTAGGATGGTGGATTATGTTTCCTCATCAAAAAGATTTTATTTGTTCAGTAATTCAGTAAATGTTATCTGTTCCTATTTTACATTATAATGTGTGTGTATAATATGTGTAGCTGTACTACTGCTATAATTCCCTCTGCAGTGACTTCAGGATACCTTTAAGTGGCAGAGCTCCTCCTCGCAATGGCACCAGGTCTTATCTCCACTTTTGTAACACTAAGGCAAAAAGAGACTCACGACACAGCTTTAATGAATATTATAAACTGAAAATGCCAGCATAACGAATGTCCTCACCATTTCTATTTTAATTGAAGTTAAAGCTCCATATTTTCCTCTTCTTCTGTGTTTTATTTGAAGTGTTGATCCATAAGAAGATATTAAACCATCTCAGTGTAGTTTTACATCTCCTCTCTCAGGCTTCTCTCTGGAGCTCTAGTAACAACAGGTCGGTGAGCCAATCAGAAGAGAGGAGGCTCTGAGCCTCGGTGACTGCTTGGTTGTGACATCACAAAGTTACAGGAAGTGACGGCTGGTTTTAAGGCTCAGTTTCTGAATACAGGCTGTGTGCATTTCTCTGTGGACTGAGGCTTTGATACTTTCACAGTATTAATATAGAAGCTAGACCTGATCTATAATCACACTACATTTACACAAAACAAATACCTTTAAACCTTAACATCTTAAAAACTTATACACTATACATTGTGAGTTATGGTTACAGTTTCAAAGCATCGCAGCTACATTTGCTAACAACTTAACAATAAGTACTGAGTGTGTAATGGCCGGCCTCTCCACCCTGCAATTTTGATAATCACACCAGCGTTTCTCAGCTTTTCTCCAAATGTGTATTCTGTCCTGCTCTACCAATCACGCTGCTGGTTTCATCTGCGTGCGCTCACCATATCATTTCTCTGCAAACTATTAAGCGTGGAGACACGAAAACACAGGTGCGCACACAGACCACACACTACTACTACACGCTGTTTAACCTCATAATCACAAGTGTAGACAATCGACATAAAACGGAGATTGTGTTCAGCGGTGAGAGTGTGGGAGTCGCACTCTTCACGCAGATGGCATCATTTTCTGTCCATCGCTGCAGTTGCTTTGAAATGGCTAACAGAGGGGGGTTAGGCTGACACACGCCCCCCGTTCAAAGGGAGCCGTCGTCGGCTGTGAGCCCCCAGGCCAGCGGCACATTTCATGACAAGATAATGAGAGTTTTAACATCAAGGCTGTTATTAATTTACTATCAACATCAGAAGCGTGTTGATGTTACTGTTGCTTGGAGAGAGGGGACCGTACTCGCAGGTCTGTGCGGAGGAATGATGGTGTGTTTGGATTTCAAGGTCTTTAGAGGCATTAGATAACGCTTAGTTCATTCAACTGCACAAATGCCTGTTTGTACATACACACAAACAAGCACATTCATACAAGTGCCTGCACACGCAGATACACAAATCTGAAAATGCCTAACATTTTCAGTTTGGACTTCCATTTGGTCTCTCTCTCTCTCTCTCTCGCTCTCTCTCCTGCAGTTCAGGCAGCGCAGCAGAGCGCAGGGGTCAGCCTTTATGGATCTTAGATAATTGAAAACGATAAATATGGCCTTTCAAAGCAAAGAAAATAACCTCGGCCCTTCACTAGATTTAATGCTCAGCGGAGCGGCAACATTGGCACAGAGTCAATGCAGGGGATTGCCAGAAACACACCTGTGTTAGCTGGTGTGTGTGTGTGTGTGTGTGTGTGTGTGTGTGTGTGTGTGTGTGTGTGTGTGTGTGTGTGTGTGTGTGTGTTCGCACACTCACTCACACACACTGGCTCACAGAATGGATAACAGCCCCTCCAAGGGTCATGTCTGTCTTTAAGAAGACATTCACCACATCCTTGTTAAACAAGACAGTTGTGAAGATTACACATGACTCCACAGCCTGAGGACAAGCATAACAAGCCCACCCTTTCATATATACACATATATATAAAATCTAAACGATGTTTCACTGGGTATACAAATTTGTATTTATTTTTTTCATTTTTTTTTTTTTACACTATAAACATAAAATTCAAAACCCCAGACAAACAAGGTGTTAAAATGGTTTAAAAGTCGACCTCCCCCCTGGACGACCATATACAGTCGGGTCCGTTCCAACCCTCTGATACGACCTGTGGGAGCGCCTCCTGGTCGTCATGGTTACAACAATAATATAACATGGAGACTGTACCGACAACGGCATACGTAGCATCGTCGCCATGGTTACTATAATAACGGTCACGGCTTGGTGAGGTTTAGGAAAAGATTGTGAATTGGGTTACAGTAAGTACTTCCTCAACATGGGACGATCGTTGCTGTTGTTGTCATGGTTACAATAACAACAACGCGGCTAACAGTCATGGATTAATAGAAACAACATAAACCGCTACTTTCACATGGGAATCGAACAACGCTGTCCCGTGTCATATTCATCCATCCTCCCCGCACTTTTCCCTTTGCTCCTGTCGTGATTACTACGACCACCAGATGTCGCCTAGCAACAGATCGTAACTATGGATCATAATAACCTGCTGCACAGACGACCTGTGGGCTTGTAGTTTACTCATAGTAATGTCATCACAAAGACACAATGCAAATAAAAGATAATAAAAATAAAATCTCAAAACCTAAACAACTTTTTCAGTATTTAATCATCAGCTTCAGAACACAGAACATTTCCTCTCCTTTACATAATATGAAAGAAAACCGTGATCATAATCCTGATCACTTCTGAAAGGGAACTCTTTTAAAAATTACTTTTAAAGAGTCATAATTAGACTTAAGTGATGTTCAAAGGTAATTATGTTTACAATTGACTGTTCAGTTATATCAGGTGTGAAAATAAGGCACTGAATTCGATTAATATTGTGTGTGTGTGTGTGTGTGTGTGTGTGTGTGTGTGTGTGTGTGTCGTAAATAAAGCAAGAACGTCAGCCAGTACTCAGGCTGCTTAAGGGGATATACAGAGGGATCAGTGGCTGAGTATCATTTGGGAGGTGGAGACAGCCAGGAGCGGTCCAGCTGCTGAACAAGATGCTAAAGCCAGAAACTACATTACATTACAGTTTGTCGACTGTCGGTCATCGTCCCAAGAAAGCAGCACTGACTGACTCAAATAACATTAATGCGTCTTCGTATAATTGTGATAGTTTAAGTTAATGCTCTTAATGCGCTGTATGCTTGAAAATTTACACATATGCCGCCATGTTGGAGAGTCAACTGACAGACACTCTGTGAAGACGTGAACGTGGTTTTAGGCAAAGTGCAATTAAACTAGACAATGTAATAAAGCAATCCATCTCAGTTACAGCAGTAAATAAGAGGAGAGGAAGATGGAAACACACACAAGGGCTAAAAGCATTTTAAACACTTACAGCTTGATCTAATGAAATAAAAAATAAAAAAGCGTCAATCAAAAAAGTAACAAACATATTTTCCACATGACCTTACACAGAGTGCACCTGTCAGTTTAGGTGAGGACTTTCTCAAGACAAATGTAGGTGGCAGATTTTATTACATCAAAAACAAAGGGAAACAATCAATGTGCCACCGCCACTCATATTAAACACGATCTGTTTCCCCCGTATCTTAAAGAGTTAATGTTAATGGCTGCCAATAAGGATGCCTCCGGAGAGCGTTCCTCTGGGATGCCAGACATAAACAAATGGGAGAGGAACCCGAGGCGGGCCCAGAAGTTTGAGGGAACTGAGGGGGGACTACATGTCCCAGCTGGCCTGTGGGAACACCTTCCTCGGTCCGGCATCTGGAGCAAGCAGCAGGAGAAACAGACATCTGGGAGGGTTGTGCTCACCCAGCTGTGACTGTGAACCTAAACCTGCAAACAGGGAGACAGATGGATGGATGGGAAAACAGAGAAGTAAAAGTCCTTATTGAAATAACTTTCTCCCTTTTTTTTTTTTTTTTTTCCCCCTAAAAGCCAGTTAGCTTCGGCAGAGTGTAAACAATCCTGTTGGCGTCTGAGTCTTTATTACAAAGTCTACTGGGACACATTGTCCTCATGCAACATGGCGGGGGTAACAGGGTTACATCTGGGTTTTTAGACTGCCTATTAACCCTATCATTACATGCACTGGGGTAAATCTTACTTAAGTAGCTTGCTATGGCCGTGGATGTAGATGTAGAAGCCAAAGACAAAACCATGGCAATAATCCCTACGTGCCCCTATAAACTCCAGATGTCAGCTGAGGTTAGCTCAAGCTTCGATGACACAACTGCTCCAAACCTAAACAACACATTTTCCAGCAGTTACATTTTGAGGGAAACATAAAACCAACTAGATGTTTTTCTATCAAAGTAATAAGCAAATGTTGTTACTAAACGAATTTGGCAAGTTGCAAATATGGTGATACTGAACTCATCAACTCTGAAAGATCTTTGTGTTTTTGATACAGAACAGTTTGCAGTGACTTGAGAGACAATGTGTGTCAGGATGCAAACACCAGTATGTAATATCACCCCACACACCTCCTGGTGAACCCGCTGGCATTAAAATAAATGGATGCTTCATTCACTCAAAAAAAAAAACGTTGCCTCCAGCCAGACGTTTGTCTCTACAATGTAACTGGGAAAACAATTTAGTGATGTATAACCACAATGTGTAGGCAACAGGGTTGATGTTTGGCACATAACAATTTCTGTTGCTAAAAATAAATTAAGTTTACAGTGCAT
Source organism: Seriola aureovittata (assembly GCF_021018895.1). NCBI lineage: Eukaryota > Metazoa > Chordata > Actinopteri > Carangiformes > Carangidae > Seriola > Seriola aureovittata. The sequence continues at coordinate 23,955,479 of NC_079377.1, forward strand.
TGTTTATATTGTACGTGTGCTGCAGCCTCATTATTTCTGGATTTTAGTCTCATAGACATCTATAAACAATCCATAATGTCCTCAGTCTTTCAGTCTGAAGAACCCTCTTAACTTTAACTGGATCCTTTTGCATCGCAGCCTTTCACACACCAACAGTTTGGGGCCACAGACCTGGACATGTTTAAGCAGCAGCCGTCTCATTTTCTTCATAAAAAAGAAGTTGTGATGTGCAGCTTTTAATGAGAGAAAAGACACATGTGAATATGACATGCTGACTTTTCAGTCCATTAGCAGAGTAAAAGGAATTTAAAGGTAACGCCATTTGTTGAACTTGCAGAATACGTTTTGTGCAAGACTCGTGCGTCGTGAAGATGTTTTACAAATTAAATCACATTTCAGCATTTTAAAAGACCGGATTGATGAAATTAGTAAAACAAACACAGAGGAAAAAAAAAAAAAGGTTTGTAACATGAGCAATTCATCATCACTAATCATTAAACTGGAGCATTAACCTTGACTCATCAGCCGAAAGGTTAGATCGGATATATAAGCTGTCAACCCCAGTCAGATCTGACAGTCGACATTTGTCATCATCATCCCACCACTGAAGGTTCCTTATATACTGTGTGTGTGTGTGTGTGTGTGTGTGTGTGTGTGTGTGTGTGTGTGTGTCTTCTGTAAGCACAAAACACCTGTGTTTCTGTGAGTGTGTCATGTGAACACACGTTTCTCTGCCTCCCCTGTCATTTCTCTTATAGCTGGTGTTAAAATAAATGTCAATACGCTGTAGTTTGGTGCTGTGACGGGTCGGGGAGAGGTGCAGCGTGACGCCTGCAGAAACTGCACCGATGTGACACCACTGCTCTTTATTGTTTACTTTCGCGAGTTGTGTTTTTAATTGCAGATATATTGTGATATGTGGAAGTTATTTTTATTCAGTGTTACAACCAAGGTTATAATAGTTTGGGTTTTTCATTAGTTTTAGTTTTTATTGGATTTTTGTTTTGTTTTGACTCTTTGTTTTCAGATTAGTTTTAATTAGTTTCTCAAGCAGTTTTGTTGGTTTAGTTTACTTTTTAAATGTTTAGTTTTTATTAGTTTCAGTGTTCGTATAGGGTTTTTTTTTGTAATGTGGGGGACTTGTCAGGGGTGAGATTCAAAAAGGTCAGAAAAAGTATTGTGTAATAAAAACTCATGTAATGTATTCACTGAGAACAGATGAGCAACCATCCACAAAAAGCTACTATAAGAGATGCATGTTAGCCAGTGTGTTTGGCATCAACAGTCGACACAAGATGCAGCTGTAAGTGCAAAATGTCTATAATTTTGCTTCTGAGGCGAGATGCAGGTCGAGTCAATGTGAGAGAAAATACATGAAAAAACTCAAAAACCCATCGAGCTCTAGAGGTTTGATCCATTTAGAAGCATCAACTCAAAATGAACTCATCAACGAACTGGACTGCGCCGGCACCGGTCGTAGCTGCTACAGCTCTCAGGAACGTCATTACAGTTAATTAACAATAGAACGCTTGTGTGCTGAGAGCCAATCAGCTGTAAGTTACGATAATAACCTTGGTTACGACGCGGCCCGTTAGGGGGAAAAGGAAACATAAACCCAGGTGTGTTTGGTTAAATAATAATAAAAACAATAATAAAGTTATTTGGTAAAATAAAGTTCTAATGGAGTTTTGATAATTGACACAATCGAATGAACCATGAGGCAAATACGAGCTCAGCTGGACGCCCACTTCCAGGGAGAGACAGAACCAAATCATCTCTGTTTATAGACAGAGCGTCAGACTGTGGACTGATGACAATCTAAACTCTTTGACTCTTTATGCAAATCAACAATTCTTCATGCGTCGTCTTCTGAGATTTGCGAGTCATGGTTCACAGCAGTAGATGTTTCCTGTGAACAGCAAACTGAAATTCTTCTTTATACAAGTCAAAGCAGCTCTAACCATCACCCCCAATCTGGACTGGACTCCAGGTTTGATAACTCCTGACTCCAATTAGCTTTTGTTAAAGTCATTAACTGAGGGCTTCACATACTATTTCCAGCTACGCTGTGAATGTTTGAATGATGTCTTCAATATGAACAAGAACTATCAAATTAAAACAGATTGTATTTAATCATAATTCTAGCTTAGATGAAGAGCTGAAAATATTTCAAGACGAATATACAGATAAACTCAGATCATTCCAAAAGGTTCACTTACTTTTTCTTTGCCACTGTATTTTCCCTTTGTTTTCATAAAGTATGAAAATAATATATGATTTCCATCAATTAACACATTAAATTGATGATCTGAAAGCTGTATTGAAATAAAGTGAGTTTTATTCCACACAGGGAGGAATGAAAGCCAGCGGCACTTGACACATGATTTCTTTCATACTGACCAACATATGCAAAAACCTGTTGTTTTCTACAAACTGAAGCACAGAAGCAGCCAAAATCTGTCTCGTCCCATAACCAAAAGCTTGCTGACAGAGATTGAGTTTTTTGGGGGGATGTGAGAAAGTCAACCGTCACTCATGAATTAGATTCATTTTAATGCTACCGCAGTGTCGTGTCTGCCGCTCCCCCTGTCTGCTTCTCCTCCTCCAGCCGTTTGTTTGCGTATATTCCATTCAGCATCCCTCCGCTGCCCTGTCAGGGGAATTCCTCCCAGGAGCACAGGGAAGTCATCTGCAGCAGGCCCACAGGCACAGCTCAGGTTGGCTGCCTCATAAATTTACCACACACTCTCTTTGTTATGCATTGCTCCACCCGAGGAATGAGAGCAGTGTATGGTGTATAGCGAGGTGAGCCTCATATCTTCTCACGTATGAAGAAATACAGCTCTTCTAAAAAGTCAAAAAAAAAAAAAAAAGTTTCAAGCTAAGAAGTTTAAAAGTCTAGTCATGAGTATCAGAGCTGTACGTGTGATTAGCTGTGCAGTGATTCTCCAGAGAGCAGCTGTGCAGCTGGTAGTTCAAAATAAGCCATTTAACACAGAGGCTGCAACGTGTTTTATGTTTAAATGGTCATTTAAATGCATGCGTGCACATGCACTCTCTTCTGTGCAAAACTCCTGATTCTTCTAAAAGAAATATCCATCCGCTATTAGAAGTTTGAATGTTTCCTCATGCACCAATAAGAAAATACACATTATCTTTTCTCAGGAAGAGTTTTGGGATTTACTTGATCTTACCTGAGGCTGTGTTTTTATCTGAAACGTCACTAAATGTGTGAATTGTTAAACTGTGAGGCCGGCTGAGATGGATGGGTGCAGGCTGAGTTTGTGGAGAAGTAGACACCGGGGATCGTAGGTACAGGAGAAAATAAAAAATAGTTAATAACCAGCACGAGGAAAAAACAATGGAGTATAAACGATAATAATGTGTTTCTGAAGAGCGGGTTTGAAGCTCAGAGTGAGCGGCTCCGCCATCGCCATCTTAGCAGTGCCTGACTCCGCCCCTAACTCCCGGCTAATCCAGAAGTGAGTAAAGAGGTGGGGCGTGTGTGGAGCTGAGACTTTGGTGCTAAAAGGCTAACCAAAGGCTAATTTATTTGCTGGCTAATTAGTTAGATAACGAGCTAAGCTAACAAGCCAGGTATGATGAGCCCACACACACACACACACACACACACACACACACACACACACACAGACAGGGGAGGGAGAGAACAGGGAAACACAAGGAAACCCTGGAGTCGCAGTCGGAGCTGTGACAGACAAAAGTCTTTGAAGGATTTAATTTACTGGGTCAAATTTTACTATTACTGCTACTTCCTTTGTTACCGTACAGCTAACAGCTGCATAAAGAGCCCTGGCCACATTAGTTAAGTTAAAATGAATAAAACCTGACAATAATAATACTGTGCAATCACAGCATGCAAGCAAACAAAAAAGCCTTTTACCCAGCACAGAAAAAGAGGTCCCATTACACTTCCACTACACTTTGTAGTGAAAATGTTTTCGCCTGAAGCCACAGCTGTGTTTGGGAGAGCATGAAACCAGTTCATCATCTGTGATTGGTGAGACAGTTTACTTGTGTATAGGGAGCGCTTGATTTGATGCACTGGAGCAGTCATGCCAAATGCAAAATGTCAGTATCTCACCTGATGATGCTTAATTAATTGTGAAAGGCAAAATTATGATCACAATTATCGCAGGATTAATTGTTCAGCCCTGAAATTACACATTACTGATCTGGCGAAAGGCAGGTAGTGAAGAATGTGTACTGCAGCAGCTAAAGTGGCACGGCCACGGGGGAGAAGATGCGTAAACACCGACAGTATAATGTATCTCCGGATTTGTATGTGCTCAAGCAGCCAGATTAACCCTGCTGCACATATTAAAAAAAAAGCGTAGCCTATAGTCAGACCAGAGCACAGACCTGGTCCCAGTGGATGGAGATTAGTCCAGAATGGACGCCTCCACTCACCAGCCCCACCTGTGATGCAGAAGGTGAAGGAGCGGTCCAGCAGCTCCTCAGCACCAAGGCTAATATGTCCTCCTCTACACAGAGAGAGACGAGCCATCTGGACGCTCAGGGGAGTATGGTGTGATTATATAACTTTAAACAACATAGTTTAAAGTTACATAATACTAATAATGCTAAAATACTGGACTTCAGCCTTAGATTTTATGAAACAATAGCAATTGTCTTACAATAGATTATTACACCTTTTTACAACACGTTACAGCCACAACAAAACGTTTGGCTCGAACCATGTGATGAAATGATCAATCTTACACATACATTATATTCATTTGGTCCCTGTAAGGTAGAAATCTTGCAGGAGATAATGAAGTTTCTCAGATTAGTCGGAGTCAATCGGACATGAGAGACAGCAGTTCTCAGTTGAGGCATTTTAATATCAGCGCTGGGTCGATGACTTCACACAGAAACACGTGGTAATACATTCACAAGGCTGTTATAATTCTATACGTGGTGGGAAAAACCTGGAAATCCTGAATTTTCTCACACAAAGATGGTAGAAGATTCATACATTCATACAGGAACTCAAGCTGGAATAAATAAAACATAGAAAACACAGTTCAACAAAATTCAGTAACTACATAAAAATTTATTAATTATTTTGTTGTTTTCACTCAGACGGAGGAAACACTTGAATTTCTCAAATAAAAGAAATGTATTTAGTATTTAGTCCAATTTAAGAAACTGTGACAATTTGCTCCTTGTCATGTGAACTGAATATTTGTCAATATTTGCCAAACTTAACATGGTTTTAATTAATGCCTCATAATGATGTGTCAATAATGCTGTTGTTCAATATAAGAAGTCTTTCGAATGCTAATAGTGTTTTAATTTTGCACCTGGTGGTAGTTTACTTCGAATTACATTAAATGAATGTTAGTTAGTTGAAACTTAAAAGAACAAAATGTCTTGCAAAATTCAGCTGGTTCACAACGTCAAAACAAACCCAATAAGCTATAATTTATTGCTTTTTGGTCACACAGCAACGTCATGTTGGTGTGTGACAACTTCAGTTATGAGACTCCACATACACAGTGTAATTTCTTTTATTTTTTTATTATGTGTTGTTTGTTAGAGGACTGAAAACAGACCTCGGCACTTTATGAAATATGAGCAATTTGTTCGTATTGTCAAGCTCGTTAAAGTTACCAACACGAGTGGAGAGATAAAAGAGCAGCTGTTGTAGGCATTCCTTATCTTCACCAGCAATATCCAACTTTGAAATAAATAATTAAAATGGGCAGGAATATGAATTCATTATACATTATTACATTATTACATTATTCATCTTTGTCCCATTTGCCTGAAATTGGCTCTTCAGTGGTGTTTGTGATGTTTTGCTGTAGGCGAGCGTTGTATGCATGAGCTGGGTTTAAGAGAAGAAACACACTGACACTAAATATGCAGCAGAGATAAGCATCGCTTTTGGTTTATTGCACGCGGTCCGCGTTCGCCATCTGCTTTCTCGATGCCGTGCCGCTCACCTCAGCCTCGGGGTAGACGCCCCGGTGAAGGAGGGTGCTCATCAAGATGACTGACACTGCAATAGAGAGGAGAGCCTCGCCTAAATGAGCAGGAGGTGGCAGGACAAGGAAACAAATTGCCCTAAAGCAAAAAAACAAAAAACAGTTGTAGTGATAATAATTAGATTAGATTATTTATCTCTGCAGGGAGCATCTGTATTAATATGGCCCATCATCAGGTAGAAGAGAGAGCAGGGTCAATACAGGTAAACACCCAAACATCACAACGGTGTGATTGTTGAACATGCAACTCCAAAACCATAGTCATCAACACGCTGATAACGGCCTCCATCCTCCTTTACATCCATGTGGAATTATTGTGCAACATAAGAAGTTGTGTGCCCTTTAGGTTTTAGTTGCCTGACATGAAACTTCCCTAACTTTAAATGTTAGCCCCACATGCCGAACCACACCGTACCGCAGGAATACTTTATTTGCCAAAATACACAATCTGAAAACAAAAGGTGTTTCTGACCTGGGAAAGCTCTGGGCAAGATTTTGGAGCCTGGCTGCTGGAGTCGGTTCTGATTCATCCACAGGAGCATTGGTGAGGTCTAACACTGATGTTAGGAAATTAATAAGGTCTGTATCACAGTGTAGTGTTCCAGTTCGTCCCAGTGGGGGTTGAGGTCAGGACTCAGGCCAGTGCAGGCCAGTACTGTTCTTCCATATCAAACTGGGGACACCAGTGGACTTGGTTTTGTACATGGAGACACTGGCATGTTGGAGGCACACTTTTGTCTTTTTTATATATATATATCACAGTGTCCCATAGAATGAATAATTCAATCAGAGGAGAGAGGAAACCAACACCAGCAGTACTTTAGTCCGACTTGAGCCCATATCTTCATGTTGCATAACGGTATACTTTTAATTTTCACTGCCAAAAGTTAAAAGATCTAAATAGTACATCACTAATCAGTGGCGTGCGGTGATTTATTTCTTTAATGCGCAAACGTTCAAAGAAATGCTGCTTCAAAATCCCCAGAAACTACAGATGGTCAAGCTAGCTTCCTGAGACAATGACCTGCTGCCGCCACAGGTGGGCACCAAATTACATGACGAATGCAAACAGGCAATAACGGATCCTTTATGGGACAGAACACTGGTCTGAGATCAGATGTAAGGAGAGATATTCTGCTTTCGGCTTTTCTTGCCCTGACGCCGCATCTGCTGCTACCTATAACTATGTATGAGCGTGGCAATTAGAGGGTGTTTTGAAACAAGCCACGAGCCTCTGCAGCATCGTCTCCATGATAATTTCCTCCCTTCCATCCATCAACCTTGATCACAGCTGCCGGTAATATTGGTTCATTTTTCAACAAATCCCAAAGGACCGGAACAGAAAAGTGAAGTAAAAATGGATGTAGAAAAAAACAAAAAAAATCTAATTTGGTGTTAAATTAATGTAATTGTTCCTATGTTGCGTTTCTAAAGGTGCTGTGTAATAACTCAAAGCCTGAATAATTAGATTGAGGTATTTTGATTAAAAAATCCACATGGCTGGAAGTGGCACAACTTCCCTTATAACAAACAAACAATAAATAAATAAATGAAAGAGTAAAAGTTCTAAAAAAATAAATAAATAAATAAATTGCATTCAGGGTTTCTTGCAATGATGGGAACAAATGAATATCTGTGTGATAAACAATTTATGAATTCCAGCTCACCACTAATGTACAGTAGCAGCTCCAGGAGAGCACACATCAGCTAACACTCCTCTTTGCAGTGTCAGGACCACCACCCGCCTGGTGGAGATCCTGCAGCTGCAGAGTTTCACCTGAATGATCAATGAGCTCTTTGAGTCAGAGGAGACGGCAGACTGCTACTCTGGAAAAAAAACCAAGGAACAAAAAAACAAGGCTTGACCTGTGAGCTGTGGATGTGAAGAAATCCTGCAGCTCACTGCTCGCTCGCTTTTTTATTAAGGAAAAAAATCCATGTAACTAACTGTTAAATTGGCAGTTTTTGCTTGATGTTGCTGCAGAAAACTTTCTAATGGCGACGTCGTGGTTTCAGCCACAAAAACAGAGTTTGACTGTTTCAATCGATCACAAACACCATGTTCAACAGTAATCCGAGGAGAAGGTCATAATAAAAGAGTTATAAATAACCAACAGCTTCAATAGATTATAACACAAAAGCAGCAGCAGGCCATGACATGTTAGGGCCAGAGCGTATCCCAAAGTTCACGGACTTGTTGCCTAGCTACGGCAGCTCTTCTACATACATTTCACATACCAGTGCCGGCCGCATTTCTTTGAAAGACATTCAGATCCCTTCTCCCTTACGGTCCGTCTAAAAATAAATAAAATAAAATACTTTAAATTCTTTCATTGAAGGAAAGTGAACACAGGGCAGATTTGAGGGAAGACCAAGAAAGGAAGTTATAGCACTGCATCACAAAATGATGACTGACATGAAGAGAATATCAGGAGCTGAATATCCATCAGAGGAGCAGAGGATGTTTTTTATCTTTTGATTTCAGGTTTTCTTTTATCGTGGTGGAAGGTTCCTGACACTGGGGGTCGAGATTATTTGTTCTTAATGGGCTGGAAATCTCTTTCCGTGTTTGTGTCAACAAACAAGCCCAGGGGTCGTCGGCGCAGCAGGTTATTGTGACCCGTAGTTACATTTTGTTGCTAGGCGACATCTACTGATCGTAGTAATTGTGACGGTAGCAAAGGGAAAAGTGTCGGTGACGTAGTACAAGGAGCGACAAAGTCCACGATCTTTTCCTAAAACCTAACCAAGCTGTGACCATTATTGTAGTAACCATGACAACCAAGGTCCAGTATGCCTCAGGAGACACTCCTATGGGTCGTATCGGAGGGTTGAGAAAAAAAGAAAAAAGAGGTTGGAGGACTGGTTATCGTGTCCTGCTGATAAATATAAGTCCAGTATTCATCTACTTTTTGGCTCCGGTTTGGTTTCCACCAACTGCTGAGATATCTATGTGGCTCTTTAGCAGCTTCTTCACCAGCTAGTTGCTTTTTTTTTTTTTTTTTTGCCATTTTGCCGGCATTGCAGAGGTATTGTTTACTTCCTGTCTGCTGCATCTGGCTGTGTTACACATTTTACCAGGTATTCATGCCGTTGTGTATCTGCAGCTTCCTTGTATCAGGTAACGCAGCAAACAGCTCATGCAATCTTCTGCTGACTGTTTTGCTTGTCCCAGTCGTTCCCTCTGTAAAATTTTCACTTTTATGCAGCACTCCAGGTCCCGAGTCGGGGAAAAAAAACAAAAACACCCCCACCTTTTCATAAAAGATTGGTTTAGAAAACATCATCCTGCCTGCCAGGTGACACGGCAGCGATGCCCACCGCACCGGGCCTGAAAGCGAGACAGAGAACTGCAAAGGAATGGGGTAGAACCGGTCCCCACTGGGCAGCATGACTGTAAAGTGTAAAGATGACAGTAGCAGGGGTATTTTCTTCTTCTTCTTCTTCTTTTTTTGCCAACATACACAGCATGAGCTCAGGACTGTCTGCACACGTTTGGTGTAAACGTGTATTTTAGTCTTTGTGTGTGTTTGCATGTGCCTGTCAGCATCTGACGTCCACAGCTCAGATCATTCATTCTCTTTCTGGGAATATAACATGCCAGATAAGATATTCGGGGCATTAGGGAGCTCGCACAAGCCCGCACAATAGGATGGATTATTCATCACGTGCATTCTAGAGAAACAGTTGACTCCTATTTATCTATCCGTAGCTGGGTGTCCAGGGCCTCGCCGGTGTTTTTGTCGTGCAAGAATCACTATTAATTTAATTTAGATAAAATTCCATCTGTGATCTTTCTTGAAAATCTGCTTAGAGCCGACCTCAAACTGTGCGATATCAAGGTTGGTTTACCCGAGAACAGACTGGGCATGACAGAAAATCAGGATCCTAGCTAGACGGCCCCCCCTCCCTCTGCAGGCGTCTTTTCATTGATGTTTGCACAGCATGAAATGGTTAATGACCCGCGATTCTGGCACTGATGATCACCCCAATGGTCAAATTGCTGCTGATTGAAATGCCAGTGAAGTAAGAATGTTTTATCTTCGCAGGAGACTCCAGCACTGGAGAACACTTTAATGACAGAATACAGGAATCTCAATTATGAGCCTGTCCAACATCATAACATGACAAATAGAAAGCCAGCCTCCTTGGTAATTTGCGAAATGCATTTGCAGTGTAGGAACAACAATGATCTCTTTAAGTAACTGCCTCACTCTGAAAATGAAACCTCATGTCCGTGTTAATAACCAGTTTATTGGAAATTCACTAATGGGATTTTTGATTTCAGACCAAATGGAGAGGACAAAGTAGAGAGTGAGTTAGTTGATTTCTATTTGGAAAATAATATTTAAATGAATACTTCACTAAAAGCTGCACTCACCTCCTCTAGGATTGAAAGCTGGCTCTGAAAAAGTTTGTAACTTGCTCTTTCGAGTCCATGGATGCGATCACATCTGAAACGTCTTTTGAAACTTCAGCGTAATTCATTTGCCACTGTTCATCTGCATCATGTTCATAACAGTTATACTTTCACCAGAAAGTGTCCAAATGTGGCTAAATAGCATCTGTTTGTTGTTAGCATGGTTTGCTGTTGTTGCCCATCACAAGGCATTAAAATATTGTCTTTATCACGGCTCAAACATAAGTAAAAAAATATCTTAACTTAATGTATTCTGTATTTCTGCAACGCCAGGGAGTCTGGGCGCCTCCCAGTGGAGGTTTTCCAGGCTCATCCAACTGGTGGGAGACCCCAGGGCAAACACCCAGAACATGCTGGAGGGATTATATATCTCATCTGGCCTGGGAACGCCCCGGGATCCTCCAGGAGGAGCTGGAGATGTCTGAGGTACCTTCAGGAGAATGGTGTTCATCCTTTCACCAGAGTTACGACACTTGGAGAATCTATGACGAGGAGTAGTGAAGCTGGTCTGGAGGAACAACACCTTATTGAGACGCATTATGTCGGTCTTTACTTTTATTCGTCATTCATCTATGAATTATAGTTCGGTGTAATTCATGGCCGTAAAAGAAAAGAAAAAAACACCACCATGAATTATCCCCCTTTCCTTCCACTTAATCCATATGTCAGATTTTTATGATCAATAATCAATGTGTGTGTGTGTCTATGTCTTTTTCTTCATTAGATGGGATGTTTACTAGAGGGAGAATCATCAAAACCTCCATATCTCAAGCTATGATTCAAGACAGTGTGTGTGGTGTGTGTGTGTGTCTGTATGTCAGGGGACCTGTGTAAATGTTCTGTGCCATTAATGTGCTAACAGCGACATTGATGGAATGCTCACATGGCGTTGATATTGATCCCCTAAGCTCTGTAACCTGCTTATGATGAATGAGTCGGTGGCTGGCGAACGGCCCATCTTTATGCCGTTTGCCACGGGAAGACCTATCTGCATGCAATTAGCATGTTGATGGCATCGCGCTGCGCTTAATGCGGTTGCCGCGCGTGCACAGACGGAATGACAGAGTGAGAGGGAGACGGAGCCGACTCGGCTCTGCATTATTCAACAGGATGACTGTGGGTGCTGGCAGGGGGAGCCGGAGTTATCCTGGCACTGTCTGGCTGATGGGATGCTGCTGCAGCAACACTAGACACGTCATTTCAGCTCTAGTGTGGCATGAGAAGTAAAAGCATCTAGTGTAAGCGGGTGAGGCAGAGCACCCGCACCTTTTTTTTTTTTGTTTGTATGTTCGCCCGCCCGTGAAGTTATACATATACTCTGATGATGCCTTTGCATGAGATAACATCCGTCAACCTGATTCCTAGCTGTGGATCCTGGAGATAACACAGATAATGAGAATATAAGTAAGCAAGCATCATTCAGGTGGTTGATAGCTCTTAAAACTGGCAGCTCAGACTGATTTACTATGAGCACTCCGAGGCAAACAACCAGTCAAAGGTTAAAGCTCCATTAAACTGTATATTTCATATTAATACTGAGTCATAATAAATTTAGTTTGCTGTGCTTAAAGTTAAAAAAAAAAAATTGCAGGTCAAACTGATGACTCAACAACGCTCAACAACTGTGGATGAATTGCCATATTCATGCTCCCTAATAATCTGGGCCATCCCTTAAAGCTGTTTGTAAGTTTTGCTAATAGCCAACGTTAGCATTAACAGCTGTTTTACCTAGGAGTCGAGAAGAAACGTTGTGAGTTCAGCTTTCAAACTTCATTCCTTTACTCACCAACAGCTGTCTCCGGAGGTGGAGAGTAACGTCAATGTTAACTTGCCTTCTACTGAAGTTACCCCCCGGCCCCCGACTCACCGTAGCCTCCAATCTGCCCCGAAGACGTTGTTGTTGTGCTGCATGGTCCCGCATCCCACTGAGAATCAACACTCAGCATGAGTGAACCCTGCGGAGTCTTAACAACATGTTTCAGCTTAAATTAGTGTTTAGAAATAAAATGATTAACTTAGCTTTTATTTGTTTTGTAGATAGAAAGGACTCACACGAACTCTTTGTTTGGATATATTGTTTGATAGACTTGACCTACGCTCCAACACAGTGCTCATAGATGTGTGTCTCAGGTGCTCCTCATGGGTGGCATAAACCCTCTGAATTATTCAACATAGACTTTGAAACAAACTCTATGGGATGCATCAGTTCACTTAGCAGTCGCCAAGTTGGCAACAACAAGAGGAAGAGAAAGAGACAGTGAAAGAGAGAGAGAGAGAGAGAGAGAGTGCGGTTTCTGGTAAGAGAGTAAAGAAACAAAGCACCAAAGTGCAGAGTCAAGGCTATTATTGAATTTGATTATCTCCCAGTCGGGCCAGTTGCAGAGACGCTTTGTCACTGACTTTCCATCGAACATCCCAACTGATGCACAGAGCTCCGAGGGAGTGTATGAAAAGGTTTCTCATTGAGAAAGCTCCTCCCTTTTATTTATTTATTTAATTTTATTCCATTTTTCTACTTGCACAGACAGGCATCAATATAACGACGAATCGAGACTTTCTCCATGCAGCGTCTTTAATCAAAGAGGAAGAAAAGAGGGGCTGTTTCACTACATGACTGTAATCAATGGACGCCCGGCCCTTAATGAGCTGCAGGCAGACAGAGGCACTCTGAAGTGCACAAAACACACACACACACACACGCACACACACACACCATTTCAAGCTGCAACAAGCCTCATTTGTATGTAAATCAGAGCTTTTTGGAGCTTAGGTGAGATGCAGCACAGGAGTAAGCTCTTCTCTCACACCATCACCTTGGTCTGAATAGTCTGCACATAATTCCTTTTCATGTGTCACAGTTTGCAAAAATTATGTTAAACTGGTAACACAACAAAGGAAAGTGTGGTAGAAACAGTGGAAACGCCACGCAATTACGTTTGACAGCTAATCTCATGATGTGTAGTCTCATGCGCTCGGCCGCTCACAGATTCGTGCAGCTGTGGCCAATCTCCTATTCCACGTACATTGTTCAAAACATAGCGAGATGAAGAGGCACAAATTGTGTTGGCATTTACAAGTTCATGCATATTAACATCATTATGTGGCTACTTTGATCAAATTATGGGTTATATAAAAGCTTTGTGTATGATGGCATCCCAATGTATAACTCTATCCAAATCCCAGCGTTGTTTTCACAGGACTTTTTTACGCTCTTTAAAACTGGTTAACTGAGCAATTTTGTGTCTGAACTGAAGAGAAAGAAATGAATGGCAGGACTGAAGTATCACCAAACACAGATGCACGTATGAAGAAACTAAATATTCGTGTCAGGACACAGAGGTTCACAGACTCTCTCATGTTGATGGATAACATCCCCAAACCTTTGTTGAACATCTTCAGACACAACAATCGAGGATTCATCTTGATCTTGATTAGAGCAAATTAATTAGTTTATCACAACAGAAACTTTATTTTAATCTTCTACACTTCTAAAAATTCCACATTTTATTATTATTATTACTATATTACATTTTAGACAGCTGTAGTGTCCTGCAGACATTGCTGTCTCTCTTTTGATGTTACCACTGAGTCATAGTCCCCCATAGTTTGAGACATAAGCCCCGTAAAAACACAACCTACAATATTTACATTTCGTTCTTTTGTAAGGATTTACTAAACGCGGTCCAGCCATCCAGACAATCCTTTTGGGCATCATTGTTTTGGTCACAGCCCAAAGCTCCTGAACTTAGGTGAGGGTTGGTAAATGGAGAGCTTTACCTTCCAGCCCAGCTCCCTCTTCACCACAACGGTCCGGTACAACGCCCTCTTTTACTGCTGACTGATCCACCTCTCAATCTCCAGCTACACTAAACATGGTACAAAATGCATGTTGTTACCTTCAGACAAAGCATAAAGATTGGAAACACTGAGAAACAATTTACCTGGCTCTAAGTTAAGTTAACCAACTGCTGGCTGATTCCAGTGAAGGTCTGGTTGCATTCAGGCACAAAAACAACTGGGTTATGTTTCGTCAGGGTTTGTTTGCTTGTTGAAAGTTAGGGAAACATTGTCTGGGTTAAAAAATGATGTGGTTAAGGAACAAGTCATGGTCATACTTTAAAAAAAACAAAACATTCATTGTTGTTTTTTCGGTTGTTTGTCTCATCCATCCTCCCCAACGACCTCCCTATGTCGCTTTACAACAACATCCCCTTACTCTCTCCTTTGCCCCCGCCATGATTACTCTGGCTACTGGCGGGTTTTGTCACTTCAAGGTAAATAAGTTTTGGGGCACTCACCGAACTCTGATCCTGTCATTCTTCTTGGGACAACAGTCTCAAATGAGCACATTTTCCAAAAACTGTGGAAAATAAACTGTCAAGCTCACGCTGCCACCCTCAGATCCACTTCTCATTATGCTTGTACTCCTGCTGGTGCAGTGACAAGGACAGGAACCTGCCTCTCACCTTCAAACACAGTCAGGTCATTGAAACACATGATGAAAATGGAAGTAGAGATGTTACTTAAGTGCTGGAAAGCTTGAAGCTGGTGCTAATTAATGCCTTGAAGTTTAGGTGTTTTTTCTTCCCAATCTGGGATCAATAACGTAGATCTTTCTACCTGTCTATACTATGCTGGTGTTGAGTGGAACAATGTGATACCACTCTCAGCTGTTAACAAGGACTGTTTTTAACTAACTTATTGTGATGATTATGTTGATTCTATGTGTACTATTATAGTAACAATAAAAATCTATAACTTTAGTCGCAAAACAATTTTTTAACAGTAAGAGCCACTAAAGGTTATATAATTTAACCAAACTGCGGCAATGAGTCTCTCCAAAGTCAGGAAGCAGCGGATATCAGGAGTAATATCTACGCTAACAAGCTAAGAAGCTAACAGGCTACAGTGACTCTGGTACATGAAGTCATCTGCTTGTCGAGTATACGGTGTCATTACCAAGTTTGACTTCACCAATAGCTGCATTTCTGCACGTGCACAGAGCAAAGCGGGAAAGGGTTTGTAGTACTGACCGATCTGGCAGCGAGCACACACAGCTACGCAACCAGTCCTCCAACCTGAACAACCACATAGGTCGTTTTTCAACCCTCTGATACGACCCACAGGAGTGTTTCCTGAATTAGCGCCTCTACAGCGGCAGGCGTACTGGACCTTGTTTGCCATGGTTACTATAAAAACGGTCATGGCTTGGTCAGGTTTAGGAAAAATAAGTAGTTCCTAAGATAATCTTTGTTGTCATGGTAACATGTCGAACGGTCATGGATAATAGAAACAACATAAACCGTCATATACCTGCAATTTGCTGACACATCTATCCACCCCAACTACTTCCTAACACGGACTTTGTCGCTCAATATGCTACATCACGCCACTTTTCCGCAATCACTTTTTCTTACTACGGCTATAGTCATAATAACCACGGCCACTAGATGTCACCTCACAACAAAACCTAACTATGGGTCATCATAATAACCGGCTGCACAAACTGCCTGTGGGCTTGTTTTTTTTTTTACAGGACGGTCTCCAGCTAAATGGAGTCCAGAGGGGAAAATTTGATTTAGTCAAGTCTGCTTAAGCAAGCTGAACTTTGTCACACAGTACTCAAGAGAGTTTGTCACACTGTTTAAGGCTGTAATGCTTTCATTTAGAGAGAAGGTCAGTGTCAGACTAAGAGCGTGGGCATACAGCTATTTCCTGGAGGCGGCACGTACCAAGTCAAATGTATCAAACAAATGTGATCAGGTGATTCTGAATAGCTCGACTCTGTAATGTGCGTCTGAACCTGGTTCATGTTCTTCCAGATATTAACCCGAGTTAAGGTTTGTTAAGGGAACGCTGCTGAGGGATTTTCCGTTCTCCGGATGTGTTGGGTAACAACACGACGCTGTGTTTTTGTTATATGTTGTCATCGATTGTGAAGGCCCCTCCATCTATACAGCAGATTACATTCCAGTCTGCCTTAAGTCTGTCCTTTATTGATTGACTAGTGTTATTTCTTCATTAACGAGCCAGTGTGGGATTTTCTGGGCTCATTGACAACAAGTCTAATGATTCATTCGACTGAAATCACACACATGGAGGCAGCAAATGGCTTTCTTGTTAATCATTGTCATGGAACTAAACGTTTTCTCACCTTTTTTTTCATTCTCATGTTTTCTCATCTGTGGTAGTAAATGAGATTAATTTAAACTTCACTGATGCGTAAAGACATTCAAATTTAAGCAAACTGGCAAACCCAAAGTACTTTGATTCAGTTCAGGTGGAAGAGGAAGAGACAGTTTCAAGTTGCAGGTGTAAGTACCTGGATAGGACTGATGCCTCTCCTCTCTTTGTGGCAGCACCGCAAAGATAGTTTACCGACTAATCATGCCAGAGGGAAATCTTAACTGTTCCAATATGCAAACAGTCTCAATGCAACACATGAAAGGTCTGCTCAGCATAGCAATTACAATGATATTCAACTGATGGCTTTCCAGTGTGAAGAGGTTTTATAGGAGAAAAAAAAAAAACCCACCAAATTATACAAACCCAGACAATTAAACAGAGCATTGAGCTCCTGTGGCAGATAATCATGTAGAATTTTTCAATTACCCGCACAATGAAATCACCGAGCAAACGGAGTACAAACTTGTTTGAGCAGTTTTTGCGAAACCTGAGTAACAAGTTGCTTCATAGAAAGTAACAAACGGGAGAATATTCATACAGAGGGGGAAGAAAAGAGGATCCTTGAGCAAGTAAATGAAATAAAGATAAGCAAGATAGTTGATAAAAAGCCTAGGGGGGAATCACGACACCGTACCTCAACACATTTAAGCTGCAGCACAGGGAGATGGTTTGCAGCCTGGAAAGGGTGTCAGAGCCAGATTAAAGGGTGTACATGCTCATCAATAACATGACTAAAATCATGCCACTCTGCATATTTTTTTTGCTTAGTCTGCGCATAATCATATGAACATAATCAGAGGGAGTCGTGTACATGGGTTCACTTTATTTGCATAACATTATTATTGGATTTTTGGTGAGCAAGCACGCAGATGCAGCCAGTGAAAATGCATCAAATAATAAGAAAAAGTGTCCAGCCTCAGTAGAGCCCAAGCACACAGTGCTGAGTATTCTTCAAACAATCCTGTCTGCAGAAAAGTCTTTTAAGCAAAAAAAAAAAAGCACAGGAGAAGATGGATTGGCAGTATTTTAATGTCAGCCTCCATTATACGCACTGAGCCTTAAAAGCGAGGGGACGGATGGAAAGTGTAGACGAACGGTGAGAAATGGAGTTTGGACGGCAGCCTGATCACCTGAGGGACGGCAGACAACGAGAGAGCTATGGAAGGGATCAAATGTAGAGCAAGAAGGGCTCAAGCGTGGAATAGATTGTCAGGTAAACCCTCTTATTTACACAGATAGCCCAGAGAGCCAATCTTGTGAAGCATTGTACCAGACTTCAGGTATCAATCCTCAGCCGAATGTGTCTGGGTTCAAGATTGCACAGCGACATGGATGTTTCTGACGGGCCTTAACGCGGCTTCTGGGGATATTACGGCGAGTGCTGCAGTTAAAAGAACTCGCCGAGGCGCAATGTTCAAACACCAAAACATGAAACACGGTAGTAGGATGATCAGGGTGGATGTTTAAACAAATACTCCACTGGAAATCTACCTACTGACCACTTGCCCCCCGTAGACACCCTGAATGTAAGTTTTGTTGCTAGGCGACATCTAGTGGTCGTAGTAATTATGACACGAGCAAAGGGGAAAAGTGCGGTGACGTGGTGTAAAGAGACAAAGTCCTGGTAAACTTTTTAAACCAATGGAATCGTTCCCAGATGCGACGCCTCTCTCAGCGGGACGGCATCAAAACACTGCATTTCGGGGTCAAGAGACCGCTTCATTAAGGTGAGAGAACCGTCGTCACCATGGCTACACTAACGACGACTTGGTTGAGGTCAGGGCAGGACTGTGGTAGGGATTAAAAGAAACCCACGCTCAGCGGCGAAGAGAAAACTGGAAATGAAACATTGGTCTCCCTTGTTAAAGTGCGACCTCCCCCCAACCTCGCTCTGTGTGTGACTTCTATAACAACATCACCTATTTCCTGCTTCCCTTTGGTGCTTAAACATCACATGTTTTGTCTTGGGGCATTTGCTAAAAAAAAAAAAAAACTAACTGCAATCCTAAATGTCTATGGGTGGGTTGCAATAAAACCTAACAGCAGCGCTCCAAATGTGTAGTTTTGTGTCATGATTGATGACTCATTGTACTTATCTGGACAGTGTTTCCAGTTAACCATTTTTAATGATTTGCGTGGGGGGAGTCGGATGCAGGTCCAAGAAGTTTCTCTGGCCGTGAGGCTTCTGCCATCCTGCGTGAAGAAGCAAGCGCCAGACTTTTAGCACCACTGTTCATCCCTGCAGGAGGTCAGTGTGCAGCAATCAGAAAACGTTTCAAAACTCTCTGATATTAAAGCTTTTCACTGTGAAAGGCTAATGATAGGAACTTAGTCTGATTGGGTGCTAAAGGATCACATCCATGGCAAAAACTGGAGTATCAAAGTGAATAGCTGGTTAGCAACAGGAATAATTAAAAGGAAAGAGAGTTAGTTATTCCCCACCCACCCTTCATCTAACAGAGAAGAGCTGGTCTTTGGCTTCATTTGGCCACCATGTTGTTACGGGGGTCAAATGTAGGCCACAAACATTTTGGAGATTTTTAAGTGCGCCATGAGGTGGAGAAAGTTGGAATCCGCTGCCTCAAAAGACGAGTATGACGCTCTGTTATTTGCAGTTTAAGATAAATGATGGACATTCAGTAAGAAACCAAAGGAATTAACATAAAAATGGAGGAAAAAAAAAAGAAAGGAAATTATTTCTCCTGTCTTGTTAAATGTCTGAAAGAATGAACCAACAGCTTTTTCTGGTATTTGCATCTTCTTCCATCCCTGTCATCATTAAGCATGCAGCTTAATAGAACATAACACAATAGTGGAGTTCTGTTTGTCATTTATTCTACATTTAAAAGCCCTTCAACCAATTTTCCTCACACAGATGGCACAGCAAATGCGATCAGGGATATCAACACAATTGTCTCTATCACTCTGCAGCCATTTGTAACCCATATCAGCAATTTTCTTGGCAAACAGAAAACACTCAACCAAACCAGAGGCTCATTGCATCCTCTTAAAATTCAATAGCTGGTATGAAATTGAATATTCTTGGGAGTCAGATGAACACTTCAGTGTAGAGCTGACGAGCACATCCACTTGCTTTTATGCATGGTGACGTGAATTATCACTTGCAGAGTAAGAATATCTATCATTAGCGCATTAGCACGAGTGGAAATCAAATATTTATGTCACTTGGAAAGGCCTGTAGAGGTGAATGTGGCGCACATTTGGATTACAGCAATTAAAAATGAAATTAAGGGGTAATTATTATCTCATATCTTTTGTTTTGTGCCACCTGCATGCTCTCGCGGCCATTGTCAGCGAGCCGCGGGGGAAAACATTTCCCCGGTGGCTTTTACATCACTTAGTAACCACACAGAGGCGGTACAGAACAGACACACAAAAGTATAGATCCGACTGCAAATTTGAATATGAATGAAGTGTCAAATCAATGAGTCACTCTGTAGCGTGCTTTGACATGAGTCAACAAATCAAATGTGTATGTGTGTGTGTTTGTGTGTGTGTTGTTGTTGATTAAATAAGCACAAAAGAGAGAGGTGAAGATGCGAGGGTTGTAAACACGCTTAAAAGATGGATCACACAGACACACATGTTTTCTTGACTTCCTGACTCTCACGCGTCGTGTTGTTGTTCGATGGAAGACAGCGAGGCCGTGCATTCTCTCTTTTTCACTTCCACTCCACTTTCATTTCCCCTGTTTCCTCTCATGCCTCCTTTCCATTTCACTTCATCTGCTCCGCTTCTTCTTCCTCTTCTTCTCATCCAGCTGCTGCACTTCTTGTCAACACGCCACAAAGAAGGAAAATATGACTGAAAATTGGTGAAAGGTTTGTTTTTTGTTTTCAATACAAGTCACACAACGGTCGTCTGTGGGCGAAGCGCAGCAGTTGTCAGGTGTAAAGTGCAAATCGCTGCTTTTTTATTGTGGTAGAACAACGGCATAAGGAAAAAACGGGAGAGCTACGGTTTATTTGCCAAGGTCAAGGTGAAATCTTCAAATTGCTTGTGTTGTCTGATCAAGAATCAAACATCCAATTTTACGTCGAGCCAAGCAGCGTATCCGCACCTTTTTAAGAGCAAAATTACTACAATAATGATCAATTACTTATCCAGCTCGTTGTCCGCTAAGTGTCTTTCTTTCAAGAACCAATTACTCAACTAATCCTTTCAGCAGTAGTCGCTGTCTGTGAGAGGGAAAAGTCCAGCGAAAGGAAAAAGACTGAGAAATGAAGTCGGCAGTGGATGTTTTATACCCCACCTCCTCTGCCCCCCTCTGACTGTTACTCTGCCTTGTTTTCGTTTTTCTCTCCATCTTCACTGTGACATCATAATGCTCTGCAAAAACACCTTTGGCTATCATTCAGTGCTGTAACTGACCATATTTCCTGCAGCTCGGCTGGTTGGAGGGAAACGACCACGATGCGGTGATTCTAGTTTGAAACTAAAGTTTTTATGCCTGATCTCAGTGTTGATTCAAAGCTTCTTCATCTGTTCGCATCAGTAAAGTTTCACCCAGTTCACTTTTCAGTCAGGAAGTAAAACAGAAGATGAGTTGAGTTCCCCTCCATCATAGATCACTGTCCTACTGTGAAATTGCCTAAAATATTAGGCGCATCAGAGGCATTTCGTTGTGAGAAAAATGCCATGTTGAATTTGGACTGTGTTGCTGAAAATGCTCCTGTAACTGCATTTCAGAGGCTGAAATAAAAAAAAATGTCAATGCTTATTTTTATGCAACATTTGCTGATAAAAGGAAATTATCTGAAGGTTTTGTTTTTTGTCAGAGGCAGGAAGTGGACGTCTTCTCCGGATCCAACATTAAAGTCACGACGTGTAGTTTCGAAGGGACAAAGATAAGCGCAAAAATGTATTTCTGCCACAAAAGCTTTCAGTGCTGCTGGCGATTTGTGATGCAATTTTCTCTGCTTCTTTACTTCACCCCCGTCTCTCTGTCTCTTCATCTAATAGAAATCCATCTAGCATGCAGCGCCTGTACTCTCACTCTCCTCGTGGTAGCATAGCATGAGATAACTTGAGGACCCATACGGCTGCACAAGTATATAGTCATGGTAAAGGAGTTCACGAGATAACAGTCAGAATCACTTATATCCCATCCTCCTCCGCAGCGTTCCCCCTCTGTGAAATGTAATTCCGTGAAAGAGGAGTGGTTCGTTCCCACCGCCTGGTGATATTACCTTGTCTGCATCACATTCTGACATATTCAGCTCACCCCCGCCCGGCGCAGGGGCAGTAAGTGACAGCAGACTGTTTTCACTGACTGAGCCTCGCAGACTGATACACAGCAGAATTCTCTTTAGTCTATATTGACTTTGTCTTTACAGCTGTCATGAACTAATTTCATGCTTCACGTGGCTCTTTTTTTTTCCTCAAGCATCCTCCTGCTCGTGGCTACAGCTCTGAGGAAGTGCAGCAAGGAAACAGAATGTCTGCTGCTACTGAACCATGGATGTTCCCGTGTAGTGTCATCAAGCTGCGTTATGTGGATTGTGCTGTGGTGTTTTTACATGGTCAGGCTTTGCATTGAAAGATAACTCTTTAAAACGAGCGTAAACAAGACTAAAGCCTGATGTGTAATAAACTGAATTAATATACATTTATTTTCCAAGGCAACTTACAAATGAGGGGACAACAGTAAAGCGTCAGTGCAGTGGGAGACCTTGAAAGTGTTTTACAATAAAGAAATGACATGCACCCAGTGTTCACATGAAAACAGGCAAAGAAAGAACATAAAACAGGGATAGAATTTAAAAAAATAAATATATATATAAGATGAAAATGCAGCCGGTTATTTTAGATGTCAATTTAAAAAATGGGGTGAAAAGAAACCAATTTTTTCCCTTGCCTCTCGGGGGTTGTTTCCACAGGTGCAGAGGAGAAGGGCGTCCATATGTGAGTTTTGAGTCTTGCATGCATATGAATGCATAAGAAATGAAGCCAATTACTAATTTGTGTTGTACAATGGAGAACTATTAAGTCTAGTGGCATACGTGCTGGGGAACACCTCATGACTGCTAATATTAGGTCACAATTAATTGGCATTACACATTCAAGGCAAAGTTGTGTGTCATGCTCATCAGTCCATAGCAGTTCTTTCCCCAGGTTAGTGCTGCAACGATAACAATGAGGTTTTAGTGTAGATCCAAAATGTTTTGGGACATATTCTGTATTTATCAGACAGAACACCAGGCTGTCTGTGTGGGTGACTTAAAAATAACACGTTTAAGTATTATCTCAACCCAAACCGATCTATTATTTCACTGCAGTTAAAAGTTCAAACAGCAAGCACAAGCATATGTCCTCATCCACAGTTTACCAGCAAACTAGCCGGACACTAGCGTGGCTCCAACCACTGCCAGACATCTGCAAAACCGGGATGTAAAAAAAAAAAAAAAAAAAAAGAGGCTCCTACAACTTTTATTACGGCAGTTAATCATTCATGCGGCGCATCCAGCTGTCAGAGAGCGCCTCACTTCATGTGAGGTTAAGCACACCATTAGCGGTGGCGAGATATCAGTCATGGCGCCGAACCGAAAAAGCTGGAGGAGAGCGGTCACAAAGCTCGTTTTAAGGGAGGGAACTAAACTGAAACTGACTGTGAAGCCACTGGGATCCATTAAGTGTAGTGTTTTCACAGGCCTCCTCGTTACCAGCTTCATGTCACATTTGATTTTTAAACAGGTTGATGAAGAAAGAGAAACCTCCAGCTGATCTGGTCAGTGTCACTTTTCTTTCAGCTGTTGGATCGTGAGGTGTGAGCGTCCATGTTGACCTCACCTGTATATTACAGCTACTGACTGAGAAATGGAACTTTTTATTTTTTATCATATTTAGTTATTCAAATCTCCTGAATCTGTAGTGGGAGTTTAGTCCTGAGAAGAGGAGCTGAATGTGCAAAGGCTCCACCCAAAACATTTTTTATTAGATCAATAACATGAGATATTATGTTGTGAGATATAAGCACTTGTGAACTGGATTTATTTGCACTGCAGTTTTGCTGGGTTTAACCTCTTTCACTGTTGTTGGAGTATGAAAGTATCCTCGATCTTTAAAATGATGGCTGGTGACAGTGCTGTTTTTTTTCTTGCTGTGTGCGTAGGCGTACTTCAGTGTTGACTGTGTTTGTGATGTTGCAGAATCCCTCTGCAGGTGCACAGCTCTTCTCTTTGACTCAAGCCTCTTTTTCTAAAGTTGTTGCTCTGTCAAAGGTGTTGTAGTCCGGTTAGCCCGCGCCGCTAACTCCCTTCCAGCTAGCTGCTGCATTGCCAAGGCCAACTACTGGCAGCAGCTCCTACTTGGTCTGACTGTGGCGGTGCTGTACATGGACAGCTGCAGGGCAGAGAGGTGGCGGGGGGATGGAGGGGGTCAAGGCTGAAGCACTGCCGCGACGGGATGTGTAGCCCTACGGATACACACTACGTGAAATGTTTACACCTCTGGCAGCTGGGAGTGATGGTTAGATAGAGGTGGAGTGAGGGGGCAGCGTAGGGATATGGACTGGTGGAAGGAGTGAGGAGGGGGCAGATGTAGAGAGGTGGGAATGAGAGAGAGATGAAGGCCAAGGTCAACAGCCTTCCAGGCAACAAATACAGATGGATGCGGTTTCTACAGCATCACATTTGTGAACAGTTTGGGTGCAGCCTGAAAAAACTGCTCAAAAAAACAGCAACAAATATGAAAAGAAGTCTCCACCTGTTATATCATCGAAACAAGACATGAAACCAAACCACTGGTTTTGAATGATTTATCCCATTTACTCCAAACCACTTACATCACAGCTAACTATTCTGTAATCCAATATGCTTTATTGGTATTTTTCTATCAAACATTTATTAGGCTCTGTTTATTTCTGTGCAATATGAAAATCAATCACTGACTGACTGCTTAAACTTTCTTGAGCTGTGTAATCCAACAAAGCAAACATGCACTCTTCCCAAATTTTCCTAGAAATAACAAATAGACCAGGCTGAAATGTGGGAAGCAGGGGAGTGTGTATAAACCAACATGAAGGGACATTTAGAAAACAGAATGATGCAGCCATGAAAACACTGGATTCTGGACGTTAAGACACTTGGTGCAGATGCATTTTGAGATAATACAACTGATTCTTTCCCTAAAAGATTTTACGAGCTCGAGGAGAATTCAGCTTTTCAGAAAAACATAAAAATCACCATCTGCGGAGACGTATAGATTTAACCTAGACACTGCATGCCTACATCTAAGCTGTGGGAAATGATAATGAAACATTTGCAGAAACAGTAGCAGACCAGATGTTCACTGTGATACAGAACCGAACATGAGCACGTTTAAAGAGTCTACATTTTGAATCATATAGAAACAAGTGGCAGCAGAAAAACCTGCATCTGAAACCTGTCAGCGAAAAAAACAAACCGTTGAGCATACTTGACGCTTTTGAGCCGACGCGTCCAAAGGAAACACTAATGCTTTTGTCAACACAGACGCAGTATCAAACACGTTTATTCGCTCGTACAGAGAAGAAGCAGTCGTATTGACACTTCCACAGAAAACGCTCACAGACAGAAACATTCAGCACATTTTAAATTATTCGCTGAGCAGAGCTGGAAAGAATACTGAAATATTTAACTGAAGGAGAAGTAAGGTTACTTTTGTCAGCAGCGTGCTTCGTGCTGCCAACCTCAAACTTTTATCTTTCGTAGCCAGAGGGTGGACTTTGAAAACAATATTAAGCTCTGAGAGCCATTTAGATGTTTCCCATCAGTTACAATCAATACTCCACTGGAAGGTCTGGTCTGTTTCTGTTCAGACGGAGGAGTCTGCACAGCCCATCCGAAAACGCTGAGGTTCAACCCCCCAAAAAAAGTAGGTTCATGCATAGCAATTAACCCACAGAAAAAGCAGTGTCAACCAAAATAGCCTCCTCAGCTCATTACTAAATAACAGTATAAGAGTATTTTTCCAAATAACTTCCATGAATATTAATATATTATTCTTATCATTATGTCTTTCTTTCAAAGTGGTTTGACTCATGCAAAAGCAATCTGTTCCATCACACACACACACACACACACACACACAAAGGTGCAGGTTTCCACCATTTATTCTGATTGTTAGCCATGTTAGTTTGGATGTTTTATCAAATAAAGTAATGAGCTTTCTATGAAAAGGCATTAAGCATTTTTCATGTTGTTCGTCTCTTATTACAATGTGATGTGTAGATATCCATACAGAAATAATATAAATGAAATACCCATAAAATTTGTATATGTACAATTATTAAAAATATCTATATGATGAATTTTTATGTGGTATAACATGTTGCGACCCTATAGGTTAATGATGTACATGTAATTTATATGCGAGTTCATTAAAACCGCACACATATAGAAATTATACATGTTTATTTATGTTTTTTATTTATTTATTTAGTCTCAGACTCAGTCAATCAACATATATTGACAGGCTTTGGAATGAATATATACTGTATATTTATGGAACATGAGCATAGACAAACATATGTCAATATATGAAAATTTCCAATTTCTAAAAGATTTTACATACAATTTTTTACACATTTTTATTATGTACTCCATATATGAAAATTCTATATATAAACATACAGTAGCCTATATTACATTTGTGTACAGGTAAGAGAATGAGCTGGATGGGACAAAAAGAATTACTTATATTCAATAAGTAGAACAGAAACAGTCGTAGAAATGTCTCCATTCACGTCGATTTACATATACTGAGTTGTCGTGGTATGAATAGCACAGGTGGCCACGTTCCCGGCGTGTCGCCAAAGGTGGGCCAGGATAGTCCCGGGACTATGTGCCTGTTGTTAAGCGCCTCGAGGAGTAGACGTTCCAAAATATTCTGATTTAGCTGTCAAATAAAATAAATGTGGCAGCTACCAAGTTTGACATTTAACATGTCAAATCAAATATCCATAGTGAGATATTTAAAGAAATCAGTGTCTGTATGATCAGAAAAGGGGGGGAAAAGAAAAAGACCTTTAGGCATTTTCCATATAGGCTCACACTGAACTGACATTTGCAAGAACTGGATTTAGAAAGTGAAATATGGAATCTGCAGAGAGGAACCTTCAGCATGTTAACCTGGTGTTGGATATTGCTATGCTGAGCGCCAGACAAGACATTCCACTTGGGGATCACAAGGAGACAGAGGAGAGTCTAAATGGAGGGAACTTTTCAGAGTCTTTCAAGTTCACAGCGAGATACAGCACTGAAACGGAGAGCGGGTTTAAACAGCCCCCCCCCCCCCCCGAAATGCCACTATTATGAGCCCGGACTGACAGAAGGAGTGCAGCCACTTTGTTGTTGTGGAAGGAAAAAAACTGCCCAAAAATATCCACAATACTATTCAATACTGTGTGATGACTCCAGAGATGAGTCTAAAAGCGAGCAGGTCGCTGTGTGCATGTTGTGTTTTTGCAATCAGCTGACTCACAGATCATTCTTGGAGATGCTACATGGAATTAGCCATCGTTAATTTTGTTATTTACATCTGTGATTTTCTGCTGTGCTGCTGCTGGGAACATACAATTGACACCTTTCACTATGTCTAGGGTTGAATCTAAATACGACACAAATATTTAAACAGCTGCATGTGGAGACAGTGGCATTTTGATGTTTTCAAAAATTAAATAGAAATTAATTTATAATGAAGCAAAATCCAATATTCCAGTAATCTGCAAACTCTTATAGAGCTGCAGTAGCAGCGACGCAGCAGACACGCGTTTGAGTTTGATGAGTGAGTGGTTATCCTCACGGCTTTTATTGGATGGATTAAAAAAGAAAACTTGTAGAAAATGTGGTCATGGGATAGGGATGCAATGAACATAAACATAATGAACTCTACATGATGGAGGCAGCATCGGTTTACCTTGAGTTCAGGTACTACCATCAAACTTTGTGCACCTCTTAGCCTAATTAAATAACAAGGAACACTGCAGAGACCATTTCCCATTTGGACCTTACCTTTATTTATTATTTTAGACCCTGTCATGTTTTATTAAAAGCACTTCCATTTTAAATTAGTTTCTGATAAACATCGATACAGTGTGAAGTTTGCAGGTAATAAGTTTGTTTTGGACTGGCTTTTGGGGGCCGTCCATTAAACTTCTATTTTGGAAAGCACTCTCTCAGCGTTTCCTCTACCTGTATCACTGAACCCACAACAAAGAGACAGATGAATAGAGACCTTCCTCACCTCTGCTTCTCCTTTTCACATATCTATTTCCAGAAAGGAGGAAAGAAATGAAGTAAATAGAATCTGCCCTCTATCCGGTGAAGGAAAGCCAGAAGACAACATCGCTCTGAAGGCTGAAAGCTCTATTCTTTACTGAAACGCTCAGACGTAAGAGAAGCAAAAGCTTTGCCTGGAGTAAAGAAACAATTATCAAAGCATGCAGGGATTCACTCTCCTCGGGTCTTATCCATCCACTCATCCACTTTAGGCTAATTACCCAAGTCACAGCAGCAGTAGAATATATGAGAAGCATAAATTTCCTTTTCGCGGCTCCTCTGAGAACATCCTGTAGAAACATATTCCCAGGTCAGTTCAGATATACAGTATATGTTTGCAAGACTTCGGCTGGTGTGCTCAGATCCCCTGGGGTCGTATTGATGGATGTGTTAATGGTGCTGGAGACTGTGCAGCAGTCAGCCCCAACTCTGCTGCTAATATGCCCCAGTGGCCAGCTGTGGTACTGCAACAAGAAAGTTCCACATGGCCCCAAGAGCATTTCCCTATAGACCACCATTATAAAAGAAAATTATTTACACAGTGAAACGATCAAAAGAAACACCTGCAACAGCACAAAGGATCAATATTACTCTTTGTTTTTCCAAGGCTCTCAGAATTTCTTTTTAATAATACATCTGGTAATGTTATTATACAGTTTTTATTGCGGTGACATAATCTCAGTGTGAAGTTTAACTTAACTTTTAACTCTAATACACATGTGCCAAAGAAGAGGATAAATAGCTATTTTGTGCATCAGTGCTATTTTTGATGAATGGGTCCCATCTTGTTACAAAGAAGTTATTAAAATGCACCTGTGGTGGGATCCTCATCAGGAGCCCACATCACTAAATGGCTTTGCCCAACACAAAGGAATAAGGCTCTATTTTGAGCACATATATTTTGCACTTCACTCTTTTTCTGAGGGGGGGATCAATAAACCTTTTCCTGTGATCTTAACAATCTCAAGCTTCTCACTTTGCAGGGTGAATAATGTCAGCTGGTAAATACAAACCCTTTGTGGTTAGTCTCACTGAATATAGTCTGACTCCACTGCAGTTTCCCCTGGAAACCGTCTGTTCCTCATCAGCCACATTTATAATATAGTTTCAAATTGTTTTGCCAACATGTTTTTTTTTTTTTGTCAGCATAAATCCAGCAGCTCATTTAGACATGGTAATACATACCTCTGGTGACAGCCTTTTGTACCTTGTGCCCTCTCCTGTGATTGCTCCTTTTGACTTCAACACAGCTGGTCTCACAGCACAGCTGCTGTCATTAACCTGTATTTTCCTTTATTTTATCTAACTCCGCTGTGATAATAAAATAGTGATTTTTATCTGCACCCCAGCAACCGGGTGACGACCGCTGATAGACACAGTATTTATGAGGCGCAGCCAGATTTCATTCTTGCTCTGTTGTCTGACAAAGAAACAGGGGACTATGTCGTCAGTTTGGCAGCATTACAACACAGTGTGGGTGATCACAGGGAGCAGGAGGGGGCTGCACAGAGGTTCAGACCATCTCCCTCGCTTTTGTCTCTCTGTCTCTCTCTCTCTCTCTCTCTCTCTCTCTTGCTTTCTGTGTATGTATGATAAGAAACAAATGAAATGCATCAGTAAAAATTAATTTCAAGTCAAATTTAAGTCTGTAAAGTAACACAGTGATATTCACAAATGCGTCAGAGATGCAAGCTCCTCGAGCAAAAATAGAGCCAGTGAGTAAAGATAGTGGAGCAGGGAAAAAGAGCCGCACTCTCCTGACACGCAGCAACTTACTCAGAGCATCTTACAGGCACCAGCAGTCCGTCTTTTTCTGTCTTCATCCAAAAACACCAGGTTAAAGGAGGTCGCACTGTGCACGTCTTCTCATTGGAGATAGACTTGTGGGTGTGATGACAATATTTCGTCTAGTAGAATCACTGATTTATCGTCACAGCAGTGTAGCCACCAGAAATTCAAAAGAGCATCTTCACGCCCTCAGAGCACCGACTGCACTTATTCATGAAACGGTCTTTACATTAACTTTTGCCTGTTGCTTCTGAATTTCACCTGTTTGTGTTGAGGTCGTTGCGACTGGGCTACGAGGCCTTGCACTTCAAAAGGTCCTGAGCAGCATGAAATGAAGTAATTACAACATATTGTAATTGTGTTTATGCAGAAGTCAGAACAAAGACCTCTTAAGGAGAATGTAGCCAAGTGTGTACATCCCGCTCGTAAGTAAAACACTCATTACGCCTGATCAAAGTATAACCGGCGGAGGGGGGGGGGGCTGAGAGAGTGGGAGGAGAGATGCAAGGATGATGCAAGTACCGCCTTTCATTTGCTTAAGGGACAACAGCAAAGACAAAGTGCCCTGTCCTAATGTCATCATCATCACAGTGTGAGGGAGACGGAGGAGAAAACAGAGTGAAAGAGTCTGCCACAGGAAAAAAGTTTGCATCCAGGCAACGGCAAGGAGGGTGTGAAGAGTTCACATACAAACAAAACAAAAAAACGCTATCACACTGTAGTTGTTTCAAAGGAGTTTTAAAGATCCATATTTTACCCCTTTACCCTGTGTTTTATTTGAAGTGTTGATCCATGAGAAGATATATCTGTGGTTTTAAGAAGCAAAAAACATCTCAGTGTAGTTTCACATCTCCTCTCTCAGGCTTCTCTCTGGAGCTCTAGTAACAACAGGTCAGTGAGCCAATCAGAAGAGAGGAGGCTCTGAGCCTCTCTTCTGATTGGCTGACTGTTTTCTGAGTGATCCAGTAAAAATATAGCAGATTTCAGGTAAAAACACTCAGAGAAACCAAATCCTGCAAGGTTTGGATGGTGGGTCCAGGTGGGCGGGGCTTGGTGACTGCTTTGTTGTGACATCACAAAGTTACAGGAAGTCCTGACGGCTGGTTTTAAGGCTCAGTTTCTGAATACAGGCTGTGTGCATTTCTCTGTGGACTGAGGCTTTGATACTTTCACAGTATTAATATAGAAGCTAGAGCTGATCTATAATCACACTACACATGGACACAGACCTTTACACTGCTGGTATTGTTATTTGTTTTTAGCTATATAGAAGTGTACATGTTTTGTTTTTTATTTTTATGAGGAGTCTGGGGTGTATTAGGAAAGGACTCATGTCTTCACGTTCCCATGACGACCAGCAAATTATCAGACAATATCACTGACTCGTTAATATGAAGACCAAAGCCGTCCCCTGTCGTTGTCCCTGCAGTTTCAGCTCAGTTTAGCGCACTCTCGTCCCAGCTGCTCAGCTGTGTCGTAACACATGGTGATGTACTCTTGTTCAACGTGAGTTCAATGTGTTCTCTCTGAGGTCTGGTTTATTCGTATGTATGTCAAGACTACACATCGTTGAGATGGTCACTGTGTTAGATTAGGAGATCATAGTCAGAAATCCCTGTCCTGACTTGCCCCAGAGAAGTACTACTGACTGTACACACACACACACATATATATATATATATATATATATATATATACACGTTTGAACAGGCCACTTCATTATATCAGGCCCTGAGGAAGGTCTGACCACAGGTTAATAAGACAGGGGACCATGTTATGCTCGAGTTTCTTTGCATGTATGCGTGCACCTGTTGTTTACTTGCTCTGTGCTTGAGGGCCCTTTTCAACCTAATACAGTCTTTAACCCTTTACTAACTTTAACCGTTGACCTTCAAGCAGGCGAGGACCAAACAAAACGTCCTTTCAACGGCCCTCACAAAGACAGAGATACAAGAGCAAGTGTGTGTGTGTGTGTGTGTTAGTGTGTGTGAGTGCCTCATGCTGGGAGGTATGTAACTGCTCCCTCCAGCAACCATACAACCTGCACTGATGCACTGAAAAGAGACACACACACACACCTTGACACACTTGTCTGCAGGGTCTCTGCTGCCTCTCACTGCTGCTGGAAGGTCTGATAAAGCTCTGCAGAAACTAAGATGGATGCACAGGAAGTGTAAAACTCACGAGTGTTATTGTCTGCACAGTCTCCTTCACCTGCTGTAACGAATCCCCGAACATGAGGGACGATTGAGTCTCTGCAGCTCGAACTACAGCAAAGATAATGGAGCATGTTTTTATATTGAGGTGACACATGGCTGCACAGACGCCTTAAACCTTTACAGATATATATATGTGTGTGTGTGTGTGTGTGTGCGTGTGTGTTTGCATGTTGCCAGTGTTGTGTGAGTCTGTCTTTAGTGTCTGTCAGGGTGTGTGTGCGCTCTTGTGCATCTTCATCGGAGTTTGTTGAAAAAAAAAAAATGCAAATCCGTGTCGCAACGGCGCCAGTCACTGATAAAAACCGCCAACATTTCCATCCGCCGTTATTTATCTCCTCTTTATTTCTGTCCTCCATCGACGAACGACTGCAGCCCGTTTCATCTGTTCTGTCGGAGTCCTGGCAGGAGGGAGGGAGGGGATGAACAGAGAGAGAAAAGCAAGAAAAGGGCACGCAGTGAGACAACAGCCAGAAAAAGAGGGATGTTGGAGATGTTCAATTAAGCTTCCCTTTATTCCAGGCGCCCACTGGTTCGTTAATCTAGTGGAGATAAATATTATACAGCATTAGCTCCATTCATCCTGCAAAATCAATTCTCTCTTTCCCGTCCTTTCTCTCTCCAGCCCCCCACCACCACCCCACCCCACCCTCCCCTCACTTCTCTCTCACTTATTCAGCCTAACAGGAAAAAGAAAGTGCCCGAGAAAATAAATGGCTGCCTCTATAATAAGTGGTCTTAATGCAGATGAATGGTGCTGGATCTCAGAGCAGTGAAGCCTCTCACCCGTCTGCCACCCAGTTTCATTTAGCTCCATAATAAACAGCGAGCCAGACTGAAAGCGAGTCTCCCGCTGCTTCAGTCTTTTAATCTATTTATCCCCCCCCCCCCACTGTTGTCTGGAGCCGAGGCCACTGCCCACTGCGGACTGGATAGGAATCAGCGTGCTCATGGCGATTAGAAGGTTAATACACAAAAATAACCAAATAAACGCTAATTATGGATCAAAACCACGAAAGTCTACGAAGCCAGGTTATCGGCGCGCCCCCGCGCCCCCGACCCGGTTTCCATCGCAGCCCGACCAAACATCGTCTATCCCTGCAGGTGGTGGCCCTACAGCGAGAAGTGAAGCCGGCGTTGTACCGGACAGCCGGAGCTGAGCCGGAACACATTGCTCTCGATTTCACCAGTCGACCTCCATTCCGACCTTCACCTGTGGTCATGAGCTTTAGGAAGTGACCGAAAGAATGAGATCATGGATCATCATGGACCGAAATGAGTTTCCTCCGCAGGGTGGCTGGGCTCAGCCTGACGGCGTGGGGGAGGGGCTCTGACATCCCCAAGGGAAAACTCCTTCCATTGTTTCATTCATATTAAAGCCTGTTGCTGTGATAAGACAATGATAGGAACTTTTATGTTCTCACTTGTTTGCTACCTCGGCTAAAATATTACATCCATGGCGAAAACTGGAGTTTCAAAATGGAAAGCTGGTGAGCAACAGGAAGAATTAAAAAAAATAAAGAGAATCAAGAGGAAGGTGAGAGGAAGACACTTTCACACAGAAGATGCCCAGACACACTCGCATCTTCAGCTTTTAATAGAGGTGAAAACACACCCCACACATTTTCTTCACGAGTTGCAGGTGTTTTTCAAATACCAGAGCGGCGAGGTGTTTGTATTCAGATAGTGACTGAGAGCAAAACAGATTTAAAAGTTCAGAAAGAAAGTGTGTCACGTGGATTCTGTTGGGAGTGAAGTGCTAAATCTCTCAAAAGATTTCTCTGGTATTTTATCCAGATCAGAGTTTTCCCACCACACCTGGCTCCTTAAAAAATACCTCAGTGTAATTGACTGCATAATACTACTAACTAAACTATTATATACTGTATATATATACTAGATACTAATATACCTGCAAGTGCAGGGGAGTTCTGAAGAAAAGGAAAGGAAACGTGAGCCGCAGATGTCAAGAATAGTGAGGCCTGCGGTTGTTTAGAAAGGGTTAGAAAGGAGCCTTTTATTCTCGTCCCTGCTGAAAACGGATGATTGTCCATTATCCAGTAATAGCAGGGACACGCTCTGATTACAGCTGCCATGCAGGGATGATCACATCCTGGTCGGTAACTGTAGTTTTCTGAGGTAAACCGATCCCAACATTTTCTCAAGACGTGCCTGAGCTGTGAGAGATGTTTGTGACGAGCACGTGTGAACATATGGAACGTTTGTATGTGAACGCAACACCCACCCACACAGATTCACCTGCATGGCGAGTCAACACACCTGTTCTGCAACTTCCTGTCAGTCAAATGCTGTTGTGTGATTTTTTTTTTTCGCTACATATAAATATTGATCAAGATAACTGTTTTCCTGACATGGTAAACTCTCTGAAGTGACTAATAATCATCCTCATTTTGAATCCCCACCGACAGTTTAGTATATTTTTGCATAAAGTAATTTATAATTGGAATAACGAATTAAAATACCAGTAAAGAAATAAAGTGCATTATGTTCTGTATGTAAAACTCAAGTTGTTGACTTGCAACGAGGACGTGATCCAATCATCTTTTACAGCGTTCGATTGTCCAAATCAATCATTCGGACTAATAATTCATCTTTAATGACAACGTGTTTGTTTAATACTCATGCTTTTCATTTCTACGTCACGTGACTCACACAGCTGATCCTGTTTGTTCAGGACCAACTTAACGTCCTGTTTCCAGACGCGATGGTAAAATCCCACGTCTCCGACACTGATACGGTGACGGTGACGGTGGATACTTATTTACCCATAAACTGTTGGTATATTGTTTGGTTTTTTAAAAAAAAAAATGTTTTTCTGTGTTTTCATGCTACATTCAGTTTTTTACATTCTTCTCTATGTGCTTTTATGCCTCCAGCAGCAGGACGTGCCCACGGGGGCAAATAATAAACTAACTTGGCTTGACACAGATCTTCTCCGTTTAGGCAGATCGAATTTCATTGACTCGTTTTCAGTAAACTTAGTTTTAATACAGTCCGTTCTGAGTTTTGTCTCATTCTATTTTAAACTACACAAAATGCCATTTTTAACTTTTTCTGGTGGGAAATCTTTCAACAGTCGGCACTGAGGTTGATTTAAGACAATATCTTTAGTCTAACTACTTTGCATTAAAACTCTAGCATTTTGTAACTGTTTTAAAAGACGCTGCACAAATACAGTTGTTGTTGTTATTATTATTATGATTATTAATAACGAGTGCCCAGACCTTTGCAGAGCAGCAGTGATGTCTGCATGTTTTACAACTGAATTACAATAACAGTCCAATCTGAAGCGCTGAGTTCCTGACGCTCCTCCGCAGCTCCGCATGAACTGCACGTCTTTGGTTTCGTGCTTTCCAGTCAATTTCAGAAATGGGCCCCAAATCAGAAAAAATTACAAAGCAATTTGTTGTTTCTCTGTCATCTGCTCAGCGCTTGGCTTACGCTCATGTGCATCTCTGGAGTGTCTTTATAGTCATCACATATTGCATTACACGCAAGTTGTGATCACTCAAGATTTTTTGTGAATTACAGACTTTAACATGTGAAAACTATAAAGCAATTCGCTTCTCAAATCATTTTAAGAATAGACTGTAAAAGGACAAATCATCATATCAGTTGTGCATTGTTGCACTCAGGCACTGTCTAATGCACACACACACACACACACACACACACACACACACACACACACAGGAAGTAATTATGAAAAGGAGTCTATTTCAATGCGGGTCAAAAGAATGTCAAGAGCACGTAGCGATCGAACAACAGAGCAAATGTTGAACAACCCTCAAGGATTCAGATACAGTTTTCATATCTCCAATATGCACTTCGCCTCTCCTCTGCACCTCTGCCTGTTTTTCTACTTGTCCTTCAGCCCCCCCCCCCTTCACTCGCTTGTGCCGTCTCATTTTCATTCATTTTCTCTCCGTCTTTGTCTTTTCCATTATGCCCCTATTTCTGTTTCCTCTCTAATCTACCTCTCCACCTTTCATTCACCACTTCCTAGCTCTTTCCTTTCACCTTTTACAAGCGACTCTCATCATCCTTTCCTCCTTCTTCATCCCTCCTCTTTCATTCCCTTCATGTGGACTCTCCTTGCATCTCGTCTCTTCGTATTTTCCTCCTCTCTACTTTTTTTTTTTTCTACCCTCCTCCCGCTAAGCAGAGGCTGCACAGTGACTAATTACCCTTGTCAACACAACTTTCCATTATTGACACATCAGGCTATGGTAGATGTTGGGTTGCCGCGGGCTACAGTTCTCTCCTCCATTTGCTCCGGAAGGGTCATCTATATACATTATGGTTAAATCCTTGCAGGCATTTTCTGCTGTGTTTTGGGACCATTTGCTGAAAAGATGTGTATGTGGTTGTGGGAAGCTGAAGAGGAAGAAGAAGAGGGATCTTTAGGATCATGTGTTAAAAATGAATAAATAAAATTGATCTGTTGTTAGCCACGTATGACCAGCTTTAGCCTCGTGTAACTGCTATAGTCCTGTCACTGAATGAACTCGTTTGCTACAGGTTTCTTCAGATCAGTTTGTTGCACCTACTTTAACTCTATTGCACGATTCTTACATTCAAGCCGCAGCAACTCGACATCTGTTTTCCTGAGAGATAAATCCCCGGTGATCCTTTGAAAACCCAGAAGGTCGTTTAGCATCACTCATCGTAGTTTTGAAGACACTTCTGTTCGTCTAGATCAAAACACACGCTGTATATTTCACAATAAAAACATTTATTTACCCTTTTTCCTAATCCACAAAAACAGGGCTCATTATGTCCTGTATGGAAATATAGAATAATGAATAATGTATGTTATTTAGAAAAATATAACTAATTAGAAATGAAGTTTTTTTTTTTGGGTCACAGTTACAGTTTGGGAAGCAGATTAAAAATCTGTGGAATAATCTTTTCCGGCCAGTACTTGGGCCACATGCTTGTTTTCTTCTGGCCCATATATACAGTATGATTATACGACGCTTCTTCTACATCTGGACCAATTCTGGTGCACACACACAGAAAGTCTTCCAGCTGTCAGTCAACAGCCAGATGTGGAAGTTTATGGGCCAGACATACCGTACGTTGGGTCAGAGGTTTCATTACGCTACCTTGGGAAGGTGTTTGATTGCCACTGAGCTTTAGCCACAACAGCCTGGTTTTAATTCACTTAGATTAACAAATAGAACTAAAACATGAGAGTCAACATTCACTGTCCGTCATGGGTCACACCCACTCCCCTCTCTGGTGTCTCCCCTGCGACGGGGGCCATGTTGGGCTGACCAATAACAACCTGTGAAGATAGAAAGGAGAGTCTTTAAGGATTCTCAGGAACCTTCGGACCCACGATAACGTGCTGTTAGAACTGAGAGGTTGTTTACGTCTCAGAGAAACTGAGGCGGTGCTACGTGACTTGAAGGTAAATGATAAGACATGAAAAGGTGCAAACCTCTGCGCGGGACACATTTGCTTTTCTCGGGGCCAGTGTTTTTTGATTGACTCCGCAGTCATTAACCCAGATGTTGATGCCAAGTGAGTTTGTGGGGCTGTTAATACCTGATTACAGTTTGGCAGCTGATGACCGCAAACAGCCGCCGTCCTGTCGACCATTTAGCTGAGAGCAGATTTTCATTTGAATAAAATTCCAGTAATGATTGATGGAAATTATAAAGTTACCTCATCAACTGTGTTTTTATATATATATATATATATATATGTATATATAAATGTGTGTGTGTGTGTGTGTGTGCTGTTAATCAAAATTAAACATTTTCTCACCAAGAAAACAAACAACAAAGACCTGGAGAGCTAACAATAAAGAGAATGGGAGAACAGAAGACAGTTTGACAGAGGTGTAAATGAGAGGTGTAAGTGATGATGAAAGAAATGGAGGCTTTGATGTCTGTGAAGCACTAGAGACGCCCACAAGAGGCATTTATAATTTTCAGTATTTTTAGCTCTTCTCTAAACGAGTGAAGTTGACTTGTGAGCTCTGCTTTTGCAGCATTGACCAGATGGAAGACTCTGCAGGCATCTTTTCTTTTTGTTTTTTTTTTATACCGGACCTCTGTCCCGAGGCTGTCGGCCTGTGAGCGGTGGTGTGTGTCCCGCTCCACGACACACTGCTGATACTTTTGGGGCAGAGTGCAAGAATATCCATCCACAAATTTTGTTTTTTATCGAGGTGCATTTCAACTGAAGGCTTCCTCCCTCAGGTGGGACTGCAGGCTGCACTGACTTAAATATAAGATACTGTAGGTGTCTGCAGAGGGAGGGGGGGGGGGGTGGAGAGAGGGAGAGACCCAGCAGACCCTGTATCTCCACTCTCCATTAACATAGTCAGCAGCTGTGAAAGGGCAGAGCGGAGGCCGCCTGGAGATTTATCAGAATGTCACCGTACACCACATTAGCCCTGACACCACACACACACACACACACACACACAGACACACACACACACATCGGTCGCCACGACACTTGCAACCCTGGTGAAGCCAGGGTCAAACTGATATGTCAGAAGCAGCCATCTCATTCCTACAAGTCTCACACAGGTCGCACATGACAGCGTGTGTTGGTGCAGGAGTTTCTGAGCGAGTGTGTGTGTGTGTGTGTGCCGTATGGGACTTTCTGCGTGCGAATGAAGGCGTGTGCTTCCATGTGCATGCAGCCATTTGCATAACTGTGCAGAATTAGTTTTTCTATCTGGTGTTTGCTCGACTGAAAGACAAATAGAGGTCTATCTAACACCTGTGTTTCTACTCTGACAGCAACCCTCAGCACATCAAAGACATCTGGCTTTTGCTCTGCAGCCTTCTTAAATCATTAAAGACCCTCTTTAATCTCACACACACACACACACACACACACACACCTTTGGCTGCATCAGTGCTTTCAGCAGTGTCAGTGGCACAATCAGTAATGATGCATAACGTACAACATTTTCTTAAGACACTTTAATTTAAATTTCACATTCAAGGTTCTCAAGCAGCAACCTTTACATGTGTTCCCTTAATATGTTGACAGACGCAGCTTTTTGCTTTAAAAAGTAATAATCACCAAAAAGGTTTCACGTTCTATTGTAGCAAAGTTTCATTGAGATTAAAGAGTTAGAAAAAAAAAACCCAAGGAATCTTTGACTTTACTTCATGCCTTGTGTTTTGATTTGCTTTGACGTGTTAAAGCTAATGAGGATGATACACACAGGCTGCGATCGGAACAGCAAAGTGTGCCGGCAGACGCATTACAAATCAGTCCTAATTGCAGACAAAGTGGTTTTTCCCACAGTCTGAAGACGGATTTTTGAGGCTTTTTGTTTGTTATTTTCTGCTAATATGATAAATCAAGCTTCTGTGGATCAGAGCAAACCTCTCAAATTCTGATTGTCTTTGTTTGTGTTGCGCCTCAAAGGGGATCCGTTTTCACATTTTTACTCTCATGTAGCCAAAACAGATGGAATCTGGACCTGAGAGATACTCGTAGATCTTGACTTAAACTCTTAAACATACAGAGCAAATGTTCCTGAACCAGCCGCTCCGCTGAGCACCACTCCTCTGGCAGCAGTGACACACTACAACATTTTAAATGTGCAGAGCTCCTGGGTCATTAAGTGTATGAATTAAAAATGGGACCCGGATTTGAACATATGTTTAACAAAGTATGGTGCAAAGTGAGCTTGACTAAGACGATAAAGCCCCAGAGACAGCAGAGGAGAGTGCTGTGTAAGTGCTCTGTGATAAAAAACCTGTGTTAGTATGCACTCAGCACGTTCAGGCCACGGGGGGGGGGGGTTAGAGCCCCACTGACACGTGCTGACCAGTGCAAGCTGTACCTAACAACCGGCAGCTGCTGCACAGACAGAGCACCTACAGGATGCACACGGTCTGTGATCATATAGAAAGCTGTGGTCAAAGTTGAGTCAGGACGAAGACAAAAGTTGCATTTTTTCCATAGATATCCCACGATATTTTAGTTTTCTTAGGTTCGTCATCTTCTTCAAGAAAACAAAATGCTGTTTTCAAAAGTCTGTATTTCTAAAGATAATAATCTCTTTTTATCTAATAAAGGAAGACAAGGAGAGTTTATTTATGTAACACATTTCATACATAAAAGCAATTCAGAGTGCTTTGCATAATGCATGACAACATTAAAAAAAGAAACAGCATTAAAAGAAACAGCATTAAAATGATAATGATTACAATGATAGATAATTAAAAAGAGTGTAAAGCCGAAATACTGAGAAAATTAGATTTATGGGATTAATGAAAAATCAGATACCGAGGCCAAGGCCCCTGTTTTACCTTCAATATTCTATATACAGGATTATTTCTGCAGCTCTTCCTTCACCTCTGCTTTCCATTTATTCACAAATTGACTTCATCATCTTCGGCATCATCCTTCTTGTTTTCCCTGCCGCCCATGAGCCATGAATCAGTTGTCGGACGCCGCTCTTATCTTAAATACCTTTATTTTTCTTTCTTTCTTTCTTTCTTTTTAAATCCTAGGAACAATCTGATTTCGTTTTTTGCGATTTGAGCTTGAACTGTTCACTGTTCACCTGCTGCTCGCTGCATTCTGCCGGAGGAACGGGAGGAAAACCGACGACCTGTAATCACATGAAACGCATGGAAATGTAGTGGAAATAAGCCATTTTTTAGCATATAGCCTAAATTACCTATTTTCACTGTGTTCCACAGGCTCAATCCCAACACTCACGGACTCTGACACTTTGAGATCTGAATGATTCTTTGGGCTCTTTCATACTTTCATACCGACCA
This sequence comes from Seriola aureovittata, assembly GCF_021018895.1. Lineage (NCBI taxonomy): Eukaryota > Metazoa > Chordata > Actinopteri > Carangiformes > Carangidae > Seriola > Seriola aureovittata. The sequence goes on from NC_079377.1 coordinate 23,996,174, forward strand.
GACTTGTTAGCGTTAACCATGAGGTTACAGCGGATACCAGGGGATGTCTGCAAGTGTTAACAAAATAAAAATAAAAGGATTCAAAGCCAGAACTGTGTCTGTCCTTTCATGGCATGACGATGAATTCCAAATGAACTTTTTCATCAGCTCTTATCAGACATTATTTTTATTTTTAGGTTCACAGACGAAGCGAGGGAAGGAACTAAAACAATGTGAAATCTAAAATCCTAACAAACCTACAACCGTGCGCTCGGTCGTCGTCAGAGTAACGTAATCCGTCACGTTCCTCGCAGCCTCACACAAACCAGATGTAAATAAACTGCAGGCGATTTGGCTCTTTCATAATTAGCTTGACTAATTGCATTAAGTGGATTTTATTTCCAACAGTGGATACTTCTGTAGTTCTCTTCATTACTCATATTGTAGTCATCGGTTTATCTGATGTCTCTGCTGATGTGAATGTTTTATTTCTCCCACTCTACATTTACAGTGTGTGAGATATGACACAGCATTACTCACAGCAACTGTGTCTAGACTCGGCAAGATCCTGTCCGGTCCTCGTAACGTTTTTACAGTGATGCTCCGTAACAAAAACCTTTTCACTGTCGCGCTCTAAATAACCGTCAGCCGTCTCCTCCTGTCCAACCCGAGCCGGCTCAGATCTTTTCTGTTGCGTCACAGGAAGTAGAAGAGGATCAGTCGGTCTCAGTCCTTTCTGTTCTGGAAGTGTCTTTTTTTGTTGTTGTTGTTGTTGTTGTTGTCTTGTTGAGATACGGTTTGGGTGGCAGGCAGCAGCAGAATAGACCGACATCTTTGAGAACAGAAATAGAAAATCACAGCCAACCCTGAATCACAGCACTATACAAAATTTAAATCCAGGCCTCCTCGCCCTCCTCCTGCCCTGAGAGGCCGACGCAACTCAATAATTCACTATGTCTCAAATAAAATGCTAATAAACTTTCTCTTTTTTTAAAAGAGAGAGAGAGAGAGAGAGAGAGAGAGTGCAGGTCTTCGGCTCCACGCTGGCAAACCTGAAGTGGATAAGATGCTTGCAATTTAAACGTTGATTAAACATTACACACTGATTATTATAATGGAATCAAATTGCTGTGTTTGTAAAAACAGATGAAAGGAATGAATTCATATGAATAATTGCATGAGTTTCCAATCAAATTAATCAATCATTCTTTGAAGAGCAAGCTCAACCACAATGAATAATTTATCTTATATTGAAATGGAAATGAAGTGCAGCACTAGGGTGGGGCAATTTATTGATTATAATGTTGCTTAATGCCCTAATGCCTCATTATTATACAGGTGTGAGTTGTTGTGTTTGTGCTTCTGTTCCAGCTGTTTATTTTACACAAACATCAAACTTTATTCTCAGCACAGAGTGTGAAACATTTACAGTAAAACCATAATAGACATTTATTTGTGACTGTATAAATTACAGAATGATGGTAAGATTAATCTCCGCTCTACAAACATGACATGAGGGAAGCACTAATTGCTGTCAGGGAAATGTCATGCTCATTATCTACGGAACTGGTATCTGTGAAGCAAAGATTTTCTCAACATGATTTGTCCCAGTGCAGATAAGACAGCCTGGTGTTATTTCATGCTAAGTGAGTTGGAATATGTTTAAAAAAAAAAAAAAAAAAAGAAGAAGAGAGTCAGCTCTATAGATCAGTTTAGCTCAAACTCATCAATCTACGCGCCGTCAACAGTGTCAATACAGCAACAGCGGCGTGGGTTGTCGGTGAATTTGTCACGGTGTGATCCATAGATATCTGAGCTGTTCTCTCCCACACAGTCATGTGGGAGGTGCGGGGCAGTTATGAATGACACCTTTAGGCTCTTGTTATTTTCCTGCCTCAGGAGGGCTACGCAACTGTGTCCATCACTTCTGACTCAGTTCATCTCGGTTCTGGAAGGATTCAGAGGACGCTTTTAGTCCGTGTGCTCAGAGTGGATCTGAAGTGTGTGTCTAAAGTAAATTTAGCTCCATTAAAGCTGCTGTAATCAATATCTTTTATGTTGCCAGAGAATCACACGTGAAAGGCATCACTCCAACACTAACACACCGACACATACACGTTTTTTAAAACGCATCACTGGTGTCATAAAGCAAAATCTGAATTAGGACAAGAGTTAGCTGGCTAACCCAGTGACTTTGCTTTTTGGTAAAACCTATACAAGAACCATTTTTATGGGATTGTAATTACAGGTTCTGTAATGCTTTGGAGGATGTAAACTGTAAGTAAATTGTTGCCATGGATTCAGTGAGTTATATTTGTTATATTATAAGTTTGTTTACAGTTTGGTACCTTTTTAAAGTCGCAGGATTAGATATTAGAAGTTCCTGTTTGCAAAAGTACCCGTGCACGTAGAGACAGTTATCACTGGGTTACAACGATACTGCAGAACATTTAAAAAGCTGATGATTCTCAGGCGAGTTCTTTGTGTGGATTTATGGGTGTTTATTCATAATGGACATTAATGATATAATGATATCCTCAGAAGGTGTGAGTGAATCTAAAAATGTGCAGATTTGAACACAGACATGTATCGACCTGTCAGCAAGAGAGCAAATAAACATATCTCCCAAAATATTATTTGCACAAACACAAATATTCAGAATAAATGAAGCCTGTGAATACAACTAACCAACTGTAGACCATGTACTGTGTTCCTGCTTTTTCATTCAGCTGCCGGGCGACAAATAAACTTTGTAAAACTTATTTTAATGATTCAAGGACAACTGCCCCGGGGCCAAGACCCCAGGGGCCCTGAAAGCCCCATGTTCACTTTGTATTAATTGGTTGGTAGTAATTAGCGAAATTTGATTTGGTTTATGCACGGCAGTGTTCACCACGATGATAAGGGTTTTAAAGCCGGCCCAGCATTAATACCTTGTGTGAAGGTCCTGCCTTGTAGTGGAGTAAACGTTTATTATTATCAACAAGAGACGACGAGTTCTGCAGCTGCTGATCAATGACAAACCAAAAAAAAAAAAAACAAACAAACAAACAAACATCTACTGGGTTAGTTGAAATTGTTAATAAATGGTGCATAATCCTCTATAAAATGATGTTTTATCAAGCTGCAGAGTAAAAAAAGCAGAAGTCATGTGCTGCTGTGAGGAGGCACACACAGATATGCACAGAGAAGAGATCTCAATAGGGGCCCACGACTCCTTTTGGCCCTGGGGCCCCCACGGGTGCACTGATCCTGCAACACAGTGACTTGACTGAAAAGTAGGTCATTTTTCTCCTGTACGGTTTCTCTGTGCAGCAGCGGGTGAATTTAACGAGGCAGGCGTCTGCCAGCTGACTCGCATGTGAAGAACAAAGGTAGAGGGAGAGACCGGGGGAATGTGTGTATTTCAACAGGCTGCGAACCCGCGTACGTGACACCCCCCGACAATTCGAGTATCGGCACCCGCCGCGGATGAGGAGAGTTATTCTGCAGCTCTGTGGGTTTGTTGCTGCCGGGCATCGGTTAAAAGGAGCCGCTTGCGCTTCTGCAAAAAGGTTCGAGATCCAAGCGCTTTGAAATGCATCGAATGGCCCCGGGCTAGTGGACATCGAGGGGCATTTGATTTGTCTCAGTTAGGATATTGACCACCGGGTCGGGTCAGAGGAGCAACACAGCGCTGCCTTTCATCCGTCTGCTAACCTTCCTTTGCCCCCGAACTCCTGCGCCACAGAAATGTAGTTTTTATGAAGTAGATTCAGCGTAGATGGAATCATTTTTCAAGGAGCTTAGAGTAGGTTCTCGAAGGGTTTCCTTTTTTTCAATAAATACTGATTTTACCTTTTGAAGGTTTAGCCTCTCTGTGTGCTCTTGTTGATTTTTCTTTTTTAATCTGATTTTGTTCTTTCTGGATTACACCGGATTATCAAGGTGACCTCTAAATTACAGATTGTAACTGTGCCAAAGAAGCGCCTCGCGTTCCCTCGTCCTGAAGTCTGGGGGGTTTTCTGAATGTGTTTTTGGTTGAATTGCTGGTTAACACAAGGTCAAGACGTTTTCATGTTTTCTCCCACGACATAAAAAAATCCGTCAGAAAATACCGCAGTCGTGATTTCTTTAAGCTTTTACGTCTGATTTTTTTTTATTTTTAATTTTAAAATAGCATTCAAAAGTTGCAGCTTGACTAAGCAGCTTAGTGTCTGTATTGTATCATGTCCTGTTAGTACAAAACAGGAAACTACATTGGCTGCACTCCATTTGGCAACAGCAGGGAAACTCACTTCAATGGTACAGTAGAGTCCTGGTGCCTACTCCAACTGGATTCAGCCAACAAAAAAAAAAAAGTTAAATATGTGTTTATTAGTCCACATCGTTCACACTGCAGTTGGTACAAGTGGTATTTTGTCAACGTGCCTCTCAAGCCGTTGATTAAAGCCGGCGTTGGCTGCCACGCTCAAACCAGCACTCCTCCAGTCAGGGGTTTGAAGCACCAACAGACGCTTTATGTAGAACTTACTGGAAAAAAAATGTTTCCCATGTAAAAAACAAATAAATAAAAAGAAAGATAAATAAACAGTTAAGTGAAATTGGGGAACAGGCTAAGTGTTATTAACACCACAACCCACGAGCCCAATATAACTGACTCACCAAGTCACTCTTTTACTTTTTTATTTTTGCAGTGAAAGTTGTTCATGAACTTCTCCCATTTTAAACACCTCAGTATTTCCCATGTCTCACGTTTCCCAATACCTGTGGCAAGGGAGGTAAAAAAAAAAAAAAAAAAAAACCTGCTTCAAAGGGGGGAAAGGATAACACATGATGGAATGTATGGATGGAGAGATGGAGGATGGAATAATCCTGTTAGCCAGTTAATCGCTGTGGATACAAGGTCCGGGGACGCAGTATGTTAGACGCAGCAACCTGCACCTTCAGCATCATGGCTGAGTGTGTGTGTGTGTGTGTGTGTCTGTGTGCGTGTGCGTGTGTGTGTGTGTGCGTGTGTGTTTCTGGAAGGGAGGGGTCTGGAGATCCATTACCCATTATCATCCGGGGCTCTCGCGGATTACTGTGGATAAAGTGAGGGAGAGTGAGAGAATAGGGACTTAGCTCATATCCCGCAGCTTTTTTTTTTTTTTTTTGCTCTGCTGTCCAGCTCGCCACACAATCATTTGGCTGACGGCGAGGCTTGGTTAGGAGCAATCCTTTAGGAAGTGTTGTAGCCAAAGGAACTGTAATTGAAAACTTGATTAAACTGCTTAATAAGTAAGTAAGTACGCTTGCAGCCAGAAAAGCTTCCAGTCCCCTGCCATCTCAGAGTCCCGTATCTAATCCGATCTGTCATTGTCCAGACCCGCTACGGTGAATTCATGACTCCGACAGTGATGTTTGTCAGCAGTGGTGGAGATACTGTATCGAGAGTTTCCATATTCTTCGTGCAGGACAGAAATAACTGGCGACAGGGAGGCTAGTCAGGCTAACAGTTGCTTATCAAAATAAATAAGTCGTTTAGCGCCATCATCATGTAAAAAATTCTATTTATCCTAAAAGTAAATACCTGAAAATCTATTAGCTGTACTTTGTCTTCATTGCTAATGTTAAAGTTTAGCGCGTGTTACCGCACTAAATTAAGACAACGACCACGGTAAACATAATACTAAACTTTAGCATGTTAGCATGTTGCTGTTAGCATGTTGCTATTAGCATTTAGCTCAAAGCACCGCCGAGTCAAAGTCCAGTCTCATGGAGCCGCTTGGCTTGCATGGTAAAAGAAAGTAAAAGAAAACACAACAAATGGCCAATTCTATAGTTTTACCAGGATGCAAACTGAAACTGCTAGTTTCTCTTTTATTATCATTTTTATTTAAATTCTAAAGCAACATACTTCCTTTTTTTTTTTTGAAATTGTGTAACTAAGGACTTTTGCATATCTAGACATACACGAGGTCCAGAGTGCGGTCACGCAGGAACAAGTGAGTTCAGGACTCTACTCAAGGACACGCTCACACAAATCAACACCTACTGTGACCTGACAGTTCATGTCACCAGCACAGTGTGTTTTCCCCCTTAAATAACACAATCTCTTCTATTGTGCAACATTGCCATCCCATAGGCACCACCCTCAGTGAGCGACATTTTGTTCCATTTTGTTCCACTCACTCACTCTCACACACACACACACACACACACAGAACAAAACAATGATTTTTAAACAGTGTTTACATCAAACCCTCAAGTTATTCCAAAAGCAGGAATATCATTTAAATAAATGAATAAAGAGACTCTGTGCTGTTCGCCATGGCAGTACATGCACATAAAAACCAAGAATTACATTCATATTTCATATGTTAGAGTGTACCACTCTCTAGATTTCAGGGCTTTTAGCAAGTCAAAGCTGTTAGAGCGCAAACTGAAAAACATCTTGACCTTCGGAGGTAATCAGTTCACAGATAATACACTCCTACAGTTATACACACACACACAAAATAAATAAAAATAGCGGGTTTGCAGCATCTGTGTGAAGCAGCAGCTGACAGATGTGTTGTTACCGCACAATAAAGTGGCTGAAAAAGTGTCATAGGTCATTTGAGAAAACCAGCATTTGGCCTGAAGTTTTGCAGCTTAATTACTCCATCATTTAGCGATGTAGTTTTTCAATGAAGGCAGCAAAGGAAACCATCTGCCGTGCATCTGTGATTGCTTGTGTTTTGCGAACTACAAAGTGATTTGATACTGTTTATAAGCGTGTTCCACGGCTCCTGGTTGTCTTAAGGATTTGCCAAACCTGTTGACAATCATAGTTTGTTTGATGCAAACTTGGGATTGGCTTCAGCTGAAGAGATAGAGAGGTGGGCTGTTAGCTGTGTGTGTGTGTGTGTGTGTGTGTGTGTGTGTGTGTGTGTGTGTGTGTGTGTGTAGCTTTAGATTTAGTGGTGAGATCAGATGCACAGACTCGAGGCTAAAATACACTGTACTGTGGCTTTCACACAGGAGACCACTGTTGTGTGAAACCTAGCAGTGTTGTATCTTTCATCCGTGGCCGTCTCACAACCGTAACCGTGTCTTTATTGTTGTTACCATGACAACGGAGATTCTCTAACTCCTTAAGGAAGTACTTCCAAACCACAATCTTTTCTGAAGCCCGACCACGTTGGTTTTGTGTCTGAACATACCGGGACATCCAGAAAGAACAGTGCATGTTACACTCAGTGTTGCTTTGAGCTAAATGCTAACACCAGGATGCTAACACGCTCAGATCGGTAAGGCTAACATGCTGAAGTTTAGCATAATGTTCACCGTGGTCACCATCTTAGTTTAGTGTGCTAACATGCTAACTTTCACATCAGTAATGACGGCAAAGTTCAGCTAGCTCACATTTCCTAATCCGCACAATACACAAAGTAGAGAGGAGACGCTAGCATAGCTAAAATGTAGTTTTCCTTGCTTCCAGACCTTTCGACCATCATGAGGTCAGAGGTAAGCAGCAGCTTGATCATGTAATTTTGTGATGGGCAGGTGCCTGATGTATCAGTGTGTAGTTTCAATCAGGACAGGGCCACAGAACTAGCGAGACCCAACACAAACCACAAGTTTTAATCCTGCAGCAGCTGAAGTTTACAGCATATGTACTTGAATAAGACACCAAATTAGATTTAGATACCCCTTTAAAATGCCAACAGAAAAGGCTGTGAGCAGCAGCGAGAGAAGTGTGAAAAGTACAGCCTTGGATTCCTGCAAAACCAAGATGTGGATTTTGCCTGTTATTGCTGTGAAAGCAAAGCAAAGCAGAATAGACACGTCCAAGTGCAGGAAGGACGGAAAGCTCGACAATAAAAGTTGTCTTTAAGTCTTTTCACTTTACAAATACTGTGCTTTCCAGCTCCTCTCTCTCCCTCTCTCCTTCATCCACCTTCCACTCACCTCCACTTGTGCTTTTCTTTCTGTGAGCTCTCATATCTATTTTTTTTTTTATCAGAAATTACCCATCCAGAGCAGCCACCTACACTGAGTAAGGAGAATGTTATGAAATTATCTATCTATTATCTTTCTTTTCACAATAAAGAGTCCCTGGTGTTTTCATTGATTGAGCTAGGTTCAGGCAGTTCATCTGGCAGTACTTTTAATTGCCTTTTTCAATCCTTGTTCGACTATTGCCAATTTCCCTTTAATTATGATACACTAACCGCTACCTTCGACTGCCCTGAGAAGAGAGAAAGGTATAAAAATTACACAAGATTGCTGCAGAAAATCGAACTGACTCACTTTCCTGTCTTGTGTAAGGTGGCGCCATCAATAAAATTTGCTGTGAGACAGGCGTGGGACAGCGAAGCCAGTTGGTGGGAAGATGTGATGAGATGAAGTTACTGGTAGATTGCCAGTCAGTGGGGAACTGGGTTGTCCTCTCCATTACAGAGACTTGAGTTATGTTTAACATTATAATTCAGCAGCTCAAATAAAGATAAATGTTTGGCACCGTACTAAAGAGAGAGAGAGATAAATAAATTCATGCTATGTTCCCTTCAAAAAACATGAGGAGGTGTTTGCAGGTCAACACGTTTGTAGTCTTCACTAACCCTAATATAAAAGAACGAATAGTTCAGCATATAATATGAATAAAATACCTTGTAACTTGTCTTTAATCCGGTCAACCTACACACAAACAGAAATGTCCAACTTACATTTTGTGATTTTACAGGAAGTTGTGTGTTGGAGATATTTCTTGGCGAGCAACAGCCAGATATAATAACTGTATACAGAGTCTTGCCATCACGCTGAGTTTGCCAGGTTTAGCACCATTGTGCCTCCACAGCAGTGGTTCTCAAACTTTTTCCTGGCATGCCCCCCTTCAGAAGCTGAAGTGCCCCCTGGATTTTACCCAGGCTGGTAGAAACACTGTGTGTTGTTTGGGCAGCAACCATAAGGTTCTGATATCAAAACTTTACTTCAGATCAGCATTGAGACCCAGCAACTCCAAGTGAAGCCAATCAAATTTACCCTAGCATGCAATGCAATCCAATGAGAGAGGGATATTATATATATGTACAGTATATTGCCAAAAGTATTCACTCACACGTCCAAATAATTGAAATCAGGTGTCCCAATCACTTCCATGGCAACAGGTGTATAAAATCAAGCACCAAAGCATGCAGACTGTTTCTACAAACATTTGTGAAAGAATGGGTCGCTCTCAGGAGCTCAGTGAATTCCAGCGTGGTAGTGAATTTTCCTCGCTCCTAAATATTCCACAGTCAACTGTCAGTGGTATTATAACAAAGTGGAAGCGATTGGCAACGACAGCAACTCAGCCATGAAGTGGTAGGCCACGTAGGTCGCCAACTTTCTGCAGAGTCAATCGTTACAGACCTCCAAACTTCATGTGGCCTTCAGATTAGCTCAAGAACAGTGCGTAGAAAGCTTCATGGAATGGGTTTCCATGGCCGAGCAGCTGCATCCAAGCCATTCATCACTGAGTGCGATGCAAAGCGTCGGATGCAGGGGTGTAAAGCACGTCGCCACTGGACTCTAGAGCAATGGAGACGCGTTCTCTGGAGTGACGAATCGCGCTTCACCATCTGGCGATCTGATCGATGAGTCTGGGTTTGGCGGTTGCCAGGAGAACGGTACTTGTCTGACTGCATTGTGCCAAGTGTAAAGTTTGGTGGAGGGGGGATTATGGTGTTTTCCAGGAGCTGGGCTTGGCCCCTCAGTTCCAGTGAAAGGAACTGTGAATGCTTCAGCATACCAAGAGATTTTGGACAATTCCATGCTCCCAACTTTGTGCGAACAGTTTGGGGATGACCCCTTCCTGTTCCAACATGACTGTGCACCAGTGCACAAAGCAAGGTCCATAAAGACATGGATGAGAGAGTTTGGTGTGGATGAACTTGACTGGCCTGCACAGAGTCCTGACCTCAACCCGATAGAACACCTTTGGGATGAATTAGAGCGGAGACTGAGAGCCAGGCCTTCTCGTCCAACATCAGTGTGTGACATCACAAATGCGCTTCTGGAAGAATGGTCAAAAATTCCCATAAACACACTCCTACACCTTGTGGAAAGCTTTCCCAAAAGAGTTGAATCTGTTATAGCTGCAAAGGGTGGACCGACGTCATATTAAACCCTATGGATTAAGAATGGGATGTCACTCACAAGTTCATATGCGGGTCAAGGCTGGTGAGCCAATACTTTTGGCAATATAGTGTGTGTGTGTGTGTATATATATATATATATATATATATATATATATATTACATCTCTAATGCACCTTTAGATTTGGCTCATTTCTAGTATTTTGTTTCTGAAGTGGCTTGTTTAACAAATTCCATTTCCTCCTGCCGAAGAAATAATTAAGTGTGAAATTTGATATTATATCAGTGTGTTCTGAGGACGGCGGGGGATTCATACAGTGGGACTAAACTGTAAAATTTAACTGCTACTCACCATTAGTGACATATTTCCACAGTTATCGCTCATTATTTGGGTTCCAAAGGGTTTGACGTTTGGATGTGAACTGCACTTAAACTGTTACCAAGTCTGCAAAAAAAAATATAACATGCACAGTAGAGAGCCTTTGATAGTCTTAGATGGTGGGAAGCATCATCAACTTGAAGCAGCATGTTTACAATAGCAGCGTGAAGCACTTGATAAACTCTTCAGCACCAACCTAAGGCTAAAATGTCATCTCTGCACCTCCGATGCCTCCAATTTAATGGGCACACACGCTTTCAATTTAAATTTTTTCTGGCTTTTCTCCGCTGCCACCCTGAGGACAAACTTCATACTTTCAGCCCCATGACGTATGATCCCTCTCTTATAATATAAATATATCTCTTATAATATAAAAGTGTTGCAGGGACACAGAGGAAACTCCCTAACCTCTTAAGGTAGTTTTTGCGGTTTGTGATGCAAAAAAAAGAGAAAAATCCAAATCGTGGGAAATGTTATTTCAAGCTCACTGTTCCTTCGTTGGAGTCATGCAGACCTACTGTACCTGCAGCATCACAATCAACCCTCAGCTGATGCCTTAAGAAGTGGCTGTGATCAGGGCAATCGCACATAAACGTCATTTATCCACCTCTAAGAATCTGAGATAGTACTTATGCAGATCCATTAAAGACAGTTCTGCAGACTTTACATGAGAAAGAAGGTTCTTCCATAATGTTCCTCTTCAGTCAGTGTTGGGATTGTTCTCTGACAGAACCGTGAAACTAATCTCCACACCTGAAGGACCAAATTAGGTTGTTTTGTCGGCACCTAAACTGAACACAATCCAGGAACATGTTCTGATGTAGCTGCCGACTGAGTGTAGGAGATAATACAAGAGCAGCAGCCTCCGGTTAGACAGGTTTGTATCCTGAGCCCCTCCCTCAAAGATCGAGCAGTGCTTCGCCAGTTAAATCGTTGTGGCGAGGACTGTCCCTCACGCAAGCACAGAGCAGCAATTAACCCACCAGCCACCCCAGCTGAGCAGAGGTGTGTGTGTGTGTGTGTGTGTGTGTGTGTGTGTGTTGACCTGGACCTGCCTGTTTGCCTGTCTCAAGCAGCAGACCGGACAGCCATGACCAGCAGCCCAGACCGACTATCCCACACTGCCATCTGTGGGTCAGTGAGTGAACGCCAGCCTTAACGAAAAAAAAAAAACACACATAAGACTGCCCTTACATAAGTGATCTATAAACCAACAGTGTGAGTGGCTGCCTTACAATAAGCAAGCTGAGATGATGCATGATGTCTCAGCCGGGGCATCCCACCAGGGAGGCAACGCCAACTCGACCCGCCGCGCTGATTTACATGTGACCTACATCGATGCACCAGTTCTGTGCTTCCGACAGATCGAGGGGGAGTGAAAGAGATGGAAAGAAAGAGAGACACAGAGAGGCTGCCATTTTATGCATCCTCCAATCCCTTCCCTGCTTCAAAACAAGTGCACACACACGCACACACACACACACACACACTCACATGTACAGTAATTCTGCCTCTCAGAAGCAGTGAACCCAATCCCATCTGTTAAAGGAGGATAAATTCTGGCAGAGGGAATTTATTTGCAGCCAAGATTTATTTACTGGAAACAACTTTAGGATTTTCTTCCTGTAGCAGTCTGTCTCTTACGTCTCTCTTTCACCCCTCCCTCCCGCCGTTCCCGCCTCCCGCCGCGCTTGTTGTCCTGCAGGTTTCTGTGCTAGCTCGGTCCAGGTCGATAGCCGCTAATGAAAGGCGCCTTTATGAAGGTGTCAGCTGCTTTCCCTCACAGGAGCAAGCAGCTCTAATTTGAAGTAATGGTTATTGGCTGGGCCATTGATTTATTATGCTGGTGATTAGTGCACCGTATCAGCACCCGCAGAGGAGGGGAGGGAGGGTGGGTGGTAGAGAAAGTGGTAGGCAGGAGAAGATGAGCATGGAGGCAGGTGTGTGTGTGTGTGTGTGTGTGTATCAGTGTGTATCGGTGTGTTTTGATGTGGGTGGGTGGTGAGGTGGGAGGTGTATTCGCAGTTGTGTTTCTAGGAGACGCAGAGCGATGCAGACCACACGCATCATCGTCCCCGTCTCCTCTCTCGTGATCCTTCCCCTGCGCTCTGATTTAAAGAAGCGAAGAGTTCACTGTGTGTTTTTCTCAGGAAACCAGTTTCAGTTTTTACCAACCGCCATTGACGACACTGAGCCAAGCTGCGAGAAACAGGGAGCATCTACCGCACGGTCGCTTGGCCTTCTTCATATCTTGAATCTGAATGAAATGTTCGACTGATGAGCATCATCACTTTTTTCCCCCGTTTCCGTCCCCGACAAATCGCAAGTTTGCCGAGCTTTACGACATTCAGCACCTCGAGCCTCAGAGACCCTCAGTTTGGATCAAAATGAAAAATAAACTTTTAATGAGGGGAAAAATAAACCTGAGGAACCCCAGGAAGACGGACAGAGCTGGCTCCCTCTTCCAGAGCTGACAGACATGCAACAGATGCATGATTTCATCAGCACAGCTTCCCCCGGGAGTTACATCCATATTGGATTAGATTCCACACCTTGTGATGCTGGTCACTCACACTGACATGAAGGGAAACAGACAGAAAAGCAAAATGCTCCAAGTCGCTATTTTTGCTAACTAAGAATGACTTGAAATAGCATCGTCATACAAAGACAGGATTTGAATGTTTGTCTTGCAGACAGCACATTCACAGTAATCTCATTGATGTTTTATTTAGTAAGTGTAGTGTAGTAAGTGTAACCATGTATTAACTGTAGTTTATTTGCCATAAGTACAGTCTTCCCATACTACAGTCGCACACACAGACAGAGTAGACAGACGGCGCTATATATATAAAATTACAGTTGATAGAAACACTTTTATTCATTTAATTTACGTATCTGGCGAGTTCCAAATACATTATACACAATATTCATAGACAACAAATCTGTTTTCTGTTAAAATACGTACAACATCCCCCGCAGAGGGACCCCCAGCACTGGCAAAGAAATTCATCTAACTCTAAGAGCGCTTGAGCTCGTGGCCACAGTTACTTTTAAAAAATACATCTCTTTCTCACTGTTTTTTTCCCCTTTAAATCCACATTATGTTGATGCTTTCCAACCACATCACATCTATACTGCTCTCCACAGCGGCCGTATTAGAAAATGGCTTTCTCATATCACAGTGTCAGTGGAGAAAAGAAACAATCATGTCTGGATCACCAAAATGTCCCAGCAGGCTCGGGGCTCAGGGGCGTCGGGGAGTCTCTGACTTACAGCTTTTTATGTTCCACACGTCTCACTGTAGAATAAAGGGGGCAAAAAAAAGTCCCTCTGGGAAACTACAGGGTTACCCTAAACTTCAGGAGATAAACCGCTCCCTCAGAAGCAGCCGTAGCGTTCGTCGTGATAAGCATTGTTAGCCGTGTCGGGTGTTTTCTTTAAACGGCACGTTTGGGCACATCTGTAATAAAGTTGTGCGGTTAGAACCGCAGCTCCAGAGCAGCACTTAGAAGAATAGTTTGTCATTAATTATTGAAGTGTTCAAGATTACAGCTCCAGAGGAACAAGGAAGTAATGATACAGCTGGGAGGACAGGTTTCAAGCAATTAAATGGTTTTACAGACTTCACAGGACTTCAGCCCACACTGAGCAGGAATTTGGAAAGAAACTGCATGTTTGAGCATCGTAACCTCAAGTATGTTTTAATCTGTTTGTGCATTCCTGCCAATATATCCGCGATGATACCTTTACACAGATGTTTGATTCACTGTCTGCCATCAGCACGGGCCTGTGGATGAGGGACACTGCTGTGCTTTTACAGCTGAAGGAATGTCGTTCATGATTACATTGTTTGCCTGATTCATTACTAACCTCACACCTGCGCAGGAAGTGAACAAAAAGCACGTCGTACAAATTGTTGACACACGTACAGGTGTAGATGTAAGTGGACTTATTCCTTAGCAACGTGTCATTTCATGGTGAACCTGCAGGAACAGACACCGACACTATTGATCCACAGGTGTGAAATGATTTAACAGCCGTATACGTGCAAAACAGGCCGATGGCAGGGGCAAGTTGTGAATTGGTGGTTAGAAATAATACTTTTTAAAGCACTTTGGCTTTTGCAAAACATATTTTTCGACCACAGCATGACAAAGCGGAGCAGATAATTCTCTTTTTAACCAACAACCTTGTTTAACAAAGGTGCAATTACATTCACATCAGAGCAGTGTGCAGAATAACCACTGATTCATTCTAGCATTGGGAAAAAAAAAAAAAAAAATCAAACATAAAATCTTTTCTGCTTTGAGTTTGGCATGTGTTGGGTCTGCACTGCTTCCAGGAAGTAATCACAGCCTTGTGCGCTTCAATCCGACATTGACAAAAGCTCTGACCTTCTCCCGCCTACATGGCTTTTATATAATACCATGCTAACTCACCCCAAGTATTGAGTGACAAAACTTTAGCTTGCTTCTAAGCAGTGCAGGTGGTGACTGACTAACACATTTCCTCCTTGTGCAGCTCTTGCTCACTGCTGAGGCCGTTCAGCGCTGCTCACCTGTTTACCCCTCTCTCCAGCTCTCTGACTCACCTCGCTACCTGTGATGCTTTCATGCACACGCCCCAAACTTCTGACGGTGTGCTGAAGAAAACTGAAGATAACTCTTGGAAAAACTTCCCCTGACTCGTTTCCTGTCTCGGATTCATTAATAATTACTGTCATGATACAACTTCGAACTTCATATTTTGAAAGGTTGATGTCCAATCAAATGGGGGGAGACTGGGGGACGGTTTGCAGCAAGTCTCATTCCTCCAATCAGAAACAAGCTAGGGCGATGACACATACTGCACATGCTCAGTGAGACCCTCCTCACACCAGGAAGACAGATGACATATATTTCATGAGCTGTATTTTTATCACAGTCCTGACCTTTTGTATGAATCCATTAAAACTTTTATTATTTTAAATCATTCTCTTGTTGACTTCAACGTAATACGGTTAGCGTGTTTCAAGGTCAGTGTGTCCAGCTAGCCCATGATGTTCATTTTTGGTTTGTTTCGCTTGGATCTAGATTTTGGTGGCCCGCGTTGGTCTGGATGTTTTTTGGAATCGCTGTGCCGCCTGTTGTACCTACTGTGTTTGTTGGGAAACGTTGTAGACACAGTTAGGCGGGTTTCGTCAGGACGTCGCAGTGTGAGCGGTTGTTCGGAGCGGCTGCAGTTCTGGAGCTGTGGCTGAGAATCGTGAGCGCTCCTGAATAAGGATCATTCTGTCATGGCTGATGTTGCAACAACACATTTTTAGTTTCAAAATAGGAAATATATGCAGCTAATTTGGTCCCATAGCACAACAGATGCAACAATAATTGCTCAGTTTAATGTATGCGAGAAAACAAACAAGTTAGTTTGGCAATTGTTGTGTCAGCCTCTCATGGTCTTATAATATATCTGCCTGTTCTCTTTATCATAAGCAGTAAACAGATTAATTGTGCCTATTTTGGTTCAAGGTTGCCGTGTGTTCTATGCAAAACAAAACACAATAACTGTTCTTTGATAAATATTATTAATTAAATAAATATTATTGTACAACAGTGCATATTTTCAGAGTGCTGTGCGCTTATGGAAAAAGCTAAAGTTAGCTAATGTATTTACAATAGGTTGCAACTGTCCCCGGGGGTTTGGGTCAGTTGCAACATCTGAATTCTTCCATTCCAATAATATTGCGAATGATATGTCAATCCATCTTTAAATGGTTTGGGTAATTAGCAGACGGATGTGTGTTTAATATATAAAATGTTTGGTTGGTCGAGTCCAAATTATCTCTTAGAAACCGAGAGGAATTCAAAGAGTGTTGCAACCGAAACACACACAGCACTATAATTCAGCCTGACCTATTTCAGAAGCGATCTAGGGTTAATCCAGTCTTTTAAGAAAGTAGGAAGGATGTTTTGCTTCCCAATCCAGATTTCCTTTCAGTCTGTCTTTTGCCGCTGAATTACAGCAGCTGCTGAGGTAAAAAAAAAAAAAATCTGCAGGCTTCTGCTTGTTATGTTGAGCTCATACTACGATCCCGCCATGTGGAAGAAACTCCCGAGAAAACAAACACAAGCTCAAGGAACAAACAAAAGCAGCGAGACAAACCAAACGGCTCCTGCTTCCGTGACTGTTTCCAGCGTTAGTTCTGCGGGAGCCTCCGAGGAGCCGTAACGGCTAATATCAAATTGAATAAAGACGAGATGTGACATTTTCCATCACCCCTCTGTTGTGATGTCTGGAGCTTCGGATGGGCCGAGAGGGAGGCAGAAGCAGGGCCGCAGATGGGGGTCATGCTTTCATTAAAGAGGCTAATGGTGTACAGAGACAAGGAGCTGATATTAGCCACAGGGAAACCTATTAAGAGTGGGCTGGAGACAGTCATGATGAGAAGCTGATTACAAAATCACTGAAAGGAAAATGACTTGGGAGATAAGAAGCGCTGCAGCTCGGAGGAAAAAGGAAAAAAGAAACCGAGGCGGACTGAGCACAGGTCAGACAGCTGAGAGGAGGACGGGATGTAGCGCATGAAACTGTGCGTTGTTGTTGTTGTTGTTTTGATTGTTGATGTCAAATCCCACTTCACAGATAATATCTAGGATTAAACCAACAGTACTCAGCGACCCTGTCCTCCTATAAAAAGATGATCCCATGGGTCGTCAGAGCAAGCGGCTGATTATGACCCATAGTTACAGTTTATTGTACGGCGACCTCTAGCAGCCGGGATGATGATGGCGGTGGCGGCGGGAGGGGACGGCTGCTGCGTGCGTCTACAGGTCGTATCGGAGGGTAGAGATAGACGACCCTGTACAGTTCATAAACACAAAGAAAATACATTTAACGTCTGAATTATAGGTTT
Organism: Seriola aureovittata; assembly: GCF_021018895.1. NCBI lineage: Eukaryota > Metazoa > Chordata > Actinopteri > Carangiformes > Carangidae > Seriola > Seriola aureovittata. Next base: position 24,013,506 of record NC_079377.1, read on the forward strand.
TATTTGTATCTGTACTCAAACTATTCTCTCCACACTTTCATGACATCACTGTGTCCCACTGTTGAGAGGATGAAAGCTGCGCGTGCGTGTGTGTGTGTGCACGTGTGCGTGTGTGCACGTGTGCGTGTGTTATCTCGGCCATCAGGTGTTTATATGTGTGTGGACAGATTCTGTCACCACGATATCTTCCATCCCCGACTTGTCTCGGAGGCGTCCTCCGAGCACACCTTGTTTTTATTACCTGTGATCGCGGCGTCTGGAGAAACTCGTGACTAATTCGAGGAGTCGTATCTGAACCGTTCGACTCACGCAGTCGTCACCGCACTTTACCAAACCGCAGTGAACAGTTAACAGATGGTTTGTTTTAAACTAACTCTTTTGCATACTGGTGTAAGAGCTATGAATCGAACTTAATTACAGGACCAGGAAGAGAGGTGAGTCTAACTAAACTGCATCAAAGGTATTTTCTTCTTCTCTTTATTTCACTAGACTCCCCGTGCTCCTCTCTCATTTCAGCCATTTTCTTTTGATGATATTAAAGTCTGCGCGGTCAGAGAATCTCATTCCACTCTGTGTGTGTTTTTTGTGTGCACATCTGTGACAGAGAGAGTCTGTTTGTGTGTGTTTATTTTGCATGAGGCTGATGTGGAAAGCCTCCAGTTTTCCTCCCGGCCCGTCTGCGTGTGGGGGCCCCAGGGCCAGTAAATATGTTAGGCCATCTGGCCATCTGTCTGTGTGTCTGGGCAGATGGTCCACCTGAGGGCCAGTCGCAGACTAACCGCTGGATCTGCAACATGATCCAATGACGGGACTCGGTGCCGTTCGTTTCCAGTTAAACACAAATTCCTTCATTTTCTTCTCGGCTGAAAACATAAGCAATTAAAGCTGACAGTCTGAACCGCTGCCACGACCGCGCTGAAAACATACGAGGTTTGAGGAAAAGTTAATCGATCGTTTAGAAATGGTTTAATTACGGAGGAGGCCCAGGTCCAAGAGGTAAACAGGTAACACTTTATTCGCATGGTCTAATGTTGAAGTGAATAAAATAGGAAAGTGCCAGAGTCAGTCAACAGTCTGTGTTCATCTTAATCCAAACTCCAGCCTCGACTGCAGGTCATCATCATGTCCAGAAAAGTAAAGTGAAGTGAAACTTACTGTGTTCGTAATATCGGTCGGAGAAACCAACAAACATTTCACAACTACAATCGTGTGATTTCAGACTTTGAGTTTGGACTTGGTCTTTTTTGCCAACTTGTTCTACTGGCGTTCAGCTTTTATCCTGTATTTGTCACTTGTGAGTTTAAACTGTTCAACAAAATTTTAAAAGCAAACATACTCCCAAGTAAATGTGAGTAAATGCATGTTTCTAATCTCTACACTGCTTTTACATTTCAATCGGACAACCTCAAATATTTAATTTCACACACGGTGCTGCTGGAAGCCGCCGGAGCGCGTGGAGCTGTGGACCGTTCAGTGACCAGAACTATGCAGAGCTAAATGATGCGTAAAACGAGCAGCTCTCTAACGTGAAAGACACCTTTAAAAACCATCAAAACCTGCTGCATCATTAACTGCGATGACCTTTAAGCTGTTAACAGTTCACTCTTAATTGTGAACAATTTAAAGAGACGCATTATATCGAGCCATCATTAGCACTACATAAACTCAGGGCCGATGAGTGCACCTTCAAGCACAAGGTACGGCAAATCTAAAGTGATGTTATTTGGAAGCAACCAAATATAATCTTTATGTTCAATTAGAACGACACCTGCGTGATCCTGATATTCCATGTGACCTCTTTAGCTTTCTACGTCTCCACGCCGGCGCCGGTCAGTCCCATTCTCGTGAAACGCGACACCGAGAGAGAACTTCTTCACATTTGGCACAAACGTTCGCGTGGACTCAAGGATGAACTGATCAGATTTGGGTGATCAAAGGTCAAAGGTCAAGGTCACAGTGACCTCACAGACCACATTTTTGTCCATAACTCAGGAACTGCTGATGCTAATTATGACGCCATTTAACATAAATGTCTAATAGGATTAAACTCTTCACATCCTGTCCCACGAGGTAATGAAACCGTCCCACATGGCGCAGCAGGCCAAGAAAGCATGTTGTGCCATAAAATGGAAAAGATGCCTCTGACACCAGCTCATGATTTATGTCTCACGTCTTCAAGCCTCTCATGCTCATCTCACCGTTTCGCTATAAAGTCCTATAAAGCAGTGAATCCATAAATATAACTCTAAGACGTCCCAGAAACTTCTCTCTTGCCTGAACCATTCTACTGTCCCTCAGCAGAGGCACATAATCAATAATGTAAAATCAGGAGGATATTAGTGTCATTTAAACAGCTAAAAAAAAAAGCTACATATCAGGAGGTTATGTTTTCGGTCTCGTCTCTTTTATAGTGTCCGGATATTAAAGGGAAAAGTAGCTTCAGTTCCACTTGCTGCAACACATACACACCAAACGCTCCTGGTGGTGTTGGCATTTAGGAACCAGTCTTTACTCTCTAACCAGACCGGGGACGTCACGTTCGTCCGTAACAGGATTTTGCACCTTGAACTCGATACCAGCTGCTGTTGCTCGCAGACAAACAATTAGTCAATAAGTGACGAAGCTTCAGGTGGTGCAATCATCTGTGTGTGAGCTTACAGGCTGCTGATTTACTCATTCCACGCATTTCCCCTGCAGAGGTTATAATAGCTGCTGCACAACGTGCCCTTTTTAGTATATAAACACACATCGCTGCACATCGTACACACACACACACACACACACACACACACACACACACACACACACTCTCCAGTGACTGGCAGGAGACTTGTTTATATGTGTGTGGAAAACAAACACAAAAAATAGATAAATAAATACAGTTTAGGTGCAGGAGGTTGAGTGACGGTGAATATCACATTGTCAAGCAGGAGCGAGCTGCTCACTTCTTCCTCCGTTTCCTCAGTCAGCTTAGTGGAAAAGCAAAATGAGTTACTCGGCTGGAGGCACCTTGCTAGGGACAGAGGCTCGTGTTTACCTTCCACGGCTGAATTTTGTAAGTATTGATTTGTTTGCAGGAAATCTAAAACAAAAGAAAAAGAAAGAAAGATCAGGACAAAGACGGACTGAGGCTGCGGCTTCTGCTGTGGACAGATTTGACTGTGGAGGAAATCCAAAGACAAAAGCGACATTTTATTTAAAAGGAGCAGCTTAAGTCCTGTGGTGTTAAAACACACACACACACACACACACACAATCCACCTGCACACTCACACAGAGCAGGTTTTGAAGTAAACGACGCCTGACGCGCAAGTCAGGCGTCTTTCTCTGCTCGCCTCATTTTGCATGGAGACTAAACGTCACCGCATGTGTCGCCCTCTGGTGCTCTGACTCATATGCTAATGCTGCTGCGCTACGACGCGGGTGGAGGGAAGACGGAGGGCGAGATGGTAAAAATAGCTGGTGACCCAAGAGACATTTCATGAAATCACTGAGGGGAAAAAAGAAAGACAAGCAGCGGATCTGTGCTTGTAGAGTCGTCGTGTGTTTGACCACGTTGACATTTCAGAACCGTCAGAATCGCAAGGAACATTTCACCTGGAGATGTTTCGACTTTCAGCTGGTGTTGAGTTATTTTCATTAGATTCAATAATAGTTATTTAATCCCACTGAGGGTAAGTGACATATTTCCAGTTTGTATCAGACTCTTTTCCTGCTAAAAACGAACTTATATACGTTTGTGAAGCAGCTTCTTATGACCCATAGTTAATCCTTTAGGGGGAAAGGGAAAAAGTGTCGGTGACGTCGTATAAAGAGAGACATGGTCCACGTCCGGAGGAGGTCGAGGTGGATGTGACACAGGAGAGCGTTGTTCGGTTCCCATGTGAAACCAGCGGGTTTATATTGTAACCATGACAACACAAAATCATCTAAAGATGAGGAAATCGGTTCATTTTCTGGTTTTATAATCACCTGCGTTCGACAAAAAAATTGGCTCATGAATGTCAGCCAGCAAAACGTCTCTCTGAAACTGATATATTAGAATTGATATATCGTTTTGGAACGAGCCCCTTTTATGTCTTTTTTTTTTTTTTTTTTCTCCACAACGGTCTGAAAAAGAAATCAAATGAGTAATAGGAATAAATTTGCCGCGGGGCTGAAGTGGAAACGTGGATGACTGAGGCCTCCACCCGCATTATGCTTTGACTTCATGTCGTGCTCCTCTTCCTGATCTTTCAGGTCAGTGTTAAAGGCGATGGCCCAAAAAATATATCATCAACAGTCAGAACCAGACTTTAAAGATACTATAACTGATGGAGACGAGTGGAATAATTTTCTTTTCAGCTCTCGTCTCTGTCGCTGCCCATCAGCTGGCTCCTCTTTGAATGTGAGAAGGAACTTAACTAGATCCACTATCTCAACACAGGCACTTTTATGAGCCTCAGTAGCTTTATTCAAATAGCATTCATTTACAGTCACATAAAGGGGAAAATTAAAGCCATAACTCACACACACGGAGACGTGCACACTGTCAAACACATTAGCCACACACTCTTAACCCTAACCCTAAGATCGCGTGAGACACATGACGTTACGACTCAGCCTTCAAAGTTGTCTCAACACAAACTTGAGTTTTTCCTGCGGGAATAACTAAATGTTTTGTCGAGCCAAACTTCCCTAACGAGGGAAGGGTTCCACATCTGGGACCTGGGATCCCCGAGCCGCTTTTGGAGCACTAATCTGCAAAGCCTGTTACCATCTTACCAACCATTAGCAGCATTAGTTTCTCCGGGAAACAGCAAAATGACTGAGTTGAATGAGCAAATAAAAAACAAAACAAGAAAAACAGCTGAAACAAAAGGTTGCTGATTGTCTTTTTTTTCTTTTTTAATGTTATTACAGTTCACAGATGTTCGGTGGCATGTAATTTAAGGGTCATTTCCCCCAGAAGCTCCAGCTGAGATCCTACATACACTTTGGAAAAACTCCAGCAGGCAGTGCCAAATATCCCCAGCTGGAGACAACATGGCCGGCCTGCAATTGTCATCAAACTTCTGTAAGACGTTAAAACTCTGTCTCAGTCGACGAGAAGCCTCAGCAGGACGAGGAGCAACAAACACATTTTTCCCAGTAGCTGAAAAAGCCAAAACTCCTCCTTCTTCTGTGTGTTTGCTTCTGCTGCTGGATTTTAATATAATTTTATCTGTGATCGATGTGTCGTCATGGGTTTGTGTCTTTCAAATTACTTTTTATATCATATTGAATATATGTTGTTTTTTTGTAAGAATATTAATGTACCAAGGCGGGATATCGCTGCATCACAGGTTCTTAATCTTTAAAAGTTAGCTTCGTGTAAACGACAAAGAATAAAATCACCACCATGAACAAGGATGCGAGGAACAGTTTGATTCTTCCTTTCAAAGCAAACAAGTCATTAAAAGTTTGGTCTGATGTTTTCTTTGAAGTTTTTAATATCTATAAGTTGAAATGAAAATGGCGATGGTCAGTCAGCGCTGAAAGGAGCCGAACAGACGGTCTAATTCGGTCTGAAATGCTCCGGTGTTTCAGATGAAAGAGGCTTTAATCACTGGCCTCTCATATTGTCCTTGGGAAGGCTGTGCAATGACATTCTGGCTTCCTGACATCTGACGGCATTTCCTCAACATTTTTCTGTCTTGTAGTTTTCTAGGTTGGACTACGGGTCCGGGGGGGGGGGTTGTGCTGAGGGCGGTGACTGTTTAGTTGTGACATCACAAAGTTCCAGGAAGTTGTGACGGCTGGTTTTAAGGCTCAGTTTCTGAATACAGACTGTGTGCATCTCTGTGGACTGAGGCTTTGATACTTTCACAGTATTAATATAGAACCTAGACCTGATTTATAATCAAACAACACATGGGAATCTTACTTCCTATAATATGGGAAATTAAAAAGTCCATGATCTTTCAGCGAACACTGTATTGATCGCTAACAAAGCCTCCTCTTGCACCATTCAAAAAGCTTTCATGCTGTTGTTTTTGTTCTTCAAAGAAGAAGAAGAAGAAACTGGCACTGGGTTTTTGGCGTCCTGTCAGCCTTTTGGCAGCAGTGCTAACCCTTTAAAGACACGAACAATGAACTCTTGCTCTTTCTGTGCGCCTCTCTCCCGCGAAGCTGTGGAGCGTATCCCCACATCTCACACAGATCCCGTCCGGATGATACAGCAGGCTTTCTTTTATGTTTTGCACGAGTTGCTGCTTCAAATCTTTAGCACAGCGCCAATATGGCACGTCAACAGTCAGCGAGCCGCCAGGGAACAGCGAGAATGAACGGCCATTTATAGATGTATGCACCAATTTTGCATATGAAAACTAAGTTTGTTTTTTTTTGTTTGTTTGATCTTTTTTTCTTGTAGTCTCTGATATTATTTCTGCAAAATGAAGTGTGCAGCCACTGTTTTTCAGTTGGTTATTCCTTCAGTTTTTTTTTAGACATTAAGTATGATCGATGTGGGTCTAATATAATGCATTTGTCAGCGCCTTCCAACACAACTTGTGACCCTAGGTTTCAGGTCTGATTCTAAGTTTAGCTTAGAAACCAAAAAGTCCTCGGTTGAGGTCAGGAGAGAAGAACAAAAAACAAAGCTGATAGATCACAAAAGCCAGGACATCGTCTGTGTCCTACAAACTTCTTTTTCCTCCTCCTTCAAAGTCAGGTCAACTTTTACCAACATAAACATACGTTCAATCGGCAGTTTGGTACGTGCATGTAGCTGAACGTAATGCGGCCTTTCTCAACTTCCTGAAATCTACAAGGTTTGTTTCAGAGAGTTTTATTGTTATACTGAGAGATGTGCCTAATATTAAGTCTAACCCCCCATTGATGTGAATGGATTACTGAAATAAACAATATAGCTAATTATAATATCAGTACTTTAACCACATTGGCCCAGAAAGTTGCAATAATGAGCTGAGATGAAATGAAAATCACTGATGCAGAAAAGTTGCATATGAAGAAAACTGGACAGGAGCGGAAGGAGAATCAACTGTACAGTATGTGAGCAGTAAACAAGAACATGCATAGACAGTCATTAGCGTACTTTTATGGCCAATTAGGTTGTAAACTCATATAGAAGTGGAAGCCCCGGAGGAAGAAAACAGGAGGTAAGAAAGAGACAGGAAGCGAAGGGCAGGGAGATAAATACGCTAAGTGACGGGCAAAAAGGAATACTTACCAAAAGGCATGTTTACTGAAGAAAAAAAAGAAAAGTATGTCGCTCACAAATAAGATAGCCAACAAGCTGCGGAGGGAATAATCAGTGAGACACAAGTTAAACTCACAGGCCTGCTGGTGTTCAGGAAGGGGGGGGAGGGGTAAGAGGACAGGTGGTAAACAAGAGCTTGGTAAGCCGGCAGGGAAACATTTGCATCTTATAAATATTTGATAAATTAATAGTTTCCTCCATCTGGTGTGTGTTCTGGGCTGTTGTTTCCGCACGTGGATGTTCTCTTCATTCCTGTATGTGTTGAGAAATCTGCATGTTCATTTGACTGACTGACTGACTGACTGACTGACTGACTGACTGTATGAACCTCTTCACACCGATTCACACTCAGTCAGATCCATTTAGAAAACATTAGAGAGTGAGAGTGAAGATGTTCTTTTATTTAAAATGTTCTTTCCTCCTTCACTTTCCGCCGTAAGTGGTGCCTCGCTAACATTCGACTAATGTGTGCACTCTAAACAATGGAGGGGGGGGCAGGAAATGAACGATGATTGGAGCTGTCAATCAACTATTCTCACTTTTCATTGCATGTTCTAATCCCACCAGCAGACATTTCTGCTCCTATAATAGTTTGTTAATTAGTGTGCAGGGTTAAATGAGACGGGGAGAAGAAAGCCTCTTTTCGGAGCCTCCTGCTGGGCTTCAAATGTTTGATATAGCACAGCTGGAGTGATCAGGCCCACTTTCAACTGCCCTGTTCCCTGCTTGTCTCTCCGTTCCCTTTACTTTGATTTTTGTTTAGACGGAAAAAGCGTTTTTCAACTGACAAGATCAGTTTAGTGGTATCTTTACAAGCCCCGGGTTGAATATCCGTGTTAAACCCTTGCTTCCAAAGGCATTTGCACATTAATCTTCCAAATTCTCTTACAGGGAACCTCGCTGCTGCGACTTTAAAATGATCCGCAACTGCCGCGGCTTCTTACGTGTTAAGAAAATAAATCAGCCTCGTGATCAAAAGCAAAGGGGTAATTAAAATGAGCTAATAGACGTTATTAGCTATTTATCAGCTGCAATTGCATTCAAACTTTCCCTGGAGGCGCAGTGATCCTCCCAAACAGGAAAAGTCTTTGAAACAGGTAGAGCAGTGACTTCCTGAATACCAATTAGCTCCGACTGCTCGGCTTTCTGCGGCTCATCCATGTGAATCATTTGACAACAGAGTAGCCGTTTTCCATGGCTGGCTAATTCGGCACAATGCCTGCGAGGGAGGTAGACAAGGAGCGCCGCGGGGAGAATGTCACGAGTATTTGAGAAAGGTTAGACTGAGAGGGGAGCGTGTTGTTATCATATACGCCATTCATCATCACTTTTATACCACACAGTCACAAAGGGCCTCTGTGGGGCGGGGGGGCGTCTGGCTCCATATTGATGTGTGTAAGTGTGTGTCGAAGGTCGATCGGCCCACTGTTTGCACATGTATGTATGCCTAGTGCCTTTGTACACAGTCAGAAAAGGCCAAAAACCAATGATTAAATCATGATGTGATCACTTCCTGATCTTAACCAACCTGCTACAAAAGCTGAAGTCTACAAACAACAAGTTGTGGGTTTAAAAATCCAACGTCTTGTTTTGGTTTTGTTCCGTTTGGACCGAGCCAGACTAGGTGTTCCCCGGTGTACCGCTGCATTGCTTTCAGCTAAGCTAGGCGGATGTTAATACCAGGTGTGAGCAGGGCCTTTGTCGTTAGAGTCAGCTGAGACGTGGTGTGGCTCGGGAAGGATCTCAAGACTTTTTCAAGAACCTCAAACAAGTTCGTAAATCCCTAAGAGACTCCGTTGTGGTCCTTCGAACCGACGCAGAACGTCACGGATTTAAGCTTTTATTAATGATTTATTTGTTGTATTTTTTATTCATTCAACAAACCTAATCATCCAATCAACCGTGGATATTTACGCTGTGTGGATTTGTGGATAACAGTATCATTAACACATTAAAGGGGAAACTCACAAAGAGAAGACGTGCAGCGTGTGAGAGGACATGTTGGTGAGAAGATAATGACAGTTCTCGGGTCCATTTCGAGGACTAATCTTTGTTCCCCCAATCAAACATAAAAAGTCAATTCTCTGTGTTAATGAGCTCAATCACTCTGAGCTAAAAGCTTCAATAATTCATTTGCTTCCAGAACGTCAGACATCCATAATGAATAACATCCACAGTGAATTATTTACACAGTCATCCTTCGTGGCACAACTCACTGACTGACACTGAGTCACCCAGTGTGTCTGATGTTGCGTGTGCGTGTATGTGTGTGCATGTGCATGTGCATGTGTGTGTGTGTGAATGTCATACCAACATTTGGCCCCGTAGCCGGCTCCCAACTATGATGTAGTAGTGGCATCCTGTGTGAAGAGGAACAGCATCGAGGCTAATTACAGCGGCTAGCGTGTACCACTGCTGCCCCATCAGCACAAAGCAGGGAAATATACATACTGGGAAAATGTCTTATTAGGACAAAACAGAACAACTGTTACTTCTGGAAATATTATAATTTGAATGTCAATCATACATGAAACCTAACGATATCCACATCTGCAGAGACGAGGTTCATGTTACAACACAGGCTGGAAGCTGACGTTCTAGAAATGCTGGCAGCACAGTGAATACAATCTTGGCTGCAGACAACGATTATTGGCCAATTGTGTAAACATTGCCCCGGCAGACGGAGTCAATAAATTCATGTGTCACAGTTTCCTGACTTCAGTTTTTAAAAAATTCAGAGGCCATGGCATTAAAGGGACTTCTCATCTGGATTTGCTCTCTGGCAGGTAAATCTCTCACTTATATATGTTTTGTCTGAAACGGAGAATATAATGAGACAGAAACTTCATGTGGCTAAAAGAAATCATGGAGGGATAAAAGTTATTATATCAGATACAGTATGAGTGTGTATGTGTCTGCTTGCAGTCTTGTCGTCCTCTGCCGCTGCAGATGAAACTGTGCCTAGGAAATGCAGCTCGCAAACTCAGCTGATGGAGCGTCTATCAGCTGATCTCAAGGTAAACAATAAATGTTCATCATACCAGAACAGCTGCTGTATCGTGCACATACAAGTATATGCAGCTCACATTGTGTTCACTGGAAGAAGAAAAACAACCCAGTCATCAAACCAGCGTGTGATATATATATATATATATACATATTTTAATTTCTGTTGCTTGTCATTTGATTTCCACATCACATCAGCAGTTAGGGACAAAACAAGTGCTGTGTCTGTTACAAACCAACAGGTGGCAGTAGAGTGTGGTGATAACCTGACTTCTGCATGGAGTGAACAGCAGACAGCTGCAGTGCTGCTGTCCATGAGGAATCTGGCTGATTCTCTGCACAAACACCAGCTGAAAGGTATGAGGACGAGCCGCGTGTGTTCTTCTTACACGCAGCAGTGGAACTGTGTGTCTTTGTGAGAACCGGCTCAGTCTTAGACCTTGAGTGCGAGGACGTTTTGTCCGGGGCCTCGCTTCTTCAAAGGGCCTGTTTGAGGTTTTCCACCTGGTTTTAGGATTAATGTTCTGAACTTATAGCGCACTACAGTGACTACGATGGATCGTTTTCACAGAGTCAGAGTCCTCATGAGCAGTGGGGTACACCACATTTATCACATTTGTCAAAGGATTTTGAGACACTGAATTAACTGAACTCTGCTGGGAAATAGGAGGATTACTACCTATTGAAGATGCTGACATCACAGATTAAGATCAAATGTTGGTGGTGTCATTTCTACTGATGGACTTTTTAATGTACTAATTGGCGATGGTTCCAGATATCGTCAAATTCCCTCTGGTATGTCTCAGGGACAGGAGTGTGTAGGGTTTAGGCAGAAAGGATAAAGAGAAGGGCTGCAGATGACAATAGACACAAGACATCTAACAGGTGGAAGCATCATTTATTAAACATTCACTGTTTTATAGGATGCCAAAGCGCTGAGCCGAAGCAATGCCCTGAAGCCGAAGTGCCCAGCAACGGGGGGCTGGCGTGCGTTTCAGTTGGCAACAACACCTACTGCAAACCTCTGTGCAACGATGTAAGTGGTACACACAGTTTTACACATTTATAAATATATTTATATATATATATATAAAAAAAACACTTTGTAATAACTGGTAGTTCTGTGCAAAAAGGAAAAAAAAATGATGAGTGACATAATTTGAGTCTTCTTTCACAGGGTTATGATTTTGGTTTCATAAGAAGGAGTCGCTTGTTTGATAAATGCACTGAGCAGACTCGATATAAGTGGGACACCCAATACGTAGGAGGAAACAAACTGGCCGTGTGCAACGGTGAGGCTGCACTTTAGTAACTTTCTATGAACCTGCAGTTGCATTTAATAATATATAATTTGCTGATTTCTAAGGTCAAAGCAGAAGCTACTTAACACAGCTAATTTACAAAGATCCAACCCCTCTTCAAATGTTCCCGATTTTGTCAGTGAAGTGATGTTTTATTGCCTTTATGTCTCTCAAACTACCTGCACAAGGCAGCTCACGTATTTAAAGAGTGACATTTATGCAGGATGTTAAGTTGCGAAGACCAACCTGACTTGTTTTCCTTCCTTCTCCAGAGACACCTATTCGAATTTCAGGGGCAAAGACGGCGTATTTTCCAAAACATCAGGATTGCCTGACGACCAAGAGCAACAGCGAACTGCAGAGGAGCATCATCGAAACTTTTACCGCTGAACTGAAGAGTGAAGGCATACAGGGGGAGTCGCAGCATGGCTGTCTTGTGTGTGGATGAACATGAAGATGCATCAACAAAGTCACAAATGTTGTGAAAGTCCCTCTAAGATGAAATAAAGTTTTAGAATTAGTTGAAAAGTGAATGGTTTCCTTTGTTAGTTCAGTGTCAGTGCATCTGGTTTCACACACCAAGGCTAAAACGAAGATGCATTACATTATACTGTATGTGTTTTTAAAAGGCCTTACACTGTCAGGTGCTGTAACAAGCAATGTCTTCCATCGATTGTTGGCTATAAATCCATTCTAGGTCAAAAGGATGGATACACCTGCAAGTGTCTGACTGCCGTCTTCGCTGCTTTACGTCTGACTCCATTTTACCAGCAGTCACTCACTATTTATGTGAGTGACTATTAGTAAAATGATCTTGATGGCAAGATCTGGATTCAAGCAGCAGATTAAACGAGGTTAACCACTCCGCCAAATGGACTGCTCTGTTCTGCTGTCCGGTCTGCTTTCAGGTTTTTTTCGCTAACACATCCAGACACAGCTCACGGAGGTCAAGGTTAAAAAGTCAAAATGAGAATGCAGTATCTCATTAGATAGCCATTGACATTCCACTCATTCTATTAGGAATCACTCTAATCAGAGAGAAAATGACCCGCACAGTGACCCTCTGGTGTAGGCCGACAGACCGTCTAATCATCAATTACGGAAATAACTCTCTCTGGACTGAGGGATTAACAGTGATAAACTGTAATGTCACACATCGCCCACAAGGTGGCAACAGACATAATGTTCTGTTTTCATGTGTGCTGAGGCCTTCACTTGTCCATATTCATCTACATCTTTTTAGTATCTGGATCATCCCTCACAATCCTTCACACACTACTGTTGGAGCCGTTTTTCATCATTTGACCTTTGGTGCCAGTGAAGGGAAATCTTGATGCTGCAGCACACAACAGCAATATTTTAGTGGGGTTTCCAACTGGAGGCCCTTTCCTGTTTAAACATGATTAAAAAAAAAGCTTTTTCCCAGTTTGGTGTGGAGGAACTCGACTAACCTGCGCAGAGACACCAGTTCATTATTACCAAAAACAGGATTTTTAAAGCCGGATAAACAGCAGAACGATATCCGTTGCATAACGTGCAGTTGGCAAGTGGTGAGAAAGGCGGGAAACGCAACAAGCCAAACAATAAGCTTGTTGTGGTAACGTTAGTTCAGACTCCAGCAGCAGTCCCTCTTGTCTGCTTTTTCATTATATCTGATATGATAAGAGCTCAAGTTAAAAGGCATGCTGAATGTGTTTCCTTCCTCATTACCAGTGTTAAATCTACATATAGTGATATACATCAATCAATATGAAAAAATATTGTGATAATATTTTTAGCCATATTGCTCATGCAGCCCAGCTTCAACAGTGAAAATTAGTGACCCGGTGCTTTTATTTCATTGTTTGTTTTATTTAAATTAAAAGTACAAAATCCAATGTCAGTGCTTGAGTTAAAATTAACCAGAAATTAAAGTGTTATTAGCCTTCAACTATCATGCAATAATAAAATAATTGTACCCATGTTTACATGCTGTTCAATGATATTTCAGTATGTAACTCAACAACCCCTGTTATTGCAGTGTTAGTCTTCGTACACTAGAGGGCAGTATACAATCACTTTTAAGAATACTTCCTTTATATTCTACCAGACACACACACACACACACACACATTATTCTGTTCACTATGTATATGTGTGTTTAGTTGTTAAAATAAATAAATTGAACAGTGTATTTTGGAGTAGAAAAGAAATGACAAATATTTCATAGAAAAACATTTAGTTTCAGCTCTGAGGTTACTCACAATTGAATCTGCTGTTTTCATGTAACTTCTCAAACTAAAAACTAAAGAAGAAACAATCCTAACATGAAGATGGAACCTACATTTAGATTAATTTTATTACAGCACATTCAGTTTAGAATCTTTCTCTTTTGTTCCTTCTTTTCTCTCATTTTTTCTTATTCATTAGCGCGTTTGTTTTTGTTTTTAACAGCCGAGACAATCAGTGAACCAGTGTAACCTTCCTGTATCATCATTGTGCCAAACCTAATGCTGCTCACTCCCTTGGCTGCTGTCCAGCATCTGCAAATAATGAAAAAAGATAAACTGCATGAAAGAATACAAAGAACCCGCTACAGAAAGAGGCTGATTATGAAAAGGTTTTGAACTTCCTTTTCCCATGGCAACATTTTGAAAATGAATAACGGCGTGCTACACCTTAGCCGTTCTTGAAAGATATTATTTTTCTGTCCTGGTATGACATGCAAATAATCCCGTCTGATTCTGTAAGCATATGAATGACTGTGTGCTATCTGAAATAGTTTTTATTAGCCTGAACAAAAGCCTTGTTCATAACACAAGCAACTTACTGACTGCAGGAGCCGTATTTCTGAGCTGAGCTCCTCCTGCCGAAGCTCAAGCGCTGCCTTTTTATGCATCTCCAGCTCCTTCCTCAATCTGGTAAACAAATGAAACCAATGTCAGTTAACTGAAAATGTGCTGGGAGAAAACTTACGAAAGGGACATTTGCAAAGATTAGCTTCAGCATTTTCACTTCTACATATTGAGTTTAAACCTTTTGATGTTTTCTTACCTGAGAAAATGAAGTTTGTTTCCTTTTTATTGTGTTTGTGTCACTACGTTATCTGTTACTTTGCCATTGTGTTTTTTCCACTGAGAAAATGAACTAAATGAAAGTAAAACCTGTTTTCCACATTGGTATTCATGCTCATAGTGACACCGAAAACACATGCAAAATATAACCCAACGCATAGATAATCAGGTGAAGATAACAGTTGGTTTCTATTTCAATAGAAAGCTTACATGACTGATGTGTTTTAAGTTTCAGTATGTTTGCACAAAAACACTTTACATTACTGGAAATAGTCTGGTTCAGGGTAATAGTTCAACTAAAACCTTTAGCAAACCCTGTAGCCAAATTTCCACAGCAGGTAAAGTTTACATGAATGTTCTGACGGATGAAATATCCAGAATAATTTGTTGTAAGTTTAAAGTTTCCTCGTCGCTAATGGAAATTAGGGACTTCCTGATATTTAGTGAACATTTGACACATGGATCCCTTGCGTCGTTATAAATCTCTGTGACCCACCTGCTGACTTCAAACAGCAGAAGACACCAGACTTGAGGCAGCTGCTGATAAAAGTAACAGGACAGATTTAAGAGTAACCCCGCAGTCGTGATGTAAAATGTTTCAACGTCTGATCCCCATTGTTGTGTGTGTGTGTGTGTGTGTGGGGTGATGCCGTCCCTAGGGGCTTGCTGCACAGGCATGAAGATATACGGGAGGCCCCGAGGGACAAATTTACTAAGCATAGAATGAACCGACAGCAGTAAATCAAGTTTAGAAATTTCTCTCACATTGCAGTCGTCCAACTGGAGCAAATCTCAAAGGCTGGTTGGAAGGTTTAAAGTACAAAGCTGCAGGAAGGACGGATCAAGGGATGACGGAGGGATGCGAGAGTTTGACCTTACACTGGTTACAACTGAAATATTTATTTGCATGAATCTGACTGACTTTTATTTTGATAATCATATGATCATGAAAACCTGGTTACCTTCCCCACAGAATACATGTTACTGCTGTGACACCTTGGTGAAGGTTTTGTTCCTAAACAGAAAACAATCAGTCAGTACCTCTGTAACAATCTCTCCTCCACAAAAATAAATACATTTGATCTGTTTTACCTGCATTTCATGAGCAAGGAAACTGTAAAAGTACAGTATATGAACCTGATGCAGTGACCACAGAGGAGAGCGCTGTCCCTCTGTCATAGACTGAAACAACAGTCTGCTCTTATTGTAGCAAAGTAAATATTTCACCCAATAATTTCATAAACATACATGAAATTGTATTACTCGGTTCACTTTGCCTCTGGAAAAATCATTGACTTGGGGTCCAGGCTACCTGATACCTTGGCTGTGATTTAACTGTTATGGCAGGTGTGTGAGGGAGTCATACCGAGCTACACATGAATCTGAGACGAGCCTCCTACCTCTCTCTTCCTTTTATTGGAAGTTAATGAAACAATAAAACAACCAAACTTTAATTGCATTTTCACAGTCTGGAGAACCAACAGCAGTGTTTTTAAACTTTACACTTCACCGTGGAAACTTAACACAAATCAGATTTTTAAGGTGAGCGTAGTCGCAGAAGAAGAGTGATGCTTCTCGCAGCGAGATGCTCATTTGGCATTTTGGATACTGGTGGTCTCTGCAGGTTTTTATTAGATTCCTGCACTGCAATGACATCTTTAAATGAGCCTTCACAAATAATGTAGCAGTGATACATCAATGAAGAAAACCCTACACATCAAAACTCCCCGAGCACATCGACTGAATACTTTAGGTATCTTTCCACTGTGACAGTGAATGATCCGCACGGGCTGCCGCTCTGTTCTGCACAATGAACACTTTTTAAACGACTGTAGCACTCATTCAAATTGACACGCATTCAATTTCCAACAATCAATAAGCGGAGAGTTAAATATGTGTTTTAAAGAGACGCTGCGGAGGCTGAAGACAGGATTGATGGCTTCAGTTCAGAATGGATGATCATAAGAACGAGTGAGAGGAAAGGGGGAGGGGGGGGCTCACTCTTCCAAAGCCACATCCTCAGCACTTCCTGAGGCTAATAAGCTTGGGGGGTAATGACATACCTAGTATGTTTAACGAGGCTGATGGATGAACAGGACATGCTAGCCACATGCGTGATTTAAGGCAAGGCTGCAAGAACATGAAGTAAAGGACAGAGGATAATAAATAATAAAGATGAGCAAAACACAGCTGAAAGTGAAAGCAAAGATTTTGTACCTTGTCCTAATAACAGGCATGGTGAAACCGTCTTTGATTAAATGTGATTTTTAGAGAGTTAGAATAAATTAATACATGTTCGTCTTCTGATTTAAAAACTGAAAGTTTAGACATTATCATCTAGATAAGGTTCGGGGGTGGGGGGGTTGTTAATCACTTCACATCCATAGTATTGTAGAAAAGACATTATCCAAAGTGGTGGCATCAGCAATAACAATGGCCCCTTCCTTCCTGGAACACTATTGATCTTCACTCTTTAATTAGATAAAGGAAGTCCCTTTGTGGAGAAACAAGGTGGGCCAGCGCTCACCTACCAGTCATGTTTCAACAGAGGAAGAGCCTCAGTTCATATTCTACAACTAATTCATATTCTACTGAGACGTGCAGACACATGTTCATGTCTTTACAAAAACGTTGCTGTTGTTCCTTATTTGTATCCGTTGTTGTGTTTGGATTCGAGAATCTAAGGAGATAAGGAACGTGTGAGCACTCATCCAGAAAGGTTAAATACCAAGTGTTTTGTTGTTTTGTTGAGCTACGTTTTTATTCTTGGAAATCTGCGCTTTGTACTTACACAGGCATTTATTCTCCCACTCAGTGTCAGAGGTGCAACTTCAAAATGTGTAGATTTACCGCTCACAGCGAACTTCTACTAAATTACAGCATCTGGCTTTGTGACAGACTCCATGATTGACACAAGTTTCATAACCTTTTCAGAAGAAAAGACGCCGCAAGCTGCTGGTTTTTTACTGATAGTGATGAGTACTGATCTGAATGAATGAGTAGACAAACATAGCTAATGCAGACGTCTCTATACGGAGCACGGGGGGGGGGTTAGTGACTGGTTTGATGAGGATGGAGATGCTGTGAATGATATACTGGAGAAGACAATGCTCCCAACCACCATCATTAACTCTGAATCAACACCAAATGATGCAACTT
Source organism: Seriola aureovittata (assembly GCF_021018895.1). NCBI lineage: Eukaryota > Metazoa > Chordata > Actinopteri > Carangiformes > Carangidae > Seriola > Seriola aureovittata. The sequence goes on from NC_079377.1 coordinate 24,031,265, forward strand.
TCTTTCTTTGGGGGGGAAGAATGGTGTCCATCCCTCCAGCAGAGCTTCAGAGACTTGGAGAGTAGATGTCAAGAAGCATCAACATGTGGTTCTGTTTATTCTACATCGACTGTCTGCACAGACTTGTTCGCATGTGTAGTCGGCTCCGTTTGATCCATCCATGCTGTCATAAATTAAGTGTCACAACCAGAGGAGGGTATGGGGTATTTCCCCAGTTCAAATGGAAAACATATTTCTAAATAAAATTTCCCAGTGAGGTGAAACTCACAAGTGTTAACGCCTACATTTCCATAGTGTTCATGTGCCTCAGATGTCTTTAGATAGTTCTCTGAAGCCCGGACGCAGGTTAGCTAACTACAAAGACTCATTGAAGGACTTCTATTTGTATTATCAATTTTCTGCTCACTCGTTCATTCGTGACACAAACACACAGTTTACCAGTTTACCGTCCTTAATACAAATACACTGTTGCCCATAAAGTTGGAATAATTTTGTTTTCAGACACAATCCTCTGTTTATTTCTATCTAAATGCATCAGTAATCACTTTTGACCAGGTGCGATGATTACATTATGTGTCTCAATTACCCAGGTGAAATGCAATAAATCACATTGTCACAATCATTTCACGGAAAGAGGTAAAACAATATTTTATTCCAACTTTATGAGCAACAGTGTATTTTGGATGGGAATTCCTCCTATTGTATATCTAATTCAATATATATACTGTATATATGTACTGTATGTTTATGTAAAAGGTATGGGTGTTCACGTTCCTCTATACGCTTGGTTTACAAACAAAAGTTAGATTTTTTTCCCACTTGAAACTTGATGTATGATTCCACTAAAACCAAACAGTATTTATTTGCTGGTAAGTCGCTGGATAAGCAACACGCCGCCCCTCATTCACTTCCCTGCATCAATCACATTTGCCTTTTTTTTTTTTCCAACACTTGTTGACTGAATGAAATACACTGCAGATCAAAGCCTTAATTAAGCCAAATGGTCTTAATGCTCTGTTATTTACACTTCTGGAGCTGGACCCCAGCCAGGAGGACAGAGGAAGAGAAACGCAGGCGGGAGCTGGGTACTGGTCTATTCAGCACTTTTCACAGCATGATTCAGTTCTACCCTTCGTAAATACACCTTTTATCTAACAAGCATGCAGAATGCTGGGTTGTATTGTGCTGTTAACACTATTTTTTAAGTGTATTAAGTGCATTTCAAGAATGACTTGTGCTATTAGTGCTACTAAGATGATTTTTTATCAGTTATACTAAAACATAGAGCTGTAGCGAGGAGAGGGGAGTGGTTGTATTTTTATAAACCAGGGCCCGACAGCCTTCACAGTCCACAAAACGCTCAACTAATGCAACATCACAGCTGCTCAGCACGGACTATTTAAAATATCAGGAAGCTCAAAGGAAACCTCTGCGAAATAACATGTTTTATGAGCTGCTAAATGGCTTACTGCTGTGTTTACATTTTGTTTTATTCTATTTTGCTCCTTTGTGTTTTATTTGCTTTTATTTCCCCGCAGCATTTAGTGTTTACTCTTTTGTGTCTCATAAGGATTATATTCTGTGACTAAATGTAATTGCGAGCAAATCTGGTGCTGCAAACTGCGTCTGTGTGTCTAAATATTAAAACCTCCCTTAGCATCCAGACAGCTGATGGTACTCACCTTAGACAGGTGCTGTCAGTGAGAGGTTTCTGACTGACAAACAGGCTCTCCGCTCTCAGAGACGCTGTCATTGCTTCAGCCACACTCAACTGCCGATCCAGGTCTGTAGTCAAGAGTAATAAATCACAAAAATGACTTCTCTCAAACGAGACAGACACGTACTGTAGGTGCATCGTTAAGACATTTGCTGAGGTGGCTGAGACGATGGGACTAAGTTTAGAGCAGCCACCACCATGACCTTGCAATGCTCTTGCTGTAACACGGTGCTGTTTTTGTTCCGAACACACCTATACCTGTCTTCTTTCTATTGAGTATGCAGACTGAATGTGTGTGTGTGTGTGTGAAGTCAAGCAAATTAAAAATCAAATTTCACATCAGTGATGTCCCCTCCAACCTAACCATGAGGCCAGAAACTAACATGGTTTATGACCAACATCTGGGCTCAGTATTAAACTGCTTGGCAGCGTGGTAGAATTATCAGATTCTAACTGGCTTGGCAGCAGTTACGTTTATAGCCCTGATTTCCGTCGAAGTCAAAGACATGACTTTAATAACAAGCTGGAAAAGTGATGGTTTGCTATAGACTGTGTGAATGTATTTTAAAAATGGGGTTATAAACTGAAAACTGTGAGAAGTCAAAAAAAGTTTAGCAGTTCTGCAGCTGCTCTTTCAGAACCAGATTATCCGAGATACAGTGAACATTTGGTATTCACCTCTCCGGCTGTTATCCAGACCCTGTAGTTCAAGCTGGAGCGCTCTCTTCTGCTCCTGCATGGAGCTCATGTGCCTGTTACTGCTGCTCATCAGCTCCATGTCTGCTTGAGGAGGGAGAGAAGAAGGGAGATTTAGATTGAAGTTAAACTGCTCAACCAAAGAAAACTTCTTTTGCAAAAGGTGCAAAGTGAGCATTTTTGAACTTCACTTAAACTGTACACACAATCACATAATGGTGCTCCCTTGAGCCCAGATATAATGAGTAATGGGAAGACGTTGGTTGCCATTGGCAATAGGAGCTATAGCCTTAATCTTGTGGAACTAATGAAAAGAGTCGAAACCAAATTAAAGTATAATTTATCATTAAATGTTGAATGTTGCTAGACTTCAAAAATATATTATACTGTCTTCTAATAAACCAGTGCCATGAAAATTCTCTACAACAATCACTACATGAGACACATGTTCTCAAAACTCCTAACTTTCTGATATCTTACTTTTTTAATTGCTAATTATTTTTACCAAACACACGAGTGGTGGTTTGTTCACAACTAGAGTGTCATTAGTGCTGCAGAGGCCAGGTGAGTTCGTTTGTGAGCTGTGCAGAATTTAGATATTGTAATAAAATGAGGTATTTTACAGCTCAGAAGCTTTGTACAGAAACTAAATCCTGTCTTTTAGCCACTGACAGATTTTCACACGGAAGGATCGTGTTTTTTTGAGTATATTTTTTAAGCGTTTTTCCACAATGATAAATTCTTCTCTTTCCAACACCTTCCAGCTTCTTTCAGTCTGTGATCCGTGCAACATCCTATTATTAATTAAAAAGTACAGCTTTTCATTTTCACACTCTTCAGTCGTGAATCTCATTACTGAGCTCTGATTTTCATTCGGTTTTTTTCATTCTCCACTCACCTTCAATAGATTTAAATAATATTCTTACTGAAATCATATTGACTACCTCTTCACTGTGTCAGCGATATACTGTCAACATGTCGGGGATCGTGCCCATGATTATAATTCAACTACCTACTACCACTTGTTCATCTACTTATACTCTATAATATACCAAGACTTAAATAATAATTTTGAAATGAGGAGTCAGGGCCTACATCTGCATTATATAACGTCTGTCTCCTGTGACAACAGTACAATAAACAGTGTTTTATGACCTTTGTATAATGATTCCACCTCCCTCTCCAGGTCCAGGATCTCAGTGTGTGTTTGGCTCTCGAACACTGTTTCTCTGTTCCCTCGAAGACTGAAGTCACTGTTGAACCTTGAGATCTCTTGAAGGAAGATTTCCTCTTCTTCTTTAGACTCCCTCTTTACCTTGGACTGGTATGGAAAGCAGGATCATGAGAAATGCTCACCAACAATAATGCAAATACAGATTGCGATGCCACAACGACTTCTGCTATTAGTGATATATATTTTAATGATACAATTTTATTAAAATCTCATTCTTTAAGTGAAGGCATCGCAGTATTTCACTTTCACTTTTGTGCAGTCTCTTACATTTCCATGGGTTTGTGTATTTTCCTACCCCACAGTGCTCCCTGTGAGTGGGCTGACAACCTGGGCTTGTGTGGGCATATAATGTGATCAATGAGTGTATCCCTCAAGAGTAAAACAGCATGCTTTTTGTTAAGGGTCTCTTACTACATTAGCATGTGTCTGGGATTAACTAAGAAGTATCCTTTAGCGAGAATGACAGCTCTTTAATCAAACCGTGTTTACACGTCAAAAAAATGTGGTGGATAGCTTAACGTCTGTGAGTCAAATACATGAAGTCATTTCACAAACGTTTCAGCTTTGCAAATACACAGATTTGCTGCTTTTCTTTGTTTTCTATCATTGTTAATGTAATTTATTTTGATTTTGGACTGTTGGACATTTTATAGACCAATTAATCAATTAATTCCAAAAAAAAATTGAGTCTGACAGAAATATGGCACAGCTGAACTAAGAAAGTCTGCTGATATGAATGATATGCCTGATATGGTAATGTGTATCCATATTACATATAACCTTTACTATATGATATGTCAATATTGATTCAGGCTTCAACCTACTAGACGTTCCCAGAGATGTCTCTTCTGGCAGAGCAGCTCCTCAATTTTCTTCAACATCTGGTCTTCACATTTCTTGATCAGGTCGTGCTGCAGCCTCATCACAGACGACTGCTGCGCCTGGAGCGTAAATAAATGAGTGGGAAATTAAGATGCAACCTGAGAGACAGATGTACAGAGAGGGAGATGCATTACTGATACTTTACATGTCAGAGAGATGTTACTGATCCCAGCGGAGGAGAAATGAGATGTGATGAAAATTCTAGGGTGGGTAGGTAGCGCAATCATTATGTATTGTATACTGTACTGTACTGGGAAATGATGAACGAAAATGACTTGTTCCTTTGACTATTTTTAAAAACAGAGGTTTCAGCACATCTATATATACCACTCACTTTCTAACTGTTCTTATTTAGTTCCCGCTGTCTTTTATTCTGTGTAATTGCGCGGTACGTCCCAACAGGAGAGAAAATTGCCACATTATATAGGAAGGTATATTCATGGAGGATGCTTTTTAAAGTTGCCTCAGGCATGATTTTCAGTGCAGCTTTCAGTCTATTACTCGAGCTGTCAAGAAGGAAATGAGTTTATTGCTTCTCATACAGTAGTGGAGGAGCTCCTGTACGTTTCCATCGAGCGGAATCAGGTTCCAAGTTTTCTAAACACTATAATTATCTTAAGACAGCCCTGACATACTGTGAAACATTACATCATGTGAGCTGTAAACACACTGAGCTGTAAACACACCCTGTGTATCCCTATGATGTAAACAGTTTCAATATTCCACTGTAAGGGGTCAGAAAAGGTAAGTCTTCAGAGGAATTTAATACTCAGACAGACACAGTGTTCTATTTCATTAGATCTACTCATTTGCTCTTTTGATCGGATGTCCACTTTTACAAGTACAGGAACAAGTTGGCAATATTTCTGAAAGGTCAACAAGCTTGCCTTTGACATCATATCTCACACATACTAAAAGGTTTCACTAATGCTATCCGGTGGAAATTAGCCATTGATTTTACATTGGCACTTGCAATCGATCCTATGCACTGTTGATGAAACGAATGGGAAACATTAAGTATTTTAAATCATAAAGCAGATCAGCTCGTCAATATGCCAATATGCACTTCTTTACCTCATGAGTGAATGCTACTAATTCTGTATGACTCAAGGTAAAGCAATTACATCTATGTATTTTACAACAAAATAAACTTTATGTATTTATAATACAGAAAAAAAATCATAAAACATCTCTGTTTTATAAGTCTATCCTATTGGATAAACAGTAAAATTATAAATTTCCCTCTTGACACCATGGACAATATATTAACAAAATTATTCACCAGTTCTTCATGTACAATTTTACTGATCCTAGTGCAACAACCCGCAACACTTATCTAGATGTACTGTTCAAAGTCAAACTAAATGATATGCCATGATGCAAAAGAGTACCATGCTGTGAAAATATCAGGTTGTTCTGAATCACCAGGAGCCTACCATCAAACGGGCAGCAGTAACATTCATCACTTATTTACGCTGGCTTACTTTGAAAGGTACTGAAATTGTTGAAAATCGACTAGAACCCCCCCAACATCATGAATTTCCCTTAGGGGATAAATAAAGTATCTATCTATCTATCTATCTATCTATCTATCTATCTATAACAACAAGTCTGTTAATATTTAATAAGCCATTAAACATTATAAAGGTGGCTCTAGTCACAAAATGTAATTATAATTCATCTATTAGCAACACATAAATGAGAACAACTAGACTGTAATGTAGCCTCACCTTTTCATCAAGTTCCTCACTGGCCTTTTCATACTTTTCTGTGCCGTTCTTGATTTTCTCATTGCATCTGATGATGGCTACTTTGACTGAAACAAAAATAACTGATTAGCTAATAACCTGCCAAAGAAGACCGCAATACATTGAGCAACTTGTCACAAATCACTGTTTATAATGTGACTTAAATATGAGCATAAGAAATACACCTTAAATTATATAAACTGAACTGTGGGTGGATAAAGAGGGGGACCCTCCCTTCTTCATTGTTTATGTTGCTAACCCAGCTAAGTAGCATTTTAACTAGTCTTCCAATGTTAGCTACTAGCTAACGTTATAGTTTATCGTGTTAGCTTAAACGTCAGTCATACCGTCTTTGAATTTCTGTGTCTGTTCAGTCAGTTGATGTTCAGTTAGAAGGATTTGTTGAAATAGTGCGTCTAGACTCATTTGGAGTCAATAGCTGACAAACAAGTAATCTGGAATACAAGTAACAGATACCACTGTATGTTACATTAGCTAACAGATAGTTACCCGCGGGAACTAACCTAGTCACTCGGTAAGCTAGCTCCGCCTCTGACGCAGTTTGACGCGTCATGCCCCACCCACGCGCTGACACGGTTGGTTTGTTTTTCCCCTCTACACACAGCAAACAAGACCAAAAGTCCTGATAAAAGTTATTTTTTGCGAAGTTACTCGTTTGAGAGAGTGGAAACGTTAACAGACGCAGTTTTGTAAAAAAAAAAAAAAAAAAAAAAAACAGTTTAAGAAAACTGCTGAAAAAATAATAGCTTGTCAGCGTAGCTAGCATTAGCTAAAATCATGCTAGCAGTAGTTATGTTTGTCGTTAGCTAGCGTGACTGTTGACTGCACCGGATGCACAATGTGAACTGTGATTGATTTAACCCTACGTTATTAATTTAGCATTTCACCATTACTTGCAGTACGGTTAACCAACTGTATTCACTAACAGAGCACTTCCATCAGTCTGTCCCCACTCATTGTGTTGAACTTGTATTAAGTGCTATATATCGGCACACTCAGCCTTCTCAACAGTAATCCGCTGAGACACGCTGCGTACATTTGTCACACAATCCCCTGACTTTGAGCAATTTTGTCGTTTCACTACTGGAACAGAGAAAGCTTCTGATCCGGTGCCATGAAGCACATTACAGCGTGAAACGTTAAATGACCCGAGGACTACATCATTCTGACATTCATTTTCAAAATTAATATCACATATTGATTGTGGCTTTTCATAAATCACCAGTCTGAGTCTCCCCCCCTGACTGCCAAGGTTCCCTTCGGAGACTTCAGAACAGCGAAGTCATCAAATTATAAGCAGACAATTAGCCCAGATAGTACTTTGAGCCTGTCGCTCATTTGTACCCATTTTCTGTCTCTTTTCCAGTCATGCTCTGTAAAAAAGAAAAAAAAAGAGCTGCGGATATTGGCCTGTGGCATTTCCATTTAGCAAAATTGAAAGTCATTTTGAAAAGTGACTGTATCTTGCAAGATTGAGTCACTGTACCTATAATAATCACTGCTTCCTTTTCAATAAGGGATTATTCACTGACGTTCACATAAGCTATTTCATCCCATCTCTGAATGCACCTGCTCTCTCTGTGTATGTATAAGGGTTGATTTACTGTGGGTGGGGGTGCCAGCATCCTTGATTGATTCAGTTCAGCGTTTAATGCAGAGAGAGGTTCATTGACATAGTCTGGTCCCATGTATTTAGCCAAGTGGATTAGCCTCTGAATAGACCATATGGGCAATCAATGAGCTATAGGAAGAGTTACAAGTCGCATGATGCATCATCCCTGTTATTATAATCATCCTCTGTTTCTTTGTTTGATTCCCAGCCATTTCACAATATACCCTATTGATCAAGCAAAACTTTTTCTTTTCTTTTTTTATCCTAACATCAAATATCTTCTGCGAGATATATAGCATTGTTTGAAATTATTCTAAATGGTGTGAGATCAGCACTTGTGACCTTTACTTTAAAACCACCAACAGATGGCGACAGTCACACAGGGTCTTATCCACTTCCCCCTGTGTGAACTGAAGGCAGGATTTCCTCAGTGCAGCGCTGTCAGGCTGCTTTAGTTGACAAGCATCACATCAACATACTCTGTAGAGACCATATTTTTTATATTACAGCCCCTGAAGTGTGTCAGTATCACACGCCATAACAACATAGTGTCTTCACAGTTTGCAGCTACTGTTGAATAACATTTTTTTTTTCTTCTTCATCCTCTAATTTTCAAATGGGATTAACATTAAAGCAAACTGGGAGGAGCCACACACGCATGCTTGAAATACCATGAATAGGCAGTGAGTTGCGTGCAGCTGAAATATGTCCATTCATTTTGTCACTCAAGTTGAGAAGGGGATTCAGACCTAAGAAACTGCCATATAAGCTAATCCACAGGTTGCTATAATAATCATGCCGTAAAAATTCACTTGAGTCACGCTCTTTGCCCTGTCTCCCTGTCAGCGCACTAATACTGAAATGTAAAACCAATCCCCTCTCTTCTAGAGTTGATGGTGCTGCTTTATAACATATTAAATGCAACCACATGCCCTCTGTTGTTATATAGACCGACCTATATGTGTGTTAATGAACTGGAAAAGAGACTATGTTCTTGTTTTCTTTTCTGTTTTTTTACTTTTAGGATGTGAGCTGGAAAGTTTATTAAAAGTTTATTATTAAAAAAAAAAAAAAAATCTATAATAAACCAAAAAAGATTTGTAGTTGGTGTGCAACTCATCAGTGACGGTTACCTTATCATGGTGCTATTCTGGGATGTACGTCCCCGGTGCTCATTAGTGAGTTAAGTGAACTTAAAGCTAATTATTTGCTTTCTGTTTTGTCATTGTGATATTGCCATAAAAGAAAGGAGTGGGTTTTTTTCTCTGTGATAAGAAGGCCTATCTTTGTACATTTATGATAAGATTACTGTACTTTCAGTGCGAGAGGGAAGCTGGCACTCTCCTCCTGCTGAATGCGCTATAGACAGCGGCGGGGCTCCAGTTGGCTGTGCGCGCTCAGACGCACAGACGCAAACATCCCACTGGCTGGAGTTGGAGGACACTCGCCCGTTTTCGCCTCCACCGCTGCTCTGATCCCTTGTCTTTGTCTCCCCGGCGGTGAGAAGACCACCCGCACGGGAAAAGGAAAGAAAGAGAGAAAGGAGCGCTTCCTCTTTCTTTTTTTTTTTTTTAAATCTAGAGATTATTAAGAGTCAGAGAAACTGCAGAATCGGGACTGGACACTTTTGGAAGGGGAATAATTTCTCGCATGAGGCGAGCTGGATCTGTTCTGTACAGCGGAGCGCACACTGCTACGTCTTTTCAATGGATTTCAAAACAGTGGAAGTACCCTGGGAATTAAACTACTGTTAAGTTGCTTTTAGGTCGCAGATTTCCTTCTAACAACGGTTTATGTTTCACATTGAGAGGAAGACGATGATCCTCGCAGTATTGTATGTCCTTCTGCCTCTTTTAGGTAAGTTTTACTCGATTTATTCCCCCCGACAAGCTCTCTGTTTGATACTCATTTATCACATAGGTGAATATAATATTTGTGTTAAGCTTTTTTTTTTGTGAGCTGCAATAATAAGGGCGAGTCCGGCAGAGAGGCAGCGGCTGCTCACCGGGGGTTATACGGGTAACGTGTGGAGGCTACTGTCTGTACACACTATAATCCAAACTGCTCCAAAACGAAAAAGTCCGTCAGGAGCTGTCGGTGCTTCATCTAACAATACTGCGCATGAAAGCAAGTTGACACTCAGCCGTGCGTTTTCATCGGCATGATGGAACTCGTGTCGCACGAAAATAAAAGCTCATCTGTGTAATATTTGAATCCCTGAACGCGTCCTGCAAACTGCTTCGGGTTTGAATATTTGGGCACAATCAACAAGAGAGAAAAGGAACCGATAAAGAGACATTATTTAATTTTTTTTTTTTTTTTTGTAATTTAATTATAATATAATAAATGCCACTTGTGTTTCCAGATGTGTTGTCTTACGCCGAGGAGAACCTGCGTGCTGGGGCCACCCGGCTGGACTGTGTGAGAGCCAATGAGCAGTGCCTGAAGGAGCAGGGGTGCAGCACCAAGTACCGCACGATGAGGCAGTGCGCGACCGGCGGCAAGGAGAGCAACTCCAGCATGGTGGCCGGCCTGGAGGCCAAGGACGAGTGCAGGAGCGCCATGGACGCGCTCAAGCAGAGCCCGCTGTACAACTGCCGGTGTAAAAGGGGCATGAAGAAAGAGAAGAACTGCCTGCGCATTTACTGGGGGATCTATCAGGCGTTGCAAGGTTAGTTAAGGTGTTTTTTGGTTTTTTTTGGTGGAACTTTCTCCTGTGGAGAACCAACCCAAAGATCCCTCAGCCTCTCAGCAGATCCTGATCATGTGTCTACCTCTGATGAGAGGAGACTTGTTTCCAGGCTTTTGATGGTTTTGTTTAAAGGTCTATCAGAGGATGGATCAATAACTCAGAATACATTTTTCTCAGGGTCTTTGTTTGGGTATGAGTGCTACATTTAGAGAACACTAAGCAGCTATATTTAAAGTGAAATGGACATTCCCCCATTGGTTTTTGCATCTGTTCTGGAAAGGGGTGAGATGATTAGTTGCACCGGCTCCTCCCACTACTTTATGGAGGGGGCAGCATCAGTCCTCACCCGCCCTCCTTCCCCCTCCAGCTCTGTGACCCTCCCTACCCCTGTTACCACAAACACAAAATCTGAAAAAGTAGCACACAGCTCTGCATGTATTAACAGTCCAATACGATCACGCACAGTCACTCAACTTTATTTCAAATTTGGCCCCTGACTCGGTTCTCAGCCGCGGTCCTGCAGAGCGGAGGCACATTTTGACCTCCTAAATCACTTCCCTTGAAGGTAATGGAGCGTGAAGCTCCTCGGCGCTGGCAGTGCCATCTTAAAGTGTTGATCGTTGGCGAGGGGTGGGGGGGCTTCTAGTCCCTAAACTGCATCCAGCCCCATCGCCAGCGAGTTGACTTCCAGTTGTGCAACACAGCTGACCAACCTGCCTAATCAAGCGTGTGGCTGTGTGCCAGCGTGGATATCGACTGACCCAAATAACCCATGTCACATGCAGTCCAATGTGAGGGGTGAAAGAAGATAAACAAAACAGGAGGGGGTTAAAAATCTATCTATCTATCTGTCTATCTATCTATCTAAACATGTGGTTATCTTCCTCACAGGTAACGATTTCTTGGAAGATTCTCCATATGAACCCGTGAACAGCCGTCTATCTGACATTTTCCGCCTGGCTCCCATCATAGGTAAGGCTAAAAAAAATTTTAAAAATCTGCTTTGTGGAGGCTTTCACTCCATCCCTTAGTGTTTATTTTTTTCACTGTTTCATTGGTCATCTGTCTCAGTTGAGATACGGTTAATCTCGAAGCTGTGCATGCTCTCACCGAAGGTTATCTGTGTGTCGAGTATTTATCCTCCCTCATCCTCTCCGCTATCTGTCTTTCTCTCCCCTCGTTCTTGTCCCAGCAACATTGCATGCTGGCTGGAAGTGACCTTGCACGGGGAGCTATAGTTCTGACTCTCATCAAGCAGTGGCTAAATGCTCTGGAGGGCTCTGTTTTGCTGGTGCATTTCGCTGCGGTTTTGAACAGCTTTCCTCTCGTGGCTGTTTCGAATCCACTTGTTGAAAAGAGTGAGTGAGAAGCTCTGTGAGCAACGTGGGAGAGAGCATGACAGGCATTTTTCTGCTCAGATCTGTGTGTGTGTGTGTGTGTGTGTGTGTGTTGTGTGTGTGTGGGAGCGATGCTGACTCAAGCCTCTAGATGGCGATGTTATTCCCTTCTTCCACATGCACTCGGCTGCTCTGTGATCCCGTGGTTGAGACTGTTGAGGGTGTTTGAGAGCCTGACGTATGAATGTGGCGCAGTCATGTAGCTGCTTACATTTTCATTATTACACCGCAGGTGATGATGAACGCCGTGTCAAATCAAACAGACGCACACTGCCTCCACATCTTCAAATAACAAGGCTGATGTTTTGACCCCTTTTTGATAGAGAGGAGCCTTTTGTTTCTGTTGCCTCTGTCATTTTAATCTCACAATAGGCTGGTTCGCCCTAAACCAGAGCTTCCACAGCAGGGAGGGATCATAATGTGGGTGGTGAGATGCAGATAAACAAAATCTTTGACTGGGTACTGACTTCATGACCGATTTGAGTCTAAAGAAACACCATTTGAGAAGCTTTTTGTTGTATCCCCCCTCCCTCTTGTTACTCTTTAGAAAAAGAGGAAGACTTTCAAAAGACAAAAATCCCACTGTGTCACACTGTACTACACTATATGTCTCTGGCCCTTAATTTGCCGTCCAGTCTCAGCAAGGACAAGTCACCCACAGGCCCACAGGAGTGGGAACAGACAGATTTATAGTGTCGTTCTTATAGTGAAGACAGACACTCCTTACTTGATGTCCAAATGCCTCCTTATGTTGATTGATGGCTTCGTATGTACGTAGATCTCTCTTCACAAGCAGCAGAGATCAAACATCAAACCACACTCAGCCTATCATTAAAGTACAGTTAGGGAGAGAGGGGTTTGCAACTATTGATTATTTTCACTTTTAATTAATCTGTAGGGTTTTTTTATTTATTTTTTTATTTTGCTTGATTAATTGTTTATCACATATAATCAAAAATGAGTGAAAACATGTGCATCACAATGTCTCAGAGCCCGAGGTGAAGTGAAACTGGTCTGGTTTGACCAAATATATTTCATTTATTTTAAAATCTTGCGTTTGAGAAATTGGAATCAGCTTAATGACTCAAAGTTTTAGATTTGTAGATTATTTTCCATGGATTGATTAAGTGGTTCGCAACCCATTTGTCTTGTTGACCTCCTTTAAAAACGAAGCAATGGACAGTGCTGTGTGTACTTTATGTTTTGAAAATGTTGTTTGCCGAATGGAGAGTGTTGAGCGCCATTTTGAGACAAAACATGAGGAAACTTTCAAACATCAGGTAGACAACGCAGAATCGATCAAATGTGCCACGCCCGGTTATAGCCGACACCCTCAGAGACTAAAGCAAGCTATTGCATTATCGTGGATAGAGATATTTACTGGTGACAAATATATTAACGAGGCTTTTCTCCGTAGCTCAGATGTTCTGTTTGAAGGTTTACCAAACGAAGAATAATAGATATTCCAATGTCAGCTAGAAGTGTTGAGCGACGCCTCAAAGAAATGGAATAAAATCCCAGCACGCAGCAAACAGCGGGGTTAACAGATGCTGCGGTACATTTGGCAGTGACGGCGAGATACTGTGATTCAATGGTGTCGCCGCCATGCTCGGGGGAAACGGGGGGCAGCTGTGAGATCAGTTGAGGTTGAAAAAGTTGCTCACCCCATTATGAAACTGCACTGCATAATACACAGAGAAAGCCTCTGTGCAAAATGTCAAATTCAGGTCTGAATGAAGTTACAGCTGCAGTGATGAAGGTTACTGACCTCATAGTTAAGAGATCCGCTCTGACACACCAACAGTTCCGGCCCCTGATCGAGGAAGTGGACTGCACATACAAAACGTATCCCCCTCCACTCAGCGGTCAGGTGGGTAAGCTGTGGAAAAAGTTCTGGCGCAGTTTGTCGGCTGCTTCGATGCCATCGAGGCCTTCTGGATGAAAAAGGCCAAGACTAAAAGTGGGTTGTGAAACTCTCACGGATATTATAGCACACCTCATCAAGCTCAATTTCCAACTGCAAGGTGCAAGTCAAACTGTTTTGGACACGTCGGACACATAGACGGGTTTTGTTGGCAAGCTAGCGATCTTTTCAAGCCATGTTGCTACCTCCACTTTTCCGCCTCTTCAGACACGTAAGGGAGCTGTCTTTGCAGGGAGTAAGAGAGCTGTCTTTGCAGGGAGTAAGAGAGCTGTCTTTGCAGTATACAAATACATGAGCGAGCTTGAGTCGGAGTTTACGACACGATTCAGGAAACTTTCAGAAGTATGGGCCCGTGTTGTTACATCTGATAGACCGGTCGGATACGCGGGACATGGATGTGCAGCAGATTGAGCTCAGTGAGTTCAACATTGTGGGTGACTTAAGTTTACTGAGCTGCAGAAACAACTAGAAACCCTGTCAGTGTAAGATCAAGGAAACCTGCATCCTCACCTGCTGGATGTCGGTGCTGGAGAAGTTCAGCTGTCTCCGGATCATCGCACTGGCCTTTGCTGACAGTCTTTGGACCAACGTAATAATACATGTGACAGAGCAGGGGGATCATGCAGAAAGGGATAGAACTAGAAGGAGAATAGCGTCTGATCATTAGAGGAGAATCATACAGCAGGGGATGAAGGGGTGAGAGGAGAAGGCTGCAGGGGTGAGGGTTAATCATTGAATAGCAGGGTAAGGCGAAGAGGACGGGGGGGGGGTTAAAACGGAAAGCGTGAGATCACTCTGCCTCTCCTGCCATTTCTGTGAAAATGAAAGGCCAAGGTGACGAGAGAAGGATCGAGGCAGAAATGATTAGAGGTTAGAGCGTGTTTGTGATCACTCTGACAGCTTTGTATGTTTCAGTTCTAAGGTTCAGCTCAATCGACCGAGCAGAGGACTAGAAATGTACACAACAACAAAAAAAAGCCACAATAACAAACATCATTTAAAAAAGGGGGAGCAATATGAGAAGTACTCTCTAGGGATTCTCATTTTAACTTATGCAAATTTAGGTCTTGTTTCACACAGAACTTTATATTTGAGGTGGGAGTGATATTAGAGCCCAGTGCAATTCCCGATTTGATTGTTTTTCTCATTGTCTTTCTATAGGTCTCTGAACATGTTCTCTTTTATGTCTCCTATATCATCATATTTTTGGTCTCATACATACCTTCAAACTTTTATTCTAGTTCTAGTAGATGCAAATTAGTAGATGAGATATTGCTGTTGTAATGGCACTTGTGATTCAAGTCAGCAGTCTGTGGTCAGCCCCTTATTTCAGGAGGCTCTGTGAACGTCTATCATGTCCGTCTGGGTGAGGCAGGACGACTCGGTGGTCCAGGCTACAGGAACAATAGGCAAACGCAGTGATGCTGTAATTCCATAGTCGACCCTATGTCTCTGACCGAAGACACTAATCTCCAGTGACACCCGTACATGCAGCGCACAGATGCACAGACACACAAACGCACACGCCGCTGTGCCCTGAACACCTGTTCCAGATGACTCGTCCATAGGCGTCAGTCCGATTTCATTAGAGAGACATGTCGGGTGCAGCTGAAGCGGAAGATATATATGCATTATTATCTGATTTACAGAAAATCATTAAATGGAACTTAACAGGGATTAAGATTTAAACAAACAAAAGTCCATCAGTGTAAAGATTTAAAAGTTCTTAGTGCAAGTGTGAAGCAGAAAACAGATGATCCTGTTTACCACCACGCTTTTGCTTATTCCCCCTCCTGCCATCATCTTCATCACTAATCATTAGTCACAGTAAATCTCTGGAAGTGGCTATTTAAGTTTTTTTTTTTTTAAATAAATAATAAAATACATTGGATATAAAATATATAAAGCAGAGGAAAAAAATGAAATATAACATTCTAGCTCATAGACGTGCAACACACAGCAGTTCCAGTGGATTAATTTAGGCTTTACCTGGGGCAGAATGCCTCTACCTCTGGGGCTGAGTCCAGTGAGTCACATTAAAGTGTGAGCATCTCACTTCTCTGCACCAGGAAAAAAAAGGAAAAGAGCAGCTGCAGCAGAGGAGCAGTCTGCGATGGTGAACTCCTCAGTGCTGCTTTCAGGGACTTTAAAATAAAGGCACGACTTTGGCGAAATTACTGTATATACTAACAACAAAGCTGCACGATCATTTAAATGTGTTATTTTGATTATTCGAAGCCTTAGAAAGAATCATGTTGGTGTTTGAGGCCTATATTTGTGGACATGATGATGAATCTTGAGATTGCTGTAGGTTTTTCAATGGACTTCAAACACAGTACAGTCTGCATGCCATCTCATCTGTGTTCATAGTCCATGGTGTCTGTCCTGATCAGTGTATCTTTGCTGTTTGGAAGTCACTGGGAGTGTTGTAAGACCAGCAACACTGCCACTTCCCCTGTAGGCTGACATGATGATTCAGTAGATGACACATAGAGAGACCACTCTCCATGCACACACACCACACACACACACACACACACACAACAACTAATGGAAACTTTGTGTTTTGCTAGTCATATTTTCACAGTTAAGTGTTATAATTTGTTTCCATAATACAGACAGTATAAAAGCTGCGATCTCCATATTCTCATTCCTGTGATTACAGCTTTAAATCTGGAACCTGTGAATGTGAGCTGCACACAGGAAATATTTAACACACATTTAACACAAGTTCAGGTGGCACGAAACAAGGACACACACACACACACATATATATGTATATATATATGTATATAGAAGCACGTGCATGTGGGTTTTGTCATGATTTCCATTCCATTTTTGGATTCAGGCTGTTGGTTGCTTTCTTTAATTTCCTTTCCCAACAAAATATCCCAATGTTGAGTTCCTCTCTCATCTGTTTTTAGCAGCTCCACCTGTTTTTGATGTCTCTGTCTCAGTTCACTCAAGGGCTCACTGAGTTCTTCCTCTGCCTGTGAAAACCACTGAGACCACTGCTTCCCTGCTGGTGTTGGCTCATAAAACTTGCATGACATACAGTACATAGACACAGACAAGTCCGCCTGTGTAAGGTGTGGAAAACTAGCATTTTCCTTCACTGCATATACTGTACATCTGTACATTTTGACGTGTAACCTCTCTGTGCATGCTTGGTTTGTAAGATGCTAGCGTTGTAGAAGTTGGATACTACAAGGATTACAATCATTTTCTATCACACCACATGACTTTCATGCAAGCTTAGAGGAAGTGGAGAGCGGCGTTTAGATGAAATGGCTGCCTTTCTCTTCACCAGTCGCCCGTGTTTATGAGTCAGTGATCCATGCAGGAGGGAGCAACACAGAAACAGAGAACATTATTCTGAGATTCAAGTGGACTTAGAATTACTGCCACACCATTTGGCCCCGGCTGCTGGAAAATC
Source organism: Seriola aureovittata (assembly GCF_021018895.1). Lineage (NCBI taxonomy): Eukaryota > Metazoa > Chordata > Actinopteri > Carangiformes > Carangidae > Seriola > Seriola aureovittata. The sequence goes on from NC_079377.1 coordinate 24,048,624, forward strand.
AAGAGTGTTGTAGGAAATGGATGAATACACAGCAGTTTCGTATTAAAGTGTTCTGCTCAGGGTACCTTTTGTATCCTGTCCAGAACATTTTCTACACAGGTTATTCCGCCGTCCTCCTCCCACCTCTACATCGAATTCTTGTTTTTGTCGTCCTTTTGCATCATCTTGTTTTTTGACATTTTGAAATCTGAAATATATTACATGCCCGGCTCTCCTGGTCATCGTGACCTCTCATTTTATAATTCTCATGGAGAGCCAGAGCGCAGCTGAGATATGATTGACTACATCTGAGGAATGGGGGATATATGAAACGGTTTCAAAACCTTTTTTTTTTTTGGCATATCGCCACAAAGATTACAGCGCACAGATCGCTCTGTTTGCAGATGAGACTGTGCGAGCCAATTGTCATTTAGCACGAGTACGATGAGAGGTAAGAGAGATGTAACACGGGGCAAAAAGTGACACGGGCCGTAATCGACAGTCTGGGCAGCGGCCAAAAATGACTTAACGTAAATACAGCAGCTGTGGTGGAAATGACGGGGTGGCAGCGGTTGAAAATGGATAAGAACATCACAGATTCCAGGAGGTGCTACCTATGAATAAAGATGAGTTTACACTACTATCATTTTCACTCTGGCCCGCAGACTGACCTTTTACAGTTGTCTGGCAGTTTTGAAGTGATAATATAGCATTTAGGTTGGCAGCACTTATCTTAAACTGCTGTTTGTACTTTAAAACTTTATCGTAAACAGCATAGCATGGTGGAATTCTTTAAAACTTTTTCTAACCCTTTTCCCCCCCTTATGTCTTTCCCTTACATTGCATGTGAAGGGCATCAGTAACCATAACTTAAATTCAGCTAAAGCTAGTGAGTCTTTCGGCTATTTATCTCCAGCCTGTGCATGTTTCAAATTTCTTACAGGCGGCTATGCAGTAATCAGAAACTGTGTTCTCGGGCTTGTAATGAATTTTTCTCCTCATCTGTGTGTATTGATGTCTGCTTGGCTTAAACTCTCTCCTTAAGCTCTGTCCTCCTCCCAGTTGGCTGGTGCAGCATCTCTCTGTATCTCACCCACTCACCACTCATAAGCCCCAATACACCAAAGCTCAATATTGTGTCTGTTCCATGTGTCAAGACTTCAAACACATCTTGTCCTCCTCCCTCCCACTACTGAAGTCAACCTTGAAGCACAGTCGCAAGCAGCGCGTGCATATGTGTATATGTGTGTGTGTGTGTCGTGAGTTTGAAAACATCTGTAAGTGCGTGGCCTGGCTGTCAAGCCGAGGCAGTGCTTCAAATCTCCCCGTGCTGACGCGCGGGGCTGAGAGGCTGTCAGCAACACTCAACCACTGGCTGCAGAGGAAGTCGCTCTCATTATGAGCTGCCAATGTTCAGAGATAAGAGTGTCTGCCGCTATCTCTTTCCCCGTCTTATGTTTGCGTGTAATGCCTGAATCTGTGCGCGTGTTTATGTGAGTGCGAGATAGAGTCGGTGAGGGAATGCAGAGGAATTACAGAGGTAGAAACATAATTTATTGTGCTGCTGTATCTTTTGGAGAGAGAGAACAAGAGAGAGAGAGAGAGAGAGGCTATCCTGCTTCTTCTCCTAACTTTATTTTTCTGCCTTTATTTATCCTGAGTTGGTTGACTGAGCACACCTATTTTATTTTTATTTTTTTCTGCCGTTGTGTGGCCTCACACTTATTCAGTCAAATGCATTTGTTGCTGAGAATTGCTCTGGATATAAACTGTCCTGCACTGTTTGCCACCAAGCAGATTTAGTGTTTACCCTATAGGAGTTGTTGAAGGCGTGGGTGTTTCTTTACTGTTTGTTCACCTTCAGGCGAGTGATGCTGATGATGATGATGAAGATGATGATGATGATGAGTCCTTCCAGTCCGTAAAACCTACGAAGAAACATACACAGATGTTTTTTTTACTTTTGACAGTGAGAAAAGAGCAAATATCGAAGCCCAATCAAACATATTTTAAATAATCTTAATGAGAACGAAGGAAAGTGACTTAATGAGAAAGAACTGAATAGATTAATTAAGGAGAGAAAAAGTGGGATCACCATGGAAACCGAGAGTGATTAAACTATGAAATATAATACATATGTTTTTCCAGGAACAAGCACTGCAGCCGATGAAGTCATGAGTTTTCCTGGTTTTGGTTTTGGTATCACAGTCCTGCACTTGTGACCTCACCAGTGTCGCCCTTAAGCGTCATATCCCAGAAAACTACTCCTTCATCTTCATAAGCTAAATGATTCAGTTCCCTGAAGCTGATATCATTCAAGCTGCATCATTAAAAGTGATGCTTTTCTTTTCCTGCACGTCAGTCACAGTCGAGAGGTGCAGCTCTCAGCCCCGTCTGACTCACAGCAACTTCAGTTTTGAAATTTAAATTGGAGGCTTTTTCCAGACACTTTTATCCAGATTACTTTCCTCCTTCCTTATACTCTGAGACATGCATATTCATTCCTCACTCATTGTTCTTCCCACCCCTTCCCGAGCTGGTTTCAACAACACAACACAAAACACCTCAGAATCATCTCGGTTTGTCGAGATCGTAGCGCTGTGACGCCCAGAGACCCGTCTCTAACAAACTCTGCAAGGTTGAGGAACATGAAAACTTTGGATGTGTGACAGGAAGTGTAGGTGATGTTAGCGGTCCGATGGCGTGTCCACTCAGATGAAAAAGCCTTTTAGCGGCATTTTTCAGATGTCAGTCTCTGACAGCACGTCTGACAGAGCCGATGCCTCCTACTTCAATCAGTCCGTCAGACTACGGCTCACACTTCACACTCGTTATATCGACCTAAACACGACTCAAAGTGTGTTTTTATCATTCAAGTCTGTTGAATATAGTTTTGAATGCTGCCAAAACACAAGTGGCCTACACTGAACACTGTGCCTGAACACATCCTGTGCTGCTCTGCTAACATGCCTTCTCTGTAGATCTCGCCATCCCATCGCCTGCACACGGGTTTGTTTTTCCTTAAAGACTCCCAAATCCACTGCTGACATTACTGTCCCAGTGCCTTGTCTCATATGGAGCCTAATCAATACGGCGCTGTGTTAGATTGGAAACTTGAGGCTGTGTCTACAAGAATCTATTGATTTCCCTCCTCTTCCCCTGTTCCCTCCTTCTTTTCCGCCCCAGCTCTTCCGTTCAGGCTGGGATCAAAGGATTTTATCCTTCAGCAAGGTTTGAGGTGTACAGTTGCAGACTCTTGTGTTCTGAGAGAAGGACACAGCCTGTTGGGGATTTGTGTTTTTACTGACCTTGTCTCATCTCTGTACAGTTGATTCTTTGCATCGAGCGTGCGGTAATGTGAACTATCCAGAGATTCTCAGAGATGTATGAGCATATTTTAGTTAAATATCAAGAACTTGAGGTTATTGGTGGTTTGGGATAAAATAAAAGATTAAAAAAATTCCTGTAGAGGAAAATTCCTCTACATTGTAGAAGAAAGATTATTCTGATTCAGTGGTAGCTGTCAGGTTGTATTGTGAAATGTACTGTATTATGCAGCAGAGACTGAACCTAGATCAGATTTAATCTGCATCCTTAAGGCAAGGCCCAAAGAACACCTTTATATCCCGTGTCTCACTGACTCTATGACTCTTTACTCATATATTTCCTCATTCCAAGCAGAAAATTCTCCTTCCTGCTGCAGCTACATGTCAGCTGGTCATTTAATTCACCACACTGTTTCAGAAATGACTGATCCAGCTGTGGGCCATTGGCAGAATAATTCTAACAGCAGACATATCGTCAGGTTGCCAGTGCAATCGCTGGCTGGCACACCATGGGCCAAGGAAATCATTTAGCTAAAGGTGACCAGATTTGAGCCCCTCTGAGAGGTCTTTGATTGGATGTGAAGTAGGGGGAGGGGGGGTGATTCATCATAGTTAATAAATACGGTTGACAGCTCAAATCAGCGGGAGGGAGCATGTGCCAGGTATGCCTCCCACTGCTGCTTTATACTGCATGCAAATATGGACAATTAACTTTTCACATACGCAGTTGCAGACCTCCACGCAGGTAGTTATGCACAAATACGCGTGCACACGAGAGACTCGCAAGCAAATGATGAATAGCAGGAATATAGTATAGTGGAATTCTTAAGTTAAACATTTGATTTAGAGCACTGTCACGAAAATATTGTATATAATATAGTGTGAAAACATATTTAGGTTGACATTAGATGCACCTTAGCAAAGTCAGCCTGTGCAGATGTTGCATGGTGGAAGTGGAGTAGCAGTAAATTACCAGTGTTGAGTGAAACTACGGTTATTTGTAATCTAGTCCATTTAAAACAACTTGCCTGCACCTGGATTCTGACTCCGCTTCAGCCTGTTTGCAACACTTACTTACTTACACTTCACTGTACACATTTAATTCAAATGCATTTAAATGTGGCAACTAACTACATTGGAATCAACAATGAAGTTGAATCATTTCAGTACAGCGTCGTTAATTACGACCTGTTATAATCACATTGTGCTTTGCTCGGCTGGCTGAGGCCGTGGCCGACCAGTGGCAGGTGCGTCAGAGCCACGGCCTTGTGTTAAGCTGCTGCTCTAAGCCCTCAGCTGCACACAGTCAACTCGCAGGATTAACTCGCCTCGGCTCCGAACGTCAGGGCTTTCGTCGTGTCTTAATAGAATTTCATACTCTATCAAAGCATACCGGACCGGACTGAGCTATACTGTTTCATTCTTTTATACAAGTGGATTTGTAGAGTTATGCTTCTTCCCCCTGCAGGAAATTGTAGAAATGTCTCATTCTTACCTCCAGTCTCTGTTAGACCTCTTTCGCCCAAGTCTTGTTGTGCTGTAGATATTTCCTAGATCCATGAGAGACAGATTTCCCTGTCAGACATCAACAGAGACGATATAAACAATAGCATTAGTAGTTCTGCACAAGTTAAGATTTCTTGGTTTCTCATTAAGAATGGAGTGAAACATCACACTCTACTGTACAAGCCAATGCTGTTAATCCGCTGCATCCGGTGCATTTATGTATTTTGGCTCAAAACCTGTCCAGCAGTGCAAAAGCTAATGTATTGTAGTTGTTTTTGTCACTGCATCAGATTGTTTCTGTCATATTGTTTTGTTGCATCCTTATTTTGCAGAGTCATAAAAGCTGAGAGCTTGTTGTTACGCCTCTTGCTCATGCAAAATAAATAAACACATATAGATTTGTTATCGTGATGATGTTTGGGTTGTGTCCAGGTTTATTCTGTTCTCTCGTGCAGCTTCCATCCAGTTCTTGATTATGTAGTGACGTAGTTGTTGCATGTATCATTAGTACATTGTAGATGGCTGCTGAAGCATGAAAAGGTTATTTGGGTGAGTGTGTGATCATCACGCACAGCTTGCCAGTGATCTGGCTTCATATGTTTTTGTGAAACCTGACCTCTTTTCCAGTCCTTATTGCAATTTTTGCAGAACTTTATTGCTTCCTCATAGTACAGCAATACAAATCTCTTCCTGCTTAACACACTTTGAAGGCTCCAACTGGTCGATTGGAATTTACACACTGTCCTCTGTAAACATGTTTGTCAATAGCTACAGTGCGTCTGATTAAAGCAGTGTCTCTAACTAACAAACTCCTCTCTTTAGAGAATAATAGCTTTACCCCTCTCTCTCTCTCTCTCTCGCTCTCTTCTCCCTTTGTGCCTCTCCGTCTCATCACAGAACAGCAGCATCCCTGAAAAGCAAACACAGCCTTAACCATACACACACACAAATACACAACCAAGAGCCAAGAGTGTACATGACCCACACACGCATATGTGCAAGAATCCATGCACCCGCTGGCACCCAGAAAACACACATGCACAAACAAACAGCATCCAGCTGAGTTCTTGTTCTGTGCCAGTCTTTGCTCTCAGAGATGTTAAATGAGGGCATTGATACATAAATTTGCATTTGTTTCATCCACGACCGTCCTCCCAACTAAAAATCTATAACTGTGTGCCCCCAATTTGCCAGGCAGCTTCAGATGCTTCTATTCTGGGCTTGTTTCATGTGAGTCGAGCACAGTGTTCGATCGATGCCGCTGTGTGTAGACTCTCTTCACACATAAGTGGGCTAAACAGCGATCTCTCACCACGCCGAACGTGCAGTTTGTCAATGGGTAATCTATGGAAACACCACCCAAATTGCTCTTATGTTGCAACTGTGCTTTTTATTTGTACTTAAAGCGCACGCACACACGCAGACCAGTGATCTCTGATGTGAGACGGTGTCAGTTGTGGAGCTCATGCAGAGCCACTGAGCAGGTGATTTGGACCAGCTGTGATTTCCTTGATTGACATCGACACTTAAAAGAGCAGAGAGCTTCTTCCGACTTTGTCTGCTGCAGATAAGAACTATACTCCCTCAGCGACGTTGCAGGCAACAGCTCCTCTTTCCTCATTCTCTTCTGTGGCGTACTGAACTCTTCTCACAATTCTTCCTTTTTTAATGAACCTCAGGAATCATTAGAAACCTTGCTCCTGTTTGCTCCTTCTGCCTTTACCTTTGCTCACCTGGAAAACACCCAGAATGTGACTCTTGCCCGTCAGCTGAATGAATCTGAATGCTGTCTTTCCGGTTCTTGTTTTACCTCCTCCTCCTCCCTCCCCCCCTTCTTTGACCTGTGAGTATCATTTGGAGTCTTGACCTCCCTGTGACCTTTTGTGAACCCTGATGACCCCTGATGCCCCTGTTGGTTGGTGGTCCTGAATGAAGCACATCTCTTACAGAGAGTGGGGAACCTTGGAGCGGCTCCGCAACCTCGGCTCCAGGCAGGGGGGGCGCCCAGGGCAGAGAGCCCGCTCTGGGCAGAGGGAGCCCCTCCTCCACGGAACTTCAGGATCCCAGTAGAAACAGGAGAGCTCATCCCAATTGGGCCATACTGGGTAACGACATAGAGCTGTGTGTGTGTGTGTGTGTGTGTGTTTGTGTGTTTGTTTGTGTGTTTGCTCATGCATGATTGTTTTTCAGACGTGTTCTGTGTCATCAGATTGTCTCCAGTATCTGCAGTTGAACTTGTGCCAGTTGATTTCCTTTCCAAAATGATTCAGGGTAGAAATGTAAAGAAAAAAATAAAAACTGTTCAGTAATTTTGTGCAGTTGTTGACTCTGCACAATTACGAGGTTGCAAGTTTCAAAAACAAAAATGAGACCGTAGACCCTGCTGCTTCATGAGGGGCATCACAAACGTTTTCATTTTCTTTTATCATTAGTGATGTTTTCTTGCTTTCTGACCAATTTATGACACATGTAGAAAAAGAGGCTGAAGGTGAGCATGAGTGCACTCTGCCGTTTGCTCTGGCTCATTCTGTTTGTTCTGGGCTTTTCGGAGCGTGAAGAGCCGCTGGTTATCAAAAACTCTTCTGTCTGTTTATACCAACAAACCCACATGTTTTGGGCCGTTTCCTGCACTTGGTTGAGATTACATCCTTACTACTGATGAAGCCGGCCGCATCTGAACCGCATCAAAATCAAACCGTCAAGGCGATCTTGTAGTTCACAGAATTACAGTATATTTTACAGGATCTGAAATGAAGGTGCAGTAGCTTGAGAATTTAGCTGCAGCTGCTCCAAAGATGCTTGTGGTTGAAATATGAGACCCGTGATCTCAACCCTTCCTTGGATCTGTTGAACCGTTCACACCGACTTTACCTTCCTCGGTATCAGATTAAGCTGGTTATAGATTTTGGGTTCCCCCGGGACACATCTGAGAGGAGGTGTCAGTCCGTTGGCCCGTCCGTCCGTTTGTCTGCTTAGTCAGCTGTGTCAGGGAGAGTAGACATGTCCTTCAGAGGAGTTCTTACAGCAGATGTGCTCTCTGTTGTAAAAACCCTGGAGAAGAGACGGAGGGATGGAGTGGGAAGGCGGGGAGAGACAGAGAGAAGTGGATGGGTTGGGGTGAAGTGGAAGAAGTAGAGGATATGTCATATTTTGATATTCCCACTGTGGCATTTTGGTTTATGAATTTCCATTTTAGAGGGCAGTCAATGTCTGTGACTGCTACATTAGTTTTATGGCCAAAAACAGCTTATTGCAGGCTGTGATGGTGCAAAGGAAATATTTCATTTTGCATCACGGCCTGCTGAAAAGTTAACTTGCTATGTCTTTGTGAATGAATTTGGCCATTATTTTGCAATTCACTGCATAATTTCAATTTTGGTGTACATATACAGCCAGTGTGCACACACACACACACACACACACACACACAAACACAGGCAAGTGGCATACTAATAGATTATTTTATAGAACTGCAAAACACACGGGCCTTTCTCAAAGATAAATGCACGGACATCGCACATGCATAGGTGCAACGTGTTTGCACGCCAAAAGAGGCCAAACACAGAAATGCTCACTCGCCGGCAAACACGCACGTTTTCTGCTGCGAGTCTTGCTGAAGGGGGGGATTGCATCAACGGCGAGATGAGGTTGAATCACGCTGAGTTGTGTGTTGTGACTAACACCTGAGGGGCAGCACACATCGTCTCTCTCGATTTCATTAGCAGCATTTCCACCTTACCTGTTTTCTAACACATATTTTCAGTTTGGGAAAGTAAACACTTGAATGGAAATGAGGGTGAAAAGTGTAAAAGAAAATAAACAAATAAAGTTTTAATGTTTGAGGGGACGAAGTTATAGTATATTGAATAACAGGATATCATAAAGGCTAATGGAATATTTAAATAAACACTGATGTTTTACCTGTTTCTGCTTCTCCTGATGTAAACAAGCTCTCGCTGGGATTTACTGTTGCACGCTTCCTCTGTGCTGAAAAGAGCAACAGCATCAGACAGGCCTGTGCTCTAGGATGGAAAATAACCTTTGTTACATAAAAATAAGACATTACAGGTGAGAAGCAGCAGTGAAATATGATATCATTGTTTACTCTGCCTGTGGTAGCACTGGCACAAAGACGAGGAGCTGCAGGATCATGTGAGTTCAGATAAGCTCATGTTTGGTTTTTCTTTTTTTTTTTTTCATCAAGTCATTGGTGCTCGACAAATAAAGGTCAGCTGATATTTAGGATGATGAAAATGTAGATGTATGGTCCTTCATGGTGTAGTGCAGCTCTGTAGTATTTTGCGATGGGCACAGAAGCTCCATCTGCCTCTTCAGACACTTTTATTTTGACAAAGTGTCTCAGAGAGACATTTATGCAAAGGTTGATATGTCGCTCTGCCACTCTCCGCCTGTCACGCCTAAATGTTCCTGCTACAGTCTTGAGTTGTGTGTGTTTGTGTGAGTGTGTGTGTGGGTGGGTGTGTGTGTGTGTGTGTAGGAGAGAGAGAGAGTATTTGTTAGTGTATCTTCGGGGATGCTGGTGTTCAGATTAATTAAAAACTTCAATCCCTCTGTTTCTCTGACAGGAATATGGATGCCTGCCGAGGGCTTAACTGTAAATACTGTTTCTCCAAAATTGTCATTTAAATAGATCCGCCGTCCCAGGTGATAAATGTCGTTTAAGGCGCCACAGTGAGGATTTGAAAAAGAGGAAATAAATGGACTTCATGAACTGCCTTTTACACACTTTATGAGTATCACTTGTTTCAAGTTAACTAGACTAAATGGGAATCGGTGCAGCAGCTATTTTCACCTCATTATTTTTATCGTCGTTATAGTTTTCTGACCTTCTTCGTTTATTTAAAGATCCCATATTTTACATTTCACCCAAAACATTTCTGTGTTTTAAGAAGCAAAAACCATATCAGTGTAGTTTCACATCTCCTCTCTCAGGCTTCTCTCTGCAGCTCTAGCAACAACAAGTCGGTGAGCCAATCAGAAGAGAGGAGGCTCTGAGCCTCTCTTCTGATTGGCTGACTGTTTTCTGAGAGATCCAATAAAAATAAAGCAGATTTCAGGTAAAAACACTCAGAGAAACCAAATCCTGCAAAGGTTTGGATGGTGGGTCCAGGTGGGCGGGGCTTGGTGACTGCTTTGTTGTGACATCACAAAGTTCCAGAAGTCCTGACGGCTGGTTTTAAGGCTCAGTTTCTGAATACAGGCTGTGTGCATTTCTCTGTGGACTGAGGCTTTGATACTTTCACAGTATTAATATAGAAGCTAGAGCTGATCTATAATCACACTACACATGGACACAGACCTTTACACTGGATGAGCTTTAAATGAAGAAAACAAAAACTGCACTGGCCAAATTGTGTAAACTGTCCCTCCACAAACAAATGGCATGTGATCACAACCTTAACTTTCTGGTGGAGGAAGAGAGGCCAACAGCTCTGCCATAAAACATCAAACATATTGATAGAAGGGGACGTTGCACACAGTTGTCATTGGATTGGATCAGAGCTCAAAGTTGACACACGATTCAGATGGTCTTTTTAATTAGAACAGAAAGGATGGTTAAACTGTGCAACCCCTTAGAATGAATAATAACCTTGTTAAACTGCATCGACCACCATGAGGAAATTCTTTGTTTTATTTTTCTCCCCTTTTCCCCCAAATCTGTCATGTGGAGAGCAGCTCCGTGTCAGATGAGAAGCAGACCCGCTGGAGAACAGCTTCACCCTGGGCTCTTTGTTTTTCAGTCAGGTCGAAACACTTTTCTTAAGCCAAGAATAGTTCAACTTTTCAGTGAAAGGATGTGAAATGGTTTCTTTTGTGAGAAAGCTTCTTTTTTTTTTTTTTAAATAAGAAGTGGTTGAGTTCTGCGGTTCCTCGGTTGCTGACAGTTTGAGAAAACAGCCAGAGAGGAGAAGATGGAGGAGAGAGGTGCTTGTGTTTTTCACTGTAGTCACAAAGAATCATTGTAGAGTCTGAGTCTGAGCTTTAAAGTAAGGCTTGGGCTGATATCTGTTAATATTGAATACCCCCATATGTAATATTCTTCGTAATATATAAAATTAAATTATTTGTTTTTTGTAGTTTTGCACAGTCTGTCTTTCACTGCTTTGCAATATAATTATATTATGTTGTTATTATTGTATATCGCGATATTTGGGCTGGACTGTATCACGATATTAGATTTTGGATAACTTCATCTATATTTCAGAAGTAGATATTCTACTTTTGACTTGTCTACATTGAGCTCACGGCGTTTTTGTTTTGTAAACAATAGGACAGTGAAAATAAACAGGAAATGCGGGGGACAGAGAGCAGGTCACGACACGCAGCAGGAGTCGAACCCGCGGACGCGCTGCTTAGGGCATTTTTCCGCCCATGTGGAACGCGCCCTAAACACTTGGCATCATAAACGGCTGCCACACGTCGGCCTTTTTTAAAAAAGTTTTGAACTTAAAATAGAGTTGAAGAAAACACACAGAACAGCAGAAGCACAAACACCTCTGGATTACAGTTACCACGGCGATGATCAAACCTGTTCCCGATGAGTCCCTGTACCACCCAGAACACACTGTCATCATCTCGGAGGATTTGGCCACTGGCCCGCTGTCTGTTGGATGAGCCGTTATCATTAAATGAGCAAGACTAAAATCTCCTCCCGAACCAAATGAGTCACGACTGTCTGAAAGAGAGAGCTTATTTTAAATCAGCATTCTTCGTCAGAGAGGCTTATGAGGGGCCACGCCCAGAGCTTTTACACTTTCGTTCCTTTTGTGGAGACTTTGCACAATTCTTACAGCCTCAGTGTGAAATACTGATGATTAAATAGAAACAGAGCTGTAAGGTAAATATATTATTTAGCTCTGTAACAGTTTACATAAGCATTTTTAGAGAAAACTTATGGCACCTCCATAAAATATTACTAATCTGCATAAAATAAGCATGAAACGAGAGATGCAGTGATGGAAAAAGATCAAACAATCATGCAGGTATGGAGGTATATGAAATATTTAAGGTAAAGGTCGTTGACCATCATTCAAACAGTGAGAATGACGCTGGAATATTTATTTTCCTGGTGTGAAGCGCGTGCAGCTCGGGTCACTGGTTCAGTCATTAAGCGTAAAACCATTACATGTTAGTTAGTACATAATTCATGAGAGTGACACATGTGTTACTGCTGAGGAGGAAGTGTACATCAAGCTGTCTGACTGCAAGTGTCTTTAGGTTACAGTCGCAATTCATTAAAATAATAAAATGTCATCGCAAGCAAACAAAGACTTTCCACTGCTACGTATCAGACTTTTCATATTAGCCAGACAGATATTAAAGTTTTGAGGCAAATACCGAGTGAGAAGTAAAGATTTAATATCCAACATTCGCTTTTTAACATTAATGTAAAACATTTTATTTGTAATAAAGAGCATTTACATTATTTGTGGGTAATGGATTATGAGTTGGAGGGAGTTGAGAGATTTGAGTGGGATGTTTTACGGCTGAAAAATAAACTTTCTATATTTTAATTTCTGATGGGAAAACTGTGTAACGGTGATATTAATCAGACAGACAAATCTTCGGCAGTTCTGCGCTGGAATATCCTCAGCTGACAAACACACAGATGCTTTACATCTGTGAGAAATAATCATCAGCCAAAGATTTTGCTCATTTTAATTATTTGTTTGCTTTAAATTATTAATTCAGAACTGAACTTTGTAAAATATGACCATGTTGTCACAATATGATTTTTACTGAAAGTCAATAAACAAGATAAATATATATTGCGAAATACACATTTGACGCAAAGTGCTTTAAGATCTACGTCCGTGTCTGTTGCACTGAGTTCCTGGCCTGAAGCAAAAAAAGCCATTTAATTCCACTAGTGTAAAGTTTAGCTAATGTGGAAATTAAAAAGCGATAATGAGGCAGGATCCCGAGCTACAGGAAGATAAATAAGACTAATGAACGGTTGGAAGAATACATATTTAAAGAGGTTAAGAAAACTAACAAACCCAACATCATCAGGCAAGTTTATAAAAACAAGGCAGGGTCAATAACATGACTCTATAATTTTGTGTTTACTCAAGACTCCTCCTCAAGCCCCGCCGCTCAGCTCGCCTCCTCCTGTCTTATTTGTTGAAGCAGAGCGGCACAGGTCACCGAGCGTGGCGTGAGCCCCGAAAGGAAACCGTGGCGCTCGACTAACCAGACGGGAGCAAAGATACCCGCCAAAGGTTACGGACACTGAGCCAAAAACACCTCTGTTTCACCGTTCTGCAATCACACTCGGGTTCAAAGTTGCGCTGATACACACACACACACACTTTGTACACGTTCCCGTTCAAAAGACAAGATAATGACAGAGAGAGCTTGAAATAACAACATAGGAAGAGTCTATCGGAGCTGGCCTGACCGTGCCGCCTTGAGGGGATGCGAGCGATGTGTGCGTGCACGTGTGTCGGCGTTAGCTCTTGTTCACAGATTGGGACGAACGCGGTGTGAGTGGTTTTAAAGGTCAAAGACGACGGTAAACAGTGAGGCTGGCCGACCCAGGGGTCGAAGCCACCTTACTTTGTCGGACGCCTGAGTTGTGTTGTTTTGAAATGAAAAGACGACCGTTAACGTGCTGATTTGTCACGATGGAGATGGAGGAACTTGAGGAAGTAAAAGATGCCTGCTGTCCCCGTTTGTGTCTCTCTTTGTGTCTCTGTCCGTCACGTGAGCGCGCCGCTGTGATTCCTCACAACTTGTACTTCATCCATTATTCACAGCTTCGCATTGACTGAGAGAGGGGGACTTATCACCGTCCAGCCACAGGGACGGAGGGGTGAAAGGGACATAATGTGCAGTCGGACCAGCGAGAGGGCTGCACGGCCAGACGCACTAATGTGCATCGTGTGTGTGTGTGTGTGTGTGTGTGTGTGTGTGTGTGTGTGTGTGTGTGTGTGAGAACGGAGTCAGCCTTGTTGTGCATCCTGCAGAGCGCCAGGTGTCCTGATGTGTGATTCACAATACTCTGCTGTTGCGCCTGTGGAGCATATCCGTTTAAATCACTGATGTTGACGCACACACACACACACACACACACACACACACACATTGTTGCCTCTGCTCCATTCTGTGGGCTGAAAAATGAGCAGGGGCATCGTCTTCCCACTGCTCCCAGTATGCAGTGATGGTGGGAAGCCTGCGGTAGCTCCAGCCCTGGCGGACAGTTTGGCGTGACAAGCTGGGGGGACTTGGCAAAAAAGCGAGAACTTTTGGCGGGAAGCGATGACATTTTAGCTAATACTGAGCAGTGTCGGTGTATGTTGAAGGGGGTATGAGACACCAGTGTTACAGTGGTGACATAAAATATTACCTCCGTTCATAAGAAGCCAGCAGAGATGAAAGCTGTGGCCCTTAAATCATTCACTTTCACCTAAATCACATTACAAACAAAGCCTCTCCTCCTCAGGGACACCGTTAAACCGACCACTTCCTACAGCTCGTAGTAGTGCACCTGAGAATAACTGAGAACATTTAGACGCCACCACACATTTGGAAAGGTTTCAAGTCTCAAATAAAGTTTTCAGGCTGTGAAGTGTCAGAGTCTGAAGACGCTACTAACACCCTGCATAAGTCTGTTCTCTGCCGACTTTGGGAAGGGGTTAGAACATGGTTAGATATTTTAAGAGCAGCAGTAGTAGTTGCAGATTTAAAATTTCACCACCGACCGCTCGCATTGAAGTTCGTATATCAGCTACAAACACACACTGAGTTTGTTAAGTTCAGCTTTGTTTCATCCCTCCTGAAAGCAACACAAGGTTCCAGGACTTAAGAGCTCGCATGAGTTTCAAAAATGGCATAAAAAAAAAAAAAAAAAATATATAACCATAAAATCACTAATCAAATGTTTTTACTTATCGAGAAGCACATGACGGCAAGTAGGACGGTTGTGCCAGATTGCTGGAGGGCAGGCAGCTTTGTGAGCTGGGAAAGTGGAGGAGATAATGATGTAAATATTGTGCACTGAGAGCCACAGTGTGGCTGCTCAGCTGCAGAACACTTGAATTATGCAGTATATGCTGTTTGCAGTCATTTTCTGGTTTGGTTTGGCGCTCGAGACCCGGCTGTATGTTGACATGTAAGTGTCATAACAGAAGACGCTTTCTTTAGCTGCGTGTGTGTGTGTGTGTGTGTGTGTGTGGTCCTGTGGTGCAAATCAAATCCAGCTTTTTCTGGTTTTCAGAGCTGAGCTTGTTGAGACTCGGGTCATTTTTCTAAAACCAGTTGTTGACTTGTGTTGCAGGGCCAGGTTTGTAATTTGTGGCTTTTATGCAGTGATGAGGTTTCACCAGGGAGGTTTCCAGAGAGCCACATTACATCAACAAATGCCACACTGTGCTGGAGCAGACGTTTCCTTCGCTGGCCAGAGATCAGTGTGGGAACAGACTTTCAATCAGGAACAGTGCAAAAGTGCTTCCTGTCGTTTTGGGGCCTTTTGGAGAATATTATGTGGAAGAGTGAGTGAGCACCTGCTCTGGTTTTACCTGCTTTTGTGCGACAGACGAGATGTTTAGTAGGAAGAGGAGGGGGGAGAAAAATACTTTGGCTGGTCACATTTACTTATTTACATGACAGGTGAATACTGATTTGTGTGCGTAGGTGTGCGTCCCCCTTTGCCAGAGACTCAATGCAGCTGTGTCAATGAGTGTATGTGCAAGCGTGTGTGTGTGTGTGTGTGTGTGTGTGTATCCGGGTGTGTGTACACTCTTAATTTGCGTCTCTGCCAGTGAGTCATTTTGGAATTGCCCTACAGTGTATTTCTCAGGAAATACAAGTTATAGAGTTTAAGAGAGTTAAAGTGAGAGTTGGATTTGCTGTGCAGCTTTGTGTGTGGAGGTATAAGAGAGAGAGAGAGAGTGTGTGTGTGTGTGTGTGTGTGTGTGTGTTACAGAAAGAAAGAAAGAGACAGACAGAGCAAGCCAGCGAGCGTAGGCTGTGTGCTTAAACTTGAGAGATTTACATGCAAAGCGCTGGTGCTCCTGCATCTTAACTTGGGGAGGTGAAGGTTGAAATGTACTCAGTGCAAATGCGCTTACGACTGGCGAGGAAACCAATTTCATTTACAAGTGGGAACTCAAAGTAATGTATTCCTACACTCAACCACACTCCATCTTAAGATGTTTGACTTGTTTTCCTGACTGGAGATTTACACCCCAGAATAACCGGGCTACGATACGATAAGTTAATTTCGCCCGCAGCTGTTTGGCTTGATGCACTTTCAGACAGAATTAGCCGCCTGTTTTCATACTTACCAATGAATTAATAAGTAAAGCGAAGTGAAGTGTGATGGCCCAGCTGATAAAAGTGGGGGTTTTTTTCCCCCCTAATATTTCCATTGAGGTAAACCACTTCAGTTCGGTAGCAGAGGTCTCCAGCATGTGAAGTGCTCTTCTCCTCAGGGTTGCAGTGCAGTTATGGAGATAAGAGGAGGGGGGAAGTGTAACTACTCCTGCAGTGGTTAAATGAATGTGAAAGTATATATTAATGCACCAGTTCATTTGTTGAACAAGAGCGAAATTTGATCCCGCTGGAGTCCGAGGTCATTTATGCAATTTTGCTTCACTTTCACAAGGGAACAGAACTCTTTAATTTTATAACTTTCAAGTCCCTTAAACTGAACTGTGCGTGGTGAAATGTGCATGAAAGTAGGAACTTAAATAGGTAGAACAAGTGGATGTCAAAGCTAAAAGAGCAAAGTCGGGGAATGTGTGTTGTCTATTCTCCTCCGCCAGCGCTTATATGATTATATTAAGTAGTTTAATAACTCTATTTTAGACAAACTTAAAGTGCCTGCTGCATAATATTGCAAATAAAGAGGAAAAGAGGCTTTAAATCAAAGTTTTTAAGAGGATCTTAGTTTATATTAAAGTGTGTGGGTGTAAATTAGTTTGATAAAGAGATTTATCTTTATCATCTTGAAGTGCATTTTGTTTTATCACTAATGCATTTCTTTTCTTTTTTTTCCTGCACAAATTCACTTATATTCCTGCTTATATTCTGCAGCCATGTAAATGTGTTGCAACCATGATATCTCTCCACAAATCGAGTCATTCGTAAAAAAAAAAAAAAAAAAGAAAAAAGCTAACAGCTGTGACATTAGAGGTTTGTGTGTCAGGTGACATGTAAAAACACATTGACGCTGCCGTTCGTCTCCTCACGCAGCTCCGTTGTCGGGGTTTTCACGGGTCGCAGAGGTCAAAGCAGAGAGTCATCGCCGGAGAGTCATATTCTCTCACAGTACCACAAGCTTATTTGTTTTGTTTGCTGGCGACTTTACAGACCAAGTGCACACTGCAAAACGTATCTCCCATTTTGTGTTTTACTTCCTGTCGTCTCTAAGTAATTTCTCCTTTCCTCTCTCTCTCTCTCTCTCTCTCTATTGCTCCTTTCTTCTCTCCTCCTCTCATCTCTGCTGTCTCTCCCTCCTTTATCCCTTTTACTTCCTCTTTCCCCCACAATCCCCCTCTCTCCTCCTCTCTGCTTTGTGCCATGTTGTAGCTGGGATTATGTGCTCAGGCTGCCAGTTATGCTAGGCTTGCCTGCACTCCACTCCCTGGCCTGTGGTGTATTTACACAAGGAATTGAATAAGTTGGAGGAAGGTCTGAAACTATTTCTTATTACCATTAGACTGCGGCAGTGTAATGAATACGGGGATTTGGTTGTCAAATAGGTGTTAGCGGGACCTGTGTTAGGAGGAAATGCATTTTCTTATATATCACATATATGAAACGCCACTAGAGGAGAAAACAGTTTTAGTTTCTTATTTTTCATTTATTCCTGTTTATTAAGTGTTTTTTTTTTGTGCCACGTTTTACTCAAAGCTTCAATCAACTGTAATAAGAAAAACCACTTGATAAAACTGAATCCAAATAAATAAACAGACCCTGTAACTCTCCCCACTGTGTCTTTTAGGGGCTTAGTTTGGAAAGCTTTAATTTCTAAGCCATAAATCAGGATGTGGAGAACAGATGTGACTCCGCCCGGCTCTGGCTGTGACTGCGGCTAATCTTATTGTCCACATAGAAGATCGTATAGCAGCTCAAGTAGCACACAGACGTAGGTGAAGTTAATTACAGTAAGACAGCGTGAAGTCTCACACGAGCAATTAATTTGTGTTGCCCCGACTTTGTCTGAGCATCGTGGGACTTTTGCGAAGGCGTGAAGGCAGCTGTTGATTATGACAGTTTCTCTCTGTCCATGTGAGTGAGAGAAATCACTGTTGATGTATAGCGTCGGTCCCCCCCCCACCATCACAACCCTAATCACTCACTACAGACATGTGACACCGATCGTGATTAACGAGGAGCGAAATCCACAAAAAAATAAATAGCAGCTGCAAGTTGTAGGCATTGAGTTTAACATTGCCTGATATGTGGAGAGGGAAGTTGTGAAGATTTTTGGCGCTGAATTTTGTTGCCAAAACAAAAAGTAAGTGCACCTCTGTGGCAGCGCTGTGGGTTCAGAACGAAGCCTTTCATTAGACTCAGCAGTCGGACAGAGAAGTGCCAGTGCTTTTAAAGTGTGGCTGGGAATATTTTTCTGTCTTTTTTTTCCTTATTTGTGTGACGTGTGTGTTCTGTGTGAAATGTTTATATTTGTCTCATCGGTTCAGTTTACAAAACTCATCTGCAACAAACCTAATGGAAATGTATGTGAGGGATGAGCCTTGATGAGTTTTTCATACATACAGTATATAGTGTTACTTTAATAGCCTCTGTAGTTCAGTCTCATGCTGTCACTAAGCTGCCGTGGACACGTGTGTATGAACGCATGAATGTCAGTGTCTGGCGTGTTCAGCTTGAGCGAAGCTAAGTCATTTGCTCGTGACGTCTATCCGTCTGTATTGCTTTCACATTATTGTCACTTAACACAGTCTGCACTTGATATCCCAGAATTCCTTTCTGCATGCAGAGTTGTAAGGGAGATGAGTAAACAAGGCGGTTAATAAGCAATTACAGTTAAAATGTGATGTCTGCAGAGGTATGTTGCTCTTAGATTGCTCTAGGTTGGAAATCTAAACGCATATAGAATAATATTTATCTGCTAATATACAATAGGTACAGTTCATTATCTATGGATGAGTCTCCAGTCTCAAAGACAAACACATGAGCCCACACACGCAAACACTGCAGCAAAAAGGAGAGATGCAACCCAGAGGAAGCAGGTTGAGAAGAAAATCTTGGCACAACAACAGGTGAACATTAGTCCTGATGTGGCAGCAGCCAAACGAAGGCTGTGAAACGCACAGAGAGAGAGAGAGAGAGAGAGAGAGAGAGAGCAGGTGTAGACAAAGAGTGAATTAGAGAACAATCACATAAAGCAAAGCAGTGTCCGCCATGACCCCCCCCCCCCCCCCTGCCGTTCCAATTATTGACTATTCTGATTGGTTTTGGAGCGGGAGAAGCCAATTAGAGGAGCTTTCAGCGGGGAGGCTTCGACACCATAAGTGATTCTTCCTGCATCTGGTAAAAACAAAAAAACAGAAATGTCAAAGTATTACAGAAATGTTTTTTAATGCACCTGAGGTTCAGAGTTAGAGAAGATGTGATGAGGAGTGATGGAGAATAAGTTCCTGAATCGGTGACGAGATTACAGAGAGTAATTTCTTCGACAGGTTTACCAGATGTGTAGCTACGAAACAACTGCTCCGTGCGTCCACCTCAGGTCACACAGTGTACCATATGGTGCTGTATATATGGGCAGGAGGGGGAACGTGTTAATTCATTAATGAAACCAACTCAGGCACCGTATTGAATAAAGAAGAGGAGACGAAATTCAAATCCTTGCTTTTGTTTGGTTTTTCCCTCATTTTCTCTGCGTGGTTTCTACTTTGCAGTCAACTGCTCAAAGGACAAACAGATTTGCATTAAGGATATTTATAACAAATCTTTTCTATACACTGATAACTATTAATGTGGACTCATTGCTTAATTTGAAGCATCCAGATGCGTGGTGTCAGCCTGTGTATATACGGTGGCTGGCGGGTCACCAGGCCTGAGCGTTGGGGTGGCTCGGTAGGAAGCCTAGATTTAATGGTTGGAGAAACGCTCCACCCCAGCATGGGGAAAGTGCAACCGCTGGGCCTAACAACTGTTTAGGCAGAAACCCTGAGGTGCTTTGTACTTTTTTTGTATTAGCTGGTTCCAATAGTGTGGACATGCTGGAGAGCTTTCGTGGACTCACTGATGTGAATACCTGTCCTCTACATTACCTTTATCAGTCAGTCAGTCAGTCAGTCAGTCACACGTCATGTGCCACAATTAAAGATACAGAGACTGCTGAATGATTTGTTGAATGAATATTCAGTTTTCAGATCCGTCCTTTTAAAAGGAAAACACAAACATTATGTCCTTTTTTGTTAAAGGGTATCCCAGTGGGAGACGGAGCGAGTGCGCTGTGGCGGGACAATTCATCCAATAGAAGCTCTTGTTGCTTTTTAGCTGAATTGTGATGCTGGTGTAGATATTGAAATTGAGAGGAGTCTGTCTGTGAAATGAAGTTAAAAGCAACAGATTGAGGCTGGGAGTGTGTTATTGCTTTGTTGCTTGCCTCTTGCCAGAGTAATCTGTTTAGGCGCTGACACTTGATCTAATCAGCTGCCTGATAGAGGAGCACATTTTACATCTTTGAGGGGGAAAGCAGTGTGGGATCAAGAGGGGAACAAAAAAAACTCACACACATGAAACAAACAAACATGGATTCACCCCTCCCCCCCCATTCAAAATGTCAATTTAAGATAGGATTATGAATCTCTCCCTCAGACGCTGTGGCGGGAATCATTTATGTACATTACACCTGCTGCCGGTAACACGGCGAGATTTTAAGCAATTTGAAAACATCCATTGAAACAGCAATATGCTGAAGTGCTTTATCTCAGTCGCAGGAGCTGCAATTTGACATCATCATATGTTTTTCAGTGAAAATGAAATGCACAAATCATAATTGCAATATCTTTCAAAATAAATGCAATATGATTTTTTTATTTTTTCATTTGCTGCCCTACTAATTCGACTTGTTCGCTTGTCCTTAAGTTTTTGACCAATTCATAAAAATTGAAGCATTTGAGTGACAGTGAAGTCACAGAAGAAGAACAGAGACATCTACAGGTGCATCTATTACCCAGAGTGGGCTTACAGTAGAATACAAGTCACCAAGTAACCACTGACTCGGCTAAAAGACGTTGATAGACTTCAATAAAACATATGAACTTTGTTTGAATAGCTGCGTTTTATAATATCGCCCCACGCTTTGATTCAGATGCTGGAATATCTAGCGTTTCAAATTCCCCTCGGACTCCTGGTTACACTCCGCTGAGATCCCATTAACACTATTTTAAAGTAATACAATTGTTGTCATGTACCGTGTGTGTGTAACCACCTAGTAAGTGACAACTGCTTTCTGGAAGGACTCAGCTTGCCGGTCCCCGTTTTGATAACCGGCAGGCCTCGACATTGATTAATTACTAATCATTAAGTTAAGCGAGACAGCCCCCCCCCACCCGGTATGAAAGTGGCGTTCCTATATATTCCACCGATAGTGAATCCTGAGTCATTAATCATTCATTGATAATGCTGTGAAATCCTGCCTGAATTAGCATTTGTCCTTCTTCCTGTAGAACAGAGCGTTATCCTCTCTGCACATCCCGAAGACTAATGTCGCCGACGTCACCGTGTCAGCACTTCTGTTGCCTTGATTGGGGGGGGGGGGTTTGATATTCAATTCATCGCCGATTGTGTCGTCAGGTACTGTCTTAATTTTCCTCCTTCTCACCTGAGTTGTATCTTTGAGCGGATTCAGTGCAGGAAGTGAAGACAGAAAAAGATAAATGAAGGCATCGGTAGAGAATAATGAAATTTCTCCTTTTCCGATGGATCCGAGGAAACTTAACTAGTCAAATAAGAAACACGTCTCCTTCTGTGAGAGGTTGTTTTTCATTATTCTTTACAGTTCATTATCGTTCATTGAACAATCTTTATCTATTTAGTTGACACCCATAGCCGACACCACTTGTTTGGGGACAGTCATTCAACCCATTAAGACCTAAATCGCGTACGTCGCATCGGATCTTCACGAGTTAAACGCTGAACTTGTCAAATACATTGTTTGGGTTTCGGCCACCTGTCGTCATCTGTCCTCAGATCTTTCCCCATCATGTTGCCCCAGTGGCGAAACGATGGACCCCAATTTGGTCTGGACAGCTAAACCGCTCTGTATCTCCTGCTCTTATCTGAATTGTCATCTCCTCAGGAAATACTTCACGTCCCTCGCTCCCACCTGAATTACTTCCCCATCTCCCATATCTGCCCCCCCCCCCCCCCCCCAACTTGCTTCACTCGGCTCTTATCTTTAAGTAGAAATAAATCCTTTCCACCTCTCCCCTCAGCTCTTCTTTCCTCTCCTTGCACTTGTCTGTCATACAAAGTCATGCGAGGGTCAGAGCAGGACTTTTACCTGTCTTTCTTTGAGCTAATTACTCTGTTTAAGTGACTTTTATAACGCCATCTATTAAACTGAGGAATGCAGAAGAAAACCCTTCTCCAAAACCTTTTGGTCACCAATCACTCCTTGGGGGAAGCTTGTTTTGCTGTTGCAATGACCCGGTGTGTCGGGGGGGATTATCCAAATAAAAACGCTTTCACGCTATGCAGGAATTGTCTCGTCTGACGTCCTCTGCCACAGTCTGATTAACCCCAACACGCTTTCATACTGAACCCAAAATATTTTACTGTTTGAAATGGATCAAACCTGATTCCACTGTAGAGCTGATTCCCTTGTGTTAATGCCAGATCTGAACGGGGGGGGGGGGCGCCTGGTCTCAGTTTGGGGCTTAGGAGGAGACTCAACCTCGGGTCCCTCAGCTCCCTAAGAAAAACGTATCTGTCTCCTCAGCTGGTCTCCGCTGGGAGCGTGTCCTGTTGTGTATCGTCCAGCTCGTATCGAACTGTGGACACGTGGACAAAAAAAGTTGTGGGCATAACAATCCAGAGACTCTTTGTTTGCGGACTGAATCGTACCGTGCTACATTAAGTCACTCGGTGTTCGGAGAGACTGGAAGCGTGAGCCATGACTCGCTCTTTCAGCATCACGGTTTAAGGGATGAACACATTGGGGAAGAATGTGCTAAAAAAAAAAAAAATTGTCTTATTGCCCTGAAATTCAAGTTTGAAATTCTTTTATAGGCAATAGTGGAATCGTCCTGTCTCTTTTATAACCTGAAATTGACTTAAAATTTGAATTGAATGGATGCATTTATTAACAGAATATCAGGCCTTGGGTAATATAAAGATGATATTATAGCAGTACATTTCTCTTCTCTTCTTCTTCTCGTGTTTTTCTCCTTCCCTTTCAACTCCCCTAACATCTCAATTCCTCTCCTCCTCTCCTCTGTGTCTCCTCACTACCTTTTCTTTCACTTCACTCAGCCCACATCCCTCCCTCTCACCCTCAGGCCTCTGATTCAGGCCGATCTGAGCATTGATTTTCCAAAGAGCTATCGAAGTTGTCAAGGCCAGGCAGAAGTGCTCTTGCCAGGCGCAAGTTATGAACGTTATTAAAAAAGATGCTTTGGGAAGGAAGGCGCCAAGAATAGGATGACTGATCGACTACAAACTCTATATATACGTGTGTGTGTGTGTGTGTGTGTGTGTGTGTGTGTGTATTTGTCCTGTAGCTTTAACTTTCTTTGCATGATCGGCTTCATTATCAGTTAAAAACATGAACAAATCTCATAAAATGTCTCCGTCATTTTGTGTGCGAGTCATCCCAAGTGTGTGAAGGGGGCAAATGAATACCTCGACATTTTCCTCTGAGGCGGAGGCAGGGCTGATGGATTAAATATCAGGGCTGCTAGCGATGAGCTTCGGGCTGCAGCGAGCGTCTGTTTGCATTCAGGGGAAGCAGGACTGGGCAGAATTGAACTTCGTCTCCCCCAAGATGGAGAGCTTCCGTCACAGGACTGGTGGCTGTTATTTGTGATGTGTTGCGATGTACTGTACGTGATGTGTGTGTGAGTGTGTGTGTGTGTATAGGTATGTTGATGGAGGCGGTAGCTAAGCTGTGCAGTCATTCATCCTTCCAGCCGGTCTGCCTGCTAAGCCCCTGTATTCATCTGATGCTGTTTACATCCAGCTAGGTCAGGCCTTCCCTGCTCAGCACCACCAGTGACAATCTGTCCTGCAGCTCACCAACAGGCCGGATAAACTGCTGCGGAGCCCTGAACACACCACACACACACACACACACACACACACACACACACACATGTGCACAGAGAGGTTGCTATCTGGTAAATGCCGTACTATAACAGTGCTTAAAGCCGTAGCTTGAAAGATTGTAAACGTGGAATTGGCAAGAGGAGTGTGTGTAAACTGTCGGCGCTGAAGTGCGCAGCGAGGAGAGACTCAGGTTTTTATATCTGGCAAGAAATCAAAGAAAATGACAAGATGGGACAAAAGCCGCCGCAGGAGGACGTTTTTATCTTTTACAGTCAACAACATCTTCAACCTAAACGACAATCTACCACAGCTGAGGTTTGATTTACAGCTGCTTTGTTAATGTTCAAAACATTGTCATTTTTAACAGAAGCAGTGATGTCTGTTGGGAGGAGATGAGATGTTAGCAGCTCTGGTTTGTACAGGGAAGGGTAGGGAGCTGAGATCGCTGCTAACCTGTGGTTTGATTTGATTGTTTCTCTGATAACTTATGATCCAGACGTTCAGGAGGGTTTTTACCAGCAGCTGAATTATCCTCAGAGGTGTCCTCCTCTCCATAACAAACAGACCAGGAGAATAAAACCAGGAGAAACACAGAATAAAGCAGCAATAAAGCAACATTTGAATAAGTAACGAATGCCATCGCTCATCTGAAGCGGGCGCTCTCGTTACAGCAGGAAGTGGAGTCAGGGAAAGATGTTTGATGAAGAAGAAGAAGAAGAAGAAGATGATGATTTTTTTGAAATTTAAATAAGAAAAAAAATTCACTTGTTCCAGTTTCTCAAATGTGAATACTCTTTGTTTTTTCAGTCGCCTAGAATTCAAGTGCATATCGTTAGCACTCTGTTGGTACAATAAAGGACGTTTTCCACCTTACAGACAAAAAGGAAAAATAATAATTAAATAAAGAATTCAGTGGGTTTAACTGCCATCTGGTTCCCTTTGTTCCTAAAGGCAAACAGAAGTCACACTCTCTTTGCACCAAATGTACAAGGAAACATTCAAAAACGACAAATCCTCATTCAGCTCAGTTTGCTGAACCACCAGTCAATGTTAACTCCATTTAGGAGAAACAACAGAAGCTGAAGCTGCAGTGAAAAAAAAGCTTTTTAAACAAAAAAAAAACAACATAATCTTCTTTTCTTTGTCTTCTTGCAGAGGTGGCATCGCTCATTGGTTGTAAGAAATCAAAAGTCTAGAAGAGAAGCGCCTTCGCAAAACATCAAGAGCTGGCAAAGAAGGGTTTGGAAAAATGCAGTTAAAAGGAATATGGAAGAGAAAGAAGCACATTTTTGAAGTAGCTGTGTGGTCTTTGTTCTCGGCTGAATGAAGACTGCGGGTGTGATAACGCTCAGTGGTAGAGTAGAATACTTTTTGAAATGTGTGATAACTAAGCGGCTTGGGTATTAGGATTTATTTCAAAGTGGCGTGCGGGGCGCCGTCTTTTAAAGAGTACACGGTAGCATTAGCAGGCGTACTCCTGGTCGCCCTCTCTCGTCACACACATCCTCACACGTACACACTCGCACAATCACGCGCTAAAACACAAGGTTGAAACTCGAGTAGTTTGCACAAAAAAAAAAAAAAAAAAATCTTGCACACCTTCAGAAGCAAAAGGACGTATTTGCTTTCCTTCTCTTCCACTTAGCTTGAGTATTCAGTATCAGCTGAAACTTTAGCCTGTTCCCGTCTTTCTTCTCAGTGCTAATGCAGGCATATTTATAGCCTGATGCCCAGGGGACGCACACGAGGCCTCTGGCAATGGTAAAACAGCAAAAGTACATTTTCATAGCTTATTAGCCATCGACTTTCCCCCAGATTAAGAGGCGTTGTAATGCTAAGCAGTAGAAATCGGAAATGTGTCCCGATATGCTGTTTTCAGCTGGCTGGAGAAAGCTGGAGAGAGTCAAGGCAATTCCCAGGACATATACAGTACAAGGACACACACACACACACACACACACACACACACACACACACACACACTTTGCTGCAGTGTATCTGCTATCGAAGGAGCACACACTTCCAAAAACTCAGGAAACAGCATGGCTGAAATCAAAGCAGAGACAGGGAGGAACATATATATATGTTTGTATGTATGTAAACAGAGAGAGAGAGAGGGAAAGAAAGAGGCGGATGCTTCTTTAAAAAAAAAAAAACACATCTAATCAGCATATGAGCAGCCTCTCCAATTAGCTCTCCTTATTATTCCAATCTGTCAGATGGAAGGGAGCACAGCAGAGAGAAATCAAACATCCCCAGGCCAAGCACATTTAACATATCCTCTCAGGATGGCAGGATGGCAGGATGGCAGGCGGGCGGGCGGGCGGGCGGGCGGGCGGACTGGGAAATTAAACAGGAAGATTTCCAGAGAGAAACATGCTGGCTGCGTTCTACACCTGCAGCTATCGTACAGCGTGATGGAAATTTGACGGAAACAGTTCGGTGTGTGCTTGTTTTATCTTCCCTCGCTAAATGCTGAAAAATATCCTCACGCTGGAAGACGGCCAGGAAAGTAATGGAGTCTGAGAGGCTGTTTTTTATTTTACCCCCAGACCGCTTGGAGTGCACTTGGGTGGGGTGACTTGCATTAGTCTGAAGGAAAGTATCAAAAATGATAAGGATTGCACTTTACTCACAACCCAGTGCTGAGGTCCACTTTTCAACTCTGCTTGGACGGCTCCTTTACCTGCCAAAAAAACAAAAAAAAAAAGAATTTGATTTAAGCCTTTTTCAGCCATTAAAAGTGCAAGAAATGTTCTGTCGGGTTCGACTGTGGCTTGAAAGATTACCATTTTCTGTTACAATAAATTCAGCTGTATTAGAAAAATGAAAAATGGCTTGCAGAGGCTGTTTCGGTAGAGGTGGAGGATAATTGCAGCTTAGATGCACAGGAGGGATTTGTTTCAATAGCTACCACTGTAATTATACAGCTCTCTCTAAATCTGAGGATTTTGTCCCTTTTTTTTTTAAACATTTACTGTAAATTAAAGTTAATGTTTTGGGTGTGAAAAACTGATATCAAAATCACACCCATTAATGACCCTCAGAATAGTATAATACAGGTCAAAATGGATAACAGTGAATTCCCCACAGTGGGTGAAGTGGGCCTTACGATTTCAGGTTTCACCCCAGACAATGAGTTTGGTTGAAGCGGCTTCCCACCCAGTTACTGAAGTATTTCATTTTACTTATTCGCTTACTGTATTTAAACAAGAGCTTACGCTCATTAAATGTAAGGCACAAACCGCAGGGAGCAATATACTGTACTGGATTTACAGTGGTATTGTCATATTGTTCTTCATTAGATGAAGGTTACAGCGACTTATATAAATAATGTGTAACTTCCTGCTCTGTGATGACACACACACACACACACACACACACACACACACACACAGCATCATGTCATTGTGCCGGAGCGTATGTAAACCTGTCTGTGTGCAAAGTGAGCACAAGTGTATAATAAGTGTAAAATGACTTATCAGGGTATTTGCTTTATAATCTAGAAGGTGTCAGGAAATGAGGACGCTTGAATTGCCTGAGGTTCATCATGTAGAATTTAAAAGTTGGCTACAGGGAAGGGGATGGGTGTTTTTTCTTGTTGTTGCCTCTGCTACTGTGTGTGTGTGTGTGCATGTGTTTGTGTGTGTGCATGTGTGTGTGTGTGTATGCTGCATGTGAAGCATGTGCAGCTGTTCGACCCAGATCTATTTGTGTGTTTGTGTGTGTGTGTGTGTGTGTTTGTGTCTTTCAAGGTCAAACCGTGTCCACCGAATTAGACAGTCAATAACTTGTGAAGATGTGCTGGTTAGTTTTAGCCCCCGAGGCTCCAAATCACATCATGGTTAGAAATGTTTGCCAGCGTTCAGAACAGAGAGAGAGGGAAAAAAAACGGTGTCTGATTTGTTGCAGGAGACTATAAATCAGTAAATCTAGCACTCCTCCGTGTTTAACTTTTTTTTTATATCTTTGCAAAGTTTCTCTCCTTCTCCGTCTTCCCCTCCATCTCATAGTCTTTTAACTGGAGATTTATTTCACATTTGTCTCGAATAAATATTGTTTCAGAGTGTCGGCACCCGCAATATCAACCTTATTGAATAATAAATTACCCTCTCTGTGAAATGCCTTCAGGTTAATAGACATTCAATGAATAAATAACAGGAAAACTCAACACTGAGTTAGGAAACAGGATATTTTTTAATGATTATTTTAGGCCAAATGAATGAATTCTTTTGTGTGCTCAAATTGCAGTTGAGTGCACTGGTTGCTTCAGATTTTAATTAATGCACTAGGGTCTTTAATATGGATGTCGGTTGAGCCATATTGTGCTGGCAGCAGTTAAAAGAGAATTAATTCTCCGCACCGACATTGTCTCCTTTAATTGAATAAATAAAGCTGTTTCTTGCTCAAATAGATTTTTTTTTTCAAAGAGTGATTATTTGAGCCAACCTCGATAATAAAAGGTAAGTTTGATTAGCATTCTTGCATAAATAGCTGGAAGAGAAATGGATATAATAGAGCCCTGCGTTTCCATTGATATGCTGCATTGTCTTAACCGGAGACGCAGTGAATCTGCTTTATATTTTATTCTGTCCATAAGGAAACGGGAAAGATTAATATCCCTGCCTGTATTTTATGTGTAACGCCTGTCTACTCTCTTCGGCTCTTTCCTTTGTGTCGCTGCGTCTCTCTCAGTCCTGACACTGCGGCCCACCTGCAGGTGAAGGCTCCAGGTAGCCTCCTCCCTACAGTTCCCAAAGTTCAGCAGAAGAGCAGCTCCATTGTTCCCCTCAGCCATCATGTTACACGGCCACTCAAACACATAAAAAGCCCAGCGGGTTAAACCGTCAACCGCTCCTTCCATTTCCTCCTGCTTCAATCACCAGCCGCCCTGACACCGCCATCTGTCTCTGAGGCAAGGTAGAGAGAGAGAGAGAGAGTAGATACACTTCCACCATTTAGATAGATTGAAATCATATTTCACAGCTGGAAACCATGTCAAGAAATGTTGTGTCTGAGAAACAAGAGCAGCTCTCACTTTACAAATGGTCAGGGGAAACATATCATTTAAGTGTTACCCAGTGCTGCGGAATTGCGGTGATAAGTCAGGTGTTTTAGCAACGTTCAGGAGCGCCACAGCCTTGTCACATTTCATTTAGAGCATCACTCCTGATGAAACTTTCTCTCTCAGGCATCAGCGCAGTGGCTCCACATTTTAAATCCAAGTCTGTAATTATTTTTTTTCTTTCCTTCCCCGACTTGCACCGGTTGATCAAAAAAACACTGAAGGCTGGAACCTGCTTCTCTTTCTGCACGTGCACAAACATGCGTGGCGTTTTTCAGCGGGAATCTATACCATACAGATGTTGATTAATGGTCATGTGACCCATGTATATGTATTAATCACACCTGTAATTCTACTGAGCGAAGCTGAGGGAAGCCGCAGGGTAAAACGTGCTGTTTGCTCACAGTGAAGTCATTGTCAGTGTGCGGTGGTTAAGTTTAATATTCTCTTTAGTTGTCCCCTCAACCCATCAGCACGTGGTCGCTAATATTGGCTGTGCATCACTGTACGTGTAGTGTAAGTGATGTGATGAATTCTCTTCTCCCAGAGAGACTTTAAAATGTAAGAAGAATTTGCGTGAATGACCAATATAGTATTTATTCAGAGGTGAGGGCAGTCTTCCTACAGTCCTTCCTCCCACATGCTTTCCCATGAGGAGACACAGAGATAAATCAACAACTGTGCCGCTCCTCCAGTCTTCTTCTACAGGCGTTGTTTGGTAGGATCCTCTCTGAGCCTCCCCACTAAAGAAAATAAATCCAGTTCCCCCCAAAGGAAATGGACAGACAGCTCATTTCCTTTGCCCACAGGTCTGCGAGGCCATCGCTCAACGACACGGCTAAAAGGATAGAGAAATAGATTGCCCAACAACTTGAACACCTGATGAATGGCCGCTCAAGCAAAACAACAGGGGACCCTGCCCCCTGCCCCCCACCCCCCCACCCCCCCCCTGCTGGCTCTCTTGTTCCCCTCATGTTGTTTATCTTCTCCATCATCTTTACAACTTGGGAACATCCACACTTTTTCACCGGGGCTGGAGAGACTCTTGACATCTGGACTGCGTCAAGAAGATGGAGAGGGTTCAGTCTGAACGCTGACGGAGGCAACGAGCTGCTCCACTGACAAGTCGGATTACAAGTAAAAGTAAACATCTAGTGTGTGTGTGTGTGTGTGTGTGTGTGTGGGGGGGGGGGGGGGGGGGGGCAGCATCACTGGCTGAATCCTTAAGAGAATCCTTTGGGAGTTTTAGGATAAAGTTGAAAGTTAGAAACTCACCTTGAAGTGTTTCTTCTGTGAAACCCGTGATATGTATGTATAGATGTTTGTAATACGTCTTGGTCATCGTTCGGCTTTATTGAGCTGCCAACATTATGGGGGGGGGGGGGGGGGCTCCGCTGAAGCAGCAGGGGGTTCGAGGTGAGGAAAGTTAGTTCCTTGTAATCACTTTTTTTCCAACCAGGATTTGAACTTTGCTCTTTTCTTCCATTCTGGATCCACATCATCGTCTTTACAGCGACGTTTTGTTATTTAAAAAGGAAAATCTACTTTCAATCTTGTCTTTTCTTGGTAGAGAGTCACACTCTCTGTACGTTTTGCCTTTTGGTGACTGTTTGTGATGCAGGAGCTTAACAACAGCAGAAGCGCTCAAATTGCTCTGAACAATGAAAGGAATCATTATTCTGCGGTACATGCTGAATGGATTTTTTCCCTTCACTGTTTACAACAAAATAAATAAATAAATAAAAAAGCTGCATACCACGGGGGCAGTCACTGTTATCTGGAGTGTTTCAGGGAGGTCAAAGGTCACAGGGAGGGTTCACAGTACGGTCGCTTCTCAAACAGGGCTGTTCAGCACAGTGTTAGTCAAACACGTGTCAGTGGACGAGGCTGTGAATTAGACAGCAGGTTTACAAGTTAGGCTACAACAGTGTGTGTGTGTGTGTGTGTGTGTGTGTGTGTTGTAGCGGCTGCTGCTTTCAAACAAGATAAGGATCTATAGTGTGACAGTGTTGTGGCGTAGGTAGACAGTTAGATCTGCAGAGCGTCACTGGCCGCTCTGTGGCCTCCTACATCATAACAGTGGTCGACCTAATGGACGGGAGAGATGCTTCACTCAGTGACAGGAAACTAATGAGAGCAGCTTCTGCTTAATGCAGGTGAACTCACTGGTTCTGTATACAAAACAGTCAGTAAAGAAAAAAAAACATTAAGTTATTGATTTTCCAGTTTGTCCTTTGACCTTTATCTCTCCTGAGTAGCTTTATTAAGCTTTTAAAAGAATCCACTTTATTACAGTTTGTGTTTTATTATCGCAGTTTAGATCATCACTCCTATCCATGATGATAATATTGTACTGAGGAAGTCTTTTGCTGAAATCCCAGAAGACGGCGACGACAGTAAAAAGACGTTTGTTGAATCCACCCAAAAGTAACCGGAGTAACGTCCATCACACACGCTGGACTAACTCTCACTTACTGCACATCCTGCAGTTGTGTGCATTCAGTGAAGCATTATTACTGACATAAGTTTAAATTTGAGATTGTAATGGACTCACACAGGTGCGTACCATTTCGATAACCTCGCAGAGAAAATAACAAATAACCAGTGACAATAATCACTTTACGAGTGTTGTGCTTTCAGCCGTCACGAGTTCTCGGCCAATCGCAAGCTCCTGGTGGGTAAGCTCCACTGATCAAAGCGCTTTCTCTCACCAGACTCAGTAAACATCCTCTTTATGGCTTTGTCATGCAGTTTTTGTCAGTGTTGGAGTAGAGAAGAAGGAGGAGGGGGGTGAAATCTTAAAATCTACTCGGCTTTACATGAAGTCTGCAACACCTGCGTCTGATGGCGCTGTGACAAGTCTGCACCGTCCTCTACCTGTTGAGCAACAACGAAAGCCTGATAGAATAGTTCTGTTTCCATCGGCTGCGAGATCCCTGCAACTCTCATGGTCTCGGCTGATGTGATGGTGTTGAATGATCTCTTCAGGGTTCATATGTGGAGAGTTGAGCCTCCTTCTGGCAGCAGAGTTGATTAAAAGCCACGCGGCTCCACACTCATCTAAACCAGTCAGATACGAGTCTCTCCGTCACCTCCACCACTCACTGACGGGGTTAATGAAGCTCCTACCTGCTGAAACGGTCGGTCTCTGCACACCTCCCCCGTTGTCTTCCTGCAGTCTGGTCTCCTACAAGTTTGTCTTTAAATGAGCACAACATCTTAAAATGCAAATAACAAAAACCAAAACTCAGGGTGTGCATGAAAAGTTTGGGGAAAAAAAATTATAGAGAAATATGCATGAAGGAGCTACATGGAGCAGACGGAACCAAGAAGAAACTTTAATTTGTCAGTGAAATAATGCAGTGGAAAGCAAGGGCACTGTGTCACAGGCGGTGGGTGGTTGTCTACTGTACATCTGCCTCCTGACGCAAGTTCAGCTCCAAGTCATGCAAAGAAATGTTCTGCTGTGAGGGAAGTTTTAATGTTTTAAGTTTCTCTCATTTAGTTTTTCTTTATTTAGTCTATTAAAACTCTTAGTGGCGACATTTTATGAAACTCAACCGGTTTATTTTAGTTAGCAACTTTAGTTAGTTTAGTGCAAAATGTAATTTACAGTAAAGGTTAGTTTATTTCTACAGGACGATGCCCCTGCAGTCTTAATTGAAGCAGCGGGAGGCCAGAACATCCCATAATCAATAAAGCTTTACAACATTTTGGATGCTTGCTTGCATCTTGTTTGAGACCCTCCGTACCTTGGAAGCAGCCTGGATTGTAAAATGTGTTGTATCCGAGCCAAAGCAGGGCAGGATTAGTGAAGTGATGTTACTCAGGTTATTTTCTCAGACTGCAGACTCAGGCTGCAGAAGACATGACACGGCTCTTTTTAAACGCTGACTTGTACTCTGTATGACCGGCGCTGTAAATTGACTATGAAATGTAAAAATTGGCGGAGCGGCCCTTTAACTTACTACTCTTTAGAACTGCCAACTCTAATGTGTTATGACAGAAACAAACAGACAAGGAAAGATGGAAACTGAATGTTTTACTGAAGCCACCGTGATTCACAAACAGCTCAGACCTTCGACTTACGGTGGTTATTTGAAATAACTGTGTGAATGTCGTTACCTTGTCATTCCTGACAGCTCCTCGTCAAAGCAAGCTGTTCTGCACTGCCGACAAAGTTTGATATACACTGTTTATCCGAGGATGTACTAACTTATGTGTGTCTCCAGTAAGTCGATCAATTATTAATTGTTTCTGTAATGGGCCCGGAGCCTCTGGAATGGCTCCATGTGTCCCTGATTAAAACAGGCACAGCACTCGATACAGTTCTTCTCATCAACACACTGGCATGAGAGAGAGAGAGAGAGAGAGAGACGGGCAGGAAATGGAGAGAGACAGCGAAACAACCGTAGAGAGACCGAGGGGGGAAAGTTCACGAGAAACAAAACTGGCTAGAGCGAGTCGCTGAGGAGCAGTTTGCAAGAGAGAGAGACAGGAAGACAAACAGAAAGAGAGACTTAAAGAGAGGAGGGGAGCGACAGCGTGAAAAAGAGTGAATTAACAACCGGCAGAGGTGATGGCTCCATCGGCGCCTCTCCAGGCGTGCTTTCAGAAATGGAGTGGGCTCGCCTGTGTTGAGCCCTGCTTAATAGTCTCCAGTGCTGTTCTGAAGGTCCTGATTAGTGCGCACCGTGGAGATTGACTCTGGGTAAAGTGTGCGTTGATGAATACAAATCCGCGGCATGGCCTCGGCCTCAGTGGGATTTGTTGAGTGAGTGAATCTAGCGGGCAGGTAATCAGGCTGTTGCAGGTTTATCGGCGGGCTCTCGGCTCAGCGCGTGATGCATGCGGAGATGCTCGAGACATTACATTTCCTTCCAGAGGAAAACATGGTCAATCACTGCCAGTGCGGTGCGCCTTCCTCTCCGAACACCCTGGTGGTCAGAGGCGCAAATCGCTCCTGAATTTGTCACATGCACAGACACACGAAGGGGGATGAAATCAAATGTTGATGGATTTGTTAAACACCTCAGACAGAATTGTTGGAAAGCATAAGACTCTTTAAATATACATGAGTAACTGCTGCAGCCACTTAGCTCTAAGTACAAAGCAAAGATCTGTTTTTCTCCTCCAGGAAAAAGCCAGAAAAGAACTTGCATCGCTTTTCTCTTTTTTCTCCGTCAGTCCGTTTCCATCTGTCTCCGTCTGTCACTGTTCTCAGTCTCCCTGTCCCTCTCTGTGTCTTTGTCACTGTCACTCTCCGTCTCAGGTCTTGCCATCACTGTCTCCACTACACAGGGTGAAGCTAATGCCTCAGTGTCAGCAGCTGTCTGCTGGAGAGGAAACATAGAGCAGCTGTTTCCAACCTTTTAGCCGAGAGACCTTGTAGAAACGAAGGTACTTTCTACTTACAGGTCCCTCTCCTTGTCATGGACTGCATCTGTGTGAGTTGTTAACAGTTCGACTGAAGACTGATCATTTTTCCTTTCACCCTCCTCATATTGTTTTATCTAAAGTTTTTCCTTTTAAGCTGCGAGTAGATGCAGATCACCGTCGCTGCGGTGAATGAGGTTCGACCTCATGTGGAGAAAATGCAAATGATCTTCTGATTGTGCACCAGGAAATGATAGGACCGCAGTTTCTAAAGATATACTGATTAATTAAAACTATTATTTTATTTTATTTCTCTACACAGTAACTATCACTTATATTTGTAAATATTCTCAACAGAGAATAAGTCAGCAAGTGTTACTATCTGATTGGGCATTAAAACATTCCTGCTTTCAGCGCTTAACATAGTTTATTATTTTTATTTATTTTATTTATTATGTTTTCAGTCAGGACTGAAGCATTGGGGTTCGACCTGCAGCCCTACCTGTTGTCCAGCTTCACTCTCCATTCAATAACATGGCCACAGGGTTTTAACTTTCACCTGACGTGTGTTTAATATTCACAGTGTGAGTGTAAAGCCTCAGTGAAGGTTGGAGTGGAAAACTGAGTCTTTGGTGCTGATTATAATCTAAATGACCTTGCCCAGGGTTAAACTTTAACCTTTTCCTTCTTGCTTTCTCATACCCTTCCCTCTGTTTAATCCTTTTTAACTCAAGCTCTCAGTGTCTGTGCATACCTCAAACAATGATGAAGTCACCACTACCGGACGCCCTGGGTGTAATGAGCGAACGTGTGCCGTCTATTAGAGCAGATTAGTTCATGTAGCCCCCGAGGCTCATCCAGCCTGGAGCTAATGTCCTGTGTTTATCTCCCGAACATGACCGCAGGCACACGTGGGAGCTCCCTGTCTCTAACACATGATCTGTGCTCAAACCACCCTCAGCCTCATTTGTAATAAGTTTCTCCAAACAAAGAGCTAAATACAACAACAACAACAAAAAAACACAATGTACCGAACAATACCCGCAGCTCAGCAAGAACGAGGAAACCTCAAGTTATTTTCTATCTGAAAGACCTACTTTTCAAGAGACCGTGTCTGTGTACCCAGAATTAATGTGCTCTGCTTGTTTGGGCTTTAACTAACATCCACGTTCGGGGGGGTTTTCCCGCCATCTGTGGCAGAGCTGGACACTTCCAGGACTTTTGGAAGAGCGTTTAATACGCTTAAACTTTACATTATTTAATTCCTAACTTCATTTTTTGACACTTTTCTAAAGGAACTGTGTGAAGAGAATGATCCCTTTAGAAACCGTATCTAGAAATAATAATGCAAACTGACAATTTTCCACTTACATACTGATTTAAGTCGCTCCCTGATTCAAGGCGCAACATCTCATTATATTGATATTCCAATAACGGCTCCGACATGCCGTCCAGTTTTCCAATGATTGCCATCAAAAAGCTGAGCGTAAGAAACACGCCTTCACTCTGTCGGTTTTTAATGGAGTAAGTAGTAAATAAAAACACCCATTGTTTCAACTGACAGCGCCTTAGGCAGGGCATCAGCCGGCAGTTACCATCACATGATACAATCAGCTATGCAGATCAATGTCATTGATCAGGTGAGGAATATGAGATTGATCCGGCAGCGAGGCTGGGTGGGGGGGGGGGGGCAAGTGAAATGGCTGTTGTATGTAATGAAAGTTTGTCCGGCATAAACTCGCAACAGCGATTCTGATCTAGTCGCTCTTGACACACTCCCATTTCAATAAAGCTCAATTACGAGCGAGTCTTCCTTACGAATGGCGGGCCTGCGACGCCGTGATTGGCTGCTCTGACTTCCAGTGATTCAATTGTCCGGGAAGTAGCAGATAGGAATGTGTTTGGGTGATTTGTTTCTCATCATCTTCACTGCACAGCGCCACCGACGCACGGGTCGATCCGCGACGCGGGATGATAGATGCTTTCATTCCTGAGATGTCAAGAGATATGGACGTGTGTGTGTGCGTGTGTGTGAGAGTGTGTTTTATGCATTAGCAGATAAAACATCCCTCCCGTCCCATGTAACCTCTGCTGTAATGGTTCTATAATGAATATCCATAAACCACGGACGGGCATCTGGACACCACACACACACACACACACACACACACACACACACACACTCAGGTAAACATTCATATTTTTGTCACTGCACTACAGGTGGGCAAACATGCACAGTCATGAACACACACAGGTTTGGATGAGCACACACAGTCAGAGGAACACGTACACAAAAACCACACGTGCAAATTTACATTGTGCTATAAACACAGTCACATAAACACACATCTCCCTCTCTCTCTCTCTCTCTCTCTCTGTCTCTCTCTCTCTCTCTCTCTCTCTCTCACTCTCTCTCCCCCCTTTCAGCCACAGAGAAAACACAGCGTGGCTTTAGATAACAAACACTGGATTTAGAAAAGAGGATGAGCAAACCTTTGCTAATGTTTACTGTAGCAGCTAACGCTAGCTGTCACTCAAAGCAGGGAGGGATTCATGAGCCTGAAAATATACAAGTGTCAATAAGAAAATAATTGGTTTAACAAAGAAACATTTCTTACATTTATAAGCAAAAAAAAAAAAAGACTCATTCTCAGGTCACAGTACAATCAGGGTTTTTCTGCTACTGTTTTACATGATAGCAGCTAACACTAGCTAACTTTAGCTAGATGTTGCTATGTAACTGAGCTAAGTGAGTCAGTTTGCTAACTGTAGGAGCTTTCACTACTTGTGCTTCTCTTATACTATAATAATATTTTTATTTTTCCCCCTTTTACTGCCTTTTACTGCCTTTTACTTGTCTCTTTCATATTGACAGTGAATGGGGGGATTTTTTGTTGCAGTACTGCGTTTGGCCACTGGGTGAAATAAGCAACGAGGCTGGATCTTCTCTGCCTTGTGCAGCTCTGTTCATCTCTGCTATTTAACTCACATTTGACTGACTTAGGAGAATCATGGGAAATGTAGTTGCCATTATTACTTGAATAATAATAACAGCATGGATAAATATAAATTCAAAAAAAAAAAGGGTTAATATCTGTATCAGCGTGGTCTGGGTAAAGAGCAGTGCACACTTAACACATCTTTGTGGAGCCCTTTTTTCTCTCTCACTTCTCTGTCAATTGTACTTTCACTTTGTTGTGATGGATAGAAAAAGCTCGCAGATCCTGGTTCACTCAGCAGGCTGCCTTATAAAATAAGTAGAAGCACTGTGTTTTAGCTGCCGCAGTGAGGCCAAAATGGATGGCCGAGGCGCTGGAGGCCACTGTTTATTTCCTTTGAGTGCTTTCTATTTGGATTTATTTTATTGAAAGGTACAGGATGGAATTTGTTGGACGAAGCATGGGCAGTGAGAGAAACTGAGAGCCATGCAGAGAGAGAGAGAGAGACTAAAAGTAAAACTCAGAAGGAGGCAAACAGGGAGATAAAATCAGACTCAAAAATGTAAAACTCACCATTCTGCAAATCTGACAAATAAAAATTTTTTATCCTTTTTTTGGTAACTCTCCTGCTTTGAAATGAGACAGAATCCACAGCCAATGTAATTAGACCATGTCTGAGCACACACTGACCCGTTGTTCTCATGTTGCCAAATAATGAGCGTGCAGGGGAAGTCATTGGTCAGTAAATGAGCCTGGGGTCGCCTGTCAAGTCATTAAGTAATCATTAACTAATCTCATTTAATCATGACCTCATCACACGCACACACACACACACACACACACACACACACACACACACCACCCACCCTCCATTGCCCAACCCCCATGCACCCATCAGAAGCATTGTTGCAGGGAGATTGTTTTTACTGACATTGTAGGCGCAGATAATCACCGTCCACGTACGGTGGGGGAGTTATCAGCTCTCTCCGCTCTTTGCTTGGATGAAACAGGCCGTTTTCATATGACGGACGGCTGAAATGTTGTGATTCCTTTTATTTATTTTGCATAGTGAAAGTAGTTCAGCCATGAGTCTCACACATGCAGCAGACGATATACTACAGTTTCATTTTTTTTTTTTATCTCGGCTCGGTTTTGATGAAAAGTGGGTTTTCGTGAAAAGCAATGTATTCATCAAGGTTTTTCTGTTGTTGTTGTTGTTGGTGCATTTGAAATAACAGATTGATCTGCTGTGTTACCGCGGAGTAATAACCAGAAATGACGTACTGTATACTGTGATGAATTACCTGTTTCATGCAGGTCTCTACATGTGAGCGCTGTGAAATGAAAGCACACCAGTGGCTGTCGGAAACGGGAAATAAACGTCTATAAATAAACATTTAATAAACTAGAGTGCCCGGAAAATGTAATGCAGCTAGCAAGTATGTTTGTGAAACATGCAAAACCAGGCTTGTTACTTATATGTTGTGAACTTTGGCATTGGAAGAGTAAATGTTAATCTTAAAGGGTGAAATTTCACCCACTAATAATTCCTCTCCCAACCCTTAGTAATAGAATGGTTTTATCTGTGCCCTCTGTTATAAAGGCCTCTGGTACAGAGAAAGATAGTGGCTCTTCCTCTCCCTTGTCTATCTATTCTTTGTTTCCAGTTTTACCATCACATTGTTCTCCTTTCTCCCGCTTCGCTTTTTCTTCCCCAAACGCAACTTTTCTTTGGTCTCTCTGTTTCAATTCTTCCCCACTCTCCCTCTTTGCTTGGCCTTTATTTCTCTTTCTTTCTCCTTCCTTTCCTCCTCTCATCTCTTCCGCCTTTGTCAGCAGTCTGGACGGTGTCTGCAGCACTCACTTCTCCCCTGTTTTTTTTCCCTTATAAGGCAGCTTTCATACACTATCTGTGCTATCCCGCCCTTCCCCGGCTACATCTCAACCCCTCCCACTGTTTTTTCCACTTTCAACCTGCCAGCAGAGGTAGAGGAGTTCTCATCCATCTTCGAGCCAGACTTTGACATGCCTGGATGTTAAATTAAAAACATATAGCCGAGAAGAAGTGGGTTGTATGCACCTAAAGTGTCCAAGACACAGCTTAGAAAATGAACATCATCCATCAAAAGCTTCCTGCATCGCCACTAAAGCTTGTAGACAAGAGAGCGCGGTCTGACATCGGCCATCTTTATAGCCAATTATAAGGCGGGAGGGTGTTGATGGTTGTTTTCTTCTCAGACCATAAACTTGTGCACACACATCCATATGCAAGCGTTCACCAGAAGGGATACACAAAGAGACATAGACACAAACAAAGACATCTCACTGGTGTGATGTTTGCTCCTTGGATTGAGTCTGAAACCATCTAAGAAGTGATGATACTCCCTAGACTTCTAGAGCAACACTGTGTGTGTGTGTGTGTGTGTGTGTGTGTGTGTGTGTGTGTGTGTGTGTGTGTTGTGTGTGTGTGTGTGTGTGTGTGTGTGTGTGTGTAAGACAGACAGCGTTTGCACGTTGCCTCTTCATTAGTTCCTATATCAAAACAGATGTGTTAGATGGACTCTGTGTCTATGTGGGCAGTAAACCTTGGGAGCAGTTCTTGTACAACAAGCTTGTAGCTCAAAGCTACTTCATTAGCAGCTTGTTGATCTGAAGGTTGTTTTGTTTTTGTTTTTTTCTTAGTAATCATAGTGGTGTTCAAGATGCTGCAAGTGGTGTCTCTTGAGTGGTCTAGTCTTGATCTAATGACATAAATCTATATATGACTTTTGTCATATCTTGTATCCCTAGCTATAATTGGTTGCATCTGTCAGTGGGTTCTGACCATAGACTGTAATTAAAGATGGACGCAGCCTCCGTGACGATGTCACCCACGCGTTTTCTGAAGAGTGATTTTGAAGCTCAGAGTGAGCTGCTCCGCCGTTGCCATCTTAGCAGGGCCTGACTCCGCCCCCGAACTCCCAGCTAATCCAAAACTGGGCAAAGAGGTGGGGAGTGCGTGGAGCTGGTGCATGCCGGTTTGTGGCAACCTACCTGTCACTCAAAGCAGCAACACCCTCAATTTTGCATAACGTTAAGCCTTAATAAAATGTAAATTGGTGAGATAAATAAAAAAACTAAAATGTCTTTGTACCAGGCTGTAAACATGTTTGTTTCTGCTGTAAAGTTGGACAGTTTAACATGGGAGTCTATGGGGACTGACTCACTGTTGGAGCCAGACTCTAGTGGTCGTTAGAGGAACTGCAGCTTTTGACACTTCCCTCTTGGCTTTGTTTTTCAGTCCCAGAGGTTGCTGCTTGGTTCTGACCAGCTCAAGCAAAAAGTATTTCGTTTGTTATATTTAAATATCTTTAACAACAGTGAAGAGACAGAATCATCCAGTAATTCAAAGGAAAAAACTAGTAGAACAAATATAAACAAACATCTTTTGCGTAGCAGAAATGTGTCTTTTTTTCCCAGCTTCCTATCCTGTTGATTATCTTGTTAGCCGTCAGATTTATCTTGCAGCAGGGTCCCATCTTATAATTGGGGAGCTACTGTATTGGGCCATTGTGGGCAATGCTGCAAATCAATGAGCCAGACTGCTCTCTGGGAATATTGGATTTTTATATAATTCTTTCTGAATATGAGAGTGTAGCTCAGTTTGTCAGGTATTGCACCTGCTCAATTAGCATAAAGCCGACATCCCCGCTTAGTTAATGTATCCATAAACAGCTTATCTATTAAACGTGCTATATGACGACATATATTGATATCACAATATATAATCACGTACAAGGTCGAGGGTTTTTATTCTCAGTGAGACGTCTACTGAGTTTCATCAGTAGATTGGTGGCGACGAATGAGCCGTGGAGTTCTTACAATCACTCGTGTGATGAAGTAGAAACTCTTGTGAGATTGACCTGGAAAAACGGAAAAGAGGCACAGAGAGAAGAAGGTACGAGATGAGGTGGAGGAGAGGGATGAGTGTGTGATAGGAGGTTTGGTCACGAAAACAAGTGAAGGTTTTGAAATCTTAAAACCCGTCCCATGTAACTGTCGACCGGTGTCTTCGTGTCCGCTCACTCTGTGCTGAGCAAACCTTAAAGCAAAGCTTCCTCTAGCTTGCACGCCCACCACTGTGCTGCTGCTGCTGCTGCCAGTTTCCAGTGTGAGTATAGGAGGTGAACGTTATTTTTCCAGAGAGGAAATCTGATTCTCAGCAGTAACAGCGCTTCACACCTTCACAGCTGGCGTGTCTGGTTTTTATTCTAGCGTCTCCAAAAACACTTGAGAACTCCGAGATGTTGACTGTGGTTTTTTTTTTCGGTGAGTTGTTGGCAGGAAGCTTTTACTTTTACGCCTGTTAACGTTTAGATTTGTGACTCGTAGTGATTTGCAATCATGAGATTAGTAAAAAAATTCACAAGTGTAAATAGACTAATTATTCTCTACACATAAAAAGATGACCCAGAGATTATCTCAGCGTTCATAATCCTGACGCTCTGACGTGCCCTTTGACCCTGCCGGCCATAATCAAATCCTGTCTGCATGTGAAGAGTGACAGACGCTGCGATGGATGATTGACAGCTGACAGATGAAAATAAAAACACAACAGCCACATGCAACTTGTCAGAGTGCTCTGGACAACAGATGAAACTCCTGAAGTCTGTCTGTTTATGCATCAGCACAGGTTTAACTTCATGCCTCCTCAGCTCGTAGGGATTCAGTCTTGCTTCAGGACACTTAAAAACAGGACAGATATTTGAAGGGCTAAACCAAGAGTCCTGTGTTTGTCCCTATAACCGCTCAGCTGTCATCCCAGTAAAGTAGATTTTATCTAGTGCATCGTCTGTGTCTGAGTCAAAAGACCCGTCTGGATCCCTTAAGGGCGGATCCATAAATTATTACCTATTTCTCATTCAGGTTAAGATAGTTCTGTCAGGCTGAAAGATTAAAAGGAGTGTGCAGTCAGTTGTCAAATCTGACTGCAGGTAATCCCGGTGATCTATTCATCCCGACTCCAAAGTGACAGAGTCTCCCTCTTTCTTTCTTTTTTTTCTCCCTCCCTCCACGCCACCTGACCGCGCTGCCGTTCTTCAGTATCGATCTGAGAGTCCAGACTGTTTTCGGCAGCTATCACCTCCTCCGGTCATGAAGGAAAAGCTAGACAGATTTCACCCTGTTTTTATTTGTCGAAATAAGAAGAAAGATGGCTAACGGCAGCGAGGCCGGAGTGTTATTGTTGTCAGACTGAGAGTGTATGATCTGGACTGATGGGGAGTGTGTTGATATTTTTATTGATGGGCTTTTTTTATTTTTGGACTGGATAAAAAAAAAAAAGAAATTGTCCCCTCTTTGTCTGTCTCTTTCTCAGTGTCCGCGGTCCACTGAAGTGTCCACAGTGTCCACAGTTAACTGTTTAAAGGGAAGTTTGTCCCCGTTCTGTCTCTCCTGTCTCTTCCTCTTTGTCTGTCTCTTTACCTCTCTCTCACAAACACACCTGAGAGGGCACCAGCAGGACTAATTACAGACCAACAATAACCCCCCCCCCCCCCAGCTTCACACCACTCCTGGCTGCATAACAAATTCATTGGCACATCGGTGCCACTATTGTAAATCAATCTGACAGACTCGTGGGGTAAGCTGCTGAATACATTCAATGCGCCATGTGCTGGTGTCGCAACTTGTACTCGCACAGGAGTAAACAGGCTATCCAGTTGTTAGATGTCCACATCCATCTCCGCGGCGGACCGTTTGATGTTCAGAGAGGGAGCGCAGGTGGGGGATGGTAAAGGCAGAAGGGCTGGGAGATATTGGAGGCTTGGGAGCGGGGCCCGGTGATTTGAGCCGAGGACCGGTGGAAGGAGACGGTGTAGACAGAATGGCTGGATATATTAAACAGAAGGAAATGGGCGCTGAGGGTGTTGTCCAGATATGAGGGTGGCGGCTCGGGTGAGGTGGTGAGATGACACATTAGCTTCGAGGCAGCGAGGGCTGGGGGGGGGGGGGGGGCACAGAGCCTGACATTAAGATAGCGGTTTGGATCCGGTGCATTGAGGATAAAAGTTTTAGTAGTAGTGTTTGTTATATAGCTTTTAAAGATATGGCCGGGAGCAGCGGTGAAAGAGGAATGATATTCGTAGTGCTGCCAGGCGAGCAATGAAGTCGGCCCCTGGCACCTCGGCCCCGACAGCGAGCTATGACAGGTCGGGGTCCAGCAGATTGTCTGCCGTGTCTCTCAGCCAAGTCACAGTAAGAATTCACGACTGAAAGATGACTGTGATCATCTAATCTGACACAGCGACCATCTCAAGAGATAATACTGTGTATTCTGATGCTGTCAGAGGAGTCGGCGTTCTCATATCTAGCAACACAGATAGTTAGCGGTTTAACCAGTGTTTGACCCTCTGCAGATATTATGAATGGTGAGGAAACCTGTTGTTGATAATGCTGCTTCACCAAGGTCAGCAACCAGCAAGGTCCTCTCAGTATCAATACAATATAGACTCTGGTATGTATTGTTAATCCTTTGAATGTTTAATGTTGCAATGGAATATTTTTGGTTTTGATGTTAGACCGGCTGACTTCTTAAGTCATAATTAAAATACTTGAAGGTCCCATATTTTACACTTTTCCTGTTTTTATTTTTAAGTATAACTTAACAAGATATTTTTGTGGTTTTTAAGAACCATAAAACAATCTCTATGTAGTTTGACATCTCCTCTCTCAAACATCTTTCTGTAGCGTTAGCAAGAACAGGGTGTTTTGCGTCCGTCTCTGAGCCTCTCTAATCATTGGCTGACTTTTCTGAGAGTCGAATTCAGACTTAAGTACTCCGGTATTTCAGAAAGAATAAACT
The DNA here is from genome assembly GCF_021018895.1 of Seriola aureovittata. Taxonomy (NCBI): domain Eukaryota; kingdom Metazoa; phylum Chordata; class Actinopteri; order Carangiformes; family Carangidae; genus Seriola; species Seriola aureovittata. The sequence continues at coordinate 24,092,928 of NC_079377.1, forward strand.
CTAGTCTCTGGTCTCTATTATTACTATCTTGGGGAAAGCTGTGCAAAGATATATCGGCTTCCTGACATCCAACAATTGCAAAAAAAAAAGAAAAAACATAATTCAACCGTCTGTCATTTAGCTTGCTAGCTCAGCGACACAACGACAGCTTGGTGTTGTGTTGTTCATAAAGTTAAAACAACAACAGCGGGGCTGAGTTCGGTGACTGTTTAGTTGTGACATCACAAAGTTCCAGAAGTCCTGACGGCTGGTTTTAAGGCTCAGTTTCTGAATACAGGCTGTGTGCATTTCTCTGTGGACTGAGGCTTTGATACTTTCACAGTATTAATATAGAAGCTAGAGCTGATCTATAATCACACTACACATGGACACAGACCTTTATACATTAAGGGACCTTTAAAAGAGACGCGTTGCAGATCTTACGTGTTAGTTTAAAGCACCTGTTGGCAGGTAAAGCAAGAGGGTTTTCTCTCCTTTCTCCTTTCCTAAGCGTTTACTTCCTGATGGTGTTGAGACAGACGCACCTGCATGTTGGTAATTTGTCTAATTTGACAAGTGTGAGTTTTTATGATAATATAGAAAAATAAAATTTATTTTTCCCTCCGACCTCCTGAGAAGTATTAACTCTGTACATGACAGTAAATCTTGTGTTGGCTGCAGGCGACGTGTGGTCACACACTTATAGCCGGAGGAGAGGAGATGTGTGCAGGGGGGCTGGGTCCTGTAGAGCCCGGGGGGGGGGGGCAGAGTGGGGGCAGTGTACTGTACAATACTGTACTGGAATGTGTTTGTGGAGATATTAAAGAGCCATATATTTTTCTCCGGGAGGCCCCACAGGGCCTGCTCTTACCGGCTGATCTCCACACTGGCAGACGGGTTATAAAACAGGCCTCGCTGGAGATTCATCACTGTGGAGAGCCAAGGCAATTCTTCCCCCTCCCTCCCTCTCTTCTTCTCCCACTCTCCTCTCCTCTTTCTTTCTGGAGTTTTTCTTCCTCTCTCTCTCTGTTTTGCTGTGTTGAACGTGCTACAGTGCGTCCGGTTCAATCGCAGTAAATATATATATGAACTCGCATCGTTTCAGGCCTCTGTCCCAGCATCGCTGCTCTACGACTTGAACGGAGAATCCCCAGAGCCTACCCTGCTAGCGAAGAAGCTAATTAGCTAATAAGCAAGGAAGCCAATTTTACTTTGTCTTTTCAGCTCATCCTAGTGTATCTAGAGTAGATCTACAGATAACATAATAAAGCTCACGTACCAGGTGTAAAGAGTCTCGCACTCACCAGCTGAAAACAGCTGATTGCTACTCGGCCTGCTCGCTCGCTTTCCAGCAGGTTAGCTCGACGGTTTGCTACCGAGTTAGCTCGGCTACTATTATTATAACCGAATAACCGAGCTAACTCTGGGATTTTAGGGGCTTTTGAGCAAATCAAATTATGTCAAATTGTCTTTGACACTTTTTCATTAAACAGGAGTTGACACAGAGCTTTTTAGCATTTAGTTTGAGAGCTGGGACTGATTCAGGGGAGAGGAATCACTGGAGAGAAACTTTGCTGGGATTCAAGCCAGCAGCGTTACATCTCTCTCCACAGGTGCTGAAGTGAACCACTCAACTGCAAGGGGCAGACAGCTGATAGCTTGTTGATATTACAAGGTAGACCAGAGGGGTTGGAAAAGGGAATAAGTTTGGGATGGGATAGAGGGGCAACATAAAGCTTAGAGGAGGGAAACTTTTTTGCCAACACACAGAATGGCCTCGGGGTTGTATTTCTACTCCTCCATCAGTTCCAGCCGTCATAATCCCAGGTTTGAGGATGAGTAATTTGGGCCAAAAGTGAAATTTAAGGCAAGAAAATAAGTTTCATGTATGAAATTGGAAGAGCTGATGAGGTAGTGAAAGCATATTATGTATTCAGGTGAGCACTTCTGTCAAGACCTGTCTTGAAATGTTGAATTGGGGATGAAATGAGGTGAAGGGATTTGGTGGTGAGGGGGAGAAGCATAATACTAGAATGGGATGAGATGTCAGGAGGCTGAAAACGGAAAGCGGCTAATGGGAAACACAGAAATAATTGTCTTTGGCAGATTTTTATTGGACAGTGTGCCAATAAAGCTCAATAAATCCAATGGAAGTGGAAGAGAAAAGTTGGTATAGATGACGAGAGGTGATGGAAGGGGAGATATTGATGGAAAGGAAAGGGGAAAGAGAGAGAGACTGTTGCACTACGGGGTTCAATTATAAGGAACTGTGAGTTATGGTATTTGCTGTACCATGTACCATGTGCCTTTATTGCACTGGGACAGTGTTGGGAGGAAGAGGGAGGTTATTAACCGCACGGAAAGAGAGGGAAAGTGACGTAGAGAAAGCCGACAGAATCAGAAAAGCATAAAAAAGGAAAGGACAAGGTGGAGAGTTTAGAAAGAAAAGACGGAGAGGGAGAGGCAAAGAAAACCTCAAGGCTCTTTCTTTCTCTCCTCTCCTCTCCTCTCCTCTCCTCCACTCTCTCCATTTCTGCTTGTCTTGCACTTTCAAGCGTGGAGCCCATTAAAGCGGATGGCAGTGTAACTCACCACTGATAATCAACAGAAAGAGGGAGAGAGCAGATTCGCAGGAGGAGAGACCCCAGGCCTCGTTTATTATGTTAGATTTTTCTATTGAATCTGACTGTGCTGTAATTTCTCAAAGTGGGGAGGAGGTGCAAGGAAAGTAATTTACACAATGAATAATCAAGACGTGTGTAGACAAGGACAGAGCAAATTTAGTTTGCGATTTATAAAAGATCTGAGGGGAAATCAAATGTTATTGCCACGTTTTCAAATCGGGATAAACAACACAACCGAACCACGCATGCAGAGTCAACGTTGTTCATGCTGAAGAAATATGAGTAAAGCGAGCTAACTAGCTTTGGTTTGGTGTCCAAACTAATTCACATTATATAGTAATAAGTGTCTCCCTTGCTGCTGAAAAAAGTCACATGCTTTTGCGTACATACTGCTTATGTGAGCACATGTTTAGATTGTATAGAACATATTAGTGCAGTTACATAAAGATATCCGTGTGTTTGGAAATGTTGATTTCATAAAGTTTTATAGAAAAACACCGATGTCGATTACATACACTATATTTTATCATCTTAAAACCCCAAAAATATTTCATTTACATTCATATAAGGCAAGTGAAACCACTGAATCTTTGTTCATTAATGGACTTAAAAAGGTTTGTTTTTCACTGTTGATCAGTTAATTAATCTCACTCGCTGATTCCGCACTTCCTAACATACTGGAAGCACAAAACACAACTGAATGCTAAATGTGAATTTATAGCCATTTGTTTAGCTGAATATGCAGTGTCATAAACTTTACCCCCCCCCCCCCCCCCCCCCCCCCCCCCACTGTGTGTGATGTGTAGTTGCCCCTGCAGTGAGTCAGTCAGTGTGTTTGTTCTGTAATCCCCCTGCAGCCACGCCACCAGGACAAATCCCTGCACATTTTTATTTTATTTTTATTTTTTTTGTACTTAGCAAACAAAGAGGTTCAGAATTATAGTTTGTCACCCGGTGGCACTGCATGCAGCCGCCGCCACAGAGCTGTGGGCGCTGGAAACAAACACACCTTGTCAAGTGACCCTCGATCGGCCCGGATGAAGTGCGGTAATGTGTTCTGTCGGACTAGCGTAAAAAAAAAAAGGAGACAATGACAAACACTGCTGGGACAGCGGTGTGACATTATATTCAAAAAACGGCTATGACAAGGACAATTACATATACGGCAGCTATATAGCAAGGCTCATGGCAAGGACAATGGCGTGGTCAAATCAATGACATGGACATAGCAGCTGTGAAAACATGCAGAAAGGCATATAAGAACCGCCGTGTACGAGTTGGAGCGTTCCTCTCTCATACTGGCGTTTTCTTTTAATGATTCTCTTTGCAAATACAAGAATATTTTACATCTTATTTTTATTGCAGTGCGAGAAGCTTTGATGATGACAGGTCTAAAGCGAGATAGGAGGATCTTTTAATGATCATAATTACATGCCTCAGCTCTTATCTTTACTTGACCGGCTCTTTGGTCCGGGCCGGTCCGACTCCCGAACGAATGCTTTTCTATTTTCCAAGCAGCCTGGAAGAAAGGATGCTGCCGAGCGCTAAACATTTTAACCGTGCGTCATGAACTCCTCTGCAGTCACCTGCCACGTGCAGGTTTTCTTTCTTTGCACTCAATATCAATTATGGCACAAAAGTCAATTTTCTCCTGGAAGAGTAGAACCGTGGACACAGAGTAGAATAACACAGAAACCACGGGTTAGTAAAATTACAAAACACTGTGAAACCGTCAAGTTTCCAGAGCTGCCAATTTTTTGATCATTCACCAAAACTGGCACGGTATAATTTTTTTTTTTTTTTTTTACGTGACACAGGTCGTGGGAGTTATGAACAAGCGTTGAAATGCCACTGAAGGCCGTTAAATGACTCCGGTTTTCTCCAATGAAAAAATAAAGGGCAGATGGCAGAGGGGAGGAGAGGCACAGGAAGAAACAAGAGAGATGAGAGCCACAAGAGAGAAGTTTAGAGATGGATGATGATGACGGGAGAGAGAGAGAGGAAGGGAGGTAATGATTGGAATACATCCAGAACTGCATGGATACAGACATGAAAGAGGAGCACAGAGAGCAAAACAGAAAAGGGGGATTTTGTGCGAAGGAGGAAGGAAGGTCCGGAGGAGTCACAGAGAGGAGGAGAGTGAAGGGGAAGATGGAAACAACAAGAGAAGATGAGGACAGGGACTTAAGGAGTGGTGGGGGGGGGTGCAGAGGCGGGGTGAGGTCAGGATTCGACCCCGTGGCGTCCCATGGTAATTGAAATTAGGTGGGGGCGGCGGGTGGAAGGGCAGCGGGACTGGAGGAAGCAGGCGACATGATAATCAATTTGAGGCTGAATCGGAAACATGAGCCACTCGGGGGGCCTCGTTCCCCCTACCAGGCCTCCAGATGGCCCTGGCCCCAACGCTGTGTGGGCCCTGTCAGAGCACACTATATATGTGTGTGTGTGTGTGTGTGTGTGTGTGTGTGTGTGTGTGTGTGTGTGTGTGTGTGTGTGCTTCAGAGACAATGCCATCTGCCAGGAGTGCAAGGGGAGTTCAGCAGATGTATTTGCTGACACTAGGGGCGCAGGAGGGTATAGATAGTATACTGTATACATTAGTGTGAGTGTGTGTGTGTGTGTGTGTGTGTGTGTGTGTGTGTGTGTGTGTGTGTGTGTGTGAGTGAGTGTGTGGGGACCCCCACGATGCTGTTGTTGGAGAAGAGAAATGGCCATAGCAGCACAAACACACACACACACACACACATGGAGTCAAAGATATGTGCAGATTTATGCAAGAAAGGCCGTTAACATTCATCTCTACAAAGCATCAAGAAATTCCCCCGACTTTGGAGCACAAAACACACAGTCACACACCCTCACACACCCTCACACACACACTCACACACACACTCACACACACACTCACACACACCCTCTTCGTGATGATGCTCCCTTGTCCTCGGGGGAGGATGTCGAAGTGTTGGCTGTCTGGCTGCTTGTCTGTCACACAAAGACAAAGCGTAGTATTTGTTTATATGAAAGCTTTACCGTCATGATCATTAGGAGACACCGATAGATGGAAGTGATCAGCTGAAATGCCGCGTGGCTGAGTGATAAGATCACGCCATCGGTCGGCCGGGTGTCGGACTTTCCCTATTGGCCGTTGCTCCTTCGAAATGTCTCTACAACTACGACGACGTTGTCATAAAATCTGGATTTTAGCAGCAGCTTGGAAGTGGCTGATGTAGCCTTAATGGACGACGGGAAAAACATCAATAAGAACAGCGTCATTGTGAATTTGGCTGTATTAAAATACTGTATGTGTGAACACAGAGAGGAGGAGAGAAGCAAACATTCACAGGGCGGAAACTGGATGACGCCAGAGTGAACGCAGCTACGACGCAGTCCGGCCATATCCTTGGTTTTGACCTGGTTTTGTTATATAGTTGATAAATAAAGCCTCACAAAGCCACAGTTCAGTTTCCACTAAGGAGTCTTTAGATGATGATGCTGAAACTTGAAACTGACAAACAAATAACTAAATGTTTCACAGGCGTTAAAGTGTAATTTTACACGTACATGACCTATTTCTCACCTCGGATGTATCCACAATAGATTAGAATAGTTCGGGGGAATAGTGTTTGTGGCAGCGCGGTGAGCGGTGCGTTCATCCAGGCGGAAGAAAAAGTTCAATTTGTTGTCTGAGTGAAGGAGACTGTCAATCACCCACTGTTGAGCCGTGGCGATACGGTGTATGTCGAGCTGGTGTCGGCTCGGATAAGACTTATATATCACAGCGGAAAAAAAAACACTCCTGATGTAAGAAGAATGGAGTGAGGTCGAGTGCTCGCTCGGCCTCCTATACATTAAGTCCAGGAATCCTTCGGTAAATGGTCACAGGAAAGAACATGTTCTTCAGGCACTCAGGCGGAGGAAGGATAAAAAAATATATATTTTAAAAGCCTTAGTCAAGCATAATGGTTTAAAATGCCAACCGGCGTTGACCTCAAAGGCTCTTCAAAACTCTTGGTATGTACTAATCCTACAACACAAGCTGCAGCAGTGTCTCTGCGACTTTAGAGTTCTTCTTCCCCGTTTTTATTCCTCTTCTTCCTTCATTAAATGTTGGCTCTGAAACGTAGGAACTGTGCCCAGTTCAGTCTGGATCTCTCTGTGGGGACGAAACGTTTCCACACGTCCCACACTTCATAACCTAACCCAAAGGGGGGGGGGGGGGGGGGGTCTTCTGCAGGGACTGCAGGGTTAACAGAGGAGAATCAGCCGGTCGGTCTGAGGAAGCCGAGAGAACAAAAGTGTAAAGTTCAGGCGTCTGATCCAGAGAGAAGAGACAGCCGCCGCAGATCGCGCAAATCAATCTATTGAGCATCCGCGTTCGTATCATAGTGTGTTATTGTGTGTGATGCCTGATTCAGTTCTCTTCATTTCTTCTCATTATCATTTGAATTGTGATTTAACACCAGAGATAGTTTCCAGACATTGACTCCCACACCTGGATGCACTAGTCCTGCAGACTATCACGTGCACTAAAACAAACTTCTCCAAAACCTCATTAACCCTCCCGTGCAGCTGTCGTTACTGCCGTTACAAAAGTCTGGCGTTTGAAATGTTGTTATTATGTTAATGTAAGTGGATTAACTTTGTAGCCTCAGCAGTTTTCTTCTAAATCTTTCATGCTACAACGACGGGTTACAGCAACAGTTTTCAGACAAATTATATTTAGATTAAGTATGAATGAGGTGGAGAGCAAAATCTGTAAATGAATACGCCGGCGCTTCAGCAGCTAAACATTCAAGAGCAACGCTCCTGTGTCTTAAATAAATGAAGAAAAGAGAAACACACACACACACACACTGTTAAAAACGATCATGATGCTCCTGAATAACTGATCGGTTGGTTTGGCATTGTGGTTTTTCCTCTTCAAAGAAGCTGTTATTCTAATAAAACGTCACCACATTATCTAATGAATATAAAAACACAAGTACAGATCGATCTTCATCTACAGCACAAATCCTTGTTCAAATAAGGAAATAGGGATTAAATCTGTGCAGAAGAACAGCACTTATCAAAAAATAAATAATGGGTTATATTTTTGACTTAGAACTCTAAAAAACTTTTTATGTAAAAAAAAAAAAGTTGTTTTTGTTAGTTTTTTTCCTACTTACATAAGATTTAATTCAGCTCAGAGGGAGCCCTTTATTTCCTCTTACTCAGGTGGTCTAGTGCCAAATGAGCTTGTAAACTGACAGAGGGAAGTGTGAACCAAAGGAGGCGGGACGGGCGGAGAGGAGAGGGAGGACAAGCTGGAAGGAAAAGGTGAAAGTAAGGTGAAAGGATCTGGGACGCTGAGCGAGCCAGCAGCGGCTCTCCTCGGGGGCCCGCTGGAGGTTTTTGGAAATCATTCATCTTAGGGATCTCCTCCTCTCTAGTAGAACAAACAGCATCGTCTCTGTCGCCAATTAATACATCACCGGGCCCTCGACTCTCTCTCGTACCCCCCCCCCCATGTTTCTGTGTCCCTTTTAATCTCAGTCCGTCTTTACCCTGCCTTGATGAGTTGAATCTTATTAGCACCGTTTGCTCAGGACAACACGACTCTCCATCAGCCGATCGCTCCGTCGCCTAACTTTCCATGCTGCCACCCCCCCCCCCCCCCCTTTAAATTGGAGCTCATTAGAGGAGGAAAAAAAATGCAGTTTTTGCTCCATTTTCACCAAAAAAAAAAAAAAAACAGGAGGGGGAGAAAGCTATGAAAATGTTAATTAATAGCGGGTCGAGGAGAATACTGCCAATTAGTCCAGACTGACAGATGAGCAAGACACTGCACTGGAGACTTTGATGACTGCAGGAAGTCTACACACACACACACACACAAACACACACACACACACACACACATAGATGCACGCCTGGTTAGCCATCAGGACCATGTAGACAAGGGCTACTGTTTGATGCAGGTCCTGTTCTCTCAGTTAGCAGAAATACATGCACAGAATAGACACACGTTTATATCAGCCAGCACATTCACAGATACAGGAAGAAGAAAGTGTTGCAGGGGTCACCTTCTAGTTGGAAGAAAAACATCATGATGTCCGTTTGCCTTTCTCTCTCTCTCTCTCTGTTTCTGTACACTGTTGTGGAAACGCTGGAGCCTGCAGAACTGAATTGCTTTTGTTTTGTGATGATACGATCAGTAGGTGAATTCTCTGAGTGGTGCAGAGAGCCCCACTGATACTGGATTGTTTTTTGTTTTATTGCTATTTGAGAGTTTTAAAAAACAGAAAAAAGATCTGATATATATTCTCCACATAAACACGTAGCGAGAATGAGTGTCTTTAGTTAGGTTGAACTAAGCTTTAGAAGTACAAAACATCCCCCTAAAACCCCCGAAAGGTCGAGCAGGTCACGGATGTTGTCTGTTCATTGGTTAACAAAAAGTTGTCAACAAATTTCAGTGAATCAACAAGGTCTAGTGAATTGGGTTTTGTCTTCCGTTACTCCACACTGAGTTTCCCCAGTTTCCACGGACACGGTTCGGTTGACCTGAGGCACCTCTTATTTCCGTCACATGAAATGAACCGTCTCCATGAAACTGAGCGAACTCCATCTCCGTAAAGAGAAATAAAAAGTGTGGGACCTTTTATGAGAATTTTGTTTTGTTATTTCCAAGGTTGAGAATGAACCTTCGTCCCCCACACACGTTTCATTTTTGATGTGGATCCAGGACTTTTGTTTTATTGTTTCATGACATCTCAAAGACTCTTTCACTTTCACTCTTCTGAGAACTGAGAACTGAAAACTGAAAACGCAAAGATGCAATTTGGACATTTCTGTCAGTTTTGCATGTTTCCGATGCAGATTAAAGATTCTTTATTATTATTATTCTTCTAAAAACCAAATTCACAGTCGCGTAGAGATATCGGATCATTCTTTCTCACCTTCATTAGCTGACCTTTTGTTAATGATGACACTTAATGAGCAGTCATGAGCATCGCAACCTGCTTGATTCTCACCCTTCCCTCTCTTCTCCCCCCTCCTCGTCTTCAGGTGAACCCGCGGTGGCCAGAGAGAACAACTGTCTGAACGCCGCCAAGGCCTGCAACCTGAATGACACGTGTAAGAAGTACCGCTCATCCTACATCAGCCCCTGCACCAGCCGCGTCTCCACCGCCGAAGTCTGCAACAAGAGGAAGTGTCACAAGGCCCTGCGGCAGTTCTTTGACAAGGCAAGGCACATCTGATACCAGCCTCTCAAAAAAGAAAAGAAATAAAAACACTAAAGAAAAGCAACACACTGGAGGTTTTTTCCAAACAACTGACATCTGATAAAAGCCGAACGTCCATCATAAAGGACCTGCTTCAAAAGGAAGAATGATTTTTGAAGTGGATAAGTTAGATGGGTTGTCACAATCACAATAAATAATCATACAGGCCTTTTTTTGTTCTGGCTTTGCTTTTCCAGCGCCTGAGCTTTGACATTGATTCAGTCATCAAACACAAACGATGTTTTCACTGTCAGTGCCATGTCGTAATTATAACCCAGCTCCTATCATGTCCCCCTGGAATATCTTTACTGGGGCGGCTTCGAGTAAGCTTCAATATGAATGAATACAAAACTACAAAGAATGTGTAACATGGTTAATCTTAGCGTGATGTGTAATTTTGTTGCTCTGTGTGTGAACAGCCTCAAGCTTTGACTTTCTTTTGTGTTGGAGATAAAACTATGACGACATTTCTTTCTATTGCAGCCCGACCATCTGTTGTTACAGCGACGTTGCCATCGTTCAGCATTAACATCAGAAATTACTGAAGCTGTTGTTCTATTGAGGCAATGTTGTAATAGACATGGGAGCAAATTTTGACGTCTTAACATGATAATCTGTCAAGTTTCTGTCTGAAAGTGCAACAAGTGGCCAAAAGATGAAACACGCTACAGTCGGAATAAGACTTCGCTTTTTTCTTGTGCCAAACAGGTTCCACCCAAGCACAGCTACGGCATGTTGTTCTGCTCGTGTCCCCTCATCGACCAGACGGCGTGCTCCGAACGCAGGCGTCAGACCATCGTCCCCGTCTGCTCGTACGAGGAAAAACAGAAACCCAACTGTCTGGAACTGCAGGCCTCCTGCAAGACCAACTACATCTGCAGGTAGCGAACAATAGATGCTAAAAATGCATTCATTCCTTTTCTTTTATCTTTACTAGAAAACTTCGCCAAACTCGAACCATTCCTCTCTTTTTTCAGAACAGTTTACCTCTTTTAATTAATTGTTCCTCCACTGTTAACATTTTTTAAGACTAATCCTAAAAACCCACGTTTTCTTTGGCTTTTGAGTGAAGCAAGTTACGGTTTAAACTTTTATTTCAGACCGTTCCCCGCTGTCTCAGACTATGGGATAGATAAGACCATTTTCACTTTAGCTGTTTTTATGTTTTTCGTCGTATATCATTGTACAGCTCTCTGCTTGTTTTAAATGTGCTTCATGAATTAACTTGATTTGATTTGATATGAGACAGTAGTAAAGACATGAGAGAAAGTAAGAGAGAGAGAGAGAGAGAGAGAGAGAGAGAGAGAGAGAGACCTGGGAATGACATGCCACCAAGCATCCAAGGAGGCTCTGCTTCCTGACTGATACAAACCTGTGGGGTATGATGTGTCAAAACACTCCCGCCACATCAGGATACTCCTCTGTCTCCAGCGTTGACATGCATCACGTCATATTAAAGGTAATGCTCAGACCGACATTAGCGATCTCCGGCCAAAAACAACGCATAGCCGCTCGTTACACTGGCCAACCAGCCGTCGTTCTAACTCTGCTAACTGTTTGCCTTGTTAGGAGATGGAGGAGCAAATTATTGCTGCTGTCAAAGTTTTCCGAAATCCTACTTGAAAGGATTTCTCTGGTCCTTTAGGAGGACACTGCACCGGCAGACATCGAGTCCCCTGGAGACTTTTCCATCCCGCGTCTTCACCATAAACCAGGTCGTAACCCTGAAACTATTGTTTACCTCACAATGTGACTGTGTCCCCCGCACCGTGATTTAAAAAGGACACACGTACACACACACACACACACACACACACAGGCCCCATGGACACCTTCTAACATTGTCTAGTCACTAGAGTCACCAACACCAGCAGAAATAAATTGTCTGCCTTCACGCCTGACACACACACACACACACACACACACACACACACTGCGCAGTAAAGCTGCAGAGCTCCTGCGTTTAGAGTCGGTGATGGACATGTGACATCACCCTCACTGCGAGTGTGTGTGTATGTGTGTTTATGCAGTCTCCTGGTGCTTACAGCCGGCAGCAGTCTTGTGGCTCTCTGGGATTAAATGGAAGCATTAGGCATCATAAATGAGCTCCATTTGGCCTGTGGCCTCAGGTCTCCCTCCCTCTCTCCTCAGCCCCTCTGTCTCTACTTAACAGCGAGCAGCATGACAACCGTAAATTCATGCTACAAGTTTCTGTTTCCTTCCATCTCTGTCGTTTTTTTTGGTTGGTTTTTTTTTTTCTTCTTCTTTCCGTGGTGTTCTTTATCCGTCAGACATACGCTGAGGGCTGAACAACAGGTCTCACCGCAGCGCCGCGTCCTCCCAGTCCATTTGTCAGTTAGCGCAGATAGATTAAAGCCATGCATTTCCACAAGCTCCCTCACCATATGTCAGGTGTAGTATACTGGCTGCTGCTGACAACTCTCACTACGCACTGCTCTGCAGCAGATTGGTGTGATTAGACAGATCACACTGTCAGTGCGTATTGAGAGTGTGTGTGTGTGTGCGTGTGTGTGTGTGTGTGTGTGTGTTTTTGTACATGCTTGCAACTGTGTCCTGCTAGCAAGTTGTAACTGTCTTATTGAGTTAAACACAGAAATCTGCTCTCCTTCAGAAAGTGTGTTTGTGGAGTTTTTAACCACTAATTGTGCAGTGGAGCAATGTGTTTATGAGCTGGAAAATACCTTCATTTTCTTATTTTTTCTTATTATTATAATATTATTTTTATAATTTTAATTTCATTGTACTGCCTTCATTTCACTCAGCAACTCAACAAGAAAACAAGATGGGGGGGAGGGGGGGGGGTTGTAGCATCCAACAGTAGGAACACAAGCTGTCAGATAATCACACGGGTTGGAAATAGTTTAATAACAGATTTTGAAATGTATTATTTCTAATAATACTTTTTATTTATTTGGTGACAAGCTAAAAGCAAATATGAAGAATTTTGCCGTATCTTGTTTTTTTGTGGGCCGACTCCCTGGTTCAACTTTTAACTGCTTTTTTACTGTTGTTCCACCCAAAACACAGTTTCACTCTGGAATGAGAAAATTACAAGTGACATTTCAAGTGCACTCAGTTTTTGGTTTCACTGTCAAACACATGATTTAGATATTATGACTAAACTCTGACCGCTCGTGTTCCTGTCCTGTTGGAAAATATTTCCACAGTGTTCTCAGTAAAATGTTAACGTTGCTTTAAAAGGAATGATGGCCGAAACTGGAAAAAAAAAAAAAAAATAAGATCCAGATTGTTTTCCTTGAAGATACTGGAGTCCAGAGATGACATTAGCAGGTTTTCTTTTGTGTCAAAGTGCCAGTGTATCGCATTCAATCTCACTCCAAATGGTGAATTTCCCGGGAATCCAAACTCCATTTCAATTTCACATGCGACTGCTCCTGTGGCAAAAGTGTAAACAAACGTTTGTGAAGGCAGTAAATGAAAAAGAACAGACCTGGTGGAGAATTGCCTTCGGCCTCATTCACTCCAGGATATAAAACAGCCGCAGCATACGTAAGCGGGTCATCTTACTCCACTGAAGGCGGCCATTAAGAAGGCTAATTGCATTGAGACAAAATGACTCCCAGCGTGCACTCATTTGGACCGGGGCATTTTCGCCTCATACTCTCGAGTCACATCAGAACTCCTCATCTAGAATCCGCTGCGGCTGTAATCGTGTTTGGCTCTGAAATATTTTTGGGGTCTGTGTGTGTTGCAGGTCACGACTGGCAGACTTCTTTGTCAACTGCCAGCCGGAGCCTCGCTCGCTGTCGGGCTGTCTGAAGGAGAACTACGCAGACTGCCTCCTCGCGTACTCGGGTCTGATTGGTGAGTTCACATGGAGAACTTGATCGTTATTGGTCGGCCGTGTCTTTGCATTCACTCCAGGTTTCTGTGAACTTTCTTTAATGACATCTTTGAAGGATAATTTAACTCGGATCGTATTTTTCGTTGTTTTGTTTCTGTTGTTCTGTACTCAGCAAAGCAAATGCTGAGATTTGGAAAATGCGGAAACATCACTACAAATCTGACCAGACTACAAACATGAGCAGCCATGATCATGAACCGTGATCTGACAGGGTGTTGATGGCCGACGGAAAGTTGAGCGCTCTTTGAAATGGTCGTACTAATCCGTCATTGACCAGATAAACAGTATGTTTCTAATTTAAGATTAAAAGATTATGATTATGGTGAATCTTACGTCCCATATCCCCAATTAGCAAAAAACAAGTTAAAATATCAACTGTTAAAACTTGGAAAACTGTATGTGCACGACTTCGGCAAGTACAGTAGGTCAACGTTGTAGCAGGAGGTGGGGCTGTAAACTGTTATTGATCTTTACACTTTATATAATCTCACCATTCGTCTTCTTTTCTCTCTTTTCAATTAAGTCCGTCTAACGCGGAGGTTTGTTTCCAGCCGCGTCTGACTCAGCAGTTAACTTGGTGACTACAACATTACAGCTGATTGAAATTATGAACAAAAACAATGAAGCTAAGACCCGAGTTGCGTTTCCTTTCATGTAACCCCAGATCCTCACCACAGCAGTGAGCTGTCAAGAATTAGTCCTCAAAAGTCGCAGAAACCAGACCACACATACACATACACATACACACCACACTGTCCACACACACAGTGCCAATTCATTCTGCCTACTGCAAAACAAAAAGGCCTGTTTTGGAGCGCAGCCAGCACAAGGGAACAATCCATTGGGGGAGTGAGAAATCACTGACTGAAGCTATTTGCTTTCCCTCGCAGAGAGAAAGCCTATTCTTCACCCCGGCTTCTCTGCATTCTGCTTCACTGTAGAGAAACTCACACTACACCACTCCTGTGCATGAGAGGAAGGAAATAAATGCAGCAATGATTTAACTTTGTTATCATGGCATTTATCATTTAACACAGAAGAAGGATGATAGCTGCATCTTAAAGGGTTTAAATACATATTGTGGCTCTTGACTATAACAATTCACTGAGAAACCATGTTTGTGGATCAAGCATTTCCTCCTTAAACAAAGACACCTTCTTGCAGGTACGGTGATGACTCCAAACTACCTGCGCTCGCCCAAAATCAGTGTGTCTCCCTACTGCGACTGCAGCAACAGCGGCAACAACAAGGACGAGTGCGACACGTTCACCGAGTTTTTCACCGAGAACACCTGCCTCCGTGAGTTATTCCTCTGACCAGCTGTTGTCTGTTTTTCTTCTACTCTTTTCTATTCCAGCTCAAGCTTATCTGCTCCTCTGAGTTCTGCTCTGTGACTTTCTATTTCCATCCACTCTGCTCAGCGGGCCGCTTTTTCCTGTTTTGCTCTTTTATCGTCTCTTTTCTTTCCTTGTCTCTCCCTCTCTCGGTCTCCCCTTCTCACCAAATATATCCCATTGCCATGCTCGCATTGTTATCCCTCTGCATTATAGAGCAACCAGTCATACTGCGCCACAGCGGCTGAACGTGTGCGTGGCTAAAAGCTGTAGCAGAACTCCGGCTCCAGATCTCTGGCAGAAAGCAGCTTTTTCATCCAAGCCCTCTTACACAACGGCTTTAATTAACAACCCCCCTCAAACACGCTCTCATGTCTCTGCATCCCACATGCACACACACACACACACATACAAACACACCTATTTCCAGCCAAGATTAATATGTTGCGGAGCATTCCTACTGAGCTGTGGTGATAAGAGCCACATTGATTGTGTGTTTCTGTGTAATCAGAGCTAATTCAGCTCCCTCTGTTTTGATGGTACGCTCTGTCATTCGGCGCGCTGCAACCCCCCGTAACACAGTTTAAGTGTAATGCGATTCTTCATTGATTCTTGTATGGAGGTCAGGACACAGGGTCACACAGACAGTATGTTGCAGAAGGACACCTAAGCTGGATGAATGTTTGTAATCACCTGAGCTCGGATCTTGTTAAAAGAACAGTTGCTGAAACCCGGAAAACTTCTGGACGAGACGGGCCGCAGATTCACTGCGAGATCCACTGACCTTCGTTTTTAATCAAATCTTCTTCCGATCACAAAATCTGTGTCGGCTCCAAAGGATTAGCTCGAGAAATAAAAGTGGTCCTACAATGCACTGCCCTTTTCATAGCAGGTAGGTAGTTAACTGGTTAGGATTACATCTGAATGTAGTGCGGCAGTGATGGTTGGGTTATGATAGACAGTTCCATATGAATCAGCTTTTCGGTGGATAAAACGGATTCTGTTATTGAATCTTGTATCTCTTGTCTCCAATCAGCAAAAACAAACATGAATATAAACATCTGGGTAGCAGGCTTCTTTTTAGTCGGTGCTTAATTGGCACTTTAATTAGTTAAAATATCAATTGCAATTTGTATTTTGTTTCTCACTTCAACAAGATCAAGTCAAACCTTCATTTATATCATCCTACTAATAAATGGAGGAATCTGTCTGTCTGTCTGTCTGTCTGTCTGTCTGTCTGTTTGTTTGATAACGGCTTCAAAAGGAAATGGATTCAATTAGCAGTTTTCTCCTCCACTCTCGTAAACAGCAGCTCGACACTCAAATACAAACTGTGGCCTGAGAACAGACTCGGGATGTGATGTTTCTCATATCCGCCAGGTGTGAGTCTGTCTTCAGGTGAAAGTTGGCCAGAGTGATTAATTAGCTTATTCTAGTCCTCGCTGCACAAGGGCTCTGTTGAAAATATGAAACATGCTCTGTAATAATTGTGATGTTTAGACGCTGTCTAATGGGGACGGAGGTTAAACAGGAAAGTGTCAGCGCTCTCGTAGCAGGAGAGCTGCACAATGAACGTAGTGAAAACCATCCAAGCTAATTAGCTTCTGCACGTTCCCTGTCATAAGCTTCGCTCATGATTTTAGCTATTCACAGTTTACCTGCATCGCAGCGTGCATTCGTGTAGATTACCACACATCGACCACAAGTCACCTCGTTAACCACTCAAAGTATTGGGTAATCTATTGATGAAACAATCAATTTGCAAGGCCCCCGTATTAAGGAATCAATTGGGTCAGTGTGTTCCTAAGTAGGTGCACGCTCGCAGAAAACGGTGTGCGTTCAAAAATAATGAGCCATAATCACAGTCAGATCGCAGTTGCCGCTGGAGGTTCAGCTCAGCACGAGCGGAGTGGGAGGTTTGATTTCCCTCTGTCAGAATGACAGTTTCCAGATGAGAAAACACCAACAAGATGCAGCCTCATTTTCACCAACTCTTCTCTCTTTCACCCCCTCATTTGTCTTCTCCTCTCCTATTATGTTTTCTTTTTTTTTCCCCTCCCTCCCTCTTGTTTTCTCTTCTCTGTTATCATGTTACAGGTCAGGGTTGGATAATAAAGGCTGCTGTTGGCAGTAAGTCCGTGTGTGAGATATGTAGCCAACATGTCCTTTTCCTTCCTCGTGTTAACATGATTTTTACGCTCGCGTGTGTCAACGTGAGATTTGCGAGATCAAAGACGGTTAATGTGGGTTAAAACAAGCTTCCTCTCTCTCTCTCTCTCTTTGTGTAGTATTTGCTTGCAGTCACAGCAGGGAGCCGAGCGAAGAGCGAAGAGGAGGAAAATGCCTCCTCTGACTTTTCATAATTAGTCTTAACTCCGTTCTCTCTTCGACTCTCCGGTTCCTTATGTCACCATTACGACTCCTTCTTTTACTTGTTTTCTCCTCCTGCTTATGCTTCATCTCACTTCTTTCTGCTCATCCCATCTCTCTGTCTCCATCTCCCTCCTTTCATTCCTCCGCCCCTCCCTCCTTCTTTCTGCTCTCATTAAGCTTGCTCAGCAGTAACTGGAACTGACAACTCTGAAGATCCTGACACATGCCGGCTACAGGGTCATGACTAGAGAAGAACTACAAGAGAGAATGAAAAGAATAGACAGAAAGAGAGAGAGAGAGGACTTTATGTTCTTTCACTGCATTTTAGATATTTTATTGTTCAACTCATGCTGTGGACAGACACACATTCGTATCAGCATCATCTAATACAGCGGTTCCCAACCATTCTTGTTCTTGACCCTTCTCCCAACATCAGCAGCGATGTCATATGTCAATTCCAGCCAAAAAGTTTTCATTGGATGATTACAGAGAGTTGTCCTGCGCCAACCCGTAGAGAGGTCTCCACCTCCAGGTTTGAAGCCACCGCTTTAATATTCTCAAGAAGACACCGGCGCTTTAATTTATTCAAAGCTCTTATTTCCAGTGTGATGCCTCTCCGACTTCCTGAATATGTTCTGAATATTCAAAGATCGTGATTCTAGTGTTACAGCAAACCTCGTACATGTAAAGTGAGATGAAGTGGTAACGCAGACATCTGTACCGCCAACACAGATATCTGCTGCAGCGGGAAGGTGATACCACGCCTGTTCAGATGCACCATGCAGTTTGCATTGGGGAAGGTTAAATGAATGTTTGATTTAGTGCTTTAAAAAGTGTGTGTGTTGGTGTGCGCTTCTTGTTTTAGCGTCTTTCGAGGTTTCGACTTTGATCGTGAGGATGTGAGGACGCAGGAGAAGAGGACTAGAGGTTGGTTTTTTTTTAGGATTTTTTGGTGGGTTTTTGCTGCTGTTCTTATAAACCAGCGAGTTGAGTCACCACCAGCAGATCGACAGACAGAACCATGTCTGCCAATTAATGCTCAATTTTCATGTCTCCGGCTCATACAATTATGATTTGTTGTTGGTGCTGTTGGTGTCATCAATTCTTGGAATAGATGACGCAGCTCCCAGAGGACCAATGAGTGAGCTGCACATTGTAGCTTCAGTAGCTTTAATGAGACATTTAAATACCACCTCAAGAATTTTAGGGAGCCATCAGTTTTTTGGGGTTTTTTTTGCCTTGTTTGCCTTTAAAGCCTCTCTGATCACATTTTAAAACCCAGGTGGGCTTCATTTCAAAACACATGCATCAAAAAAACCACTCAGATTTACGGAACGTTTCAGGCCTTTAACCAGCATTACTGCAGGGGATCTGAACTCAGTGTGTGTCTCCTGCAATAGTTGTTTGCAGATTTGGCAACAGTGAGTGTAAAGTTGAAATTATCTGTTCTGCTAAATTTGGTGGTTGAGTTTAGGGTGAACTGCAGGTTAAGGAGTTCTCAAAATTGTCCATCATACAGTTTGGGTCAGTGTAAGGAAGCTCATACATATTAAAGCTCCATGTTTTCTTCTTCTATTTGTGGTTTTAAGAACCAAAAAAACATTTTAGTGTAGTTTTACATCTCCTCTCTCAGGCTTCTCTCTGCAGCTCTAGTAACAACAGGTCGGTGAGCCAATCAGAAGAGAGGAGGCTCTGAGCCTCTCTTCTGATTGGCTCACTGTTTTCTGAGTGATCCAATAAAAATATATCAGATTTCAGGTAAAAACACTCAGAGAAACCAAATCCTGCAAGGTTTGGATGGTGGGTCCAGGTGGGCGGGGCTTGGTGACTGCTTCGTTGTGACATCACAAAGTTCCAGAAGTCCTGACGGCTGGTTTTAAGGCTCAGTTTCTGAATACAGGCTGTGTGCATTTCTCTGTGGACTGAGGCTTTGATACTTTCACAGTATTAATATAGAAGCTAGAGCTGATCTATAATCACACTACACATGGACATTTATCTTTACATTCTATGGGACCTTTAAAAGTACAAATGTGTGTTGTCCGGTCTGCAGTGGCTGTGAATCGTTTTTATGTATCCTGACTGAAACAGTAGCAGAGGTGCAATTTTCTTCTGCCCCTGAATCTTTTGAGAAAAGGCATAAGCTTTACAGTGTGTGTGTGGCTTTATTATCCAAATAAACTCAAAGATTAGTGCTGTACCCTTAAAGTAATACCTTCACCTCTTGAAGTTTAATCTGTCTGGAGCACATTTACCTTAATTAGGGATCAGGTTTGTCAGGTTGTGTCTGTTCAGTGTCAGTGACAATGTCAGTGTCACTGAACCCTCGCTGACTAATATGCTCAAGTTAGCTGCTGTGTTGATGACATTTTCAGTCACAATGAGACATCATTATTATTATGCTTCAGTTATGCACACAGAAGGTTTTAGCTTCCATTTAAGATAATGAGACCAAGAACGCCCTTATCTTGTAAAGCTGGTGATCAAACGCAGCTCTGATACTGAAAGTACGATAAGAATGGGAAACAGGTCTCAGACTTTTGGACCTGCACAGAATGAAAATAAAAATGCACCTGCCATCTAACTGGATCTGCAAATACAGTATATGTGTTTTCAGAGAGGATTTGTTTATGATTTGTAACTTTGGATTGATTTTTAATATACAATACAAATGTGTTTTTGTACTCTAAGCCTCCATCTCCACCTTCCCGGAGGAAATTCAGTTGATTATAAACAAGCAATAAGACAATGAATGTATAAAGAGAGGTGTCAGACAGGCACCAGATAGATACTTAGACAATATTTTATATATTGCATTTACAAAAACATCTACCAAACAGGAGACAGCGACGCACTCATGCTCATCTGACATCGCAAGGCTTAGTTTGAGAAGCGGACTATTTCGCACACATGGCCGCTGTGCTGCGTGTGCAATTAGGCCTTAGGTGAGGAGACGGAGCCGATCAACATTTACAATATGCTCATCAGGCTTCTGCTGTCTCGGCACAAAGCTACCAGCTCGACAATCACATGCTCACAGACATAAGCAAAAAATTAAATATGCACATGCACACTCACGAGCAAACGTCGCACATATGAGAGCTGCAGGATATTGACAAAAATTGCTTATTTTGTGCTGAATAATGCATTTCACATGTGAATGCCAACAGCTTTTTTTTTTATATACATTTAAAATGTTTTGAAGAATAGTTAGTGTGAATAACATTTTAAAGACGGGGCTTGTCTCATTATATGTGCTGCCCTAATCCCTTAGACACAGTATATACACATTAAATCTCACCCAGCTCCATCATATTGTACAAGAACATTAAGTTATTTCTTTTTGATTGTTTGTTTTTTGTTTTTGTTTTTCCAGTTATCACGAAATCAGATGTAATTTTCCTCCGTTAATCTGGGAATCACACCACAGTAATGACCTTTATATATTATCCTTTTGTCAGCGATGCCAGTGCCGGTTCCTCCAAAAACAAAAAAGTGCACAGCACCACAAAACTGCAGGAACCCAGTCAGTGGCTGTGGGAGGGGCTGCAACGAGGCGATGTAAGATGAAATGACTTTAAAGTTTGTGATGGAAATCTGAAAATTATAAGTTGAAGGTACCAAGTCGTCTTTATATATTTTAATAAAAGCTTCGCAAAGGATCAACCGGCCGATATCCAGGGTGTGTGTGTGTGTGTGTGTGTGTGTGTGTGTGTGTGTGTGTGTGTGTGGTGTGTGTGTGTGTGTGTGTGTGTGTGTGTGAGAGTGTGTGAGAGAACAAACCTGGATGTCATCCTGACTGTCTAACTGCTAAGACGAAGTAGCTGCGTGTTCAAGGACAAAACTACTCCTTAGTTTGTACCGGACAGAACCAGATACATGTGAGGACAGATTCACGTCCAAAGTTCAACACCAGGTTATACAAAGTGATTTTTCTATTTAAAGGTAAATTTAGAAACAATCAAGTAAAACAGTTGGGTTCTGTCAGCCATGATTTCTTACCCACATGCGCTCTGTACTTCTTCTCCTTCTGAGGTTTATTGGCAAGCAGCGAATTTGGTGCGTTACCGCCACCGACGGTAACACGTGGTGTGGAGGTGTAGACATGTGAGCGTCTTTTTGGGATGTCTGGTCTTACTAGAGGTCAGTTGAAGAAGATGAAGTGAGGGAGTGTCCGGCTCAATCGTGACGTTTATTAAATGTACCGAGTGGAGCTAACTCTGAGGTTTCCTCTCCAGGTCAGGGGGAGTTTAAAAGCGGAAGACAGCTCCGCAGGGGGGGAAGGAAAAGAAAGACAAGATGAGGGCGAGACCCTGCTGCGTACACGTGTTTTAAGTGTCTCCAGACACACGAGAGAGATCCATCCAGTGAACATCTCTACATGCACTCGACTGTCCAAATGTCCTGTCCTCGACGGGCCTACTGGTCAGCCACAATCATCCTTCACAGTTCTTCAAAGATCTGAAGTATAAATGTTGCCGGTTTGTGCCGCAGCTGCTGCCTCGGCCCTGCAATGCAACTTTAGGGCACGAGGATGCCACAGTGCAGAGGTCTGGTCTTAAATCAGAAAATTTGCTGACTTCACAACTGATGAAATCCAGAGAGATTTACTTTTACTCAGCACGCCCTCACGCCAGCACTACGACAAGAGGAAGAGTTTTTTTACTCTACTACTCATATATAGATATTCAGAGACAGTATACATTCAAATTATAATTAATTACATGTGTAAATTATGCAAAAACGCCAGTATCATTTGTTGTGATGTGCCTTTGAATGAATGCATATAATTTAACAGTGGGGGGCGGTTGAGCTGTGAGAGAGTCTGCACAGACAGACAAGGGGAAAGAAAAGACTGATGGGTTACTGTGTTAAAGACGGCTTGCACTGATAAACCTTTATTTTAATGTGAGACAGATAAATGCATTTTATTTTGAAAACCACCTATGTCTTATATGTTGAATTTCTGGGTATGTGGGAATTTAAACACACAGATTTTCATAACACAACTAGAACTGTGTTTTCTTATACTTGGCGTTAACAACAAACAACAACTTGAGCCAACGAGGTGAATATTTGTGTCCATCATTCGGACAAATCCACGTGTCTTTGCACATGTGGATGTGAATATTTCAGTGAGGTTAAAGAGCCATTATGCAGATGAGCTCTCTCTTCCTTCATCACAGTATCAGGGTCATAATTCACTGTTGGAGGGAAGAGTATCGGTGCGTCCACGCAGCATCTCTGTAGAGCTCAGCTTTCCTCTGATGTGAGTGTGTGTGTGTGTGTGTGTGTGTGTCTTTTTACATCAAAGCCATAGAAGGCTATTAATAGGGCGACTAATGGACTCTAATGGTAAATAGCTACATCAGCACTCAGGTTTTTGACTGTGTGGTGAATTTATAATGGAGCCAAGTGATAACAAAACCTAAGTACCTTCTAACTCACCTTTAATTGTGGTTTAGGCCGGTGCAATATAAAGCTTTATTTTAACGTGGGGACTAACAAGCGTGTGATTCATGACGAGATCCAGCTCGGTGCTAAAGGGACCTGCTCCGAGTTACGACGTGGTGGTTCTGGTGCGGCACACTGACGCTTTACCAGCTCGGCTTATCTCCAAGTCAGACTCACCAGGAGACGTGTTTGGAGCTTTTATAATAAATAATCAAATTACTCGCTCGCCTTTTTCTCTTTTGTTTTGTTGATTTACTTATTTCCTCTTATTTGTTTACGCCCTCCTCCTTCCACAGTTAATAGGTTCTGTCTCACACCTCCACCTCTGCAGGTAATGCCATCCAGGCCTTTGGGAACGGAACAGATGTGGGAGTGTGGCAGCCGATGTCCCCCGTCCAGACCACCACCTCCACCACCACCCCCTACCAGAGGAACCGCGAACGCAACCCCAACACCATTGACAACCACATCAACACAGACCCCGGCATCTACCACTTCTGTGGCAGCCTGCAGGTGAGACTTAGACACACACACACACACACACACACACACACACACACACACACACACACACACACACAGCCTCCAGCTAGTTTTGGATTCAGAGGACGACTGCGCTCAGAGAGGTTCATGGGTTCCAGCCAGTCTGGGACAAATCTGATCCCATGACATGAAAACATCTCAGAAACTTATTCTTATTTTTTTCCTTCTTCTTCTTTGTAGAGAGAAAGATTTTGCAGATGGCTCAAGTTTCAGAGTTACCAATTCTCTTTATCTGAGCCGCTGATCTTTCTATCCTTTTCTATCAGTCTCACCATCCATATATCAACAGTGTCTGTTCATCTACTGTCAGTCTGTTTGTCTGTTCCTGTTACGTACCTCACTGCCTCTCCATCCTCCGGCTCACTTTCTATCTCTTTCCACTTTGAGGCAGGCGGCTCCATTTGTTTATCTAGTACCGTCGCAGCACAAAATGTGTCAAGATAAAGCAGTGAATCAAATACTGAAAATAATGTTGGGGTTGTCCGTACTGAGAACTTATCTTATGAGTAAAACTTCGACAGCAGTTTCCAGCGAACGACCCTCCGACAAGTCGCAGTCAACAAGTCACTGTCGTGGTGGAGAAAGTGGAACATTTAGCAGCTGGAGATCCAAGGAGAGACCAAGAAATAGAGCTGAAAGCAGAGTGGTGTTAGAGAGCAGCTGTTTGCTATGTTAGCCGTAACAGTTTTTGATAGGTGGCTCTCAGCTGGCAGCAGCGACACTCTGCTCTACAGGAACAAGAGTTACGTAGCTTGATGAAACAGGAGGGTTTTTACCTGCAGCAGTCCTGAACGCCGGCGTTGGGCTGATCCTGGTTCAGGCGGGAAGTGGAGATAACACTGTTATTACCAGCGGAGTGATGACAGAGACTCAGAGAGCCATCTCACCTATAATAATACTGCAATCCGACGCCAGCATCATAAAATCACTGAAGCTGTTAATTGTTTACAGACGCTTACAGAAATATCCTCCCGTTATTTCAAGCTGAAATCCTCCTTTAATCATTGTTTCTGTAAACAACGATCTTAAGCGTAATCACCTCTTCTGTTTGTGTTGCTGTTTGTGAAGGCTCATACGTTTACTGATATCAAGCACTAGTTGATATAGTTGTTTAGAGAGTACTGTCTATGCTGTGGCTTTAAAGCCCCAATCTGAACATAATCACACATAATAACAGCACGTTACCAAATCCAGATTTTCACCCTCAAAATAACATCTTTATTTATTTATTTAGTTTCCACAAAGTGTAACATGTTTCTGGTCACCTGACAAATGTAGCTCACTCTCCTTTTAGCTCTGTTTGGGTCTCCACCGACTCCTGAGGAAGTAGCTGAACACCGCTAATGGTCACCAGCTAGTCGCTAACTTTGTCCATCTGAAGTTTAGCCGCCGCCTTCATCAGAGCTTTTACACTGAGAGCAAAAACAAGCTGAAAGATGCTAAAATACTCTGCAGAGCTGAGAGGAACCGAAGGACTGTGTAGTTATTCTCTTTTGTGTCTGTCACTTTTTTTTTCCCATCACAGTCAGTGATCCGTTATTAATATAAAAATATGAATTTGTGCAGAAACCGGAAAACAAACCGTAAGAAAAACACAGATTACATCAAAAAGAATGAAGTGAATTTACAGATAAATCACAAACTTTTGATTATTGCTAATCTATGTGTATTTGAAGATGTTAGCAATAACAACACCGACATGTTTTTAACACGCACTTCCGCTCATAAGAACAAACCTGTGTGACACACCTGTCAGTCAGTGTGGCAGTGATAGCAGGCTTAGATTTGAATCATAGATTAACTTAATGTCCATGAATGTTTTGAGCAAAACAAGACTAGAATTTAATAGCACTGTAGCGCACACACACACACACACACACACACACACACACACACACACACACATATGCAGGTTTACAGACCTGCAAGTTTAGTTCACACAGACAGAAACTGTAGATAAATGCAATTACACACTCCTCCTGCACACATAAACACACACAAATGCAACTGCACTGACTCACTGACTCACTGACACACACACACACACACACACACACACACACACAGTCTGTACTGATAATGAGCTTTGGTGGTGTACTGGTGCGTGTGTGCTGTCGGCACTGCTCTGATAGCACGTCAAGTACGAGTTAATGAGAGAGTTGTTGTTAAACCACTTTTCTAGTGTGTATATACAGTATGTGTGCACAGTTCTCCGTTGTATTGGCGTGTGTTTGCATGCATACGTGTGTGTATGTGTGTGTGTGTGTGTGTGTGTGTGTGTGTGTGTGTGTGTGTGTGTGTGCGTGTGTGTGTGTACACATGAAGGCAGGCTATACGGTTGTAATGACACACTCGGGGGACAGGCCTGTCAGAAGACTCACTCCAGTACGCTCATTGATCTCTCTCTTTCAGACACACACACAAATACTCACACACACACACACACACACTCACACACACACACACACACACACACACAGAATAATCACCATTAACCAGTGATCCGATGACAACCAAGCAGCACTTACAGCGCTGCGTTTACCTCAGCTTGACAGAATAAAAGAGAAAAGAAAGGTGGACGATGTAACCAGCTGAAAGCTCCTTAGCTCCCAGTGAGGTTGTTTTTTCTTTCTTTTTAGCAACTGGAGGAAAAGCAGCTTTAGGCCTGTGTGCCTTCCACTTTCCCTTTCTGTCAATGTTCACGAATGGAGTTCGACTCCTTTGTGAAATGTTCAGACAAAGTGCTTTTGACCGTGAGCTTCAAACCAAATTAGAAACGTGCAGCTCTCTATGTCGTCTTCCTTTCTTGTACTCCGGTGTAGCTTCGCCTCTTCTCTTCTTTCTCTTCCTCTCTTTAATTTCCCTCCTCCTCCGTTGCCTTTGTGTGTGATGTAAACGTGTCACAAAGTGAGAAGACGCCGTCTTCCTCCTGAGTTTTCAGAGGAAATTAAAACACTAGAAGGACTATTTCCCTCTGTGTCATCGCACAGAGGAGCCACCACAGATAAAACATATACACTGCAGACACACACATGCACACACGTCGGCCCTCGGTGTGCAAACCCCGGGGCTCCATCAGCTTGTTCTTATGAATATAGTTGACTCCAAAAGCAGGCAGGAAGTGCCCTGGACAAATATGGAAATCTACCACATGCTAATGTGACTTTTCAGAACAGGCAGGTATTAGGCAAATGTAAAACACGTGGACATGAGGCAGCAAAATTTGAATTTGTTGACGTCCAAATCTTTTTTGAATGGAAATAAGCATTGCTTTGTTTTATATTATACAAGTACTGTGAAGATTTATTTGCTTTTGTAATCACAAGCGAAGCAGTGTACGAGCGAGTGTGATCTAATTTAAAGGGTCATTTCACCCAAATGAGAAAAAATTTGATGCTGTATCCATCAACCACTGCTGCGATTTCAGACTCCACGCCAAATACAAGGAGGTCAACGGGATCTTCTCACAGGATTGGAAAAAAAAAATGACTAAGACGTCTCAGTCGTTTTAGAGGAGGCTGCAATCCTGTGCTTGGAGTGATGGTCATGTCGGGAGTGTTGTTTACGTTAGGTTGTTGCCTTTAAATCTGATTTCAGGAGGAGAAAACTTCTGAATTCCACCTGTGTTAGTTTTTAAACATCGTGGAGACGTTATGACAGTGAAATCTAACGCGGTGGCAGATGGAGTCTGCGTTCAAAAAACACACATCGGCGTAATTGAAATTTCCAGCTGCAGGATTTCAGACTTTCATACGGCACTGATGGTTACCGTTGGTTACCGTTGGTCTTCTCTCGGTTGTTTCTGAGACGTAGAAATGTTTGACACCTTTAATTTGTCTGAACAGTGACTCCAAGCGCCGACGAGACCTCGTCATGAAGCACGAGTTGTGTTTAGTCATCGTCTTCCTCAGTTCACTTGTATTCTCTGCGACCATGCTTGAAATTCTTGGCTTGTTCCTCTGTTTGGGTCTTTATACAAAGACACTATGATTTATAGACGTAATTCCACCTAAGCTTTGTCTGTTTTTTTTTTTTTTGTGGTTTAGTGCTGAAGCAAAAGTGTAATAACAGAATACGGTTTCTCACTTTCTGTATTACCATGCCCGCTACATCCTGTACATCCCTATTTTTGGTCTGAATTCACTATACTGTATACTAGAGCCATTTGTTATTCTGTCACACCGAGAGCCTGAGCACACACACACACACACACACACACACACACACACATACCCATAAGCCAAAACTGGAGTTACATTCACTTACAGCATCCAACCTGAATACAGAGATTCAGTGTGCAGGTCATTAGAGGCAAGGGGAAAAGAATATATATATATATATATACAGTATATATACTCTGTGTGTGTATATATATATATTTACCTGCTGAGAGAACCAAACTCATAATCAGATGCTTAATTTACCAACTACACAACAAAAATACAAGATGCTGAGAAGCTGATTGCAGCGCCTGCAGCACGACGCAGCAAATCAACTCGTCGTGCAATCAACACAAGTGGTAATCACTTCTGATCTGTTTGGAAAATTACAAAAAAAAGAAAAGAAGTGCACAGATACAGAGGAGAGAAGGAAGATTACCAGTGTGATGTGTCATCGTGGAACAAATGTCATGTTTATTTGTACTTTCTTCTGTTCGTGACGTGATTGGCTTTTTTAAAAGTGGTGTAATTAGGTCGCGAGTACGTGGTTTTTAATAGAGAAACCTCTGAGGTTGACGTGCTTAAGTCAAAACATTTGTTGCTGCATTTCACCAAGAAGCTCTCAGCCTGTTTAGCGTCTGAGTTGAGATCCGAGTTGATTGGTTAAAATGTGGTTTTTTTTTTACATGATTACATTTTTAGATGCAGTGAATATTAAAGTTGCTGCTCAGCCTCTCTAGAAATCATATTAATCTCAAATGATTCTGCAATTTTATTCAATCTCATTGCTCACTGCCAACACAGGAAGTACAGTAGTGTGTCCTTTGCAAAGTAAGTGTAGTGCGTCTATTTTTCAGGGGAATAGATTTTGTTTCCTGTTAGAGGCCGATAATTAAAGTTTTTTCTTTTTTACTTTTCCCTAAACTAGTTTAAAGTGTTTCCTAAGTTTTCCTGACAACCTCTAGTGGTCATGTTTCAAATCTACCGTCAGCCCTGTTTACCCAGTAATTATACTGTATCTATAAGATACTATTCTACACATTGACTTGTCATGAAAGTTCTCCTTTTTATCAACTATAACCCTAATCTTTACTTCACCACAACCTTTCCTTATATCAACCTCATGAGATCCCTCACCGTCTTCCCACTGTGAACACAACCAGTTTAATAAAACCACAGGTCGTCGCCGCCAGTTAGCCACGCGTTAGTCCGACCGCCCTCTAATGATAGACGCTCGTTTATTTCTGTGAATGCACAAAAGGTCTGTGTGTGTGTGTGTGTGTGTGTGTGTGTGTGTGTGTGTGTGTGTGTGTGAATGAATGACAGAAGTCTATATTTAATAGCAAAGCCAGAGGAAGTGAGGTGCTCTCAGAGAAAGCCTGAGGGAGGAGGTCGGGGTAATTAACTTCAAACACTAAATGTCTTCTTTAAACCCTGAAGGTGATTTTTTTTTTCCTCCAACTCTTAACCAGGTGGTCTTAGTAGCCTGAACATGTAGACCTAAAACAAACTGCTTGCCGACTGTTTTGGTACAAGACCTGGTTTTAGCAGATACACTGCACGAGCTCTAATTTTAATAACCCATTATTAATACTCAGTAAATTACATGAGAACGCACTGAAGCAATCACAGCATCAGTAATTGGTGTCATCTAACCTTCTTATACACACATGGAAAGTGTGTGTGTGTGTGTGTGTGTGTGTGTGTGTGTGTGTGTGTGTGTGTGTGTGTGTGTGTGTGTTTGAGAGAGAGAGAGGGAGGGGGAATCAAAGACAGTGTGTCTGAGCACGCGACGGTCACTGAATGATAAATATGAGATGAAATCAGAGTCTGGGTCGGACTGTCCCTCTGCGCTCAGCCTCGCTCTCCTTCTTCTCCTTCTTCTTCTTCTTGAGTGTAAATATCAGAGCCTTTAAAAGTTTTACAGGCCTCTCAGCGTAAACTCTCCAAGGTTATTGGAGTTTTGCCAATTTAGCTTCAGTTTCCAGCCTGCGCTCACGATCAGATCCACAGCGAGTTCTCAGAAACGCAATGAGGGTTTAGTGTTGCCCGCGTGCTGCCGGGTTTACATGATGCCAGAATAATTTCACTCTAACGAGACTCTTGATTGTTCCATTGATTGTTGATCAAAACAAATGAATTACTGCAGATTGTGAGTTGCCGTCTTGTAATGTGAATAATCTTTCTGACATGGATTGTGTTTCTTTGTGTTTTTTCTTTTGCAGGCTCAGAAATTGAAGTCAAACTCAACTGTTGACGGTGTCTTCTGCGTGGTAAGCTTCTCTTCCACTGTGTTACAAAATGCTTTTAGTGAATTTCAGTAAATAAAGGTGCAAGGAATAAAATGAATAATAAATGTAGTTCGGGATGGATCTCTACGGGTCTCATTCACAGTCATGATGTTGCTGTTGATGAGAGGACGAGGAAAACTTTCCTCACCTCTTAAATTCTTTGTTACAGTTGTATTGAAGATAAAAATGCATCTTTAAGGCAACCAAATCTAAGTTTTATGAGCATCCTTGGATGCACTAACAAAGTCAAAGCAAAATATCAAACCTTTGACTGAAAATAAATGGGCCACAATAATTGGAAATGACAAATGGTCTGTCTTAAGCTGTGTGTCTAGTCCCTGTAACCTTATTACTGCAGTGTATTCAGATGTTATATACTGGCAGTGCAGCTTCGCTCGGTCAAAAGTGCTATCAATAAACAACGTCTTTAATTTGGGGGAAAATATCAAAGCCTTTAAAATCCTGCACACAACTTGTCTTTCTCAAATTTACCTCAGAAAACAATTTTATTTAAGACCAAAAGGCAATTGCTCAAGTTATCAAATCATCACAAACTCTAATCCAACCTCGCTGCTGGAAGTCTCTGACCTCCCTCTGACAGTGATAGCCGTGGCAATCCCTCCTGCCTCCTTTGTAAACTCTTCTTCTTTGTAGTTCCTTTGAGGCTGAAATGGGATTGTTGCTTATCTGGTGGCTTTTAAAGTTCACTGTAAATGTCATTGTACAATAATAAGGCACTGTTATGCACTGGACTGACATTTAATAGAAGCAGGGACAGGTCTCGGGGAGATGACCCAGCCCGTTAGCTTGCAGCTTTATTAGCAAGCCGAAGACCGATGGTGAGGTCCTGTTCACACACACATAGTTACACATGGTGCCACATGCAAATACGCACACACACACACACAAACACACACACCTACTTTCTAGCTTCCCGCTGTGGCATTTTATTTATAAAAACAACCTTTTGATTTTTTTTTTCCCGTGTCACACCAGATGAATATATTCAGAGTTTTTTATAGGTGATATTATTGAATTAAACATTCAAATATCTTTTTGTTTGCCACGTCTCTCTTGCATCAATTAAACTCCAACCTTTAGTCCGACATATCTCCCAGCGGGTTTAAGATGACAACACTGGAAAACATCATCATCGCGTCTTTGTGATGTGTGATGCATGAATAAATTAAGACCCAACACCTCAGAAAAAATGAGAATGACGCTTTGCATGAAATGAGTCTTATGTTATTGTTGTTTATGTTGATCATCATTTATCAAGCTGTCACGAATGTGCTGTGGATAAGATCCGCAGGCACCTGCCACAACTGATTCCTGAAACTTTGTTACGCCACAATCTGGACATTCGGAGCAGATGAAGCCGTTTCCTCCGAATGAACACTTTTTCAGGACGATTGTTCGGCCCGGAGAACGAGGAGATGGATGTGTGATAACCAGATTCAGCTCACGGGCTCACATACCTGACATACCATAACATTAACATTACATCCACAGCTGATCTCCTATTGTCTTCAGCTGACTCGTTTGAAAATAAGAAACCTGAATTTTTACTTATACTACAATGTACGACGCTTTCATGGCCCCATAAACCATATGATGATCTCTCTCTCTCTCTCTCTCTCTCTCTCTCTCTCTCTCTCTCTCCCAGGATCCTCAGATAGACGGTCCAAGTACATCCAACGCCATCCTGAGAAACTCGGCTGTCTCCAGACGGCCCGTGGGCCTGGCCTCTCTGCTGCCCCCTCTGCTCTGGCTGTGGTACTGCAGCCTGCCGGCGCCCTCCTCGCCGGGCGACTTGTAGCCTCGCCGCCTCACAGCGACGAGCTACGACGGACTGACAAACACACATTTGTATAAAAGAAAAAGCAAAACAAGAAATGATATGCTTTCTTCTCAGTAACACCTGTTGTACTTTTTATTTCCCCCTGGAATCTGTCTCTATTTTGATTCCTACTTTGATTTTTTTATGAATTTTTGGAAAAGTTTGTTGTTTTAATGTTTTTTGTTTTTTGTTTTTTTGCATTGCAGCTGTGTGCTAAAACGGTGATCTACTATACGTGTTAACTCAGTTTGGCTGTGTGTTCCCTTTGGGTTAGTTGAAAAAAAACAGCTTTCGTGTTGCTCAACTTTGGGCAGAAATGGCAAAATACCGGAGGACTACATTCCAGTAAACCACAGCTGGTGGCTCTTGGAACGGTTCACAAAATGTAAATTAACATTGATTTTCGGAGTCGTCACATGAGTTTTCACCCACGTCTGTTTGTGTGTCGAGGCTATAGGTGGGATCTTTCGCTTAAAAGTCACAGTCAGTTCAGTAACAGCTACATTTTATCACACGGGCAGCTTTTTAGATGTTATTCAGTCTCCTCGGTGTGGTTTGTGTATGTTTTGATAATCACGTGATCTGGTATTTAAAGGTTTCTATGAGCTGAATGAAACGTCTACCTGACAACAAAAGAAATGTCACTTGAAAGCCTTTTTTTTTTTTTTTAATTTTCAGGGTGAACACCAAAAACTTAAAACATCAGAGAAGATACAAACATCTGCGCCCAAACCGTCTTCACTGTAGCTCATACTGAACACACACCGCCGCCGCCGCCGGCAAAAGCACACAGGCGAAGACCCACGCACACATACCGCACACTTTCACACATTCAGACAAAAACACACAGGAACACACACACACACACACACAGGACCAGGCTTCTGCTCCTCTCTTTCTTTACACCTCGATTTGCCAACAGAGTGACGCTCGGAGATCACGGGGCCGCGGGTTGTACGCTGCTGTGGATGGCTGAATCCACTGCACTCATTAGTGATTGTACATACTTGTAACTGTTAGAAGTCCAAGCCATGTTCAGTGTTTCTCCATGGAAGGTGACAGAGAAGCTGCTGCAGTTTCACCTTTTAGTTTTTATCAGTTGAGTTTTGATGTACTTTGCTGCGCTGCATCCACAGAAACAGACGAGAGCAGAGGAAAAAAAAAATAAAAATAGGCTTATTGTTGTAGCGTATATTCCATGGTAACTCGACGCTCACAGCATCCGCATCCGTCAGTTCAGTGTTGCGACTTATTGCCTCAATTGTGAAACTGTCGACACGCGTTTTGGGGGGAAGGGAGCGATCACTTTAAATTGACCATTTGCCTGAACTCCATCACGCTCGGTCGCTGTCCACACACCTGTCAAGTTTCGCATCCTAGCATGGCATGTACACAGTTTACCGTAACCGTGGCACGGAGAGCGCCTCTCGAGATTGGTGGTAATTATGAGAATAATTGACTAAAGTGCGCTTGTAAATTTGACCTAGTGAACAGTCACTGACATCAGCTGTTGTGTTGATTGGAAATTTCTCCATCTGACCGATCGATGATTCATGTAGACGTGAGGACACGGTAATAAAGAGACAGTGTTGTTATATTTCAGGGATATAATGAAACATTATCAGATTAGACTGTT
This sequence comes from Seriola aureovittata, assembly GCF_021018895.1. Lineage (NCBI taxonomy): Eukaryota > Metazoa > Chordata > Actinopteri > Carangiformes > Carangidae > Seriola > Seriola aureovittata. The sequence goes on from NC_079377.1 coordinate 24,126,313, forward strand.
ATTTTGTTCGAATGTGACTCCATTTAAAGCTGCAATAGGTAACTTCCGCATTAAAATGTCTAAAAATTACTAGATATATTGGTATATATTGTGTTGAGTTGCGTTCTTACATTATCCAAAACGATTCCCGTCAATTCTCAAACACGGAGAAATCTGTGATTTCAATCATGGTAACGGTACGTGTCATTTGGTCACCTGTCAATGACGTCATATCCCGTTCACGATTGCCTGTCAGAAGCATCGAAACTGACCTTGAATCAAGTTTTAAGCCACCTTTTTTTTTTTCTACATCTTGGTCGTTTTCAACTACGTTTTTTAACCAGATGAAGAAGACGCCCAGCGGCGGAAGTTACGTACTGTGCCTTTAAATGCTTTTATAGAAAAACAACATGAACGTGAGAAAAGAGAAAATGTCTCTGAGAATGAGGAGTAACCGACAAGTTAGGCAGAGCTTTTAACAGTGACTGTGACCGTTAGCTAAGCGCGCTAACATTGGCAGCTTACGCTACAACGTCTTGCTGGAACGTCTTGTTCTGGAAAGGTGTAAAAAAAAAAAAAGAACATGACTCCATCCTTCCATGTATTTGGAAGTTGTATTCTGGCTCATGCATGTCACTCCAGTGTGCACGGTTACGGTTGCTAAGCTACGGTTGGACAGTTGCTGTTGCGTGTTCAGGTTTCAGCAGATGGTCAGTTCACGCTCTGGTTTTTTTTTGTTTTGTTTTGTTTCTTTTAAACTCCAGCAAACACGTGACATGTGACTTATGTACTGTACGTAAATCTTCTGAGCATTTTGTTTGTCTGCTGCTGAGGACTGCTGGGAAAAAAAAAACTTAAAAAAAAAAAAAGCCACAGCATTTCTGTCACATTCAGTTCTCAGATGTAGATGAGCATCTGTTGTCATCAGCTTTTCAGATGGAGGCAATGGTTTTTGAACCCCCCCACCCCACCACCCCACCCCACCCCACCACCACCCCCAGAGGAAATCCAACCCAACCTGATCAGGACGTTTACATTCATCACTGTGGCATGTTCAGCAGGTTACTTTAGCCATTTGGACACCGACAGGAGCATTTACGACACGCTGCTTGGGTTTATGTAGCTTCTCAGAACATGATTAATGTATAGTAGAACTTAAATGTTATTTACTGAGCATAAACATGGTATATGCACTGTATGTACTTGGCTGAAACTATAAATTGGACAAATAAATGTCTGATGGTCTTCTGTTCCAGAGCATTGTGAGCTATTTTGACATTCAGATACAACATAGAGTACATGGAATAAGCCAGAATATTGTTTTTTATAACAACTTATATGTATATTTCTCCCAGTATGTACATGATTATGGAATATTATTGCATCTGAGAAAGAGGATATCAATGTAACTCTCCTACTGTAGTTATATACGACTGTATTTCCTAAGCATATTGTTTTGTACCATAGCCCCATTTATGACGTTGCTTACATATAGTATTGATTTTCTTTTCTTTCTTTTTTCTTGGCTGAGATTTGAACTTATTTTTCTATCTTTTACTAATTTTTACTGTGTCGACGAGTCAAAGTGAATGAGATGGGCCAGCCACAGATTGACAGTTGTTACTGTGCCGTTACAGTAATTACTTTGGTTTTACTGCTGAAATAATTACGGTGACGGTCACTAGAAGCTGGGCAAGAAAGAACATTGTCATTGCATGGTGACTGTGAAGGAAATGAATCAAATGTTTAAAGACAAATATATTCTATACCATTACCATTTGAAGGCTTTTTTTTATGGTATATTTTAGCAGAGGTGGGCAAGTGGGCGAAGTCCCACAGATTGAATGTGTGCAGTTTGGATGGAAAGTGAAAGAGAAATGTTACGACAAAAAAACTGGGACTGATCACATTTCTCAGAATTGTGTCTTAAAATACGTCTGATCGTTTTATATTTGAATCCCAGAGTCATATCTGGAATATGAGATAAAGTTTATAGAGATGGTTCAGTGCTTCACCTTTCTTTGAAGTGGCCTCAAAATTGGGGGTCACTTCTTCCTGACGTTAGGATCCCACGAAAAGGGATAAAGATGGTGAATAAGTTTGCCGTCCATCTCCATCCCATCTGTTGTTTCAAAATACCAGAAATGGCTTTTTTGGAGATGCAGGCTCCCTCAGCTATCCGGCATCATTAACTTCTTAGCTTGTGAAAATGTAAAATCTATTGTACAAAAGTTATAATTAAAAACTGTTAAATCACCCACACTGTTTGTACATGGTGTCATTTCACTCAACAAAGATGAAAAGAGATTAAAGAAGGTTTGAGGTCATCGGAGAGGCCGATGAGACCACATGACCAAGATGAAGGAAACGTGAAGAAACAGGCACCTGAGGTTTCTCACAACTTTTTTTTTTATAGTTTTGGCCAACCAGCATGAGGGGAAAGGGGTCGCATCAGGCCATGTTAGCACTCAGCAATGATAAATGGGAATAAACCAGAAATCAAGAGAACCTGTACAAGCCGCCTGAATCGAAGGTGACATGTTCACCTGAAAGCAGCAGCAGGCTGATGAGTCCGTTTATGTTCAATTTGAAATGATTACTTCAACATTATCCTTAATGGTGTCTGGCTGTGAAGATAGTTTGGGTTTTAGATGCTGAAGTTTTATTTTATCAATCTATGGCTCTTTCTTCTGCGACCAGTTTTCAAATGACTGAAAAATAATATTAGAACATCTCCAGGCTTGGCAGCCTTTAACTATAAACTTGTTTTATTTTTGCATCGTTGAGAGGAGTCATTGTAAGTCACTGAAAAAAGTCAATACCAATTTGGCAGAATGAATTGAAAATAGCCACACAAAAAAAAAGCCAATAGAATAACTTATTCCATTCTGCAAACATTTCAAGATGTTCATTCATTCAGTGTTTCATAAAAGTTGCAGGAAGGTTTTGTAAGGTGGAAATCAATGCTCATCCAGTTTGCAAAACAAACAATCACCTTATAGAATAACAAGAAAGTGGTGGCAAGTGGCACCTGTTAAACCAATTCCACCCTGTTTTTCAGCCCTAAGGAAATAATGGACTGAAAATTTGTTAATTCAAATATGAAAGCACAGTAATTTATACCCATTTGTGACATACACTGGGTGGATGAGCTGGGGTGCAGAGGGGAGTTTTGAAACTGTAGGGTGAGACAGCAGCTCCCAGACTTTGTGCCTCTTTTGACCCAACCAGTTGTAAAAGTTTACCAGTTCTGATGAGTTCTACCCAAGAGTGTTTTTTTTTTCTTGTTTTGATTGAAGTTTTTATCATGTCATATAAATATAAACATTCGGTGAGCACGCTCAGTGAGCTAAATCTAACAAAATGTTTTGTGGCCTTAATAAGCTGGATTTGGAGCAGGCGCAAGGACTGAGAGAATGCAGTGGAGCATTTAAAACAGCTCCAGTAGCTGTTGTGCAAGTTGAAATGTGGGGAGCACCCATTGTGAAACTTGTGCTGGCATACTGGGTTAATCTGCAAGGGCATGGTAGCTCACACCCTACAAAAGCCATCCTGCGGGGGCATAATGAAACCCATTTTAAAAGCTTTGGATGGGAAATATAAAAGCAGAAAGTGTAGGTTTATGTAACGAGTCCCATCTTAAGCTGTTCCTCCCTGGTTGTTTGTGATGACATCAACAGATATACATATGCAGCAACAACTGAGGAAGAAATCTGAACAGGTACCTGCTGAGAAAATAACAAAAAATTACACTGACCAGCACTTTGGTAAAAAGGTTATGTGTTATTAACACAAGGGCCTACGTAGGATCTTAAAAAAAATGTCAAAAACCAACTTAGTTTAGTGAGGCATAAAAACGTCCAAAAACGACATACAGTAATCAGGGATAAAAATTCAAATTATACTAAGGCATAAAACATAGGCGTAAAACAAAACGTCATAGTATAGTGAGAAATGAAAATGCCAAAAAAAGGTCATAGTATACTAAGGCAAAAAAGTGTCAAAAAACAACATAGTATAATAAGGCATGAAAGAGCCAAACAACGTAATAATATAGTGTGGCATGAGATGTCATAGTATAGTAAAGGATAAAAACGCCAAAAAACGTCATACTATACTAAGGCAAAAAATGTAAAAAAAAATGACATAGTATAAAAAGGCTTGATAACGCCAAAAAACGTCATAGTATAGTATGGCATAAAATGTCATAGTATAGTAAGGGATAAAAATGTAAAAAAAAATGACAATATAATTAGGCATGATAACGCTAAAGAACATAATAGTGTAGTATGGCATAAAACGTCATACTATAATAAGGCAAAAAATGTCAAAAAATGACATAGTATAAAACCGCTTGATAACGCCAAAAAACGTCATAGTATAGTTTGGCATAAAATGTCATACTATATTAAGGCATAAAAATTTTTAAAAAAATGACAAAGTATAATTAGGCATGATAACGCTAAAGAACATAATAGTGTAGTATGGCATAAAACGTCATACTATACAAAGGCAAAAAACTTTTAAAAAAATGACATAGTATAAAAAGGCTTGATAACGCGAAAAATCGTCATAGTATAGTATGGCATAAAATGTCATAGTTAGGTAAGGGATAAAAATGTAAAAAAAATGACAGTATAATTAGGCATGATAACGCCAAAAAACATCATAGTATAGTATGGCATAAAACGTCATACTATACTAGGGCAAAAAATTTCAAAAATAAATTATAGTATAAAAAGGCTTGATAACGCCAAAAAAGTCATAGTATAATATGGCATAAAACGTCATACTATATTAAGGAATAAAAACACCAAAAAACGTCATAGTATAATATGGCATAAAATGTCATACTATACTAAGGCAAAAAATGTCAAAAAAATGACATAGTATAAAAAGGCTTGATAACGCGAAAAATCGTCATAGTATAGTATGGCATAAAACGTCATACTATACTAAGGCAAAAAATGTAAAAAAAATTACATAGTATAATTAGGCATGATAACGCCAAAAAACATCATAGTATAGTATGGCATAAAACGTCATACTATACAAAGGCAAAAAACTTTTAAAAAAATGACATAGTATAAAAAGGCTTGATAACGCCAAAAAACGTCATGGTATAGAATGGCATAAAATGTCATAGTTAAGTAAGGGATAAAAATGTAAAAAAAATGACATAGTATAATTAGGCATGATAACGCCAAAAAACATCATAGTATAGTATGGCATAAAACGTCATACTATACTAGGGCAAAAAATTTCAAAAATAAATTATAGTATAAAAAGGCTTGATAACGCCAAAAAAGTCATAGTATAATATGGCATAAAACGTCATACTATATTAAGGAATAAAAACACCAAAAAACGTCATAGTATAATATGGCATAAAATGTCATACTATACTAAGGCAAAAAATGTCAAAAAAATGACATAGTATAAAAAGGCTTGATAACGCGAAAAATCGTCATAGTATAGTATGGCATAAAACGTCATACTATACTAGGGCAAAAAATGTAAAAAAAAAGTGACAGTGTAAAAAGGCTTGATAACGCCAAAAAACATCATAGTATAGTATGGCATAAAACGTCATACTATACTAAGGCAAAAAATGTCAAAAATACAATATAGTATAAAAAGGCTTGATAACGCGAAAAAACGTCATAGTATAGTATGGCATAAAACGTCATACTATACTAGGGCAAAAAATTTCAAAAATACAATATAGTATAAAAAAGCTTGATAACGCCAAAAAACGTCATAGTATAGTATGGCATAAAACGTCATACTATACTAAGGGATAAAAATGTAAAAAAAATAACATAGTATAATTAGGCATGATAACGCGAAAAAACGTCATAGTATAGTATGGCATAAAACGTCATACTATACTAAGGCAAAAAATGTCAAAAATACAATATAGTATAAAAAGCCTTGATAATGCCAAAAAACATCATAGTGTAGTATGGCATAAAATGTCATACTATATTAAGGCATAAAAACGCCAAAAATTGTTATAGTATAGTATGGCATAAAACATCATACTACACTAAGGCAAAAAATTTCAAAAATAAATTATAGTATAAAAAGGCTTGATAACGCCAAAAAACGTCATAGTATAATATGGCATAAAACGTCATACTATATTAAGGAATAAAAACACCAAAAAACGTCATAGTATAGTATGGCATAAAATGTCATAGTATAGTAAGGGATAAAAATGTAAAAAAAAAGACATAGTATAATTAGGCATGATAACGCTAAAAAACGTCATAGTATAGTATGGCATAAAATGTCATAGTATAGTAAGGGATAAAAATGTAAAAAAAAAGACATAGTATAATTAGGCATGATAACGCTAAAAAACGTCATAGTATAGTATGGCATAAAACGTCATACTATACTAAGGCAAAAAATGTAAAAAAAATTACATAGTATAATTAGGCATGATAACGCCAAAAAACATCATAGTATAGTATGGCATAAAACGTCATACTATACTAAGGCATAAAAACGCCAAAAATTGTCATAGTATAGTATGGCAAAAAATGTCATAGTTAAGTAAGGGATAAAAATGTATAAAAATGACATAGTATAATTAGGCATGATAACGCCAAAAAACATCATAGTATAGTATGGCATAAAACGTCATACTATACTAGGGCAAAAAATTTCAAAAATAAATTATAGTATAAAAAGGCATGATAACGCCAAAAAACATCATAGTATAGTATGGCATAAAACGTCATACTATACTAAGGCAAAAAATGTAAAAAAAATTACATAGTATAATTAGGCATGATAACGCCAAAAAACATCATAGTATAGTATGGCATAAAACGTCATACTATACAAAGGCAAAAAACTTTTAAAAAAATGACATAGTATAAAAAGGCTTGATAACGCCAAAAAACGTCATGGTATAGAATGGCATAAAATGTCATAGTTAAGTAAGGGATAAAAATGTAAAAAAAATGACATAGTATAATTAGGCATGATAACGCCAAAAAACATCATAGTATAGTATGGCATAAAACGTCATACTATACTAGGGCAAAAAATTTCAAAAATAAATTATAGTATAAAAAGGCTTGATAACGCCAAAAAAGTCATAGTATAATATGGCATAAAACGTCATACTATATTAAGGAATAAAAACACCAAAAAACTTCATAGTATAATATGGCAAAAAATGTAAAAAAAATGACATAGTATAGTATGGCAAAAAATGTCAAAAAAATGACATAGTATAAAAAGGCTTGATAACGCGAAAAATCGTCATAGTATAGTATGGCATAAAACGTCATACTATACTAGGGCAAAAAATGTAAAAAAAAAGTGACAGTGTAAAAAGGCTTGATAACGCCAAAAAACATCATAGTATAGTATGGCATAAAACGTCATACTATACTAAGGCAAAAAATGTCAAAAATACAATATAGTATAAAAAGGCTTGATAACGCGAAAAAACGTCATAGTATAGTATGGCATAAAACGTCATACTATACTAGGGCAAAAAATTTCAAAAATACAATATAGTATAAAAAAGCTTGATAACGCCAAAAAACGTCATAGTATAGTATGGCATAAAACGTCATACTATACTAAGGCAAAAAATGTCAAAAATAAAATATAGTATAAAAAGCCTTGATAATGCCAAAAAACATCATAGTGTAGTATGGCATAAAACGTCATACTATATTAAGGCATAAAAACGCCAAAAATTGTTATAGTATAGTATGGCATAAAACGTCATACTACACTAAGGCAAAAAATTTCAAAAAAATGACATAGTATAAAAAGGCTTGATAACGCCAAAAAACGTCATAGTATAGTATGGCATAAAATGTCATAGCTAGGTAAGGGATAAAAATGTAAAAAAAAAGACATAGTATAATTAGGCATGATAACGCCAAAAAACGTCATAGTATAGTTTGGCATAAAACGTCATAATATACTAAGGCAAAAAATTTCAAAAATACAATATAGTGTAAAAAGGCTTGATAACGCGAAAAAACGTCATAGTATAGTATGGCATAAAATGTCATAGTATAGTAAGGGATAAAAATGTAAAAAAAATGACATAGTATAGTATGGCATAAAACGTCATACTATACTAAGGCAAAAAATGTAAAAAATACAATATAGTATAAAAAGCCTTGATAACGCCAAAAAACATCATAGTATAGTATGGCATAAAATGTCATACTATATTAAGGAATAAAAACACCAAAAAACGTCATAGTATAGTATGGCATAAAACGTGATACTATACTAAGGCAAAAAATGTAAAAAATACAATATAGTATAAAAAGCCTTGATAACGCCAAAAAACATCATAGTATAGTATGGCATAAAATGTCATACTATATTAAGGAATAAAAACACCAAAAAACGTCATAGTATAGTATGGCATAAAACGTCATACTATACTAAGGCAAAAAATTTCAAAAATACAATATAGTATAAAAAGGCTTGATAATGCCAAAAAACATCATAGTGTAGTATGGCATAAAATGTCATACTATATTAAGGCATAAAAACGCCAAAAATTGTCATAGTATAGTATGACATAAAATGTCATACTATACTAAGGCAAAAAATGTCAAAAAAATGACATAGTATAAAAAGGCTTGATAACGCCAAAAAACGTCATAGTATGGTATGGCATAAAATGTCATAGTATAGTAAGGGATAAAAATGTGAAAAAAATGACATAGTATAATTAGGCATGATAACGCTAAAAAACGTCATAGTATAGTATGGCATAAAATGTCATAGTTAAGTAAGGGATAAAAATGTAAAAAAAATGACATAGTATAATTAGGCATGATAACGCCAAAAAACATCATAGTATAGTATGGCATAAAATGTCATATTATATTAAGGAATAAAAACACCAAAAAACGTCATAGTATAGTATGGCATAAAACGTCATACTATACTAGGGCAAAAAATTTCAAAAATAAATTATAGTATAAAAAGGCTTGATAACGCCAAAAAACGTCATAGTATAATATGGCATAAAACGTCATACTATATTAAGGAATAAAAACACCAAAAAACGTCATAGTATAGTATGGCATAAAATGTCATACTATAGTAAGGCAAAAAATGTCAAAAAAATGACATAGTATAAAAAGGCTTGATAACGCGAAAAATCGTCATAGTATAGTATGGCATAAAATGTCATAGTATAGTAAGGGATAAAAATGTAAAAAAAAAAGTGACAGTGTAAAAAGGCTTGATAACGCCAAAAAACATCATAGTATAGTATGGCATAAAACGTCATACTATACTAAGGCAAAAAATTTCAAAAATACAATATAGTATAAAAAGGCTTGATAACGCGAAAAAACGTCATAGTATAGTATTGCATAAAATGTCATAGTATGCTAAGGGATAAAAATGTAAAAAAAAATGACATAGTATAATTAGGCATGATAACGCGAAAAAACGTCATACTATAGTATGGCATAAAACGTCATACTATACTAAGGTAAAAAATTTCAAAAATACAATATAGTATAAAAAGGCTTGATAACGCCAAAAAACGTCATAGTATAGTATGGCATAAAACGTCATACTATACTAAGGCAAAAAATTTCAAAAAAATGACATAGTATAAAAAAGCTTGATAACGCGAAAAATCGTCATAGTATAGTATGGCATAAAATGTCATAGTTAAGTAAGGGATAAAAATGTAAAAAAAATGACATAGTATAATTAGGCATGATAACGCCACAAAACGTCATCGTATAGTATGGCATGAAACGTCATACTATACTAAGGCAAAAAATGTAAAAAAAAAGTGACAGTGTAAAAAGGCTTGATAACGCCAAAAAACATCATAGTATAGTATGGCATAAAACGTCATACTATACTAAGGCAAAAAATTTCAAAAATACAATATAGTATAAAAAGGCTTGATAACGCCAAAAAACGTCATAGTATAGTATGGCATAAAACGTCATACTATATTAAGGCATAAAAACGCCAAAAATTGTCATAGTATAGTATGGCATAAAACGTCATACTATACTAAGGCAAAAAATGTCAAAAAAATGACATAGTATAAAAAAGCTTGATAACGCCAAAAAACGTCATAGTATAGTTTGGCATAAAATGTCATAGTAGAGTAATGGATAAAAATGTAAAAAAAATGACATAGTATAATTAGGCATGATAACGCAAAAAAACCTCATAGTATAGTATGGCATAAAACGTCATAGTTAAGTAAGGGATAAAAATGTAAAAAAAATGACATAGTATAATTAGGCATGATAACGCCAAAAAACATCATAGTATAGTATGGCATAAAATGTCATATTATATTAAGGAATAAAAACACCAAAAAACGTCATAGTATAGTATGGCATAAAACGTCATACTATACTAGGGCAAAAAATTTCAAAAATAAATTATAGTATAAAAAGGCTTGATAACGCCAAAAAACGTCATAGTATAATATGGCATAAAACGTCATACTATATTAAGGAATAAAAACACCAAAAAACGTCATAGTATAGTATGGCATAAAATGTCATACTATACTAAGGCAAAAAATGTCAAAAAAATGACATAGTATAAAAAGGCTTGATAACGCCAAAAAACGTCATAGTATAGTATGGCATAAAATGTCATAGTATAGTAAGGGATAAAAATGTAAAAAAAAAGTGACAGTGTAAAAAGGCTTGATAACGCCAAAAAACATCATAGTATAGTATGGCATAAAACGTCATACTATACTAAGGCAAAAAATTTCAAAAATACAATATAGTATAAAAAGGCTTGATAACGCAAAAAACGTCATAGTATAGTATTGCATAAAATGTCATAGTATGCTAAGGGATAAAAATGTAAAAAAAATGACATAGTATAATTAGGCATGATAACGCGAAAAAACGTCATACTATAGTATGGCATAAAACGTCATACTATACTAAGGTAAAAAATTTCAAAAATACAATATAGTATAAAAAGGCTTGATAACGCCAAAAAACGTCATAGTATAGTATGGCATAAAACGTCATACTATACTAAGGCAAAAAATGTCAAAAAAATGACATAGTATAAAAAAGCTTGATAACGCGAAAAATCGTCATAGTATAGTATGGCATAAAATGTCATAGTTAAGTAAGGGATAAAAATGTAAAAAAAATGACATAGTATAATTAGGCATGATAACGCTAAAAAACGTCATAGTATAGTATGGCATGAAACGTCATACTATACTAAGGGATAAAAATGTAAAAAAAAAGTGACAGTGTAAAAAGGCTTGATAACGCCAAAAAACATCATAGTATAGTATGGCATAAAACGTCATACTATACTAAGGCAAAAAATTTCAAAAATACAATATAGTATAAAAAGGCTTGATAACGCCAAAAAACGTCATAGTATAGTATGGCATAAAACGTCATACTATATTAAGGCATAAAAACGCCAAAAATTGTCATAGTATAGTATGGCATAAAACGTCATACTATACTAAGGCAAAAAATGTCAAAAAAATGACATAGTATAAAAAGGCTTGATAACACCAAAAAACGTCATAGTATAGTTTGGCATAAAATGTCATAGTAGAGTAATGGATAAAAATGTAAAAAAAATGACATAGTATAATTAGGCATGATAACGCAAAAAAACCTCATAGTATAGTATGGCATAAAACGTCATACTATACTAAGGGATAAAAATGTAAAAAAAATGACATAGTATAATTAGGCATGATAACGCGAAAAAACGTCATAGTATAGTATGGCATAAAACGTCATACTATACTAAGGCAAAAAATGTCAAAAATACAATATAGTATAAAAAGCCTTGATAACGCCAAAAAACATCATAGTGTAGTATGGCATAAAATGTCATACTATATTAAGGCATAAAAACGCCAAAAATTGTTATAGTATAGTATGGCATAAAACGTCATACTATACTAAGGCAAAAAATGTCAAAAAAATGACATAGTATAAAAAGGCTTGATAACACCAAAAAACGTCATAGTATAGTTTGGCATAAAATGTCATAGTAGAGTAATGGATAAAAATGTAAAAAAAATGACATAGTATAATTAGGCATGATAACGCTAAAAAACCTCATAGTATAGTATGGCATAAAACGTCATACTATACTAAGGGATAAAAATGTAAAAAAAAAAGACATAGTATAATTAGGCATGATAACGCGAAAAATCGTCATAGTATAGTATGGCATAAAACGTCATACTATACTAAGGCAAAAAATGTAAAAAAAAAGTGACAGTGTAAAAAGGCTTGATAACGCCAAAAAACATCATAGTATAGTATGGCATAAAACGTCATACTATACTAAGGCAAAAAATTTCAAAAATACAATATAGTATAAAAAGGCTTGATAACGCCAAAAAACGTCATAGTATAGTATGGCATAAAACGTCATACTATACTAGGGCAAAAAATTTCAAAAATACAATATAGTATAAAAAGGCTTGATAACGCCAAAAAACGTCATAGTATAGTATGGCATAAAACGTCATACTATATTAAGGAATAAAAACACCAAAAAACGTCATAGTATAGTATGGCATAAAACGTCATACTATACTAAGGCAAAAAATGTCAAAAAAATGACATAGTATAAAAAGGCTTGATAACGCGAAAAAACGTCATAGTATAGTATGGCATAAAATGTCATAGTATAGTAAGGGATAAAAATGTAAAAAAAATGACATAGTATAATTAGGCATGATAACGCGAAAAAACGTCATACTATAGTATGGCATAAAACGTCATACTATACTAAGGTAAAAAATTTCAAAAATACAATATAGTATAAAAAGGCTTGATAACGCCAAAAAACGTCATAGTATAGTATGGCATAAAACGTCATACTATACTAAGGCAAAAAATGTCAAAAAAATGACATAGTATAAAAAAGCTTGATAACGCGAAAAAACGTCATAGTATAGTATGGCATAAAATGTCATAGTTAAGTAAGGGATAAAAATGTAAAAAAAATGACATAGTATAATTAGGCATGATAACGCCACAAAACGTCATAGTATAGTATGGCATAAAACGTCATACTATACTAAGGCAAAAAATGTAAAAAAAATGACAGTGTAAAAAGGCTTGATAACGCCAAAAAACATCATAGTATAGTATGGCATAAAACGTCATACTATACTAAGGCAAAAAATTTCAAAAATACAATATAGTATAAAAAGGCTTGATAACGCCAAAAAACGTCATAGTATAGTATGGCATAAAACGTCATACTATATTAAGGCATAAAAACGCCAAAAATTGTTATAGTATAGTATGGCATAAAACGTCATACTATACTAAGGCAAAAAATGTCAAAAAAATGACATAGTATAAAAAGGCTTGATAACACCAAAAAACGTCATAGTATAGTTTGGCATAAAATGTCATAGTAGAGTAATGGATAAAAATGTAAAAAAAATGACATAGTATAATTAGGCATGATAACGCTAAAAAACGTCATAGTATAGTATGGCATAAAACGTCATACTATACTAAGGGATAAAAATGTAAAAAAAATGACATAGTATAATTAGGCATGATAACGCGAAAAAACGTCATAGTATAGTATGGCATAAAACGTCATACTATACTAAGGCAAAAAATGTCAAAAATACAATATAGTATAAAAAGCCTTGATAACGCCAAAAAACATCATAGTGTAGTATGGCATAAAATGTCATACTATATTAAGGCATAAAAACGCCAAAAATTGTTATAGTATAGTATGGCATAAAACGTCATACTATACTAAGGCAAAAAATGTCAAAAAAATGACATAGTATAAAAAGGCTTGATAACGCCAAAAAACGTCATAGTATAGTATGGCATAAAATGTCATAGTTAAGTAAGGGATAAAAATGTAAAAAAAATGACATAGTATAATTAGGCATGATAACGCTAAAAAACCTCATAGTATAGTATGGCATAAAACGTCATACTATACTAAGGGATAAAAATGTAAAAAAAATGACATAGTATAATTAGGCATGATAACGCGAAAAATCGTCATAGTATAGTATGGCATAAAACGTCATACTATACTAAGGCAAAAAATGTAAAAAAAAAGTGACAGTGTAAAAAGGCTTGATAACGCCAAAAAACATCATAGTATAGTATGGCATAAAACGTCATACTATACTAAGGCAAAAAATTTCAAAAATACAATATAGTATAAAAAGGCTTGATAACGCAAAAAACGTCATAGTATAGTATGGCATAAAACGTCATACTATACTAGGGCAAAAAATTTCAAAAATACAATATAGTATAAAAAGGCTTGATAACGCCAAAAAACGTCATAGTATAGTATGGCATAAAACGTCATACTATATTAAGGAATAAAAACACCAAAAAACGTCATAGTATAGTATGGCATAAAACGTCATACTATACTAAGGCAAAAAATGTCAAAAAAATGACATAGTATAAAAAGGCTTGATAACGCTAAAAAACGTCATAGTATAGTATGGCATAAAATGTCATAGTTAAGTAAGGGATAAAAATGTAAAAAAAATGACATAGTATAATTAGGCATGATAACGCTAAAAAACGTCATAGTATAGTATGGCATAAAATGTCATAGCTAGGTAAGGGATAAAAATGTAAAAAAAAAGACATAGTATAATTAGGCATGATAACGCCAAAAAACGTCATAGTATAGTATGGCATAAAACGTCATAATATACTAAGGCAAAAAATTTCAAAAATACAATATAGTGTAAAAAGGCTTGATAACGCAAAAAACGTCATAGTATAGTATGGCATAAAATGTCATAGTATAGTAAGGGATAAAAATGTAAAAAAAATGACATAGTATAGTATGGCATAAAACGTCATACTATACTAAGGCAAAAAATGTAAAAAAAATAACATAGTATAATTAGGCATGATAACGCCAAAAAACATCATAGTATAGTATGGCATAAAATGTCATACTATATTAAGGAATAAAAACACCAAAAAACGTCATAGTATAGTATGGCATAAAACGTCATACTATACTAAGGCAAAAAATTTCAAAAATACAATATAGTATAAAAAGCCTTGATAACGCCAAAAAACATCATAGTATAGTATGGCATAAAATGTCATACTATATTAAGGAATAAAAACACCAAAAAACGTCATAGTATAGTATGGCATAAAACGTCATACTATACTAAGGCAAAAAATTTTTAAAATACAATATAGTATAAAAAGGCTTGATAATGCCAAAAAACATCATAGTGTAGTATGGCATAAAATGTCATACTATATTAAGGCATAAAAACGCCAAAAATTGTCATAGTATAGTATGACATAAAATGTCATACTATACTAAGGCAAAAAATGTCAAAAAAATGACATAGTATAAAAAGGCTTGATAACGCCAAAAAACGTCATAGTATAGTATGGCATAAAATGTCATAGTATAGTAAGGGATAAAAATGTGAAAAAAATGACATAGTATAATTAGACATGATAACGCTAAAAAACGTCATAGTATAGTATGGCATAAAATGTCATAGTTAAGTAAGGGATAAAAATGTAAAAAAAATGACATAGTATAATTAGGCATGATAACGCGAAAAAACGTCATAGTATAGTATGGCATAAAACGTCATACTATACTAAGGCAAAAAATGTCAAAAATAAAATATAGTATAAAAAGCCTTGATAATGCCAAAAAACATCATAGTGTAGTATGGCATAAAATGTCATACTATATTAAGGCATAAAAACGCCAAAAATTGTTATAGTATAGTATGGCATAAAACGTCATACTGCACTAAGGCAAAAAATTTCAAAAATACAATATAGTATAAAAAGCTTGATAACGCCAAAAAACATCATAGTATAGTATGGCATAAAACGTCATACTATACTAAGGGATAAAAATGTAAAAAAAATAACATAGTATAATTAGGCATGATAACGCGAAAAAACGTCATAGTATAGTATGGCATAAAACGTCATACTATACTAAGGCAAAAAATGTCAAAAATAAAATATAGTATAAAAAGCCTTGATAATGCCAAAAAACATCATAGTGTAGTATGGCATAAAATGTCATACTATATTAAGGCATAAAAACGCCAAAAATTGTTATAGTATAGTATGGCATAAAACGTCATACTACACTAAGGCAAAAAATTTCAAAAAAATGACATAGTATAAAAAGGCTTGATAACGCCAAAAAACGTCATAGTATAGTATGGCATAAAATGTCATAGTATAGTAAGGGATAAAAATGTAAAAAAAATGACATAGTATAATTAGGCATGATAACGCTAAAAAACGTCATAGTATAGTATGGCATAAAATGTCATAGTTAGGTAAGGGATAAAAATGTAAAAAAAAAGACATAGTATAATTAGGCATGATAACGCCAAAAAACGTCATAGTATAGTATGGCATAAAACGTCATAATATACTAAGGCAAAAAATTTCAAAAATACAATATAGTGTAAAAAGGCTTGATAACGCGAAAAAACGTCATAGTATAGTATGGCATAAAATGTCATAGTATAGTAAGGGATAAAAATGTAAAAAAAATGACATAGTATAGTATGGCATAAAACGTCATACTATACTAAGGCAAAAAATTTCAAAAATACAATATAGTATAAAAAGGCTTGATAATGCCAAAAAACATCATAGTGTAGTATGGCATAAAATGTCATACTATATTAAGGCATAAAAACGCCAAAAATTGTCATAGTATAGTATGGCATAAAACGTCATACTATACTAAGGCAAAAATTGTCAAAAAAATGACATAGTATAAAAAGGCTTGATAACGCCAAAAAACGTCATAGTATAGTATGGCATAAAACGTCATACTATACTAAGGTAAAAAATGTCAAAAAAATGACATAGTATAAAAAGGCTTGATAACGCCAAAAAACGTCATAGTATAGTATGGCATAAAATGTCATACTATAGTAAGGGATAAAAATGTAAAAAAATGACATAGTATAGTATGGCATAAAACGTCACACTATACTAAGGCAAAAAATTTCAAAAAAATGACATAGTATAAAGAGGCTTGATAACGCCAAAAAACGTCATAGTATAGTATGGCATAAAATGTCATAGTATAGTAAGGGATAAAAATGTAAAAAAAATGACATAGTATAATTAGGCATGATAACGCTAAAAAACGTCATAGTATAGTATGGCATAAAATGTCATAGTTAGGTAAGGGATAAAAATGTAAAAAAAATGACATAGTATAGTATGGCATAAAACGTCATACTATACTAAGGCAAAAAATGTAAAAAATACAATATAGTATAAAAAGCCTTGATAACGCCAAAAAACATCATAGTATAGTATGGCATAAAATGTCATACTATATTAAGGAATAAAAACACCAAAAAACGTCATAGTATAGTATGGCATAAAACGTCATACTATACTAAGGCAAAAAATTTCAAAAATACAATATAGTATAAAAAGCCTTGATAACGCCAAAAAACATCATAGTATAGTATGGCATAAAATGTCATACTATATTAAGGAATAAAAACACCAAAAAACGTCATAGTATAGTATGGCATAAAACGTCATACTATACTAAGGCAAAAAATTTTTAAAATACAATATAGTATAAAAAGGCTTGATAATGCCAAAAAACATCATAGTGTAGTATGGCATAAAATGTCATACTATATTAAGGCATAAAAACGCCAAAAATTGTCATAGTATAGTATGACATAAAATGTCATACTATACTAAGGCAAAAAATGTCAAAAAAATGACATAGTATAAAAAGGCTTGATAACGCCAAAAAACGTCATAGTATAGTATGGCATAAAATGTCATAGTATAGTAAGGGATAAAAATGTGAAAAAAATGACATAGTATAATTAGACATGATAACGCTAAAAAACGTCATAGTATAGTATGGCATAAAATGTCATAGTTAAGTAAGGGATAAAAATGTAAAAAAAATGACATAGTATAATTAGGCATGATAACGCGAAAAAACGTCATAGTATAGTATGGCATAAAACGTCATACTATACTAAGGCAAAAAATGTCAAAAATAAAATATAGTATAAAAAGCCTTGATAATGCCAAAAAACATCATAGTGTAGTATGGCATAAAATGTCATACTATATTAAGGCATAAAAACGCCAAAAATTGTTATAGTATAGTATGGCATAAAACGTCATACTGCACTAAGGCAAAAAATTTCAAAAATACAATATAGTATAAAAAGCCTTGATAACGCCAAAAAACATCATAGTATAGTATGGCATAAAACGTCATACTATACTAAGGGATAAAAATGTAAAAAAAATAACATAGTATAATTAGGCATGATAACGCGAAAAAACGTCATAGTATAGTATGGCATAAAACGTCATACTATACTAAGGCAAAAAATGTCAAAAATAAAATATAGTATAAAAAGCCTTGATAATGCCAAAAAACATCATAGTGTAGTATGGCATAAAATGTCATACTATATTAAGGCATAAAAACGCCAAAAATTGTTATAGTATAGTATGGCATAAAACGTCATACTACACTAAGGCAAAAAATTTCAAAAAAATGACATAGTATAAAAAGGCTTGATAACGCAAAAAACGTCATAGTATAGTATGGCATAAAATGTCATAGTATAGTAAGGGATAAAAATGTAAAAAAAATGACATAGTATAATTAGGCATGATAACGCTAAAAAACGTCATAGTATAGTATGGCATAAAATGTCATAGTTAGGTAAGGGATAAAAATGTAAAAAAAAAGACATAGTATAATTAGGCATGATAACGCCAAAAAACGTCATAGTATAGTATGGCATAAAACGTCATAATATACTAAGGCAAAAAATTTCAAAAATACAATATAGTGTAAAAAGGCTTGATAACGCGAAAAAACGTCATAGTATAGTATGGCATAAAATGTCATAGTATAGTAAGGGATAAAAATGTAAAAAAAATGACATAGTATAGTATGGCATAAAACGTCATACTATACTAAGGCAAAAAATTTCAAAAATACAATATAGTATAAAAAGGCTTGATAATGCCAAAAAACATCATAGTGTAGTATGGCATAAAATGTCATACTATATTAAGGCATAAAAACGCCAAAAATTGTCATAGTATAGTATGGCATAAAACGTCATACTATACTAAGGCAAAAATTGTCAAAAAAATGACATAGTATAAAAAGGCTTGATAACGCCAAAAAACGTCATAGTATAGTATGGCATAAAACGTCATACTATACTAAGGTAAAAAATGTCAAAAAAATGACATAGTATAAAAAGGCTTGATAACGCCAAAAAACGTCATAGTATAGTATGGCATAAAATGTCATACTATAGTAAGGGATAAAAATGTAAAAAAATGACATAGTATAGTATGGCATAAAACGTCACACTATACTAAGGCAAAAAATTTCAAAAAAATGACATAGTATAAAGAGGCTTGATAACGCCAAAAAACGTCATAGTATAGTATGGCATAAAATGTCATAGTTTGGTAAGGGATAAAAATGTAAAAAAAATGACATAGTATAAAAAGGCTTGATAACGCCAAAAAACGTCATAGTATAGAATGGCATAAAATGTCATAGTTAAGTAAGGGATAAAAATGTAAAAAAAATGACATAGTATAATTAGGCATGATAACGCCAAAAAACGTCATAGTATAGTATGGCATAAAACGTCATACTATACTAAGGCAAAAAATTTCAAAAATACAATATAGTATAAAAAGGCTTGATAACGCCAAAAAACGTCATAGTGTAGTATGGCATAAAACGTCATACTATATTAAGGAATAAAAACACCAAAAAACGTCATAGTATAGTATGGCATAAAATATCATACTATACTAAGGCAAAAAATGTCAAAAAAATGACATAGTATAAAAAGGCTTGATAACGCGAAAAATCGTCATAGTATAGTATGGCATAAAATGTCATAGTATATTAAGGAATAAAAATGTAAAAAAAATGATATAGTATAATTAGGCATTATAACGCTAAAAAACGTCATAGTGTAGAATGGC
Organism: Seriola aureovittata; assembly: GCF_021018895.1. Taxonomy (NCBI): domain Eukaryota; kingdom Metazoa; phylum Chordata; class Actinopteri; order Carangiformes; family Carangidae; genus Seriola; species Seriola aureovittata. Next base: position 24,146,334 of record NC_079377.1, read on the forward strand.
ATAAAACGTCATACTATATTAAGGCATAAAAACGCCAAAAATTGTCATATTATAGTATGGCATAAAACGTCATACTATACTAAGGTAAAAAATGTCAAAAAAATGACATAGTATAAAAAGGCTTGATAACGCGAAAAAACGTCATAGTATAGTATGGCATAAAATGTCATACTATAGTAAGGGATAAAAATGTAAAAAAAATGACATAGTATAGTATGGCATAAAACGTCACACTATACTAAGGGATAAAAATAAAAAAAAAAATGACATAGTATAATTAGGCATGATAACGCGAAAAAACGTCATAGTATAGTATGGCATAAAACGTCATACTATACTAAGGCAAAAAATGTCAAAAATAAAATATAGTATAAAAAGCCTTGATAATGCCAAAAAACATCATAGTGTAGTATGGCATAAAATGTCATACTATATTAAGGCATAAAAACGCCAAAAATTGTTATAGTATAGTATGGCATAAAACGTCATACTACACTAAGGCAAAAAATTTCAAAAAAATGACATAGTATAAAAAGGCTTGATAACGCCAAAAAACGTCATAGTATAGTATGGCATAAAATGTCATAGTATAGTAAGGGATAAAAATGTAAAAAAAATGACATAGTATAATTAGGCATGATAACGCTAAAAAACGTCATAGTATAGTATGGCATAAAATGTCATAGTTAGGTAAGGGATAAAAATGTAAAAAAAAAGACATAGTATAATTAGGCATGATAACGCCAAAAAACGTCATAGTATAGTATGGCATAAAACGTCATAATATACTAAGGCAAAAAATTTCAAAAATACAATATAGTGTAAAAAGGCTTGATAACGCGAAAAAACGTCATAGTATAGTATGGCATAAAATGTCATAGTATAGTAAGGGATAAAAATGTAAAAAAAATGACATAGTATAGTATGGCATAAAACGTCATACTATACTAAGGCAAAAAATTTCAAAAATACAATATAGTATAAAAAGGCTTGATAATGCCAAAAAACATCATAGTGTAGTATGGCATAAAATGTCATACTATATTAAGGCATAAAAACGCCAAAAATTGTCATAGTATAGTATGGCATAAAACGTCATACTATACTAAGGCAAAAATTGTCAAAAAAATGACATAGTATAAAAAGGCTTGATAACGCCAAAAAACGTCATAGTATAGTATGGCATAAAACGTCATACTATACTAAGGTAAAAAATGTCAAAAAAATGACATAGTATAAAAAGGCTTGATAACGCCAAAAAACGTCATAGTATAGTATGGCATAAAATGTCATACTATAGTAAGGGATAAAAATGTAAAAAAATGACATAGTATAGTATGGCATAAAACGTCACACTATACTAAGGCAAAAAATTTCAAAAAAATGACATAGTATAAAGAGGCTTGATAACGCCAAAAAACGTCATAGTATAGTATGGCATAAAATGTCATAGTATAGTAAGGGATAAAAATGTAAAAAAAATGACATAGTATAATTAGGCATGATAACGCTAAAAAACGTCATAGTATAGTATGGCATAAAATGTCATAGTTAGGTAAGGGATAAAAATGTAAAAAAAATGACATAGTATAATTAGGCATGATAACGCCAAAAAACGTCATAGTATAGTATGGCATAAAACGTCATACTATACTAAGGCAAAAAATTTCAAAAATACAATATAGTATAAAAAGGCTTGATAACGCCAAAAAACGTCATAGTGTAGTATGGCATAAAACGTCATACTATATTAAGGAATAAAAACACCAAAAAACGTCATAGTATAGTATGGCATAAAATATCATACTATACTAAGGCAAAAAATGTCAAAAAAATGACATAGTATAAAAAGGCTTGATAACGCGAAAAATCGTCATAGTATAGTATGGCATAAAATGTCATAGTATATTAAGGAATAAAAATGTAAAAAAAATGATATAGTATAATTAGGCATGATAACGCTAAAAAACGTCATAGTGTAGAATGGCATAAAACGTCATACTATATTAAGGCATAAAAACGCCAAAAATTGTCATATTATAGTATGGCATAAAACGTCATACTATACTAAGGTAAAAAATGTCAAAAAAATGACATAGTATAAAAAGGCTTGATAACGCGAAAAAACGTCATAGTATAGTATGGCATAAAATGTCATACTATAGTAAGGATAAAAATGTAAAAAAAATGACATAGTATAGTATGCATAAAACGTCACACTATACTAAGGGATAAAAATAAAAAAAAAAATGACATAGTATAATTAGGCATGATAACGCGAAAAAACGTCATAGTATAGTATGGCATAAAACGTCATACTATACTAAGGCAAAAAATGTCAAAAATACAATATAGTATAAAAAGCCTTGATAATGCCAAAAAACATCATAGTGTAGTATGGCATAAAATGTCATACTATATTAAGGCATAAAAACGCCAAAAATTGTTATAGTATAGTATGGCATAAAACATCATACTACACTAAGGCAAAAAATTTCAAAAAAATGACATAGTATAAAAAGGCTTGATAACGCCAAAAAACGTCATAGTATAGTATGGCATAAAATGTCATAGTATAGTAAGGGATAAAAATGTAAAAAAAATGACATAGTATAATTAGGCATGATAACGCTAAAAAACGTCATAGTATAGTATGGCATAAAATGTCATAGTTAGGTAAGGGATAAAAATGTAAAAAAAAAGACATAGTATAATTAGGCATGATAACGCCAAAAAACGTCATAGTATAGTATGGCATAAAACGTCATAATATACTAAGGCAAAAAATTTCAAAAATACAATATAGTGTAAAAAGGCTTGATAACGCGAAAAAACGTCATAGTATAGTATGGCATAAAATGTCATAGTATAGTAAGGGATAAAAATGTAAAAAAAATGACATAGTATAGTATGGCATAAAACGTCATACTATACTAAGGCAAAAAATTTCAAAAATACAATATAGTATAAAAAGGCATGATAACGCCAAAAAACATCATAGTGTAGTATGGCATAAAATGTCATACTATATTAAGGCATAAAAACGCCAAAAAACGTCATAGTATAGTATGGCATAAAACGTCATACTACACTAAGGCAAAAATTGTCAAAAAAATGACATAGTATAAAAAGCTTGATAACGCCAAAAAACGTCATAGTATAGTATGGCATAAAACGTCATACTATACTAAGGTAAAAAATGTCAAAAAAATGACATAGTATAAAAAGGCTTGATAACGCCAAAAAACGTCATAGTATAGTATGGCATAAAATGTCATACTATAGTAAGGGATAAAAATGTAAAAAAATGACATAGTATAGTATGGCATAAAACGTCACACTATACTAAGGCAAAAAATTTCAAAAAAATGACATAGTATAAAGAGGCTTGATAACGCCAAAAAACGTCATAGTATAGTATGGCATAAAATGTCATAGTATAGTAAGGATAAAAATGTAAAAAAAATGACATAGTATAATTAGGCATGATAACGCTAAAAAACGTCATAGTATAGTATGGCATAAAATGTCATAGTTAGGTAAGGGATAAAAATGTAAAAAAAATGACATAGTATAATTAGGCATGATAACGCCAAAAAACGTCATAGTATAGTATGGCATAAAACGTCATACTATACTAAGGCAAAAAATTTCAAAAATACAATATAGTATAAAAAGGCTTGATAACGCCAAAAAACGTCATAGTGTAGTATGGCATAAAACGTCATACTATATTAAGGAATAAAAACACCAAAAAACGTCATAGTATAGTATGGCATAAAATATCATACTATACTAAGGCAAAAAATGTCAAAAAAATGACATAGTATAAAAAGGCTTGATAACGCGAAAAATCGTCATAGTATAGTATGGCATAAAAAGTCCTAAAAATGTCATAGTATATTAAGGAATAAAAATGTAAAAAAAATGATATAGTATAATTAGGCATGATAACGCTAAAAAACGTCATAGTGTAGAATGGCATAAAACGTCATACTATATTAAGGCATAAAAACGCCAAAAATTGTCATATTATAGTATGGCATAAAACGTCATACTATACTAAGGCAAAAAATGTCAAAAAAATGACATAGTATAAAAAGGCTTGATAACGCGAAAAAACGTCATAGTATAGTATGGCATAAAATGTCATACTATAGTAAGGGATAAAAATGTAAAAAAAAATGACATAGTATAGTATGGCATAAAACGTCACACTATACTAAGGGATAAAAATAAAAAAAAATGACATAGTATAATTAGGCATGATAACGCTAAAAAACGTCATAGTATAGTATGGCATAAAACGTCATACTATACTAAGGCAAAAAATGTAAAAAAAATTACATAGTATAAAAAGGCATGATAACGCCAAAAAACATCATAGTGTAGTATGGCATAAAATGTCATACTATATTAAGGAATAAAAACACCAAAAAACGTCATAGTATAGTATGGCATAAAACGTCATACTATACTAAGGCATAAAAACGCCAAAAATTGTCATAGTATAGTATGGCATAAAACATCATAGTATAGTATGGCAAAAAAGATTTAATAAATGACCCAGTATAATAAGGCATGAAAAGAGCTAAACAACGTAATAGCATAGTGTTGCATAAACGTCATAGTAAAGTAAAGGATAAAAACGCCAAAAAACGTCATACTATACTAAGGCAAAAAATGTAAAAAAAAAAAGACATAGTATAAAAAGGCTTGATAACGCGAAAAAAACATCATAGTATAGTATGGCATAAAAAGTCATAGTATAGTAAAGCATAAAAATGTAAAAAAAAATGACATTGTATAATAAGACATTAAAATGCCATAAAACTTAATAGTATAGTATGGAATAAAACGTCATAGTATAATAAAGGATAAAAACGCCAAAAAACGTCATACTATACTAAGGCAAAAAATGTCAAAAATACAACATAGTATAAAAAGGCATGATAACGCATAAAACGTCATAGTATAGTGAGGCAAAAAAGATGAAAAAAAACAACATTGTATAATTAAACATGAAAATGCCAAAAAACGTCATAGTATAGTATGGCATAAAATGTCATACTATATTAAGGCATAAAAACGCCAAAAAACATCATAGTATAGTATGGCATAAAACGTCATAGTATAGTAAGGGATAAAAACGTAAAAAAAAATGACATCGTATAATAAGGCACGATAACGCTAAAAAACATAATAGTATAGTATGACATAAAACGTCATAGTATAGCAAGGCATTAAAATGCCATAAATTGTCATAGTATTCTAAGGCATAAAAAATAATAAAAATGTCATAGTATAGTAAGGCATAAAAAAATCATAAAAATGTCATAGTATAGTAAGACATGAAAACATCATAGTATATTAAGGCATAAAAAATAATAAAAATGTCATTGTATAGTAAGATATAAAGTCATAAAAACAGCATAGTATAGTTATGCATAAAAAGTCATTAAAACATCATAGTATAGTAAGGCATAAAAACATCATACTATGGTAAGGCAAAAAAAACTTATAAAAATGTCATAGTATAGTAAGTCATAAAAACGTCATAGTATAGTAAGGCATTAAAAAATCAATAAAATGTCATAGTATAGTAAAGCAGAAAAAGTCATAAAAATGTTATAGTATATAAAGGCATATAAAACCATAAAAATGACTTGGTATAGCAAGGCATAAAAATGTCATAGTATAGTAGGGCATAAAAAGTCATAAAAACATCATAGTATAGTAAGGCATAAAAAGTCATAAAAACGTCATAGTATAGTAAGGCATAAAAAGTCATAAAAATGTCATAGTATAGTAGGCAGAAAAAGTCATAAAAATGACTTAGTATAGCAAGGCATAAAAAAATCAATAAAATGTCATTGTATAGTAAGTCATAAAAATGTCATAGTATAGTAAGGCATAAAAAATTATAAAAATATCATAGTATAGTAAGAAATAAAAAGTCATAACAATGTCATAGTATAGTAAGATATAAAGTCATAAAAACATCATAGTATAGATAGGCATAAAAAGTCCTAAAAATGTCATAGTATAGTAGGCAGAAAAAGTCATAAAAATGACTTAGTATAGCAAGGCATAAAAACGTCATAGTATAGTAAGGCATAAAAAAATCAATAAAATGTCATAGTATAGTAAGGCATAAAACATCATAAAAACATCATAGTATAGTTAGGCATAAAAAGTCATAACAATGACATAGTAAAGCAAGGCATTAAAACATCATAGTATAGTATGGAATAAAAAGTCATAAAAACGTCATAATATAGTAAGGCATGAAAAGTCATAAAAACATCATAGTATAGTAATGAGTAAAATCGTCATATTATATTAAGCCATAAAAACGTCATATTATATTAAGCTATAAAAACGTTATAGTATATAGTACGGCAGAAAAAGTCATAAAAATGTCGTAGTATAGAAAGGCATAAAAAGTCATTAAAACATCATACTATAGTAAGGCAGAAAAACCTCATACTACACACCTACTATCACATATAGGCTATAATCAGTTGGCAGTAATCTTCATTTTTCCTGTACAGTCACTGGAACAGCCAATTCATCTCCTACACGTGACTATCCCTAGGAATATGTCATAATGCACAATATATATCAAATAAATGAAAGGTTACAAGGATCATGTATTCATCATTTGACACAGGGTTGTATAACAAGAGGCGATTCCACAGTTAAAAAAGTTTTATTTCATTTTTTTTATTCATTCACATTGACTGTACATAATTTTTATTTTGTTGAGAAGCATAAAGGGAACAACAACTAGCACTTCTCCATATACAACGTTATAGTAAATATCCAGTCAGAGATGAGATAAATAAAGATAAATATCAACATTGTGAGACATTAGAATCAGTGTCATATTTTAGAAAAGATGTTTATTCAGACAAAGTAAATGAAAAATCATCATGCAAACATACACTATACAAAAAGACATACTGGTTTCTCATAAGAAACATTTTAATACCTCAAAGAGATTTGCTACCAAATGATAACTGCCAAGGTAATATTGTAATTCTCTGCTGTGGTACAAAGTGTACACAAAATGACAAAAGACTTATTATCCTCGGAGCTGGAAAGTTATTAATTAAAACCGCTCTTGGTTTATTTCCATGAGTTGAACAGAAAAGTGATAACTTAAACAGGCAAATGCTGAGCCCCAGCTCCTATTTATGGCTCAATGTGTCATATGAAGTGGTGTTGATAGTCACTGACATAGAGAACATCCACTGAGGCATTTTTGACATTATGAATAAAACATTCATGTAAAACAAGAAAGGGTGATGGGGAAAATGGTTTGACGTGTGCACATCATCGTCATCAAATGCCAGAAAATGAGTCTGACATTTGAATATACTAATAAGTCATAATTCTCCATTATCTTCCAACACAGCCATTAGACTAACTGCACATCCTCCAGCGTTAATACAGTGCAGCATAATAACAGTGATTGCAGTATAACCACATCTGCCAAGATTGTAGTTCATTTGGGGAAGTGCCCCATAAATATCACTTGTTGCAAGAGGCTGCGCGCAACTGTTCACTCTTCATAATAACTACTTTTTACTTTTTGATACCTGAAGACATAAATGGACTAATTGTATATGTTAATATTTGAGTAAAATTTGGACTTCAGACCATTTACTTTTATTTATTCAGTGTTTTTTTAAGGAATATATTTGAATATTTTTTTCAACCAATCCAGGCCTTATATATACTACAGACCTCATATATCATTTTATCCAGGGATGAACAGTGGGAAACATGTGGAACAATGTTTTACATTTAAAGATAAATTCAATATGACATCAAAAAATGTTAAGGAAACCCAGTTACAACAAGCACACAAAGAAACACAAACAAAGAACACACTCAAACTGCTCGGTTGCTACGATAGAACAGTTAAATAAATTTGATGTCAGTACAGTGAGTGAAAATAAAACACCGGAAACATAAAGTACAATAATATAGTTATAGCTATATTATAAAATTTAAAAAACCTGAAACATAAAATATAAAAATATAATTATATATATATATATATATATATATATATATATATGAAAATTGTTCTGCTTTTCATGTTTAAGGTGAGGAGTGATTAGATGAAAATAAGGCGGTACACTATGTTTAATTAAAACATAAAGTAAAAGCACTGTGACCTCAGAATTTGATTTTAAAATTCACCATCCATCAAACCATTTACATTTTCTTTGTCCTGATAAATTGTTCATAAATGTACATCTATTTTCTTGTTAGTCTTGCAGGAGCAGGAACAGATTCATGCTCTGAGGCCACTTCTTTCCCTCCATTGTAAAAATAAAGTTAATGGTGTCACACAAATATATTACAGAATCATGAAATTAAACCCCCCGTGGCTTCAGAGGAGAACTGTGAAGCCAGCTATCAAATATTACGTCCAGTCAGTGAGTGGAATCAGATTTTTGATGGGAGGCAGCGTTTCACAAATGCAGAGATGGAGCTTATTAAGAGTCATTAAAGTGCTATTTTCTTCCTGTGGAATGGCGTCAGTGGATATGAGCATTGAGCTGAGATGAAAGCTGTGCAGCTCGCTCAGGTATTACTTGGCTTTTGTGCAGCAATAATGGACTGATTTCAGAGGAAGGGAGAATGGCAGCTGGTTACACCTGCAAATTACATCATTCTTGAAGCTGACAAGAACGAGCTTCATGTCTTTGTTGCTCTGCACTGCGGAAGTCTCCCTCCTTACCAGGTTATTTAAGTTTGTAATTGACTCCTCAAGGTCTGATTTTCTTGCAGCACATTTGATTATTTTAACCGATTTCCAAAGCAAAGCAACATATTTCAAGAACTTCCCCAAAAAGAGTTTCTTTATTTATCCTTTTTTGCCAGATACTTGAATCAGATTGATTCCTATTATGAACGGGTTGAAATATTTTAACTTCACGAGAACTTGCTGTCAAAGAAAACAAAAAAAACAAACAAACAAAAAACTTTTTTTGGAAATGATTGAATGACTTTTGATGTTTATTGCAGACTTGGTCAGTTCATGGTGTGTTGCTACAGTGTTTGCATTGCATGATGCTCATGCAGGAGTGTGCAAGTGGCATGGAAGCCACAAAATCGGAGTATTTGTAGGTTTTGTTGTTGCTACATAGTCAGTTTTAGCATTAACAGCTGTTGCATGTTCAGCATCAAACTTCATTCCTTTACTCACCAAGAACTGTCTCCAGAGGTGGGAAGAACGCCAATGTTCAGGGGGGAACATTTGTCTCTAGCACGGCCTATAGAGCGGTGCACCAAACATTCAGCCACCTAGAAGCTAACCTTCATTGTCATTGGTTGGAATGACAGACATCACTGGCAGTGGTCATATCAGCTGTTGCTAATTAACATTAATTCCATGAGTAACGAGAACTTGCTGTTGTGGATTTGTGCTCTCTGTGAGCTGCTGTCTGCACTCTGCCAAAGATTGTTTATGAAGCAAAAGAAGCATCACTCTGTAACACATCTGTACAACCGTGAGTGGACTGTGAGTGTTTTTGAAGCACTCCGGCAGAGTGACACAATTTCACAGTTTAATTTTCAATCATATCACATCAATAATAAATAAACTTTGTAGATTTGATTCAGTATTCAATATTTAGATCAAGTAGCACGTGAATAATGTGGACTACACTTTCTTTCAGTGTGTCAGATACATATTTAATCAACATTTAGATAAAACTGGATCAGACTCAGTATCCCAATATTACAGGACTAGGATTTGGATTCGGTGCCTAAAAACGTGCAACTTTCCAAACATAACTGTGTAACTTTTGATGCCAAATGGGAGAAACACTTTGTGCCACTTCTACCTTCAGTGTGAATGCACCTTCTCTCTCTGGGGGACATTATAATGGGGATTTGTAGTTATAATCCAACAGGCCGAGCACCTTGACTTCAGCATCAACATTGTATAGCACCAGTGATACGTATGATTAATTACCAGAATAAAACTGAACCAGGCTCGTCAGTAGAATTGACCCTCACTCGGCAGTCTCATCTGCTCACACTCATAACAAGCCTCCTGATATTATATTTTTTATAGTTTATCAATACCAAAGCTCTATTCATTAATGGACAGTTTATAAGAAGAGGTCATAAAACTTCACATAAACATGTTGGGTCTCCTGACACCGGCATGAATTAACATCTATTAATGCATCGCGGGGGGAATCACTGCGACGCAGTAAACTCCTGCGTGGCTAATTCATGTCACTGTGACAAATAGGTTATGAATACTAATAAATGTGTTTGTCGTAATCATCTTTGGTTCTTTACAATCATAGTTAAATTAGGCAGGATGTTTACAACTCTAATGACTGAACTTTTTTTTCCTTTAACCATTCTCGTTCAAAAATATTCACTTAATGTTTTCTAAAGACAGATTGTATTAAAAGTAGTGGAGTAAGATAATTAGTAGAAAATATTATCATAAATAATTTGAAAAAATGTGTATAATGATAACTCCAACATCTATCCTGCACGGGTCCAGATCTGGAAACCTGTACCGGTCCCATACCTGCAAACATCAGAACCAGAAGTGACCCATTACCTGTAATCTTCTCCGGGCCTTATCTGATCTCTGTTACCGACAGTCCATGCAACCCGACCTGTAATCAAATACACTGTGACCTCGCTCACTCCCTTTCGATTGCTTTATTTCTTCCTCACTTGAGGTTGGCAAACAACCAAGGTCGCTTTAACATGGCTGAACCAAATGCTGCAAGTAAAGACAGGCACAGTAAATGCAGAGAGATTGTATAAATTATGTTGGTTAAGATCAAAATAGATTGTTATTTTTTAATTGTTTTCAGGCAATTTAAATCCATTTTAATTTGTTGTTTCACAGAGAGGCTTTCAAAAACATTGATCAATGACACACAGACAATCCGTCCATCACAGAGCAGCACTGAGGTATAAATAGGTAGCACAAAGGAAAACATTACAGTGTGGCACAAAACGTCTCCTCCTGAACAGGAAAAATGTCTCCGTGACAAAGCAGGAAGCCGGTCACCTCAACCCGTCAGCTGACCCCACCCCCTGCCCCCCCCCCCCACAGGCGTCCTGAAGTCTCTGCGGTTACAGCTCAGATAATCAAGCTGATGCAGTGCGTCAGTCGCTTCACTCTTTCCCTTTTCATCCTCCACGTCTTTGCACTTTGTGTGGTGAGAGGGGGGAAAAAAAAGGGCCCTCTTTGTTGGCGGAGAAGGCCACTTACAACAGAGCAGTGCATGCTGGGATAGAGTAGAGGACAGTGGTGACAGGGGCGACATTCTTCACAGCGTCACACGGCCTGGCCGACTGGCTGGTGGTTTGGTTGGATGTACATGTGTGTGTGTGTGTGTGTGTGTGTGTGTGTGTGTGTGTGTGTGTAGGGAGGCAGAGGACAGCAGTGTGCTTTGTAATCCTTTGTCGCCCCCCCCCGGCTGACTCGGTCACTTGTCCTCAGACCGTGGCCCAAATTACCCGCCGCAATTGGCCCGTAATGGCATAAAGATTGAGGTCTGGATGGGGCATCAATCACAAGGACGTGGCTCAGCTGACCCTGAATCCTCAACAAGAGGGAGGTGAGAGAGGGAGGGAGGGCATGGGGGGGGGGGGGTGAAAGGGGGGTGAGAGAGTGGGGAATGAGGAAGTGAAAAGGGCAAAAGAGATGTAACGATAGTGTAAGCAGACAGAAGAGGAAGAGAGAACAAAGGGGATCAGGCAGAGAGACAGTGAGAGACAGAGGATGAGAAGTAATCAGTTTTATTACTGAACAGTCCTTGAAAAGGACGAGATGCACAAATACAAAGCTCCTGACACTGTGTGTGTTTGTGTGTGTGTGTGTGTGTGTGTGTGTGTGTGTGTGTTTGTGTGTGTGTCTGGACATTTACTGGGGCCTAAAAACTCAGACTTGGCAGAGGTAACGTGCGGTTGACTTTGCTAATTTAATTGAGGATTCATTCCGGGCAAAATATTGGACGTATGTCTGGAATTTAAGTCTTGAACTTGCCAAATTATAAATATCACTCATTCTGCTCTTTGCTGAATGGCATCTCTGTGAATACATCAAAATGAAAATTTAATAGAGAGGGCATGAACTCGAGTGTCGTGCACATTTGCATTCGTGTACAGCTGTGAGAGCCTAATCTTAACTAGTTTATCTCAAACTGGAAAACAGTCACTCGTTTCTAAAATATGTAAAGTAGAAATTCAAAAGATGTTTGGAAGTTTGTCAGTTTCTTATTTATTAAACAGGTTGAAATCACATTAAAAGTCAATGAAGCATCAATGCATTTTAATTGTTTGGACTTTGGTGCATAATCAGCAGCTCATTTGTTTTTGTTTTATAAAATGCTTTTATTCATAACTACAAGCACTTTGCAGGCTGTTAACATCACGAGGAATTTATTTAGTAAATGTGATTTATTTGATTCAGTAAACTGAGGTCGTGGTAATTTGAACGTTTGGCTGTACTCCATTCACCAAAATCTGGGTATACAGTGATAATTGGTCAATGGGGAGATAATTTTATACAGGGTTAATATATTTGTTGCACTAAATTATGAAAACAGTATTGATAACAGACTTTAATCTTGTGAAGGGTACATATTTCTGGTTTTCTTATGTTTCTATTAGTGTTGCTACTGTCAGTTATGGACGTTAATACATTTTTTTAATGTAGAATTTGTACATTTTTCCATTAAGGGAAAGACCTGTGTTTAATGGAAAGTATACACTGTAAAAGAAATCCTAATTTTACAGAAAATAACTAAGTTTTCAAACAGTAATTTTCTGTTTTTTTTTTTAATTGTGAACAAAAGTCTGTAAAATTACAGAAATGATCTGTGAATTAACAGCCAAACTTATATTTCAAGCATTATGCCAACAATAATGACTTACATTTACTTCCCATTTTTGTAAAGAAAAATGACTGTATTATTTATACAGTATTTTTTCTGCTTTCTGATATTACATACAAATCTATGTAAAATGACAGTAATTATCTGTTATTAAAAATGTAGCTTGTTAAAGGTTAATGTCCACACTAACAATTTTAACAAGATTTTCTCTGTAATTTCAGGGTAAATGTTATTAGTTTTACATTTATGTGACTTCTACATTCAAACATTGTAATTCTGGATGAAATGCAGCAAACTTTTTTTCATTACATCAAACATTCAAACTTCAAACAAAAAAAGTTTGAAGTACTGGAATGTATCCCAGCATGCACTGGAAGGAAAGCAGGACAATGGATTATCACACAACAATAACACACAATAACACACAATAACACACACAATAACACACACACACACACAATAACACACACAATAACACACACACAATAACACACACACACACACACACACTGAGCCGTGCGAAGATGCTGCTAACACGTTTAGCTGTCACAGCTATTACATTAGTCTTACAGGCTAATTGCACACATCCAACAGCCATTTGACAAATTTCATATATATGAGGAGTAACTTGTAATGTTATTGTTTTCTAACACTAAGACTGATGATGAATAACGGCTCCTGGACTTTTTGCACCTTCCCTCCATCACTTACGGACGGCTGCAACAGCTTCCAGTCGACCTGTCAGACTGTTGCTCTGTCCTCACTGAGCTATGAAGGATTATTTTACATTTCTACTTGTTACTAAATAAGATTTATCCACCTCTATTATGCAAATTTGTCTTATGACAGTGAAGTTCACCTGCACCTTCATTCACAACTGTATTTTATTTTTAATTTGTCAGTTACAGTTGATTGTAAATTGCACACATTTAATTCATCCATTACATTGTTTTGTACACGTCTCCAGTTGATTGTAAATTGTTGAAATTAATGCAGTTTTAATGTAAAATAAAATTTATGAAACTTTGCTTTGTTGATGGTTTTTACGGAGGGTGTCTAAATGTAAATATATGTAAATATGAAGAAAAACACTCAGTGCAATTTAATCACAGGTTTATTTATTAAACACCTTTTCAATGACAACAATTAAGTTATGAATAAAACTAATGTACGTGAGCTGTACTACACTGACAACTGCTTCACAATCTGAACTGTCCATTTTCAGTTCACACTAAAGACTGTGTGAGGTGAAAACATCCGTCTATTGATATATTGTTTTCTCAACCAATACCCATCCATCCACTGCACCACAGCACATGATGTGAGCTGCAAGAATAAAAAAGCACACATTACAAATGAATCCTCACATACAGTAACAGCATTGTGCCCAATGGAAACTATTTACAACATTTTTACCAGGGAAACAGTCAGTGTCCAGTCTTTGCACTGTGTCATCCTGAATGCATTTTAAGAATATCATTAAAATAAAAGAAAAAAAGAACTGCAGTAAAATAACAATGATTCAGTTACCATCTTTGTCATCTTTGAATACATATACTTCTTCGCCGTAGCCACTGTCCATGACCTCAGCCAACAGCAGACAGACACGGTCCGAGAGAAGCTGGTGGACATAATGCTAGCAAGCTAATACATAACTAATACACATCTCTCAGCATAAAACAGACACTGTGACACTTGTTACTGAGCAGTTCCTCATTACTCCATCACTATCACAATAAGTTCTTTAACAAATCAGACAGGGCAAGTTTCCAAACAAGTATTTTAATTGTAATATTCAAGCCAAATATTAATAATCACATCCACATTGTTTTGTGACGCAGTTGATATGACGACAACTAAAATGTAATGAACAGAATATCATTTTAACTCATCTTAAACGTTAGACTATGATCTGTGTGGAAATGCAATTACACAAAATACAAACTGCTTTTAACAATGCACGTGTGCATTTGAGGGAAAGAAAAAATGAAATTGTGTTTGGCGAAACGATTTGTATTTGTTCAAGAAGAATATGAATCAAACAAATGCTCAGTGGTGAGGTTAAACAACGACACGGAAAGAAGAAATGCATTTGTGGATGTCTATGTGCAGACAAAGAAGAAAAGTGTAAAACTCAGTACGCAACGCTCTCAGTGTAAAGGAACTTTTGGGCGCAGCGTTTTACAGTTCTCCTCTGTATCAGGACACAGATGTTGACAAAACCATTTCTTCCTTTTACATGTTTTTGTTTAACCTCACCACTGATCATTTGTTCATAATTTACATTCAGACTTTAACAAATCTCTTCTACACATGCAGAATTTTTCCATGTGCAGAAACTTGAATTTGTCACGCAGATTTATTTTACACGTTAACAAATGTTGATTTACAACTACAAACATTGGAATTATTTGTTAAGGTCACTTAACAAGCTCAGTCATTTTGACTCTAATTTCAGCCTATAAGTATGGGCTAGAGTAATGCGCATGACTTACCGTTTCATGCTGGGTTCCGCAACGTGTGGTTCTGGCCCGAGGTGGATTCTGCCGTCCCTATGAAAACACAAGAGGAAAAAGAAGGACATGTCAAGCAGCTCCTCTTTTGACTATGAAATGTTTGAGGCAGTCTTAGAACTTCAGAACATAAAAGATGTATCAATCATCCACTTAAACCTCATTTAGCATATACTGTAATACAAACAAGACTTAATGAATAAATCTGAACAAATGATAATTGTACATGTGAAGAATTTGTAGAAGAGATTCATATATATGTACATAAATAAACACATTAGTGGTGAGGCAACAAAGACACTGGAAGAGGAAGAGCTTCTGTCTATGTAAACATGCAAAGCACAAAACTGTAAAACTTGATGCTCAAAATTCCTGCAAGTGTGTGACACTGAGGCTACAAGTAGAATTTAAATGCAGGTGTGAAAATAGGATCTAAATACTTGTAACCTCCATACACCTGCAGATTTATGAAGGCAAGGGGATACTGCAGGACACATGGGTGGGCCTTGGCAGGATATAGCAGCATGAGGACGGGATGACGACATCATCACAAAGGCAGACTCAGAAAATAAGGTTTATTGCTGGATAGGTTTTCACTTACAAGATATTTGGCTTGGTGTAGTATTCAATTAATGTAATCATAGGAAATATATAAAAAGAACAAAAACACTATACTATGTACTAAAGTGTTTTAGAACGACAAAACTCCTGCAAGATGTACAAAAGGCATTGATTAGGGGATGTGGAAAATATCATAGACAATATCCGTCATGTGCAGTGGGTCTGATTTAATCACAGTGGTATAGACAAGTCTTACTGTTAAAAGTGAATGACAGCATGTTACTCACCTGGACCCTCCTCAATGTCTGGACTCTCTGCCGTTGGTGAGACAGGTGGAGGCGGTATTGCATCTGTTCTGGCTCAGGTCCTGATAAAGACAGAGGGATGCTGAAATCTCCTGAGAAATGTAAAGACCTAGTTCATTTTCAATCATGGCTGATCTCCTAACAGTAATGTAAAGTGGTTACAACACGGTGAACCGATCGACGTGTATTCACTCGGTCTACTGGCTCCATTCAATCTCAAGTTACAGTCATCAGTTACAAAATGAGCCTAAAGTTACTGACGTCACTAGCTGGACAACAGCCGAGAGCAACAGACACAATCCTACTAACCGCTAAAACGTCTGTCGACAACGTCAATATCACCACCTGAAATGTTTGTCGGTGCGGTTTGTCAGTCGTTACTTTTAGCTAAAGAGCTAACATTGATACTCACCAGGCTAACAGGAAAGTTGCGAGCTCGGCATCAAACCGCATCTCTTTCCTCTCAGCAGCTTCTCCAGCGGTGGAAAGCCACATCGAGATTTACTCGTGTTGCTTCTTTTCTTTGCCGTTGAACGTGGTTTCTTGTCGGGAGCGGTCCTTCGGGACGCAGATGAATATTACCTGTTTGGAGGTTCAGCCATTCCTGTGTTTCTGTGAGGCTAACTTTAAGCGCTGCCGGAAGTCGTTCTTCTTCGTGGGACTGAGGGCAGACTTGACGCTCCGCTGACTCACACAGCGTCTAGTGTCACAAAGTGGTATTACAGCACAGGACAGGCCAGGGCTGGCTGGTGCGCATGCGCATTTCAGCAGATAACTCTGAAACACAACAGATGGAGGTCTTGATCATGACATCGTCACTGTGGCTGCTTCACACACTGTTGATAGTGTTAATTCATTTTATGAACATTTTAAACTAATGTTCTGGCCACATCTTATATTGCACCTTTACAGCACAACCACCAAAGCTGACATTTATAAGTAAAGCTACATGTTCTTTGCCCACATTGCAAACCAACTTACAGTTTTGACACTTAGTTAAAACAAAGACATTGAGCTTAACTTGACTGATATTGACACATTTGATGCATACAAAACATTTTGATTTGCTTTGACAGTATATAAATCTATGTTTGGAATATAAAATACAATCATGCTTAACCTTATACTTACATTCAATTTGTAACGTACAAACGTATGTATTTGCCCATTTTGCATTCAGGCCAGTAGATGTTGCACTGTTCACATGAAGCATCAAGATATAAACCCTTTGTGGAACCACTTTGCTGACAAAGTAAGACGTCTGACGCTGTGGGACTCACATCCAGTACCAGGCAGTTGATTTGCAAGCAAAGAAGATACAACAGCCCGGGAAATTTTACTCATCGAGTATTTCACTTACTGACCATGGACTGCTAACAGAGCCAGGTTTCAGTTCACTGCTGCCATATTGGTTTTGGGCGTCTGTATATGAAACAGTCATGGGGCTGTCTCCCCAGTCACTAGATGTTGGCAGACTTTATGTTACGATCCAGCTAAGGGAAAACGGAAGCAACATAAAACCAGGTGTTATTGGTAAATCAAATTTACTGATTTAAGTTGTTGTGTAACCAGGAGGGTAAATAAGTAAACAAATATACTAACAAGGCTAGAGGATAACTGAAGTAGGGGAACAGGAGCCAGCAAAGAGCCTAACTATGAGATTCTAACCAACCCAAAAACACAAGAAGCAGCACCTCTGTTCCTAATGTGTCCAACAGTCTCATATCACATATATGAGGAGAAACCTCGTAACATTAGCTGAAGTTACTGTGTGTAAGCTAACTGTGTGGTGTAACCGCTTGTATTAAAACCATAGGCCAAAGGAAAACATGTTATAACGTGTTTTAAAATGAGTTCTGCAAAGCGAAGGTGACGTCACCGACCTTAGTGTTAACAGAGTTGGTCAATGTGGGTAAGTCACGGTCACTAAACGATCCCGTTATTACAGTGAACTGTCGTGTCTGGACGAGCTGTTAAAGAGCAGAGCAGCGGACGTGTGTGTCGTGTTTGTTCATATTAAGTTTGGTTCAGTGTTAGTCGGCTAGTTTTCAGCTCTAGTTCATTTCATTATTGATGACAGGAGTCAAAACATCTGTTGGAATGATTCTGTCTCTGTGTCAGAATAAAGAACATGACTGAGAGCTGAGAACCATCACGACATGTGAACCTGCACAATGACACCAAACTGAGTATTAGTTTCTATAATAGAAACTTTCTCTCTATTATAATATTTTTTTCCATCCAGCCAAGGTCTGGATCTTTGGGGACACCTACAACCTCTTGCATCAATGATGGAGGCCCTGCACCACCTCCACCTGCAGTGTCCACACATGAAGATCTTCTCTTCCCAAACATAAACACAGTGTCTTATATGATAATATAGTATTTTTTAATGTAACACTTACGTGGACATAACATTGTTCAGTCTGATCAGTTATGCTCTTCCTTGTTCCCTACACCCTCACTGTCGTATTACACTCTCTGCCCCGTGTCAGACATACGATCACATGACTATTGGACTCCACTGTAGCTCTAACAAATTGTCAATAGTTTAAAACATTAGAGTTGATATTTCATAGTCCTCAGCCATTATAGTTAATATCAGTGTGCTGTTCCAACAGCATCACTTATTGAGAGGGAGATTGTTACTGGAGCAAATAAATATTAACTGTCTCACACATTAGGACTCATGATGAATAATTATTATACTTCTAAAATTCTGTTGCACTGTTGATTCAACTACTTCTTTTTATTAAGCAAACTTACATATTACAGTGAAATTCAGCTTTAACTTCATCCACAACTATTTTGGATTTTAAATAGTTACAGTTGATTGTAAATTGTACACTACAGTATTTAATTAATCCATTTATATGTTTCCAGTGTTGTAAATTGTTTAAATTAATGTATTTTATAATGTCCAATAAAGTTATTAATGAAGCTCTTGCTTTAACTTTGTTGATGGTTTTTATAGAACACATCTGGTATGAATTTTCACAACAGTAACACGTACAGCATTGTGTGACTATTTCTATGTTAACTTTAATCAACAACATAAATACTAGAAATATTTAAATGTTGTCTGACAACACTGACAATGAAGGATCAAATAACATGCTGACATCAATGGGTAAATATTTTCACCTGTGGAGGTGGTGACAGTGCTAGAGATGATCCATCACTTAATCACAGTTTAATATTTATAAATTCTGATCTTAAAAGTGTTGCTACCATCACCTGTCGACAACAGCAGAAATGCAGTTGCAGGTAAGAAACTGAACCTGTGAATAGCAGTCTCCCTTTTCCACAACCAGATGAATGGAAACCAATGGGCTGCTCTGTACATGAGCTCCTCCTTCTGTTGGCACAGATCATTGTTTTCACAGTGTGGAAACCTTTCAAATGACAATAAAAGACAAACACTTGAGTTAAGATGCGGTGGATCACAGTTAATCACAAATATCTATCAGCTGTCAGGATAGGTGCATGAATGTCTGCTTCAGTTGAGGACTGGTTTGAGTTTTAAATGAACAATCATCTATTTGACAAATATTTGTCTACTCAGTTTGTATACGTCACGTTATCTTGAACTATCACAACTTCTTTATGTACAATGTATTAACCAACATTAACGCAGACCATAAACACATAACAAATCAAATTTAAAAATACGTGTTGAGTGGGAGTGATGCTGCTGGGTGTCGGCACTCCCGACTCGGTCTTCTGTTTCCTGGATTATTTTATATCTGCCAACTTCTTATTTTGAGGGAATTTGAGTTGTAGGGTTTTAATGGAGAACTGGAATATTAGGAAAGGTCGGACAGAATCTGTTTGGTCACCTAAGAGAAGTTAAGTGAATTTATATCCTGCAAAAATATCAGGTAAGAAAACATTTACTCTATTGTTTTGATGACATTGTTTGTGTTGATGTCGTTCATTTCAGATTAAAAAATGCTATAGACGGATAAACAAATGTCATTAAGTATGTACGTTTATACTGCGTCATTAACAGCCATAACAGCATTTTTTTCAATGTAGAAGTAGCTAATTTTAGTGTGTGTTGCAAGTATGTTTTAATGTCAGCTGGTTTAAAGCTTAAACAAGATGAGAGGTAAATGAGTGAAGTGACTGAGAAAACTGTCTTGTATGCAAAAGGGGAAGAGGAGGAGTAAAACATCTTATATGTGGATGATAATAATAATATATAATAAAACTAGTATCAGTATCAGTTCCCAGGTGAAAACAGCACCAAAAGCAATAACTTAATTCCAGTCAGGCTCTTTGCAGCCTGTGCATACAGCTGATAATTATTAATGTACACTCAGTTGACAATTTATTAGGAACATCTAGCTAAAACTAATATAGTCTAATACAACAGCCCTGTAATAAATTGTCCTTCATGAAGATTATACGGTTTATACAGAGGTGTTTCTGTTATTTGATCGTTGTTGATATAAATGTATAATATATATATATAAATATATGTTGTGGCACAGTCCCTTTCTTCCTCTTTCCTTCTCTCTATGTTTGTATAAGTTTAGTGTGTTCAGTTATCGAGCTTCTTACATTGACTTTACTAAAAACACAGACTCCTCTTTCATCCTCAGAACTGGTTTAAAAAACATTAGATCAGGATAAGAGGGAAAGTGCACTGCTTCCTGCTGGCTCTGACTTGCAGGTATTGAGCAGAGTGGAGATGCCAGCAGCCCACTTAATGCTAAATACTGCACTCTTTTATCTTGAGGAAAAAAATAGAGCGAGCTAAGAGCGTAAAAAGGAGCACTTATCTCCTCCTGGTCACTAATGGTGGTGACAGCAGCAGCATTGACCTCATGTAATGTTCAGAGGCCTTTCAAGTTCTAAACTAGACTTTCAAAGAAAGGAGTCGAAAGCAAAAGTCAGACAAACATGGTGTGAAATCATTAATAAAGCGTTACAGCCTTTGTTGATATAGTTGTAGAAATCAGTGGTTGCTCAGGGAAATCTAACCAAATCAAACGTAATTGATTGTGTTTTCACTGGAGTTCTGTTTCGTTTGGATCATTTACAGACTGAATAAACAGAATATGACCAAATCTTAGTGAGCAGGATCAGACTAACATTGGTTTACAAGAGGATAAGGTATTTTAAGGTAAAAAGAAGGCATATGCAAATGATTGCTGACATGAAAGCATTGTTTATCCAGCTTTTATTTACCGCTACATCACTGACTGTGAAGGATTTTGAAATGCAGCCAGACGGTATAGAGCTGCAGCCACTAGATCCTCCTCTGCTGTTCCCTGGAAAGAATGCACGCTGGTTGTTTTCTTCTGGTTCTAGTTCCTCGTTTGCATAAAAGTGTCTAATTCTTGAAGATGTTGAGATCCCTTCGACAATCCCGCCCCCACTGCCTCATGATGAAGGACATAATCCGAGGTTCATTTTAAAAACACATAGCATCCATTTGTTAGAGAGGCAATGTAGACATAAAAAGACTGCATTTATTTTATGTGTATACTGTATGCTGAAACCGCATAAGAATATGCTCTAATATTATACTGATGTTATACTGGACTGTTAGCTGAACGTTATGATTATATATTGTGGTCGGGAAAAAAAAACAAATCTGCGAACTCTTCTTACTTCTGAGCTTTAAAACCGGCGCACAAAAAGGAGATTATACATACACTGGCGGTATGAGAAGCTAAATGTCAAGCTCACTTAGCTTAGGACGAGCGTAACGCGATAGTAAATCAAAGCAATTTTATCTTTATCAACAGACACTGTGACCGTATGCAATGCTAGTGATTGATATTGATATAAATATATACATATTGTGTTGTTTAGTGTTTACATAATGTCAAAATTGTATGAAATAATAATAAACTTTATATAGCAATGTAAGAAATATTTGTAAAAATCACCACACCCAGACACATACGTTTTGCATTTACTTTTGGCTAGAATATATTTTATATTTATTTTTAAATTTCTGACCAATGAATATAATAAATATTGAAAGTACTGCAAGAATGTAATTCTGACTGATGTGGAACTGTTTGAAATACTATTCTGTTCCTTTGTTGTATTTTCATTATATGAAAGCACTACACATAAAAAGTATAAATATGTTTTTGCACAATAGCAGAGCCTTAGGAGCCGTTATGAAGGTTATTATTATTATTACACCTGCGTTTGACAGGACAAAAGGTCTGCAGTGAGAAACCGCAGATGTTGTTCATGCAAAGTTGACGTCTTGACCCCGAGGTTGGTGTTTATCTTCTGCAGAACATGAACATGCTCAATAAATCCCATAGTCTTACCTCTACATAATCCTTTCTGTCCACTTGATGTGGATCTGTCACGGCTGCTGTAGACGATTCACTGCAGCCAGTGTGTTGGTGTCCACAATGGGGTTTTTTTGTATGTATGTGCTGGGTGTATTTTTGCTGGAGCTGAAGTCTGTGAATGTTTAGAAGTGACTATTTATTGTCACATGACTTATTTGTTGCTTTGTCTTCATCTAGTTTTAGTGTAGGAATGTTTTCTTGTGTGTAAGTAGTGTTGATCTTTCCTCTGATGTTTGTGTACAGTCCGGCTGAACGATACGCAAATAACTAAAAATAAATTTCATATTGCAATTATTTTGGTAGATATCGCGATCGCTTGATTGATTTGTCGGGTCTTGTTCCAAACAAACATTTTTCTTCCTGCTTGGAGAATATGACTTGTGGGACGGGGCGTCTCTGTAGCACCACAATGTTTAATTTATGATATGTTGTGATATGTTTACCTTTATCAGATTTATTGCACTTGGCCACATTGCGATATTGATAATATTTTGATTAACTCTTCAGCCCTGGTGCACAGTATTCAGTAAATGTTGATATAAGATTTAGATTTAGATTACCACATCTGAAACTGAAAAATACACTCGGTGGTCAGATTATTAGGAACACCTGTTGACATTGGGGGAAATGTGTATATTCAAATACATGTTTGTTACTGAGTACATTATATTAAGAGGTGTGTCTAATTTTTTTGTCCTTCCCATTTACAAAAATCCAAAACCAAACAAAACAAAACAAAAAAAAACACTTCTTGACATCATGGAGTCCAGAACAATGGGCACTGTGTGTGTATTGGAAATGTAGTTGCTAAAGAGCAAACACTCCCTTCTGAAGTGATTCAGTGGACATGCCAGGTCAGATTTTGTTCAGAAAGTAGAAATGTCACAGGGTCACTCCGGACACCGGGGATATGCACAGCACCATGGGAATCAGTCGGTGCTGTTCTGCAGCTGAAACCTTTATATGACTTGGTTTTTCCGGCTGGCGGTTGTTAGACGGGAAAATGAAGTAGTACCTTGAATGTGAATGGTTGTGATTGAGTGTTGACAGTAATAATTAGCTGTAACAGAGCTATGATTATTATTAACATTAACCCGATGTGTTACTCAATACGTTTGTCCACTCAGGTTGTAACTCCATCAGCGGTGTTGGATGGCAGAGTCTATAGTACGAGCCGTCATCTGACCCTATTGACATCCTGAGAACGCCGATCAATACACCGCCACACAAACCAGAGGTAAGAACACACACAGTCCGTCGGTTACAATTACCATACGAAGAGGCATCAAAATGTTTTAATTGTAAATGTACAGTTTTTATGCTCATATGGACAAAAACAGTGATGTGAGCTGCCCTTTGTTAATAGAAGTCTCAACAACAAACTGGTGCAAAATTACATGGAGTCAAAACGTCTGAATGAAAACAGTCAGACTCAATATATAAACGATACATGTGCATAAAGACGTAACTCTACTGTGTATGTGCAGTTGATAAAAAGTGACTTTACAATAATAAATGAAGGTTTAAGATATTTGGTAAAAGGACGGACTTGACATCACTTGCTATGATACACATACAATATGGTGTTTGCCATGTAAATAAATCCTTTGGAAATGAAGAGACACTGAGTGTAGAAGCGTAAAAAGGGAATACTGCACAGACCTGCTCTATAAAATCAATTATTTAGTCTTTCTGTTTAAAAAAAATCCTTAGTGCATTTGTAAACTTGCTAAATTATTGTTTAACTGTAATTTTCATAATTAATAAATATCACATAAGGAGACATGTTATATAAACGTTTGTGTATCACAAATAAACAGGCAGGAAATTTACTGGAGGTCATGAGAAAAGATGTATACTGCAGCTTCACAGTCATAAATGAAATAATAGGCATATGAAAACCATCAGTAGTATGTGTTTGATACCGCCCTTAAGGTTAAACTGCAGCCCAGACTAAACATTACATTTGGATGATCAGTTGCATATTATTATCCCACAAGGGGCCCTAATGTACTGGTAAAGCATTTCACTTATAGTGCATATACAGATGTGTAGAAGGCCCGCATCTACAGGTAATGGACCTTTCCATTACAGAGGACCTGAGCAGATATCAAAATGTAGGAATTCAAATGTCGGTGCGGGGAAAAACAAAAATCAAATGTATTTCATAACGGACATGTTTTAACAGTTACATCCAAAGATCTTGGTAGCAAGATGCAGTTCTTCAACGTCTCAACAACAGTAGTCTTTAAGATTCCCAGAGGAGACTTTCTCCTCGTCACAGAACATCACCCACCGCAGTGTTTTTGCATTGATCTAGTTTGGTCTGAGTCCGAGTGGGTTTGTAAGTCAGGAGGACTTCATTTCGGCTCAGTATCTTCCACTGGAGCTCAAAGCCATTTAGTTTGGTTTTATTGATGGAAAAATGACAAGCAGAACCCTGGAGACGCAGAGCCACATGGCATGTAAGCAGAACAGTCTGCCAGCTCTCCTGGTAAATATCTGACCAAAGCTATGATGGAGAAACACATTCTCTTTGTCGGTCTGCAATTAGTTTTCCAATTGTTGGACAAAAGGAGAATGTTGATGAAGTTTTCCATCTAATCCAGGGAAGAAAGGGACCACAAGTCCCAGTTTGGGTGCCCATCCATTCCTTCCCTCCTTCAAAATCCACTTTAAGCATCATCCAGACCCAATTGTTGCAGGCTTTGTGTGGTGTTTACAGTGTTTCCCCTTGTATAAAGCCAGTGACAATATCTCCAGTGAAACCCCCCCCCCCACCCCCATCCCCCCCCCGGGGCCACGTGGATATGTGGGCATCCAGTTCATACGCAGGTCCCTTGATGGTGCACGGTGTGTTTGCGGTGCTTCAGACCGAGGCCTCGTTCCTTGAGGTCCATCGCTCGCTGTTGTGATGTGTCCACCAGAGCGCTGGCTATAGCAACACCTAGAAGTCCAGAGAGAAGAGAGAGTCAGGAGAGAAACATGGAACATGATGTTTTAGAAGTAGCTGTGACTTACTAATGAATGACCATCTATTGGCTGTGAGATTGTTATGGATCTTTGTACATTCCTCTTCCTCCACTACGGAGGTGAAATGTGGAGCACCACAAGGTTCTATTGTGGGACTCCTTTTGTTTTTTCTACGTACACACACTGATTATAGAAAGTCATTTTTCAATATTTAATATGAAGGATCAGCTTAATTAGTTAAGGAGAAAAGACATGCATAAAATATATAATACTTGTATATAGTATGTATATAAAAAATTAAAGATTTGTAAATTCAAGACACACTGGACCAAAAGATTAAAAATTATGTTAAATTAAACAGTCTATTAAAATCAAAATAAAAAATCACAAAAAACTTTCCTGCAACTTCCCACATTTCCAATACTTTATGTATTTACAATTTAAATCTAGAGAGTGGGACTTTACCATATAAATGAAACCCTGTTGGCCCCTGTGAAACAATTTTGTTTCTCATTTCCCTTCAGTTGTTGAATAAAAAAAAAATAAATAAAAAAAAAGAAGTAAGTTTGTAAAATGACTATAACCAATGTATAATTGGATTCTAATGTATTCATGTATTATGTGTAAAGCACTCTGTTAAATGTATTTTTTTTTGAAGTGCTAGACAATTAAAATTCTCATTGAGCTCTAACTGAGAGACGAGTGAAAAGTCTCAGCCGGTGTGCGACAGGTGGAGACACATCGTCCGACTGGCAGGCACAACATCCAGAAAACGATTTTCCTCTCCCCAGCCGGTGTTGTCTGGCTTCAGCAGGAGACAAGAGGGCGAACGCTCAAGTCACCGAAGCGTATCTCCCACCTTCCTGTCTCTTCTTCTTTCCCTTTTCACCGGCTCCCTCTCACAGTCCAGCAGGATGTCATACGTCTCTCAAAACAACTTCAGTATCTGATGTTGGACTCACTCGCCACAGCAGGGCTTAGACGTAGCGGGCCGGACAGACCAAGGCATCAGATGCCTCGCAGCATTGTGGTACCTTGGCAGTAGCTGCTGTTGTTAATGTGGATTTAGAGTCATGGCAGCTCTTGCGAGTGCAGCAAGTCCTGTCTTTCCCTCCCGACAATCGTGGGCCTGACAATGCATGGTCATTACAGCGAGAGCTCAATCTGCCAGTATGCAGGAGCCAAATAAACAAAACAGGCAAACAGCGGAGGGAATCTGCTGCGCTCTTGATATGATTTGGATGCAGGACGTTTTCAGCATTTCACACTCAAGTGATTCTTGGGATTTTTTTTTTTTGTGGGTGGAAAGGGGAAAGCCGATTACACAGTTGCTCAGTGTGCGCCTGTGTGTGTACGTGACTCTGCAGGTTTGTGTGTGCGACTATGAGTAACATCGTAGGTGTGTGTGCATGCACCTGTGCACATACATATTTTGCAAAGTTCTGACACAGCGAGCCATACAGACAGATACGGCAGCCAACAGCAGCGACATGTGCTCCGTTCATTCAAAACGATGGAGGGAAGGTGATTGGCTAGAATCACCTGGTCTGTTGGAATGTGGCTCATTATGGCCGTTTGTTTCTCGTTGGCCCTGGTTTTATAGGTGTGTGTGTGTTTTGGCTTCTTGTTGCTCTTTATGGGAATCTGTGGCTTGGTTGTTGGTTTTGCTCGTTTGCAAATCTTCTGTATATTTCAAGAGTAAACAGCTGCCGCGTCGCCTCGACAAGGTCGTGTCCCCGGCTTGTTTTTTTGAGGAGATTGTTTTGTTTTACATTTTACAATTAAAAACAAACAGTTGGTGGATGTTTTGAAGATTGATTCCAGTATTCTTTAGACTCAGTACATTTAAACTTTGCTATCGTTAGGCCAATAAAAAGTGTTTATATGGCTCTGAAACTTCATTTATTTTTTGTTTTTGTGTTGGACCAAACTCTTGAAGGTGTTTGGGGGCGGGTGACTTGAACTTCTGACCTCAGTATTTATAAAACCAAGGCTGTAACTCTGCCTCTGTCACTTCTTACTTCCTTAAACTTACAAGTGGTAAGAGCTGAAATCTCACATCTGCTGCTTCCAGCTTCTAAAATGTGCATGTGGCAAATTTTTTTCACTATTAACTGAGATTTTATTCACAAAACCGTTAATTGTACGTTTTTTTCATGCAGCACTTTGACTGATTGGTAATGTAATCAACTGCTCATTTATTTTTGATTTTGTATCATAAGACGATATGAACATACTTGGCGCATCACACTGTTTTATTTTTTGTCTTTAAATACACGGTACATAATCTGTACTTTTAGATATTTGTGATTTTACATATTTTCATAGTGGTCGTGGACAAAATGCTGGTGGTTCAACTGTGTGATTCAAAGGCTTAAAAGTCTGATTTGCTGCATTAAAACACCAAATATATAATAGAAAAATATAAAATTAGGGAGACTTGTGATTAAATCCCCCTCAGTCACAGAGAGATGATTGACAGATGACAAAAAGGAAAGAAAATAGAGAAAGACGAGGGACAGATCCGGGAAGGAAACGACATTTCAGACATATTCTAAGTTAATCTGCTCTGATGGGACAGACAGCTGTCTGAAACCAGTCTCCTTTTTTTTTGGGACGACTCGAGGCCAAGACGAAGGCTACGGCAATGTCACTAGATATTTCACATCACTAAATCATCTCCACAAGACCTCAAACCACTTGTCTGAATGCGGTAGGCGGCCGTTATACTTTACAAGCACGCACACCTGTGTACGAGATATCAAGCACCAGCTCTCAAACTCCGAACGGTTCTAATGAAAAAAGAATCCACAAAGACCGGAAAAGTTTACAGGAGGATAATAATTAATTTTCTAATGTAACATCTGAATATTCTTCCATCAAAATAGCTTTCACCTTTGACAAATTGCCGTCATAATTGTGTTGATTTTTCCGGGTGAACACACACATCTCCATTTGCAAAATTAAATTGGTCAAAAGTAATCAAATTATGCTGCAGGTGAGTGCAAGTGCTCATTTGCTGCCGTGGCAACCGGGCGCGTTAATGTGATTGTTTTGTCAGGTGAGTTGACGCATCATTACCCCCCCCCCCCCAAACACACACACACACACACCAACCCCGCCCCCTCCACCCCCCTCCTCCTTATAGACTAATGGGGTCATTAGCAGGAGACAAAATTCCCCAGGAACACATATCGGCACAGGTCTGATGTGGAAACTGGGACTGAAGCGGGAAAAACATCTGCGACGGGAGGAGCCCGCTCGCTAACCTGGTGTCAAACCTCACATCCAGGCCCTCCTCTTCTTCTACACATCAAAGCGTGGCTTCTGAGTTTGTGTTTGCCCTCAATGAAGGCACCGGGGACGGTAGCCTGCTTAGGAGCCAGTATAATAGTAAACAGAAGATACCTCGGCGGCGTCTGTTCCATGAAGCCAAGGAAAAAAATCAAAGTCAGTCAAACCGCAACACATTGATATTCAAATATTTATGCATCTGTGAGGCACTGATTTCAGGTTTTAGAAGACCAGCAAACATGACACACAACTACGACCGCTTTGATGTACGCATGTAAGATTCAGGTTTGATCCTGACTAACTAGGATGCCTTTCATTAATAGTACATGGCAGTGTTCGGTTGGACCTTTTCTCTGTGCTTGTTTGAAGAACACACAATGAGAAAATATCTCCAAATGACCTGAAATTCATATTTAAATATTCCTAAAAAAAATATTTGATTGAAGAGAACACAAGGGAAGAAGTTCTTCTCCAGAAAGTTGAGGAAGTGAAAAAGTCTACATGTGCATCGTTTAAAAAGACAGCTACAATACAGAGGGTCTTGACCTCGTCTTGCCTTTCATTTTGGAACAACCAAAAGGCAAGAAAGAGGAATAAAGGCAAAACAGCGGGGGGGAGCGGAAAGGACAATGACTTGATATGATCAAATCCTCATGTCCACATAATAAATACATGAGTTGTTTGGGTGTAAATGCCACTGAGTATTAGTCTAAAAGTCAAAGCCGGCAGATAAAGGAGTAGGAGGATGTGGTGGGGGTTGGGGTGTGACAGGAGAGTCCATCCCAGCAGGGTGGGTAGTTTCAAAGACAAAGAGGATCAAAGTATCGGAGATCCATTCCGGGTCAATGGAGCTGAGTTTCCGAGCTCTGCCCTCCGATTCCTGTCAAGCAGCTATCCAGCCAGACACCCAGAGGGAGACAGTGGGACACGGGGAGGAGGGCGTGAAGAGGTCGACACGGAGAGCGGAAGCAAAAGACAGAACCGCCAGAGCAATGCTCACAGGCCAGTAGTCACAGTCTGAGTCTACGTCTGGTCTGAGAGAGGAGAAACTCCAAACGACGGTTCAATGAGGACGACGTACACTTTATTAGTGCAGCTGCTTTTTCATTCAGCTATCCAATCAGCCAAACACGTGGCAGCAGTGAAATGTATAAAACCACACAGATACAGGTCAGGAGAGTAGACGTTGTTATATCACTGACACTAATGTGGATCTAGCTCAATAAATATAATAAATAAAGTGTTTTACTGAAGTGTTATCTCACATTTTGAATGTTTTTAAACACAAATGACCCGAACCAATTTCCTGGCCAGGGATTATAACGCTGACTTTTTCCCTCCCTTCAGGGAAAGAGCCAAAGAGAGAATGATACAGCAAAAGCCTCAAAATGCTTCGTCAGTTAAAAGAAAGAAAGAAAAGAGAAAAGGGTCTACACTCCACCAGAAACTACAGAAGAAACGGAGAGAGAGGGTTTTCTGGGAGGCAACTAACTGCAACATCCCTGCTTGAAGATCAGATGGAAGTCCATGTTGCATGACATCCTCTCTCTCTGCAACATGTTTCCTTCCTTCAGCCGCTTCAGAGGAAACCAGGAGCGGATTAATCACAGCTTGACCACTTGATGACCGATCACCTGAGCGTCGGTACAGTGTGTATATGCAAAGTTTAACAATTCCTCCAATCACTTATCTCCCGTCTCTTTCTGTTTCTTCCTGACGCATCTTCAACTTTCTACCTACTTCACTCACGTCTCGCTTATCAAATTCTTAGCCTTTTAATACCCCCTTTCTCTCTCTCTCTCTCGCTGCTCTATTTTTACCCACAAAGACTTTGAATCATCTTACAGTACCTGTGTTTCTTTTGCCTCTCTTTTCCCCTCCCTCTGTCAGATATTACTGGGTCTATCTCTGGTGCTGAATAGGCAGATTAGTGCAGGGAAAGACGGCTGTGAATACCGCTGCGCCTCTGTCTCTATTGACCCACTATCTAAGCCCGAGAGAGAGAGAGAGAGAGAGAGAGAGAGAGAGAGAGAGAGAGGGGGAAATATAGCCCACGGTCGCTCTCTCTTTCTCTCCAACCTCAACAACATTGCTGCACCATGCTGTGAATATGCGCAGCCGGGTAAATCCATTAATACCACTGATTTGAGTCCCATTTTATATGAAACAATAAAAGAAAAAGGAAACAACTGCAGCTGCAGGAGGCAGAGAATGAAGATGTAAAACTGACAGGAGCGAGATGAAGTGAAATAGAGTCTGTGGAGATGGAACCAAAAATAAAATCTCTTTCTCCCAATTTTTTTTTTTTTTTAAACCTCCATCCCTCCCTCTCTCCATTTCACCCGTCCTGACTGTCAGTCTTCTCCCCTTGCTCCGTCCATCACGTCAGGCCACTGTGACTTTGAATCAGTCAAACAGTCACTCAGCGGTCAAACGGTTCCTCTCCTGTGCGAGTCGCTCTTGGAGACAGGCACCATGTGCGAGTCGTCCATTGCAATTTGGCTGACAAGAGCTGTCAGCCAGTCTAACGGCAGCGAGTCGCTGTAATTCTCAGGATTCCTGGTTGAATTATTGAATCCTTTTTTCGGTTTTTCATGCGAGTGTGTTTCCGTCTCGCCAGATTGAGTGAGTGAAGAAGAAGAAGAAGCCATACAAGAGCTTAGAGACCTCCTCTACTTCTGCAGCTTGTAATCTCATCACACAGACCGGCCTGCGGAGAGCGACAGAGAGCTCAGCTATTTCCAAATCTGTAATACATGAATCTGAGTGAAAGGTGCTGTCTTGCAGGATGGCGAGAGACGTGGTGAGAGCGTCACAACTGGCCCTTGAAAGTTTTACTTTCATGCCTGGCTAAAACAAAACAGCAGAAAAAGGGAAAGCACTGCGAGTGAATACTTCCCGTCAGCTGCACTGGTGTCTGTGTTCAGTGACACACGTCTTTAATATGTTTCCCTCCGTCAGTTCATCGGTGGGGAGTTCCTGGCCTTTTAAATAATCAGATGACACCGTCATGTCTCCCACTGTATTTGATTTCATCCATCCACCGTAAACCCACTTATCTGAGTCACAGTGATAGCAGGCCATTAATGGTAACCCAGATGTCCTCCCAGCCACTTCCTCCAGCTCCTGCTGAGGGACCCAAAGTCTTTCCAAGGCCAGATGGGATATAAAATCCAAGCAGTGGGTTCTGGGTCTGCCGCCAGACTAAACAGCTTCCACTTATACATCTCAGGCATTTTCATAACTTCTACCTCAAGGAGCAGGGGTTTTTATTCTGAGGCGAGGGTTGGAACTTCATCACTAGATACTAAGAAATAAGACAGTGAGTTCTTCTGTCGCTTTGCATCAACCTGCAATGGAAACAAGTCTTTCCTCTGGTGTCTTACATAGACAGTAATTGTGGGCCTTTTGATGCATGTATGTATGTGCGGTATTTTTACCGGCTAGCCATCTAATCGTTAAGAGAGATCTACAAATCCACTTCCTTGGTTTTGAGGAGGACAGACTGAGAGAGAAGAAGAAGAAAAAGAGTGAGAGGAATATGTGTTAGGATACTGGCAGCTGATAAAAACTGTTTTACAAGCTGCTGCTGAAGTCTTTTCCCCCCCCCCCTCCTCTTTTAAAACCAACGCTGGTGTTTCCTCTCCATCTCCTCACATGTGAAAGGGTCGGTTTATGGTAAAACCTCGTGGGAGCGGAGCGAAGGAGGACAAGAAGAAAACAAAGAGAGGACGATGCGAGGGAGGGCGAGCTAAAATAGGCTCGCTCATCGAGGATTCCTCTTGAAGTGTCTCCCACTGAGGGGGGGCGGAGCTAGCCTGCAGTGACTTCACGTTCATACATGCATAACATCAATGGAGGGCTGCTGTCTGACCCTACGCAGCGAGTCTCTCTGGGGAGCAGCAGGGTAGGAGGATGGAAGGAGCGAGAGACCTGGGGATGGATGATGGGTGGGCGATTTTTTTATCTTATTTTTTATTTTTTCGATTTGTCCAAGGCTTTTATGTTTCTCCTTGGTGTTTTTTGAAGTTAGATCGTTTGTTTACGTGCTTCGTTTCTTGTGTTTGCATGTGTGAATACTGTGATCATGACAAACTCTCTGATCACTAAGCAAACACACACACACACACACACACACACACACACACACACAAGCATCCACTTCAGGCTTCAAACACTGGTAACGAGAGTTATTTCATTGATTTGATGAGAACAACAACAGAGGAGCCTGGACGTCCCCCGGGGAGCAGCCTGACTAGAACTGATGAGCCTCTTATTGGCCCTAATTTCCTGAAAATGAGTCTGCTTCTGCTCTGATGAGCTAATGTCCAAAACATCAGGTAGAGTAAGGTGGTGAAAGAAAAAAATAAATAAAAAACCTCCAATGAAATAACAGCATGTTTAACTCTGATACACAAAACTGTGTTCAAACAATTTAAATGTCCTGAAACTGATTGGATCCGCAGTTTTATCACCTTAAATTGCACGGCTGGACTTCTGCCAATAATAAGCAGCATCAGGTGCTGAATGTTAAGGCGGAGGTAGTATTGTTGGTTCGGGTAAGGTCAGTTGCATGAAGTGGGTTTTGTTTTCCAAATATTTATCTCTCGTTTTTTCTTTTGTGCAATTTATTTTTTTTTTGCATTTCCATTCGTGTCGTGTTCTGGAAGTAGAAGGGGCAACACCAGCGGAGGAGGGCAAGAAGACAGATCACTCATGCTCCAGGTTTTGTCTTTGTTCATGTCGTTGGCATTTAACTCACTTAGCACCATCACTACACAGTAGAACAGAGCAGGAATACAACAGGTCGTAGACACATCATTAATTGTCCAAACCTCTAATTTGCAGGCGAAAGATTCATTATAATAAAGGATTGGGTAAAAAAATCTTTTTTTGTTTCATTGCTGGTAATAAATAATAGGAATGATCCAAAACTATGACAATAAGACCAAAGATGAATAAAGAAACCCTCCGTTCTTTGCACGATCTCCACTTCCTGTGACCTTCTCACAGTCTGCCGAGAGTCAACATTTAACAACAGTAAAACAACTGCATCAGCTCAACATCAGACTTGTTGTTTTTGTGATTTAGCTTAACAGAAAGTAGAGGTTTGCTTTACCTGAGCCTTATTTCCACACAATGGGCCTGGACTGTTTACTGGACCTCCATTTGTTCCTAATGCACTTGTCACCATTAACCTCTAAACTGAAGTTATTATCATAATTTCCTCTGGTGGTAGCAAAGCTTTCACTTTCGATCTTTTACGCACTTATTCTCACACACCCTGACACTTTTTGTTTGCCTGTTCCCTCCACCTCTATTAGACCACACTGGCTGTTGCCACGTTTTAAAGGCCTCAACATAAAGCCGCCCTACGAGCTCCAGAGTAAGTGCTTCATTTTCCGTC
Source organism: Seriola aureovittata (assembly GCF_021018895.1). Lineage (NCBI taxonomy): Eukaryota > Metazoa > Chordata > Actinopteri > Carangiformes > Carangidae > Seriola > Seriola aureovittata. Next base: position 24,180,615 of record NC_079377.1, read on the forward strand.
TGCTCTGCTCGTTTCCTCTGTCAGGTACTCACTGCGGTAAAGGCTTTGCTTCCTGCCTGGAGGAACGGAGGCTTCTCACACCTGCTCCAGTTACATACGGTCCACTTTATCAGGACCAAAACTACCAACAGACAAACTGACAGCAGTCTCCCGAAGAGCTGCAGGGGAAAAGGAAAACGCAAAAAGAGAGAGAGAGAGAGAGAGTTCTGGGAGACGTATTCGTGCGAGCAGGGAGAGTAGAGGTCGACCGAGGTGCAAGATGAGCTGGAGGGAGAGAGGATCGGCCTTGTGCTGACGCTGCGTAACACTCAGGGCCTGTGTCAGGTCTGTGAGGAAGTTGCTGCCGTCTTTTCAGCCGCGTGGTGGTCGACCGGAGCGACCGGGGGGGATATCGCGTGTCGTCCGTCTGTAGCAGCAACATGAGCTCGGACTGTGGAACGTCAGGATGTCTCATTGAGGGGAACAACTGATCCGACAGTAAGTGATGGAGCGAAACCAGGCGGGTCTGACCACATCAGCCGTATGTCAAGAGTTTTTCCTGAACAAAACATTATGTTGCTGTGAAAAAAAACAGGTTTTATCGGCTACACACACTGTATCGTAAAAGCTGCTGATCTGCAAATTTTTCCGTCACATTTCTGCTTTCCACATTTATTTTACACGGTTTAGAGTCTTGCAGGATTTCCTACAAAACTGCCTCCCAGGAGCCAAAAGGTTCCTGCACCGTTCACTTCCAGCTCTGCACAGCTCAAACTGTGGGTGCTCTGGTACAGAACACACAGTACTTTCCTACATAACGATGAATGAATACAGGATTAAAAACTTCTCTGTGCGTGTGTCCCACGTCTGGTTTACATGAAGACATCAAGTCTCCAAATGCATCCTACATGTATTTAAAGAACAAGTACTAAAAATAATTTCCCAACAACATACTGCATACTACAAACCACAGACATGTCCAGACGTCAGACGTGCACTTTAGTGACCGTATGACTCAGTGAATTAGATGACGTCCTGATTACTCGTATGGAGGACTGAAATGAACAAAAACAAACATTTCCGTTCCGCTAAGTGCAGATGTTGGACACAGACCTGCAGAACCAACATCCACAGACACTATGGAGATAAGACGTGAGGGGAGTCAACGTGTATCCTTAAACAGCACTCCTGCAGCAGACGTCTAATGACGACAGCCAGGAGACATCGAGGCACTTTTGATGGTGCCATCACATTTTATTGTGTTTACGAGGCTTTTGTTCAAACTGCCACATCCTGTTTTTTCATGATGGCCGACGGGAAGCTGCCGCAAGACGTGCACGAGAAGCGCCGATTGCTACATCTGGAGTCTTTTTCCGACAATCGTCACGCTGCTGAAAACTTCATAAAAAGCAACACAACTGGTGTGGACTGTGTTTTTTTATGAGTGTGAGATTTCATGGCTCAGACAGCTGACGGTTTACAACAACAGTGACAATCAAACGAATATGGAGGAATCAACAGTAGGAGAGTTGATATTTGTTACGCTTAAGACATAAAATAGTCACGTTAGCTGTGTGCGACAGTTGGACATAAACACTGTCTGCTGATGGCGGCGGCTACTGCAGCTGGTCACGACCTGCTCGTTCAAAATCATCAGCACGAAATAGAACCGACGCGGCGCTTTCCCTCCCCTTCATAAAACCGTCCTGCCGAACATGGCGAGCACACGAGGAAACTGTCAACCGACCAACGTCACCGCTCAAAGTCACTCATGGACTTCACCAGCCTAAAGCCAGACTGCACGCGTCTCGCCTCAGGTGCGAGACGCTTGCTCACCACGTCCGGCCTCGGTTTATGGCGTGGTTATTGCCAAGAGAGGCATTTTGAAATTGTGGAAATCGGACTCACCCCCCGCAATTTGAGAACTGATGGGAGTCCTGGACCTGGAAGCTGTTGTTATTACCATACTTTCAAATTTATTCATTCACTTACTGTCCTTTTTCTAAGTACTGAACCTGTCCACTTTATTTGAGTGTTTTGTCAGCGTGTTTTTAATTCTGTAAAACCACCATAAATGAATGTTAAAAAAAAAACAGACCAACATCAAATTAAAAGCCAGTAGCTCCCGAAGAGCCGACATCACACTGCAGAAGTAGAAAGTTTGAAACTACACAACAAAATGTGAAGCAGCAGCTTCAAATACCTAAATACTAAAAAAGAAGTTGGAATAACACATTCTATAAGCTGTTTACGTGTGTGTGTGTGTGTGTGTGTGTGTGTGTGTGTGTGAGAGAGAGAGAGAGTTGTACCAGACTGTCCAGGTGGAGGTATACCAGATGGGACTCTGGGCAGGTACAGCAGCACCGTCAGAACACCTGCTCTGCTCCCCCAGCATGGCTCCATGGCGATGGGCTTCGGCGCCGCCTGTGAACACGACACATAAACAAACACGAACGTGATGAACGTGCTGGAAAGAAAACTGATAAAAGATACAAAGATTTTACAATAAGAAGAATATAAGGGAAGAAGAAGAAGAAGAGAAGAGGATATATATGGCGCTGTGTGTGTGTGTAAGTATCTTTTATATGTGTGTGTACGTGGAGCGCCACCTCCCCCAGGATCAAAGCTCCCAGCTGGGGGAGGCAGACTGACTGGCAGCCTGTGGAGTTCCACCTGCGGCGCAGCTGATGTAAACAGGTAGGAGATCATCGTGTGTGTCTCTTTTAGGTGAGTGCAGACACACACGCACACACACACACACACACACACACACACACACACACACACACACGTGTTCAGAGACAGACATCTCCTCATGTGCAGAGCATAAATTCATTCACTCAATATCCCATGATGACAAACAAAAACAACATTTTTTGTTTTGAAAATTTATTAAAAAGGAAAAACTTGACATCACACTGACATTAGTATTCAGACCCTCCCCTCAGTATTTTGGTGCCTCGCCACCTTTGGCAGCAACTACAGCCTCTTGTCTTCTCGGGTCTGATGCAACAATCTTTGCACACCTGGATTTGGGGATTTTCTGTCATTCTCCTCTGCAGATCCTCTCAGGCTCTGTCGGGTTGGATGGGGGCCGGCGGTGGACAGACATTTTCAGGTCTCTGCAGAGATGTTTGGTTTGGGTTCAGGTCAGGGCTCTGGCTCGGGACACTCCCGTGCTGTCTCGGCTGCTTGCTTAAGCCGGGTTTATACTCCTGCCTCAGGATTGACGCAGCGCCCACGCAAGCGTCTCACGCGGCTGTGAGCATTTTCTACTTGCCTCCGCGAACCTTCAAGTGCTGCAAGAAATTCTTATTTGTAACCTCGCACGGATCTGTGCTCCAGCTCCTTCCTCCTCACGGCAGAAAGGTGCGTGCCTTTCCAAATCACATCCAATCACCTGCCTTTACTCCAATCAAGGTGCAGAAACATGGGAGGAACCTGTGCTGATTTTCTAAAAGAGTGAAGATTGAAACAATTTTAGCACAAAACGTGAAAAAAGTGAAGGGGTCTGAATACTTTATGAATGCCCTTTATGTTGGTATTCAACCATCCATCACATCAGCATCCCATAAAGCCTCAAATTAAGTCAGGACTGTGTTTAAACATACAGACTACTAATGGAGACACAATAAAAAACTCAATAAGCATCCTTATATGTGCCGCACCACTGGGACACGTTGTGTATAATGTGTCTTGCTGTATGTATAGTATCATGTAATGGGTGGGATAGTGTTTCCTTACACAACAAGGAGAAGAGTCATTGAGTTATTGATCAGGTTTGACCCTTATGCCATACCGTACCGCAGAGGTCACAAGAGACACACACTGTTTACTTCACTGTTCTCCCCTTTGCTTCACTGTTTCTTTCTTTATTTCCTCTGATCTTCTTCCTCTCGGCTCCGAGTGATGAACAAATCTGTCAGTTGGCGTGACAACTGTGAGCCTCAGATGACACTTGTACTTTGGGAATTGGTTGTTGGCGAGAACGAATCAGAACAACGGAGACACAAATAGTAGCGACAGGGGCTACTAACCATTTTTGTAAATCATCTCAATACTTCTTCCACCGTTACACATCTGATCTTTTAAAGCATGAATCTTATCAATTCTACCTCCTAGAAGTCGTGTTTATGTTCATCTAAACGCTGCCTAGATTATGCTGCAGGAAGGAGGTCAAGGTGGAAGGTGGACCGGCGTCCCGTGTGTTACACACTGAAACACATGGGTTAAAGTTTGGGAAGGATCACGGTTTCATTTTGAGATTTCTTTTGTTTCCTGTGGTTTTATTTATTTCTAAATCATTTTTATGTACGTGTGTGTGTGTGCGTGTTTGTGTCCTCTGTGTTTGTTTGCATTCACCTTATTAATAAAGATAATGTGTCCTTCACAAGAGAACAATTATTTATGTCACATTTGCTCTGATGAAGGCTCTATGCAGATCTGCTCGTTAGTTCATTGTTGTAAATAAAAGAACTACAAAATGATCACGACATGGTGTGACTTTTAAATTTCTAGATTTCCATCTGCTTCCTTTTTTCCTCATTTTTTTTTTGGGGGGGAAAAAACAAGCACACTGAAGAATATTAAACACGTCTGAACTCTGAATGCACCGTCAGGAAAATGACAGGAAATGATGAATTCACCACTAACTAGGAACACACACAAATAAACACAAACACACTCAACTGACTCCGTAACTAGAACGTCTTATTAGCGAGCACAACGGAAAACAAGGCACTGATGTTTTTAGTGACGGAGAACAAATAAGAATAAATGAGAATCAAACAACATGGATAACAGGTGTTTGTTGGCACAGAAATTATAAGTATGTTTCCACACACACACACACACACACACACACACACACACACACACATTTTAACTGTGATGTGCACAAATATTAATGCTAACTTACTCATTTATTTACTTCATGGTGGCTTATATTTTAAACTGGCAGCATGGTTTCCAAAGCTACAGCAACTTAGTGTGTGTGTGTGTGTGTGTGTGTGTGTGTGTGTGTGTGTGTACGCTTACAGCCCACTAGCTCCTTTGATCTAAGATGAAAAAAAAAATGAGTACACACACTCACAACCGTGTTTACATTACATCATATTTACGATGTACCGTCTCTTTAAACACAGTGCTGGTTAGTCGTTTAAAAGGTCATTAAAATTCATACTCCAGTAAACAATAAAGACACATGTCAAGTTAAGATTCAGCACATGTCGTGTACATGTTTCCGCTGCTACTTGTGGCCGCACAAGCTTCATAACAAGCCTAAAACCTTAAATAACCTTTGACCTCCAAAATCTAATCGATTCATCCTTGAGTCCTCGTGAATGTTTGTGGCCAATGTGAAGAAGCTCAGTCGAGGCGTCACTGAGATATCGTGTCCACGAGAACGGGACGTACATGCGGACGGATGGACAACCCGAAAACAATATGGCCTCCAGTAATAAAAAGTAAAAGTGAAAACGATGAAAAGATGAACACCTGAGGTACAAAACAAACTAAACTGACACATGTGCATCCTCGTCTCACACTGTCAAAGACTTTATGTCCTCAAACCTGCATTGCTTCCGTAATCTTGTTGCCTCTATCTCATAAAACAAATCCTACTTGGTGAGATGACAATACTAGTCATTAGTTCGAGCCTTGGGTTTACACCACGATACACACACACACACACACACACACACACACACACACACACACACACACACACACACACACACACACACACACACCGGGTGGTTGAGAAGCTGATGTATGTGTGTGAGTAGCTGCATCATCAGGCCGGCTCCCCACACACACCTCACACCGGACTGATTTCACTGGAAAAGTCTGTGTGTGTGTGTGTGTGTGTGTGTGTGTGTACCTGAATCGTTGTGTATTGTGTCTTATGTGAGTAAGTATGTGTCTGTGTGTGTGAGACTAAATGATGAAGCAGAGCCGGGGTAATGTGACAACACTAAGAGCCGTCTCTGGCTCCTTTCCCAAACTAATCACAGTAAGTGTGTGTATGTGTGTGTGTGTGTGTGTGTGACAGAGGGAGAGAGAGAGAGAGAGAGAGATTGTACAGAAGTGACAAACAGAGGAAGAGCTAAAGAAAAAAGTAGAAAGGGGGTGAGTAAGAGAGAGAGGGGGTGGGGGGATGCATGGTTAGCATGGAGTCAGGTGGGTGGAGCCCAGGTAGCCATTTAAGTCAACAGTAAAATCCTGCTGAGCTGTCTGTCCAGTATAAAAGCTTTCTCAGCTGACAGCGACTAAGTAGAGGAGAAGAGAACAGAGGTTCTGACCTGACGGAGAGAGAGAGAGAGAGAGAGAGAGAGAGAGAGAGAGAGAGAGAGAGATCACAGTCTCTCGCTCATTTTATTTTTATTTTAAATATCAAGTGCCACTTAAGCCCAGACAACAGTTTTCGCTGACTGTGTGCAATGTAGAAATTGGCTCCTTGGCAATGCTGAGCAATTTCAGTGCTTCGTTCTATAGAGGATTATTGGATGTAATCCAGAAAGGTTGTTGTTTCACCGTGCAGTTTTTTTTTTTTATAGTGGTTTGGTGCCACATCAGTAAAACCTTTTTTATGGCCCGTACGTAGCCTGAGTTACATACAGGCCGTGTACGGGAAAGAGCGTCGACTGATCTACTGAAGATCGGTTCATATCAGCCGGTGGAACGACATTTATGTTTCATTTCAGAAGCAACAAACTTTAGTCCGTATACACACTTGGGTATGGGGGCTGGGGGCTTGATGATTGTTATATAGAAGAAGAAGAAGAGCTCCAGAGATGCTGTGTGGAGATGAGAGAAACATCCAGAAGGACAGACATGTCCAGAAAGTCTCTACACTATCTAATTCTAACAGGGATTATATCAGGAGTTTCCTTCAGTCTTTAAAGATGTTCCTCTAAGAGACACGTGACACAGTGAATGGTTCATTTCCTGACGTGTTGTCTCTGACTAATCACACCTCCTCCTGACAACAGAGGCGAGTCAGACACGCTGATGACCAACAGCTGACATCACTGGAGAGCAGCAGCAGCAGCAGCATTGTGCGCTCATCTTTGCTGCTTCCTGTTCGCGTCAAACATGCGTCTGATGACGAGCTCCTGTCATGCAGCTGAGAAACTTCCAGACAAGGTCGCTCTTCGAGGCAACTTCCTCCGAGTCCATTTCTCCTTTCGCTCATCAGAAATAAACAGAAAAAAATTTCCAAAACGTCCCGGAGAAGAGAGGTCATTCACCAAAGTGTCAGTCTCTCCTCGCTCCTGCTTTCATCTCCTCTCCTCACAGTTTCCTTCCTCCTCCCTCTCCCCCTCCTCTCCAGTTTTTTCCTCTTGTACTCGCTTCAAACAAACAATTGTTGCAACACTCGTCCCATTTTTGTCCCCGGGATGAACAAAGTGGTCAATTGAGCAGTGTTTTATAGGTGGGGGGTAGTGCTGCAGCAGAATGATAGATGAATTGTCTGAGGCCAGAGGAAATTGAGCCAAAAGTTTATCTTCCTCTGGATAGCTGCTATTTTTTCTTGTTTTTTTTTTTACCCTCTGAAGCTGTGTTTCTCTAACAGCCTTCACTGCGTCTCTGCTCACGGCTGTAAATTGCTAAATTTCTAATTCAATCATCCAAATAAGCAAGTGAGTAACTGGGTGGACAGAGCAAGAAAGCATGAAAACACAATCTACTCTGAGAGACAGAGAAGTGGGGGAGGGAGCAGACAAGTTTCTTATATATAAAGATATTACAATAAACTTCTTTAGGGATGTGTTCATTTCAGCTTATTTAACTTTTTAAATCAAGTTTAATGGGGGAAAAAAAAAGTCTTTAGTTTGTGATTTTAATTTAGTGAAAACAGATCGACACTCACTGGTCACGTAATGAAAGGATATCTACAAATTCTCACTCAGTATTTAAGTGGCTCAGCGTTTCCAAATCGCTTGCGTGTAACATTTCCCTCATGTTAGTGAGCAGGTAATCAGAGGTTCACTCTGGACGCAGCCTGGCGAAGCGTTCAGCCGAAGCGCCTCCAACTATCACCACCTTTCAACAGCACTCCTGTTTGTTCTCTCCTGGGCGGCTGGGCCTCGGTGACGGCTCTCTGAGTTTGGAGAACGAGGTTAAGTCGCCTCATGAAATTCAACCACAGGAAACAGTGAGCTCATACGGCACTTCTGTCCTTGAACATTTGTTTTTTCTTTGTTTGAAATAATGGTTTTTTTATGCTTCTTTCATCCTCTTCTAGGTCGGTATTCTTTCAGTCTTGTGAAATTATGATGGTTCACTCAGCTGTTCAGCTATCATTAAGAGCCATCTCAAATCCATCACAGAGTGACGACTGCTCCGTCTTTCAAAAGGCTTAATACTTAAAAGCCGACTTTTCGCATCATGTGAGTCTGTGTGAGTCTATTCCAGTGTATACTGGAATAGACATAACATAACCTTATTTTTCTTGTTTGCTGCAAAACGTATGAAGGAAAGAGGAATGAAGGGGAAAGAGGAAGGAGGAAATAAAGAGTTGAGGGCTGAGAAAAAGACGAGACAGGTGTGGGGTCTGACGGGGACGTGATTTTAGATCTTGTTTTTAGAGTTTAGTGGTCGGTGAGGTCGTACCCAGAGGGCTTCTGTTAAACCCATGAGGTCTTAATCTGCTGAGCAACTGAGGAAGATGCTTAACTCAACCCTGCGCCCCTGCTGCAGGGTTCAAAGAGGATGTCGCCTCTGCAGAATGGAAAGCTACAGAAAAAGCGTGTTATATATATATATAGTGGTCTCTGGCTGCTCCGTCTGTAAAGTGGCGGATCTGTTTTCAAAGTGCTCGAGCGCGATGCCACGTGCCTGACGGGGGAAAAGATGTCAGTGAAGACGACTTTATTTAAAAGAGCTCGAAATCAAGTTTCTCTCAGAGGAACTGACGATCAAACGGCGTGCACGGCGACTCCATCGGTCGTGTCGAACATTAGCTGAAACAAAAGATTTCTCCAGGTTGCTGAGACTGAGCACGGTAACGACTGCAACACCAATTATCAATATGCAATTTAACAATGCGGCTGAAAGGTCAGGAGATAAATACACACGGAAATATATATAATGACAGTGTGAAGACGTGTCTGTGAAATCCGCCTCCTCAGCTGCACTTTCTTTCTTCGCTGTCAGGCCTCTCCGTCCTCCCCATTACTTCCATCACTCAGTCTATCTCTTCCTCCTAATGGCCCCCTCCCCCCCCACACCCCCCCCTCCGTCTATCCGTCTCATTTTCTCCACCTCTTTTTTTTGTCTGTCGCAAAACGCTCTCTCATTTCTCTCGAGCCGACATCATCAACACAAACACTAGATAACTTCTCGGAGCTGTGGGCGGGATCGATGTCGAGCCACCGAGGTTAAACTGGGGTTTTTTTTTTAGATGACTAGGTAACACATCGCTGTTGTTTCATCCTGTCAATGACGACAGTATATCTCAGTGTCTCAGTGTCATTGAAATGCTGATGAAACAACAGCTATATTAAAGGTCCCACCCAGTGTAAAGGTCTGTGTCCATGTGTAGTTTGATTATAGATCAGCTCTAGCTTCTATATTAATACTGTGAAAGTATCAAAGCCTCAGTCCACAGAGAAATGCACACAGCCTGTATTCAGAAACTGAGCCTTAAAACCAGCCGTCAGGACTTCTGGAACTTTGTGATGTCACAACAAAGCAGTCACCAAGCCCCGCCCACCTCGACCCACCATCCACCATCCTTTGCAGGATTTGGTGTCTCTGAGTGTTTTTACCTGAAATCTGCTATATTTTTATTGGATCACTCAGAAAACAGTCAGCCAATCAGAAGAGAGGCTCAGAGCCTCCTCTCTTCTGATTGGCTCACCGACCTGTTGTTACTAGAGCTCCAGAGAGAAGCCTGAGAGAGGAGATGTAAAACTACACTGAGATGGTTTTTGGTTCTTAAAACTACAAATATATTTTTTTATGGATCAACACTAAAAATAAAACACAGAAGAAGACAGAGCTTTAAACGTAAATGTCAAAAGAACATTTCAACCAATTTTAGTAAATTTTTACCGCAGACATCTTTTCACCAAGTCGACTGGGAACAACACACACACACACACACACACACACACACACACACACACACACACACACACACACAAAGGCAGTTAGACATTAAGATGAAGTCAAATAAAGCTTCACCAAAGTGCTTTTCAACAGCCAGAGAGAACTTGGATATCAGGTGAATCTCTTGAAGTGATGCTTGTCTTATCTTTGCTCATATCAATAACAAAGCCTGGGGCAGCATCTCAGTATGCAGCAGGATCTTTGTTACGCTGATTGCCTGGGTGTTACACTCTTAATTCGTCTGTGTTCGGAGCGAAGAAGCGATGTGTAAAACTGATACCGAGGACTTTGTACAATTTTATCAAATCTGAATCTGCCGTTGAATGAGAATCTTTTTGAATCCCTTGTTCAATCTGCTTCAACTTTCTACTTTTGCACGTAATAAAGTTCCTTTGACTTCAAGATAAATTGAGATATTATCGCTTTTTATAAGCTGAGAAGGCAGAAACTCTCTTCTCTTCTATTTAGGCGACAGTTTTAAGGTTTACACGACCAAATTATCTGTACAGGACAAGAAGCGACTCATTGATTTTTTTTAACAATCACGTTGAAGAAATGATTTTCCAGAGCAGAAACACCTGAAGGTTATTTCAGGTAACCAGTGATCGCTCTCTCTCTCTCTCTCGTGCTCATCGTCACTGGTGGCATTTTAAAGTGGTTTTAAACTGACACAACACACAGAAACCCTTGTCCAACACATCTCAGACCGACACACACACACACACACACACACACACACACACACACGCACGCACGCACACACGCTGCATCGCTCTCTGACCCCTGAGGTGTGGAGAGTGCCCCCCTGTCGTGCCCTCCTTAGCCGATTAGACTGGCCATGCATGTCCACCCCCGCGGGGCAGAAAATTGTCGTGTCCAATCCTCTCTCCACCCCCCCCCCCAAAAAAAAACCAACCCCTTTTTCCATTTCCTCCCTTCCCTCTGTCTGTCTGTATCTGTCGCCGTGCTCCACAGGGAGTCTGCTGGATTGAGAGGAAATGTTGCTGATCAGGGAGCGAGACCGATAGTGTGTGTGTGTGTGTGTGTGTTTGTGTGTGTGTGTGTGTGTGTGAACAGCACATTTGTCGTGCTTATCCATGTGATATTCCACATTAGACGGGAACATGGTTTAGCGTTTCATGATTTTTTTTTATTAACATCCCATAATGACACAGCAAAAACACTGTTGCTAATTTATCAAAAAGGAAAAAACTCTGCGATTAAAGCCTCGAGTCTCCCGGGGGATATAATGCAAACACCTGGACCTTCGCACATCTGGATTTGGGGATTTTTTTTTTGCCGTTCTTCTCGGCAGATCCTCTCAGACGTTTTCAGGCGTCTCCAGCAGAGACGTCGGAGCTCCGGCCGGGCCACTCGGCCACCTTCGGCCCAGTGTCCTGAGTCCTGAGCGCTCGGGATCAGGTCTTCATTAACCTGAGCGGAGCCTTGTGCCTTTCCAAATCATGTCCAATCAGCTGACGTTACCACAGGTGGACTCCAACCAACCAAACAGCACCTGTGTCACAGCATGAAGTGTCTGAATACTTATGTCAATGTCTAGAATTCTGTTTATTATCATTATCATCACAACATGATCATTGTTTTGTTTGAACAATAAGAAAACGTGACAGGAAATGAAAATTTACTGAATTAGCTCTTTGTGTGGCGATGCTACGTGCTTCACTCTCACACACAGTGGCGTCCAAAAGTCTGAGACCACTTCTGACTCCGGACCACTACAACACTGGTCCGTGTGTCGGTGAGTCTTAAAAAAAGAAAAAACCGAGCGGGTTCAGACGGACTCACTATCAGCTCCGACCACGCTGTGCGTTCTGCTCTTCTGAAACCTCTGCTGCTCATTAACTAGTGGAGCGTCACGCTGCTGCCGGTGCTGAGGTCCTCGCCCTCTGTCTGCGTCTGTTTGGGTTCTGATTCTAATTATCCTCGGGTTGAATGTGGACCGGCTCCAGCTCTCTTTTTATTTCTAAAGTAAATATTAAGTTTAAGTTGCCTGACACGTGATGAGCTGTGCGTCACTCTCAGTCAGCCTGTTTTCATTATTCAAAGCTCTTACACCTCAGCAGTGAGGAACATAGTCAGAGTGAAGAGCGGGAGAAGAGTTTCAACATACTTTTTGCTTTCCAGATGCTGACAGCTGCTCCTTTATTTACAAACAAGCCTCAGTTCAGAAATACTGAAAGGGACGGCAGCAGCTTCGGATCACGGCTCGCGTCTGTGAGCAGCTTCACGTAGCGGCCTGTCAAAAGCATAAACCATATTTTATATTGAGACAATTTGACAGTTAAACTCACACAAACTGAGAACCGCTGCGCAGCAACTCCTGACCTCTGACCTTTGGAGCGAGCGAACTACAGAGAGCGAGCGCGTGTGTTGCATTTGAGACGGAGCCGTTTTTTTCCCGCGACGGGTTAAAAACAAGAGCGATTTGTGCCATTTACATTGGGATTGTGCTCATGGGACGAGGAGGAGAGGGAGACGGAGGGAGAGCGGGGCCGACATGTTTGAGGTATTTCTAAGAAAAGAGAAAATCCCTGGGAGCTTTGAGAGCGAGAGGAGATTTTCCAGCACAAAGTGGTATCTTTATCCCTATAATCAGAGAGATCCAACAGGAGATAGGACGTGCCTCGTCCCCTCTCTTCTCCTCCTCCTCCTCCTTCTTCTCTAATCTCCATAAAACGCTGTGCCTCCTGTCTCATAAACAGTTTGTTGTCGTCTACAAGTGGTAAACAAGTACACAAAAAGGCTGTGCAGAGCGGACACTTTGTTGTCTCTGCGACAGCCTCCAGCATTATCCTGACAACTCTGCTTTTACATTCAAAATGTACGAAGACGCTGACACACAGAGTGGTTTATGTAAGGGGAGGAGGAGAAGAGAAGAAGAGGCGGAGAGGACAAAAGGAGAAAAAAAAAGGACAGAGAGGAGATGAGAGAAAAGTGAGAAGGAAAGGAGGCAAAGAGACGAGAGGAGAGAAAGGGAAGACGAGTGGAATGAGGAAGAGGGGAGGACGCAAACAAGGACATGAGAGGACAGGGGAGGGAATGAGGAGATGAGATGAAGCAGAGTGAGGACAGGAGGAGAGAAATTAAGGAGACAATTCAAGGAAGCTACAGAGAGGAAAGGAAAGGAGACAAAAAATGGGTAGAGAAGGAGAAGGAGACAAGGAAAGGATGGGAGTGAAGTAGAGGAAACAAGGAGATGAAAGACAACAGGAAGAAGAGGGGTAAAGAATGGAGGAGAAGAGCAGGAGGACACAGTGGATGGGATGAAATGATGAAAAATGTGCAGAGCAAAGCTGCAGCGATAAGAGGGGAACAACACAGGGGTGGGGGGGGTGGAGGGCAGGAGAAGGAGAGATGATGATGAGACAGAGGCGAGGGAGGGAGGGAGAGGATGACAGGGCTGGAATCAGGAATCAAGAAATGAGGAATGATATTCCTTTTAACACACACACACACACACACACACACACACACACACACACACACACACACACACACACACACACACACACACACACACACACCCAGGCTTTAAGCTGCAGCTCTGGGAGTCGGTGGCTCGGAGCTGGAGCTGCTCTCTCTGCGTTGGTGGGAACCAAGTCGGCCGCTTGTCAGACGAGCGGCTTACTGGTGTTTGAAGGCTCCCGGAGAGCGGCAGAGATCCAGTGTCATGTTGAATCAGCCTTTTTTTCCCCCCCGCTCCCTGGAGCCCCCGATGCGCCATTACAGCGAATTATTTACAATTTTCATCTATTAGCAGCGTTAATGTGTCTATAGATTCTGCTGCCTCGCACACTCACGCGCACCATCTGCCTTCCTGCCAACTCTGGTTGTTAATATCTCTCTTCTTCTTCCTCTCATTCCTCCTGTACATCGTGTCTGTCTCGTGTCTCTCGCCTTTATCGCCTCCCGTCATCGTCTCGTACGTTTACGGCTCGTTCGCTACAGCGTCGCAAAGCGGGAGGAGCCGCTGCTCGGGAAATATTGTTTTCCTGGGGTTCGACAATAAACCAAATTAATCAAATTACCCACACTGCAAATCTCTTACTGGCTTTAATTTACTCTCATTGCACTTGTGAAAAAAATAAATCACATGTAATTAAACTGGAGAAAGCAACAACAATCAATCAGCATAAAGTCCATTCCAGAAGTCAAAGAATATTTAACTGGTCATAATGTCATTAATCCAGCACAAAGATAAAAAGCTTAGTCATGTAATCCTGTGTTTTTATTTCTTGTGTTTATTTCCTAGAAAGACGAACCTGACATGACGTACGGTCAATTTAAGATCATATTGACATGTGATGTGTTTTTAAACTTGACGAACAGCCGGTCTGACCTGGGTTGAGACTCGTCACTGTCCCTCCAGTTAAAGAATCATTTCAGCTTTAACAGATGGATTTTTTTTTTTTTTTTGGAACAGTCACGTTGTTTGTTTTGGGTACGAAATGATGAATCTCTTCTTCTTCTTCTGCTGTCTGGAAGCCAGGACGTATTACTCTAACCCTGGATGAGCTCCAGCCACCAGTCACCTCAGGCGTCTAATGTATGTGTTTTCACCCAGATGCCCAGGCTACAACGTCTGAAGTCAATGACAGATTAAACAGTATATCCAAATATAATCTCAGGCCTGTGCTGGTGGAACTTATCGACACATTATTCCTGCACTGAAAGCAGAAACGCCACCACAGTAAACTGGTTTCTCCTCACAACCTTTCCCCCCGTCGCCGGCTGCCGACCTCGCCCTCTCTTATCCTGACTTCACTGCATCTCGTGGATCTGTCGCGTTAAACTCTGATTCCTCACACGTCTTAAGAGCTGGGATCAGAAGACGTGTCCATCGGGCGCATGTAGTTAAATGTAATTAAAAAGGAAGCGTATTAGAGGATTAACAGTGTCTGTGCAGACAATGACAGGGACTTTTACTCCTGGATCCCTTTATGCCCAAAATAATTCCTCCCACTCGGCTCCTCATCCTGCACTCCTCTCTCTGTTTGTTGTCCTGTTTTTACCCTTCCTGCCTCTCTCTCTCTCTCTCTCCTTCATTTCTCTCCACTTGTTTATTTCTTGTCTGCGTCGTTTCCTCTTCCAGTCCTCAGTGTGGGACGGCGGGTCACATCCTCGTCTCCACACACCTGCATATTAAGCAAATTGTACGAATGTGTGTGTGTGTGTGTGTGTGTGAGTCTGCAGTTGCGTTGAATTTCCATTTTAATCAGCACGTCTGTGAGCGAACAATCCTATTACTGCAAGGGAGGACAGAAGGGCCACTTCACAACCTCTGCCTGTCTCCGTCTCTCCCCCCTCTCCCTCCCTCCATCCCTCCATCCCTCTCTCTCTCTCTGTCTGTGACGACAAATTAATCATCTTTCTAATGCCTCATGAAAGACAAACTTTTTTTTTTTTTGGCCTCTTCTTAATTCAGGAGGTGGAGTATATCTGTCATTCACCCCCCCCCCCCCCTCCAGACACACACCCACACACACACACACACACACACACACACACACACACACACACACTTTCTCTGTCCTCTCCACTTCTCCTTTCACTATTAGTAGTGGAAAGATGAATGTGTTTTCAGCCTGTAGTTGCATCCACAGGGGTGAACACACACACACACACACACACACACACACACACACAAGTATGCACCTGGTTACACACACATACACGTGCATGTATATATATACACATACACACACACACACACACACACACACACACACAAACCCAACATAACAATGCTCCTCCAAAGGCCATCATCATTCCTGAAAAAGTATTGATGGATCGCAGAGGAGGGGGAGGGGGAGGGGGGGGGGGGGGGGAGGGGGGGGGGGGGGGGGGGGTGGAGATATCGATCAAGGAGAAAAGAGGAGAAGAGAGAAACACACTCATCATTAAGAGAGTCGGGAAGAAAAGGCTGTACGCTGAGAAAATGGCCCTAATGAGGAAGAATACAGGTGCGGGGGTTCCACGCCGCGGCCCGGCTCCTCGCCTCTTCTACACTTCATCGTCGTAAAACTTTAACTTTTTCCACATCAAGGACCCGGAAACTCACACAAACGAGACCACGGACTCACCACCTGATTATTACAGAAAGTGTTTGAAACCCATGACAAAAACAGTCATTCACTCTGTCAGTGTGTTACTAATGGATGGAATCATAGCGGTTGAACTGCTTGGGCCCCGCACGCCACTTTGAGAAGCGCTGATGTTGACGCCGTACTCGTTGGATCTCAGTCCGAGAGAACTACGTGAAAGTGAGTAAGACATGAAATGAACGGTGTGAGTGTGTCGTTATGGGTGCAGGTGAGGAGAAGAAATAAGATCCAGGAAGTCCAGGTGGAGTAGGCGGAGCCTGCCATTCTCCTACTCTCATTCCCCGTCCGTCTCCACTGATTCTATCAAATAAAGGCGTAAAATGGCCACAGAATGAGTTAAACAGGAGGTCGTTAGGACTCGTTAGGACTCGTTCACCTGTTATTTCTTTAGGTGTTCAGTTCCCATCAGACACCAGTGTTCTGCTGTTCATTAGAGTCCTATGATTGAGTAAAAATAAGGTCTGACAGAGTGAACGAAGGACAGACCGCTCTGTACTGCACCGTTGACTCGCTCTTCTGTGTTTTGAGGGAACCTGACCTAAAAACTCTTCATTACTGCGCTCAGACCAAACCGCCGTCGGCTCGCCGCCCGCCCTGGAGGACTTGTTTGAGAGTTTAATGGGCGAATCCTGGTGAAATGCAATTCAGCATAAAGGACGGAACCTGCATGAAGGGAAATACAGAGCATTTTGTTTCCCTCGCCGTTTTTTCACCCTTCTTCTTTTACCGCCTCTGCAGCAGAAACATAATTGTTTTGATGCAAAGTTCACTGTGAATCATATTAATTGTTTTTCACTTCAGTCTGTCATATTTCATTAACTCCTTTTCCATTTCTTTTCTCCTTGCGCTCCTTCCAACTCACGATTATCACCTCAAAACAAGACGATAAAGTTATCAACAGACTGATTTCTGTTACAACAAACAATAGATGATGAATATATATGTTTGAATCATGTATGTGCACATGATGCAGCGCTCCGACCCATTCTGCACATCCGGGATCGTCAGGTTGTTTCATACATCCTTCTTCAAATCAGAGGAGGTTCTTTTGTCGGCCATGTTGGGCAAGTTACGTTCATTAAGTTCTCTAATTACTCACTGGTAGCAGTAATAGGTTATAAAGAGATTTAGAGACTATTAGAGAAAGCCTGTAGTCATGGTAACACCTTCAACATCCATCCATCATCCCGAGCTTCTTCTTCCCCTTCGTTTTTTCTTTTTCTCCAAAATTTTCTTTTCCATCTGTTCCTGTGCTCTACTGTATCTACTCAGCTCACTTACAATCTAACACACACACACACACACACACACACACACACACACACACACACACACACACACACACACACACACACACTGGCTGAGTGTCTGGGACATAATGGGTGCGCCTGCTTGGTCAGCTGAACCTGAAACTGGCACTAAACTCCATGATGGGCAGAGTCAGACAAAAGGAGAGAGAGAGAGAGAGAGAGAGAGAGAGAGAGAGGGAGAGAGAGAGAGAGAGAGAGAGGAAGGAGGGGAGGCAGGGGAGATGGAGGGAACAAGGAGGGAAGACGAGAGACAAGGATGGAGGAATTGAGAGAGAACGTGAGCTGAAGTTTCAGTGAGGAGGGAAAAGGGAAGAGGAGCTGAACGCTCAGTGGGTTCAGAAAATACTTGTTTAATGTTTGAAGCTTAAACCCCGGTTAAATCTCTCTCTCTCACCTTCACACAGCCGACCAATCACAGCGCGTTAGCAGTTGTGAGTTTGGGAAAACAGACGCCGCAGATTCTCTCTCCCGCCTCCGACTCATCTAAAAACTCATTTAACATCTCGCCCGTCTTCACCTGGCTCCCTGCTGCTTTTTTTGGGGAATCGATTTTGAGATTTTGTTGATTACTTACAAAAACCCCTGAGAGGTCCCGCCCAAAGTTACTCATCCAAGGTCCTAGATTAATTCACCAAGAGTTCACCAGCTCCAGAGGAAGCTGTTTATATTCTGCCCTACAGGAAGTGAAGGGTGGAGGTGAGTCTGGACTGACGGCTGTAAAAACGGGGGCTGTAAAGAGTCCAGAACATCTGAAACACAGCGATACCAACACTGCTGTGGACGGTGCCAGTTCAAGGGAATATAGGCTGAAAATAAAACTTGGTTTTTATGACGTTCGGTCAAAGATCAAATGAAACATCTGCCTGCTCTCTGTGAAAAATGTAGAAGGTACATACGGTGTAACACTGTGAAAAGGGCAAGATGTTCTTTAAAGCCGAGAAGGGAAAACGTGTCTCTGACTGATAAAAAGTTGTTATAAAACAACTAGAGACAAAAGAAGAAGAAGAACATAACTGCAAAAACTCTCAGATTTAAGACAGGGACCCACTCGTAAATGCTCCCACAGCTCTAGGTGTTCTTCCCCTCAGCGAGGCGTTGCTCACTGCCTGCTGTTTCAAGGTAAATCCACCATCACCGGGGGAGGAGGGGGGAGGAGGAGGTAAAAGTACAACAGGTTCTCAGCTCATCTGACAGTCTCAGATCCTCGTTTGTGTTCGCTCTGAATACGTATCTGATCAGAAGAGACGGTTCCTACAGTCACACACTCAGATATTCCTATAATATATAACATATAAGTAAAACTTTTTTTTCCGTTTTCCTTTTTCGTCCCGCTAGCAACAATAAATTGAGCCTGGCTGAACAACAACATCTACTAGAAGCATTATTTTCTGTTTTCTAGTGCCGTAACTTCACCTGCTTCTCCTTGACTGAGCGCTCGCCATCTTTGGCCTGGCGATGAATTACTTAACAGATATCTGTAAACTGCTAAAAAAAAAAAGCAGAAGAAACAGCATGTTGAGAGATGATTTCGTATTCCCGCACTTCTGCTTTTTCCCCCTCCTCAGATATAAACCTCACAGAGAGATGGAGAGGCGGCGGCGGAGGAAGATAAACAGAGGGATAACGACACACAGAGGAAGAGGCATGGTTGGGGAGAGTCGGTACGTTTGCTCAGCTGATGCGGCTGCAGGTGCTTCTCCTCCAGTCAGTGAAATAACGTGCGGCCCGGACACTGTCTCTAATCTACCTAATGATAAAAGGACAGAAACAGCAAAGAGAACATGAGGAGCAATGTGTTTGTTTTAGCCTTGTTAGAGTTGACAGAAGTGTGAGTTATTGAGTTAATAACATCGCCGCCCGTGTGAGAGAGTCTGCCGCCGAGCCTTTCAGCCGCGAGATACATAAAGAGAGAGCAACAGGTGAGACTGCAAAGGAAACCGGAGGAGTGTGTACATGCAATTGTCCATTATGAATGCAAAAGAGTGCGTCTGTGTGTATGTGTGTACTGTGGGTAAATCAGTGTTTAGCTGTGTATTTTTCTACCAAACATACATTACTCCCAGGTGTCATAAATATTCTTTATCTGCTTCTTTCCCCTTAATTCCCCCGCCCTCCATCCATCCATCCATCCATCCATCCCTCCCTCCCTCCCCATCCACCAGCCCTCCTTCCTGAGGCATATTAAATCCTCGCAATTGAAGAATAAATACGCCACATTAAAACACGAGGATTCATCCTTTGCTTTAAATAGCATTATGAAAACGGGGAGACTGCCGTTAATAAGCAGCAAGGTGGGAGCTGCTTCTCGCGGGCGGAGGCGTGCAGATGCTAGTTGCTGCGGGCTCATCAGCTTTACGACGTAACGGCAGTACTTTATGGAGGCAGTGGAAACATCGATTTATGCTGATGACTCCGCCTGTGTTCTGTAATGCAGCAATGACACACTGTAAAGCTCGGATGAAGCCGGGGAGTGGAAGAAGAGGAGGAGAGGCCTTTAGCTGCAGAGCTCGGCCGTACACTCTGTGAGCTAGTGGTTTTTACTGCTATTTAACATATAGCTGGAGAGAAGCACGACGCGGGGCACTATCACAAGCCTCCCGCTATTCAAAGACATTTTACATATGGATTCATATCATTTATTCTTCAGGAGATGTCATCAGTTGCATTGCAGAGAATTTAAAGGATTTAAGATTTTACAGGTCGGTAATATCCGCATTTGGTACAAATTATAGGGGAAAATGTGTTTAATTACTTCACTTCAAATGGTTTATTTCTAACCAATCAATGCACAACAGTTCAACTAAATTTTCAGGTAAAGACTACAAGCACGCAATTAAAAGTTTAAGTCCAATATTAAACGAATAATGATAATTACAGGCGCCGTAATTAGCACCTGCATCATCTTTCCAGGAAACTCCTCAGGTGTTATCAGAGAAGCTAGCGTGAACTGACCAGTTACATAAAGGCTTGTATGATCCCCACGTCAGTGTTGGCTCATCGCACCTCCCTCTACTTTTATTCATCACATTATTCATTTCAGGTAAAACAAAAGTAGGTACCTGTATCTGTCCAGATGTTGAGAGAAAGTTTCCGCTGTTACAAGATGCCACAAATAAATGAATGCAAAAATCAAATATCTCTTTCCAGCAACTGTGTCCCGTTTACTCTGAATAACCCAAAGAGTTTATTCAAACTGTATGCAATGCAAACTCTCAACAGTGACGTCTATGCATCACCCAGAATTAATCCTGATACCTGTATGATCCTTTTATTTTAAATTCTATATAATAAATCAACCGTTTGAAGTAGCACGGACACAGTACGTAACTACTGCAGAGAAAACAAGTGCACACGGCAGCTGTGACACATATAGACTTTTCCTCTCACGACACTGACACAAGTCTTTGGTTTTTTGTTTTGTTTGAAGAGTGTAATTGTAAGTCTTTAGAGGACAGAAAAAACATTCTTTCCAGCCGCGACACACGCAGCATGCATCATTACAGAAGATTAACCGAGCCCAGACGCCTCACCGCGCCGTATGATAGGAAATGATAGACGGCTCTTGTTCCGAGAGTACCTGTAATTGCAAGTCGTCAGAGGACAGAAAAAACGTCTTTGAGCTCAGAGAGCTTTTTAAGTTCATCCTTTATGTGTCCTGGGGAATCTAAGCACATGCCGCACGTCCACATGAATTTATACATAATATTGTGATGGATCCTGAAAGCGTTTGTTCTGACGGAGACGGAGAGGAAGAGACTCTGTGGTTTGAACACAGGAGGAGGAAGAGAAGCTCAGAGGACGGGGGTCGTCTTCTACTCTGGAAGACGATACAGACACATACACATGAGGTGTGTTTACAGAGGATATCAATCCTCGATATTATGTTCATATCAAAACACAAAGTTATTTTCATGTTTAGATTCTGATGGGAAACAAACATGAACATACAAAAGATTATCACCGCTGCACATTTCACTGATGTGATTGAGATACTGTGGCTGGAAATGTTCATTAATGTTGATTAAATAAAGTAATCAGGGTGGCCCTCACACTTCCCTCACACTTCCCTCACGCTTCCCTCACGCTTCCCTCACACTTCCCTCACGCTTCGCACATTAGTGGCATGTAAACGTTATTTCTAGAAGAAAGAGTCCGACATGTGGTTAATGGTGACGGTGAAAATACTGAAGGAATAAATGTGAGAACAGAAATCAGACAATGAAATCTCATATTTCAGGTTACCTCTATTCAAGAGATCAGAGTGGAGGAGGAAAGGGAAGGACATGGGAGGAAGGGATTTTCCTTATTTCCATATAAAATTAAAAATACAAACATAAATAATTGAAAAGCACAACTCAGGCAGTTTATTATGTATTAATCCTCTGTAAAATAACACCACACTCCTTTCCATGTAATGATATGTTCATGGTTTGATTCACGCATCATGCACGTGTGTGGAAAACAACAGGTGTGCTGTTCCGCGCTTGCCGAGTAAACATGGCGTGCAACGGGATGATGATGACTCTATTTGTTTAACTATACTCCGCCGCTCTGCAAAAGCGGGACAACATAAAATAGCGGGGCAGCATGGAAATGTTCCCTTTCCCTCATTCATTACACAATTATGCTAAGCTGCATGCTTGACTATGAACCAGATGTTGTGTAATTAACCTCGGTGTGAAGATAGCGTTCTGCCCCATTGTCTCTCACCTTCAAGAATGAAATGGAAACCAGGCTGAGGCGGAGATAAGGGGAAGGTACTCCTGAGGTTTTCCACAGGCACGTGAACTAAGCCGAGCTGAGCCGAGTCAAACCTGGTCAAAAAAAGGAGCTAAAACTAATTAAACGTCGTGTGCAGATAGCCCCTCGCGCCGCGGTCTCCGCAACCTTCAGCTCCAACTGTGCGAGGAGATGAAACCTCGAACAGGAGGGGGGGATACATGGAGGTGGACGTGATGTTCACTGACTGGGTTTTGGATTTTTAAAATGTCACAGTATTTATTTATTTATTTTTTACAGAGCAGCTCCAAAATAAAATCAAATTAAATTGATCTGACTCCACGTCAAAGAGGTCACTTTTCTGCACGAACACACAGTGTTACGTGGCCAGCATTCATTTGGTTTCAGTATGTTATTAGCTTTTGTTTTCATGTTGAAATACACAGTTGGGGAAAATGTTTAAAATCTACCGTCATGTCAGATGTGGTCTGAGAGCTCAGCGCTGTTATTTGTTTCCATGCAGTTTGATAAATGAGGGTCGCCGTTATCTCCGGCTTTTATTCCGACCGCTCGACCTCTCGTTCGCGGCAAATCTCCTGCAACATCTGTCGCTGGGCTCCCACTGTGGCTTTAGGGAGGGACGGCAGAGGTGGCTCAGGGGTAACAGTTCACTTCCCACGATGCATCACTACCATCAGGATTATTAATATGTTGAAATCGGTTACATCAAGGCAAGGTCGGTCAAATTAGCGTTTTCTGTTCGGCTCAAATCCCATCGTCCTTGTGTAACGAGACAACAATCTACCATTAAACAGTGTTAAACTATATAATGTTACACTTCACACACTGTGGTGATTTACTGCAGCACACAGGAAAAGTGTTGATGAATGCTGCACAGTCTTAAATGACTCCCTGTTATTTACCTGTTTATTTCTGTTTTGATTATTCAGTTTAATTTAAATGGCACTTTGGTTGACACCTTATTTATTAAACGTGCTCTATAAATAAATTTGGCTTAATTCTACCACCGGTTTATCTGTGTTAGCTGCAGGAGATGAAAGATGAAGCCAACACTAAATTGCTAAAAGCTGCAGTTCCTCTAACAACCACTAGAGTCTGGCTCCAACAGTGAGTCAGTCCCCATAGACTCCCATGTTAAACTGTCCAACTTTACAGCAGAAACAAACATGTTTACAGCCTGGTACAAAAAACTGTTTTGGTCTCTCTAGAGCTAATTTGCTCAGGGAGTCAGGCGCTGCCAAGATGGCGACAGCGAAGCAGCTCACTCTGAGCTTCACAACCTTTGGGTGACGTCACGGATGCTGCGTCCATCTTTATGTACAGTCCATGCTCAGGATGAGTCTATTCAACCCCCCTGCTCTGTGTGAGGCTCACACTCACTAAAAAAAAAATAAAGTGCAAATCTTCTACTCATAATGAATCCTGGTTTGCCGTGTTCACTTCCTCTCCACCCTCTTCGGCCCCCACCCTCCTCCGTCCATACGTCCAACAATGGTCCAATATGTCCAATAAGCCTCAACTCTCCACATCCTCACGTCCCAGCATCACCATTGGACGCTGCGGCGTGCTTGCAAAGCGACAGGAATCATAAAGCAGAAGTGACACCACCATTTGCCTCCACCCGGGAGAAGGCCACATCACATTTGGCAGAGTTACCCTTTCACTGAAAGTACCGCTGTCATGTTGCAGCATGTGCTCTGTAATCTCTTTTGTACGAGAGAGGCTGATATGAGCAGCGGGCCAGCTGCGTCTCTCAGGACCCACCACTCCACCAGCTCGCAGCGCCTCTGGAGGACCCTTCAGGGCCGGCGAGGTGAAGGTGAGGTGCCGGCGTGGTGGAGAATCACAGACAGAGCGGGGCTCTCAGGACAGCTCTGGGAAAAGTGGGCTATTGAAACCAGGTGCAGTCTCTCTCTCTCTCTCTCTCTCTGCCCTCCTCCCCTGCCGACGTCAGTACTTCCCCGAGGTGTAATGTGCTGTCACATATCGTCTCCACCTGCTCGGCGGAGGTTTCACAGTTTAATGGCAACTTGTGTTCTCGCCTCCAACATCACGACAACACACTCGTTGACCCGCATGCGGCGTGCTTTCTATCGTTTTTATCAATTTACAGACGCCGTGGAGCAAAGTGGAGCGCACGCCAGTACACAGCGTCACAGTTCACAACGCCGTTGCCCCTGACGTCACCTCAGCGTCACACCTAAAGTAAGTTTGGTTCGTGGCCAGCGTTATCTGCAAGAGAGTAAATTGCATAATGACTTTGCCTCCAGTCACCGGAGACGCTCCAGTGTTAAAGCTCCCGCCTCAGCGTGAGACACTGACGCTGCAGTATTCTCAGTTCGGCTCTGCGTTTCTTTGTGGACGTGCTGAACTCATTTAATTCCACAACGCTCAGCTGTCGAGGCCGGCCTGCGCCCGCCCGCCGCGGCTCTGTGTGTTTGTTAGTGTCTAATCAGGAAACAATGGCTCAGACGCCGCTATTCTTTCTGAATCGACGAGGGTCGGTGCTGACTTGGCCACGCACTGCACTGTGGGACTTCAAACTGTCCGTATGAACCTCCGCCACTGTGATGAATCACAACTCCATTCACCTCCAATCACAACAGACTTGAATAACCAGGGGCCCAGTGCAGTTACACAACAATGACAACAAGTTCCTGTTTGGCTTCTCTCTGATGACTCGCACCTTGTTCTTAAAACCTGTGAGCAGGAGTGAGACACAAGTGGTTCACTTCAGTTAAGGCAGCGTGACGTTTTCCTTTATCCTTCTTACTCGCGGCGTGGACTTTTGTTGACAAGCGACAACTCCCACCCAACTTCAAGCTGAGACGAGGATTTATCAGTAAACATCTGTACGACTGTTCAAGGTATTTAAACTGAGATCCGTTGCTTTAAATCTTTCTCAGTGCCACCGCTCGTTGCACTACCAGTTTACAGCATCAGCATCCGGTCGTGTGTCCGCACACCGCCACACAATCACACATCCACAGCGGCGCCATGATACCAAGGCAGGAGGTCAGTGGGTCAAAACAGTGTTTACATCCTTGTTTGTGTCTGTCTGTGTGTGTGTGTGTAGGACGCCTCACAGCAGGCGTGGATATGCAAATGAACACACTGACCTCAGTGACTGTGTTTGTGTGTGTGTGTGTTTTCCCTCGTGTCTTTGTATGTGTCTGTGTCTTTTGGTTTTGTTTTTCTCCGTGCGCCTCCGTGTTTGTGTCTCTTCTCTGACCTGCAGCAGCTCCTCTTGGTCTCCGCCCACCTCCAGCACGACAGCAACCGACGCGAAGGGACGACTGGCCATCTGCTGTCGCTCTCTCATCAGCTGCTACAGAGGAGAAACAGAAAAATAAAGATTTTTCATTGGAATTGTATGTTGAATTTGACAGAATACCCTTTATTTACACTGGAAAACAATGTTATTCATGCAGAGCTGGACCACAATCCCCTCGTGTTTGGTTACTGAGGAGGAGGAGGAGCTCTGCTTGGACCAGTTAGAGGTTAAATGCCTTGCTCAATGGCATCTGAACAGGAGTTAATGCTCAGTTTCTCCCTCACAGACGTCTGGGTTTAGATTTTACCTCACAATGAGGTGCACACGGCCTTTTCTTTAACCCAGAACCGTGTGTGATCGAGGAGGAAAGAAAGGTTAAAATGATGGCTGGAGAAAAATGGGGTTAAAGTGAAAATAAAGAAATTGAAAGAAAGGGGGTGAGAGAGTGAAAAAATAAGAAGAAAGAGAGAGAGAGAGGTCAGGACAGTAAAGGAATAAAAAGAAGGATGGGAGGAGGAGGCAGAGGATGGAGGGGGGGGGCAGAGATCAAAGCAGAAGTGGTTGATAGATGCACAGGAGGAAGGCGAAGAGGAGTGGGGGAATGGCAGGTGGTGGAGGGACGGAGGGAGTCAGAGGGGAGGAGGAGGAGGAGGAGGAGGAGGAGGAGGAGGGGGGCAGGCAAACTTCATTAATGAGGAAATGTCAGATGAACAAAGGCAGACGGCGAGGCCTCTATCAGCATGAGGTCCAAACACCCCGACCGAGAACACAAACACAGAGATACAGCACATAACAAAAAACAAAAGACCCAGAAACATATTGGGAACATGCAAATACACACTCCCAACACAAAGCAAAACAAAGACACACACACTGGCATCCGCAGAGACGAGTGCGCGCAGTAGGTGTGTCAGAATCTGAATTAGTGCGAGGACCAAAAAAAGAAAACAAAAAACACAACGACAACATGCTCGCTGCGTTTTCATCTACCCTCCACTCTCCATCAAAAAGCCCTTTTCCCAGCGTTTTCCACTTCACTACAGACATGTTAATGGGGTTCTGTTTCTACATTTAGCTCGGGGGTGGCCACCTGTTTCACGCACAACAAACTCATTTCGGGCCGATAACGCGCCAGAGCTCTAATCATCAGTATGGTGCTTGTTGTTGCAGGAGAAAATCTCAAAAATCTCTCTCTCTCCTCACCACACACAAACACACACACACATTTCTGACCGGTTTCACCAATCACACAGAGGTAGTATCTGGGCTCCAGATTGTGACCCTTACAGGGGATAAAAGCTTAAGTTCGTTTACAGCCCTGAGATAATTGTTCCACAAAGACGAATGACATGAAACGGACTCTGTTAGATCAGTGTGGGAAAATCTAAAAATCTGCTAAAGCCAACACAGTAAGGAAGTGATAAGAACAATAATAAAAACTGGGAATTATATACTCCCCAAGTTCCCCCTGTCAAACTGTGCTGCCAATTACCCAATAAAAGCCAAAGGTTGAAATGTAAACGAACATCAAGCGGCATAAAGGAGGACGTGAGAGGGATTAAGAAAGACAAAAACAATCGAGCACAACTAAAGAAAGAGGAGAAACACAAAGCCGTGATATCAGCAAAAGAAAAAGAGAGAAATAGGAGAACGACAACAAAGTCTGGCAGAAGGAACAAAAGAGAAGTTAAAGCAAGGGAAAGGAAAAAGCAAAGGTAGAGTGATTACCACGAGGAAGAGGTGAGCCACTCCTAAATGTCAATGGCCTCCACACTGTTACCTCTCCCTAGACCGGAGCAACCCCCCCCCCATGCCTTCTGTGTCGGCTCCTGTTGCCCAGAAAAGGCTGCACACTGACATTAACTACCTGTCAGGTGTTGTGCTAGCGTGCCGGCGGCCTGCCTTGCTTGCCAGTGTCAGACTCTTTAAGCATGAATGAATACTACACCTGTAGCTACATCAGCACAGTCAGGGCGCTCCGGCGGCAGCAACTGTTCTGCTAGCGCACGCCGCCGCGCCGGCTAAATGTGATGTCTTCTCTTGTTAGCTGTCACCGCTATGCTAACACCGCTCAGATGACAGAGTGTGCTCGCTAGCATCGCTGTTAGCCTCCTGTTGATGTCAGCTCGGATTTGTAAGAGCCTAGGTGAGACAGGGAGGGTGTCTGTGTCCTGTGAGTTTTATGAGGTAATTTATCCCCTTTACACATTTTTAGACCTTAAGAGGTTCATTATGTTTTGTTATATTAGTGTATAATTTACAAAGACATGATAATTAATTGTATCTACAAAGTTATTAGCATCTTGTCAGTTTTTATGGCCAATAAATTAGAGCCAAAAGTCGACTTTATGTACGTAACTGTGTGTGTAATTGATTTTTGTGTTAAACTTTTCATAAACTGATTATTTTTGACACCTGGGGGGCAGTTTTACCTCACTTTTGGGGAGTGGGGGCAAAAGAAAAGCAGGGAAAACAAAGCAGGAAGAAAAAGCATTTTAAATGGGACCAGTGGTGCTTTTTTTGTAGTTGGTATTTCAAACAGATTGGTAAACAGCCTGATTCAAATACCGACTACCATGCTGATTTTTACTTTGTTTAGTCCATCAATGCCTCACACCCAACTGACCGAAAAAAAAAAAAAAAGAAAAAAAAAGATGCCTCCTAAAACCATCCAAGTGAAGCTTTGCTGACACTCGCTGGCTAAACTAAAACTAATTGGTTCAAGTCAGTGAAAGTCTGTGAAACCAAAGTTAACTGTAGGTAGGAGAGGGGATGTAAACAACAGTGTCTGGTGTCAAGGAGATGCCACACACACCCTCTTTCCCTACAAGGTTTTACAACAGTATAACAACATTAAAGCTCCTCAAGTGTAAAGGTCTGTGTCCATGTGTAGTGTGATTATAGATCAGCTCTAGCTTCTATATTAATACTGTGAAAGTATCAAAGCCTCAGTCCACAGAGAAATGCACACAGCCTGTATTCAGAACCTGAGCCTTAAAACCAGCCGTCAGGACTTCTGGAACTTTGTGATGTCACAACAAATCAGTCACCAAGCCCCGCCCACCTGGACCCACCATCCAAACCTTGCAGGATTTGGTTTCTCTGAGTGTTTTTACCTGAAATCTGCTATATTTTTATTGGATCACTCAGAAAACAAGTCAGCCAATCAGAAGAGAGGCTCAGAGCCTCCTCTCTCCTGATTGGCTCACCGACCTGTTGTTACTAGAGCTGCAGAGAGAAGCCTGAGAGAGGAGATGTGAAACTACACTGAGATGGTTTTTGGCTCTTAAAACCACAAATATATTTTCTTACGGATCAACACTTCAAATAAAACACAGAAGAAGAAGAAAATATGGAGCTTTAATAATGATGCCACTTCTGCCCTCACTTTGAAGCACTTGTACAAACTGATGTTTTCTTATTTCTCAGGACAATCTCTGTTTTGCTAATTGCTCTGACATTAAACGGAATGAATGAAAAAAAAAAAACAACGATAAATGAGAAACATAATGTTTATTTCTTAGAGCCCATCTTCACAGTACTGTAGTTAGATCTGCTTATGCCTCAGGTGCACAATTTAAATATAGTCTAGAAAGGGTTTTTTTTTTGGGGGGGGGTGGGCTTCATTCACTGTTTGGGTGCATCCATGTGTGAGTTTGTGTCATATGAGGTGTTCTCTCATCTCTTTCTTCCCTAAAGCCACCGCTTCTGTGTTAGTGAGATTAGACAAACTGGTCAAGGTGAGCGAGGTCACATTTGTGCGTGCGTGTGTGCGTGTGTGTGTATGTGTGTGTGTGTTGTGACTACATAAATCAGTCTAGACAGAGGAATTATGTTTGAACATAAAACGTGGAAGTAATATTCAGCACTGTGTTAAGTTTTAGAGTCTAGTGACTATGCAAGTGTGTGTGTGTGTGTGTGTATGTTGACTGTACATATGGACTTATGTTCTGTTTACCTTGGTGGATACAAATGCAAATGCACATGTTAATTTTGGTAAAACAGACCACTTGTGTGTGTGCTCATGCATGTGTTATGTTTTTAATGCCCCCCCCCGACAAGTCCTTGAGTGGGCAACAAGGACAAGGCAGCGGCCATCTTCTCTGTCTGCCTGTCGGGCTGTAAATCAGCCATAAAACGGCTAATTAACTCTGCTGTGCTGTAAACAAGCGGTGCTACACTAGACACCACCAACTGGATGACAAAAGGAGGGAGGGTGGAGACAGAGGTATATGTGTGTGTGTGTATGTGTGTGTGTGTGTGTCTGAGGGAGAGAGAGAGAGAAGTAATATCTACTTTTCTGGTTTCAAGGATTTTTAGCCAGATTCCTGCCCTGAAATTCAAA
Organism: Seriola aureovittata; assembly: GCF_021018895.1. Taxonomy (NCBI): domain Eukaryota; kingdom Metazoa; phylum Chordata; class Actinopteri; order Carangiformes; family Carangidae; genus Seriola; species Seriola aureovittata. The sequence goes on from NC_079377.1 coordinate 24,210,504, forward strand.
CTAAATCACAGGGAGACACAAAGTTAACATTCTCTGCGAGCGTCCGTCCGTGCTTTCGCTCCATACTGAATGTGCCTGTGCTTATCTAGCCTCGAGGGGGGAGGCACGACATCCAAACATCCATTCATTCATCCATCCAGCCATCTCAGCTGGACGGACAGACGAATAAACAGCCAGGAGAGAAACGAGAGCGCCGCAACAATGGAGCCAATCACATGGCGAATTATGCCTTCACAGAACGCAGCTCTACCAAAGTAGCACCTGCGAGCTCAAATTGCCGGTACTGTTAGACGGATTGGAAATATCTGCGTAATGTGCTGTTTGCTGAGTGTGGATGCACTCCTGTGCAAATAACGGGTTTCACGACGCGACAAGTGGCTCACCGCTACTGTGGCTGCAATTAAACTCCACATCGTCTCTGTGAGGGCGAAACTAAAGCAATGTCCACACATCTGCGAGCCGGTGCACATATGTCAGTGAGTAGGTTTGGTTTGTGTGGCAGGGGGATTTTTTTTTTTTGCAGAAGCTAGTTTTCATTTTCTATTCATAATTATTTTTTAGCACAAACTGTAAGGACACACTGGGCTACATACTACATCCTTCGGTCCAATTAGAGGAAATCTTAATGCTGCAGCGCGTTCCTCTAACAGCTTGGTGAAGACCCTTTAGTGTTTCAACATGACAGTGTCCCGGGAGCAACACCAAGAAGAACCGGACCGGCCTGGAAAAGATGCCTGAGCTCGAACTCATCCAGCAGCTGAAGGAAGAGTCGCAGCAGTAACTGAGAACCAGCCTCAAACCAGACGAGTGGAGGCTGCAATCGTAACAGATGTCCTGGTTCGTGAATGACATGTTCAGTCGCAGTAATGCAAATGTGTGATGTTTACTTTAAATACACAAATGTGTTGAAAACTGAAACCTGAATAACATACAATCCCCTTCAAGTGTTGTTTTTATTGCACACTGAAGAGATTAAAAGATGAATATGAGACAAGAGTTAGTATTTACATCTAGACTTAGCACCTTTTAATTCATCTCATCCCGTTTTTCAAATTAGCAGAAACACTGGAACATGTAACTGACAAGTGTTTCTTGCAAAGAAATGGAAGGCCAAACTGGAATTAGCAACAACAATAACAAAAAGAAAGGATCTGGTCGTGATTCAAACTGTACAAAAGCTCATGTGCGGAGATGATGTCACGGCTCAGTCTCGCATGGAACGAGCTCACTGATCGTTACTGATGACGTAACTCGTGACGGTAGCAGCGGCATGAATCCAGAAGTCTACAGAAACATTTTATCTGCCAATTTTCTGTAGAGAAATACATCCAAACTAATCAGGAGGAACTTTGTCACGGATCAAGACGATGACCCAAAACACACTGCCAACAATAACAAAGGGTTTCTCATCAAGGAGGGGAAAACGTGGAAGGTTTTAGTTTGGCCAAGGCGCTCACTGGACCTTCTCCCGATGAAGCATGAATTCCACCTCCTGAAGAAGAGACTAGGAAGAAGAAAAAAAAGGCTGGAAAACATGTGGATGCAACATGAAATTATAACTCCCGTCTCATATTCATGTTTTGATCTTAGACCCGAACGTCTTCAGCGTAGAGCTAAAAACAAAAAGGAACTGGCCTTGCTGTTTCAGTAGTTTTTTTGAGGGGGACTGTAGGTGAGGAAATAAAGAATACAGTGGGGAAAACAGACCCGACTCAAAACACACAGAGCAGAATTTGCTGATGTGAACCTGCTGAACAACACATTTCTCATCCAACATTACTGCCACTGTTTCCCCTGTAGACGTAATGCAACATCAGCGCCCATGTTCCTCCAGTCCATCTGTAACTTAACTAGATGGTTTAATCAATGCCACAGAAGGCCGCAGGTTTAGCTCTGATTAATGTTTTAATCAGAGCTACGAGAGAAACACACGTTTCTGGACAGGGCTTATAACTCTTACCGGCTGTTTCCCAAAACCACAGACAGTCAGTGTTTCACAGTGTGAGCGCAGACGAGCTATAAAGTCATCATGATGTTAATAAAGGCGCCTTCAAAGAAAATGCAAACATGAGAAGGGACAGATGAAAACTGCGACCGTGACGGTAGATTTTACAGTTCAGCACTGAAAGTAAAAGGCAAAATCTTATTTTAATGTTAAATGCGGTCAAGCATTATGTAACCCTGTAAAAATCAGTCTGCTCTTTTAGTGTCGGCAGAGCCGGACAGAGCGATACATCCCTCACACATGACAAATTACAGTCTCTGTTTTTATGGATCTCAATTTTTGGAGGGGGAAATGTTCAAGGACATAAGTTAGCTGGACTGTCCCCGGCTGGACATAAAGCATCTGTTCCGAAGCTGAGAGTCGTGTTGAGATGGAGAAAGCGGGAGGTTAAAGTAGTGCTCTGTTTGGATTGGGGTTATGAAGGGTCATTGTTTACATTACATCTGCATGTTACTCTCGTGTTGCTGAATTAAAAAGAAGTTACCGTTGGTACGCCACAGGTATAGATATGAGTGTGAATGCATTTCGTCCTTCTGTACATGTTAACCCTGTGGTTGGAGGTTTACCTGTCCAGGGTGAACCCCCACCTCTGGCTTGCTTTGTGCTGGGACCCCTACCCTCCAATCACCCAGCAGATTGGAGAGTCAATGGATAGAAGGATGGATGGATGTAAGCATGACATTTCCTAGAGCTGCAGAGACAGGTCTAGATGTGTTTGGTTCTTAAAACCGCAAATATATCTTCTTATGGATCAACACTTCCAGTTCATGCACATAACTACACTGACTGTGAGTTCGGTTGGGGATGCTGCGAAAAGAGTGATGACAATACTGTTGCTACATGGGTCTATTATAGGGTCTTTTATTTTGGCGTCAGTGATAAAGTGGAGTTTCCCTCAACGATCAACAGGAGCCCAAGATACAGTAACTCCTCAACTTGCTTTGCCCCCGAAACCTGAGGTGAGAAATCTCATTCAAAAACGCAGCTACTCACCACACACTCACAAAGATGCCAAGACACACGAGTGCACACTTTGAAGAAAAAAGACGCAAAGAGATTCACGCAGCATCTTACTCTCTAAGCACAGTATTGTTGGAACCCCACGATAGGGATCTACACAAACAAGAACACGCAGACACACACACACACACACACACACACACACACGCACACACACATTCATAGAGCCATGATTGATACTGATAAGTATTCAATTATTCCCTCATTATGTGGCTTTTGAAGCTCAGTGCTGTGACTGGAGACAGATAGGATTTGCGGCGTCGCCTCTCGGCATAAAAATATCATATAAGCTATTGAATGAACAATGAGTCCATCCAGGCACAGTGTCCGCAGAGACACCGCTGCTCTGATTGTTTGATACAATGCAGCTGCTTTACAAAGGACACACACATGGGGAGCACTCGTGGATTTACATCATAAAAACACCTGGAAATAATGCCAATTTCGTCTCTTGGATGTGTGCAGACAAACAGGTGTGAGCACGGAGAGACGAATCAACACTGAGAATCTCACACACACACACACAAACACACACACATTTCTCTGCCTCTTGAATTTGTATGCCAGTGGGGCCACAATTGAGAGGCGATAACAAATCTCATTTCCGGCATGTTTGCCAAGTTTCCAGACGGCATTTGTCTCCTGGCTGAATGTGGTGAGTGGGATCTGAGGAGAGTAAACAAGAGCACAGATATCCCTGTTTGATAGAAACCACCACTCCGAACTGGCTTCCTACTCACCGTCCCTAAGGCGGGAAAGACCGGACAAAGCCCTTGAGGGTCTGGTTCAGCGGTGGCTGCTCAAAGACAAAGCCGTCCTAGTTAAACGAATACCACCAAAGAGTCTGTCTGTTGAACCTGCAGTTACAAGAGATTCCACCGGAGAACCGGAGTTACCGCGGGAATAAAACCACTCCTATGACATAATAGACTTCTCTGTTGTCCATTCACATGTTCCACATGTTCCTAACAACTGTGGTTTTCCCAATAAAGTGCTGGATACGTGGAGCTTTGGAGCTACAAGGGAGAATAAAAAGGATGTTCAGGTTATGGTTCAAGGTCATTTCCATTTCCACATATCTCTTTGAGTGTGTTTTCTTCTCTTGTTTAAAACAGTTGCTTACGTTCGCTTGACTGACGGCGCCATGACGATAACTCGGTCAGGGTGCAACATACCTACAGCGTTTACACTCATAGTTCCTTCCTACAGCTCTGTTCTAAGTAATGTCAAGTATTAACCATTTATTGGCGAAGCGTTATATATGAAATGCGCAGCTGACAACAAACGCTGCCAAACATCAAGAGAACGGCGAGTAGTGGACAATCAGAGGAGAAACGTTTTTGCTGGAATATTTATTTATAAGGATCATGACACTGTGGGGTTTTTTTGGGGGAAGTTTTGATGTGGTCTGATACAGAATTGAGATTTTTGGATCCAGGCAGCCTTTGTTTCCATTCATTTTACGTGCAGTTTTAAATTCCCATAACGTCTCTGGAACTTGCTTGAGCTGCAGCGAACATCAAGTCGGCATCGACGATTGTCAGTGAAAGTAAAATTAGGGAACTTGAGTGAATGGAGACAAAAAAATTGCAGGAAAAATAAGTAACAAAGCAGCTTGGTTTACAAAATGTCAGCTTTGACATAAGGTGAATGTGATTTGTTTGAAATTGGCTAAAACTTGCGAACAAAAACCCAAAAAAGAAACGGTGGTCCTTCAAGGTCTGGGCACACAGCAGTGATGAGTGATTGGAGAGGTGCTTATGTTGCTGCAGGACTTTATAAGAGCTGGATTACCAAGGTAAAACGACGACACACAGACAGCTCAAAATGTCAAGGTGCATCTTAAACTGCGGTCTGAAAAACTGTATTGACAGCTGGTTCCAGAAGCAGCGTTTCCACAGACGGATGTACAACCAGAGCCCCGAGAGAGAGAGAGAGAGAGAGAGAGAGAGGCAGACAATCTGAACGCAGCAGAACATCTTCGACACATCCAGGCACGGCGGTGGAATAAATCCCCATTGCTTTTGGAGAGCTAATTAGAGAAGACCAGAGAGACAAAGGCAGGCAGAAAAAGGTTTATAGATCGTGTGGCTTGTAGCAGTTACTCTGAACAAGGCAGACACACACTTGTATTATGACCAATAAGTCCCATTCACAGCTAACTGCCTGGCAATCACTGCGAAACGCCTCGACTGGGGAGAGAAAAGACAACAGGGAGAGAAATATTCCAGATCAAATAGCACAAAAAATAGGCCAAATCATTTGGCTTTGTGAGAAACAAAACTGTGAAATGTGTATACATGTACAGTTTGATGACACGAACACTTTTCAGAAATGATCCTGAACATCTGAGGCAGACACTTTTTCTCTCTGATAGTGCCAGAAAATGGGTTTTCTACCCTTTCTGCTGAAACAGGATCACAAGATTGAAATATAATAAAACGACCATTTTAGAAACAGGGAGCACACGGCTCTTCTCCCTTTATATGTGTGACTGTACTGAGACAGTAAAAAATCACAATGAAACATTAACATTTTATTGTGTTTCTTCGCACAGTAGAAATCAATTTACCCTCTAAGCGTAGATGTGAACAGCGCTGATCTTTTTCCCCCGGCGTTGTTGTCGTCGTTTCAACGTTACGTTACTTTGAATCACGGATGTCGGAGGAGGAGAAACCACAGTGGGAAATAACTCTTCGGATGTGTTTAAGGCCCTGTGTTCAAAATATCTGAAGATTATCACAGCTAATAAAAAAGCGAGACGCGCAGGAAAACAGACGTGTAGAGCTATACAGGTGGATTTATTTAAATCTGAATAAATCTGTGTGGATCTTTGCAGACTAAACACGGAGAGGGAGGTGTCAAACCACCAGAAAATATAGACTGATGAAATGTCTCTCATCCGCTCGCTCTCTGTCCGTCACTCTATCCCTCAAACGCAGTGACCAGTGTGTTAAGCAGCGTGGTGACCTGGTCCACTCAATCACCACCCAGTGACAGACAGAGGGAGAGAGACGTAAAGGCACAGAGGGAGAGAGAGAGAGAGAGAGACGGGAGGAAAGAAAAGTGGGCCGCTTTTAAGGGGTCATCCATTATATCCTATCACATTAGCCCTCATCATTGGCCTGCTCAGACAGCCCTCATCCATTCCCATTCTCCACAGGCCAACACACACACACACACACACACACACACACACACACACACACACACACACGTTCAAACAGAGGATGAAAGACCCTCTGAGGATAACTAGGCTGTGTGTGTGTGTGTGTGTGTGTGTGTGTGTGTTCTCAGCACAGTCCCAGCTCTTCACCAACTGATGAAAGTCCAGCAGCTGGAGTTAATCTGCTGTACCTGGCACATTCCGGCTCTCCAGTTTCAAGCAGAGCGACGTGCGTGCACCGCATGTTGTAATCCGACGGTTCCCGACCAGAAGCGATCCAGTCCGGCGAAGCGTCCGCAGCCGGGGGACACAAGTAAGTGTCTGAAATCTCCTTCACCAGCATGTGGACGCGGATTAACTCTTCGTACATGTGATTGGACAAGTGCACGTAATTTGGATTTTGAATACTGGCAACGCACGGTGCATTTTCTGGCAAGTAAATCCCAGCTGACACTGGGCGGGGTCGGGGGCGGGGTCGGGTCCATCGCAGCGCCGACGTAGTTCCTCAAACGTTTTACACCATATCTGTAACTGCTAGTTTAAATAGTTGTTGATTAGGTTCAGGAGTTTTGTCACGATCTAATCCTCAGATACTCAGTTAATTATAGACAACACAGGTTAACAGTGATTTTCACTCTCTCTCTCCTTATGAAAACAGCAGCTTCTTCACATTTCGCTCCTGCGATCTTCAGCTACTGTATCTTTACTTTAGCCTGTCTACACGGTGCGTGCCATGAGCATGACATGACGAGACACTTGCTTAAAGCAGCCGGTATGTGCCGCCCCCTGTGGTGAGTCAGGAGCTGGAAGGTGATGAAGGTGAACTTCTTCTTTATTATGTTTAATGACGATAAAATCGGCTTCCCTGGTTAAATAGAGATACTTATATATGTAAAGACGTACAAAAAGATGAGATTTATTTTTGTTTTGTTTTTGATGTGTAACTTCTGTGAGATCAGGCTCTTGTATGTGTGTGTGTGTGTGTGTGTGTGTGTGTGTGTGTGTGTGTGTGTGTGGAGGAGTGTGTGTATAATGTGTCTGCCAGTGGAGAGAGCTGTAGGTGGTTCTTATTATTGCCTTGAAAGCCTGATTTACAGGATTTAAACAACCGTACATCCCGTTGACCACAGTCTCATACACACACACACACATACACACACACACACACACACACACACACACACAGGTCTGAAATGCTTCCAGGCCCCAGTCACAGACTATGCAAACATACAGTGTATACACACACTGCCCTTTTCTCTTTATGTTGTTTCTCTCTCTCTCACACTCACACACACTCACACACACACACACACACCACACACACACACACACACACACACACACACACACACACACACACACACACACACACACACACACAGTCCTTTGGTTTCCTTGGGAACAGTGTTTATCCCGTCCATTTAGTCCATTTAGCCGTGTGTCCCATTAGCATCAACCTCCCATCTGTCTACCCCGGCCCCTAGAGGGACTCCAGTGTGTGTGACTGATTGCATGTGTGTGTAACTATGCTTGTGTTTATGCACACAACATACACTGTGTGTGTGTGCGTGTGTGTGTAGTTTATGTTACTCTCTGATCACCAACCCCTCCCCTCCACAAACTAATCAAATATCAGATTAACGTTAATCAATTCCCACCTGCACCAGAGACGTCGCGCATAATCATTATCTCTGACCTCTCTGGTTGGCTGGCCGGCCACCCGTCCTGTCCACCAATTACATCCCACAGCTGACGAGCCGGCTGAGCGCCACTTCCTGCACATTCTTCAATTAGATCGCGTCGAGGAAGCGACCCCGGCCGGCGTAGGTCGGCCGAGGGTCGACAACCCCGGGGGTTCAAGGACAACGGCTCTGATTGGGTGTCAGTGAGCTGACAACCGTACAGGGAAACCTTTCCTTAATGAGATCATTACATCTTCATAATGCAGTAATGCGAGGAGATGTTTAATCATTCTGTGCCTAATTCACTGTCAGATATCATTTTATTCACTATGAAACAACTTCATGCAAGAAAACGAACGCAGGTAGACACAACCACCTGACCGGTGTTGTCTTTAGGTGACGCTGCTGTAGAGACAAACGTCTAACATGACTAATGGTCAATCAAACGAGGCGCGAATGTAGACGACGGAAGGAAACCGGTGTGTTTTGTGTTCAATGTAAAGGTCTGTGTCCATGTGTAGTGTGATTATAGATCAGCTCTAGCTTCTATATTAATACTGTGAAAGTATCAAAGCCTCAGTCCACAGAGAAATGCACACAGCCTGTATTCAGAAACTGAGCCTTAAAACCAGCCGTCAGGACTTCTGGAACTTTGTGATGTCACAACAAAGCAGCCACCAAGCCCCGCCCACCTGGACCCACCATCCAAAAAGCTGCGCTGTAAATCTCCACACCTGATTTCTCCTGAGCAATGATCACTGAGAGTTTCTTGTTTCTCGCCTCTTTACATTAAAGGAGTTAAGAAAACAACAACTTTCATTTTACGAGTTTCTCTTCTTCTTTATCTGGAAGCTAAACAGCTGTGTGCGCTTTGATAGCCGAGCTTCAGAAGCTCAAGACTGAGCAAAGAAAAAAAAACAATAAAAAACTTTTCTCAGTATCTGAAAAGACTTATTTGCTTCCTAATTAATTTAACTTCACAAAACACTGAAAAGCAGCGCCAAGTCTCAACTTATAAAATCCAAAACAACACACCTTTCCACTGCTCCGAGAACTGTCTTACTGGTCAGCTGCATCTGAGAACATTAAGCGTCAGAGTGCAAAGAACTTCATCACCAACTGCAGCTGTTTTCAGACAAGAAATAGCTGCGATGTTTAAGCCGACTGTTCAATAAACCACCACGTCTCAGTCTCACCTGTTAAATACTCAAGATACAACTTGGTTCCCCACATATTAAAGTGTCCCTGATGTTTTATGGTGCTGATTTAATCCCTGTGCGAACGCTGGTTTGTTCATTTTACCCCTTTTTTTTTTAATGCTTTAACTTTTTATGGATCGACTGTGGTATATTTTTTATGTGGGAAACACTTGTTTTATTTTTTCCTGCCAGAGCAAAAACACCATCAACCGCACTGAAACGGCCTGCAGCTTCTATCTAGTGAATATGTTTGCTGTGGCAGCAGTTACCGCATGATCAGTGTATTTCAACTACCTCCAACAAAACCAGCAACCATTTCCCAGAATGCCATAGTCCACCTTAAACAACGTGAGCTGAGCGGTGGGAGTCTCTCTCTCTCTCTCTCTCTCTCCTTTTATTGTCCATCCCTCCATCCTTGTCTCTCAGTGCCAGTGAAACCTGGGTGGAAAGCTGCAGAGCCCAGCACTACTCAACACAACAAGGCCCCATCTCATTAACAATGGCCTCAGCTCGCCAATATATACAACTCATCAACTGAGAGAGCGTGTGTGTGTGTGTGTGTGTGCATGTGTGTGCATGTAAACCAACACTGTGTTTGTGCGCGATAGAGGAGTCAGCAACTTTACCTCATCTTCACCTCAGCTTCATCTCAAGATCTTTTTTAACAAGGAGCCGGTCAATCAATCTCTGATCAATAACTATCTGGAGCCTGCGAATGTAAAGGTGTGTGTGTGTGTGTGTGTGTGTGTGTGTGTGTCAGGCTGACTAATTTAGACATCTAGGCGTAGAGCTGATCCTGTTGGGCCTCCTCTCGGTGCAGAGTGCCAGCTGTGGAAATGAAAAACCAGGGGCGTCTTTGGCTGAGCTATCGCCGTCCAAGAGGGAAAGCTGGCAGCGAGGGAGAAGTCAATAATGTTGGGATAAACAAATATTCTGAGAGCGAGAGAGAGAGAGAGAAAGAGGTAGAACCATGGAGAGAGAGAGAGAGAGAGTGGGAGAGAAGAGAGGAATTCGAGGGCAGAGTGAGAGAAGCCAAGGGTTTTGCCAATAAACAAGCCAGCACAGCACTACTGCAGATTGCCACAGAGCTTAAGTATACAGGAAAGAGGCATTAGAGAGTCGGCCCCCGTCAGACCGACGCAACAAGAGCTGATCGTGCAGCTGCGTCGGTGTGTGTATACGAGTGCGCGGGGGTGGGAAGTTGCCGAAAACAATGCGATTAGAGAAGGGAGAGTTTCATCAGGTGCACTCACGGTTAGCGTGTGAAATGTTTTATTTATCCATCAGTTTGTTCGTCACTGTGTCTCTGAAGTTTCCCGGTTCGTCACTAAGACGCTGGACGGAGTTCAGGTCCAGTTCTTGTGACTGTGAAAGTTTATTAAGTGTGTTATCATGTAGGAAATATACAGCGGTATCTATGTCTGTCCTTATGTAGTTTAACCACAAGGTCAAACCAAGATCCTCTAAATCCTTCTTTGTTTTGTTTTTATTTTGATCCTTTATATTACATATTAAATTATATATATTATCGCATGTTTATCTTCTTATTCATCATTAACATTATCGTGATTATCAGTAATAAGGTTTTTTTTTTTTTAACTTGACAGCATGATTAATGAGCTGCCTCCTCAATGATCTTTCCAAGTGAAATAAAGGTTGAAAGCATGTGAGTGAAAGCACATCAGGTGTCCTCATATACACCCCCCTCATGATCAGTTCGGCTGTGTGTGTGTGTGTGTGTGTGTGTGTGTGTGATGTGTGTATTGTTGTAATTTGTTGCCCTGCAGGTTTGAGTAGCTGCTCATTATCTGAGCAGATTCCTATCTTCCATCCCTCAGGGCCTTTACAATCACAAAATTATCGATTCGCTCCGCTTCCCAAAACAATGGATGGTGAATAAAAGCATGATTGAATAGATTTCCAACCTGCCTGCTTTAGCTGCTCATAAAACCCGGTTAATGTTTGCGTCAGACCGCTGGTGTTTGTTCACTTTCTTCTTTCTCAGTTTTTCCTTTTCAAATCTTTTTAGTCTTTTAAAGACACAGCACAGGTTCAGTTCAGTGAAAAGAAGTGATCATGTTTTCAACAGCGTTAATATTGAACAGTGTAAAATCTTTCGTGTGTTTAATCGATGTTGGGACACAATGCAATGTTGAAAGTGGAGTTGTTGTTTTTTTAAATAAGCTATCGGACCTCTAAATACATGAAGGGGGAGGACTCACCTGAAAGGTTGTGAGGATGGGAAAGAAGATAAAAGATATTTATATCTATCTGTCACCTGTCTAATGTTTTCTTTTTGAATATGGAGCTTTACCTTAAAAACATAACTGATGTAAAAATATGAATGAAGGGCATTGGTTGTGGATATGCAACCTGCACAGAAAGGTCACATGTAGACATTACTTTAAGGGATAAAAGGCCCTTAAAAATCCCCTTAAATCAATGAAAAATAAGCTGCAGAGCTGTGAGGCCTTGCGGTTGTTGTTTCCATGTGCAGAATGAAGCAGATGCAACTTCAACAGTGAGAGATGTTGAAGCTGCAGTATTTGAAAAGGCAGGTCTTTATAAATTCAGTGTAAAATAATGACAAGAATATAATACAGTGGAAACAAAATTCATAAATTTGACGCCAGATCTGGACATTGACGTTTAAAGTGACTCCCTCGTGCACACGCCTTGTGGAGCGGCGTGAACGTTAGAAAGACTTGCTTTAACAGGGAAAGGTTGATTTTCTGCCTGTGTTAAGCTCATATTGCAAAAACTGGATGAAAAAAAAGGGGGAAGCACCTACGCTTCAAAAGTGTTAGGCATTAACAAAATACAATGACGGCGACAAAGAGACACAATTTCACGAGATATGAAGCAGCAAAACCAAACGGTAAATAAATGAGCTTCGCTTTTCTAGTCTCATCATCCGCCGCTCAAAGAGTTTCACACTACAAGCCGCATTCACTCACATGCATGCAGTGCTTTTCTTCTATCACACACACACACACACACACACACACACACACACACACACACACACACAGATGATACACCGGGGGCAATTCGGGGTTCAGTATCTCGCCCAAGGACACTTGAACTGGAGGAGCCGTCAAAGAGCTCACGGCTCAAACAGGCTCAAATCATGACGTTTTGATTTATTTGCAGAAAGGATGATTGCGTAATATGACGAAACGCTGACTGTATTGGTTTCAGACTCTTTACTTGTTCAAATAAAAATAAAACAGGAAGTAGTTCCAGAGCAACAGAGGACAGAAGAACGCACACGGCATTCGGAGCAGCGTGTAAAGGTGAAGTACCCACAGTCAAAGCTACTGGAACAAAGCTTTTACTCCTCTGAGAAACCCTTTGAGAGCCTGTGTGTGTGTGTGTGTGTGTGTGTGTGTGTGTGTGTGTGTGTGAGAGCGCAGGCTGCTTACTATTCCACAAGTCAAACAGAGGTAAGGGCTCTCGGCCTGGATGTTGCAAGCCGAAGTAGCTGGCGAGGCGAGAGTAAAGAAAAACAGCGAGAGAGAAGATGATAGATTCATGCTGCGATAAGGCAGCGCTATTCCACATCACACAGAGTTCAAACAGGAAAAAATCCTTCTATGTTTCTCTTGAAAGAGGAGAAAAAAAAAAAAAGAAGAAGAGGAACAGGAGGAGGAGAAAGGAAAAGCACCAGAGCAGAAGCTCTATATTTGCCGGGGTACAAACGGGGTGAAGGGAGGTGTTTGATGAAGGGGGGGGTTGGAGATGGAGATGGAGATACATATGCTGCCTGAACCGTGGATAAACACAGAGATATAGGCGACAAAGTGCTGCGAGAAGACAAAACATTGTGGCTGGAAAGCTGGAAGAGAGAGTGCAGAGAGGAGGAGGAGGAGGAGGAAGAGGAGGAGGAGGAGGAGGAGGAGGAGGAGGAAGGGGAGGACGAAGAGGAGGAGGAGCGGAGCCATGACAGAGAGATCTGCAGGGGAGAGACTGGAGTTGTTGACCAGTTTCCTCTGACTTTCTGGGCAGAGCATAGTTTTTGATATTCAAATGCCTCTGCAGCTTAAAGTTAGTGAAGTCTGGAGTTTATCGTCACGGCAGCACGATGAACTTTTTGTTTGTGTTTGCTTTTTATATTCTATTTTCCATCTCACTCACCTGTCCAGATACTTTTCCCTCCAGTCATTGATTTCATGTTGTTGCTGTTGTGTATTTGCGTATCAGATGTGTGTTTGAATCCAGAAGCTACTCTAAGGGCGGGAGGGAGGGAGGGAGGGAGGGAGGGGAGGGGGTGGGGGGGAGACAACAAACCAGGGTTCGATTTAACCGGAATAAAAAGCGCAGGTGTGAAAACAGCCGTACGTGTTTGTGATTTCTCTTAAAGGTCAGTGATGTTTCTTGAACGCAGGAGCGGCCCCATGATTCAACACTGACCTTGTGCGTTGTGTCTGATGAAAAGAGGGAAAACCGTCGGATCTCCGTGCAGAGAGAGGAAACAAAAACCCAGATTTTAACGCTGCAGAACAACTTTTCAGCTCCTTTGTTCCGAACCATTAATAAACACGGCACTAATGCACTTCCATTCATCTTACTCAAAGCCCGACGTTAACTAATATCCAACCCATTGTTCTGACTCCCTCTCTTACACCTCGCCGTTCCAGCAAGAAAAATAACCCATTTTTCTTTCATTACGCTTTTTTCTGTTTTAATCAAGGACTTTTTATTTTGACAGATCAAAGCAGGTTATTTGATTCAGAATGAAAAGGGACCCATGATTTTTTTCTTTTCCTTTTTGTTTGTTTATTTGTTTTTAAAAAAAAATAAATTGACGTTATTGAGTCGCTTGATCTTCAACAGGAAAACGACAGCTTTGTTCATTCAATCAAACGCCTCCAATGACCAACAGTACAAGAAAATCCTTTTAGTCGACTCTCCTCTCAGCAGCTTCCTCTGACCTGAACCAAGGAGCACACACAGGACTTTACTGTTAGATATAATATATCTTTTGGTCCAATGTAATTATTACAATTACAGCAAATTACAACAAATAGGACGGATACAAATCACACAAAAAAGGACAAAACTCTTAAAACTTTTACAGGAAAACGTGTTTAAGTTGTTATTTCTTATTACTTCACTGTATTTACTAACCTGCCACATGGTTAGCAACGGTTTAAACTTTTTATTTCATTATAAAAAGAGTAAAATGGGAGCTGACATTAACATACTTATTTAAGTTCACATATTGTGTTTGTAGTAAATCCATTACACCACCTTACTTGAACCACATGACATGAACACCATGTATCTGTGTTCAGTAATTCAATTCTTATTGGCTTGTTGACCAAACCCAAACGTCCTCCTCTGTTCTAATTGGCCATTTGTCTCCGTCTATATTTATTGGCTGGTTAATTAGCAGCGAGCGGAGGAGGCAGGTGTCGGGTCTTCGGGTCTTATTGGCGTTCTGAGTCAAAAAGCGCAGTCATACCTGCCTTTCATTTCCAAACTGACCCCCCCGGCAGAGCGGCTGTCCTTCTCTGTGATCGGAAAAATTAACATAGGAAGAACAAGCAATCTGCGTGATTGGGTAATCGACCGACGAGGAGCTGTTGTCCTTCTGCCTGATTGGGCAATTGACTCGGGAAGAGGATTTGCTCTTGGTTTTGATTGGCCCGGGGGGGGGGGGGGGGGGGGAAGTGGGTCCCTCTTGAGAAAGCTGCTGAGTGTCTCTCCAAATGGGGTAAGAGCAGATGCCAGCTCTCCACTCAGCCGCAATCACCTTCCTCCCCTGTCCCTGCCCTCGGTTTCTGCCCCCGTGTCTCTCACATGTGCACACGGGCAAATATGCACACGCATCTGGAGGCGTGATGTGACGACCACACCACTGTTTTCTGATTTTGCCGATACTTTTTCTATATTACAAATGGAGCAAATCAGTCTGAGAATCATCGCCTACTGAGCTCTGTAGCTCGTAGAGACGTTTACTGTACGTTGCAGCCGTTTTCAGCTCAAAGCACAAAGTTAGCAGCTAGAGAGTCGGATATTTAAGTTGGTAGAAGCCGGTGGGAAACAAAACAGGACACACTGGACGTACGTTCATCAGGGGACACAAACACGACTCCTAACGAACGTTGTTGCAGTTGTTTGCTGAAACTTTTCGTCGTAACGACTTCCCGCTCAGAGGTAGTAACAGAGATGTTGTATTTTCAGCTTGTTTTACTGCCCCCAGGGGGGCAAACAGATCGGCTCGTGTAGCTTTAAGGTCTCTTTAGGTTTCAGTAATTAAAACTAATTGGTTCAGGTTGAGGAGAGGGGATAGAGCTTCATAGTTAAAAGGCAAAGCAGAAAAATGTCCTGCTGTTGCTGAACTGAGAGCAGCAGCTTCTAAACCCGGATGTTGATCTAAAGCGAGTGCGTCACAAACTCAGCGCCACTCGCACGTTAGATTTTGCATTTCCCGTTTGTTTTTAACTCCAGTTTTCAGGAACAGTGTCTTTCCAAACGAGGCATGTATTGTATATATAGTGAGTTTTTGTGTGACTGTGGATCAGCTCTTTCTCTCTGCTCCTTCTTTTTCTCTGACACAAATACAAAGACACATCTTCCCTTCACCCTGTCCGCCCCCTCTTTGTGCTACACCTCTGGCGAAGCATTTAACTTGTGATAAACTCCACTCTGAGACCCGCCGCCCCGGGGCACAGTGAATCTGAGACTCATAGATCCTTATAGAAGAAGAATTCTCACATCCTGACGATAAGAGATACGGACCGGTCACTCCCATCAGCCCCTCAGACGCCTCCGCCGCTGTTTATGACCTGTCTGCTCGCTCGCTCGCTCTGCCTGCCAGGGGAGGGGGAAGGGGGGAGGGGATCGGGTGTGCCAAGTGTCCGTCACAGCTCGCCACCCACCGTAGCTTGTTACAAGACAGATAATGAAGCATGGGTCACAAACCACGCCTCCTCGGTCTCGCCTCGCCGCACCTAGTGAGACGTTTCACAAAGGAAAGGAACCGCGCAGTCTCACACATGTGGAGTACACACACACACACACACACAGACACACACACACACACACACACACACACACCTGTGGTCCAGTGCTCACATCCAGAAGCTCCTAGCTCCGAGCTAATAGCTGGCATGACAAACTGGTGACCATGGTAGAGTCACTGAGCTCAAACGAGATGTGAGATCACATGGATTACTGTTAAAGAGCTGGGTGGTCCCATATATTCAGTACTGGTTCAACTGGTGCCGAGTCATTAACTTTCATTTTCACTGCTGCTTCTAAAGTTTTTAAGTAGAACTTTTAATATATTTAATAAAAGACAGAGCTGCAAGAATTTGACTCTGTCATCAGAAATTGCTGTTAAAGGAGCTATTTGTAGGTTTGGCTAATGCTACATAGCCATCGTTAGCATTAACAGCTGTTTACTCACCAGTCTGCAACATCAAACATCATCAATTAACTCGTTAACTCGTTAAGAACTGTCTCCTCCAGCGGAAAGCAACCCTTTTGTTTTGCTTGTACTTCTATACCCTCTTTGTTCCTGCTGAAGTTAGCATGCTAACCAGCTAGCCCTGAGGCCTATATGACCTTATAACCCCTTGTATTGCAATGATGGCTGCAGCTCTTGGCAAGCGACGTCACCACGACTTCTTTCCATCAAGAAATCCTGTTCGGCAGCTGAGAAAACTTATGAAAAGCCCCTTTATAGAACGAAGCTTTTACTGTGTTTCTCCTACTTTGGTGAAATGGCATAATTTGAAGAAGCCATTCAAAGCTGCCCCTGGACATGAGGTCACAAGAGAATATCAGACTTTTTGTGCAATTCATTCTGTGATTATTTTGTTATTTCCAAAGTGTTTGTAGTCAAGAAAAATATTAAGGAAGGTTTGGGTTAACTCCCGTGCTTCTATTTCCTGGACATTTTTCCTTAACTTCTACACATATGTGCCAGTATCTCCGAGTGCGTCACACAGTGTCTCGACAACAGCTGGATCCAGCTCACACCAGCTGAGTGTCCACTAAGATCCCGGCCCGGATGAAGACGCATGAAGTACATGAGTGGTGTGTGACGGGAGTGAAATGTCTATCAAGCCAAACGGAGCCAGATGTGGCAGAAACAAACCTGCACAGAAACAGCGATGAATACTGAATTTACATTCATTACGTGGGCAAACTTTACCCAAAGTGCCTTTTTGTTGCCTCAGCCACAGGAATCTGGATGTGAACCCCCCCCCCCCCCTGTGGAGTGACAGTCATGTGGCTTTGTTCGCCAACTATTGGCGCCAGCCGCACTCCTGCCGTTCAGAAAATGCGATGCCACTTTCACTCGAAACTTTCCTCTGAACTTCATCCAGACAGCAATTATATTTGCCACCAAAAACGTGAATGGGAAAACAATTTTGAAAAACATAAATGCAATTTCTCGGAGACAGGGTTGACCTGATAAGTCAACGGCATATTACAGTTTGTTTTGGAGCCCCTCAGCCGACACCCAACCGCCCCCCCGCTGCTAAATTACAGCACTTATTGTAATTAGCAAAGAAAAATTATAACCATTTGACACATTATTCTGAAAGTGAATAATGCAGCCACGTTGTGTTTTGCTTTCCTGATATCCTTCTACAGCAGTGGTCATGAGACGGTCAGTTTCTCCTTCTACCGATCTCACTTTAATTCACTGTTGTGTGTGTGAAGTGAAGGCTCGTGTGTGGGTGGGCGCTTGTTAAGAAGAAGGTCTGTCTTTTTGTCCGTCCTTGTCTCGAGAGTCTCTCTCGTGGTGTTTTGTGTACCTGTGTATAACAAAGTGTGTGTTTGGGATCGGGTTCATATCACAAAAACACACACAGTGTTTGTGCGGAGGCCGTGACATTTCCTCTCCAGACATCCGCACACTGGATGTTTGCATACAAGAGCATGTTTGAGTGTGTGTGTGTGTTTGTTTGTGTGTGTGTGTTTAGGAGGGAGCTGCCGTTGGTGACCACAAGTTCACCACAGAGAGTAACTGTTAAGAATTTAATATGTGCTTCCACTGTTTGTTTATCACACTCGTGTCTTGTTTGTAACACATCAAGGCTCCTATTTAACGACCTAAGCGCAAGGAGCAAGTGCAATTTAGTTCATGTCCAAATCCACTGTTCCCAGTTTATCGCTGGAAAAAATTTTGTCACAGAACAAGACGTCTACTGATTAATTACGCGAGTGTTTTGGGGCGCAGTATGGAATAAACCAATCGGAGAGCCGTAAGAAAGAAGGCTTCTCTGCAGAGGAAGCTGATCTGTCCAAGTGCAAAGTGAAAGCAGGCGAGCGGACCGTCTCTGGCAACAGCAGGATTTTAAACAAACAGGCCCATGTGCAAAATATTGAACTGAGGGTGGAGGACATGTGACACGCCTTCAGTTTGATATTTCCATCCTCAGTTGAAATTTGAATAACAAATGCCAAGTGGTGGGAAATGCATGTGGATATATTGAGTTAGAACTGACCGGTCTGATGTATGTAGAGGTGTGTGTGGTCACAGTGTAACCTGGTGTCGTTTTCAGGTGATTTAATGCAGGTAAACACAGTGATGTCATGCGTAGCGGCACTGTGCTCTGGTGCGGATGCACAATGCCAAAGCGCCCCTTAAAATAATAATAATCCAGCTCCACCACCCTCTTCTAATCAAGTCTAATCTTCACTAATGTCTACTTCTGATCTCTTCATACATCCATCGTTTTTCTCATTGTGTTTGGCAGCTGAAGTTGTAATTAACAGTTAGGGAGAGAGAGAGAGAGAGAGAGAGAGTGAGAGAGAGAGAGAGAGAGAGAGAGAGAGAGGGGGAGAATAAGTCTAGATTTAAAGCTTGTAATAAAAGCCTTATTCCTGCAGCGTCCATGATGAGTTTCCTTCCATCCTTCCGGACTGAACGCTAGACTTTACTAAACTTGCTCAACATGTAACAGCAAATGAACCGATACATAAATATTTGCAGATGCATGATGGGTTATTGTCATTATTATCACCTGTCAAAGATGATAATTTATCCAACAATACGCTTCGTGAACGCAGGTGTTACTTGTCTAACTTTATTATCCTCAATCGTTCAAAACAGAAAATTACTTTTGTAAGAGTCCGTGTCAAACTTTTAAAAGCTGGATATCTAATTCTGCTATCAAAGCCTTCACATTCATTTTTATAATAATGATAATAACAATGTCAAACTTACTCTGAATAATCTTTTGGATATTAAATTCCATCATTTCTGTGTGGCAGCCTGGATCCTGAAAGCCCTGATGGCTAAAATGTTAATAAGCTAGCTAATAAAGGGAGAGGAACAGTATTTAGGCTGTCATGGCTGGCTTCTCAGCTGCAGGGGCTCTGTTGTTTGTTTTGAAGCACTAATAATGGCTGCGCAGACTTATAATTATGAACTTAGTGAGGTGAGGAAATTACTAGAGATGAATAGACAGCGGGGGAGCAGATTGTTGGAAGGCACATATCAGAGTCTTTTCCTGACTCGCTCCAGTGACGGGAGGTGGAAATGAATGAGCTTCATTCCAAAAACAAGATATTCATCACTTACAAAAAAAAAATTAAACCTCTCACAGACTACATGCTCATTTAAGAGGAAAACCGTACAAAAAAGGAATCATCTGTCTCCAGAGTATTGACTGGAGCTGTTATGATTATTTTTTTATTTCTTTATTTTTTATCCTGATGAAGTTTGGCAGCGTTCTACAAAAAACAGAAAAGGGCGGTGGACAAACGAAAAACTGGAACAGGACGCAGCCAAATGATCTGGAGAGCTAATATTTCCCTGCAGAGGAGTTTAGTGTTAAATCAGTGTTTAACTTTATGAAGAGCAAACTTAATGATCGTGTCTGTACAGTCTGTAAAAAGGCCCTGCACACGGCGGATCAGACGTCGGCTGAGGTTGAAGTCGGCCGGAGGCGTGCTGATCATCCTGATCTGACTGGTCGTGATTCACGAGGTTAGAGACAGAAACTACTGAGTCGACGGAGGACGTGATTATTTCAGAAAGGACGATGTTTTTCAGTGATTTTGAAATGGGAGGTTTGTTTCCAGTAACTAGGACCGACTTCAGCTTCAGTGGGAAGGTTTGTCCAGAGCCACAAACACATTAACCCCTTTCATCTTGTTTGGGATCTGTGTGTATGTAACATTGTTGCGTTGATCAAAGATTAAAGAGATTGTAAAAAGTAAATAGACATTTCAATTATATCCTATTTATTTCTCTCTCATACATAAACAAAGAGCTCATTCGTTTTCAAGCCTCCGCGAGGCTTTATGTTTTCCTCTCGTCCGTCTGTCCCGTTCTCGTGAACGCAGCATCTCAGTAACGCTTCGAGGGAACTTCTTCAAACGCTGCACAAACATTCGTCAGGACTCAAGGGTGAACTGATTAGATTTTGGTGGTCAAAGCTCAAAGGTCAAGGTCGCAGTGACCTCACACACTAATTATGACAATTTCTACGAGGATGAAATGAAGTGATGACATTTTATATCCAAAGGGTCAAAGGTCAACTTCGCTGTGACATCATAATGTTGTGCAAAAACACTTCCAGCCATTATTCAACGCTGTAACTCAGGAGGGAGAGACTGTGACCGTACTTCCTGCAGCTGGTGACTATTTTATATCATAGTATTACAAGATTAAAAGGGATACTCCACTCAAAACAATGTGAGAGCAACAGCCACGCTTGTTTTGAGCTGTGAGTCATCTGTGTTGCTAAGCAACCATGTCACTATTAGTTCAAAGTTTTGTCACTTCTGAAATAAAGGTGTCACATCGTCGGTGATCCGACAGGCCACAAATGTCAAAAACCAAACTGGGATTTATATAAAAAGAAATGACACCTTTAAAGAAACAGAAAGCTGAAACTGAAAGAAGACACAACCTTTCACATCTTTACCCACAGGAAGAAAGTTACTGGACTATGACTCCTGAACTCAACACAAGGAGCCAAATCCTGGTCACAGCTGGAAAAAGTTGAAAATATAAAAGTAACTGTCCAACACACTAACTAGACACTAAAAAATGCAATGGTCAGAGTTGTATAATACACTATATCAGTATTTCAGCTGCAAATAGAATAAAGTATAAAGGCTTTACTTCTTTTATAATAACAAACCTGAACTTAAACTGTTTTTACAGCTTTTTGTGCACATATGTAAGAAAATAAATAAATAAAAAGAGCTGCCAGAAGGAGAAGATCAAATAAATTGCATCTCCTCTGGGAGAGAGAACCATAGAATAAAATCGTAGAACACGTCATGTGTGTCAGTGAAGCCTTAAGCCAATTAGGGCGAAGTTCTGTCATCACAGAGGAGGTTCCCCGGGCGGAGAACAACTTCAGCGCTGCGCTCAGAAAACTGCAGCCGCCCTGCTCCCGCGAGGTTTTTAATATCATGTGACGTGGTGGCGTTCTGCAGCGCCGGCAAAAGTCGCACATCATTTCTAACCAACAGACTTTGTACATAGAAGAAATCCAAGTGGCGACAGAACGTGACAGTGACGAAAACCGGTTTACCGCCCACGCCGACTTCCTCCTTTCTTCTTCTTCTCCCTCTCTCTGACTAACCTACCACCTGTACTGGATAAACCTCCTTCCCACCTGTTCTGCTTCTCTCCACTTCCCTTCTGTTCTCTCCTTCCCTCTCCTCCGTGCACGCTAACAGATGGCAGACAAGTGCAGGAGAATTTCCCAAGGTGCCGTGGGAGGTGTTTCTCTACAACTGTGTTTGTGTATAAGCTGTGAATGTGCTCTCGTGATCTTAGACCGTTATTTACATCTGCAGCGTGCCACCGACAGCTGCTGCTGCCCGTGCTTCCTGTCCATCAGCCAACCACGGCGCGGCTCTGCTGTAACCCCCGAGATACGCGGGGGGTCGGCAGTTTACACGCATCCGTGAGTCACTCAGAGTTACCTTTGACCTTTAGCTGGATAAACAGCGTGGGCAGGTGTTTCAGTGAAATTTCCAGAAAAGAAAAATGAATACTTTAAAAATGAAATACCTCATACATCAGCCTCAGCTCTGAAGCAGAGTGCTGTGTTACGTCTTTGACCCGTGATGGCGTTTCAAATGCATTTACACAGTTAACTGTTTAACCGCTGGTTTCGTTTGCGTTTCTCGCAGGTTGAGAATTTACTTGTGTGACTGATCTTCACGCAGACGCTCGTGCAGTTTAGAGGAGCGGCGTGTAACGCAGGTTATTCCCGTATTTATACATGTTCCCTAAACGCCTCACATGCAGGCTACTGGTAGACGGTAGCTAGGCGGCTGTGCACGGAGAGGCATCTAGTCCGCATTCAACCATCGACATTTATCCAACATTTCTATGTGAAGCTGGCGATAACTGGATGTGTGACCCTGCGAGGATTCTTTCTATCTACATGTGTAAATTAACTGTGTGAAAACTCTGCTGTGTTTTTAATGAAGCAATAATAATTTTGTGGATTACACAACAGATTATAACACTGCAGAAATGCATACAGGTATATGATACAGTGGCATGTATTAATTAAAAGTAAGACATTCAAAAAAGCCCTTCAAAGTAAAAGACAGAAAATATTGTTGGTCCACAATGACGCATAAAAGCATCACTATTGACGGGCGACCATTTTCTAATCTGACGCCTTCATGGTTAAGAAAAAGCAACTTGGTTATGGTTAGGGAAAAGATCATGGTTTGGGTTAAAATAAATCGTCGTGGTTACAATAATAACCAATTGTCTACAGCGAAAAATTGACCTTGGTCTTGATTAAAAGAAACTGTTGGTAGGAAACAGAAAAAATGAAGAGTGGCCGTCATATTACTTCCTGATTTGTTTATAACCAACAACAATCATAATTAATACCAAGAAAGTCTTTGTCATTTGAAGGTGAAAATGTGTTTTACTTTGGGATTTTGGTAAAAGAACCGATGCTCTTGTTTTTCTGGGGACGACAGTCTAAAGAAATTAAATACACCACAGCCACCACCACCACTACTATTAATAATAATAACAATAATAATGATAATAAAACATGAGCCATTTTCTCCAAAGCTCAGGCGAAAAGCATTCTATCCTGGACACATAACAGCCACAGAAGCATCATTATGTTCAATTTTAGACCTAATAACACAGTCGGCGCTGTCGTCTCAGGACAAAAACATGCATTGTTTTTATCTAACGTTCCTTTATTTCAGATCCAGGTTCTTTATTTTATTTCCCCTGTCCATCGAGGCTTGGTGTAAAACCTGAAAGCTCAGTGACACTGGGGGTTTTAACGGATTTTTGTAAATTTAGTTTATAATATGAAAAATAAAGGAGACTTGAAGAGGGTAAAAAAGCAGATGAAAACCAAGGGAATTGGTATACATTTGCAGGAAATGAAAATTGAATCTTTTCCAGTATCCGATGTTTGAAATCTTTCTGAAATGCTTTGTTACAAGAAAAGTAAAATACAGGGCTGTTTTCATGAGGTGGTGTCTGCTGCATTTAAAGATGGAAGCCAGAAAACAAACACAAAGCCAACGTGAAGTCTTCATAACTATGAGGTCGGCCTCCAGCAACCCCGGCTGTTAATGATGTCAGATTGTGTCCACAGAAACGCCGCTGACAGTAACCACAACAATAACTATGAGACTAATGAGACTGTTTTCCATCTCCCGAGTCTTTCTGTGGACGTGCCTGTAAATGTGTGTTACTGACCGGTAATTCCCGCCGACAGCTTCATTAAAAGTTAGATTAGTGCTGTTTAATGAGAGGCGGTCTCTCGTTAACAAGCAGGTCACATCAGAGAAAGAGAAAACAGAGGAGGAGAGGAGGAGGAAGAAAGACGACCTCATCAGAGGAGGTGCAGTCCAATTGTTTTGTTGGGTGAGGAGGGAGGCTGTGCTTATTTTAGAGGGGCTGTCCACTAATGTTACGAGTCTCCTTCATCTTTAGTCTTGTGATAACAGTTGAATAATGTCTCCCAATGCAAAACTGCATTGCTGGATTTTACATGTCTTTAACAGATTTGCTGGTTCATCTCACACGTTGTCTTTACTTTACTTTACTTGCTCCACAATCTAAACGGTTTTTTTTTTTAAAGTATCTACAGTTTAAATGTTATCTTTTATTTACCATGTCCCAAGGACTTTGGAATACAACTTCTTATCATGTCCCAGAACCAAGCAGCAAACCTTTGGTGATGAAAAATGAAGCCAACACTGAAGAAATAAAAACTGCAGTTCTTCAAACGTTCACTAGAGTCTGGCTCCAACAGTGAGTCGATCCCCATAGACTCCCATGTTAAAATGTCCATGTCTCTAGAGAAAATTTCCTCCTTCACGACACCTGTTTATATAACTCGCCTGTTTACATTGTATTAAGGATTAAAGTTATGTAGAGTTGAGGGTGTGGCCTGTTTGAGTGACAGTGTGAGTCGGACACTGCCTGGATGGTGACGGAGCAGCAGCTCACTCTGAGCTTCAAAACAACTCTTCAGAAACACGAATGCTACGTCCATCTTTTATAAATAGTCTACGCCCAGAACCAACTTTTACAATTGTATGTGATGTGTTGTCAGCGATGTGTTTCTTTATCTTTATTATTTGTGCCGCTCCCTTCGTCTGTAACCTGTAATAACCGAGCAACATAACTGCCATTATTTCTATTTTTTCTTCTTTCTTTCTAGAGACAGTATCACCCAGATCATACTTCAATTAGGTTGAAAACATTTTCTCAGTGTTTTCCATCCTATGAAACGAGTCATAATTTTAACATCTTCATGTGAGTTTAACCTCTTACTCATATCTAACCAAAGTCCCTTCTCTACATCGACACAACAAAATACTTGTGTTTGATTTAGAATGAACATTTATTGGATTAAAAAAAAAAAAAACTTTGCTCGTGGATAAATATGGACATTTTATTCCAGAGACTGAATATTACAGCAGGGTGAGAAACCATTTGGACCTTGTGGGCATTTGCTTCCCTTACAGCTCATTTTAACAGGATGATGAATCACTTTTACCGATTCAAACAGGCTGAAAAAACAACCGGCCATTACGGTGGTGGGGAACCTTTATTTTTTTTTCTCCCACAGTGATATATATGTTTTAGAGAATTTAAAAAGTACCTGGACTTTATTGACACTTAATATAAACTTTCTCCTGAGGGATTCGAGGAGGCTGGAGCCGTTTCACTGTCTCATTAATCTCACTGGCAGGTATCTTGTCTACACCTCTCTCTATCACACAATTACTCTCTCGGCATTTATGTCCTCTCCTCTCTCTGTCATCATCTCACAACCCTGACAACGTTCTCCTCATCTCACCTCTCTGCTTTTTTACTTTTAATATATATTTTTTTTTTTGCTCAGTTCGATTTTTTTTGGCCGGAAAAATGAAGAAATAATGATTTTTTTTTGGTTTGTCTTATTTAAAAAGTTTACAGGACTCTGCAGGTTATGTCATCATCTTAGAAGCCATTAAATCCATTCATCCCTTTTTGCCTGTTTTCCTTCGCAGTATTTTTTTACACTGCGATGTATTTAAGTGGAGACTGGAGTTCAGTCCAGTATCCCGTGAGTTATATTCACGCTGGACGGTTTTTCACCCCGTGATTTATGGTCAGCGACGAAGGTTCAGGGCCAACGAGCGAACCGATGTGGCCGGTACGTCGCTGGGCGGGAGGTGAGGATGAGGAGGACACGGCGCTGGATGGAAACGTAGTAAATCTGACTTCCATGCAGGAGCTTTCAGTTTTTAATAACTACAATCTTTCCCATTCGTTTTGGGGCAGTTTTCTCCTTTAATGTGAAAAGGGACAGTGAGAGAGTGAAAGCTGAGGGAAACCTGCAGTAAGGACTGAACTTTACCAGGTGAGTCTTTGTATTTTTAAATATCCCTCTAACATAGTTTATTACCAGAACCAGGATTTCCCCAGCTTTACGCAAACCAAATGTTCCTCTCTTAGATATTAAAGAAAACGATTTACATCTAATATGTGATTTTATTCATTCTTCCAATTCCCTCATTCTTTTTCATTTCTGCTTTTAATTACTTAATTTCTTTTTTTCTGTGTTTATGGTTTTCTTCTTAGTTTGTTTTACTTTGCTTCATTTCTTTCTTGCTTCCTTTGTTTTCTTCCTATTTTCTTTTATATACATCTGATGCTTTCCTTTCTTTCCTCAACTGGTTTGAAAACACACATTTCCACGTAAACGGTGCTCTGACAAAATCCTCTGCGGCCACGTTTACTGGGAATAACTTTTCTGACGGTAAAACTCTGAACGCAGGACTTTTAACTGTAGTGGAGAAGATTTTAATTTGTTGGTTTTTCTGTTTATCCCTTAAGGATTTCTTATTCTTATTCGTCCACCACTGAACGGAGCAGGTACATGGAGGGAATTTCATCGTGACGTCTGAAAATATTAACTGTGTCACTCATTTCCCTCCTCTCCCTCCCTCTCTCTCCTCTGTATTAAACATCTGGTAAAAAGTTTGAACAGTTCAACTTCAGAGAGAGAGAGAGAGAGGAGAGGAGAGAAGGAAGCATTTATGTTTTAATGAAGACAACAAAGCTGTATGCATCATTAAGTCTCACATAATTAAAGGAAGAAGAAACTCAAGTGTTTGATTAAAAGAGCGTTTGTCAGAAAACGCTCTCAAATACATTAATACACACACACATACACACACACATACACGGACACACACACAAAAACAAACAGATACACAAATAAATACACAAAGCTAGCATATTGACAAATGCAGCCTTCTCTTTCTTGAGCTAATGATGCAGAAAGCGATGGATGAGGGCAGTTTAACTTGAACAGGCAACACACACACACACACACACAACACACACACACACACACACACACACACACACACACACACACACACACACAATGGGGGGTTAATGTCATCTCAGTTTGGTTGATTGTAGTGGCTTTTCGCCCTTGGAGACTTTTCCACTAGTCTGCAGAGTTACGCTCTTTATCTGCTCTTCATCTCCACATGCTGGCAGAATCACTCTCTCGCTCTCTTTCTCACACACACACACACACACACACACACACACACACACACACACACACACACACACACACACACACACAGTTGAACTATCCAGACAGAGTAAGATACAAAAGCACATGAAGCATCTCCGATTTTTTTCAAACGCCCTTCAAGGCACAAAGTGAAAAAGCTTCTGTCTTGGTTATTCTAATTTCCCAGCGTCCTCTGTCGAGCAGAGCAGAGAGAGCAGAGCCGGTCTGACGTCAAGGAGCTTCTGTCTCTCACCTGTTTCCCTTTCCACTGCACAACCGTAATTACCTTCGCAGAAAATCAAAGAAAAATATCTGGCCTCCGACAGCCTGAGGAGACCGTCTGTTCCAACCACGGCTGCACACGAGTCTGCAGCCAAAACTCATTTGGGTTTTAATAAAGTATATTTAGGTTTTTTCCTTTTTATACCTTTCAAGACTTGACCAAACCGAGTCCCTGCTCCTCAACTACACTGATAAAACAACAGAGAGAGACTCGCAGCGTTCACGGTGATGGATCACACTAATATGAACCAACATGTACTGAAGGCGTCCCGGGGGCAGGAAGAGTCTCAAATGCAACATTATTTTTAGTGTTAATACAAAGCGTTCACATCGTGACATGAAACTAGACTAACGGCCTTTAAATGTTTCACAAAAGCACACATTACGTTTCTTCTACCGGTGTAAAACAAATAAGTTCGAGCATTTGCAAACCTTGAATATGACTGCAAGGCTTTTATTTACTGACTTTTTATATATTATAACAATAAAGTTAGTTTATTATTACTAATGAACTAACTTTATTGTTTACTGACAGGGATCAGAGCACATTAATCAGCTCTGACCTGACCTCAGTTAGCAAGGCAGCTAATTTGCACACAAGTCACTTACAGTTACTTGCACTGTAAAGATATTTAACTTCATAACTGCAACATCTAAAGAGAGATGCACGAATTAAAAACTCTGACAAATATCATTTAAAGTTAAAAAACAAAAGGAAATTAAAGTTGTTGTAAAGTTTGTGGTTTGTAGATTCATCCACGTCTCGACTGTTCGTCACTTTGGTTTAAATAAGAGTCCAAAGTCTCTCTGCTCGCTATTAAAGCCCTCAGTGGAATCTTTTTCCGCCATATTAAACCATTCACACATGTTCGATTAAGAACCATTAATTTGCCAAACTGCATTCCCACTTAAGCCATCAGAGGGTTTTTAAATCACGGCCAATTACCCCGCCACCACAGCACTCTGCCTACATTACTGAGCCAATCACTCAGAGAGAGGGAGAGGGAGAGGGAGGGAGGGGGGGGGGAGAGAGAGAGAGGTCCCATTACAGCTGTGCGGCAGAAGAAGTGAAGCCCGCACACTCTGATCTGACCTGTCCACAAATTGAGCAGAAGGGGAGGGACTGGAGCTAAAGTCGCCTCAGGTACGTGAAGCAGCTGAGAATGAAGAAGAACACGTCCAAACCTCGCGGAGGACGGGCTTCACTCCTCCTGCTGCCGTCAGCCGAGCGACAGACTCACTGACTCTGGACAGTTGAAGTCTGGAAACACGTAGCCTGGTCTGATGGATCTGGATTTGTGCTGAGGCAGCAGATGGGAGGATCACAATTTGGCGTAATGAATCCATGGACCTAAATCTGCCTTGTGTCCAGACTGGTGGTGGTGTAATGTTGTGGGGAAAGTTTTCCTGGCAACACTTCGGGCCCCTTAATACCAATCAATCATGGTTTAAATGCCACAATCTATCCGATTGTTGTTTCCTGTTGTTTCTGACCATGTTCGTCCCTTCATGGCCACAGTTCACCATCCTCTAACAGCGACTTCCAGCAGGATCATGCTCCATGTCTCAAACTGGTTTCACCATCATGACAGTGAGTTCAGTGAACTTCAGTGAACTTCAGTGGCTGAGTCCAATAGAAAATCTAGGGGATGTAGTAGAACAGGAGATTGGCAGCATGAATGTGCAGCTGACAAATCTGCAGAAATGATGCGATGCAGCCGACATGG
This sequence comes from Seriola aureovittata, assembly GCF_021018895.1. NCBI lineage: Eukaryota > Metazoa > Chordata > Actinopteri > Carangiformes > Carangidae > Seriola > Seriola aureovittata. The sequence goes on from NC_079377.1 coordinate 24,239,599, forward strand.
AGCAGAGTCTCAGAGGAAAGTTTCCAACATCTCGCTGAATCCAGGCCACAAAGAACCGAGGCTGTTTGAGAGGAAAGGGAGGAACGACCCAGTGGTATGTGGTGTTTCGAAAGCCGCTTTTCTGCTGGTCAGAAAACCAGCAAAGTCTCATCCTGGTCAAACGACTCTGCAGTAGACGGAGATTTTTATCGGCTCCGGCTCCGATCGGCATCGATGTAAACGCAACTACCTGTCCAGCCCGGCTGTTAAACCAGAAACTCTGCGACAGAGTAAACACAGCCCCGAAAAGAGTTTTTAAAACACACACTAACCGATCGGATGTGCATTCTCACACAAAGAAAAACATCCTTTTACACATACGGGGTAAAATTAAGCTACAAAATCTTTACATTCAAACTACAAGTGGTGACTGAAGAAGTTGAGTTTCATTTATAAAACTTATCACTACAAACAGATGAGAAAAAGAGACATTAAAAGTCTTTGTTTAGTCTGGAATATTGGTTTAAAATCACTGGTTTCAAACTCATTAAGGTAAAAATATACATGATAGGATATATATAGATATATAGATATAGTTATAGATAGAATCTTCACAGAAGATTAATTAATAAAACTCTTTTATTCACACGTGAGATTAAACGCCGGAAGGAAGTGGACAGCACATCGGAGGACAGAGAGCGGCAGAGAGACGGAGAGGAAGGAGGAGACGCTGCACTCCCATCAGAGATTCTCTAATTAGAGGCAATAATTGTCTTCCTGGCAGCGGAGTCACTCAGGCTGTCTTAATGTGGAGTGTGCGAGCGCTTATGTGCATGTGTGTGTTAGTGCACTCCAGGTACTTGTTGCCAGGTTTCTGGTTGCCATAGATTCTGTGCGTTTAAAGACGTTCCTCAACAATTAATATAGTTTTGTATTGATTTTGTTTCTGGTTCCCGTCTGTAACACGACTGAAAAACACACACGCAAGGACGGTGGCGGTGGCTCTGAGGTGAACGAGGGCGAATCTCTTTGGGGGGGGGGGGGTTTAAATCCATTGTTGTAATACGTGAAGTCGGATATGTGTTCAAGTTACAACGGTGCCACAGAGTTCAGTTCCAGGTAATAGTCCCTCCCAGCTAGGAAATTGTTTGGTTTCAGTCTCACTCATGTTTAATGTGTGTGTGTGTGTGTGTGTGTGTGTGTGTGTGTGTGTGTGTGTGTGTGTGTGAGTGTGTGTGTGAGTGCCTCCAGCTTCCAAATGGTGATTTGACTGAATAATTCCTCCTCTGATGCTCGACGTGTTAATCAGTGAAATCACCTGCTGGACTCTGGCTGGTATCATTACTATTGGCTGTCCATAATGTGACCGCCCCGAGGCAAAAACATGTTTTGTATTTTAAAATTTTTCACATTAATGAGTTTCCTACTAACACACACACACACACGATGCAGAGGGAGGATGAGGGTGGCAGCTTTTATGGGAGAATATGGAAGGTGGATCAAATCACTCTTTTGTCTATGATCCCAAGCTGTCACAGCGTCACGGAGACACAGACTCACAACATACAAACACGCTAACAGATGACGGGGCAGACGCCCTGCGGACCAAGCTTTGTCTCAGATGTTAAACTATAATAAGTACCAGGTCTCTATACCATTGCTCCTGTGTGTGTGTGTGTGTGTGTGTGTGTATGTGTGTGTGTTTGAGGATGTATGCCAGCGTTTGCCTCTGACTACAAAGTGCCTTTAGTTACAGAGGAAGCTCGAGCTGGGTTAGAAAAATGCAAATCTCTCTCCGGTCCTGCAGAAGCCCCTCAGGACGAAGCCTCATGAACACAGACGCTGGGCCCAGTAACAATTGAAAGAAATTACAGCTCATTCAGCGGCTCCCTGACCGGGTCACTCGCCGCTCGATGGAAAGTTTAGTCTGGCAGCCTCACAGTGGAAATGGTATCAATGAATATCATGAGACCTCGCAATGAACACGAAGCAAGATAATTTGATTTTCTAGTGTCACACACACACACACACAAACACACAAACAAACACACAGATTTCTTAAGGTGCATTATTACACCACGCTGAACAAGTACGGATCATTATTTCATGTCATTTTGAAAGAAAAAGCAGAAAATCTTTAACAAATCGTAAACAGGGGACTTCACAACCCAACCTCAACCATCACAACAAACTGACCAATCCCAACCTTCACCCACGTCTTTATCCTGTAGAAAGCCATTTAAACTACTGTGGCCCACAATGCAGAAAAATATCCCCCATACAATCATTCATCAGGATACAGCAACACAAGCCCAAACAGGCTCCTTTCCTTTAGGATTCACTGCACTTTTTTCAAAGGTTATTTATAATCAATTATGTGATTGTTGCATTAAAATAGTTTATTATGCCAAACAGTACATTTACATTACTGATATCATTATGGGATGGTGAAACTTTCTCAAGGTTTCTGACTCGGCAACTCAAGGTAAGTGTCTAGTGGGAATGGCCATGTTTCCTCTGGAGACATGTGACTTCATAATGGATCGTGAATGGACTCCGTTTAAATTGATCCGTCATGTGATCAGGGATCATCAACGCGTAAAGCGCTCTTTTGTTTTGTGTCCCGTAGATGATGATGGCTCAGTTGTCATAGAGACGGTTAATTATCACTCAACAGAGGCATATTTCATAAAGACACAGCTCAAGTCTCAGGACAGTAAAATAACATTTCAAGAATTTCATTTCATTATATAAATCCTCATCAGAATTCACGTTAATTCATCCTTCCTTTTTGCAAAACTCATCATTTTCAGTGATTAGAGTCTAAATTCTGCTCCTTAACATTGCAAACAGTTTAAACTCACTGGCACCAGTGGAACATTTCACACTTCACCGTTATGCAAACGCCTTCTCTCCGTGGATCGTAGCTCATTATTGTTTTTGTGTGTGTGCACAGTCTCTCATTTTAATCCCCACGCGCAGGTTCGGCTTCCTCTCGCCTCTGAAACAACAGCGCTCCCTGATACTCGGCCCGACGTCTGTTCAGGTACGTGAAAATGAACTTCGGTTCAGTTGAGATTCAGTTTTAATCTCATCCAAACAAATCAACATCTCCGTAACGGCACAAGTTCCACTCCTGCATGAATTTCTTGTACGAGCGGCTAATTGGACTGAGATTGTTCTGCACTCAAGGAATTAGCTGTCTGCATGTTCGGTTTGTTACATTAGATGTTTAGTTCATTAGGTTTTAAACGGATCTGACAGTAACATACTGTTAAGAGGGAGCCTGTTCTGTGTAATGAGCACAGAAATTTTAAACTGTGCTCTGCAGAGAAAAAGTCAAGATTATTTCCTCATAAAAAAAATTTAAAAAGATGATAAAATAGAACTTAGGAGGAAAACTGCTGCAGCTTTCTCATTGCTGCTCTGGTTTGTAACTCTGCACCTGCGTCCGTCTTTAAGGAGGCAACATCAACACCTGAACTTTTAGAGTTTGTGCTTGATTCAAGCACAAACTCTAAACAAACAAACTCTTCGAGTGCTGAGCGGAAAGTTCAGGAGCCGTCACACAGCTGCTGCCAGCTCTCTCTCAAAGTGATGACCTTCACCTGGCGGGATTTTTCTTTGAGTCTAATAAACTTTGGTGTTTATGGTGCAGTTGAACACTTTAAAAAACATTATATACTTTGAAGAGATGTTCATAAAATCAGCTGCATCTACAAGTTTGCTGACATTAACAAGGATACATTCACTATTATTAGAATTAACAGAATTAGAAAATTTTTAATTTACCAATTAAGCAAAAAAAAAAAAAAAATCAGTGATGTTGAACTTCACTGAGAATATTCTAATAATATGCCAGATAAACAAATATAGTATTTTATTTATTCAACATTCAGGCACTTAAAGACATGCTTATCATATTCTGGCGTGTGTCCCACCTGCATTAAGTCTACAATCATTTTACAATCCAGATCCAAACTTCAGGAAGACACATTTCAAAGCTCTGATCCAGAGTGTGTATTCACAGTTGGTCTGCAGAAGCATCGCACCGTGTGTGTGTGTGTGTGTGTGTGTGTGTGTGTGTGTGTGTGTGTGTGTGTGTGTGTGCATGCCTCCAGTTTATGAAAAGCTTCTTAGAGCAGGATTAGGATCATCATTGTCCACTGGCTTATGATAAGACAAGGATTACGTTAGTAAAAAGATATGTTTAGCAACACATCCCAGAACTCTCACACCCACACCGGCCCTGTGTGCAGGGATGATGGAGTTTAAAAGATTCTGGGCTCTGCTGCACCCGAAGCATCTGTGCAATTTAAATTCAAAACACCGTTCGGAGGTTCAGCTTTGATTCATGCAAGATTTCCTACACGCGGAGCACAATGTCAACTGTAATGACACAATTACGCAATGATGGATTCTGTATGCGATGAATGTTTCACAGCAGGACAGGTGCTGTTTAGGCAACTTGAAGAAGGTACTTAAGGAGAGTGTGGTCTCTGTTAGACCTAAAATGCTGACATGAGTCACCAGACAGGCAAACGACCATCTTGCATGTGGGATGTGAACCCTGGTCTCCCTGGCCCTGAAAAACATTGCCAGTGACAATAATCCAGGCAACACTCGGGGATGCTGCAGTAGTGTTTTGTATTTTTTCAGTAGTGAATATGACGTTACACGAGTAGAGATTAGATGCTAAAACAAAAACCTGATCTTTACTCCATAAACAACTAGTTGTAGCTATTCCAGATTATTGATTAAAGATCCATCCAGTGTAAAGGTCTGTGTCCATGTGTAGTGTGATTATAGATCAGCTCTAGCTTCTATATTAATACTGTGAAAGTATCAAAGCCTCAGTCCACAGAGAAATGCACACAGCCTGTATTCAGAAACTGAGCCTTAAAACCAGCCGTCAGGACTTCTGTGACTTTGTGATGTCACAACAAAGCAGTCACCAAGCCCCGCCCACCTGGACCCACCATCCAAACCTTGCAGGATTTGGTTTCTCAGAGTGTTTTTACCTGAAATCTGCTGTATTTTTTATTGGATCATTCAGAAAACAAGTCAGCCAATCAGAAGAGAGGTGAAGAGAGGAGATAAAATAACCACAAATATTTCTTCATATGGATCAACGCTTCAAAATAAAACACAGAAGAAGAGGAAAATATGGAGCTTTAAGTCAAAGACGTTCAGAGACAGTTATTCTAACATTAGCTGTGTGTCCATGTGATAATATACAAACACACACAAGCACAAACTGTCAGTTTAGTGAAGGTCCAGGAGTCAAATCACTGGTTCAGGTGCGGAGTTTCTAACAAAAGCCAGACCACCCCCTCACACCTCCAGCCAATGTTGGCCATCAGTCACAATGACAAGCACAAGCAGCAGAAACAAAGAGACGGGACGAGCAGAGAGGGGGGTCGGGGGTGGGGGGGTTGAGGCTGGAGAAGAAGGAGGGAGATATATTATTACAGACGGCTGGCCCTGCAGCGCTTCCTGGTAAAAATCCTAAACGGAACAGACAGACAAACAACCGTATAAAACCATCTCAACCACCATATGGCTCCAGGGAAATGTCCTTGCTGCGTCCCTCAACCCGCCCCCCCACCCGCCTCTCTCTTTCTCCATCTCTTCCTTTCTCTCCCCCCCCCACCCCCGTCTCTCTCATTTCGGCGCTTTTGAAGTGTTGTGCTGCTGAAATTCCTCTCCGAACACCGCCACCTTCAAGCTAATCTGGATCCCCGACGGTGCCAGTGGTCACCTGGGCCGCACTGATAGCGCTGAGGCGTCGTTAACATTTACTGTGTCTCATATTTTTAAATTTTCATTCTCAAAACGAGAGGATGAACCGAGTTCTACCGAGGAGACGGTTTTCATCGCCGTCAACTGTTTGTCATGAAAAAAAAGCGCTGTATACATTACCTCCATTTGATGTGGGAGAACCCTGACAATGTCATAAATAAATGCACCGGAGTTAAAGATGGAGTGGAGAGTGTTCTGCATCTGATGTCAGGGATTGGTTTTGTTGAAAAATCTGAATTTTACAGAGCGTTTCTAATTCTTTATATCTGCTTTAAGAGAGAGAGAGAGAGAGAGAGAGAGAGAGAGAGAGAGAGAGAGAGAGTTCACTGGTTCAGGTTTTAAAAACAAATTTATTTTAATGTATTTCTTTTATATTAAGACAGATTTTTAACTTAATTTTAAACGTAGAGTCTTCAATATATTTGAAGTGCCACGGTTCTTACTGTAAACGTTTGGCTCTGTCACACCGAGGCTTTGAAAAGGTCACGGTCATCGTGTATAATATCACCTGGGCGAAAGATCAATTAAAATCAGAGACATAAAATTGCAACATATAACGTAACAAGACTTAAGAGTCCACGGTCACGCTCTCGGCTTTGTGAGGCTGCACTTAAGCGGCGCATGCTAACATGCTAACATGCTAATACAGGTCCATTCTGCACAGGAGTCAATGTAAACTCAAGGGCATTTAAGAGACTCCAGTTCATCTAATCTTTGAACTGTTGGGGTAAAAACCGAGTACGTACAGTGCAGAGTACATCCATCAAGCACATTTTCATTGTTACTATTTTACTCCCAAACAACAAAAATAAAAAATATATATATATTTTTGCAGAACCTTGTGATCAGTGAGCTGCTTAAAAAAAAAAAAAAAAATTTAAAAAGGTCAAACATTTCTCTGACATCTCAAAACTGAAACTGTCAAGATGTTATTCTGTTTTCCAGAATGTTGGTTTGGTGGCTTCAGAAAGTGCAGACAGAACCATTTTGTTGGTGTGTTTTGCTTTCCTTGTTCCTGTCTGCTCTGGTCCCATTCAGTCCGTGAGTTTGTGAACTTGTAGCTTCTGTTTTCTTTCACACAGAGAAATATTCAAGTGAACCAAAAATGCATCATGACAAACGCGGGTTGAGAGCGTTCACTCCTCTTATGGGTCAGATTGTTGGATGGTCGGAGCAGGGAAAGTGAACACAGGAAGAAGAGGAAGAAGAAGTGAGTTCAGAACTCTTTCATGACCAAAAAAACAAACCGCTCCTGAGCGCCATTACTGTTTTACCACCTGCCTGAATGAATCGTACGAAAACGAACCCGGGTAAAAAGTGTGAAAACCCTTGAAGTAAAACTCAAAGTGGAGTTAAAAAATAAAAAAGTTTGAGTATCCCCGGGATGTTCTGTCTGTCTGAGCAGTGACGAGTTGGCCAGCGTGTTGATGTGATCGTGGTTGGAGGTTGGAGCACAGGCAGCATGGTGGCGTGGGTGGGTGTGTGTGTGTGTGTGTGTGTGTGTGTGTGTGTGTGTGTGTGTGTGTGTGTGTCTGTCTCGTCCCTTTGATTCGTTTACACAGCGGCCATCCACAGACACCCAGCCATGCCTGACAACATTAAACCTCTTCTACTAATCTGCCACTCCGGTTAATGCCAGCTAAATAAGAGACACACAAACACACTGCGGAGCGCCGACACACACACACACACACTTACACACACACACACACACACACACAGAGAAAGACACATACACAAGTGATTTGGCATTCACTGGTCCAGACAGGCTAATCTGTCCAACTGCAGATTGGAGTGTGTGGTAGCCAAGCACTGAGCAATCAGAGCAGAACATCACCTCTGCAGAGCCGTGGAAATCTAACACTAACAGACTTATTAAAAGAAAAAGAAAAGGCCTTTATTCTGAAAACAAAAAAAAAAAGAAGCTGCTGCTGAAGGCCTATAATCACATTGTCAGCTTTATTCAAAATTTAGTTTGCTTTTTGTATCCAAGTCCAATATTGTCTACTTACTCTCTTAATAAACGGCCTCTGGTTCAGTGACTCTGTAATTCTGACAAAATCTTGTCATTAAAATTAACTTAAGCACCTTTGCTCACCAGGCAGCATTTGAAATTAGACTGTAAGAGACCTCAGGAAACAATTTACAGCAGAATAATTAGCTCCACAAGCCAGCTTATTGGATAGAGTGGAGCGCTGACAAGTCCTAAACAAACAAAACAGCCTTAAAACTTAAATTTTAATCAAGCTCTGCTCATTATGCCGCGAATTCTCACCCTCCTGTAATTCTGAGTGGAGTGTCTCTGAGTGTAATTCCTTAATGAGTGTAGTGGAAAAAAAATGACACAATATGTTAATTGCCTCATGCAAGAGGAGTGCAAACATCTAATTTAAGAAAATGAATGTGGGGGGGGGGGACTGCTGTAGTAGCAGTGAAGACAGCAGAGGTCAGGAGGCGCTGTCAGCTGACAGGAGACGTCAGAGTAATCTGCTCAGAGAGAGGGAGGCCCGTCCGAGTCGTCGCTGGCTGCGCTGCAAATTACTGAAAAGCCTTTAGGACAACTTATTGACGAGGAAGTGTGGCAACATCTGTCTGAGATGTGAATTAAAAAAATTTTTAAAAAATGCTCCAGCGAGCAGATGAATAAACAAACTGGGGAAAACAAAGTTTTATGGAGACAGATGGACGGGAAGAGGTTTAAGTGTGTTTATCATTAGTGAGGCGGCAAATAAGAAGAACATGTGAGCCACTGACTTACTTACAAGTGTAATGTTGGTTATACTGTCTTCTTACAACTCAGTAGCATCTCTTATATTTTTACATGTATGTTTCCTTCCTTCCTTATCTGACTGTATTCTAACTTCTCTGCGGAACGACTGACGTGAATACATTTGAAGAGTTTAATTAAAATAAAGGTTTTTTAACCTTGTTAATGTCCATTTGATATTTTTATAAACAATACGAGATCTGTCATGATGTCAAATATAAACTGTCAACACCATGACAACTTGTGGGGATGAAACCTCGTCAGTGCAGAGAGAGACAGAGAGAGAGAGTTAGCATTAGCACTACCGCTAACACTGCCAGTCACAAGCTAAACAACATAAACAAATAAAAGATGCTAACTGTGCTAACTGTTCTGTGTGGGGAAAATGACGTTAAACTAAATATTAATGATGGCAGATTAACTTCGCAGCTGTGGGGTATCTTACTGTACAGAGGCACATACGGTCCAGACATATACAACAGCCAAGGCACGAGAACATGTTCCCCAATACAGAAAAGCTGCACTTATAGCAACGTGTACTGTAGCTGCTCAGAGTCTACTGTACAAACACTCCTACAGATTCATAAAACAAGGCCCTGCTTTGTCAGAAAAGGTCAGAAAAAGTTGTGTTTTAAAGTTTTAATTAGTCACTTGATTTGACAGCGTTAAGGTGGGAGAGAAGAGAGTGATGAAAAATGTATCTGAAAAACGTCGACAGGGAGCGGACCTCAACCTTGTCCTTCTGGCTCACTGTCTTTTCCTACAGAAGCTTTTCATTTGTCTTTCGACTTATTTATCCAGTCGAGGGGCGATATCACACACACACACACACACACACACACACACACACATACAGTCTTCAGAGGGGCAACCCTATTAGGGAGAACCAGAGACATCTTGCGCAGCCTGTCTCTGCGCATCAGCATTAGAATTTCAAAGTAGCTTTTGATTGTTTGATCTCATATCCAAAAATGATTGTTGGTAATAAAAAAATAAAAAAATAAATAAAAAAGTATGAGAAAAAAGCAATTAACATAAAGCCGTGGTTCTATTAATACCCAGTTTTCTCTGTAGTCTTGTGGCTGGTTGTGATCCATAATTAACAGTGAAGAGATCCCATTTTCACCTTCTGCTGCGGTTCCCCACTAGACCAGCTCTCTGGAGAGCCGGGCGGAGCGAGAGCAGCGAACAGATGATGCTTCACGCCGCAACGCTGAAGAAGAAATAGAAGTAGAGCCACTCTTCTTCTCTAATATTACAACCTGACAGAATTGACACTTGAATATTTTTATGCTTCAGCACAAAGTCTAAACTAATTCTTTCAGCCTTGCCTGTGAAGCAGCTGCTGTCACACATATATACAGTATATGATACACTGCAGATTTTGCAGGTTTTCCCACTTTCAAAGCATTTAGAAGTCTGTAATTCCTCAACTGTGAATGATGGAATCTAAAACAAAAATCCAGAAAATCACATTGTATGATTTTAAAGTAATTAATTTGAATTTTATTGCATGACATACGATACTTCAGAAAATCAGAACTTAATATTTGGTACAGAAACCTATTTTTGCAATTATAGAGATCAGACGTTTCCTGTAGTTCTTGACCAGGTTTGCACACACTGCAGCAGGGATTTTGGCCCACTCCTCCCTACAGATCTTCTCCAGATCCTTCAGGTTTCGGGGCTGTCGCTGGGCAATACGGACTTCCAGCTCCCTCCAAAGATTTTCTATTGGGTTCAGGTCTGGAGACTGGCTAGGCCACTCCAGGACCTTGAGATGCTTCTTACGGAGCCACTCCTTAGTTGCCCTGGCTGTGTGTTTCGGGTCCTTGTCATGCTGGAAGACCCAGCCATGACCCATCTTCAATGCTCTTACTGAGGGAAGGAGGTTGTTGGCCAAGATGCAGTTGTCCTGTCCCCTTTGCAGAAAAGCATCCCCAAAGAATGATGTTTCCACCTCCATGCTTCACGGTTGGGATGGTGTTCTTGGGGTTGTACTCATCCTTCTTCTTCCTCCAAACACGGTGAGTGGAGTTTAGACCAAAAAGCTCTAGTTTTGTCTCATCAGACCACATGACCTTCTCCCATTCCTCCTCTGGATCATCCAGATGGTCATTGGCAAACTTTAGACGGGCCTGGACATGCGCTGGCTTGAGCAGGGGGACTTTGCGTGCGCTGCAGGATTTTAATCCATGACGGCGTAGTGTGTTACTAATGGTTTTCTTTGAGACTGTGGTCCCAGCTCTCTTCAGGTCATTGACCGGGTCCTGCCGTGTAGTTCTGGGCTGAACCCTCACCTTCCTCATGATCATTGATGCCCCACGAGGTGAGATCTTGCATGGCTTGAACTTCTTCCATTTTCTAATAAATAATAAAACAGTTGTTGCCTTCTCACCAAGCTGATTGCCTATGGTCCTGTAGCCCATCCCAGCCTTGTGCAGGTCTACAATTTGATCCCTGATGTCCTTACACAGCTCTCTGGTCTTGGCCATTGTGGAGAGGTTGGAGTCTGTTTGATTGAGTGTGTGGACAGGTGTCTTTTATACAGGTAACGAGTTCAAACAGGTGCAGTTAATACAGGTAATGAGTGGAGGAACAGGAGGGCTTCTTAAAGAAGAACTAACAGGTATGTGAGAGCCAGAATTCTTAGTGGTTGGTAGGTGATCAAATACTTATGTCATGCAATAAAATGCAAATTAATTATTTAAAAATCATACAAAGTGATTTTCTGGATTTTTGTTTTAGATTCCGTCTCTCACAGTTGAAGAGTACCTATGATAAAAATTACAGACCTCTACGTGCTTTGTACGTGGGAAAACCTGCAAAATCGGCAGTGTATCAAATACTTGTTCTCCCCACTGTGTATATATATATATATATATATAATATATATATATATATATATATATATATATATAGTTGTGTTGTTGTCATTTTTGCAGGTGAGTGGGAAGAATCATACATCACCCATATTGCCACTCTGTTACCCTGAGTTACATCCACTGCCAACGCTTTCTTCCTGTATGAACATCGTTTCTATAAAACACAAGATATTTGTTTTCTTGTGCACAAACTTTGAATGTTTTTCATTGGTTTTTATTAGCTCTCTACATGACACGTGCTTTTTTAGTGATGATCTGATCTTCAAGTGCTTACAATGTAGATAAAGAGAACACCACCTCCTCCCACATCCCTCCCTCTTCTACACACGTGATTATATTTAAAAAAAGAAAAACATTTTCAAGGTTTTAAAAGCATTCAACTACACACACATCTGCTGTCACAACATTTAGCAATTCGTTGAATCCAGGAAATCTTTTCACAGCGGAGTTTACGACTACAATAAACTGTGCAGCTCTATTTAGAGTAAGAGAGAAAATCTGGACACAGTCTCTGAGTGAAGAAGCCACTAACACAACCTGGTCAGTAATAACAGCCCCCTCCCCCCCAAACCCCCTGACACACCTGACAATGCCAGTTTATCTCCATTATAATCAGGCCGGCACTAAATACATCAACTCATTCAGCTCCATTGATTAGCATTGTTAATTCCTGGCTGGAGGTGCAGAGGAGGAGAAGCTGTGGTCGGCTGAAGAGTCTGAGGCCGCTGACAAAGTTGTGTTACTGTGTAAGCTGTTTATCTCCGTACGTGTCTCTGTACTTTCTCTTCCTGTATATTTTCCATCATAAGTGATAAGAGTGGTAAGTGGAGGTCTGAGTAAACTGAAACCTGCACTTATCTTCTGAAGGAAAATACAATAGAGGCAATTTTTCCTTTAGAAAAGCCACTGATTTTCATCGCTGCCACAGATCACCACTGTGATCTGCCACCTCTGAGGTTGAGGTTAGGTTTAGGCAAATTAACTGCTTGGTATGCATCAGATAAACATTATCTTTATGGGTAAAACCGCCGGTGACTGTTGGCAGGAGGCGTCAAAGGCGAGAGTACCAAGTCTGTAGGAGTGTCTTAACGAGTGTATTAAAGCCGACGTTTACATGATTTTAACATCAGTTTTTTATTCTTCTTCCCAGATGTTCTCAAAAGCAGAGTGAGTGTCTTTGACCAGCAGTGACCCCCCCCCCCCCGATGATGACACTGGATCTTCTGAAAACACAGAATCTGACATTTTCCGCCTGTGACAGGGAAACGTTCCCGCTGCGGAGAGAGGGCTTCTCCGCTGACACTTGGCTCGTTAACGTAGTTCGCGCTGCAGCTCTCTCGCTTCCAGCAGCTGGTTTCACTGATGACATTTTTAAAGCAGCTAAAGGACAAATCCAGAAAGAGTTTTCCTGTGATGTAACAACTGACTGGTTAAGAAAATTAACCAAGTACGTTTTTTGAAATGTCACGGTCTCCCTCTAAGGTTGGCTGAGTATCATTACTCACTAAAATCCGTCTAGTGTTTTCTTTTTCTTTCCTCTTTCAGCCGTTGCTGGAGCTCCCCTGAAGTGAAAGATCACACCGTGAGGGCTTTTCCATTTGCTTCCTTTGTGCCAGACGAGGTGAATTAATTACGTGGTGAAAAAAGTATTTCGTTTCAACATTAACTGTAGATAGGAAGAGAGTAAAGTTGTATCGCCCAAAGTTCCTAGAGCGATGATTTCTCCCTCAAAGGCAGAGGTCTCCATTTATTACATGTGTTATCTGAAGGGAAAGGGGGAAAAAAAGTCTTCAGGGAGGGAGAGAGAGAGAGAGAGAGAGAGGGTGAGACGGACACGCAGAGAAACAGGGAGCTGGAGAAATGGCGGGATGTCTGGGTAAATAAACCAACAGTGCAGTAAACGCAGCAGTGCGGTTCTGCTGTGATATGAGACCGGCGCTCATAAATAATGTAGCCGAGTGTCGACCAGCCTGCCGCTGCTCTGCTCCTCACACTGTGGGGAAAACAAGGCTCAACAAAGACCGCGCTAGTCAGGTCACAGGTGACCACACACACGTCGCAGTACAGGTATCAATCACTGCGCTGTAGAAACACATGCGACCCTCTGCATCCTGCAAGAACCGAAGAGAGGCAAAATAAAATATGACGACGGGGGCCTGAACACAAAAACCCTCTTTGTTCAAACCTGCACTGACTGATTCTCTGGCCTCATGGGGGAAGTTCAAAACACTGTGAGCACATCACTGATGCACTGTAGTATTACTTGGTGTTCTGCTTCTGGTCACCTGATTGATCCCTTGTGTTGTATTGACTTTGTTCAACAGCGAGAGGAAACTTTACCAACAGTGACCTCGACAAAAAAATCAGGACCAGGCTGTGGTCCCCACAAGGTTGGTGTTTCTACTGGAAAAGGTCCCAGAGAGTTAACATAGATGCTTACACACACACACCCTTTAGTAATAATAATAATAATAATGATGATGATGATAATAATAAACCTGTAGTAAAGAAAACGATTATGACAGATGTGTTCTGATTAAATGCAGAGTGAATATTCTCAAAGTGTGACGATACAGAACTTTACAGCTAAATTCACCATTTACTCTCCATCAACTCGGGCTCTTCAGCTCCTTTACGTCCCACATATATGATGTCAGTTTCACCTGCAGTTTGGACGTTATAAATATTACTAATCCTGTGGGCTGCTTCCTCGATCGTGTGTTTCCCGTCCACACCGGATACTGACGACGACTGTTCTCTCGCTGACAGGTTTAAACCATTTAAACAGATTACCAATCCTTCTGATGGAGGTCAACTCGTTTTAAAGACCATGAAAGTAACATGACGTGTTGCCAACGCTCTAAATGCCAAGAGTCAATTTGCACATCAAAGCAGCGGCATAATGGCAGAACGGCGGCGGCGGCAGGAAGGGAGGGAGGGAGGGAGGGAGGGAGGGAGGGACCAGAAACCAACAAGTGTGTTTAAGCACAATGGTTCCCTGCGGAACGTGTGTGGATTACACCAGTAACAACACACTATTATCATTGCTGCTCATAACCAACACTGATTCCTCCCTGATGACTCACAAACGCAAAACACTGAAGAAGAAGAAGAAGAAGAAGAAACAAAAAAGTGCATAACAACATTAAACAAGTGAGAAAGAGGCCGTGGGTTATTACTGAGATGAGAACAGACCTACAAACAAATCCAACAGTGAAGCTCCTGAATTTATTCAGGGTGTAAATTGTGTTATTGTGTGATTGTGTTATTTTGTGTGTGTGTGTGATTGTGTGTGATTGTGTGTGTGTGATTGTGTGTGTGTGTGTGTGTGTGTGTGTGTGTGTGTGTGTGCGGGCGACGGTCAGGAGTAAATATGAGATGATGTGGCATCTGTTGAGGCTTTAAGTGATATATCACTCCATTCCACTTCGTTTAGCATCACTTCGTCTGAGTTAATTGGTTCATGAGGAGCACTAATTAAGGGGAATGGCCGTGTTTATCATCACGGTGACGCTCATTAAGCGAAGAAATATTTTTTCTTTTTTTTAATATTTTCTTTCAGGACTGGTGACATTAACACACCCTTCACAACCGTGGGTGGGTTTGGTGGGTGGGGGTTGGTGGGTGGGGGTTGGTGGTGGGGGGGTGGCAGTGTATATTTACTTTAGTCTTCACTGTGACAGCTGCAGCAACATCTTATGTGCAGCAGAGTGAAGCGCACACAGCCTGACAACACTCAACACGCACTGTACACTGTATATATGCAGACAGTGTAACACGCTGATACACATGGGAATACATATTTAAACACACACACACACACACACACACACACACAAACGTATACGAAGACGATGATGTGTCCTACCTCTCTTCGTCGTGAGGCCCAGCACGTCTGTTTGATTTTCCAAACCACGGCAGCGACCAGCAGCAGAGACAGGAAACAGCTGGAAAGAGGAGACGCACACAGGATTAATCAGTCAATCAATCAAAGATCAATGATTCTTCAGAAGTGCATGGACAAGTTCTGTATGAAAGGTGTGAACGTGGAATGGGCGGAGGCGGCGTCGTTCCGCCTTTGTGCTGACAGTCGGAGGGAGGCGGCCAGAGAGCCGGATCAACGAACCAGGAGGCTTTTTTAAACCCCCCCCTCTGTGGCGGCGTCGTGCCGGTTTTGTTTGGTTCGCCGTAAACAAACAATACGGCGGCACCTCGAGCGAAACACAGTGACGCACGAGTCTCTTGCTGCTGAGTCAAACTTTTTTGGGAACAAGCAGCTGGAAGGTCGAACAGTTCAGCGATTCTCTCATTCACACACAAGCACGGAGCGTGGTGAGTTACTGTCTCGGCCACTCGAGCGCTTTGGTCGCGCTCAGGAAAAACGTCCGCATGTGTCTCGTGCTTCAAGTCACAAACATCAACGCTGCGTTAAAAAAACAAAAGGATTTGCTGTGAGGCGACGTCGTCCTGAGAGAGCAGACGTGGTCATTTCTAGAAGACACACATTCTCATCCACCCAAGACGTTCTTGACAATTTTTTAAACTAATTAGGCAGCAACGTTTTTCCTCCCGGACTCTCGAGTGCAGCAAGGCAAGAGTCCAACTCCAGGGGAAGAAAGTCTCCCTGACACCTGTGCTTGTTTGGTGTTGACTCATGGGAGCTACTTAACTCTGAATACAGAGAACAGAGCGAGGACGGAGCTTTTAGGAGACGGGACTTCAATACGTTCTCGGCGGATACACGCGTTTTAATGAAACTACTTCACTGCACAGACACACAATCTAAAACAGGGCGAGAGGTCATTAACAGGGAAAGGAAGTATCAAAAACTGATTTCTGACTTTTCTATGTTTATTGCTTTATTCCGCTCAGCCTTCTTCACCGCGCGTAGAGACATGAACACAAGTCTGATGATAAAACGAGGAGCTGCTGGTGAGAAACACACTGAATGTTTTCATGCTCGTAGTGACCTGTGTAGTCTTCCTTTTGTACCCATGGTGCAGTATCCAAATCAAATGACAGGTATTTCATGTATGTACTGGCTCTAGACAAAAACCACTTAACAATACAACCTTTAAAGCAGTAACTTTACGCTAATTTACTGGCCTCCAGCTCCAGTTTCCGGACGGCGCGGATGACAAAGGAGAGAGGGATTCATGGGAAGTTTGTGGCGAGATACAAAACCGCGGTGACCACAGGCAGCTGGGGGTTTTAAGACAGCAAAGGGCAGCGAGGGGTCAACGAGCGACAGCGATGCTCTCTAACAAAAGAGCGAGATCTCATGTCGCACACAGACACACACACACTCAGCCTTAAAAGTTCAATGTCTGGAGGGCAAAAGTTATCTGGTCAAACACAAAGCTCCTCTCTCAACCAGAACTTTCTGACAAGAGCTCAAAACAATCGCACCCAAAGACTTAACAACAGGAAGTCCCGGAGAAACTGCTGAGGACAGCAGCTCCGAAACAATCCTCCTCTTTATCTGTGTGTGTGTGTGTGTGTGTGTGTGTGTGTGTGTGTGTGTGTGTGTGAGATGTGTCCTCCTGCATGGGGATGACAGCATTGTAAAGGGTATTAATGCTGTAATGAGCGTGACATTTTCAGACGCAGTCACGGCCTCTTCAGTCCACAGCACTGGAATATTACACATGCAGATCCTTTTGTATATAATAAATCTAACTTCTAAGTGACCATTAGGTTCATTTATCTTTATCTTATATTTGATGTTATCTCAGATGATGAAGGTTTTTGTTCTTGCCTCGCCACATAACTTTTATTTAACTCCTTAAACTTTTTTATTTATTTATTTATAGGAAAACAACACATCAGCTTTACTTTTATAGGTGAGGTTTCAACGTGCAGCCAAACTTTGCTGCTGCTTGTTACCTGATCTTCTTCATGTTTATCCGTGTTTCTTATTGTCTCATGTTGTCTGTTTTTGTGACTGTAATATAGATAAATATTATTATGAAATACTAATTTCAAATGTGCTTTCACCCCACCAACCGAGGAGCCAGACGTCCTGAGACCTGCACCACACCAAATATTCGCCGGACAAATTAAAGTGAAGACAAATACGCTCAGTAACTCCCCCGCAATGACTTTCCATCCACCAAATTCACCTTCTAAAAACCCTCGACTGGCTGGGATTCAAATCCAATCAAGCCCCAAGATTCCCCATTCAGTCTGTATTACCTCAGCTCGCCATTAACGGGCCTCAGGGCCCGAGCTTAGCCATCTAACCGACGGAGCGGAGTGGCTAATTGTCGCTATTACCAAGGCATTAGGGATGAGGGAGGAGGTGGGGGAGGAGGGGGAGACAAGGGGGGAGGCTGGGAGTGTCCTGTGTGTTTGTTAACACTCCACTGAGCCTCTTGATAGCTTTAGCTTTAAGACTGTTCAACCACAGGCGAGAGCAATCACACTGATTAAACAACCAGGGGATGTGTGTGAGGACGAGTCTGCGTCC